>NC_060120.1:764924169-767324169 GCF_021461395.2 Schistocerca americana | reverse complement strand
ATATTTACATATGGAGAATAATGTTGATAACGTTTGTTTTACTTTAAGAACTTTAAGAGTTACGATCGTAGCGGGGCTTCTCCAAAAGTCTGTTGACCATACATCTGTAACAGATATGTTTGTTATTGCGAAAACGAAACCACGATTGGGAAATATAATCACCTAAAACGAGTGGTTGAATCGGATGGGACTTTTAACGTAGGGGGTATAGCAGAGAACTCTCCAGTTTGGTTTGCTATATCTGTGAGGATAGTACCTTGAGTGATTATATCTAATAGTTTACCCTGCGAGCGGATAATATCACAAAGTTTTGAATGGTTCAGATTCCCTATATATAAATGACAGAGAAAGAGTACGAAACCTCACATTTTCACTGCATAGCATTTTGTTTCTCGCAGTCGCTTTTAATATAAAATCTGTACATAGCTAATGTCGGTCGAAATTTTCATCATGAAATGATTGAAAGTAATTCAGATAAAAGCTCTCAGATAATCTTGGCAGTATCAGTTAACTACAACTTGCCTTCGTGTGGTAATACCGTATATTTCAAATAGAGTGTTTCTGTTAAGGTTTCCAATGATCGTGTGACTGAACAGAGAAAAGATTAGCGCCCGTAATGGAAAAAAGGCTTTCACTGAACTTTAAACATACAAAACTAAATCTTGCATAAATGTATTTGACCAGATAAATCTCAAAAACTTTGAAGACAATCAAGGTGGGTTCTGTACCACAGACCGGAATGATGTCCCACTACTTGCACCCTAGGCGCTCATCCAACCCTTAATGGGACCCACCTTAGCACGGACAACGAATCATAAGCAGTCCGCTTACGTACAAAAACTGATGTTACAAAATGGCAATCGTAGCTTACTACAGATGCTGCGCTATAGCGGGAGCACAACAAACAATTTTACCAGAGTTTCGTACAAACTAACACAACAAAGGGTTATATAAAGTGGAACACAAATTTTGAGTACTGCCAGACAACACTCAAAACAGAGGAAACAACTCGTTCCTTGGCTAGCATTCGAATGTATACAGTACTTCACTGGGGTGCAATACTTGCGTAACAAAATGAATAATTAGAACACGGCCAGGAGAATTACAAGAACACACCGGTCAGAGCACAGTTGCAAAGTCTTCTATGGAACGGATGCTCACCATATTCAGTTAACGATGCCTTAAGTTCAACATCTAACAACAAAGCTGTGGGACATACACAAAGGTTGGTAAAGGCGTCTTTCTACATCTGAAATATTTCGCGCCAGTCGCATAAGAGGGGCGCTAGTAGTGCCACTATGAGGATGCGAATCAGATTCTCCTTAAATATACGCCGTAACGGTCGTGTTAGTTACCTTTGAGATTGGAAGTCGTGTGTTGACGTTAGTCAAAAATGCTTTTAAGGCACCAAAGAGGCCATTGTCCACAATTCGTTGGGTTCAAACGAGGTCGTGCAATAGGGCTACGGTGAGCTGGACGTTCCTTCTGTGATACTGAAGAAAGATTTGGCAGAAGCATAGTCACTGTACATGATTGCTGGCAGCGGTGGTCACGAGAATGTGCGGTAGCAAGAAGACTGGGCTCCCGACTGTCACGTGGCACTATCGAGAGGGAAGGCCACCTGTAAGTAGGCTGTTTGTGTGTTTGTTTGTTGGCAGCGCTATGTAGAGCTTTGCATTAATAACTGTGACACCGCTGTGCGCCCTCTGTAAGAGACTCTGTAGCTGGTCGGACTAGCAGTTAGAGGTGAAGAGCCAGCAGTGGTGGAAGTTGAGAGAGTAGTCAGCAGTGATTGAGGTTAGAGATTAATAATTAGCAGTGTTGGAAGTTTACAGTATTAGCGCGAGCGGACGGTCTGAATGTATATCCGTCATTGAGATTTATTACTGATGATTACATAATTTTCTGAGCTGGTTGTCACTTGACTAAGGTAAAATTTCGCAAATACATTGTTTGCTCTGCAACAAAATCTTTCCTTTGAAAACCACATGCCTATTAGTAGCTACAGCCTTCTGTAGTTAGAATCTTTTATTTAGCTGGCTGTATTGGCGCTTGCTGTATGGGAGTAGTTCGTGTAATGAAGATTTTTGTGAGGTAAGTGACTTATGATATGTACAGGTTACTGTTAGGATTTCTTCTTATTCAGGGCCGTTCTTTTGAGTCAATTTGAAAGCAGTCAGATCGCGTTATCCTTGAATATTGTGAGTAATTAATGAGTAGGAAAAGTCTGAGTTCTGCTTGTCACGGCAAATTCTGTAGGTCAGTGTTGATATGATAAAGAATAATGTCCCCTTAGATAATTATAAATGACTGTGCTTAAACTGACACACAATATTTTTAGCGCAACGCAATCTGACTTTCAATAATCCCTACAAAAGAATGGCCCTGACTAACAATAAACTATACCTTTCATGAATCACTTGCCTCACAAAAATCTTCGTTACTCGAACTACTGCAATACAGCGTACGCCAATACGGCCAGCTAAATAACTACTGAAGGCACTAACTACTGATAGGCATAGTTATCAAATGAAAGATTTTGATAGAGAACAAACAATGTATTTACCTTAATAGTGTTCAAAAGTTATTTTTTATATATATATATATATATATATATATATATCAGTTCATGACATCCAGTCTTACAAATTTACTCTCTCTGATGGACACACGTCCAGATCGTCCGCTCTCAAAACTCCGCCATCTCACTCCCCACATCCAAACTGCTGGCGGCGCACCTCCAACTGCGCAACGCTACACGCTGAGCCAACTGCCCAACACTACAATACAGAATATTTCAACAATGCCAACCAGCCACAGACTGCACACAGCACAGTCAGTGATTTTCATACAGAGCGCTACGTGGCGTTACCAACATAAAAACCTAAACAGCCTACTTACAAATTTAAATGAAAAGGTTTCACATCATATTTGGTCGTATGGCTCTGACGCATCGTACTGCATCTGCTGCAGCAATTTTAGCAGCAGTTAGCACCACAGTGACACAACGAACTTCAAGGACAGCTCCTAGCCGGATACTCTATAGTGTCTTTTCACTGACCACAAACCACCGCCGCTTGCAACATCACTGGTGTCAAGGGAGAGCTGATTGGACGGTAGGGTGGAGGTCTGTTGTGTTTACTGGCGAAAGCTGGTGGTTCTGCCCCGTTACCAGTAATGGCCGTCTGTAGGTTAGGAGGAGGCCGGTTGACGGACTGCAGCAGTCTCTCTGGGGTCACACTGGACCGTTTCGTATGACAGAAAGAGAACTCACCGACGCATCCTTACCACAAATTTTTTTATGTCAGTCTGGTGATTCTATTTTCTGTACTTCCATTCATCAACAGATTTCCAGGGAGCGTTTTACACACGTACAGAATGGCGACTGTTTACCTCGGCCTGCTCAGTCTGTCTCGAATCGAGCACGACAACTCCAGAGTCATCCACAAATAACATTAACCGTCCTTGTATTGTCCAATCAACAGCAAGAGGCATGGAACTCCATCGCAAAAAAATGGTTCAAATGGCTCTGAGCACTATGGGACTTAACTTCTGAGGTCATCAGTCCCCTAGAACTTAGAACTACTTAAACCTGACTAACCTAAGGTCATCACACACACCCATGCCCGAGGTAGGATTCGAACCTGAGACCGTAGCGGTCGCGCAGTTCCAGACTGTAGCGCCTAGAACCTGTCGGCCACCCCGGCCGGCGAACTCCATCCCACAAACTTGACATCCGGCACCTGCACAAAACAATGCAAGCACGTTTGCACGCTGGGATTCAACATTCTGCCGGTTAACCTGTTATTAATACACCAGTATTTCACATTTTCAATGGCGTATCTTGCGATTACATCAACTTCTGATCTTGCAAAGTTAATCACTTAAATATGATACCTAAACAAATTTATTCCCAAACTTTCATTACCCTGCATTAATATTTTATTTATTTATTTATTTTGGTTCCACGATGCTACTCCAGGCGGGTGTAAAATTGAATGTGCGCAACGGAAAATAATAAATGCTAAAATGATGATTTGGCCCTGACTGACTACCCCCTGAAGCAGATCTTAGGATCTCTTAATGCTCTTCTTAACATATAAATTACAATCTAAACATGAATGTATGATGAAGGCAACTAATACTACTAAATGACAAACGTTGTTGTTCAATATATATTTATTGTAGATTAAAATGAACCATTTAAGTACAATTGTCTATATTTCCTAAATAAAATTAATAATCAATTGCCCTACTCTGCCCCTTATTATGACTGTGCGGTCTAGTATCACTAACACGGAATGACTGCCATCATCTACGTACCAAACACTAGAAGACACTACCTTAAAAGATGATTTACGGTGGTGTGAAACACCAATGGAAGTAAACTAACGTGATCACAGCTGTTTAGCTTTATGACCCTAATAAGCAGAAGCAGTTTGTGATATCACCGTATGTACTGCGTCCGGTGCGTCTAAGTGATGGTTCTCGTACTCGTCTGCGACGATGGACGATGGAAAAACTCCAGCCACAAATAAACGCTTTCAAACACTTGGACGGCAGAAGGCGGTCCTCTGACTAGTATACTCTAATACTGTCTTCTCCTCTCTGTGTTTTACAGACGAGACACACGAGCTCCCAGGCACAAGGACGGAGTTGAGATAACGTCTCTACGTAAGTACAGGCAGAAGAAGTGATTTCAATTACTGAACGTTGCGTGTTCAACGACGACTTCCAACCCGGAGGGGAAGTCCTGAATCGTATTGGTTCGCAACAGTACAGTGCCTAGCTGTTCTAGCTATAAACTCTCCTGAGAGCAAAGACAGCAAGTCCGTCTGTACCAACAAAGTTGATACCGAGCGACTGTCACACAAGAGCGCTCACAACGGAAGACTTCGTCTCTCCACCGCTGCCTTCCCAGCAATACTCGGCTCCCCACCCTCGTAATGCCGAAAGCGAATCATATTCCCGAAACCACGGAATATTCTCCCTCCCTACAGATTCTTCCGAACGCTGACCAACCATATTTTAGTCTTTTGTTGTCCAGCGGGGAAAGATTGCGAGGAAAAACCTATACTCATACAATGGTACGCTTCTGAGTACAAATTCTTGGAAATAACCCAGCCGGCGTGGTTTCCTCTCACCTGCATCCAAGATTTGCAGAGTTCCCGTTTGTCCTTCCAGTCCTGCTACACTACTGGCCATTAAAATTGCTACACCACGAAGATGACGTGCTACAGACGCGAAATTTAACCGACAGGAAGAAGATAATGTGACATGCAAATGATTAGCTTTTCAGAGCATTCACACAAGGTTGGCGCCGGTGGCGACACCTACAGCGTGCTGAAAAGAGGAAAGTTTCCAACCGATTTCTCATACACAAACAGCAGTTGACCTGTGTTGCCTGGTGAAACGTTGTTGTGATGCCTCGTGTAAGGAGGAGAAATGCGTACCATCACGTTTCCGACTTTGATAAAGGTCGGATTATAGCCTATCGCGGTTGCGGTTTATCGTATCGCGACATTGCTGCTCGCGTTGGTCGAGATCCAATGACTGTTAGCAGAATATGGAGTCGGTAGGTTCAGAAGGGTAATACGGAACGCCGTCCTGGATCCCAACGGTCTCGAATCACTAGCAGTCGAGATGACAGGCATCTTATCCGTATGGCTGTAACGGATCGTGCAGCCACGTCTTGATCCCTGAGTCAACAGATGGGGACGTTTGCAAGACATCAACCATCTGCACGAACAGTTCGACGACGTTTGCAGAAGCATGGACTATCAGCTCGGAGACCATGGCTGTGGTTACCCTTAACCCTGCATCACAGACAGGAGCGCCTGCTATGGTGTACCCAACGACGAACCTGGATGCACGAATGGCAAAACATCATTTTTTCGGATGAATCCAGGTTCTGTTTACAGAATCATGATGGATGGTCGCATCCGTGTTTGGCGACATCGCAGTGAACGCACATTGGAAGCGTGTATTCGTCATTGCCATACTGGCGTATCACCCCTCGTGATGGTATGAGGTGCCATTGGTTACACGTCTCGGTCACCCCTTGTTCGCACTGACGGCACTTTGAACAGTGGACGTTAAAGTTCAGATGTGTTACGACCCGTGGTTCCATCCTTCATTCGATCCCTGCGAAACCCTACATTTCAGCAGGATAATACACGACCGCATGATGCAGATCCTGTACGGGCCTTTATGGATACAGAAAATGTTCGACTGCTGACCTGGCCAACACATTCTCCAGATCTCTTACCAATTGAAAACGTCTGATCAATGGTGGCCGAGCAACTGGCTCGTCACAATACGCCAGTCCCTGCTCTTGATGAACTGTGATATCGTGTTGAAACTGCCTGGGCAGCTGTACCTGTACACGCCATCCAAGCTCTGTTTGACTCAATACCCAGGCGTATCAAGGCCGTTATTACGACCAGAGGTGGTTGTTCTGGGTACTGATTTCTCAGGATCTATGCATCCGTTTATCATCTGCATTTCGTCTTGGTGTAGCAATTTTAATGGGCGGTAGTGTACAATAGCGGCCGGCCGTCACCCTATTGTGCTCAGAGATCAGGTGCCACGACGTCCGTCTAGCTACTTCCTGTTTTTAAGCAGGATTAACAGCTGCGCGGGCCTTTCACGCAGAGTTCGAGTTGTGCCTGCCGCTTTTTTTCACTGGCGTTCCAACCTCTTATTTTAGGCAATCATTCATTATGCCGCTCTGATAATAAAGACAATCCGTCACCTTTCATGCAATAACGTTAACAGTTGTTTACAAGGCATACGTGACAATTTCAGTCTCCTTTAAACATTCAAATATGCGATGTACAGCCTATGAAACGAGACCTAATTGTGGTTGTAGTTCATGGCAAAGTATGTGGATGAGTGCTTGTAAGGTGCGCAATTATAGCCACCTTTCATGGTGTTGTAACTTTTTTTTTCGACGGCGTATTTGACGTATTCAGAATTCTGGTTGACGCTTTTAGAAACGTATGATCTCGTAATTTCGTCAGTGAGCAACACAATGATGGTCAACGCTCGACAACGGGACAGTAGACACTGATGAGTGGGCCTTAAATGACAGCAGCGCCGCTTGTGCCACAAATCACAGAAGGTGGGGGACGGGTGGAAGGGGCGAGGGGCGGTGATCGGTCGACGTGACGGGTGTGTGCGCGTCGGCGCGTGAAGAGGAAGCGGGCCATTTCGCCAACAAGCTCGGCCGGCGCACCGGCGAGATCTGAAGACGGCCGGGGGCAGCATGCGGTTAGGAGGCGCGTCTGGGGGCGGGCCGGCGGCGGCGATGCGTGCACTCGACACGCAAGTAAATCTCCGGACCATCGCGGCAGACCGCAGCCGCCCCAGGCGGCTGGCCCGACAAGTAGCATCCAGCTCGCTGACCGCGGTGCCGCTGCTCCGCGTCGCGCCGGACACGAACCCATCAGGCCGTCGCTCAACACCGAGCCGCGCCCTCGCGGCTATCTCGCGCTCACGTATTGGAGTGTTCCGCTGTTTCAGGATATGGTCTGCAAATGTGGACGAGAAACAGGAGGGGTCGCCAGAACCAAGTGCTAACCCACAAGAGCATAATTTTGAGTTGTTGCATTCTGCGTGGTCAAATCATCATCAGTGTTCTGCCTAAAGGCAGGTTTTCACATGGTAGTTCTCCAGGTTGTCCGGTCTTCTGCCATCCTCTTCAGGTTTGCAAAATTTCCTCTTCCCTTTATGTCGTCTATCATCTTGTATCTCCTTCTTCCTCTAAGTCTTCTCCCACAAACCAATCCTTCCAAAGCATATACTAGCAAGCACTCCCTTCTCAATGAATGTCCCAACCAGTTCTTTTTCCTTTCTCATACAACCTTCAGCAGACATCTTCTCTCACCAACCCTTTGCAATACTCTTTCATTACTCACTCTTTCCATCCACCTTATTCATTCTCCTCCACATCCACATCTCAAATGCTTCTAACCTTTTTTCATCCTCTCGTCTCAGTGTCCATGTTTCTGCCCCATATAGTGCCACACTCCAGACAAAACATATACCAAGCCTTTTCCTTAGTTCTTTATCTAATTTGCCACATAAGAGTCTCCTCTTTCTGTTGAATGCCTCCTTCGTTATGGTAATTCGAGTTTTCTCCTTTTGGTGACATCTCAAGTCTTCAGTTTTTGTGCTTCCGAGATATTTAAATTCACTTCAAAAAAATGGTTCAAATGGCTCTGAGCACTATGGGACTTAACATCTATGGTTATCAGTCCCCTAGAACTTAGAACTACTGAAACCTAACTATCCTAAGGACAGCACACACAACACCCAGCCATCACGAGGCAGAGAAAATCCCTGACCCCGCCGGGAATCGTACCCGGGAACCCGGGCGTGGGAAGCGAGAACGCTACCGCACGACCACGAGATGCGGGCTAAATTCACTTACTTGGCTAATGGTAGATTGCCGTATTTTAATATTGGACAGTCTGCGTCTTGTACCGATGACCATACTCTTTCTTTTTGCTGTTTGCCTGTGTTTATTTGCATCCCATATTCCACACACGCTTCATTCAGATCTTTGAGCATGTTATTCACTGTCCGCTCACTTTCTGCCACTGATACCATGTCATCAGCAAATCTTATACATTCTACATGGCCAAATATGTAAACAGTAAATCAGAATGGACTTAGTTGTAACTATTTTTGCTGTGGAGTCAGCCATATGGTTAAGTCCTAAAATACTATTAACTTGCAACATTGTCCCTCTTATTGTGGGTAATCAGTGGCTTCGTCAAAAAGTACCTGGAAACGATTTGAGAGCAAATTCGTGACTGTTACTGACGTACGAGGGTAATCCCAAAAGTAAGGTCTCCCATTCTTTTATAAGTGCAGAACTATGTTTGTGTGGCAGTTGGTTACACTGTTATGAAGAGTGCTTCACGCGCTGAGTGTAAACATGATCACGCCGCGCTGAGGAGCTCAGTCTTGGCTTGGCAGCCGTTGAAACTGGAGCTCCCGTTGGATGTTACCGCCAAGTGCGAATTGTGCGCAGTTATTCGGTTTTAGAACGCAAAGGGCACTGCACCGATTGAATTACGTCGCCAAATGATGGAAGTGTATGGTGAATCTTGCATGGTTGTCAAAAATGTTCGTAAGTGGTGTAGAGAGTTTGCAGCTGGTCCGACCGAAATTCGCGACGAACAAAGGAGTGGAAGACCGTCAATTTCTAGGGAGACAGTGTTGAAGGTTGAGCAAAGCATGCGTGAAGATCGGTGGATCACCTGGATGATCTCTGCACGTTGTTTCCTGAGGTTTCCCAAAGCACCGCTCACAGAATTTTAACGGAAACATTGCACTACCGGAAGGTGTGCGCAAGATGGGTGCCACGCATGCTGACTGAGACCCACACAGCAACGTGTTCGTGCTTCCCGCGCATTTCTTCACTGCCTTGCAGCAGAGCAGGACAACTTTCTGGACTCAATTGTCACGGGTGACGAAACCTGGGCATACAACTTTACACCTGAGACCAAGCAACAATAACGCCAGTTGCGGCATCCTTCTTCGCCAAAGCCGCGGAAATTGAAACAAACACAGTCTGCCTGTAAAGTCATGACAACCGTTTTTTGGGATCGGAAAGGGGTATTGATGGTCGACTTTATGCCCACTGGGACCACAATTAACGCTGACAGGTACTGTGAGACTCTAAAAAAATCTCAAATGGGCAATTCAGAACCGGAGAAGAAGAATATTGAGCAAGGGCGTATGCATTCTCCACGACAACGCTCGCCCACACATCACTCGGCAAACCGTTGCTCTCCTGCAACAGTTTCAGTGGAACACAATCACCCACCCACCCTATAGTCCTGACTTGGCGCGCAGTGACTATCACCTGTTCCCTAGGTTAAAAGAACATTTGGCCGGAAAGTGATTTAGCTCCGACGACGAGGTGAAAGAAGAGGTTCACAACTTTCTGAACAACATGGCGGCGAGCTGTTATGACATTGGCATACAAAAACTGCCACAGCGTCTACAAAAATGAATGGAGAGAAATGATGATTTTGTCGAAAAATAGCTAAATGTTCAAGCTGTAAACTGATGTAAACCATTGTAGAAATAAACAGGTCCATGTACTTATGAAACAATAGGAGACTTTACTTTTGGGATTGCCCTCGTACATCTTGGAGTAGTATATCGCAGATGGTATAAATTAGAGCATAAAGAAGAAAAGAAACAGGATGGCCCAAATAAAAGTGACCCGGACGAGAAGATACGATTGGACGTGAATGTATGCATATAAGCACACCCAGAGGCGCTCACACTACGTGTACGCCCACTACGTGGTCCACTTCGGTTCAGAGGGTTGTGCGGGCTGTGTGAGTGTGTGTGGTGGAGCAGTGCGAGGGTGAGGATGGCGCTCGCAGTGGAGCAGCATGTGTTTGTCATGGAAAGTTACGTCACAACAAAAAGTTATGTGATAACGAAGTCGTGGAAACGGTGTGATCAGTTGTTCGCTGAAAATTTTAATAGTGTCAAAAGTACTAGCAAAAATTACCATGCAACGCTTGGTCCAGAAATGGTTTCAGGCAAGATTTATTTTGAACAAGTCAAAAAACATTCCGAAACGAGCCCGCACATCAGATACTGTGGCTACAATTCACCAGAAAATGCCTCAGAGTCCTGCCAAATCCACCCAATGCCTGTTGCAAGAGACCGCCACACCACGTCGATCATGCGGACTGATACTCCACCTCGACCAGCACATGCATCCCTACTGAGTATCTGTTGCTCGTGTACTAAAACCAGCAGATGCTCTCAGCCTGTCTTATTTTGTGAGTGGCTGTTAAATGAGATAGCAATGAATGGCTTGGACACGGATCTGTTCTTTCAGATGAAGCCTGATTTCACCTGAGTGGTTGCGCCAACTCACAGTGAAAGGTGGCTACACTGAGCCACAGCGCCAGAGATTGCGCCAAAGAGTTTTATTCCGCCGCCTCCATTGGCAGTGCTTGTTGAAAAGTCCCAGTAGTCAGTCGTTGTTGAGATGTGGTGGTAGTTAGTGCTTTGGAGAGAGGATGTTGATACCTGTACTATTTGAGGCCATGTTGTGTGCAGATGTTTTGATGGGCTAGACACCAGATGCTGTTCGAATGGAGATATTGTAATGATCAGAGTACTTTTCGTCAATATATATAAAGGTAAAGAAATTTTTTTTATTTTTTTTTTTTCAAATGTGTGAAACAATAATGCCCCTTGGTCATAGGTTCAGTCAACAAAGCATTTGGCTCGTGTTCTTGTATTAGACTGTACTTCTGGTTTCGATGTGCAATTATAGTATTTCTGTTTTGTTTTTTTTAACTACTTCAGTATAAATGGTATTTAAAATATCTTGTCTTATTGAGGAAGAACCGTGCCAGATGTATACGTTGAATCACACTTCCACACACAGAACAGTTACACTTGTGCTTTGGTTTCGTAGGTTTTATAGTTGCTGGGGACTTAATTAATCAATTGTGTTAACGGAAATTTTCTTTCATTCTTTGTTATTATTCTATGCAGTCAGATTGCGGAGTAATACTAGTCAGGGCCAACCGTTTACGAGACTTCGTAATCGGACAGACAGCTACTAAAAATTAAAAAAAAGTATTTGCATTATATATGTAATTAAGCCCCCATGCAACAGAATCACAGGTTCTGGACAGCGGAGAATCCGCATAACTTTCACGAGACACCATTGCATTATCAGAAGGTTGGGGTTTGGTGTATGATGTTTGCACGCCGCATTACTGGTCACTTCTTCTTTCATCAGACGTGGACTTCGGCGCTTCGCATTGCCAACATTTTGAATCCATTTGTTGCAGCATTAACGGAGGAGGAAAACACCTACTGTTACTTCCAACAGGGTGGAGCAATTGCCGGTCGAACCTTGGGCCTATTTACACAATCTTCGCTTCTGAAAAAGATGTTACCAGAGGTAAGTCTGCTTGCAACCCTAGGTGGCCATCCATGTAACCAGATGTGCTAGTGTGCGGTCACTTTGTGTATTTGGGGGGGGGGGGGGGGGGGGGGAGCTCTACTCTAAGGTGTATCGTAACAACCCTCATTGTTTCAAGAACTGTAGCAAAACATTTTGGATGAGAATGCAGCAGTTCCAGCAGTCCAGCTTCGATTTGCCTTCAGCAACTTGATGACCAGGGCCCGAAAGAGCCAAGAGATGAATCGTGGTCACTTTCAACATTTGATATAATTAAAAGTTAGGTTGGTACTGTATTTTCATTCCTCTGTTATGTTGCTTAGTACGCTGGAACACTGTCCTCCAGGCAACTTTTATTTGCCCCCTCCTGTAAAACAGTAACGTTTAAAAACTAACATTCAGTTGTTCTGTAGTGACTGAATTAATTCACCGCTAAATAAAGGGAAAAAAACCATCACCGTAATAGTCAAAAAGTAACAGTCAGCTGTTATGTACTGACTGAATTAATACGCAGTGTGTTTTCGAAATGTTGCTCTTTTTCTTTTGCAGTAGATAAAATAATAATAGAAAATGACAACCTCACACACAAATAAACTATAATTCAGTATTAGAGAAACACTCAGGAATGTACTACGTCAGTTTCTGTTGAGTGTAGTCACAACATTAATAAAGCAATTTTAAATTTTCATTGCTTGTATTATTCCCCTGAAGGTTTTCAAAATAGTGATTATTTTTGGTAGGTATACAGTAAATAACTTTTTTGGTTGAAAGGATGTAGTCCATCATTGTGTTCTCTCTAACTCTTAAGGTAGGATCTGCCTTTCTCTTTATTGTAATGAAATATTTAAGAAGCGTGTATTTAACTATCATGTCTGGCACTGTCACCTGCTTGCTACTTCTCTTTCAGTGGACCTGGAGTGTGATCCTTCCTAAAAACAGATACATTCAAACACATGTAGAGAAATAAAAGACGATAAAAATCTATTAACCTACAATATTTAAAGTTAGAACCAAACCAATGCTAATCCTCAAACCCAATTACAATAGTTTCTTTTGTTGTTACAAGATAAAACGAACCGATTACTTTAACAACCTTGCAGGCATTCATTGATATACATTACGTTTAATTTATGTGCTGCTAACAGTAAAGGGTTCCCCAAAATGTTAACAAATTCAGTGTGTAGCCATTTTCAGCTTAGAGTGGTGGAAATAAAATGCAACGTCTCCCCTACGGTATTTTATCTTCTGATGAATTTCCTGGTGCATGATCAGGTTCTGGATCACTGTCATCATTGTTGCCAATAACATTCTCGCCAAACATCCATATCTTTAGTCGATTGTAAGATTTCAGTGTCACAATCGTGTTGACACTGTGGCATAGCACTGTTTTCATCCAAATACAAGAGCAAACATAGTAAGAAAAAGCAACGTATATATGCGATAAATGCTTTTTAGCGGTTTAAATGGGACTATTTGCTGCCAGTTTGTAGCGCAGTTGAACCCAAGCCAAATAGCGTGATCAGGCTAATTCTGGCCCAATTGACGGTTGGCACATTCTTCCGCCGAACCCTTCCATTGAAGGTTTTGAGCCAAAAATTTCTACTTAAGGACGAGCGAACTTTTTTCCTTGAAAAATTTCTATAAAATTCTTCTGTGTTGCGGACTGCATCACGTGGTAAAACGTACCAGCGTTTTGGCAACTACTGTGTGGCCTCCATCGGTGTGTGTAATACTACAGGAGCTACGAAGTCTTCACCGCGAGCGCACAGAAAAACTTCCGCTGAAGGCACGCAAGTATTCCCCTGTCCCAACCGCCAACGGACTCCGCGGGAGCAGCACCACGTCAGTAGGCGAGTGAAATGCCACCTCGAATTACAAACCGTAAATCATACGACGACTTTTGTTTACGTTCTTTTTAAGCAACTAAAGGGCCAATAATGGTGTTTTACCCCTACAGTTAGGTACCATGGAAATTATTCTTGTCTTAACACACACTATTAACCTGTCCCTTCGACTTGTCATTGTTTTCCAAATGTTCCTCACCACGCCAGTTTTATGTCAAACCTCCGTATTTCTAACCTCATTAGTCTACCAAGTCTTCAACAGTCTTCTAAAGCACATCATCTCAAACACTTCGATAATCTTCCTTCACTGTTTTTCACAGTCCATGATTCACTACTCTGCAACGGTGTGCTGCAAACGCAAATTTTCAGAAATTTCTTTCTCTAATTCAGGACGATGTTTGATACCAGCGGACTTCTTTTCACCACGAATGCTGTCTTTACCTGTACGATCTGCTTTTTATGTCCTCCTTGCTTCTAGGCAAGTTTATCGCTAATCTCAAATCTGATACACATCATTATTTTAGTCTTTCTCTTGTGTGCTTCAGTCCACAATGTGTACTTATTACGCCATTTCACTGAACAGGTCCTGCACTTCCTCCCAACCGTCGCTGAGAATGGGAACGTCATCAGCAATTTTTATTGTTAACGGTTTACCGTGAGTGTAAAACCACTCCTGAACCATTCTTTCATTTTCGTCATTGCTCTTCAGAGAATAAATTTAAAAGTAGGAGGGAAAGATAACATCCCTGTCTTATACCCTTTAATACACACGCTTTGTTCTTGGTCTCCCATCATTATCTTTCCCTCTTGCTTCATGTACAAACTGTGTTGAAGGAGTTGCTTTCATCCATACTGTAGGTTAACAATAAATGACGAAAAGGAAGGGAGAGGAGGCCTGCCGTATTATGAAGGACAATGGTAAAGAGAATCAGGACTGGAGTTTTGGATAACGATCACGCAATGGAAAACTAATCACAGAGGGAGCAGTTAATAAAGAATCATGTAGAGACAAGCAGCGACCCAGCATTAACAACTCATAACTGTTAATTCGAGTTAAATTGATTTTCCGTGGTGTAATTTAAATATAAAAAGTGATGAGATCCGGATTTGAGAATGATTTGAGGATGATGTTCATCGACTGAAATATCTATAATGCAAGTTTATTAAACCATTAGTCATTGTTAACAACAAACTAGCAAGAGTAGAAGTAAATGTTGCTTCAGACGTACGTTGAGAGCTTGGAATGGTAGTTCTTTCGAGAACGTGACAAGCACTTACAATCTGTCACATACAATTTTGCACCTATCCCGGTAGTCCGCATGCACAGATAATACTGTATATAACAGAGGAAGCCTAAGGGATTAGGAGAGCGAACACAGGTCAGTCTAGGGATCAAACAAAGTCAGTGGAGATGACATTCATAAACGCTGACCCCACAGTGCGAACTACAGTTAAACTACGGGAAAAGCACCCTGTCTTTAAAACGCAGAAAGATGCTCGTCAGAGTAACGGCTCAGGAATAGCTCTGTCCTGACTGATGGCTTGTTCCCTCTGAAATCAGTCCACACTGGGGCGAATGAAAACAAAAATGACGTAAAAAGCAACAACCCGAAGAAATCGGATACATCAAACTGAAGGAAAGGAAATACACACACCAAAAAAAAAAGTTTTGCATCACCCCGGCTCCCAGAACTCCTGAAGATAGACGTTGACTGTGGACTTTGTATCACAGACACAGTCCCTTTGACTGTTCAGAGATGCCACTAAACCCGCCCAAAGATGTAAACAACCATGCATGAGCAGCGCCTATTAGACGGAGGGGGTCCGACGCCGATCAGTTCTAATCATTCCACCAGAAAGGAGCTACACGGTTCGTGTTGTCTGTAGTTCAACGATGCCTAGACGGTCAATACGGCGGTTTGATCGCATCCGCATTGTTACTTTGTGCCAGGAAGAGCTCTCAACAAGGGGAGTGTCCAGGCGTCTCGGAGTGAACCAAAGCGATGTTTTTCGGACATAGAGCAGATACAGAGACAGGAACTGTCGACGACATGCCTCGCTCAGGCCGCCCAAGGGCTACTACTGCAGTAGACGACCGCTACCTACGGGTTACGGCTCGGAAGAACCATGACAGCAACGCCACCATATTGGATAATGCTTTTCGCGCAGCCACAGGACGTCGTGTTACGACTCAAACTGTGCGCAATCGGCTGCATGATGCGCAACTTCACTCCCGACGTTCATGGGGAGGTCCATCTTTGCAATCCACGACACCGTACAGCGCGGTACAGATGGGCCCAGCAACATGCCGAATTTACCGCTCAGGATTAGCATCACGTTCTCTTCACCGATGAGTGTCGCATATGCCTTCAACCAGACTATCGTCGGAGACGTGTTTGGAGGCAACCCGGTCAGACTGAACGTTTTCGGCGAACTGTCCAGTGACTGCAGCAAGGTGGTGGTTCCCTGCTGTTTTGGGGTGGCATTATGTGGGGCTGACGTACGCCGCTGGTGGTCATGGAAGGCGCCGTAACGGCAGTATTATACGTCAATGCCATCCTCCGACCGATAGTGCAATATCGGCAGCATATTGGTGGCGCATTCGTCCTCATGGACGACAATTCGCGCCCCCATTGTGCACATCTTGTGAATGACTTCCTTCAGGATAACGACATCGCTCGACTAGAGTGGCCAGCATGTTCACCAGACATGAACCCTATCGAACATGCCTGGGATAGATTGAAAAGGGCTGTTTATAGGCGACGTGATCCACCAACCACTCTGAAGGATCTACGCCGAATCGCCGTTAGGAGTGGGACAATATGGACCAACAGTGCCTTGATGAACTTGTGGATAGTATGCCACGAAGAATACAGGCATGCATCAATGCAAGAGGACGTGCTACTGGGTATTAGAAGTACCGGTGTGTATAGCAATCTGGACTACTACCTCTGAAGGTCTCGCTGTATGGTGGTACAACATGCAACCTGTAGTTTTCATGGGCAATAAAAAGGGCGGAAATGATGTTTATGTTGATCTCTATTCCAATTTTCTGTCCAGATTCCGGAACTCTCGGACCCGAGGTGATGCAAAACTTTTTTTGATGCGTGTACTTATGAGTAACCCGCAAAAATCACAGCACACCTTGCTTGGGTTGGAAGCTCCTATTGATGCTTTTTCTGTGTCTGCGATTTAAAATTTGGGTTTTTTTAAAACTCCATCTTGTGCAAAACGCAATTTGTTTCTTTTTATTCACCAAGACATATTTCGAAACCTATGTGTCATGTTCTGTGGGTCCTGCTTACTTCCGTAGAACATAATATAAAGTTTATGGTCGTTAATCTATTGTAGGCCTAAGAATTATAACATGCACGTTTTGTTTATTTTGTTTTGATTGCTCATCTCAAAATTACATTGCTAGAGAAAATGGATTTTTAGAGATTTGTTTTTTTTTGTGTAATTTTTTGTCGTTCTGACAGCGTGTCATCTATAAAAATTGAGCATTTTTCGAAATATATTTTCGTGAGTAGTGGTTTTGTACTTCACTGTATTTACATTTTCCCTCCTGTTATGTGTTTCAGTATCTGTGACTTTCTTCAGTTGATGAAAACCAATATACTAATCGAGTCTGAAACGTTCACTGAACGCCACATAAGAAATGAATACAAAGATATTTACAAAATATTTTTATTCCTCTTAACAGTAGCGTCCATTGGTTGTGATACACTTTTGCCAATCACAAAGCTGTTTGTAACTATCCACAAAGGCTTCTTTCGAATGAGCGAACCGCTGAACTCACACATCTTTGATCTTTGGGTGTCCAGCGGACTCGGATGCAGAAATTTTTGCATTGAGACCGCTGCTTACCCTATCCAGGATCGAACTGGTAGCACTAGGTTTCATATGCCGTGATGACGATTAGAAGAAAATAATTATTCCCGTCGTACTTCTCACTGAATTTTTCAGCACTTTACAACTGTGTTGTCTTCTGTTTGTCAGATGATTTGTTCATGTTCTCTACTGTGCTACTGTGAAAAACCTCTTCTACTGAACAACTGTTTATAGCTATGGCTCTTAAGGTATGCCTTTTAGATCCGTATTTACTATTTTTTTCCTATTTTGGTCGATACTATCATCTCAGCGTTTGTCCGTGGATCTTTGGTTCACCGTGTACAGTATTAGATGTCATTCCGCGATACATTTTGCAATCAAGTTTAACAGGGGAGGCATAAGGTATTTGTTGCACCTTCAGTTTTACGCGCTTGGGATCAATAATAATTTTATCTCAGACATCCAAGATTTCAAATGTATTGTCTCATTGATTTCCCAATCATCAAATAATATTTCGAGCTTTAATCCTCATGTTTGGTGATTTTCTTTTGTCTGTTGTGTCGGGATGGTAACGTAAAGTTATGATGTCCGTTGAATTGCATTTGTATATGAAACAAATAGCATATATTCAACTATTAAACATTATACTTCGTTTGGGATTTTACGACCTTATTTTCCTCTGTAAGTCGATCTTCATACAAGATAGTTGAGAGATTTGGGCTGTTCAGTATAAAATATAAAATGAAGAACACCTTCAGCCGTCTATATTTTGAATGTCATTTACTTATGCGTTTTGTGCATAATTGAATTACATTCAGAATACAGACGGTTGAAAGTGTTTTTAATTTTACGTTTCGCCTTATTTTCCTTCGCTCTTGTCTGTCCTTAAATTAGCTTTTGCCGTGCTCCATACATCCACAAGCATTCACTCCAGAATTATCTTCCCGAAACGTACTATATTCATTCTAATCGTATTTAAAATGGTGGTGGAATAACCTGCCGTGCGCCGAGATGACAGTTTTATTAAATGAAGTCTTTAGCTATGCGGTAAGTTTAAGACACAGTTGAACTCCAGGACATGACCCAGCGAAGACAGAGACATCAAGATAATTTCTGCTACCACATAAGCTTGAAAATGAAATGGAGTCCCATGCTTCTTTACAGAGCGTAGGGGAACGATGCGGGAGACCCGCACCGCCTTACTAGGCAAGGTCCTAATGGAGGTGGTTTGCCGTTGCCTTCCTCCGACCGTAATGGGGATGAATGATGATGATGAAGACGACACAACAACACCCAGTCATCTCGAGGGAGGAAAAATCCCTGACCCCGCCGGGAATTGAACCCGGGACCCCGTGCTCGGGAAGCGGGAACGCTACCGCGAGACCACGAGGGGAGGACCACATAAGCTTAGGGTTTTTAAATTATTGAGTGTTGTAGCACACAGAGACCAAAACCATTTGCATAGCACGAATTGTATCTATAAGATGCAGTTCTTATGTGTATGTATATACATGTAGTTAGTAGCTGCATGATCTCTACTGCAAATATTATAGTTTTGGTTTTGTCTTGGTTAATTCTCGTTTAACTACTTTCAATTATTCCGTTACGCGTTACGAAAGCTCTTGCCACTAAGAAACTTTAAGTTGTCAGACTGCGATTGTTTGCATATAGGTCAGGTTTTATAAGCAGGAATAATGTTTCAGGTCATGGAAAGCGAGGACATAGTCTCTGATGAACTAACAGGTTAAACAGACAGTAGTGGTAGCCTTTGAAGGTAATGGTATGAGAAAGGATCTCGAGTGTTCCGCATCGCGTGCAGCCGAGTCGGACGCCCCAGAAACGTCGCACGGAGGAGGGCAGACGGGCTGGCTGGAGGCGAGAGAAGCTGGAGGGGCCCCTGGAATGTGGGCGGCGCCGGCCACCCAGGGCGCCACGTCACGCTGTCTGCGCGAGTTAACCTGCTGGTTACCGCGTCGTCGGCTACAGCACATCGCAGCCCAACATCCGCCACTGACTACCGTCGACACAGGTTTCAACTCGCGCGGCGTTAACAATATTTAGCATAGTGCGCTTACGAAGGAGCCAGAGCAACATGGAAATGCACGCTTGTCAGGGGGCTAATTTTACAGCTGCAGATGCTAGTGAGTTTACCCGGTGTAAATGCTCTTCCTAGTCAACGCCTTAGCGGGTAGCAGAAAGTAGAAATGCGGGATACCTTACGAATAGCCGGGCGAACGCTTGACTAACTTCTAGCTCACTGTAAATTTGCGAGCTTTCTTTGTGAAACTGACAATCTCTACGTTTCCGAATTTACATTAGAGTTGAAATTTTCTATGTATTTTGATTCTTCTTTTGGAAGCAAAATACTATTTATGGTTCTGTAGCAGATAAAATGTTTGTTTTGAGAGTGGAAGTTCCATGGCTAGACTTCATATTCCTGATTTATTTGTTTATATTGTAGGCCTCCTGCATTTTTCTTGTAACTGAGCTAAATACACGAGAATGCGTGACTTCAGTTAAACGCGCAGAGCGTATGCCCTTTATATACGAAACTGTGATCCAGGAAGTAAGCTATAACGCTTTCTGACCACGGTTTCATAAACTTATTCGAGAGTAGGGGAGGCTTACATTGAGCAGCAGAGACAAATGAGGGCCTTGGATGAATATCTGAATGTTTTTAAGATTAGAACCACTTATCGAAGCCTCACCTTCTTCAGTGAACATATATACTGACGGGAAAAAAAATCCCATCAACAAGAAGAAGTTTTGCGACATAAACAAAAGTTGGTAGGCGTGTTTCTACATCTGAAAGATGATGCTCACACTGTAACACCATAGCTTAGACACTACATACCTTTTGTCGATTCACTTTGCTTTCTATTTTGTTCAACATTCCATCGTTAAGCTTCTGTAATTATTCTATGATTAATTCGGTACTGCATAAAAACGTTTACTTTTTTCTTTGTACAAACTTCGATGTCCTGATAAAGTGCTATGTCTATATTATTTAAATTCTTTGCCTCATTTGGAGAGGACAAAACTTACTGTATACAATCGTAATTTTTGTGTGAATAATTTTTTGTAGTAATACCAATATGTGTAACTGATCTATTTTATTTAATATGTTTGGTTGCTGTTATGTAATTGCTGATCCTCACGTAGGGTTCTTAGTTATTTTGTATGTAAAAGGTGGTGTCGTTCCCCTCGGGAACGGAACTACACTCCTGGAAATGGAAAAAAGAACACATTGACACCAGTGTGTCAGACCCACCATACTTGCTCCGGACACTGCGAGAGGGCTGTACAAGCAATGATCACACGCACGGCACAGCGGACACACCAGGAACCGCGGTGTTGGCCGTCGAATGGCGCTAGCTGCGCAGCATTTGTGCACCGCCGCCGTCAGTGTCAGCCAGTTTGCCGTGGCATACGGAGCTCCATCGCAGTCTTTAACACTGGTAGCATGCCGCGACAGCGTGGACGTGAACCGTATGTGCAGTTGACGGACTTTGAGCGAGGGCGTATAGTGGGCATGCGGGAGGCCGGGTGGACGTACCGCCGAATTGCTCAACACGTGGGGCGTGAGGTCTCCACAGTACATCGATGTTGTCGCCAGTGGTCGGCGGAAGGTGCACGTGCCCGCCGACCTGGGACCGGACCGCAGCGACGCACGGATGCACGTCAAGACCGTAGGATCCTACGCAGTGCCGTAGGGGACCGCACCGCCACTTCCCAGCAAATTAGGGACACTGTTGCTCCTGGGGTATCGGCGAGGACCATTCGCAACCGTCTCCATGAAGCTGGGCTACGGTGCCGCACACCGTTAGGCCGTCTTCCGCTCACGCCCCAGCATCGTGCAGCCCGCCTCCAGTGGTGTCGCGACAGGCGTGAATGGAGGGACGAATGGAGACGTGTCGTCTTCAGCGATGAGAGTCGCTTCTGCCTTGGTACCAATGATGGTCGTATGCGTGTTTGGCGCCGTGCAGGTGAGCGCCACAATCAGGACTGCATACGACCGAGGCACACAGGGCCAACACCCGGCATCATGGTGTGGGGAGCGATCTCCTACACTGGCCGTACACCACTGGTGATCGTCGAGGGGACACTGAATAGTGCACGGTACATCCAAACCGTCATCGAACCCATCGTTCTACCATTCCTAGACCGGCAAGGGAACTTGCTGTTCCAACAGGACAATGCACGTCCGCATGTATCCCGTGCCACCCAACGTGCTCTAGAAGGTGTAAGTCAACTACCCTGGCCAGCAAGATCTCCGGATCTGTCCCCCATTGAGCATGTTTGGGACTGGATGAAGCGTCGTCTCACGCGGTCTGCACGTCCAGCACGAACGCTGGTCCAACTGAGACGCCAGGTGGAAATGGCATGGCAAGCCGTTCCACAGGACTACATCCAGCATCTCTACGATCGTCTCCATGGGAGAATAGCAGCCTGCATTGCTGCGAAAGGTGGATATACACTGTACTAGTGTCGACATTGTACATGCTCTGTTGCCTGTGTCTATGTGCCTGTGGTTCTGTCAGTGTGATCATGTGATGTATCTGACCCCAGGAATGTGTCAATAAAGTTTCCCCTTCCTGGGACAATGAATTCACGGTGTTCTTAATTTCCAGGAGTGTATGTAGCGTGCGCAAAATGTGGTTAGCATGGACAGAAAGGTGGAACAAAGAGTCATTCGGGGATGAGCTACTGAACCACTAACAGCTCACGAAAAGGTTCGTGAATTGTGCTGGTGCCGAGAGAGGCTTTTGGTGCCGGTTTCCAAGGTCCTAATGCCTCGGATGGGTAGCTAAAGGCCGGCCGAAGTGGCCGTGCGGTTAAAGGCGCTGCAGTCTGGAACCGCAAGACCGCTACGGTCGCAGGTTCGAATCCTGCCTCGGGCGTGGATGTTTGTGATGTCCTTAGGTTAGTTAGGTTTAACTAGTTCTAAGTTCTAGGGGACTAATGACCTCAGCAGTTGAGTCCCATAGTGCTCAGAGCCATTTGAACCATTTGGTAGCTAAAGAGCTGGAAGTATCTGGAATTGGTATCTAGCATCGCTACCAAGAAATGACCGAGAACCAGCATTTCTGCCTGCGAATCCACCCACAGACATGCACTCGCCACCACGTTCCGCAATCACTGAAAAGAAACCAAGGAATTGTAGATATGTAAAGTGAAGGATCAGCTCATTGGATGTTTTAGTTCAAATGGCTCTGAGCACTATGGGACTTAACTTCTAAGGTCATCAGTCCCCTAGACCTTAGAACTACTTGAACCTAAATAACCTAAGGACATCACACACATCCACGCCCGAGGTAGGATTCGAACCTGCGACCGTAGCGGTCACGCGATTCCAGACTGTAGCGCCTAAACCGCTCGGCCACCCCGCCCGGCGATGTTTTAGTGTGCTCAAATATAAGGTAACTTATAACTGAATTTATGTACCTACCTTGATTTTTTTCCTTATCACAACACCTCTCAGGTTTCCCTCCGTTTGAACTACGATTACCGAGTGTCCTTGTGGAACAAATGAAAGCCTCAAAGCCAAACAGTTATTTAAATAATGTTGTTTGATATTTGGTAAGGAGGGAGTATTCAGATTTACTGGGGATTTGATAAAATTGCGGGAGGTAGTAAATGTAGCTTTGTGAAAGCCTCCCAGTGATTGAAACAGTCCAATTTAAAGTTCTGTGGACTTTGAAAGTAAACTATTTAATCACTGACTCGAAAGTAGAAGACTTTGGTAATAAAGACAGGCAATAAACCATCTTGAGGTTGGTTCCAAAAGTAAATATTACTAAAGTTTGGCTTGAAACGTTTTTATTAGTACACAATTTGCTGTTACTTTTAAAAGTTAGAAGTTCTTAAACCTGAGGCTTATAAAGTTTTGCTTAGTTAATGATCATAGTGCTGCCTGTTGTAAATTGTAGAAGGTGAGTCAGTTTCTTACAAATAGGTCAGTATTGTGTCTCACTGCAGTAAAAGTCGTGAACTGCATTTGTGGAAAGTTAGATACTCATGTTTGTTAAGTGTTTGTCTCTTGTGTATTGAATATACATATTAATAATGTAACTGGATCCTCAGTTTGTCTATTGTTCTTATACTAGGTAACAAGTAACAGAAAGACCACTATTTATGAGAACAGTAGTTTCTTTTATTCAAAGGTCAGTGAGAAATATTTTGCTAGTGAAATATTCTTTTTCATGTCAGATAGAAAATTAATTGATAAAAGAAGTACTGAACCTATGTCCATTTTATGATTCTACAGTGAATTTTGATAGTAATATTATTGAGACCATTCAGTTTGACTAAGTCCATAAGGTAATAGTGTGTTTCGTTAGCTGTTATATTTATGCAAATAGTTTGTTCTGCTCTGTCAGTTCCAACCTTAACGTGAACATATGCAGGTGACAGAGTTCATTACACTCTCGTGTGACAAGGTATAGGCTGTGTTTGCCCATTGAAGTTACTTATTTTCAGTTTCTTGAACAAGAATGTTACTCATTCTTATGCCTAATTAGGCTGGCGACCGTTGTTTTTATCGTTTTGACACTGTGGATAGGTAAATTATTGTTTATTACTGTTTGAATATTGACGCAATTCTAACTTTCACTTCCGATAAGCCACCTCCGTTAGGTATATCACTGTCAACACAACTAAATTCCTTTCAGAGGGTAAGACTGCTCTGCTTCTTCATACTGCAATTGCTTTAATAAAAAAAATTTCATTTATAGGAACTGCCTCCAGCTTTGAGGTTATGGTATAACAGTGGTAAGAGTGGTACTAACACCAGTCGCATAAGAGTGCCACCAGTGGCGTCACTATGAGGATGCAAATGAGGTTTGCTTTAAATACACGCTGTAACGATCGTGAGCGTTAGTTACCTTTGAGATTGGACGAGGTGAGTTAATATTAGGAATGCATTTAAGGAGACAAAGATGCCAATAGTAACACTTTAGTGAGTTTGAATGCAGTCGTGTAATAGGGCTAACATATGCTGTTATGTTCCTTCTGCGATATTGCAAAAAGGCTTGGCAAGTGTGTAGCCACTGCACATGATTGCTGCCAACGATAGTCACGGAAACGTACGATCCCAAGAAGAGCGGTCCCTTGAGAGCCATGTGGCACTACCGAGAGGGAAGACCATGGTGTTAGGTGTGTAGCTGTGGCGCATCACACTGCATCTGCAGCAGCAGTTTGAGCAGCAATTGGGACCACAGTGACGAACAGATCGGTTATTTCAAGTACACCTCGCAGCCATACGACCTGCGACGCGCGTTCCATCAAACCACTGCCATTTGCGACCTCAGCGGTGTCAAGTGAGGGCTCATTGGAGGGCGAGATGGAGGAGTGTTGTGTTTTGTGAAGAAAGCTGGTTCTGCATCGGTTCCAGAGCCGCCGTATGTTGGTTGGAAGCAGGCCAGTTGAGGGCACGAAACAAATCTGTCTGCATGCTAGACACACTGGACCTAACCTGAAGCTACTGTCAGGGGTGCGATTTCGTATGACAGCAGGAGAACTCTTGTGGTTATCCCACGTAGCCTGTGAAATTGTACATCAATCTGTTGATTCGAGCTGTTGCACTGCCGTACATGAACCGCAATCCAGGGGGTGTTTCCCAACCGGAGAGAGATAGCCCACATGCCGCTGTTGATCCCAACGGCCTGGTATCACTAGCAGTCGAGATGACAGGCATCTTATTCGCATGGCTGTAACGGATCGTGCAGCCACGTCTCGATCGCTGAGTCAGCAGATGGGGACGTTTGCAAGACAACAACCATCTGCACGAACAGTTCGACGACGTTTGCAGCAGCATGGACTATCAGCTCGGAGACCATGGCTGTGGTTACCCTTGACGCTGCATCACAGACAGGAGTGCCTGCGATGGTGTACTCAACGACGAACCTGGGTGCACGAATGGCAAAACGTCATTTTTTCGGATGAATCCAGGTTCTGTTTACAGTATCATGATGGTCTCATCCGTGTTTGGCGCCATCGTGGTGAACGCACATTGGAAGCGTGTATTCGTCATCGCCATACTGGCGTATCACCCGGCGCGATGGTATGGGGTGCCATTGGTTACACGTCTCGGTCACCTCTTGTTCGCACTGACGGCACTTTGAACAGTGGACGTTACATTTCAGATGTGTTACGACCCGTGGCTCTACCCTTCATTCGATCCCTGCGAAACCCTACATTTCAGCAGGATAATGTACGACCGCATGTTGCAGGTTCCGGATACAGAAAATGTTAGACTGCTGGCCATCACATTCTACAGATCTCTCACCAATTGGAAACGTCTGGTCAATGGTGGCTCGTCACAATACGCCAGTCGCTAATCTTGATGAACTGTGGTATGATGTTGAAGCTGCATGGGCAGCTGTACCTGTACACGCCATCCAAGCTCTGTTTGACTCAATGCCCAGGCGTATCAAGGCCGTTATTACGGCCAGAGGTGGTTGTTCTGGGTACTGACTTCTCAGGATCTATGCACCCGAATTTTGTGAAAATGTAATCACATGTCAGTTCTAGTATAATATATTTGTCCAATCAATGTCCGTTTATGATGTGCATTTCTTCGTGGTGTAGCAATTTTAATGGCCAGTAGTGTATAAGGAAAAAGCGACAGGGAAAGACCTCGGCAACGATGGGTAACGTAAGCAGAAAATATCGCCTGACACTTGAAAAGAAGAAAAAGATAATTAGTGACTTTAATTACAAAAACTTCTCTAACCAGACCAACCTATTATCTAAATCGCGTGACAAAAAAGTGAAGTACCCAGATGACATAGTTGAATTTCAGTGTAACTTCGACACGTACGCACCATCGTCGATTGAGTAAATGATTAGAGTCACAGTTCTCTGCGCCAGGTAGAACGGGCACCAGATTGCATTAGTATTGTTCGCGTTTAGTGTTGGTGGGGTATATGAGGGGCATCAACGGCGTCACGTACTGAGTGCTGTTAAAAGTCACGGAGATGCCATGTACTGATGTGGGGTCAGCGTTATCAGCAACCGACAGAGTTTGACAGAAGTCTCATTGTCCTTGGCTGGCTGGTCGAATAGTGCAATACACAAATTTGTGGGTCATTTAGATGTGACAGTGGCCCGATGTTGGACTGCGTGGAAACGTAAGAGCAGACTTACTCGTCTGACCAACGCCGTATAATGCACCAAGCACCTGCGTAAACCTAGTCACCTGCGTCTGCCGTACAAGAACACGTAATACGATGCGTACAACAATTTGTGTCACCATCCGCTACGGGTCGGAGACCAACAGCAGCCGGACTAGAAAATCACCGTCGCATACTTCGGCAGTTATTAACACCACTGAGCCGTGGAAAAAATTGCTGTTTTGAAGAGCGCGCCGCAACGCGTAGTGTGAAGCAGTCGCCCTCCGTTTCTGGCGGTGGCACCGCGGTGGCAATCGCAGCTTTGGTGTCTCCCTCTGGTGGAAAGGGAGAAAGGTTGCCTGTTCACGTGCATTTAAGGGGCGCTATGAGCTCGTCAGTCTGTCAGTCTGGGTCAGTCTCTCGTCCCCAGATTGCAATGGTCATTGGCGGTTGGATCGATCGGTTGGTCGGTCGCGCACTGAGACACAAGATGACTTGTCCGTCTTGAGCGTCGGCCCATGTGAGGTCGCCACGTCAGTCCAGTGGGTCGCGCCGTATAGCGAGGGCTAGTGGCTTCGCGGCCGACACGAGAGGAACAGGAGCCAACCTACGACATCGGTCTGGCCGGTGCTAGCTGCGACTCCGTGAGACGGGAGATCGGCGCGCCATCCTGCGTCCGTTGAAGCGGCTGGCAGCGGACGGTTCGGGAGAGCGATATGGGTGTGCTGCGGCAGGTCTTCTCGAGAAATCGCAGTTTATTAGAAGTTAAGTGATTGGTGATATGTTGTTTGATTTACCCTTGTTAATTTCCACTTGTTTTCTTGGTGAGGTCACCAGGCGTTTTGCTTTGGGGTCGTCCCACCATTCTTCTCCGTTTGCCCACCCGCGGGAAGGTGGTTGTTTATAAATTGGGTGGTCCGTTTTTCCCTTGTGGAGTAGGGGCGGGTTAGAGCAACCTGCGGTTCGCGTTGTTCGGTAATCTCCCTATCAATCTACCGTACCTTAGTAGCTGCCCCTGTCATGTTTGTCGGATTTGGTGTGTTAACGAAGTTATTGCTTGGAGTGTAACGGCCTAATACCTGAAATATGTTTTGATCTTTGGAAACTTTGATATTATTGCCTATGATCTTGAGAGGCGGTATCTGTGTACTGTTAAGCATCTTCACTATTGTTTGGCCAACCTTGTTGAATTTTATATTCATGGGCTTTTATATAAATGATCATTTAGTATATAAAATTGCCATCCTTTCACCGTAAGACTTTTCTTAGAAGTTAAAATCAAGTTGCACCTTCGGTGGCAAGGTTAATATTTTAATTGTTAGTGTTTTGTACCATTTCCACCCTCCTATGGGGGGGGGGGGGGGGGGAGGGGGGGAGGGGGTGCATAGTTTGTGTGCTTGTGTAAATTGTTAAAGCTCTTAATGTTATCTGGTGTGTTGCTGATTTGCACCAGTGTAGTCTTTCAGAGGCTGTTGTGAGCGGTCGTAACTTCGGCCGTGTCAAAAGGGAGCGGCAAGGTTCTCTGCCCGAAAGCTCATACAGTCAAAACTTGTTTCTTTCTGCCTCTGAATAAATTGTAACTTTGATATTTAGAGGGTGCTTTCTTTTTAAACAAAATGCTTTTAGGCAGTATTAAAGTGAATAAAATTCCCATTGTTAAAAGCAATTTGGTTATGATTTCATCAGTTACTCCCTGGCAACTGCTTCCATGCTTACACAGTGTGATTAAATGTGTTAATGTTCATGATGAATCGCTAGTAAACAAAATAAATTCTTAAGAATATTCTTTGGAAATAAATCACGGTTCAACCACCAAAGCGTTTAAATTGGTGCCATCATTGAGAAATGTGGACTGCTGACGAATGTTGCTGCTTATGTTCAGCGATGAGTTTGCGGGCTGACTATCGCCGGAGATTATGGCGGCTACTGAGTAGAGATACCATTGTCGCAGTGTTCTCGAGAGGCACAGCAGTGTTACTCCTGGCGTCATGGTGTGGGGGGCCATCGGGTCACGGCTGAAAGTGATTCAGGAACTCTGAAGACGCAACGCTACATAATGGACATCCTGTCTCCTCATGTCTTGCGCCTCATGCGACACTGTTGTGGCTCCAGTTTTCAACAAGATAATGCTCTTCCGCAAGTGGCACATGTCTCTTTGAACTGTCTGCGAGATAATGAGATACCACCCCATGGCCAGTAATATCCCCAGATCTGTCCCCGATAGAACACATATGGGCCAGCTCGGACGTCGGACGTCAAACCCGTCGGAGAGCCAGTACCCAGCATACCAAGAATCAGTTAGTACAGTTGTGAACCTCAGAAGAGGACACTATTGCTTTATGACACCCTTGCCAACACAATCAGTGCACGCATCGAGGCTAGATATCATACTGATAAACGGACTGATACTGGAAGTTCTTTGTAAATTTGCGTCGATACTGTTGAAACCTTTCCCTCTCCTCTAACATCTCTTTTGTTACGCAACCTTCCCTTCTACAATAATCTATGAAACCTTCCCATAGGATTTCTATCTCTTGCTTAATAATAACAAATGAAATCTTCCATTTGAAATTAATTTTCTTTCTCAATCATCACGTACGAGTTTAAATGCTGCTTATTAAAAGTGATTTTCTGATTATTTCGACGAAACATACGAGGTGTGGCTAGAAAAAAAACCGGACTAGTACTGGTGAAACAATAAAACGAATGCAATAAGGCTGAAAGTCACGTGGCCTGTCACGTGACTCTCGCTCCGCCTACTGCTCGAGTTTCATCTGCCTCCTGCACTCAGTCTGCCCGTGGCGTCTGTTTTAAGTAGTTGACGTTTTGTCTGTGCGTCGGAAAATGTTGAGTGTACAGAAAGAACAGCGTGTTAACATCAAATTTTGTTTCAAACTAGGAAAATCTGCAAGTGAAACGTTTGTAATGTTACAACAAGTGTACGGCGATGATTGTTTACCGCGAACACAAGTGTTTGAGTGGTTTAAACGATTTAAAGATGGCCGCGAAGACACCAGTGATGACACTCGCACTGGCAGACCATTGTCAGCAAAAACTGATGCAAACATTGAAAAAATCGGTAAACTTGTTCAACAAGATCGGCGTTTAACAATCAGAGCAGTGTCTGAGTTAACAGGAGTTGACAAGGAAAGTGTTGGGCAGATTCTTCATGAAAATTTCAACATGAACAAAGTGTGTTCAAAAATGGTTCCAAAGTGTCTCACAATTGAACAGAAGGAACGCCGAAGAATGATTTGTTCTGACATCCTGGAAAACATTGAAAGTGATCCCACCTTCTTACAAAATCTTATTACTTGCGATGAATCGTGGTTTTTTACTTACGATCCCGAAACTAAACGCCAATCAATGCATTGGAAAAGTCCTGGTTCTCCACGACAAAAAAAAGCACGAATGTCAAAATCGAAATTCAAGGCAATGATGATTGTTTTTTTTTTTACATCAGAGGGATTGTGCACATTGATTGGGTACCAGAGGGACAAACAGTGAATCAGCATTACTACATTAGCGTCCTGGCTACCCTACGTGAGCGAGTACGGAGAAAACGGAACGATTTGTGGAGAAAAAAGTCATGGATCCTTCACCAAGACAATGCCCCAGCTCACTGTGCGTTGTCAGTGAAGACGTTTTTGGCAAAACACAACATTCCCATCTTAGATCATCCACCCTACTCACCTGATTTGGCCCCCTGTGACTTTTTTCTTTTCCCTAAAGTCAAGTCAGCTTTGAAAGGAACTAGATTTGAGACTGTTGAAGCAGTAAAAGAAAAAGCGACGGAAGTAATGTATGGACTTACCGAAAATGATCTGCAGCATTGCTATGAACAGCGGAAAATTCGTATGGAGCGGTGTAGAGACCGAGGAGGAGAGTACATTGAAGGAGATAACATGAAATTGTAAATAATTGTAAATAAATGTTTTTTCCAGCATCAGTCCGGTTCTTTTCTAGCCGCACCTCGTAGAATGTGTCGTCGTCGTGGCCCTCAGTCGTTACCTGCTATAACCCAAAACTGTTCCTTACCTTCTTTACTGTTACTGGATCGCCATCTGACTGCTACATCGAACTGCGACATGAATATACTTACTCTGTTTTACTATACTCTATTAGCTGCTGGTGGGGTGTCATAATAAGTGGCTGTATTTATTACCAAAGCTGACATTATTCTTTAATAGCAAAGCTGACGTCATCTTTTAATTAATTTGACTGAAGTTACGTAATTCATAGTTAAACTTTTTCTTGACAACAATAAAATTTTGCAAAGTCTTACGTTGATGGTTTTTTGGATGGATTATAATCGGTAATGCAATATTGCTGGCAAAAATTAATTATATTCTGAATGAAATGATTTTAGAAACTTCAAATGGGACTTACTTTTTACAATAATCTTACAACTAGCATTGCGCAAACATACCTTCAGTAGTCTTCAGTTTCTCAAAAATTAATTCAATAATATTTGTTATTCTTATGATAATAGTTAGCTGATGTCTCTGTACATCCGTTTATAATCTCTTGTAAATCATAGCTAGTGGCTGGCATGCACACCGCTCCTCTCAACCCCTCGCTTCAGACCTGCTACCGACTCGCTTCACATCTCGCTTACTACTGACTTCCTACGAACGCTTAAGTGCGCTCTCCTGCCAACAATGCTTTCTGGTGCAGACAATCCCTGCTGCCATTACAAAATGTATCAATGCTTGGTCTTTCCAGCTCTTTTCTCAAAATGTATCCATATGCTGTCTCTACCGCCCTTTTTAAAATTATATCAATGTGCGGTCTCTCTTGCCAACAATGCTTTGGCGCAGACATTCCCTGCTACCACAATTATTTCCAACATGACAAATATTAATCATTCCTACTTAATCCTATTAATTAAGTATAAACATATTTCATATGTTGTGGTTTGACAATAGACAATAGAAATATATACGTCTTACACTGTAATCACTGAAATAATGTCATTTACCGTCTCAACTTGCAAATTTTCATTTGGTTTCCTCCTCTCACCCTGGAGGCTCTGCTCGATTTCCAACCAGCGCATTAAAATGAACACTTCATCAAACTGAATTAAAAACTTCTAACACGGTCATGGAATGGCCACTAGACAGTCAGCCACATTTCTTAACGTTCCCTGTTTGTGAGTTCTCTACCCAGGCCCCTTTTTCCTAACTACATAATTTCATTTGCGACCACTCATGTCAAACGGTTCAAATGGCTCTGAGCACTATGGGACTTAACATCTAAGGTCATCAGTCCCCTAGAACTTGGAACTACTTAAACCTAACTAACCTAAGGACATCACATACATCCGTGCCCGAGGCAGGATTCAAACCTGCGACCGTAGCAGTCGCGCGGTTCCGGACTGAAGCGCCTAGAACCGCTTGGCCACCGCGGCCGGACGATTCATGTCGATACATAGCGAGGGTAATGGAAGCTTACATCATCTTCTTCTTCTACAACATCTTGCATACTGAAATGAATTGGAGATAAAAGAAATTCTTTCTGACTGTGTGTGTGTGTGTGTGTGTGTGTGTGTGTGTGTGAGTAAAAATGTTCTTTCTGGCTGTGTGTGTGTGTGTGTGTGTGTGTGTGTGTGTGATTAGTTCCACGCAAGCGCACAATTCACCGACTGAGAAATTTATCGCAAATGTGTGGAGTGCTTCACCGCTTAACGAGTATCCATTCATATATTCAATTAAAGAACGGGATTACCGCAGCGAATGCTTTATGTGGCTGTTGCATAGAGGTACTTAACGTCAATACGGCGCACGACGCGGAACTGCAACCCCACCGCTGCCGAGACCTCCCATTTACGGAGGCGGTGGTTACCGGGCGAAGTACGCCTATGTGCACTTACTGGTCTTCATCATCATGCTCGCTGTTAACGTTAATTGCGAGAAGACAAATAAGCAAATATTCGGCATGACGAACGAGTTACCTTACTTGGCCGCTATGAAACGCCGCGGCACACGGAAGTGCGACTCTGAGGTGCGCGTCCCAGGCGTCTTAAACCGTGCAGAACTTTTATCCAACAGAAAAGTAGTAGAGGTGCTCCTTTTTGCTTTCGTATTTCAGTTTGTCTGCACAGTCTCGAAATCCAAAATTGCAATAGCAATGCACAGCTTGAATGGCGGACAATGGTGTGCCTCGTGATAAGGTCCCGGAACGATTCAAACCGAAAATATACTGCTTTGCAATCGGCTCAGCTGACCTGCAACACCAACAGCAGAGCAATGATTTGCTGTAATGGAAACCAATATGCTTCGGTGGATATCTGGCCTGATACTTCAGGACCATGTGACAAATGGTGAAATTTGCAATCGGTAAAGAGCGGCTCCAATCTTTGTGAGTACGAGGGAAAACGCTCTACGTCATTACGAATACGTACTTCGATCAGATTCAGAAACTATAGCAAGCCGGGAGTTTTCGTCGGAAGCAGTTGGTAAACGATCTGTTAGGAAAACGTGATAAAGTAGCTTATATAGCCTCCTTTCAGAGGTCAAGATAGAGTGTCTCCATTCCGAAAAGGCACAAGACCGCGCTAACTGAGGACAGAGAGCCAAAATGACGAACCCTGCTGTATAGTGGGACAAACACTGAGCCGCGCGGGTCTAGACGAGCGGTCTTAGGCGCAGCAGTCATGGACTGTGCGGCTGGTCCCGGCGGAGGTTCGAGTCCTCCCTCGGGCATGGGTGTGTGTGTTTGTCCTTAGGATAATTTAAGTTAAGTAGTGTGTAAGCTTAGGGACTGATAACCTTAGCAGTTAAGTCCCATAAGATTTCACACCCATTTTTTGACAAACACTGAGGATTAAGAAGAAACTGTCAACAGCAACAAAAGCAGTCCGTGCCCAGTCCCTAAATTTATGTCCTTTAGCCATGACACATTTCAGATCGTTAGTTTCATTTTTAGGTTAGAATCTTGGGTTTCACTTCGACAGAATAATGTAGCAGTCGAATATCTAGCGACTATATTTCTTTAATTAATTTTAGTGACACGGAAATTACCTACAGCAACTACGAAATTAATTACTTAAATATATTTAATAATAAGGCATTACATGAATGTGTATGTCCGTTTCTCAGAGGCGAGCTCACAATAACATACAACGGTGACCCAAAAAGAAAGCTTGCGAAATTTTCTTATGAGAACTCTTAAAGCTTTTAAAATAAAACGAACTTCGTTAATGTTCTTCCTCTTTATTCTTTCTGTCTACAGGGTGGTCCATTGATAGTTACCGGGCCAAATATCTCACGAAATAAGCATCAAACGAAAAAACTACAAAGAACGAAACTCGTCTAGCTTGAAGGGGGAAACCGGATGGCGCTATGGTTGGCCCGCTAGATGGCGCTGCCATAGGTCAAAAGGATATCAACTACGTTTTTCTAAATAGGAACCCCCATTTTTTATTACATATTCGTGTAGTACGTAAAGAAATATGAATGTTTTAGTTGGACCACTTTTTTCGCTTTGTATAAGTACGTGGTATCATGTAACATTCCGCCAGTGCGGACGGTATTTCTTTCGTGATACATTACCCGTGTTAAAATGGACCGTTTACCAATTGCGGAAAAAGTCGATATCGTGTTGATGTATGGCTGTTATGATCAAAATGCCCAACGGGCTTGTGCTATGCATGCTGCTCGGTATCCTGGACGACATCATCCAAGTGTCCGGACCGTTCACAGGATAGTTACGTCATTTAAAGAAACACGAAGTGTTGAACCCCACGTGAAACGTCAACCAAGACCTGCAACAAATGATGATGCCTAAGTAGGTGTTTTAGCTGCTTTCGCGGCTAATCCGCACATCAGTTGCAGACAAATTGCGTGAGAATCGGGAATCTCAAAAACGTCGGTGTTGAGAATGCTACATCAACATCGATTGCACCCGTACCATATTTCTATGCACCAGGAATTGCATGGCGACGACTGTGAACGTCGGGTACAGTTCTGCCACTGGGCACAAGAGAAATTACGGAGCGATGACAGATTTTTTGCACGCGTTATGTTTAGCGACGAAGCGTCATTCACCAACAGCAGTAACGTAAACCGGCATAATATGCACTAATGGGCAACGGAAAATCCACAATGGCTGCGACAAGTGGAACATCAGAGATCTTGGCGGGTTAATTTATGTTACGGCATTATGGGAGGATAATTGGCCCCCATTTTATCGATGGCAATCTAAATCGTGCGATATATGCTGATTTCCTACGTAATGTTCTAGCCATGGTACTACAAGATGTTTCACAGCATGACAGAATGGCGATGTACTTCCAACATGATGGATGTCCGGCACATAGCTCGCGTGCGGTTGAAGCGGTATTGAATAGCATATTTCACGACAGGTGGATTGATCGTCGAAGCACCATACCATGGCCCGCACGTTCACCGGATCTGACGTCCCCGGGTTTCTTTCTGTGGAGAAAGTTGAAGTATATTTGCTATCGTCATCCACCGTCAACGCCTGACAACGTGCGTCAGCGCATTGTCAATGCATGTGCAAACATTACGGAAGGCGAACTACTCGCTGTTGAGAGGAATGTCGTTACACGCATTGCCAAATGCATTGAGGTTGATGGACATCATTTTGAGCATTTATTGCATTAATGTGGTATTTACAGGTAAACACGCTGTAACAGCATGCGTTCTCAGAAATGATAAGTTCATAAAGGTACATGTATCACATTGGAACAACCGAACTAAAATTTTCAAACGTACGTACGTTCTGTATTTTAATTTAAAAAACCTACCTATTACCAACTGTTCGTCTAAAATTGTGAGCCATATGTTTGTGACTATTACAGCGCCATCAATCACAAAGCGAAGAAAATGGTGCAACTAAAACGTTCACATTTCTTTACATACTACACGAATATGTTATAAAAAATGGGGGTTCCTATTTGAAAAAAAAAACCGCAATTGATATCCGTTTGACCTATAGCAGCGCCATCTAGCAGGCCAATCATAATAGCGCCATCTGGTTTCCCCCTTCAAGCTAGACAAGTTTCGTACTTTGTAGTTTTTTCGTTTGACGCTTATTTCGTGAGATATTTGGCTCGGTCATGATCAATGGACCACCCTGTTTGTATTGATTTCTTAACACATTTGCGCGCGATTAGCCGAGCGGTCTTAGGCGCTGCAGTCATGGATTGTGCGGCTGGACCCGCCGGAGGTTCGAGTCCTCCCTCGGGCATGGGTGTGTGCGTTTGTCCTTAGGATAATTTAGGTTAAGTAGTGTGAAAGCTTAGGGACTAATGAGCTTAGCAGTTAAGTCCCTTAAGATTTCACAAACATTTTAACATTTTAACACGTGTACCCTGGCGACAAACACATTTCTCCCAACGAGAGACAGTTTGTTTATATCGTCCCTACAGAATGTTTGACTTCGTTGATGGAGCCACAGCCTCACCTCTGCTTGCACCGCTTCATCACTGTCAAAATGAAGTCCTCGAAGTTGTTCTTTCAGTTCTGTGAACAGATGAAGCTCGGAAGGCGCCAAGTCGGGGCTGTATGGAGGATGACTGATGGCAGTGAACCAAAGACGCCTGATTGTTACATACGTCGCAGAGCTGTATGTTGTCTGACATGTCAAGCTGAAGGAGAAAGTGCTCAATGTGTCGACCATTCTTCGTGTTGGTGCTTTCAGTTTCTAGCGCACCGGCACAGATACGTTACAAAACACAATGTTACACGCTACAATTTCGAGCCTATTAGTGGCAGAGGGTTGACACGTCAGCGAAGGGGGAAAGTCGACCTAGTGACGTGCGTGCCATGTCATACCTCAACCGATACTGAGACCACAATAAAAAATTCGGAAATGTTACTTTTCAGCACGCCTTCGTACAAGGTGCATTCAAGTTCTAAGGCCTCCGATTTTTTTTTTCTAATTAACTACTCACCCGAAATCGATGAAACTGGCGTTACTTCTCGACGTAATCGCCCTGCAGACGTACACATTTTTCACAACGCTGACGCCATGATTCCATGGCAGTGGCGAAGGCTTCTTTAGGAGTCTGTTTTGACCATTGGAAAATCGCTGAGGCAATAGCAGCACGGCTGGTGAATGTGGGGCCACGGAGAGTGTCTTTCATTGTTGGAAAAAGCCAAAAGTCACTAGGAGCCAGGTCAGGTGAGTAGGGAGCATGAGGAATCACTTCAAAGTTGTTATCACGAAGAAACTGTTGCGTAACGTTAGCTCGATGTGCGGGTGCGTTGTCTTGGTGAAACAGCACACGCGCAGCCCTCCCGGACGTTTTTGTTGCAGTGCAGGAAGGAATTTGTTCTTCAAACCATTTTCGTAGGATGCACCTGTTACCGTAGTGCCCTTTGGAACGCAATGGGTAAGGATTACGCCCTCGCTGTCCCAGAACATGGACACCATCATTTTTTCAGCACTGGCGGTTACCCGAAATTTTTTTGGTGGGGGTGAATCTGTGTGCTTTCATTGAGCTGACTGGCGCTTTGTTTCTGGATTGAAAAATGGCATCCACGTCTCATCCATTGTCACAACCGACGAAAAGAAAGTCCCATTCATGCTGTCGTTGCGCGTCAACATTGCTTGGCAACATGCTACACGGGCAGCCATGTGGTCGTCCGTCAGCATTCGTGGCACCCACATGGATGACGCTTTTCGCATTTTCAGGTCGTCATGCAGGATTGTGTGCACAGAACCGACAGAAATGCCAACTCTGGAGGCGATCTGTTCAACAGTCATTCGGCAATCCCCCAAAACAATTCTCTCCACTTTCTCGATCATGTCGTCAGACCGGCTTGTGCGAGCCCGAGGTTGTTTCGGTTTGTTGTCACACGATGTTCTGCCTTCATTAAACTGTCGCACCCTGAAAGCACTTTCGACACATCCATAACTCCATCACCACATGTCTCCTTCAACTGTCGATGAATTTCAATTGGTTTCACACCATGCAAATTCAGAAAACGAATGATTGCACGCTGTTGAAGTAAGGAAAACGTCGCCATTTTAAGTATTTAAAACAGTTCTCATTCTCGCCGCTGGCGGTAAAATTCCATCTGCCGTACGGTGCTGCCATCTCTGGGACGTATTGAAAATGAACGCGGCCTCATTTTAAAACAATGCGCATGTTTCTATCTCTTTCCAGTCCGGAGAAAAAAAATCGGAGGCCTTAGAACTTGAATGCACCTCGTACATGAATTGACGGAAGGAAGTTTGGTATAATTTTTCTCCAAGCAGCCACCACTAAAACACATTAAGGATGCATTAAGGTTGAAGGTTCGACCTCGATTTTAAAAGGTCACAAACATCGATTCTTGGTGGTCCGAACTCATGTCAGGAAAACCATCGTTTTCCCGCTACAAGCAAGATACCAGAACACACGTTCAGATCTCCAGGACTTTTGGCGTCACTGACTAGGTATTAAGTACGTCATTCACCTATCACCTAATGCCCCATGCCCACTATAGGTTTGGTTACATGCCATTCAGTTGAGCCTGTGATCTCCCCAGAAAGTTTTGTACCTGCCGTTCCGGTGGTGGTCTTGTTCATGCTGTACTACTGTACTGTAGTAATTATTCACTGCAGTACAAAATGCGAAGTGTATGTACATTTCACTTTTATTGTGTTGCTGTTACCTTGGTGAACTACACGTTTGCGAATACGCCGGCGTGATGTTACTGACGTAGAAACTCGATGCAGTGGGAGGCCTACTCGTCACTTGTATACGTTTCTCGCATCGCCAGAAACCTTCACACTCTTTCTTTGCTACGGTGTACCAGCGGCCTGGGAGACGGATACATTCACCACCAGTAGGACCGACTGTGGTGCTCCTCGGCGGCGCCGCACACTCGAGTTTTGAAGAGGCTGTACTCCATCCACTGGAAGAGGGCGTGACGACTCTCACCAGAAACATAGAAGGGAGACTAAATGTGGATCAGCAGACTGCCTCGCATGCTCTGTATGAGCAGCTACACCTGTACCACCCTCAGAAGGTGCAGGCAATGCAGCCAGAGGATTTTTCCTCACTTCTGCAAGTGCACCGTTGCCTGGACGAGTCCGACTTTCTACGGCAGATCCTTTTTACGGAGGAGGCCAAGTTCACCAGAGAAGGAGTTCTCAGTTCCCACGACAGTCATGTGTGGGCTCATAAAAACTAGCATACTCCGCGCCCCTATGGGTTTCAGGAGCGATATGGCCTGAACATTTTTGCAGGGTTTCTGGATGGATGCGTGAGTGGGCCATACCTGGCTGCATCACATTTCACTGGTGCCGCGTACTTGCGATTCCTTCAGGGTGTAATGCATGGATTCTTGGAAGATACGCCACTGCATGTCCGAGACCATCTAGGATGAACGGAATCGCCAAGATTGGATAAGTCGTGGTGCCGCAGTTGCTTGGTCCGCACGTTGTCGCGACGTGGACCGCTGTGGCACCCGAGGAAAACCTTCTGACACGGATTATAGCTGCGGCGGATGTTGGAGTCCCAGAGATTGGTGATCGCGTATATCGGACCATTGTACGGAGGTACCGTATCCGTGTTGACGTCGGTGGTCCTCACAGCGAGTCCTACTTGCAAGTGGATCTAGAGCAGCAAGAGCGACGTGTGTCGTGGTATTTAGCGTGTAGCTGCAAAACAGTGCGTTTCCAGACATGAGTTCCTATGCTAAACTTAACCGCCTTGATCCCCACTACAAGTCCTCAAAGTCTGTGTAAGCACAATGGACGAGAAAATTAATTTCCACTCATTGCGTCTGTCTCATCACGTGTAAATTCGGCGAGGAAAGGAGTCTACAACTATCTTCAGGTGTGTTGTATCCAGCTGAAGCCACTCATGATTAGATCCCGTAGAGGTATCAGATAGTGGGGATGTTGATTACTGCGTTTTACTCGCTGCTGCAAACCATCCATAAGACATTTTATATACGATTCAGATCGACTAATTTAGCGTACCAGTCGAGATGCTTGAGTGTTCGTCAAACTAGTAACGTAAGTGTGCAGCCCTGTGAACGCACCTGTTGTCATCTAGGAACACTTGGGAGACCCCAGCATACTCATCGTGATTTGGAAGAAACAGCAACACTTAGCCAACAAGAAAGTTGTACTTTAGTTCATCGTAAACGAACGAGTGGGGCCAAGGCATGGTATGAAATATATTGCAAAATCACTTCCGGCCTGAGCTGTACCCTCAACGCACTGTAGATTATATGGCTAATTGTACCTACTGAGCGCTCGACAACTTGCGTCATTTGAAAAACAAATTCGCGTTTCAGCGGACCAGACTACACGCCTCTAGTCAGTTACTGACCATATCCCGTACTGTTTGGCCCATTGAAAACATGTAGCTTTACATTGAGGAGAAAAAAGTTGTCGGTTACCTCGTAATATAGTGTCGAACATACTTTTTTTTCCGGCGTAGTGCAGCACCTCGACGTGGCATGGACTGAAAAAAGTCGCTGGAAGACCCCTGCAGAAATACTGAGCATGCTGCCTGTATAGCCGTCCGCAATTGCGGAAGTGTTGCCGGTGCAGAATTTTGTGCACGAACTGATCTCTAGAGTATGTCCAATAAATGTTCGATGGGATTCATGTCGGGTGATATGGGCAGCCAAATCATGCGCCCAAATTGTCTAGAATGTTCTTCAAACCATTCGTGAACAACTGTGGATAGCTGACATCAGCCATAAAAATCCCATAGTTGTTTGGGAACATGAAGTCCATGAATGGTCTCCAAATAGCTGAACATAATTTTTTTCCAGTCAATGATCCGTTCAGTTGGAGCATGTAAATACAGCTCACCCACAAGCTTGCAAAGTGCTTCTTCTCAATCTGGGTCCATGGCTTCGTGGAGTCTGCGCCACACTCGGAATCTACTATCAACCGTTACCAACTTAAATCGGGACTCTTCTGAGCGGGCCACGGTTTTCCAGTCGTCTAGAGTCCAACCGATATGGTCATGAGCGCAGGAGAGGCGCTGCAGGTGATGTAGTGCTTTCAGCAAAGGTACTCGCGTCAGTCATCTGCTGACATAGGTCACTAACGCCAGATTTCAGCGCACTGTCCGAAAGAATACGTTCGTTGTACGTCCCACAATGACTTCTGCGGTTACTTCACGCAGCGTTGGTTGTCTGTTGGCACTGACAACTCTAAGCATACGCCGCTGCTCCCAGTCGTTAACTGAAGGCCATCGTCCACTGCGTTGTCCGAGGTGAGAGGTAATGCCTGAAACGTAGTATTCTCGGCACACTCCTGACACGGTGGATCTTGGAATGCTGAACACCCTAACGATTTCTCAAATGGAATGTCCCATGCGTCTAGCTGCAACTATCATTCCACATTCGAAGTCTGTTAATTCCCGTCGTGTGGAAACTTTTTCACATGGATCACCTGAGTAGAAATGACAGCTCCACCAAACTGCCTTTCTATACCTTATGTACGCGATACTACTGTCATCGAATGTGTCCACATTGCTATCCTATGACTTTCGTCAACTCAGTATATATTTCGCTCTGAGAAATGGCCTTCTGCGAGCATTCGCCTTGAAATTCCACTGCACGCCGCAATGTTCCCTAGCAAACTGGCAGAGACAGACCTGCTACATTTACTGACAGCAGCAATACCTACCGCGTTTGAAACGGGGCGTCATTGAAGAGCCATGACATTAGTCGCTGGTCCCTGTCGGCTAGAGTTTCCTTACTACCACTGTTCTTACGCCGTGCAACGCTGCGAGTGGTGCACTGTATCCGTTGAACAGTCCTCGTTGACACGAAATGGATAACTTCATACACGGTGCGGCGAGGGGCGTGTCCTCTTTGTTATGTATCCATATTGACCCAGCTTACTACTAGCCAACTAGCATACATACGCCATTGGCATGGCTTGAGTCAGAGGTGAAGGGTGACCTGGCCGCCTGGAACCAGTTTTCCACCATCTACAAGGATCCATCGCGACCAGTGTGCCAGGGGTGACTAAATTTTGTCTGATGAGCTCACACGGCAGTGCACATTGGCGTCAGAGTTCTCAGAATCAAAACAGCAGTCAGGGGCGTGGGCCCGTTCTCAGTAAGTGAAGACGAGATCATTTAGCAGGAAGGCTATGGCCAATGTTCTTACTTTACGTAGTATTGCAGTTCAGGTGCCAAACAGTTGAACGAAAGCGTACAAGGGCAGGGGGTACGATCTTTGTCTTGCCTCGAAATGAAACTAATATGAATTAATTATTTATGAGAAACATGTGGCCATGGGCATGTCAGAAGAGAGAGCAGTTTACATTGTAGATGAAGAATTACCGATGAGGAATCTATGTTCAAGATGGCTATAGTATTTTTTGGGCGCTGACCAAAAAATTACAAAAATTAATCTTTCACTAATTTATTGAGTGTTTAAGAAACGAATTTTGTGAGCGGATTTTCTACTGTGATTGAGAAGTGAGTTCCATCTCAGAATCAAAACAGCAGTCAGATCCGTGGGCCCGTTCTAAATAAGTGAAGTCGAATTCATCTGCCAGGAAGGCTATGGCCAATGTTGTTACTTTATTTATTTATGTATTTATTTAACCCAATCAGTTTAGGGCCCTGAGGCCTTCTGTTCATGCCGGACTGATATTTTACACATGCAGTTCTTCTTACGTCATAGTCACTTAAAAAGTGACAACAATATCAATATGGAAAACAGTAATAAAATAGTGGTAATAATTATTAAAACTAATTTGAAATAGGATTCGAATGTAACTATGCGGGCTAAGAAGTAATGACATTAATACTAACTGTATTACAACTACTGCTGCTGGCAATAGTAATAGAATAAAATTATGTAGTCCCAGAGACCTTTACAAGTCCCAAACATCTATGATGTGCAGATGCACAGTGAAGCAACGAATGAAGGTTTATACCAAGATTGGGAATCTAACCGGTGTCTCCCGCTCACTACGCAGATGTGATAACCACTACACCACCCTGAAACAGTAGCTTTGCACATTTCATTTGACTAAAGCACGTATGCGTTGGTTTCAGGTAGGATCCCCCGTTTCAATCGATACTGAGGTGCTATTCTAATATAGCTGGAGGGTCTCTGAGATGCTGTTCGAGTTTAAGGGGAATACGAAGCGGGCTGAGGCGAGAATGGGATTTTGATTGAGAGGGGAGGGGCACTAGGGTGGTGCGTCTAGCTGCGCAAAGCTACTGTACCATGGTGACGCAGTGGCTACCGCATCTACCTAATAACCAGCCGACCTGGGTTCTAATACTGACCTTGGTTTCGTTTGTCGCTTCAGTCTGCATCTATACATCAATAATAAATGGCCTAATAATAACGATGACAACACATGAATTATGGACTACAGAAGTGATATTTTCTGGCGGAGCAAGTTCTGAGGTACAACATCAGCTAAAGGATTTGAGAAGTGGGGAAGGTATTCTCGGGAAAAAGGGTATTAATTGGTAATGGGTAAGAGGTATATTCAGGACAAATGAGGACATTGCTGTTGTTTTATGGAATGCAAAAGGACTTCTTCCTATTGAGTACTTGCAAAAGGGTGGAGCAATAACCGCCGAAAGCTATGCAAATATTCTGGGCCATGTTCTGGGCCACCTATACGAAAAACTACCTGATAAGAGAGCTGATTCGGGAAATAATCATACTTCACTGAAAATCCCGTTTACTCACAAAATTACTGATGCCACGGCAAACCTGAGGATTTTTAAGTACGAATTGTTGGAACATCCGCTTTAATCACCACATTTGACAATATTTACTCCCCTATGAACCTGAAATAATTTGTGGTACGAAAACGTTTTGATACAAATGCGGAGATAAAAGTAGAAAAGTATTTCGTTGATGACAGTAACCCCACTTCAGAGACACAATCTACAGTATACTCACTGAATAACACTTTACAGTAAGTCGATAAAGTGTATTTTAAGCCCAAAAACCTTTCTTTCGCTGTCAGTCGGAGAACGCTTCACACGGGTGACGTGAACGTGGCTTGGACGTTCAAGATGGTAAATGTCCTGCTGATATCTGAAATGCAATAGCCTACACCACAGCTCTAGAATTTCTGCTAGTTAATGAAAGTTTTATCCCGATAAGATCAGTGTGGGCATGTTAAAATCCAAGTGAATTTTATTATGTATGTAAATTTCACGATGGATCGCTCTAAAAGGAGAAGCAAGGCAACTTCATACAACCTCCATCAAAGTGCTACCCACCTAAGCTGCTGCTCGAACTGTCCTCTAGGATGAGGGCCCCTTTACATGACTCACAATTTGCTTTATATTTTCAGAAATGCAAAACTGCGCACACCACAAACGCCGAAAAGCTGTATCGTGTTACTGCAGTATTAATAAGTAGCAATTGTGAACCATTCAACTTGTAGAAGCATCTGGTCGTGAAAATTTGTTGAGGTACGAAATGAAATAATCGGACAAGCTCAAGTGTAGGTAAAATGTATGTGTCAGACTTTGGTTCATTGGGAGCATACTGGGAAAATGCAGTCAGTGTACAAAACACTTGTGCGATCCATCTTAGAATATTTGACTCGTATAAAATTTGAACTAACTTGGGATATGGAAGTATACAAAGAAGCGCAACATGAATGGTGCGATGTTTATGACTTTTCCTTTGTGGAGGACCACAGTCGTGTAGACCTTTTTGAAAGAAATTGGAGCCATTTGACTGCACGTTGGTATTCACTTATTCCACACAGTCATGATTTCAGCTTTACAGCTATTCTTACGTGAATGTCCAAATGTTACGATACAGGTTATCTGATCTGTCTACGAGACATTGCCATCATTGAAGAAATATATTTCTGGTCTTTTGAACCAGTTGTCATATTTCAGGACAGTAACACGGCTGACAGTGCGAATAGCGAATAACCATTAACACATAGTATGGCATATTTAGCAGCCAGTACATTGCTGTGCCTCTGGTGGACGCATGGATGTGATGAATTCAGATCTCAGCAACGTATTGGCTGTTAAATACTCCACACTGTGTGTTAATGGTTATTCACTGTGCAGAATGTCAGCCACATTACGTATCTTCGATATGTATTCACATCCTGTGATACCACGACTGTTTAATATGATTAGAAACATGTTTTTTCGACGATGAAATGTCACGTAGACAGTTCAGATGTATCGTAACATTTCAACATGCACGTGAGAATGTCTATAAAGCCTAAATCATGATTGTGTGGAATAAATGGACATTAATAAGCACTCGAACGGTGGAAATTTCTTTGAAGAAGATACCAAGTTTGTTTGACTCCTGGGAGAGTGTCATGGAAATGCTAAGCCCTGGCATGGCAGACGCTTGAGATTAGACGGTAGCTGTTCATCGAACTCACAGAACGCAGACTTGCACGGTCGGCGTTTGTATAATTGCTGATATATGTTTTATGGGCATAAGGCCGCTGTCCAAGGCTTCACTCTCTGCTTAACGTTTCGTCTTCCAATGCTGAATACATCATCAGGGGCTTTAACAAAATCAGACAGTAGTTAACGCCTCGAACAAGCTCTGCAATCCGAATTATTGTGCGTAAAAATGGAATCTGGAATGCTGCTTGACACACGGAAAGTATCGTCACTCAATAACAGCGGAAACACCTCAAAAATATCCGTATTCTTTTGTTATCTCATATCGACCATCATGTACTTCAAGCATCAGACCTTCCGACCTGTTGCCAACTTATTCTTTGACCAACTGACTCCACTGAAGCCCGTAAAGTGATACCGATACTGCTACATTTTTCAGTCGTTCGTTCTACATGAAATCTTCACTTTTTGATGAGTTCTGTAGTTTTTTATGCTGTAAATGTTGAGCGAGTAACGGATATCTTCGCTTCTTAATCGTTGTAAGAAACATCATTTCCGGTTCGCAGTTACTGCTTTTGCCTTTGCTAGTAAGTACCGTTCTGCCGGCACCATTCATGCTTACTGGTACCTCCAGAATCTTATAACATTTCAATACCGTTTCCTAGCACGGTTTTAGATTTCTGCTTACTGCATCACATATCAGTTTCACTTCAAATATTTTGTGTTTGGGATCGACTTACTTAAAACGTGAAAATGTATGAAAGCATAAAATTGTCGATCTGTTAAATAGGTTCGCAATTAACAATCAACAAACAGCGGATACCCTTTAGAACTCAGAAACAAAAATAACTATTTTACTCTCGAAGATTCTAAATTATGCTTTACTCACTTGTTCTTTATTACTTAATGTAACTCATATAGGGCAGTTGTTATCATATTAAACGCCTGAAACTGTAATTTCATACTTTGCCATTAGGAGCATCAGAATGTTTTCATGGCGCCCTAAAAGTTTTATTGAAAATTTTTTGTCTATCATTATCAAATTCCTATTGTGTCGAGACGTTAAAAAATTATCTTATTCCCTTACACTTCCTTCAAATACCTCAAACACCCCATAATCCCCACAAGTATATTGGTGTCGATTCACTGTGAATTTCTCAGATCTAGTGCCCACAGGCTTTTTTGTGTATCAGCACAGCGATTAATCAACATTGATGTAGTCATAAAATATCACGTCTCATCGAATAGCGCATTATGTTCGGTTTCATAACGCTGAGGGTGCCATGAAAAGTAGTTGTAAGGAAAAAGCCGAAATCTGTTTGCTTCGAGCAATCCGTTAACTTTAAGATCTACCCACAAGATACAGTAATTAAGATAATATTATCTTTTAGATATTCATATTTCCCTACTAATCATTTAGGTACAGCAACAAGAATTCTTTCGATTCATATCTGTATCATACTGGGTCTAATTACCGGATAATGAAAACCAAGAGAAATTTATTCAATACACAGGTGGCTTAATTTAACACGTAGTCTGAGTAGAAGTGTAATATTTTATGTATTAATCATCCTTAAAAATCGATTGACTATAACGTCATGCTAAGTGACGCAAACGTTCTCCACTGTAATTTAAGCGACGGCATTCACACTAACTGCCAAAGAAACGTCGCGTAACTCCAAGCATTCTCAGCGAGATTGTTTAGACGTGACGCTGACGTCGCGTGGTCGTCTGATAGGGCGCAGCCTGCTTGTCTTCCTCGACCCGGTAATTATTTTTCTCCACCGAGCTTACTTGTGTTCGCATATTTCTTGATATGTTGCTTGTTAATTTTTATTATATTGATTTTTCAAAAGGAAAAGAAGGAATTATTACATAAACGAGAGTATTTAAGTATTATGGACGTCATTTTATCGACATGTAAAATATGTTCCATAAATTTAGAATTATTGTGGTGCAATACCGTGATCTCTTTGAAACGTAACCTTTAAAAAGGAAGTTGCTTAAGTAATATAAAGGTCGTACCTTCCAGTTACTACTGAATGAATGTGAGTGCTGGACAGTAACATTTGACGAATGAATAACTGAAACGAGATTTTTCCTTTGCATAACAGGATACTCACATATCAACCAGAACAAAACTGACTTCAAACAAGAACAAGTATAATCAGTTATGTTATGTTATAGAAATCATGAAAAAACACAAAATAAAACATAAACTGGCAGATTACGTTTAAAAAATGACAGGCTGCAGGATTACTAAAAATGATTCTACACAATAGCTTTAAAGAAAATCGAAGTGTAGGACGTTCTTTAAAGGATAGCCTGACCATCCTTGAAACTGAACGGGCCAATACGTTAAATTCTTGAAACTGCTGATGACGATAACGAGAACAAAAGCGACGACGACGACTATCATGAATACCTTTCTCGTGGTATTGATGACTGCACGAATAGTTACTGGCTTTTTTTTCTAGCGTTTCTGCACGCAAGATAATGAGAAATCCAAAAGAGAAATACTGTAAAAAAAATTATACAGGTTTGCTTTTACAGAATCGACGCAAATATTCCCATGAGACACAAGTAATAAAACTGAGTTTGGTTCTTGGAATGGTCTCAAATGTGCAAACGCCACAGAAAACTAGAAGAAAAATAAGTAAAGCAGTGTTGGGATTATTTAATATCTAAAAGTAAAGTGACGATATATTAATAGGTATACGCGGACATAGCTTATAAATATCATTCTTTTCTGTAAAATTCCACGTATTTTACGGCAGAAAGGAGGTGCATAGGTTACGCGTTAAAACAATTAGGGACTTTTCTTTCTCTTCGGTTTTAATCGTAAAAGTTTCGTCTAAAATAACCATTGTGAACTTCGCCTTTCCGATCAATAAATACAGCCACTACCATTTGCTAGTTCCTTAATAGAGAGACTTAATACCAGCATTCTGTAAGTCGGATAATTCGTTATAACCTAAAATTCAATGTTCAGTGTTGGAAAATGTTCTCTATTATGTGCGTAGCACAATTTTGACCCACTACCACTGTGCAGACCTGCTTTGCTTTGACAATAATTGTAACGTCGTCAATACGAAAAAAAATTACACACTAATGCGGCAAGGAAAATAGTTGCTTAATGATCCGAGCAGCCGTCTTCCTTTTGTGTACTTCACAACCATATCCAATAGGTAAATGTACAAGAAAGCAGTTGGAATTAAAATGAGATTTAATTTTTGCTCTTCATTTTGTTATTCGTTAAAGAGAAAGCAGATACCATTATAGTGTGGCTTTAAAAATACTGTTTGGGATGAAACTTACGGCTAAACTTGCTTTTGAAGTAAGTCTCGTTACTAAAGATATATAGAGTATCAAGTAAAATTAAAAGCTATGAAACAAATAAGAGTTTTAACGTCCCTTCGGTAGCGAGGTACTTAGAGACGGAACATTATTCCAGTTGGCTAGATCAAGAAGTTAGAAAAAAAAGAGGAAACGTAAATCTGTGTACGAAATCGAGCTTCATTCCTCCTGAAAAAAACCGAATTAAAACCGGAGCATGGATGATAAGAATGCTGATATATTAAGGAAAATAAGACGCAATAGTACGTGTGTGATTGTAGGCCTGTAGGAGTAACAGTTCTGGAAGTTAAAGAACAACCGATAAAAAACAGTAGAAAGTATTTTTTTTAAATTGGTGATTGTAGAAAGGTATTTTTTAAAAATCGAAGAAAAAGATCGTTGATTGGGAAAGTACCGGAAAACCAGCACAGCAGTTATGGGGAGTACAATAATTGTGCCGCAATATATGACGAAGAACGTGAAACAAAAATACTGAATATAAATGAAGCTTTTGGCAGGAAAAAAATTTCACTGATATTTTGAATAAGAAAACCGGAAAAGATTAGTGCGGAGTGTTCCGTACGGAGCGTAGCCTTGTACTATGCTGTAATATAGACCTTATGAAGTCGTGACGCACGGCGTTTAGGAGGACAAGATGAGGTGTAGAAAAAAACGTAAACTATCACGTACTAGGCAAAAGATATTAACAGTAGAGGACAGGAAACGCAACTAGTTGGAATTTCAGATGCATTGTGAAATATGCACAAGGAGGAATTAAGTGCGGGCGGAATGTCAGAGGGAAAATCAGACACCAGCTGATACAAAAATTTATCATACTCTGAAATATGAAGGTCGAGGGGAAAAAGTCGGGATTGGTTTCAATTTTGAGTGGATACATGCTATTTCAAACACAAAATGCAATGGCAACAGAAAGAGGGTTAATTTGGTAGGAAAGAGAAAACAAAAAATTAAGTGAAAGAGTCAGCTAAGGTGCTACATTCACGCAATTCAAAAATCTAAGGATATACATAGTACATATCTACGTATGTGATATTACTGAAAGGCGTCGCGTATTTCGTGTAATGTCAGTGACCGTAATTCCTTTATAAATCGAGATAATGAACCAACTCCTGTGCACTAAATGAAGTACACTTTTCAACAAAATTCTGTATTCTATACCTCTTGAAAACGGGTATAGAAAAATGAGACTTTCTCCTACTTCTGTAATAAAAAGCAGAGAATGTTCTATACTCGAGGCCCAAGACTACCAACATAATTCGGTTTCTCCTCTTTTGCTCTTTAAACATGAACTAACCAGTTTCGAGGTAACAGCAGTGAGCATTTAGCATAGTAGAGCAGATGGCACAAAAAACGGGCACAGGTGTAAAGCAAGGCATCCCTCCCCAAAGGGGTGTGGGTGGCGCTACAAACTGATGGACAGGACTGTAAATGGTACCATTTGTTGATATAAAATACCAGTAAGCAGTTGCAAACTTTCTTTCTCGTAGTGCGGATGCAACGTCGGTTATTGTGCGTTTGTTCTAGACTGCAGGCGTTTGGCACGTTTTGTTTTCAAGTCGATACGGTTATTTTCATTTATCAGTGGTATCCGGAAAGCAAAATCCTAAGCTACTTTTAGAAATTCGTCATTAGTCACGCACGTATTTAGGTAACGATTTTATAGTGGTGATCTTGCTTCGATAGATTTAGTGTAAATGTGGGTCCGTATTTAAACACCGTAATATTCCATGGGCACTTCAAATGTAGTTTCTCTATTCGACATATCTCCTGCTACAATACTATAAAAAAAGCCACCACAAGGGGACGCAAAGCTTCAAGCACCAGCCTTATCACTGGACATCAGTTGACCAAATCACTTGACAACAAGTGCTGTCAAGAACAGGTGAGCAGGGGTGGGAAGACAAAAGGCCTTCATAAAAAGAAAATTACACCCAAGAAACGATCGTTCATCACAGTCCTGCGATTCTCTCCTTGTGAACAGCGATAATGACCTGGATGTCAACGCTGGGTATACACCAGACTTGAACGATGCAACGTGCACATTACGTGATCGCAATTTCTTTCAAGACACTTGCAGAGGAATGTGGGTTGAATGTGCCGTGTGTAAAATGAGAACACTCTTAGCTAGCGCTGGGCCTGAAGGAGTCATTTAAGTTTGCGACATCTGTAAATAATTTTTGATTCGATGTTCATTTCAATAAAAAAGTAGCTGCGTTTTCGAATACAAATAATAATTATTAATCATTGTTTTGCCCCCTATCATTTAATAAACTTGTTACAGTTGTCAGTGAAAGTAAATATCTAGGATTTTCCCATCCAAATACCTTGCAGTCAAATTCAAAAGAAGGAGCTCATATTTACAGCTTTTCATCTACTCACCTCTTTCCTTGCTATCTTAATCGATTTTCTTGTTGTGATATCTTCAATAGTTAAGAAATATTTTACTTTAACAGTGTATGCAACTCGCCTTGTATTTGTACGGTTTTACCCATAGTTACTACATTTGTATTCCAATTACGTACCACCAAACCTAAAACTATCACTGTAGTACTGATCTTCTGTTAGAATCAACGATTATGTTAGCTTGCATGTTATGAGAAAGATTCTTAATTCACATCAACATTATTTCATATTGTCTTCAATGGGGTAAAATTGCGCAATAAAATACCCCAACAGAAAAAATATTTTTTACAATGGTGTAGCTGACAAAGGAAATTTCAGTACAGTGGTTTATACACCACTAGAACCGCTATAATAAGGCATAAACTGCTTAAATGTTACTTCGCAGGGCACACACCGAAATGTTTTGTGCAGTTGGTACTAAATCTTTGCCAACAAGCGTATAAATGGCTATGCAAATAGACCGATGTGCAAAACTTCAGGACGAATGTAATTTTCGTAAGATGTGTCACTCCCAAGTAACATAGCTCGGGAAATGTTGGACCATACACAGAAAGAATTGGTACAGTGTAGTGCAGAAGTAACAGAAGTGACATTTTTATTCACTGGCAGTAATTACACTGAAGTCATTGGACGTAACCTCATATGGCGATAGGTGGAAAAACGTAATGCACCCAGGAAAATTTTCGAATATGATGGTTTTGGCGGTCGAGTATTATGGTGAGAGGAGGCATAATGTTGCTTGGTTGCTTGGGCGTACTGACCTCCAAATCTTGGAACACCAGACAGCCACCGGTCAGTGTTATAGTCACACCGTACACCTTCCCCAAGGGGCGCATTTGGTCCTGACTTCATTTTTATGGATGACAATGCGCGACCGCATCGAAGAGCGCAGCTGGAACAAGAGAATATTCGGTGAACGGACTGACCTCACCCTATTAACACTTTTCCGTCCGCACGTCTCATACTAATTTATTCGCTTGACGCTGGCAATGCTAATTTGGATTACTTGGCTTGTCACCGGCCGCTTGTCACGTTTCCGTTGTTGACAAGCTTCAAGCACATTGACTTTTGCGCGCTTTAATTTTTCCGGAAATCCTCTATTTTGCCTTCTCGTTCCACAAACTCGAATTTTCCTTTCAGGTAACTTCTCTACAAGTTCTACACTGTTATAATAATTATCGATGTAGAGATGATGCTACTTTCCATAAGAACGTGTCAATAGTTCCGTCACTGCTTTTGCTAAAGGTTGTCCAACGCCGGAATATATCTTGAATGAGGAAATGTGTCCCGTACTCGGATCACACAACATCCTAATGAGTATGCTATATTTCGTAATTTTCGACGGATTGTAAACTTTAAAATTTAACTGTCCACGCCGCGGTATCATTCCTTCATCAGTTGAGATGTTTTGACTTAGATTAAGCGTTTCTTTAAACTTTTTGGGAAAATAATCAATTACGAATTGTACTTTGAAAAGCCGGTCGGCATTATGCGGTTTATTGCTGTTGTCGGAAAAATGTGAAAATGATAATATGCGTCTGAATCGGTTGCGGGACATCGTTTTGCGAAATATCAGTGTGTCTATCAACGGATTCGTTGACCAGCAATCATCGATCATTGCTTTTGTTACAATTCCCATAAGGATAGCACGCCCAAACCATTTTCTAAGTTCGGGTCTCGTAACGTGGACAAATTTGGCACTTTTTTTATCTAGTTTCCTTCTATTGCAATTTTGACTGTAACACTTGTTGGTTTCGTTGTTAATTCAAATAGATCGTTCCCAGTATATAATTCTACGATATCCACAACGCTTTGTGTATCTTTGGGAAATGTGTGTGGACCCGGAGATCCTTCAAATTTATTATCTGTCTTTTCCGTCTGATTCATCCGAATCAGTTGGCAACCGTAGCGTTCGCCGAATTCTTCTTCCGACAATTCTGCTTCACTTTAATTTTTATTATATCCAATGTCTTCTTCCCAATTTGCCAAATCGTCCGGAACTTCAGACAAGACGTCCGCGCATTCATCGTAAATAATCGTATCGTCTCTTTCGTCTGCCATGATGAAAGTGCACAAATTCTTATAAAAATAAAAAACATGTTGACGTGTGTAACTCGTTGTTACCTAGGCAAAACACCAACAGAATGGTTCAAATGGCTCTGAGCACTATGGGACTCAACTGCTGTGATCATAAGTCCCCTAGAACTTAGAACTACTTAAACCTAACCAACCTAAGGACATCACACACATCCATGCCCGAGGCAGGATTCGAACCTGCGACAGTAGTGGTCGTGCGGTTCCAGACTGTAGCGCCTTTAACCGCTCGGCCACTCCGGCCGGCACCAACAGAGTGAAAAAGATACTAAAGTGCTGTACCGGCCACTGAGCGATACTATGCTCACGACACCACTGTGGTGTCGCCGGTCGACAAAGTGTTAAGAAGATGTCTCCCTTTTTGTAATCCTCAGGAGAACATCGTAAATCACGCTGACTTCATTCTAACTATGGTCTTTGAGTAAATGTGTCATTTCCGCTTGTCTCGTTTGGTATTTTTTTCCCCCTCCTTCTGTGCTAAACTGTAGCAGTTCATTCCATGTTTGGTGCAAGACTTATCGAGCTATGTTACTTAACAGCGACACGTCTTGCACAAGGTACTTTCGCCCATAAATTTTGTACAGCAGCGTGTGTTAATAGATGTGGTGCTTCACGAGGTAGTCATATATACCGGCTACGAGAAATTTGCAAAAATCATTTTGAACTCGTATGCAATTTGTTACACACAAAACTTTTGCCTTGGGTTTTTCTGATAACAACCAGTATTGGATTTTTGGACGTATTTCCAACTTCACTGATATTATAAATTGTGTTTTAAACAATGTGAGATGGAAAATTACTACCGATCTTATATATTTTCGTGTTGATGTATTGCTAACTTGGGGAATGATTACAAACACCCCTGCTTTATTAGCGCTCTGTGGTCATTCGTTTGGTAAATCCGAGGGACCGAGTGAGGGGTGCAGCGTTTGCGACACTGGAGCCGAATTCTGAATGATCGGGTGTCCGAATTCCTATCCCGCTACTTGTATTTTTCTCTGGTTCTCTAACTTGCTTTTCGCTGATACTAGAATAATTAATTTAACAGAAATCACTGTAGATTTCCTCTCGTAGTCTTGTCCATATGAGCTACGAGAGGTACCCTTGAAGTTATTATCATCTCGAAAAGATAAAAATGACGTAATTGATTTTTTTATTTCTGTTAGCAGTTACACGTCTGCATCCCAGAGACACAACGAAATACGAGTTCCACAATATTGCAGCATTTTACTACAGAAGCCAATAGAAAATCGTGCAGACATTGATTACATAACAATTATTGTAGTTTTTTGTGTTAATCTTGCCTTAATTAAGAGTGTATTTTTTCACCAGACCCGTTTCGCTTTTATTTATAAAGCATCTTCTATGGCCATTCTGGAAATATGATAGAGGGGAAGTGTTGTATCTGGAGGACAGAGTACCTAGGAACACCTGATGTTTCCAGATTGGTGTTCCAGTCCAGTGACTGATATTAGAATAACATGGAGGAACGCCCATTAGAGACCGCCAGAAGCAGTTTCCGGAATTTTCTACTTGTCTTGTTATTGTGAAGCTTAAGATTATGCTTTATACGGAATTTGCATATGTTAATAGTTCTACACATTTATGTGGTGAATGATATGTTAAAGCTGTTTGGAGGATATTGTTAATTCTTCAGTTCCAGAGTTCCATAGTGAGTAAAATTGCGTACATTTTCAAAACTATTTACACAACGTGTGAACGTGAAGCTAAACTTCGTCGATGGTACACCGTTTAATACCTTGAAACGGTAGGTGACCTACCACGGAACATGTGATATTTGTAAATAAACGAAGCATCTTTGACGCCTAAGCATTTATCCTGTCTTAAAAATGGACATTATTTTAATTACCAATGGCCTCTATATCAATTTTTAAAAAAAATTTGTAACAGGTTTTTGATAATACTTCTTAATTTGATTTCGCTTACTGGTTATTGGCACGTAGTAGAGCAGTTATGTAACGTACAGACTATTAAATGCAGTAATGACAAGATTTTCTCCATTGCGACGCTTTTAAATTTGAATAAAACACTTGTTCCTCGGTACATGACGCACCTTGGAACAGTTTTTCGCGTTCGAAGAACCATACTTTCCAGGAGCGATTTTTGTAATTTCAGAATAAGACCGCAGCATACGTAAAGGGAATACTATTATTTCAAAATGGAATAAGAGAAGTTGTAAGTGATCCAAGGTGCAACATGAGTATGACTCTACATCTACATCTACATATTTATAGACTGAAATCAATATTTCTTAATAAAATTGGCGTTCAATTCATTTACGATGTTTTTATCTCTTCTGTACTTGCTCTGAAGTCCACTGTGTTTTCTTTCTTTGTTAGCTAGCACATAAACTTTTTGCAATGTCTTTCCTTTTATGAAACTCAGTTTTGTAAGTTCAGAAGAGCAACAGTTTATAGAAGTAAGGTAAATTCAAAATAAACACAAATGCTGCTTAAGAAAAAACAGGTGTATAACAGGACAAGAACTGTCAAAAGTGAATGTACAACCAGTTGTTTTTCTACTTCTGCTTACAACGAAGGAAAAAACAATGGACTTCAGAACAAACAACAGGGGTAAACACCGTAAATAAATCGTACGGCAATTTTATAAAACTCCGTCTGTTCGAACAGGCCTCGGAAGGCCCAAAGGTGCCGACTGACCGCCGTGTCATCCTCAACCGATAGGCGTCACTGGATGCGGATATGGAGGGGCATGTGGTCAGCACGCCGTTCTCCCATTCGTTCTCAGTTTTCGTAACCGGAGCCGCTACTTCTCAACCCAGCAGCTCCCCATTTTGCCTCAGAAGGGCTGAGTGCACCTCGCTTGCCAACAGTACTCTGTAACCCGGACGGTCACCCATCCAAGTGCTAGTTCATCCCAACAGCACCTACCTCGATGATCTAGTGGGGACCGCTTTTACCCCTGCCGCAAGGCCGCTGGCAAAATGACTACGGAAAGTGCTTTAAAAAAAATAGCGAAACGGAGTAACCTATAATATTCGATATACAACAGCTTTAGAGGTAAAAAAAAATATTATCAACTTTGCTTCTTTTGGGGCGACAGTTAAAACCTTATGACACTGCTGGTAGTTCAGCATCGTGGATGACCTCGCTGCAGACGAGACGATAAACTCAACATTCCTTCCCGTTCCTGAACGTGTGAAGAATGTGACGTGGCAGTACCGAGCATCGAACCGAACCCATGGCGCTCCTCGTTCAGAGTTTTGCTGTCTGATAGTTTGTCAATGTGCGCTACTGTTGACTGGTGTCGACACGATTATTGCACCAGAGAGCTCAAGGATGTTTTATGCTCTAATACTACTACGAACACAAGATCCTCTGTGTATCAGGTGGTGAAAAGGGTGTATAATAACTCTGATGTACTGTTACGACAGCCTACAGGTCGGAAGATTTGTTTATCAGTTAATGTAACTTTCAGCAAAGGCTATGCCAGGTGTGAGACTGAGAACGAAAGACGAAACCATCGTCCACGAGTTACGGCTTTCCTCTATACTAACAGAATATGATTCACAGGTAAGAGGAAGCCAAAACATGTACTACATACATAGAAGCGACGTTGTGCTCAAACCAAGTTGCTGCATTTCACGCTTCATTCTTCAACATATTATTTTAGAATTGATTATCCAAAGAAGGTAACCAAGGGGATATTTTTATTCTGAATAAATCTTTGGATTTTTATATGTTCTTCCTTTCTTGCCGTTTATTACGGTTACGTGCAGGTGACTGCATTCTACAAGGTGCGATAGCCTATTTTTCTGGTTCCATACGTCATTTACGCTGCCACAGAGCAACAGGGCTGAGTTTGGAATGCTAACGCCCAAGCTTACTCAATCTTTGCCATACCAATACCTTCAGGAATTGGTTAGCATATCCAGAATACACACACTAAACGAAGATGAAGCCGCCACCAGCCTGAGGTTTGGTTTTAACACCACAGCGCTTTACCCCTTTTTACGCAGTTCTGCTAAAGAAAAGGAAGAAAAGGAAGAAAAGATCTTCATACTTGAAAATACCTCTTACTGTAAGATAACTTCTAAGTACCTTCGATACATGGCTTTGTAATATTTTAGTTTTGTTATTATTTGACATTCTGATATTCCAAACTTAAAACTTTACAGTTCTTTGCTATTCCTGCAGTGAGTAATGTTCTCCGTCAGCCACAGAATAGTATACCGTTTTGTTGGTGGACAGTGTCTCTTCTGTGGCATTAAAATTTTCGTTATCCGTATATGTCTTGGGTGTCTTCTAGTCGTTAAAGGAAGTTTGTATCTCCTATCTGCTCGTATTTGGTGCACAGAAATCTGTGCTCTGTTGTTTACCCCAGAATAAAAAGTTACTACTTTCCCAAGTTTTAACTGCGTTAAGCTTTTCATTTGTTGCTACTATTTCATTCACTACCTGATACCAGGCTCATTGTACTTGAAGAGTCAAGTGTCTGTTGGATACATTTGTCCATATTGCGTTTTCGTCCTGTTCCGATTTGTTGTGCAACTCTAAATGCAGATTTTGTGGAAGCTTTCTGACTTACCAAATCCATTAAGGGAAAGAAAAATAAAAACGAAGCCTCTGTTTTTTGTATTTTTTTCCAGGGCGCGATCGCTCTCGAAATTAAAACTAGAGTGAAAATACGATAAAGCTTTGCGCAGTGTCTCTAGTACCCATTGCACTTTTCAGTTCTGAGCATATAGTGGACACATAAAGATTCCAAGAACAGTAGAATCTCCCATCCCGCCATGTGTACCGAGCGGGGTGGCGCTTTGGTTAGACACTGGACTCGCATTCGGGAGGACGACGGTTCAATCCCGCGTCCGGCAATCCTGATTTGGGTTTTCCGTGATTTCCCTAAATTACTCCAGGCAAATGCCGGGATGGTTCCTCTGAAAGGGCACGGCCGACTTCCTTCCCAATCCTTCCCTAATCCGATGAGACCGATGACCACGCTGTCTGGTCTCCTTCCCCAAACCAACCAACCGCCATGTGTGAAGTACATGCTGTCATTCAATTTCTCCATACCGAGGGGAACCACTTAATTTCGTGCATCCCATATAACTGAACGACATGTATGCCAGCGACGTGCGGCAATGGTGCAGGGAGCCAGAAGCACGACGTGCATACGTCCATGATGCAGGCGGTCAAGGGAAGGAAACGAGTTTCGACGACTTTGTTCAGAGTGGATCAGGCGATTCTAGAAAATCGTCTACGAAGGGAAATTCATTACAAGCCAAGGGGAATGTTATCATCAGGCATTTCCTTCTTCATGACAACGCTCGGTCGCACATCGCAGCTTCAAGACGATCCTGCAGTGTTTTCTATTAGAAGTGTTTGATCAGCCACCATTCAGCCGGACTAGAAGTCCTCTGATTTTCCTCTCTTGGTAACATGAACCGCTGGCTATGAGAATAGCATTTTGTCACAGCCAACGAGATGCAGACCAGCGTAGACAATGGGCAGAGGCAGGTACCTTCTATGACCAAGGTATTGGGAAGTTGTTACAACGCTACGACGGATGTCTGAAAGTCGCAACGGAATCTATGTAGAGAAGTAACTGGATAGTGTAGGCCTAGTTAAATGTTACAACTAAAAGATTTTCTATAGGGTTTTCATTTAGTGGCCGATCTGACCTTGAAAAAACAATTACGTACACGCAATTCTATGTGTCATCATCATCATCACTGTTCTGCCAAAAGTCAGGTTTTCACATGGTAGTTCTCCAGGCTGTCCGGTATTCTGCCATCCGCTTCAGGTCTGCATAATTTCCTCTTCCCTTTATGTCGTCTATCTTCTTGTACCTCCTTCTTCCTCTCGGTCTTCTCCCACAAACCAATCCTTCCAAAGCAACTGCTAGCATGCACTCCTTTCTCAATGAATGCCCCAACCAGTTCTTTTTCCTTTCTCTTACAACCTTCAACAGATATTTTCCCTCACCAACCCTTTCCAATACTCTTTCATTACTCACTCTTTCCATACAGCTGATTCTCTCCATTCTCCTCCGCATCCACATCTCAAATGCTTCTAACCTTTTTTCATCCTCTCGTCTCAGCGTCCATGTTCCTACCCCATATAGTGCCACACTCCAGACAAAACATTAGCCAAGCCTTCTCCTTAGACCTTTATCTAATTTTCCACATAAGAGTCTCCTCTTTCTGTTGAATGCCTCCTTCGCTATGGCAATTCGAGTTTTCACCTCCTGGTGACATCTCAAGTCCTCAGTTATTGTGCTTCCAAGATATTTAAATGCACTTACTTGACTAATGGTAGCTTGTCCTATTTTAATATTGGACAGTCTGCGTCTTGTACTGATGACCATACTCTTTGTATTTGCTGTGTTTATTTGCATCCCATATTCCACACAAGCTCCATTCAGATCTTTCAGTATGTAATTCACTGTCCGCTCACTTCCTGCCACTAATACCATGTCATCAGCAAATCTTATACATTCTATTCTCTTTCCACCAATACATATTCCTCTTTTCCCATCTAAGCCTTTCGCAACAATCTGTTCAAGGTATGCATTAAACAACAGTGGGGAAAGGCAACAATCTTGTCTAACACCTCGTCCAATGCTGCTCCCTTCTGACATTTCATTTCCAATCCTTATACTTAGTTTCTGGTGTAAATATAGATTCTGTATCAGTCGTCTCTCTTTCCAATCTACTCCTTTCTTCTACAAAATATCCATCAGCTTGTTCCACTGAACTCTGTCAAAAGCCTCTTCTAAATCTATAAAAACAGCAAAGATTTCACTACCTTTTTCCATATATATTTCCCCTATAGTTCTTAACAGGCCAATAGCATCTCTTGTTCCTTTTCCTCTTCTAAATCCGAACTGCTCCTCTGCAATCCCTCTATCCAGCTTGCTATAAGTGTAGCGGTCCATTGTTGTCATCAAGACACATTTAAATATGCCTAATAATAAATATCCGGTCCATCTTACTACTGTATTCCAAGTAATGTAGCCTAATCCAATTTACGACGTGACTGGCGTGAAATGTATACTCTGGTAGGTTCAGATTTCGTGGTGGTAGCTGTTAGACCATTCTGTCGTACCTTTGCATTCTTCCGTGATGTATACAAAACCAAGCCATGCTACTGAGCCCCTAGCCACTGAATCTCGAAATGTCTGTAGACGTCCCTTACCTTCCATTCAGAAGAGGTCAACCAAATAAAGCGTATAGGGTATCTATTAGCTAACGTTACGTTGTTTAATCGTCTAGGATGGGCATTAAATTGCAATAAGCAGAAGGCGGAATTTGTTTCCAGTTTTCTTAATGCACGATGAAAAGTTGTTACAGAGTTTATGAGGCATTTACCTGAAAAGCCATCAACGTTCTCGTCCATCCTCAATCGTAATTGATGGATTTCTTAGGATTGCAGCTATCGTCTTCTCTTCTACCACAGATATACTTGCGTTGCGAGAAGGGGTATTAAAACGGTAATACAGGAAAATGTTCTGTTCCAAAAGCGTTCCCAGAAAGCGGGAAACAAGCTATAGTCTAAATTGTTTTCATTTGATTTTGTGTTCAACCAAGACTACAATGGAACCCTAAATCAAAAAAGTCAGGCCACACTATTGTACCTGATAAATGGAATTCCACTGTCATCAAATAAGTCACTTAAATATTGCGAGCCTCTATCGCCCATTAAAGTACCATTTCACGTGTCGTCATTTATTGCTCCATACAAAGTTCTCCCACTGGTCCGCATACGAATGGTGACATTTATTTGTACCGTAGGGTGTAGCGCATTCATTCTGGTGCTCGGTGGGTTTTGGAGAAACAACCGACCATCATTATCGAAGTTTTGCCCCCGCGCGATGTATCGTTCTCTTAATGACCTGTACAGAAAATATCCAAGCTACGACAAGGTCATTAGAGACGGAATACAAACTTGAATAGATGATGAAGAAAACAGTCTGTACCTTTTGCAAAGGAACCGTAACGGTATTCGAGTTAGTGGATTTAGATAAACTGCGGAAGAGCTAGATCAGGAGATGCGTATACTCGTAGGTATTTGAACCCCGCTACTCCCGAATGAAAGTAGAATGTGCTGGCCAGTACGCCGACGTCTGCCTCCGAATGGCAACAGAAATTCTCTGCGTAGACTGAGGATATCTGGCGTCTGATACTTGTAGCGATCTTTGATGCTTCATTTCTGTAGAACAGAGAGTGATGTTAAGGATTCCTTGACGTAAGCCTATTCGCTTTACGACGAGTGTTCAAAAAGTAACGGGAATTTTGTAATTTCGTGTGTTGTACTGTTCCGATTCGTTCTGTTTTTTCGTTGCTGTATTGGTAAACCTGTCTGGAAAATGGTCAGTTAGGTTACGGGTTTCTGTTTGAAGTATCGGAAATCACATGCTTATTATAAATTGTATCAGAGAATTTGTATAAAACTTTGATATAAGAACGGTGTAAAGTAGTGTAGCAGAGTTGTATAGGTGTTAAATATTGCTATTGGTGAGTTTAGTGTGAGTAAGAAAACGGTTAACGACTGGTGTTAGCGTTTCGAAAAAGGCTGTGAGAGCGTTGACGAATCTCCTAGGAGCTAGAGCATATCATCAATTGATGAAATATGGAAAAAGTGAAATAAAAGATCGCAGAATCAAAGTCTAAGAAGTCGCTGAACTACGCTGATTTGTCAGTTGGCTCATGGCATAAAATTTTTTCGCATGTTTTGGGTATTAAATGGGTGACAACAACAATTTGTTCCTTTAGTACTGAATTTCGAACAGCGGTGAGAGAAAATCGGCCAGCAGGCTCTACATGGAGTCAACAACTATGCAAAACTACTGAACAAGTGAAAAGACATGTATTTACAGATGTGACGTTGAAACTAGGTCCCAATCGTTCCAGTGGAAGTTTGATGGATCGCCAAGACCGAAAAAAGATTCGCGAAGTGCTGTCAAATGTGAAGGATATGCTCTTTGTGATTTTCGATTTTGCCAGAAGGTCGAACGATCAATAACGTGTATTACTTGGAAGATCACCGACGTCCGCGTGAAGAAAACCGTAAGAAGGGCCAGATGTTGAGCGAAACAATTCGGGCTTTGGCATTAGTATAATACGCCTCATACTTCCTTTTTTTGTTAATTGCTGACCAACAGCAATACCGTAATGACGTTGTAGCCCCCATATTCGCCAATCATCGCCTCGTGTGCTTTTTAATGTTCCCAAAAAGAAGTAAACCTTAGAAGGACGGTCGTTTTAGGAACACTGATGAAATTGAAAAAGCATCGCTGAGAAAACTAGGTTGCCCAAAGATCGGTGTTCCAAATGTGAGTCTGATGCTGGAAAAAGCATTGGCGAAAGTGTATGAAATCTAATGCAGATTCTTTTGAAGAGGGCAACACTGATGTAGACGAATAAATAAAACTCGTTCCTAAAAAACAAAAATTTCCGTCGTTTTTTGAACACACCTCGTTCATTAACAACGGGCTTGGGAACAGGTAATTCAGGGAAAGTCTTTCTCTCCCGCCGATATTCCCCGTTCAAACGCTTCCTGTCCTTTCCGTTCGCTCATTCTGACACAAACCACGATCAGTATGTTACTTGTAGTTTTTTTTTTTTTTTTTTTTTTTTTTTGTCACACGTAATTCGGCAAGTTTGACGCTGTCCTCCATGTTTTCTTACCTTGTGGTAATATTTTCATATTTGCGTTAACTCTTATGCCCAACATCCTCCATAAGCTCTTCTGGACATTCTACAGTTTCTCTACTACTGTTATTTCTCCCTACTGCTCCTTCCATTACCAAGTTAACTATTCCTGGATGTCCCACTAACTTGTCCCCTTTCCTGGTAAGTGTCTTGCATACCGTTCATTCGTCTATTCTTTTCAGCACTGTTTCGTTACTTATGTTTACTGTCCCCTTATTTCTTTCATTATACTCGGAAGCAGCACACAAAATACTTCCAGCTTCTAAATTACCGATTTCAAATGCTGCATGTATCAGTTCTATATGATACTGTTTACTGTTTGCGACACCGGTGGTAATAGAGAGCACATTCGCTGTATTGGGTGGAGAATTTTGCCTGCGTTGTGTCTGTGACAGGTGTTGATGTACATTTTTTATGCAAGGCGTTTGACTAAGGTACAAATGAAAGGACAAAGTAGAGGACAATGCAACAAGCAAATAATTCTAAAAGCATAGGTCCGAAAACCAGTGATTCTTCCAACACGTTTACATTTCCTACCTGGCTGACTAAGTGACCGTGTGTACCTTTATTTTCAGCAGCGCAAGCTAATCTAGTCTTTGGGAGATATTGCTTATGGTGAAAGGGTGCGTATGTGGCGCACTTGCACCTTTTCATGTGGCTGTTTGGGAACACGTAGCTCGAATCTTCGACACCAAGTGCACCGGTCGTGGCTCACCAACGCCGCAGCATCCCAGATTCCCAGGTTTGAATCCGTCGAACATCTCTTTTGTGTGGGCATATCTTGAAGCTCTGATGCACTCCAGCCATTTTTGTAGTCCCGGTGGTCTGCGGTAATGCATTGTGGATGGTTGTCAATACGTTCGGAACGCGCCTGAAATTCTTTTAGCGCGTACGGGCATCAATGAAGGGACGTACTGAAGCTTACCTTCACATAATCGGTAGTAATGTGAGATACTTGTATTGACGCGTTTGTCCGCAACTGCATGTCTGTTGTCTGGAGTGGCCTTGTTATAAGGTGTTGATGTACTCAGTCGTAATGCAACTATATAGCTGTATATTATTTTGACGCTAAGGTTACAAAGTTACAAACCTTACATATTACCAATAATGAGTAAATTTTTTGTTATTTTGCAACACCGAGCGGGCTACACTGACAAAACCAGATTCGATGGCCATCTATTGTTCTCTGGCTTAGGGCAGCGTGCGAAAATACTCCCGAAGATCACTTAACTACCGAAAGGAAGTGTTCACGGATTTCTCGGCAAGTGGAAAAATCAAGAATTTTGGCAGGGTGGATTGTCGAGTTTTCTGCACTGAAAACAAAAGCGTTTCCTATATTATTACTATTTTCAATCTTCTGCCTTTGCGAAGGCAGATTTTCTGCGAGGGCTGCTTAGAAGACTATAAATCTCAACACAGAAAAAGAACCTCGAATTCTGTTTCTGATATTAAACCGTCCTTCCAAAAAATGCTCTGCAAGCTAGGCCCAAGGGATTCAGCAACATTTACAAAACTTGCTTTTAGTTTAGTAGTACTGAAAAGTTGATTATTAAATGCAGTCTACAGTATTTATACAGTCAGTCCTATTTGTAAGTGCATTAGTCTATATAAATGTGAATTATAATTTTTTATTAAGTCAGAATGTATTTTACTTTTTCCTTCAGTAAACTGATCAATTTCTGAATTCTTATTTTTTTTTTTTTTCAAGAAACTCGAGCTCCCCATTTAGTGTTATGACGCCCTTGTAGAGGTGCGCGCCCCCCTGAATCGCCCTTTCGTTTGCACCTAAAACAGTCAAACAACCTGTATATAAATTAAACTTACCATCTCTCTCTCTCGCATTCGGTGAATGGCCAGGTTGAAGGGGAGTTAGACGAACGAATGCGACTGAGGCTGTTGGTAAGCCAAACTCAAGGTGAGAGATAGATGTGCATGTTTCCTTCTTCTGCATATGAAGCATATTTGCTTTCAAACACCTGGCTACGCGATAAATGTTTGCTATATCCAGTGTAAGCCTTGGAAAATTACCGTAATCTCAGCTGATTCGAGATAATAAGAAACATGGTGTCCACCAGTCATGGATACTCGTGTAATACGTGGATACTAAAAACATCAAGTTATCGCTTGGTTCTACATAAAACCACGCGATGAATGGGAGACCTATATGAGTTACTGGGTATCAGTTTTTGAATGATTATAAACAACTGTTACTGTTGTTCTTAGTGTAGTGGTTGAACTCTAGAGTCGGGGTTTAAACAGAAATTGATTCTTGACAGATCTTGACTCGTAATTGTTTCTTCAAGAATTACATTCATTCGGCAATAACTCAGTTCAAGGTGATTTATGACTGTCTTCGAAGTATGAGATAATCGTGGTTTGAACGAGACGAAGAGCGAACTCCGCAACTTCCGAAAATCTGTATTGCAAATCGTATTGAAAAGTGATTCGTGTAAAAATGTGAAAGTTCCAAAATTTAAATGAATTCAGTCCGTGAAAAATGTTCATGCTTAAGCTACAAAAGTAATTTTCTTGGTACTAGATCGCGTTTGCTCTCTCGAGGAAACAATAAAGTACAAAAGTGAAAACAATTTAATATAGTCTGAAGTGATTCCCATATTTGCAGCATTCCACACGATTACCAACGGCTTCCACCTGTCTTTTGTGCTGCTTGTTTTTTTTTTTTTTTTTGTTTCAGCTTTATGAGTAGCGAATGCCGTTTAATGCTTGAATAGTAAATTACATGTAATAATAATAATAAGAATAAGTCCTTCTTCCATTATACGTTGTAAAATCAGCTTTCTAATTTACATACAAACTGGTCTCTCCAGCTTCACCATTAATAAGTACAACACTGTTCTAGAGCCACGCACTGGGAATAGCACGAGGAGAACACGTGTTTCTAATTCTGAAATGTCGTTAGTGGACCATAATGTAATTCCAACAGCCAGGCATTGGTCGTACATATTCTTTTCACTATGATGTCCCCATTAATTAATTTTTCATCCTTTGACAACGTTGCTTCATTTTTCTACTATCATGCAATTGTGTACATGCACATTGGTGTATAATGAACGGCTGTTAGTGAAAAAAAGACTTACTCAATTTGTTTACAGTGCGTACATATGAAAATGTGGTGTTACGAATATAATTACGGAAGGCACTGTCACCCACTCTACCTTTTTCCTTGTCTCACTATGCGTCACAATATATTCATTAATTTTACCACAAAAGTGTTACTATTTATTCACAGGTAGCATGCTCCGTCATGACAGTCTATTTACAGGCGATCCAAAAAGCGTCACAAATATTGCATGCACATTTTGTAGTTCAGATTTCTGGATATCAGCTCTTTTATTCATATAAGTCATTCGTAAGTAATTCAGAATTCCGCTCTACTACGCCGTTATCTACGTTTGCTTGATTGCATGAAGTTCGAAACTTCGTTTTGGCAACAAAAATTGCACAGATTTTTAAGCATTGTGTTCCATTCTTGACTTCATTTTTAAATCACTGTTGGGATTTCAAACTTGTTACGGTGGTGTACATTTTAGTTCGATAAACTTCAAAAATATTTCCATTAGCTTGTTAAAATATCAAAATGACTCTAGCGTGCAAGGAATTTTTTTCTTCGTCTTACTTTTGTTTTGCGCTGTCATCGCCAGCGAGCACGAAAGCATTAGAAGATCAAACATTCCCGAATGAAAAGCAAAAAGCAAACATAATTTTCCAGCAGTTATTTGATACAGCTTGTCATCATGTCTAATTGTTTCAGGCGAAATGAAGTTAATTGTTGCTGTTTGTGTCAGTGCAACAATTTGCGAACATATTAAGCGGAACAGTTTACTGCGATGAACCAACAACCGCCAAGAAACCAGCTACGTCCACTGTGCAGTAGTGAATCATCAAGTGTCGAAATTTTGCATGTCATGTGTTATTTGTTGCTCTGAAATATTACATGACAATTACAGAACAATATCCCGCCTGGTGACGGCATTATTTGCGCGAGAAAAACGAAAGATAGACCGTTTTTAACGAAAAGGAAAGAAACGGCATCACGTCAGAAGTTTTAAATGGACAATTTACTCGCAGGAAACACGAAATGGTACCTCAACCGCCGTCGGTGGTTTCTTTCTCGTAAGGAGGAGGAAAAGTGCCTGGCCGAAAGGAAAATTTTCTCAGATGCTAAAGAGACAACAAATATTAACGAGTTACTGACAAAAAAAGTTCATCTGTGGCACAGCAGCTCAGAGAATTTCAGTAACTGTAACAACATAGAAGCTTAGGTGGAAACAGCTGCTGGTACGTTCCTCTTACAGATCTAGCTAATCTTGAGAAACGAGACCAAATGCACTGACTGAAATAGGAATTGTGTATGATAAAACTGCAGGACAGTTTAAGGCTACGAACGTAAGTATCAGTTTCAGGAGAACAAACAACTTTGACGCACGCAACGAGACACTTCGCGACAGATTTCACACTCTAAATCGGCTATTTATAAAATCAGTTGCTCTACTAGTACCACGAGTTATATAGTTCAGACCAAAAGATCGTTCGGCACACCTTTGAAGCGGCACGTAAGCATGGCGGAGTGCGACTCTACGGACGGAGAATGCACGCTTACACAATTTGGGACTAAATAGTAGAAACGTAGTCCACAAATTTCACAACTTTCTAAGAAATGGAAAATAATGAACGTATGAGAATAAAGTGTAGTAGCACCTTAAATGTAGCCCTGAAGCGATTTTTAACGATCAAACTAACTTGTATAATTGTAAATTCTTTGAAACTTTTAATACAAATTTCGAGTGTTCACGTCAAAGCAATATTAAGCGCCATGTATGCTAATATCGACAGCGCTAATTTTCTGATCTAAGGAGTATTCTTTTACTCTTTTTCTTATTGTTTTACACCTATTCGCTGATAGTTATTTCTAAATCTGTTATAATTATTTTTTCTTAATCAGAGATAAAACTGCTTCCATCGATCAAATTAGTACGCCATATATATCATCTCTGCATGAACAGCTGATATTATTTTAATGTTCTAGAATATAAACTTCCGCATATAACTTACTCGAAATCTAATGGAATCAATAACGTGCTATGACTATATACTGATCACATCTCACAGAAGTAATAAGGTAATTTATATCATCCAACTACATTATTAATTCGTTGTGTGACCGTTACGCATTTAATGGTATCAACTTTTCGTGTGCCATATCGGTGCATACTTTCTGCCCTGTTAGACACTTATTATTCTTTCTTACGTACATTCTAGCGCCGACTTAAAAGTAGTATAACGCTGGAATTGGGCCAATAGTTAAAAAGTAAATATCTATTTAGTTTTGACGAATATTTAGTCATTTAAATATCTTTCTATCTATTATCTCTTTCGAACCGCAAATAATTCGTACGTGTACGTTTATATTTCTAATTTTTCTTTAGAAGTATTGTTGTTGTGGTTTTCAGTTCGAAGACGCAAAATTGGACGCTAGTCTGTCGTGTGCAAGTCTCTTCAGCCTTCCGTAATTTCTGCAACGTATATGCATTTAAACCTTCTTATTGCAGTCAAGCTTATCTCACTCTACGTTATCCGCCACTCTTCCTTTCATCAGCAAATTGACTGTTCGTCGTAGTCTTAGAAAACTTTGATACCGTTTTCGAGCGCTCACATGAGAACAATATTTTAAGCGCCGTATGATAACTGTCGTGCTAATTTCGTGTACTCCAGTGCCCTTTTATTGTTGTACCCCCCGGGTAAATGATGATCAGTACTTCAAAATGTCAGCTGTCTCTTCCTCCAATATAGCCAGGCCATTAACTTCTGTTCTCCTCAATCAATACAGTACACCATTAGATATTCGATCTACCTATCTAATCTTCTGTATTCTTATGTAGTACCGCATTTCAAAGGCTTCTGTTCATTTCCGTACAAGGTTGCACTCAAGGTAATACTAATTGAAAGCAAAACCTATTAGATGTTAACCATTACTTTTGTTTACCAGAAGCGTTTTTCTTGCTATTACCAGTCTGCACTTATTATCATTTCTATTAAGACAATCGTCAGTTGCTCAATAATTATCTGCTAGTTGTCGTGTCTCATATCCTAATGTAATTCCTCAGAATCGGCTGGTTTAATGCGAGTACGTTCAGTTATCCCCATTTTATTTTAGTTGATGTGCACCTTATAACCTGTTTTCCAAGACATTAATCTTTCCGATCTACTTATCTTCCAAGTCCTTTGCCGTCTCTGACAACATTACAATGTCGCTAGCAAGCCTCAAAGCTTTCTTCGTTAGAAATAGAAAAAAAGAAATTTTAGTGTAAGGAATAGGTATGAGATGAGTAGCAGAACAGTTCGCCGTGCTTGCAAGTGAAACTGTTCTCCCTGCATTTTCATTTTCAATCGGTGGACATTCTCTTCCACATAAATTTTCTTTGAACAGAGTTTCACGCAGGGGTGCCGGCAACCAGAGCAGCGTGTTTTACGCTCGCGGGATGTTAAGGGATCCGCAAGCGCGGTGTCGCCGCAGCAGCCCCGGTTTGTCCAGTTGTTGTCGGGCGCGTAGCGTGGCGTGGCCAGGCCCCTCCCTGAAGGCCCGCTCTCCCCCCACCACGGGGCCAGGCGCTGCGCTCCGCCCTCGCCACGCTGTCTCGTAGCCCCGCCCACAGGACTCTCAGCGCAGCGGGGAGGGAAGTGGCTCCGCCGCCTGTTTCTTGATCTTCGTCAAACCGCATGTTCTTCCTATGTTTGACAGGATATTTCATGCAAGTGGAGCTTCCGTCAGAGTAGCTCAATCGATACGAAGGGAAATATTTTAGACGCAAAGGGACGTTCACAACACTAGAGAGGCATGAAGTATTGCATTTGGTGACTACTTTTGTCTTTAGACGACGTTGTTAGACCCTGCTAATGCCTCAAAAGTTTACGTGCCATATCGAGACTCGTACTCCGATACGTGATTTTCGGATGCAGCGAACTAATATTTACGCTATCCAAACACATCTTACGGACTGACTCAAGTATCAATAACTGTTAGACTCTTTCCCAATCTGAGCAAACTCAACATTACGCTTGTTAGGTAAAAAAATTTATTGTTTCTCACTTCTGCGACTGCTCTGCGGTAACGTAAATTAGACTATGGTAATTAACTGATTTCTGTAAATAGTGGTAAAAAGGTGGTCACTTGGTTGAAATCTATAACGCTCCGCGTTTGTACATAATGGGCAGAGAAACTTAGTACATAAGCACGCCTTCAGCCAACATGAAATTTGGTCGAATCATCTAGCTGTAGGGAGGTCTTCAAATTAATGAAGAATCGAGAGAAAGGTGAAAACGGTGTTTCGGAATGCCGAGAAAGCAGTTACGTCAGATGTGAGCGAAGGCCCTGGAATAACCTAGGACAGAATAGAATCTTTGTACTTGTTGTATGACGTATATCCAAATAAATACCGAGCCACGTGGCAAAGGAATACGTGGTAGAAAACTAGGACGAGTGGACAGGAGAGCACGTATCTGACAGAAGGATCTATAATACTACAGCAGCATGCCGCAATCTCGTAAGAAAATTAGGAACAAAAAATGAAAATTACTTCTGGGTGCCACTTCCTACAAATCTTGTTGTGATACAGATGTAATTTGATCAGTTGTCACTGGTGATCTACCTTCTTTACAGAGTAGAAAAAGACAGTAAACTGCATTGTCGTTGGACAAATCAACACTGAAAGGCGTGAAGAGAGTGAAGGACACGGAGGGGCATGTCCGACGAATCAACCGGTTAAAACGCAGAGGTTTTTCTTCTATCTGAAATGTGTTCTCCGTCATCGTCGTTTCGGTGATATTCCATGATCAGTTTCATAGTATCCACACAAAAATTCTTGATTTAGCCTTAAAGTATTATTCGCGTTTACACAACTATGTATGCTCGTAGCTGATTTCTCGTGTGTATAGAACACACTCGGTAATGGCACACTTTAAACCGCCAAAGCTCTAGACCGGATTAGAGCTCGACGGCTGCTCTTTACGCTGCCAGAGTTTCTGTGGCACTAAACTCACTTTATCGACAATATGAAGTGTAAAAAAGTTACACCTTGAAAGTAGCAATCCGCCAAAAATTAATTTTACGCTTTTCATTGAAAGAAGCCCAACGGTTTTCGACTTACAAATTCACCTTGAAATGGCTGTCACAGGGTTGTGCAATCCACTGAAAACAAGACATTATTCCCGCCTGCTCAGCGACGGTGCGATCTTCGTGTGTGACGAATTTTTGTCGTTTTTAACGAGGTTGCATAGTCCACACCTCTAACAGACGGCCATAAGATGTCGCTATAGAAATGGAACAGCTGTGCGATAGTTTTTCCGATCCCCAAACTGGCGATGGTATTTCCTTAATTAAATATCGAAAGCAAATTGACAATTAGTTTATGATTTATTAGAGCCTGTCAAAGTGTCTTTGTACGACAGAACAGCATCGCGTGGTCTGTAATGCCTGAGGTCGAGTGTAAGTATACAAGGTGAACCACGTAATTTAGACCGACATTTATCAACTGTAAGTCACTGAAGTCATGTTTCTCCCTGATTCATTCACGGATCTAAGGTGTGATGAATGACTGGCTGTGTACCTTTGATGTTATTTGGACAACCCAAATAATTCGTAATCGCCTCTAGGAATCGAAACGAATTTTGTAGCAAATGATATTTAGCAAAGGGGCAAGCCATTTGTTATATCGGTATCTCTTTATCTATTGCGATCGTGACTCGAATTCTTTAATAAGACTGTGAATCAAACTATGATTCTTTTAACTGAATGATATACTTTTTTAACGGCGGTCGATATCTCTTAAGAGTTTGATGACAGTTTCTGAAGGTTTTCAGCGAAATTTTCGAAAAAATGTCGACGTCATTTTATAAATTCAGATAGGAAGGCAGTCGCAAATATGGTGTAGCGTTCAATGCATTGACACCGCTGAATGGAGTACACCCCGATGCGGAAAATAATGCGTCACGCAGGGGAGACTGCATTCTGCGGCTAGCGTTCGCACTGGAAATACGCAGCTGTTTTTGCAACGTTAGGCAAAGTTATAACATTGACCTTCTTTCTTCTAAGAGATTAAAACTTATGGTTTCGTTAAAACAAACACTTTTTATATTATATACTGCGCAATCACATTAGCTTTTCACAATACCGTAACTGGTTTCGAGTAGCCGGTGCTTATTTTCCGACTGTGAGCAGATGAAAATATTAGACAAACAATCATTATAGAAGCTATAAAATCAGCCAAGTAACTATTCACATAATGATAAAAAAGAATACGATCAGTTAATTTGAATTGCTTGTTTGAAAGTTCTTTCGACAGGACACCTTAAACAGCCTCGGTAAAACTACGAGCGAACGAAAACCTACAGTTTAACGTGCAATTCGAACCACATGTCGTTTTTAGTGAATCTAGTTGGGAGGTGAAGGCCAGCGTAAACGCAGAACGAAAAATTCCATTGTCCGAGCGGGCTTCTAGCAGCCGTCCGGACGACCTCCTAGGTCGCATTTTTCCGATGGACCACAAAGCCCGACTATTAATGGGTTGCATCGTATTCGATCATCAGACGGACTGCAAATGAGATACGTGAGAGTCCATTAACACGAGAGTGGCAGAACAGATCTTACGAAATATTAGAGTCTAATTACTACTGTATTAGACAGTTCTATGTCGGCTAAATCACCATAAAGCTGCCAAATTGTTGACTGTGCCGCAACAAGTTTCGACTCTATGTTATCGTTTGGGTAAATGTCCCGGGCTATAATCTGTACCTAGTAGTAGAATTTTAATCTGTCACGTATCACTTCTTTTACCTCTGGTAATGTTTGTTAATGTGGAAATAGCAGAAATGAACTGTGGTTCGAAGTCTACGAAATATTATATGTCGTCCTATAAATGGCTAGATAAGTCAGTTCAAAGCGAATGCCACATCGAACGCGAGCATCCTTAGTTGAGCACTGTGGTTGATAGAGTTTTACTTCTGGCAGACATCAGACTTTCAAAATGGTGTGTGCCACATGTCCGTAATTTTTAAATAAAAGGTGATTATAAATTAGTTACATGAAAGTAACCTTTAACTGTGGAAAGGGTAAATAACTTACAGAAATATTTTGTATAGTACTGAATGCAATATATCTTCAAATTTTATTTCCGTCTAACACTGTTAGTTCCTGACTTTCCCACGAGGTGAGAGCGTTTACGCGATAGTTTTTAGGGTGGGGGCTGCAGACCTGGGAGTATGGAGCATTTTTAATATTTTGGAATGCGGATAGCGACTTGTAAGTGGCTATAAAAACGTTCCTGTTCCGACTCTGGATAATATCGTTTTTCAAATAATTTTCTTGACAGTAAAACACCTGACAACAAATTATTTTTTCCTTTCCTGTAGAGCTACGGGGGCTGCGGCCACCTCCCCCCCCCCCCCCCTTCACCATCCCTCTCCATGCACTTGGACCACGGTTACATTATAACAGAGCGGAAAATGTCGCTTGAAAGAAGTCACACTGCCGATGAAAATAACTTTATTGCTTAAGTTGCCCACTAGACGCGTTTCGGATGTATTTCCATCATCAGATATCTAAAATGGTAAGAGGACAAATTGGTACAGTACATGGAATATGAAAAACATGTGTCGAGTGAGTAATCTGAGGAATAAAGTCATTTTCACTGGCTGTATGAAATTTTTGATTTGACCTACACAGCACCAGTACAGTACTACTAAACAATATTTTCAAAGTGACTGATTACAAATCCCTGATTGCTGCGAGAAATATTGTAAACTTACCTCTGACTCCACTTCCCCCCACGCAGAGAGCGCCGTGGTTCCCGCCACCGCCACTGCGCGGCACCTCGGTCGGGCTGACTGCCGGAATTCCCCTCCGGCCCGCTTACCCCCTCCCCTACTGCACGGCGACGGTAGCCGTTCAAAAAACACAAAAGGTGCGCGCATCTGAGCGCCGCTCCTCCCTGGCGCGGTTACAGCGTGACGGGGATTGTTGCTCGGTCGCTGTCAGCGGCGCGATCTTATCCCTCCCCCCTCCCCCTCTCCGCCCTTCCCCCACCAGCCCCTCATCGTGCTGCGGCGGCGATCGCCACCCCTCCCCGCCCCCAGTCCTCCCGACGTTGCCCGCCCCTTCGAGGGAAAGCGTGCGGTAACAATGGGTGGGGACGAGTCGCGTGTCACCGCCAGCGACGGCGGCGGCGGCGGCGTCGGGCGGGCCGTGAAAAAAATGGCGTGTCGGCGGCGCGCCGGCCGTCAGTCTGGCAGCGCCAGCGCACCCTGCCTGCCTGCTCCGGCGACGACGAGCCGCGGGAACAGGTCGCCGGCGGCCCTCGCCACGCCTTCGGGATCCGGCTGGCGGGGAAAAGGAAAGGAAAAGAAGGGACGGTAGGAGGAGCCGGGGCCGGCGAGCGCTGGGCGCGCAGCCTCCCCTCGCCGCCAGTCGTTCAAAGGAAATCCGGCGGCGACTGTCATGTGAGGCTGGCCAGGGCCCGCTCCCGCGCCGTGGATGAGACTCGTTATGGAGGACCAGTGCCCGCTGCGGCCGTGCCCCGCGACCGCGACCGCCACCGCCTCCGCCTCGGCGGCCACCGACTTCTCGATCGCCGCCATCATGGCGAGGCGCGACCGCCGCCACCAGCAGCGGCAACAGGCCAAGCAGCAGCAGCAGCATCAGCAGGCGCTGCTAGACGTCTCGCCTGCAGCCGCCGTCGCCGCGCCGGGCTCCATCTCGCCGCTAGGTAAACACTGGCGCCGCCTCTGTCGTGAGCGCGCCCGCGGCCACGTGCATCGCACGCCTCACTCCGGCCGATCAACAGTTACGCCGCTCTGCCGCACGCGCATGTGGCACGCCACGTGTGGTTGAGCAAAGACAGTGTGAGGTCGTACACGTGTGTGGGACATCCCGGCGTCTGTCGAGGTTGTAGTAGCTGGCTATAAAAATGCAGTTCACGGTCAACCCAGATGCTCTTAGACCAGCACTACTTAAATAGTGCTCCACAGGCGTCGTCTTTTGGTTTGAAAAACTCCTGTAGTGTTTCAGGAAACCTACGATTTGAAAGACATAAAGGAAAACGAATAGCAAACTGATTACGGTAATAATCGCTTGACGAAGACAACCACTTATTATCTTTATTAACTGACTCTTACCTGGATGGTATAACTTATTCACTAACTTGAAACATTAATCTTCCGCTCTGCCACAACAAGCATTAGTCACGCAACGTCTGCTTCTGTAAACACAGTGTGAGATCGTACACATGTGCGGGCCATCTCTGCAGCTGTTGTGGCTAGACTCGCTGAATTAAAATTACACGAGCGGTACTTGAACAGTGCTTCACGGCATCAGTCTCTAGTAAAATACTCTTTAGTGCTCCCGGAAATCTGTGTAGCGAAAGAAAAGGAGGCAGCTTGCCGAGTGCGAAGACATTTAAACGAAAATATGTAAAAAAAAAGCCTAAAAGAAAACTATTTTTTACCATTAATAAATGACGTTTTCTCTAGTTGGCAGCGGACCTAGACAGCTCATTTCACCTTTGAAGTAATTAAAACCTTTGCAAAATGACTGATAGTCTTTTATGTTATAAACAGGAACTACCTTCATAAAAAAACCATGTTTTGCTACAGAATGCATTTCGAGCTCTGCTTATCCATCATCAGATGCTAGATACCGTGAGAAAGTGCTAACATATGTAGACCTACTACTTAGTTGATTTTTGAACTTTTTTTCCCAGTAAATATTTGGCTTCTACAGTAAACAGCCTAGAAGTGACGTAGAATGGCGTTAGTTTATTTAATTACAAGTAGCAGCTGAAGATGGGTCTACATAGTTTTAAATACAATACAAATGATATTGTGTGAATGGGAGCGGAATTTATCCAACCGTGAATTGTGAAGCAGCAACTAACCATTCGCATAGCCATAAGTAGACCTAAACAAACTATTGAATATTCAGTGATTACCGACAGTGAAGCACTTACTTCCACACAGAGCACTCTTTATTGAAATTAGTGACTGACAACGGAGGTATTCTGAAAAGCATTACAGGATGGAAGCATAATAAAGTTTGTAGGCGATCAATGAAAGTGGCTTATATAGGGAAAATTTATAATGAATACTTAAATTTTGAGTCTACGTACAATGATAGAGTGAGTCCAAGTGCGTCTTGGTGAATTCGCATAGGTTCGTTTAGGTATAATTACACAATAATCATTTAGCTTGCAATCCCAAAGGTGTATCATTCGAATTGAGATACAAGTCACTTAAAATGTTTCTGTGCTTATGTTACAACATTATCTATCTTTTTCATGTTACTTTTCTTTACGACACGAATATTTATGACGCTGTGTGCGAGTTATCACATCTTAACAGCTCTGTGTTGACCATGAACTGCATATTTATGTGTGTTATCAGTACACTCATAAGCCTAATGCTACTTCAGGGCAGAAAGAACGATAAGTCTGTAGAGGTTCTCTTATAGTCACCTAGGAAGTGTGATACGTAAAAATTATCTAGTTGCCTTTGCAGATATGCCAAATGAATATTCTCCGTTACAGTATGGTTTTCTAAATTATATATAACTTACACAGTCTATTTTTTCTGAGTGACGACGTGGAATTCTACGCTTATCTTTTACTGTTGTTTCCTAAAGCGGTCATTGTTTCATTCCTGCTGCATTTACTTCCATTTTGTAAGCGATGTTTTACTCAGCGAGCTATAAATCGTTTCATTTCCTCAATATTGTTTTGCCACAGTGGCATATTTACTTTGGATCTGATGCACAGTGTACCACACAACAGCCAGTCGTAACGAAACTGAACAGAACCGGCCATCAGAGTCTATAGACGGAATAGGAAATTTATTAAGCCTGATAGTTGTGTGTCTGTCTGTGGGTGTAGCCAAATCAGACATCTGTTTCTAGTTACTGATGTCAAGCTCGTAGCTTCAATAAATAATAACATATCGAGCCAACTGATTTGTAGATACACATAGTTAGTTAGAAATAATGTTGTTTAGTAAATTAAATATTGAGTTTGTGGACTATTGTTTTAGTTGTGAAAGACATTGTGGAGAAAATATGGTGTAAAGCGTAAGTGTCTGCGTTGTAGCTAGGAAGCAATATAAGCCGGGTACAGAGTGATAAACAAGGGATCCAGTGGAGTGTCAATCACAACAGGTGAAAGGACTGGGAATCTTTTATAAGAATCAAAAACATATTTACGTTGTCGACCGGAAAAGCTGCGTTACTGCAGAATTGTGAAAATGGTTTGTCTTCTTCTCGTAGTAACTGGAAGAATATTTACTGATTATTTAGAAAAAGTACCTCGATGTTCATTTACGTGTTCACGTGGTAGCATTCAAACGAACAAGTAGCGTGAACAGAACGTTACTGGTATACAAATGTGATCGTAATGCTGTCATTATACGTGCAGAACGCTGAACAGCTGTGTTGCCGTCGTGTTTAGCTGTGTGCGACATCACTTGGGCGTGTAAATGCTGCAGGGAGATTTTTCGGATGTGAGAACGTCAGCCCTTTAGTCGGGACAATGCCATGTCTGGCCGGCAGCCAGTGAATACCGGCCTGGGAACGGGACTCCTGTCTGTGTCGCGACGAGAACGTCTCGGGACTATTTTTCTCTCGGTCCGCACTGCGGTTGCCGAGGTCGCATGGCGGCGGCGCCACGTAGTTGACATTCCCGTGTCCTCAAATTCCGTACTAGCCATCTGCCTTGTTGGGAGCGCGTCTGAGAACGCAGTACGCATGTTAACCCGACCGCGCTACCGGAATAGGAATGTCATCAAGCGGGTACCCCCGTCAGCTTCTGCGGTATCAGTGGAATGGTGACGTCTGCTAATACTAAAACTGCTTACTGTTCGAGTGCATAACGTCGATAATGTAGAGACTTTATTTAATGGTAAAGCCTGTCGAATGTAAATAAATAACTGAAAAGAAATCTAAGTGTAAAAAAAGGACAACACCCAAGCCATTCATTCACGAAAATATTTATTTGTTTTGCAACTTCAATACTTTCGTCGGCTGTTAAATAGAATATAGTAGCAGATCGGCAGTTTGGACTATGTAGCTTCCCTACTGGATGCATCTATTCGATCGTCATCAGCTTATGTTATCGTAAGATTTCTTTCATTGCACAGATGTGAAAATATACCTATCTGGTACTTCAGATGCTAGAGTGATGATAGATATTGGCTTTGGCGAAAACTGTCGAACTAGAAGACTGACAACTTTTAATTAGCCACAGACCTTTTATGTAGAACAAAAAGGGAGATTATAGATTATTGTGAATAACAAATGAATTGGGGAGGGGGTGGGGGTGGGGGGTGGTAACACTCGGTTTCGTTGTATTAGCGCTTTCACAGTTCATCTGCTTACTCCGACTTGCAAGAAATATCTGAGTGTATATTATTGCAGTTGTTGTAATGCAAAGAGTATTACTACAACGTGCAAGAAACATCAAAGTGTTGTAGTGCAAAAAGCGGTCATTAAAAACAGAGAGTTGTTTGTTACGTTCGTTGAAGTCTTCGGAGTTGAAGGAGATAAACGATGACGTTGTGAGGTATGTTTAATCGCAGTATGTAGCCCTCTAGGACTTCATTCTCTCCTTATCTACAATCTTACTAACACCTATACTAAGACAAGAAAATAAGTGTCTACATATGCGCGCATTCGAGTGCACGCAGGAGGAAAAACACTTCAGTGCTGCTCTGAAGTCTCGAAAATAACATAAATACGGTATGAATTGCACTAACATTGTTGCCTACAACAGCTGTGTTCTTACAGTCGGAGGTAACACTTTTACAACTTTATTTCGAGAGTCTGTTGACGTGGAGTCACATCTTTCGTTTTAATATTTATTATAAATAGCTATATTATACGAGTTCTTAAATACACAAATCAGACTTACATATCGGTTAATATCAGCATAAAAATTCTGTCGGTCTGCATAATAGCGGGCATGACAAAGAGTTACTGCTTGTTTTGTCGCCTTATTTGTACGTAAAATTCAGTTAATTAAGTACTAAGTAATTGTATGTTACTCATCGTAATATGATATTGTCTAACTGGCAGTTTACAGGAAAGAAGCGTAGTTCATACTGTGTAACAGTTTATAGGCCTGTTCATTTGCACTAAATGACTCAGACAGAAGTAATTTCCATAGCTAGCGGTGTTTCTTAATCTCAATATCACTGTCGCGTGGTGTTCCCTTTCACACGCCATGTCTGCCGGGAACAACTTAATTTTTGCGAAGTTAATCGCGCGAGATGGGAAGTCCCGATGTGGATAGCGACTCGTCGACAAAGAGGCGTGATATAGTGCCTAACAGAGTCGTTATGCTGTGAGCTTATTAAGATGGCAACCGGTCGAAATAATCTGGACTGGAGACTGGGTATTTTCACCATTTTTAATCATAACATGGCGAAAATAGTTTATTACAGAATTCACTTTTTTGCAACTGTGGGAGTCATTTTGGGTCTTTCATTCATTTTCCTCCTTGCTTAGGAACTCAGAGAGTATAATGTGAATGCATTAAATTTTTTTTAGTAGGCCTATTAAATTTTACTTCTGAGGGAGTTGAGTCCCTGGTTTAGTGACGTGACCGAAGAAAATAAAGCATTTAGAAGGACACACTATTTTATACACAAACATAATATTCATTTCATGTCTAATTATCAAGAAATAATAATTTTAATTTATTTATCTAGTGTGACAATAAACTTTACTATTGCAACACGAGAATAGCAAACCAGTGCACATTTCAGGAACCGAAATAACTTGATTTGCAATGCGCTGTCTTCCTCCGTAAACCGTCCATGTTAACGCGCAATGCTTGCTTCTGGTTAGCGAAGTAAGTTTTCACTCTGAAATTCTGAAATGTAACTTTTCTTTCCATGAAGCTCCAGGAGGGATTCAAGTAACTGAGCCGGCACGTATCTTGCGGCGTAGTAAGGAAAATGTAAAAAGAATCTTCCGGCATAGTATTATGCACTGTAGTGTGCCACCACGTAAGTGTGTCAAGACTTTCGTCACGAAAGTTCATTTTTATTCTGTTGATTCTGTTTGTGAACGCTGTGAATTTTTAATTCTGATAAATTGCACGTATCGTAAGAGGTCTGCTGTGTTCGCTACATACTTCCGTGATGTCTCGATATCCAGTTACTCGTCGTACCCCATGAAATGTCGACTCAACAAAGAACGTCCACCGTGTCTTCTAATAACGACCATATAGTTCCTCCCTCTTTGGATATGGATATGTTTTCATATTTCTTTTCTGACTCAATTTTTCTCTCTCTCTCCCTTTTCTTAAGTAGCTTCTTACATAAAACCAGTATAAATCGCTGTTCTTCACTAGCAAGATATTATTTGTTAATTAAGAGCTTCCATCGGAGGAGGAATATTTTTCGCCTCGAGACAAGCCAGAGAAATTTGTTTTCTATGTCTTTCGTTATAAGCCTTTGCTGTTTGGTGAGAAACAGTACAACCACAGTGATGGTATCTGGATGTCCGATTATTTGCTAAATCAGTTTATACGCTGCCTGTTTTTTCTCTACCGAAATTTTCACGGCGTTGATGCACGGGGATCCCTTGCTTTGTGCATGCGTCCGCGAATTCTATAGGTATTTCCTTTTTTTCCTGTTGACGAAATGGAGCATCATTCCTCTGGCGCATCCAGACTGTGGGCTGCTAGGAAAAAAATATTTCAAGAAAATATTACAATTATTATTATTATTACGAATTACGCATACAAATTAAGCAAGTTATTGTACATTTTGAAAAGCAAAAAGTGAGTAGTGTTCATAATTCAAAACACAATCAAGGGGTTCGTGTTCGATACATTTTTTTTCACAGTATTTCGTTAATCCTGTTTCAGGTACACTGATAGCACCAATGAAATAATCTGTAGCCAGTTATAATATACTACACGTTTGCAATTGGGAATGTATTTTCCGTTTAAAATTATTTTGTGTATGAGTGCTGTTGCCGTGACGTGACTTGACGTGACCCGTGTCTCGGAAAGCGATATAGCAATAAATGAAGTAAAAAAAACTGAGACTGATTCCAGTTGTTAAAATGTACTTATTCTTGGCACCATAGGCGGATCTCGCAAAAAAATAGTGATAAAAGCTCAATGATAAATAGATTTTAGTTTTGCCATTGTCTTGCATGGTCTTTACCATACTATCCTAATAGTGGTGCAGACATATTCTGCTAGAAAAAAATTAGGTGTTGAAGTATTCGCCGTACAAAAGATAATGGAAGTGATTGATGTGAGTGAGGCCGACGGGAGAGTTGGGAGTGAGACGTTGGTAAACAGGCGTTCCTCGGCGTGTCCGGCCACGTGGCGAGGGCGTGGCCCAGGGGTAGCCCAGGGAGGCGTGACCACGCGCTCCGAAACACACGTGGGACCGCACTGCCGCCCACACACGCCGGCATGTGGGCGTCCGCTAGCACCAGCTGCTCTTCTTTTCTATACAGACCTTTCATTAATGCAATAAAATACTAGTAGCGCTTTCACAGTCCTAATAATTAAGGAGAGTAGTAATTTTAGGATTGGCCCGACTAATGACGATCCGCGACAAATCGAATTTTAACGTAGTCACCGTACTGTAGAATAAATTAGTTACCCCCTTTTATATATTAAAAAAAACGAGAACTATAACCTAAAGTTATACAGTTGAGGCTTTCATGGCCAACTGTTCCTTCTGTTTAGCCACACGGGCTGAGAGGCTGTGGTCGAAGCATCGAAACAAAACCGTTCTTTCATGCCCGGCTGCATCGGACATCTTCAGACATTTCGGAGTTTCATCTCTAAAAATATTCTCTACAGACAGAGATGAAACGTTAGTATGTAGTGTTAAGTTACTAATGAAGGAAGTAAATTTCGTGAACGAGACCGTGATCATTATGGGTTTTGTTGCATAAAGTCTTGTAGACAGCTTAACATATTTACTTACAACGACGTTTTGCCATCATCAGATCAACACTTAGAAAATGTGAAACGACGTTCTGTGTTGCCATGGAAGCTTTATCGACGCCATGCTCAGACATAAATTTTATTGCAACACTGAAAGTTGTTTTACTTGTTCTAAGTTTTGATCTGATGATGGCACTAACCAAAACGTCATTATAAATAAAGAAATGTGTTAAGCTATCTACACGGCTTGGTTATACATGTCTCGTATATACAATCGTTCACGATTTGTAAGGGCGGACGTTTTAACAGAGAATTAAAAGAGCGTAGGCACCTTGGAAAGCCAACTACTCAAGTGTTAGCTATCTTATAAGATGGATTCCTGAATTCATGGTCTCCATAATGTCGTACTGTTTTGGATTTATTTAGTTTTTTATTTTTACTCTATGCAGTAGGTAATGTAATGAAGTGAACACATTTTGGGTCTAAAAATTAATCCCTTGATTACCGATTTGCTGTTTTTCCCGTTCGGTGGAATATGACTGAATGTGAGTCTTTTTTTATTTATTTGGCATCTGTTCGGCCGTAGTAGGGACCGCCATCAATGTGAAGTATCCTGCTTGTGATTTGATAATTGTTTCCTATTTTAATTCTGTACCCGGCTAACTTTCCTCTCAGCTCATTCGTTAGTACCACAAGGCAGGAAAAATACGACATTCATCTGTCTTACGAATCGTGTAAACTGACTAACGTGAGTATTATAATAGTTGGCGTGTTGTACTTATGAGATGGAAAGCGAGAACTAGTCCGGTATTTAGCTATACAAGCGTGAAAAGCACGTAAAACCACACTGAGGCTGCAAAAGCAACAATTCGCGCCTTGCCATAGGCTGACATACTGTGTGTTAAACTGTACAAGCAGTTTATGGCTGAAAACTACCGGAGTAGAAATATTATGTGTGATTAACGAAACTATCTTTATTCGCTAATGGAAACAAACTGGTATACTTCGGCTCGACGTTTCTAACTCTTGTTACATTCAGAAAACATTGTCCTCGCATTCTATTCATTGTTATAACGTTCAAGTACTGAATACCGGAAAGGGAAAGATAAATATGTCACAAACATTAGCGATTACAAAAACCTAGCGTCGAAAACGAATTTGCGATATGTCATGACTGGAATGAATGTTACTTGTTAGCAACTGTGTTATAGTGATGAAACGAGTGTTGCTTTATGTCATCGTGTTATTTGACTTGGCCGTAATGTTTGTATCTGTTGGTGCTTATGACTATTGTTAAATTTATTTTAAAGCACGCTTCAGAGAAAGTTCCTGTTAGTAAAGACCTCAGGAGCTCGACGTATAATCATTTGCCTTGCCTAAAGTAGGTTTTTGCACCTTTTATTCGCGAAAGTCTATCGTACATTTTCTTATTCAGCAACCTTAAAATACCATACGTATGCTTCAAAGGTTAGGGCCACATAGAATGTAGCTTGTAAGCTGCAAAATTACTCGAATTTTATAATTAAGATAAGCAATTTCAAATCGTGTGTGTTCACTGGATAATTCTGAAAATATATGAGACGTTAATGCAATAGCATCAATGTTAGTAGTCAACTTTCAGAAAAGTCAAAAAATCTTTTACATGAAAAGATAGCATTCCTAATATACTATTTTACAGGGACGCGATAAAATTATAGTTAACAGAGTTTTATTATAAGAGCAAGGAAACTTATATCGTTTTGTTATATGGTATCTGGCGTATTCCTAGGTATAATTTCCTTGCTATAGTCTATTCCAACTTCACTACAACTGCATATAATACGCAGAACGAAAACACACAAAGGTACAATAAGGAAGATATGTTATAAAATGATAGTTTTATCTATATTTTCGTTCTAAATAAGCAAATTGTATTTCCTCAGAGATTTCTTCTTGAGAAACGTCGTTACTTCTTTACAATCTTGTTTCTGATGTAATTGCTTGACTTTCAGAATATTTATTCGTTTCACGGAGTTAACGAATTCTGGTCGAACTATTTTCAAACAGAAATATATCTCAGTGTTATTGGCCTATAAACAATTTCTTTCAAAGTCGTATAATTCACTTCCACCATATGATTAGTAATGTTTCTTTGATTTGCAAGTCTTTTAGTACTATAAATTCCCTAACATTTAATTTTCTGCTTCTTAATCTAAAATAAGAGTTTTGACAAGCAGACACGTCAACTTGGTTTTGCGGAATCAATAAAACGTAATAACATTGCTCTCGTTCTATTTTAAATGCAGTTTCTCCTAAATTATAAGCATCAGATAAAACTTTCTTCGTGAAGTAAATTATAAACGGAACTACGGCCATTGGTATGTTTCCCAGTTGACAAGTCGCTTCAGAAGAGTGTTAACGCACAACGCAAGAACTGTACTGTATAACTTAAATTTTATTTCTTGCATTTTGTAACCATAGATAACTTGTACTGTAATTATAGCTCTCCTGCCTGCAACGTTCAAGAAATAAAACCAAAGAAAGGTCAAGGAACCGTAAGTCTCGTATGTTTGGGAAGTATGTTCGAACGGAAACTTCCAGAACTTCTATAGAAGATGAAAAGATTACATTTTTAAATTGGAATAGAGGTTAACAACTTATAACACGGAGTTATCCGTGCAACCGAATTATTATTTTAGCTGGTGCTGTGCATTGTAAGTAGTTTCGAATTTTGGAGACATAGTATCACATCCGAAAAAAACTTGACTGCATCATTAAGATTTGCTGTAGTATAAACTTAAGTAAAAGTAGAAGCAACGCTAATTTAAAAGAAAATGCTACATTGCCTGAAATAAAGTTTATCCGAGCAATACAATTATTGCATTTTAACGTACACGATTAAATTGAGATATCGATGAAAATTTAACATAGGGAAAAACTGAAACTATTATATTTGATTGTAATATGACATGCTGTTTCATTTGCTTTTTGGTTTCTAATATTCCCACTTAAGTTATCTTTCTGACATCCTGAGCTGTTTGGAGAACACATCGTCATATATCATAAAAAATGGTTCAATTAAAACACGATCAACACAGCGTGCGTTAGCTTTATGCCTTCCCTAGGTCCTCTCTTGTTCAATCAACTCAGTTTCTACTGTGCTGTATTAGCAATCCACGTACAGTTTTTCACACTACTTAAAATTATCTTGTAGCCACAAATTCACTCTATAAATTTATTTACATCTTCATATCGAATGTTAATGTGCCTATGTCATGAATGTTATCATATGTGTGACTGTATTTTGAAGATTTTACCTTCTAACAACAATTTCTGGAAGTTTTCTCACATATTGAAAAATGTGCTATAAAGCGAACGGCTCCTGTTCGTCACTGCACAAAAAGAGTATAATTTTAAGTATTTCGGTTTCGCTTAGGACATTCTCGTTCAGGTCAGGGCTGTACTCTTCGCAGAAAGTAATGTGTTCGATAGCTTTTTTCAAAACATGGTTCCGGTAAGAAAAGGACGATGAGGCGATACCAGACGAGAAAGCCCTTTTGTGGCAGTTAGTGACCTGAGTTTGCTAAGAAAGTCAGAGTAATGTCAGAAATTTATTCCAACGAATTCGAATTGTATGTGAGGTGATGTTATATACCGACAAATTGGTAACGATGACTGTGGGGTGTCACGCACCTCGGCGAACATCTGTGGCTCCGCAGTGCTACTCCGATTAAAGCGGATATCGCCACCGAGTGTGTTCTCGCTACCCCTGCTGGCAGGCAACCCGCGCACCACCCTTGGACCTTCCGACAATCTCTCAACTCCCCAAAGATTTTTCTGCCACCGCATCGGTACTCTAACAGCCTTTGGTGTGTGTTCGAGAAACGTATACAGACGATACGGAAAGAACGTTTTGAAATAAACTGGCTGTTACTACTTATACGAGTTTCGAACCGAATGCTTTCCCCACAAGAATTTGAAGCTCTTTGTTGAGTACGTCCATAGTGTTTTGGATTGGCGGTTGCGTCTGAACACATTCTTGTTTCCTTGTCATCAGCCTTCTGACTGGTTTGATGTAGTGTGGCACTCAACGACTTCCTGTGCCAACCCCTTCATCTCTGAGTAGCACGTGCACCCAGCGTCATTAGTAATTTGTTGGATGTATTCCAGCCTCTGTTTTCCCCTACAGTATTTACCCTCTACATATATCTCTTATCGTGGAAGTTTTTCAGTGATGCCTTACACGTATCGTATAACTCTTTCCCTAATTCTAGTCAGTGTTGTCATACAGTGGACTCTCGATATTCATTGTCCAAGGGACCTCAGAAAAGGTTCTAGTAATTGAGAATTCTATTTAACAAAAGCCTGACTGATGAGCGTATAAAGAACAAAATTTGAAGCAGATAATTTTTTCCTACTTCAGTGACTTCCAACGTGCTTAGCCAAGCGCATGTTCTATTATGGCCAAAGTCAGGGAAGAAAATCGTTCACCTTCTTTCAAAAGATGCATATGCGCAACATTCCAATGACGACTTTCCCTGGTCTGGAGTCACGACTGGAATCAACGCTGTTTCCTCTTCTGCTTTCCACATAATCGTTAGAATGTACAAAATCCTAAGATTTCACATTTGCTCCTAAATCAGGAAGAGTTCCTAGCGTGAGTCAAACATACGTACATTTTTGCAACTGATTTATGTTCTGTAGGGCGATATTCATTCTTGATTAAACCAAGAAACAGTTACTGTCGAAACAATTACGGAAATAACAGATGAAACACTCGAATTACCGAGTGCTAGAAGCCGTTAGGTACGCAGTATAGAGTGTACGCAGACAGTTGTACCGGAACAAGGAGGATTTCTTCGATTTATCTAGTTTATTTTCAGAATACAGAGCAATTAATTAGATTTATTGAGAAAGTAAATTCACCGAGGTTTGAATTAGAAAGAGTCGACTGTATTTCTATCCTCTCTGATTCTATGGAAGATTTTTTTGTCAGTTCGTTTAATTTTTAGAATTTTTCACAGTTTGCTACGATTATTTTTTTCTGTTGTAAATTTATGTACGGTTAGAAAAAAGACAGCCACTTTACATAGCACTAAATACTATGCTATTTACTGCGTGGTATATTACTTTCAAATTCCGTTTTGCGACTTGCTCACACTAGAAAATTGTTCAAACGTTATCTCTCGAAAATCGATATTACGGAGGATGGATTTTTTCATTTCATCTTTGTGTTGCATGTTAGACAGTTTATTGCCTCTTGCGAATTCCACGTTTGTCTTGCTTTGCTGAGTTTCCATTCCCCACTTTCATTCAAATTTTTTTGTTTGTTGCCAGCTTTATGGAATCCCTATTTCGTTCAGTTTTCTTCCAGCTTTAATTATGTGCTGTTAATACAAAGTGTTCCTTTAACATCGACATTTATTATGGTCTATGTCCTTTTACATTGTTCAAACTATAATCCCTGAACTCTGAGTAGATCCTCGTTTTATGTTTAAAAACCAAGACTCAGTATTGTGCTGCGATAGGTAGCTACCGTCATTAAAAATTTTAAATGTATGTTTTTCTCTATTTTCCTGTTTAAACATTTGCTGAGTGCTCTACAAATCGTGTTAAGTATGGCCCACTTTATTATCTTATTAATAAAAGACGTCACAACAAAGATAATTAGGATGTTTCATGTTTTGTTATTAGCATCATTTTTACTTGCAATAGGCGTAATGTCTTTCCAACTAATATTTTTATATTATACTTCATGCACATATGTTTTTAGTTTTGTTGTCTGCTATCTTTATACAAACTAAATAAGACCGCTTGTATTACTATTTATGGTGACGTATTAGTGCGCGTGGTACACTGTGCTATATCTTCCACTGTATCTCTTTTTCCAGACAAAGCCACTGTGAAGTCGTTCAAATAATGATGCCTCGTCGAATCTAACGCATTATTTGTGTCCATGCGCGTTATCAATTCAACGGCTTGAGTGGATGAGTCTTCGGGGTTTAGTTAATAGTGCTTGCATGCCGAAATCATTACAGAGCTGATCACAGCATTGTTACAGAGCTGATCTTCCTGTCTTTCTACCGTGTAGCAGCCGTGGTAACCTTCATTCGAACCGAAAGGTCACTGTGCTCTGGGAAACATCTTAGTTGAGCTAATTTTGGCGAAAAATGCCAACACACTGGCCGCGATAGAACGATTACTCGGCAAGAGCTCATGTTTTCACGAACTGCATACCATATATGTCACGCGAGTTTTTCTTTCTGTTCTGCGAAGTACGATATTGCCCTATTTTTATATCGTCTGCAGACTGTAGTGATTATAAGTAATTAAAGCGTTTCTTATTATTTTTTTGATTTTCAGACACAGTTACAATTATTTTTACGGACGAAAGCTTTCGGCGTTCTCAAACGGCCATCTTCAGATGCAGGGGGAACCTGCGTTGTCACTCATGCACGATGCTCACGTACAGCAACTACATCTGAAGAAGGCCGTTTGATACCGTCAAGCTGCGCGGGATTAGCCGAGCGGTTTAAGGCGCTGCAATCGTGGACTGTGCGGCTGGTCCCGACGGAGGTTTGAGTCCTCCCTCGGGCATGGGTGTGTGTGCTTGTCCTTAGGATAATTTAGGTTAAGTAGTGTGTAAGCTTAGGGACTGATGACCTTAGCAGTTACGTCCCATAAGATTTCACACACATTTGAACATTTTTTTTGACACCGTCAGAACTTGTCATCTGTAAAAATAGTTTTTAGTGTGCCGGAGAGTAAAATAAAGTATCTGTTCCTCTGTACTTCTATGCGTTTTCAACTACCGGGCTTACAACGACATACTTTATTTTATAAATCTTCTGCCAGTAAAACCTACGTATCTAAATAAGAAATTTATGAAGTGTAACATTCAGTCAGTTTCTTAGACAATTCATTCATCTTCATAGCTTCTGTTTTTCTTTAATGGCACACCTATTATTTACACTGCTTTATTCCCTTCTTTTAATTTTCGCACCGAAGAGAATGCCGTGAATAATTAGTTCACAGACTAATCTTTCGGTTCCAGCTTTAGGTAACTCACTATTAAAACAAAAAGTGGAAGAGAACAGATGCCATGCAATTATTCCCCCTCCGTTTCCGTGTAAATATTTCAAGGATCGTCTCATTAATTCGCGCACTGTATGTTATCTCTGTTTGAAGTATTCTGTTTGATTCTACACTCACATCTGTTTTAACCGAAACGCTGAAGTTCTGGTAAATTGTTAAGCCGCAGAGGACTGACAAGTGTTTAGTGCAAGCATTCACCGAAAAGAAAGAGAGTGAAGAAAATCAAAGTAACAATTCCGCAACAATAATCACACCTTTGACGAAGAAAGCTACCGGATGATTCAGCCACTGGAACGTCTAATCGCATATGCTGATCCCCGTGCGGTGGTACCGTATCTTCAAGCAGACTCAGAACAAAGGCGCATAATTGCAACAGGAAACTGCAACACTTAGAGGAGCCGCGATAAGGCGTTGCATTTCCAGAGCACGCTCTGCAGCGAAGACTTTTTTTAACTGTAGTTGCCTTGTTGCCTATTTTATTTGATAACTTGCAAGTACAGAGTCGAAGCACAGGAAAAATTTCTGAGGTCCTGTTCTAGAGTCAATGCGAAGGATACTAACAATTCTGGTTCTTAACGATATGGAGTGGTTAAAAGATGTTTTAAGTAAGTCTCATCTTTATTGCGGCACTGATTGATTCCTCTTCAATCTGAATTTCTTCATACTCACAGTTAATAACATCGACCGACGAAGGAAAAAACTGGAATAATTTCTTAATTAGTGATTGCGGAAATATTTCGAGAACTTGAATTGGAAATTTGTGGTAAGGCCATCGGTCCCCTAGGCTTACTCACTACTTAATCTAACTTAAACTAACTTACGCTAAGGACGACACACACACACACCCATGCCTTAGGGAGGACTCGAACCTCCGACGGGGGGAAGCCGTGCGGACTGTGAGAAGACGCCCTAGACCGCTCAGTTAACGCGGGAGGCAAAACTTGAATTCTCGTACACTACGCATTAAATTATACTTCAGCTGGTGCACACTGTTCCGAGTTCCGTCTTCCACTACTTGCCAAGTAGCCAGATATGTTACGCATTACCTTCCATTTACTTCGGGGCGCACAGCAGAACTTTCAGGGTTTAAAGACACTGTGATAACATCGTTGGGAAGGCTGCAGGACAAGGGCTCTAGAAAATGTGCGTTCAAGGACGAAGTAGCTGTAGCTGAAAGGAGGGTTGCTTTAGCGAGATTTACAGTTTCCCATCTAAACTGCTGCTAGATATTGACTCAGAGTCAAAATTCAGTTGGTTGAGTTAATCTAGATTTTCACCCCTGTCTTTATGGCCCCGAAGCCCATGGCCAGCGAAGGCAATGGTTTACGCTGAAATTGCTCATAAGTTACCCTATTTTGGAGACACGAAAGAAAATTAATTTTGCTTTTCCGTGCGTTGGTCTAAAATAATTTCTAGTCGAACAGCCGATACTAATCATTGCACTACCTAAGCATTTTGATATGTATAGAGAACATCTTTATCGGTAAAAAAAAAGAGTGTAATGGTCTTATTAATTTAATGCCTTGCAAATTTAATTTACATTAAACACTGTATTTGCCTTTATGAATACACCATACCCATTGAGCTAGCGGGCAGTCATTATGGAAACGGAATACCTGCAGAGCATTGGAGACTGACACTCAGCACAAATTCTGTTCCTAGAAAGACTGATGTAAAAAAGGTTCATTTCCGGAGAACAAAAGACGATATAAATACTTTCGTCTTGATTTGTAATGACGGATCTGTGACATATCGGCATTTTGGACTTTCTCAAGCAGAAACATTTATCTTGATAATTAGGTAGCTGAAAATCTAGGTCTTCCCTGTTTCACAGAGAACACTTCGATACAGTTGTAATATAAGAAAGTGGTAGTATTTTTATGCGTCGCTTTTGTTTCAAGTTCTTGTTGATTCATCGTCGACAACCACGTTTAAGGCTGTTATAGGCGTTATTTAACTTTCGTATAAAGACAGCAATACTCCTTTGGAAAAATTAATGTACGAAAATATTGATTGCTTCTTGTGAACAACATGTAAGTGCATTTGTTATGTACTCATTCCGCTCGTGATTCATGTAATATAAACTCAATTCTTCAAACAGGCATGGATATTCCTTGTCGGAGGGAATATCGTGAGTTAAATGAGCCAAGGTTGCTAGCAAAATGCAAAAAGTAAATAATGCCCAAGAGTAAATAATGTTAAAACAATGGGGCTACTATCCTGTCTCGGTACATTATGGCAGTAGTATTCCGAATGCTGTGTGACTGACTTCCAACTAGCCACAGTGCTACGTTTCCTATCACGTTTAGGTTACCAAATCCACAGCATTCGTCTTAAAAGAATTTATACTAGATAATGCTTACGTTACCCAATTTTAATTACATTTCAGCAGTGAATAAATAAGGGTAATAAATAATACCAAAGTGTCAAAGAACCTAGCTTCTATTGGGAGATGACAATAACTGACATCGACAGACGAGGAAACAGTTCACATTTTAGTAATATAAGCAGTTCTCGAGTGGTGAAAATACCGTTGGTGTGAATTGACGGAAAGGTCAGGTCATCGCTCACTAGCTTATTGATCTGTATTTACATTTCATTCTGGCACTGCGAATAAACATTCCAGATGAAATTTGCGGGGCTCATCTCACGTATGTGCTAACAGTAACCGCCTCGCGAATACTGGATGAGATAAAAGTGTTCATCTGCACGTAGAGGGTACTGGTGAATGAATCAAGTTATCATATGAAGCCGAACGTATCAAGCACAAAAGAAAGACGAAACCTATCCAGTCATCTCACAGGTCCCACAGAATACAGCTGTAGAGATGTACCTGAAAGTGAGTTCGAAATGTTAAGGAAGGACGTAGCTAGTGGGTGTTATGGGCGATCTGGGAAAAACCGACGGAGGCCAACGAAAAATTGAATTTTTACTTTACATTTTGTTACGTAAAAGCTCAGTCACAAGTTGTTATGAACACCGATTCCAACCTTGACTTCAGTTTCTTCTATATGGTTTTGTCGGAATGTGACTCCATTATGAACAAGAAATTTAGAAAAACGCATATAATTGGAGTGAAAAATAGTTAATCCACACGATCAAAAGTTTAATTGAAATGCAATCACAAAGCACCTACTCATTACATAGAAATTAAGTGTCCATTGGATTGTATTTTCTTTCTGGCTTTGTCTTAAACCATCTTATGTAGATATGCCTATTTTACGTTTCGGTGAAGCTGCCGACAGTGATGGCCTATCATTTTGGTATTCGGCGACCCTGATAGGGAAACCTGATAGTTCAAAAAGCAAAACTTAAGGCTCAGCAACCAGGCTACCTTCTTGAAATTTCTCTGTATGTTAACTACGACAGCAAAATAACTAGGGTCCTTCCCGCTGCCTGAAAATTTAGTAAAAATCTTCTTGATTGCCACATAATACAAGCCCGGCTCAGCATTATTTTTTATTCAGAGCTGGAATCGAATCGAACGGCCGGTCGCCGTGGCCGTGCGGTTCTAGGCGCTTCAGTCCGGAACCCCGCAACTGCTACGGTCGCAGGTTCGAATCCTGCCTCGGGCATGGATATGTGTGATGTCCTTAGCTTGGTTAGGTTTAAGTAGTTCTACGTTCTAGGGGACTGATGACCTCGGATATTAAGTCCCATAGTGCTCAGAGCCATTTTTGGAATCGAACGTTATTTTTCGAATGTCAAGTCCATCAAATACATCTCCTTTGCAGTTCACTTTTGACAGAAGAGGAAACTGCTCGGAGAGAAGTTTGAAATATTGCGTATACGACTGGACTAGCAGACATAACAATGTTTTGTCATTTTCTGATATCTTCTTCACGTACGTAACGTAGCTTATGACCTACCCTTATCGGCAAGTTTAAATCGAAGATATGAGTGTACTTCCTTTACGAATTCTCTTATGTTCCTCTGATGTATCTTAAACATAAAACCACCACAAGTATTCTGGAAAAATAATTGGAATCATAAAAGGAGATTTTTTAAATAAATGAGTGTAATTTATATAACAGTGAGGCTCATAACGCTATTCTGTTGTTATCCTGAAATTCTACATACTAAAAACCGCAAGAGTAAAGCACTTTCATTAAAAACAGTTTTGCCATCGCTGGCCTGTGATATTTGCATTCTACGTCCTACTTTGTTAGTATTTTGTATATTGGTCCTTGTGCATAAATACAATGAATAATCACTAGTCCAAAACACGAAAACAATAAGAACTGAAAATGTCCACAGCATGTCTGTAGTATACACCCGGAAAAAGTGACAGATATTGAGACACTGAAGTTCAGATCCTCGTTAAGATATACTCAGTGAGGTTTACCGTAGGTTTTGTAAGTTGGGCATGACTCCAGAGACGGTTCCTTCGGCAGGGTCATTCTGGCCCCGTCTCTGTCTATCTCTCTTTTTCCTGTCGCAGCATGGCTACTTTCCCCGGCCATAGAATGAACTTGACAATAACTGATCTGATGTGAATTCCTAGCATCTGTGTGGAGAAATATCTGGAATACAGGTTCATTCTTGGCAAAAAATAGAAAGCTGCTACTGTTAATAATAGTACTTATTAAGAATAAATAACACCATTACTTACAGGTTCATCATCACATGACTTAATTTTTAAAACTGCATATTGTTCTTGCTGTTCTTGCGATGTTATGTAATTTTCTTTGTGGCTTAAGTTCCTTCGGTTGGTGATACCACGAGCAAAAGATTGATTATTAAAAATGACTGCTTTTCTGCAAATGGACGTTGCAATGAATTAAGATATTTGTGTTGTTTTTAGATCTCTGGTAAGTCCATTTACAGTAAAGCAATCTCTTTTTGTAGAATTTCCGCCAGAATAAAAATCTGCCAACATGTTACAGATTAAACGTGAACAGCCGTCTGATGGTGAACCTGTCAGTTCAAAACCGGTAAAAGCACTATTTACTCTTAATAAACAGTATTAATAACGCGGAATGGTTGGTGCTTTTATTTTATTCTATGAACTAAATGAAATTTTTACACAGACACGACGTCATCACATTAATTTTCAACAAAATAGCAGTATCTGGAATTTTGTTTTTCTCCAAACAGTTTTCTTGTTCGTTAAGAAGTAACTCGTGATAGTTCTTCTTGGGATGTAGAACGGTTCCCCTTTCCTCTTTTCGGTTACTCTTGTCCTGTGTGTGTACAATAGGTTACTAAAAGCTGTTAAATGGAGAGACATTCGTGGTGATGTGGAATCCCATAGTAGGTGAAGCCCATCGCTTGGTGGGACCCAAAGAGGGCACTAGCCTCAGCCGATGATTTTACTGTGGTGTACCACAAGGGCCCTACATAATCCAGTTCCAGTGGCAATTTATCCTTGACACGCAGCCTTCCAACATAGTTTTCTCATAATTTCTGAACAGATTTTACGTCGGAATAACATCATGCCGAGATGCACTTGCTACGGAGGTTTGACCGTTGCGGAAAAAGAAGAGTAGCTCATAACTTCGTCCTCTCATACGAAGAACAAACAGCAGAAGATCTCTCTCCACAATAATGAGAACAACGGCGTCTGACCGAAACAAGATCAATGGCAAGGGGGGGGGGGGGGGGGGTGCCAGCTTGGTAGTAACAGATATTGAGTGCGGCGTAGATGATATTTCAAACATTTCAATTCAAGGCGTAAATTTATGGTTTGTAGAAAATAAACTGATGCTAAATCACAATAATATCGAGAATTGGCCTCAACTGGATGATATTCGGAAAACTTTATTACATTGCCCGTAAACCAACTATCTCTGAAAATTTAAAAAGGAAGTTTATGACACATGCATCCTTTCAGTAACAGCGTATGGCCTCGAAACAACAACACAACAAGCAACACAAATCGACTATGGTTCAGCCAGAGGGCGATAGACACAGCAGTGCTTGGAGTGAGTTCTGAGCAACAGGATCAAGAATTAAGAGATCGGGAGAAGAACGATGGTTTATGAAGTTGTGGAATGGACAGCGAAACTGAAATGGCATTGAGCAGAACAGGTAGCTAGAAACGATTACAAATGGAAGAAAACACTGATGAAGTGAGGCAAAGTGAACTGTCGCGCTTTTTCAGACAAGATCCAACGACACAACGACACGTGGGAAAAACTGGATCCAGCCCAGCCAGCAAATATCCACATGGAAATATTTGGAAGAGATCTACGTTCAGGAGGGGATCCTATAGGCTGAAAAAAAGAAGACGGAGAAAAAGAGAAATCACAATAGCACTCAGGTTTCGCAGTTATGAACGCAATTCGGCTAAAACTTACATTTTAACTGCAAAGAATGGATTTACGTTTAGCGAGTCTCTATAATCAAAATTCCTAGGTGTTGAGATAGATGGAAATGTATCATGGAAATCCCATGTTCAGTATCTTGTACAAAAAATGAGTGCTCCTATAGCGCCCATTAGAAAAGCATCTGCAGTGAATGATGGATGGTTCAACAATAAAATTAATCTACTTTGCTTATTTTCATTCGCTTACGACATATGACATTATTCACAAGGGGTATATTTGATTCATAAACGGGCAGTTCGGATAATGTGTGGCAAATTCTTACGAACCTATTATTGAACCCTGGTCAAGAGTCTAGGAATCCTGACGTTAACCTCTCAATATTGTACGAATTACAAGGGAAGGATCTCGTCAGCCAAATGGTCACATAATCCTCGCCAATATTGCTTCCTTGCAAAGTAACCATGGCGCCCATGGAGTAACACGATATGGATGCCCAAATCATCACCGAACCGCCGCCAAGTTTCACTCTTGGGACGTAAAGTACGCCAGAAATTTCAAACAGTATAAAGCAAGACTCATTCGACTAAATTACTTTCTTCCATTTCTCTATGGCCCAGGTTTTTTGGCTGAGGCATCACGTTTTCCCATTACGGGCATTTACGTCAACGATGTGTGGTTTTGAAATTTCAGTTCGCTCTGCAATTCCAAGCTTACGGAGTTCCCTTCGTGTTGTGATGGTGCTGGCAGGGTTCGGAGTGCTACATTCAATTCTGCAGTGGCTATTGCAGCTGTCGGCCTCTTATTTTTCGTCACAAACCTCTTGAATGATAGCCCGTCCACACGTTCGCACGCGTTCTGACTCAATGTATCACATTTCTCCGCTTTCCCTGTACGCGGTATAAGTCTTCGATGCGGTGCCACTTGAAACACCAAACGCTTTGGCTATTTTGGTACGGAAGCACCCACACCAACAACCTGCCCACGCTTGAATTCATCTTGTTTCGACATAATTCCCTCACATCTACACAGAACACTGTTCTGATCACGACTGATACATGCAAAGTATTGACGGCGCTGCAGAGGTGTCGTTCGTGATCAAATACAACAGCGCAAGCTCACGGCTTGGCTAGCAAATCATATTGTGCCCGTGACGAAGAACGAATCTTGCAGTGCGACAGTTGCCACTTTGTTTCAGAGTCACGTCATAAATCCAGCTTTAGTCACCAGTGACAATCTTTGAAAAAACATTCTAATCATCTTGCAGCAGTTTAGCTCTCTACAGACTTCCACGCGTTGTTGCTTCTGAAGTGGTCGTGGCACAAACGTCGCCGCTATCTTTCTCATGTTCAATTCTTCTGACTGAATACTTTTACATGTATCATAACTTATTACCGAGTTCTTAGATGGTCTGTCTACGATCTCGTAGGATCAGATCCCTAATTTTTTGGTATGATGCCATTTGACGGCCGACCGTAACGGTCGTCATCTTCTGAATACGTTAACCAGTTTCGAAACGCTTATACCAGTCGTCAGCTTATGTCCCATCTAAATCGTTGCCTGAAATGTTTAACATCTGGTGCGTTCCCTCAGTGGCTTTCTCAGATTTAAAACAGATCTGAATACAGACGCGCTGCTCTTTCAATCCAACCGTTACAAAAGCGCAAACTCGCGGAAGCATGTCAGTAAGAACTTGAATCGTCCCCTTGGAAAAATTGTGAATGACTGTGCTAGTAAACTTCTACATTATTTGATACAGACAGTTGAGCAAAACTGAACGAACTGAGACAGTTCTCGCTTTACTTATTCTGATCATCACTAAATTAACACACAATATTTTTTAGCGCAACGCATCTGACTTTAAATAATCACTAAAAAAGAATGGCCCTGACTAACAATAACCTATACCTGTCATGAATCACTTACCTCACAAAAATTTTCGTTACTCGAACTACAGCAATACAGCGAGCGCCAATACTGCCAGCTAAATAAAAGATTCTACCTACTAAAGACTCTAACTACTGATAGGCATAGTTAGCAAATGAAAGATTTTGATAGAGAACAATGTATTTACCTTAATAGTTTTCAAAAGTCATAATATATATATATAATTTTGTGTCATCCAATTAAACGAGTTTCATTTTTCTGACGGACACACGTCCAGATCGTCCGCTCTCAAAACTCTGCCATCTCTCTCCCCACATTCACCACTGCTGGCGGCCCACCTCCAACTGCACAACGCTACGCGCTGTTCACATCCAACTGCCCAACACTCCAATACCGAATATTCCAACAATACCAACCAGCCACAGACTGCACACAGCACAGTCAGTGATTTTCATACATAGCGCTACGTGGCGTTTCCAACATAAAAACCTAAACAGCCTACTTACAAACTACGCTAACTAGCATCTAGCCAAACCACTCAGTTCGCAGCCATTTGCAAGTCTGCTTCAAAAAGGATACATCGTAAAACGTCTAGCGGTATTCCAGCGTAATTGTAGTCATTAACGACATAATTCAAATTGGGGAACCACTGTAAGTGCAAGGATGACGTTTAGAAATTTTTCTATACGTGATGGATTAGGAACGGTACATGGGAGGAAAAGGTCAAACAAGTGAGAAAAGTTTAATGTTGATTTTATTATTAACCGCCGCTTACACAATTTGTTCAGTATGAGCACCGGATACGTTGACGAGATGCTGCACCGGTAAAACGACGTGATCAACAGTTCGTCGCAGCAGTTCCGGTGGAATCTGAGCAACGTGTTCCTGTATACTGGCCTCCACATCAACTAGAGACCGAAAGTTTCCCTAGTAAACGCACTCTTTTAGAGGTCCCCAGAGCCAAAAGCCACATGGATTCAGAGCAAGTGGTCTTGCAGGACAAGCATCTACAAAAGCCATGCATCTGGAGAGCCTCTGGAGATAACATGCTCGTGGAAGGTTGCGTTAGTTTTTAATGTCGTGGTGTGACTACTGCCTCCCGTCGAGTAGACCGTTCGCCGGGTGCGAGTCTTACGATTTGACGCCACTTCGGCCACTTGCGCGTCGATGGGATGAAATGATGATGATTAGGACAACACAACACCCAGTCCCTGAGAGGAGAAAAATCTCCGACCCAGCCGGGATTCGAACCCGGGCCCTTAGGATTGACATTTTGTCGCGCTGACCACTCAGCTACCGGGGGCGGACAGAGCTTTCACTGGGGCCTAGTGGCATGAGGTGTTGCCCCCATCTTGCATTAAAGCAGTGGTTTCCACACAGTTGCTCTCTTCCAAAACGGGATTCACACACTATAGAACAAGGTCTCGAGTGTAAAATGTGCCTCGTCACTCCATAGAAGAGCCAACATTCAAATCAACAGACGGCCATCGAGATTTCAGTTTCCTGCCGAACCTCCAAATCGGTTGAGACGAATGTACATATCGGGTGGTTATAATTATACAGGGTGTTACAAAAAGGTACGGTCAAACTTTCAGGAAACATTCCTCACACACAAATAAAGAAAATATGTTGTGTGGACATGTGTCCGGATACGCTTAATTTCCATGTTAGAGCTCATTTTAGTTTGTTCTTCCACCTACGCTCAATGGAGCACGTTATCATGATTTCATACGGGATACTCTACCTGTGCTGCTAGAACATGTGCCTTTACAAGTACGACACAACATGTGGTTCATGCACGATGGATCTCCTGAACATTTCAGTTGAAGTGTTCGTACGCTTCTCAACAACAGATTCGGTGACCGATGGATTGGTAGAGGCGGACCAATTCCATGGCCTCCACGCTCTCCTGACCTCAACCCTCCTGACTTTCATTTATGGGGGCATTTGAAAACTCTTGTCTACGTAGCCCCGGTAACAAATGTAGAGACTCTTCGTGCTAGTATTGTGGACACCTCTGATACAATACGCCATTCTCCAGGGCTGCATCAGCGCATCAGGGATTCCATGCGACGGAGGGTGGATGCATGTATCCTCGCTAACGGAGGACATTTTGAACATTTCCTTTAACAAAGTGTTTGAAGTCACGCTGGTACGTTCTGTTGCTGTGCGTTTCCATTCCATGATTAATGTGATTTGAAGAGAAGTAATAAAATGAGCTCTAACATGGAAAGTAAGCGTTTCCGGACACATGTCCACATAACATATATTCTTTCTTTGTGTGTGAGGAATGTTTCCTGAAAGTTTGGCCATACCTTTTTGTAACACCCTGTATAGCAGCTGCTCACGAAGGTCCAGGGTTAGCTGTAATTATCGCATGGCAGCGAAACTTGGTAGATATGCTAATGCGTTAGTACGGAACCTCGTTTCAATTGTGGATAACAGTTGCCAAACTGAATTTGATTTCATGCTATTGACCAAGGTGGCAGCTCGCTGGGCCCACGTCTGGCACACAGCACCAGCCGTACCCACGTGTGCCACGGAACACCTGCAGTAAATAGCATGCGCAGTATAAGGCTCAACACACATCCCTGCGGCTACATCCGCCGGAACAGCGCAACTGCCTCTGTAGTGCCCACGTACCTGTATCTCCGGTATCATGTTACACGAACCAGTAATTATCATCTTATCTATTTATTACTACAGTTTTTCTGTCGATACTGGAGCGAAGCCGCACAGTGGTTAAGCTATTGTAATTGGGTTCAAATCCCCGTCCAGGCGTCTAGTTTTTTTTACGTTCTTTCCTAAATAAATAAAAACGAATGCTGCGACGCTCCTTTTGAGAAGAACACGGCAGTTTCAGGCCCAAGCCTCATCCAGGCCAAGCTTGCGCCGGGACTTCGATAATCTCGTCGTCGATGAGACGTTAAAACCAGTTCTTTCTTTCATTCTACTACTGCTAATTATAATTTACACTCGTAGACGTTCTTGTAAGCAATAGCTGTGCTTATGGTAACTCCATACGGATCTAAGTAGCTAATATCGTAACATACTGTTAACGTTAGATAAAACAAATCAGAATAACGGAACAGGATGGAGTAGTGATTATGGCATTGGAATCGCATTTGGTTATGTTGAGGTTCAGATCCACGTCTGGCCATTGCCCTTCAAATTATCAGTACTCTCAGTTAAGCCGAATATCGGGTGATTCGTTCGGAAAGACCACAAACTAGTTATTACCCCTCTCGTTTCAAATTCGAACAAGTGCCACCTTCTTGCCTCAACAAACTACTCGCGGGAAATGAGTCCGCTGCCAGCTCACCTGCACTGAGGCTAATTTTTCACGAATGCTCGTCTGTATTTACACGTCGGGCGTGAAACTGCGCGTGTTCTGCTGTCTACTGTGAAAGTGATGTGGGACAAAATTTACAAAAATGTCGGAATACCCCTTCAGTCCAGTATGTTTCGAGATTGGATTAATGAAAACTAGAGAAAAGTGAAGATGGTGGTTTCGAAGGAGTAGTATCTGCCCCTCTCCTAGCCCGAGTGTAACGGTTCAAATGGCTCTGAACACTGTGGGACTTGAAATCATTAGTCCCCTAAAACTTGAAACTACTTAAACCTAACTAACCTAAGGACGTCACACACATCCATGCCCGAGGCAGCATTCGAACCTGCGACCGTAGCGGTCGCTCGGTTCCAGACAGAAGCGCCTAGAACCGCTCGGCCACAGCGGCCGGCCCGAGTGTAACGTACAGAGTGTTCATACAACCATGTGAAACTGTGAGAAAAGTCCTTCTTTGAGATATTATTCATCTCGCGTCTCACATTGGCTTGAATGTCGGTTACATCGTCAAAACGTTGACCCTTCATATGAATTTCCGAATTTTGACGTTTTGTGGTAGTTTTGTATTGGTAACACCAAGTCTCGTCACACGCGATGATTTTTTTTTTCAGAAAAAACTGTTAGCGGTTTGCATTTTAGCCAAGTCGCGACAGGTGTCCACGCGACGTCGTGTTTGTTCGGGATTCAGGTTGTGCGGCACAAGCTTTGCACAAACTTTTCTCTTTTCCAAAATACTGTAGTAAATGTCTTCAATGGTTGATTTAGAGATGTTGCTCCATTGCGATTTGTGTCAAAACACCATTGCCACACTGCACCTACACGTCCATTACTTAGCGCTGCCTGCTCACAACTGATTGGTCAAGTGCACATCTGTTGTTTACATTTGTTAGTTCAAGCTGCCACCGTACTCACTGCGCTGATGTCACTTATGCGCCAGGAATAATATCAGTCTCGGAACTTTGTTGAACGGACGGCTCGTGAGCGAGACAAGCTTAATGACACACACGTCGATGGGACAATGCAGCCCCCCAAACAACACGCTTGCTCCCTTTTCTCTTTTTAAAATGAGAGCAGCCGGAGAGAACCGTCTTCTCCTGTATGTGAGACGAGGTCCGAAGCCAGCGCGTCACCTCTGTCGGTGGATAAAACTGAGAAAGCACGCCATGGCGTGGTGGCGACGGCCTGAGGCGTCCGACGGCCGTGGTCGATGGCGGCGATCGATGTGTCGGCGCGGCGCGGCGCGGTGGATGCGATACTATCTGGTGCGGGCAGGCCGCATGTTTGTTTGGTTGTTCTGTTCGCGAGGCTCGGCTCGTCAAGCAAACAGCACGCGTGCCCTAATGCGGTGTTTATTGGCCACTGGGGCGCAATAACTGTCCACTTCCGGGACGCGGCGCACAGCGGGCAAGCGCTCGCCGCCGTACGGAAGGCACTCCGTCGCTGACTGTCGACTGTTTACATCCGCGGTTCAGCCGCGTGTCCGCTTTGTCTTGAAGGGTTTTATAAGCACTTCCAGCTGTGAGTTCCTTATCGTGATTAACTGTTCATCAGACTGTCTGTGGAGGCATAGACTAGAGAGTCTCTGTAATAAATAATTCACTCGCACAACAATTGTAAAGTACATATGGAATTATTTTTCTACACAGCTTCTTCTTCTTTTTTTTCCGTTAAAAAAAAAAGAAAAACAAGCAGGTCAGCTGACAAGATCTTTATCGGTTAACTGGCTAAACTTCAGCCGTCTAACTGGGAAACTTACCTCTCCTCGCGGGCGTTACCCCCTTTTCTTCTAGTGCGTTAAGTATAACTGATCGTACAATATGAGCTTTTACGGCCGATGTTTACAGTTACGGCGATGTTAAGGTTCCGATGAGAGAAGGTTGTATACATGGAAGAACCCTGGAGATACTAAAAGGTATCAGATAGATTATATAATGGTAAGACAGAGATTTAGGAACCAGGTTTTAAATTGTAAGACATTTCCAGGGGCAGATGTGGACTCTGACCACAATCTATTGGTTATGACCTGTAGATTAAAACTGAAGAAATTGCAAAAAGGTGGGAATTTAAGGAGATGGGACCTGGATAAACTGAAAGAACCAGAGGTTGTACAGAGTTTCAGGGAGAGCATACGGGAACAATTGACAGGAATGGGAGAAAGAAATACAGAAGAAGAAGAATGGGTAGCTTTGAGGGATTAAGTAGTGAAGACAGCAGAGGATCAAGTAGGTAAAAAGACGAGGGCTGGTAGAAATCCTTGGGTAACAGAAGAAATATTGAATTTAATTGATGAAAGGAGAAAATATAAAAATGCAATAAATGAAGCAGGCAAAAAGGAATACAAACGTCTCAAAAATGAGATCGACAGGAAGTGCAAAATGGCTAAGCAGGGATGGCTAGAGGACAAATGTAAGGATGTAGAGGCTTATCTCACCAGGGGTAAGATAGATACTGCCTACAGGAAAATTAAAGAGACCTTTGGAGATAAGAGAACGACTTGTATGAATATCAAGAGCTCAGATGGAAACCCAGTTCTAAGCAAAGAAGGGAAAGCAGAAAGGTGGAAGGAGTATATAGAGGGTCTATACAAGGGCGATGTGCTTGAGGACAATATTATGGAAATGGAAGAGGATGTAGATGAAGATGAAATGGGAGATACGATATTGCGTGAAGAGTTTGACAGAGAACTGAAAGACCTGAGCCGAAACAAGGCCCCCGGAGTAGACAACATTCCATTGTAACTACTGACGGCCTTGGGAGAGCCAGTCCTGACAAAACTCTACCATCTGGTGAGCAAGATGTATGAAACAGGCGAAATACCCTCAGATTTCAAGAAGAATATAATAATTCCAATCCCAAAGAAAGCAGGTGTTGACAGATGTGAAAACTACCGAACCATCAGTTTAATAAGTCACAGCTGCAAAATACTAACACGAATTCTTTACAGACGAATGGAAAAACTAGTAAAAGCCAACCTCGGGGAAGATCAGTTTGGATTCCGTAGAAACACTGGAACACGTGAGGCAATACTGACCTTACGACTTATCTTAGAAGAAAGATTAAGGAAAGGCAAACCTACGTTTCTAGCATTTGTAGACTCAGAGAAAGCTTTTGACAATGTTGACTGGAATACTCTCTTTCAAATTCTAAAGGTGACAGGGGTAAAATACAGGGAGCGAAAGGCTATTTACAATTTGTACAGAAACCAGATGGCAGTTATAAGAATCGAGGGACATGAAAGGGAAGCAGTGGTTGGGAAGGGAGTAAGACAGGGTTGTAGCCTCTCCCCGATGTTATTCAATCTGTATATTGAGCAAGCAGTAAAGGAAACAAAAGAAAAATTCGGAGTAGGTATTAAAATCCATGGAGAAGAAATAAAATCTTTGAGGTTCGCCGATGACATTGTAATTCTGTCAGAGACAGCAAAGAACTTGGAAGAGCAGTTGAATGGAATGGACAGTGTCTTGAAAGGAGGATATAAGATGAACATCAACAAAAGCAAAACGAGGATAATGGAATGTAGTCGAATTAAGTCGGGTGATGCTGAGGGAATTAGATTAGGAAATGAGACACTTAAAGTAGTAAAGGAGTTTTGCTATTTGGGGAGCAAAATAACTGATGATGGTCGAAGTAGAGAGGATATAAAATATAGACTGGCAATGGCAAGGAAAGCGTTTCTGAAGAAGAGAAATTTGTTAACATCGAGTTTAGATTTTAGTGTCTGGAAGTCGATTCTGAAAGTATTTGTATGGAGTGTAGCCATGTATGGAAGTGGAACGTGGACGATAAATAGTTTGAACAAGAAGACAATAAATGCTTTCGAAATGTGGTGCTACAGAAGAATGCTGAAGATTAGATGGGTAGATCACATAACTAATGAAGAAGTATTGAATAAGATTGGGGAGAAGAGAAGTTTGTGGCACAACTTGACCAGAAGACGGGATCGGTTGGTAGGACATATTCTGAGGCATCAAGGGATCACCAATTTAGTATTGGAGGGCAGCGTGGAGGGTAAAAATCGTAGAGGGAGACCAAGAGATGAATACACTAAGCAGATTCAGAAGGATGTAGATTGCAGTAGGTACTGGGAGATGAAGAAGCTTGCACAGGATAGAGTAGCATGGAGAGCTGGATCAAACCAGTCTCAGGACTGAAGACCACCACAACAACAACAACAAGGTTCTGATACATAAATCGTGATCTTGTTCAGAATTTTCTGCCTAGTATTTCGACTTTAACTGCGGGAGATGTCTTTAGAGATTAAAGGCCCCCGACCGCAACTGCTTCGAGAAGCGGAAACTGAACAACTTCATGGATGGCGATTGCAACAACAGATTAATTGTTGATACGTAAAGTGGCAACATGAAAACATTCTAAACCATCATAGATCGTCAATTCGATTCTAACCATCTCCTAGGGCACTATCTTACTTTATTTAACGACAATAAGCGTAAGTTTTCTCAGGTTTTCTTCCCTGTAGAAGTTCCTCTCTTCACTTATGAATTTCCGTAACCTCTGCGTATATTTCAAGCCAGCAATATTCTTAATCGGGAAATATTGTGATGCTTCATAGTAACAATCTTACGAGGATACAGTTTTGATGTTTCATAGTTAATTTTGATGTTTCATATTCCCATCGTCGTGTGTGGTCTGGCTTCCGGGGCTTTACCTGTACTGGACGGCAACTATTCTTGTTCTTCTTGACGCGTGTGTTGACACTTTTCTTTTACATCTACACCGACATGATTACCCTGCAGTTCAAAATTAAGTGCCGGGCAGAGCGTTCATCGAACCACATTCAAGCTATTTCTCTACCGTTTTACTCTCGAAGGCACGGGGGGAAACGAGCACTTAAATCTTTCTGAGCCACCTCTAATTTCTCTTATTTCAGCGTGATGATCATCTCACCATACGTAGGTGGGCACCAGCAAAACATTTTCACATTCTGAAGACGAAGTAGGTGGTTGATATTTCTTGAGAAGATCCTGCCGCAACGAAAATCACCTTTGCTTTAGTGACTGCCAACGCAATTCGCATATCACATCCGTGGCACTCTCTGCCCTATTTCGCAATAAAACAAAACGATCTGCCTTTCTTTGAGCTTCTTCTTGCGTGACAGTGGAATTTTTAAATACCATCTTGCACCCAACTGTTTTAAACTGTTATTTCAAATGTGCAACATTTTAGCCAGTTCTGAGTATGACTTCTCTGCAGTAAATATGGACTTCATATTTCGATTCGTCTTAACGACCTTTCATTGTGCTCATACCGCACAACGCGCAGTTGTTAACTGTCGTATTAGAACGTCTGGAGAGAATAAATTAAATACTCAGTACCAAGAGAAACCGTTTCGTATTTGCTAAAGATTCTTCGCTACATCCTTCAGAGTTTCTCATCGTACATCAGTTTCACTGATTGGTCGATGTTTGCAGCACTTTTGGTTTCTACTTCTGAAAATTTTGAGGTCTGTAAAATGGCTTTCTGTTTACAAGCATTCTAGGCCATAAGAAATATTTATGGATAGTTTTCTTTTTACTAACTACGTCAGACAAGTGGGGTAACTTGTTCCATTATTACGTTATTGACCGTTCTAAACCCTGCCACGGTATCGAGTCAGCAGCTCCATGTGAATCCTTTCTAACGAAAAAAGAGAGGTTCCAATCAGTGTAATATTAGTGGCAGACTTCTTGTGCCAACTTTCTCATCAAGCGACTATACAGTTTTATGTCGCTGTTGCCGCTCTGTTTATACTGAAGGAACTGGTTTCCGTCCAGCTGCCACAAGTATCAGTGAGTCGTCGCATTATTCAAGAAACTAGACAGAATGAATGAGGATCAGATCGGTTTCCCATTAACATAGCTATAATTAGTTCTCTATGGTTTACGTACTTTGTGAGCGGTGTGTTGATATGGTTCGTTCAACGAGACCATCCTCAGGTGTGATCATTCATGGTCAACGTAAATTTGAAGCGGTCATCAGTCTCCAGTGGCCTACGCGTCGGAAAAACGAAAAATTAACATCCGCAAATAAATAAATTATTTTCCACTTTCTGTACACAAGGAATCGTTGGAAAGGCAGATCGGTGACAGAACATTTAGGTTACTATTCTGGCTTTCCTAACACAGACATTAATACTTAGCGACTCGTTCATCTTGATCTACATCTTCATCCACATGATTACTCTGCAGTTCACAAGTAAGTGCCTGGTAGACGATTTGTTGAATCACTATCAAGCTATTTGTCTATCGTTCCACTCTCTAACGGTGCTCGGGAAAATCAGATAGTTAAATCTTTCTGTGTGATCTCTAATGTCTCTTATTTCATGATGATGATCGTTTCTCCCTATGCAGGTGGGAGCCAAAAGAAGATTTTCACAGTCGGATGAGAAATTTGGTGACTGGAATTTCATGTGAAGGTTCTTCTGCAACAAAAAACGGCTTTGTTTTAATGAATGCGAGCCAAGTTCATATATCATGTCCGTTGCGCTCGCTCTCCTATTTCGCAATAAAGCAAAACGGTGTACCCCTTCTTTGAAGTTTTTCGATGGCCTTCGTCAGTCCCATCTGATGAGAAGCCCATATCGCACAGCAGTACTCCTGAAGATGGTGGACAAGCCTGGTGTGAGCAGTCTGGTAGGTCTGTTGGACTTTCACTGTGTTCTGCCAATAAATTGCAGTTCTTTGGTTTGCGCTGCCCACAACATTATCTTTGTCATCATTCCAGTTAGTCGTTAAGTGTTTACTGGAACTGCCAGCCTTTAAAAATTGTGTGATTTAGCGTGTGACAGAAATTTAGCGGATTTCCTTCAGTACGCCTGTGGATTGACCTCATATGTTTCATTATTTAGAATGCATTGCCACTTTTCGCACCATAAATATACCTTGTCTAAAGCATTTTGCAACTGATTTTAATCACCTGATGACTTTACATGAAGGTAAATGACTGTTGTTGTTGTGGTCTTCAGTCCAGAGACTGGTTTGATGCAGCTCTCGATGCTACCCTATCCTGTGCAAGATTCTTCATCTCCCAGTTCCTACTGCAACCTACATCCTTCTGAATCTGTTTAGTGTATTCATGTCTTGGTCTCCCTCAACGACTTTTACCCTCCACGCTGCCCTCCAGTACTAAATTGGTGATCCCTTGATGCCTCAGAATATGCCCTACCAACTGATGGCAATGGCAAGGAAAGCATTTTTTAACAAGATAAATTTGTTAACATCGAGTATAGATTTAAGTGTAAGGAAGTCGGTTTTGAAAGTATTTGTGTGGAGTGTAGCCATGTATGGAAGTGAAACGTGGACGATAAATAGTTTAGATAAGAAGAGAATAGAAGCTTTCGACATGTAGTGCTACAGAAGAATGCTGAAGATCAGATGGGTAGATCACATAACTAATGAGGAGGTATTGAACAGAATTGGGGAGAAGAGAAATTTGTGGCATAACTTCGCTAGAAGAACGGATCTGTAAATGACTGTATCATCTGCAAACTTTATAAGAAGGCTTCTCGGTTGTTGTATAAGTAGGTCAGAATAAGCAGTGGGTCTGTAACACTTTCTTGGGCCTGCCGTTGTGGCCGAGCGGTTCTAGGCGCTACAGTCTGGAACCGCGCGACTGCTACGTTCGCAGGTTCGAATCCTGCCTCGGGCATGGATGTGTGTGATGTCCTTAGGTTAGTTAGGTTTAAGTAGTTCTAAGTTCTTGGGGACTTATGACCACAGCAGTTAAGTCCCATAGTGCTCAGAGCCATTTGAACCACTTTCTTGGGTAATGTCAGATATAACTTCTGTTTTACTTGATGACTTTTCGTCAGTTCCTTTATATAATCTCTGACTAGAGATTACGCACTGTTCTTGGAGAAAGAAATGATACTATTTGTTTTTATGTAAGAATATAAATGAAGTTGCAACTACGGAAAAATGGCTGCAAATATTAAGAATATTATAATAAGCCGCTGTCAGCAAGCTAGAAGAACGAAGTAAAAGAAGGAAATGGCACCCTTAGCGGAACAGTTATGGGATAGGTGTGACAACGATTATATACAGTCAGGAGTGTTTAAGTGATAATCCTTCTACAATCTGCGTTGAGGTTTGAACTGTAAATAATGTCATTGTTTCATTAATAAAGCGCGTACTGAACCGGGATGGTGTTCAATATAGTTCAGACGAAAGTGCGAACGGAGAAAAGTATGTTAGATGTTGTGGCAGCAATATTGTATCAGTATTGACCAGTTAGGATGGTCCATCCGGTTCTGAGCAAAGAAAAGCATCGGATGCCGGTTACAAAGAGACGTCATATCATCACGGAGGGTAATCTGTCAGAAAACCTCGACACCTGTGACTAATGTCATCCGTACTGGACGTCTGCGGCCGCAAGGGATAATTACGGCGGCGACATTTGCGGACGGGCGGCGCGGCTGCGGCTGCGGCTGCGGCATCCGCACGCACGCGGCTGGCTGGCCGGCCCTCGCGGAGGAATCCCGCGCGCGACTGGTAATTGAACGTTTTCCTTTCAGGCCGGCGTTTGCAGCGGCGAGCCACGGCGGCGCTCATAATTAGCCATCGCGGCATGAATAGCCGAGCAGAAGCCGCGGCCGCGCAGCTGCGCCACCGGGCCCGCCTTGCGCCCTCATTTGCCGCCGCGAGCGCCGGTCTGCGGCCAGCCGCGTTAACGAGCCGCCCGCCCTCTCTCCCACCCCTGCACTTTGTTTGCGTATTTATTTCAGTTAACCCACGCTCATACTGCTCCCCCTTCTCTCTCTCCTTCTCTCTAACTCTTATTCACTGCTTCTCCAACATCATGCAAACGCGCTTCGCAGTGCTAATGCAAAAATACAGGCAAAGATGGCGTGAGAGCAAATGTACCAAAGTACAATGACCCCAAGAGACTATTCGAACGAAGATACGTAGGCGTGATACACTACTGGCCATTAAAATTCCTGCACCACGAAGATGACGTGCTACAGACGCGAAATTTAACCGATAGGAAGAAGATGCTGTAATATGCAAATGATTAGCTTTTCAGAGCATTCACACAAGGTTGGCGCCAAAGGCGACACCTACAACGTGCTGACATAATGAAAGTTTCCAACCGATTTCTCATACACAAACAACAGCTGACCGGCGTTGCATGGTGAAGAGTTGTTGTGATGCCTCGTGTAAGGAGGAGAAATGCGTACCATCACGTTTCCGACTTTGATAAAGGTGGGATTGTAGCCTATGGGACTGATGACCTCAGAAGTTAAGTCCCATAGTTCTCAGAGCCATTTGTAGCCTATGGCGATTGCGGTTTATCGTATCGCGACATTGCTGCTCGCGTGGTCGAGATCTAATGACTGTTAGCACAATATGTACTCAACGACGAACCTGGATGCACGAATGGCAAAACGTCATTTTTTCGGATGTATCCAGGTTCTGTTTACAGCTTCGTGATGGTCGCATCCGTGTTTGGCGACATCGCGGTGAACGCACATTGAAAGCGTGTATTCGTCATCGCCATACTGGCGTATCACAGGGCGTGATGATATGGGGTGCCATTGGTTACACGTCTCGGTCACCTCTTATTCGCATTAACGGCACTTTGAACAGTGGACGTTACATTTCAGATGTGTTACGACCCATGGCTCTACCCTTCATTCGATCCCTGCGAAACCCTACATTTCAGCATGATAATGCACGACCGCATGTTGCAGGTCCCGTACGGGACTTTCTGGATACAGAAAATGTTCGACTGCTGCCCTGGCCAGCAGATTCTCCAGATCTCTCGGCAACTGAAAACGTCTGGTCAATGGTGGCCGAGCAACTGGCTCGTCACAATACGCCAGTTAGTACTCTAGATGAACTGTGGTATCGCCGGCCGGTGTGGCCATGCGGTTCTAGGCGCTACAGTCTGGAACCGCGCGGCCGCTACGGTCGCAGGTTCGAATCCTGCCTCGGGCATGGATGTGTGTGATGTCCTTAGGTTGGTTAGGTTTAAGTAGTCATAAGTTCTAGGGGACTGATGACCTAAGATGTTGAGTCCCATAGTGCTCAGAGCCATTTTTGAACTGCGGTGTCGTGTAGACGCTGCATGGGCAGCTGTACCTGTACACGCCATCCAAGCTCTGTTTGACTCAATGCCCAGGCGTATCAAGGCCGTTATTACGGCCGGAGGTGGTTGTTCTGGGTATTGATTTCTCAAGGTCTTCGCACCCAAATTACGTGAAAATGTAATCACATGTCAGTTCTGGTATAATAATATATTTGCCCAATGAATATCCGTTTATCATCTGCATTTCTTCTTGATGTAGCAGTTTTAATGGCGAGTAGTGAACATTGACTAGTACTTGTGTCAATCCTGTGGGAACTGCGGAATATGGATATTACATATGTGGTGTCTGTTATTTAGGACATCATTTCAGTGCGGATGCACCTCAATCTCCAACTCGTACGGAAATTGGTGGAATGATGCGACTAATGAAGGTAATGGGCAAGGGAAACTACATTAGTAGTGTGTGGATAAGTTGAGAATCTGAATCGAACAGGCAGCGCGGTAGGGTAGGCAGTGCATTTGTCGATGACCACTGTGTCGGAATGGCACGTGGTCAGCGCAGCTGCCTAGAAAGCAGGAGAGCTGGGTTCAAATTCCGGTCCAGCACAAAATTTTCAACTTTCCCCATTGAATTAAATTAGCATGCAGTGGTAGCTGCTGTCATTAATTCCTTTGTGACCTGATTCATAGTGTCTGTTCTGGTGTCTGTTCTGTCAGACATGTCCGAAAGAACAAACACCACACAGTCATATAATTGAGTCACGTCGATGGACTGTGAATCCACCAACTCTGGTGCGAACGCACAATCATTTTCGATCTCCTGTGGGAATTTCAAAATACCGAACATGGAGGACATTGACGGCGGCTGTAAATAGATGGCGCTAGGCGGAAATGTGGGTCGGCCAAGGGCGTACCATGATACTACGCACAATTGTGATTAACACTATGTCTAGGTGGCCCCATAGTTAGCGCATCCGCCTATTAAGGTTCGAACCCTAGTCCGCCACAAATTTTCACTTTCCCCATTGATTTAAAGCAACGCCGGCTGGCAGCGAATGTCATTAAAACCTTTATGTCTTACAAATACATTTTCCAAATCGCATTATCCATGACGTACCTACGTCTGCGAGGGCTGGTAAGCTGGCCAGCTTGGATGTGATTTTTAGCGCCTTCCACACGAAACTAGATAAATACTGAGCTGACTCCCACGTCTACCTCAGACGCTACGCAAACTCCACGAAAACGTTAACAGACTTGGAACAGTAGATGTTTACTAGACGCAGCTAGATGTAGTACACAGATTCCTTCCTGGGGGAAAGGTATCCGGCCACGAAATGGCACCGACACTGTCACTGACGACCGTCACGGGAAGAAGGAATAGGTGCAGGAGGAAAAGAATTACTTTTTCATGACTGGCGTTCATCGAGTTCTATAAATGTTACAACTGTTTACCCACTATAGCAGTTTTGGCCGAGTAGCCATTTCAGGTAAGGTGTAGCAAAATACAGTGCATCATCATACGTGAAAAGGTTCAGAACTTAATGTTACCGTTGAATGCGTCTTTTAATAAACAGAATTAAACCACTAGACATAGAAAGCTGCAGAGTACTCCTGTGCCTGCCAACACCTATGGAACAACACTGCAGTCGTGTTCGCTACGTCATGCTACTTTCAACAGCTGACGTTACCACTGCAGACATCCAGGACTCAGTAACAAAGGAAACTTACCAGTAATGCACAGACTCATCTCCGGTTCATGTAATTCTTGTGTAATTCACATTGGCCGGTTATTCTAGATAGTTCCAGGTAGCCCTAATAATTCTTCACTCTACAGTAAAGTGCAGGGAAAGCAGGGACTCAGAAATATCAAATACCTACGGTTGATAAAATTTTACAGCACAAAGAAAGATACAGTTATGTGAGTGAACTGTTGCAAACGAATCGTCAGCATTACCTTGGACCTGCCCCAGGTGGTGGGCAGGTTCTGAGCCCCTAAGTAACAGCGGGATGAGGACAATAATGTAGGCGTTGCCTTTGTCGAAAATCGACAGAATGTTGAGTCACAAGAAGCGGAGGGTGACACCGAATACCCTTTGGAAGGTAGGAAAAGCAATGAGAAACAGACAGTAAGATGGCACCTCGCTCTTAGATCCCGCTGGTGTATAGGTTTGAGGCTCCGTTTCCAGCTTTCGAATTACTGTAGGCTCTTCATCAGATGATATTTTACAAACAGTGCGTTATGTGTGAAACAAAGCTCATCTAAGTATTGGAAAGGGGCTAAGCTGCAAGTACTGAAGAGTCGCAGTTACATGTTCCGCTCGTTTTTCCCGACAATACTGATTTCCGTTACACATACGTTCTTTTTACAAGACGTTATCGCGAAGATAATACTGTGAAGGAATATATCCATTCTGTGAGATTTTATTTTTTAAGGTAATTGTGATAAAAGGTGGCGTTAAAGGCGTTTCTGACATGTAGCGAATGTACAGGACTTGCGACTAAGGGCACTCTGTGTTATGATTTATAAGGGACATCGTACGAGTTTTAAAATAATTATGTCTCTGAATATTTTTCTTCACATTTTGCGTATAAAAGCCAAACAAATGATGTCTGTCGCACGGTGGACTGCTAGCTCAGTCTTGGCTTGCAGCTGCTCCGGCTGAATTAATCTTTTCAGTGACTGACAATAGCCAATTCGTCGTCGTCCTGCTGTAAGAGTTCAGTGAAGAAGTGTAACTTTTAACGTTTTTCCCACAAACAATCTGGTTTCTTTGTTTTAAAGACGTTCTACAGGAAGTTAGCGCATTAATGAGACAGAGGAGACGCAATCGATAATTAATTAATTAATTAACAGTCAGGGCTGTTTGCTGAAATGTTGTCCGCCCCCGGTAGCTGCATGGTCAGCGTGACGAATTGCCAGTTCTCTGGGCCCGGGTTCGATTCCCGGCTAGGCCGCGGAATTTTCTCTGCCCAGGGACTGGGTTTTGTGTTGTCCTTATCATCATCCTATCATCCTCTTCGACTGCAGGTCGCCGAAGTGGCGTCAAATTGAAATACCGGCACCCGGCGAACGGTCTGCCCGACGGGGGGCCCTAGCCATACCATTAAAAACCCACATGCGAAGTTGTCATGTTCCCTCGCTCGCTACGCGCAGACTATTAGACCTATAGAAAAAAAATGAACGAGACCCTTACGTGGGAAACTAATTGTAGTTAAATTTTGAACTGGGGTACGTTTTCACTTAGTCTTGAACAGCGCAGTGTCTACAGAACCATCTTCAGATCTGCAACTCTAGGTTACACGCAACTGTAAACGTTAACCATATTGTGACCAGATGTTAACGATTTTCAGTTAAATGTTAAGATCGATACACTAACAGTTTTCTCCTCTAAATTTCGTTTTGATTTTACATAAAAGATTTTCTGATGACTCACAAACAGCTGACCGATGTTTTCTCGGATGTTTAGAAGTACGCTGCACGCACTACAGGAAATAAATTTCATATAAACAGAACAAAAAATGAGATTGTCGATGGGTTACTATATTAATAAAGGAAAGTAGTGGCTGTTTGTGAATAAAGGTAACTACATTGTTAGACATATTTTTCTTCATTTATTCAGGCGTTTCGTCTATTGCTATCATCCGCTGTGCTTTTAAGATTCAAAAGAACGTTCATTATGAGTCGACAAAAGACAAAAACTAAAAATTATAAAACTCAGTCAGCAATTTGAACTTGTAAAAAAATGTTCAGTGTCAGTTTTAACAAAGCAGGGTGTCAACTACCAACAGTGCACGGACGTTTGCGGAAATACAAGTGCTTTTCGATACGTGGCGCTGACGGCGGATATCCCACCTTAGTTTTTCAGGTCGTACATTTAAAATGATAGACAACCTCTGAAATTACAAATATTTTATACAATTTTGGTAAACATTTTTGGAACAGTGATCAATAAAGTATTATATTTTAACTAAAGTTCAGTCTTGATCACAACACTTATGTCTCAATAACATAGGTGACCGGTTACGGTTATATTTATATAACCATCTTCAGACCCATGGCTTCCTTGGAGGGTGGTAGGCGGAGCTCCCCTCAGCTGTTACGAAGTCACTGACTTCGTAACAGCTGAGGGGAGCTCCGCCTACCATCCTCCAAGGAAGCCATGGGTCTGAAGATGGTTATATAAATATAACCGTAACCGGTCACCTATGTTATTGAGACATAAGTGTTGTGATCAAGACTGAACTTTAGTTAAAATATAACAAATATTTTAAGTAAAATTATAAAACGCGATTTAAATGGGTGCAGCTGCGTGATCATAAAATTAGTTTTTCAGATAGCAGTAATTACTTTTTGCGGAATTAACAACCAGTATTCGTTGTATCTTCCATACAATGATCCGTGTATATCAGTACCGTAAAACTTTAATTATAAATAGTGGGTTGCTGTCTAAGTTCGTGGCGTTTACCCATAAGCGTTTGCCGGCCGATGTGGTCGAGCGGTTTTAGGCGCTTCAGTCAGGAACCGCGCGACCGCTACGGTCGCAGGTTCGAATCCTGTCTCAGGCATGGATGTGTGTGATGTCCTTAGGTTAGTTACGTTTAGGTATTTCTAAGTTCTAGGGGACTGATGATCACAGATGTTAAGTCCCATAGTTCTCAGAGCCATTTGAACCATAAGCGTTTAATAAACACAGCAAATACATATAACAGAGACTTAAGTCAACAATCATATATTCTCCTTCAGTATTTACTAAAGTCTGACAACGCTGGGGTAACTTCTCAATTCCGCGACTGTAGACATCACGTTGTATTGAGGTGAAGAACTCGTCAAACCATTTTCGGAACGCATTTTCATCAGGATGGGAAGCTCCTTGAAGGTTATTCGATAGAGATCGCTAAAAGTGAAAATCTCAGGGCGCAAGATCAGGTGAATAAGGTGGGTGCGGAATGACTTCCCACCCAACTCTTGTATAATGCTTTTTGTCAGCGTAGCAGAATGCGGGCGGATGTTATCGTCGATTAGCATCACTTCACCCAGTTTTCCTTGTCGTTGTTCTTGGATTACGTCTGCAAGAAACCTCGGTTGTCAGAAGTAAATGTCGGCAGTAAGGGTTACCTCCGAGAAGCAATTCGTAGCACACCACACAGTCGCTGCTCCATCAGGTGCATAACGTTACCTTTTGTGGAAGGGCGCAGGTCTTTGACCCGGGAGTTGCTTCTTTGCTTGGGTTCAACCATTCCTTGTTTTTTGATTTTTCGTCTCCAGTAACGATACAGGATGGGAATGGTCGGTGGTGTTGACTAACCAGTTGACGACGAGCAAGCAGAAATGCACATATAACCACCCGCTTATTTTTGCGCCTTTAGCTTAGAGCAAGCGGTACCCACACACCCGATTTTTGAACCTTTCCCGTTGATCGCTAATGTCACACGATGGTGGAATGATCACAGTTCATCACGAGTGCCAGTTCTTCAGTACACTGTTTTGGATCATCGTCGATTAATGCGTTTATAGGATCTTCATCAGATCCCGAAGGGCTTCGTGAACGTGGAGAGTCACTAATGTCAACACTGCCCTGCTCGAAAGGAGAAAACCGTTTTCTTGTCGTGCTCTGTCCAATGGCATTATCAGGAGAATCCGTCGGAAATGTTCCGATTTCTCCACATGGTATTCCTTTTTCTAGCGTCAACAGCTCCACTCAGTATCTCCAAATGTAAGTTCAAATAGCAACAGTGAACTACAAAAAAAAAAAAAAACGGAAATCGATAAATAAACTCATAGCAATCGGAATACCAGATTGCAAAACAAAAACGCTACGAACTTATACATCAACCTAATCTATTTATTCTTGACATGATGCTATGACAATAAAAGGTGTTGTTACACATTTAAACCATATGAGTTGTGGTTTACTCAGAAAGCAAAGTGCCTGTAACAACAAAGGCCTAAAATCAACAGAATATACTCCCTAATTTCAGTGACTCGGTAAGTCAATAATCATCCGAAAATCTTTTGTTGTTGTTGATTTCCATTTCTGTGGTTTATGCATGAGAATCGGAACAGCTTTTCAGATTCACTCCGTGATGAAACAGGAACACAGGGACGTAAACATTGGACTACAGAGCAAGCAAATGCCGGTGTACAGCTAAATAATCACACTGTCAACACTTGGCGATGTGAAGTTGCGGGAGATTTTCCATGCATAGCGGTTCCAAATACTTCATCCGCCGACAGAGCGCGGAAACGCCCGCTGAAGCGGTTAATGACAGTCGATGGATACGAATTTGTTTTTCTAGTCGCTGCAACACGGGTGTTGTAGGATACGTAAACGGAGGGGCTGTTGAGGGGCCGGGGAAATACGAGCAGTGGTGCAGGCTGCAACGGCCGACCGCCTCGTGAGCTGACTGCTCTGACTGGCTATTACCCGAAAACGATATTATTGCACTTTTGCCTCCCGTGGATATTATTGTGGACAGGCGGTGACTTCACAGTAAACAAGTACAGTGGTGACTAAGGAAAACGGATCGAACTGTGATTTCAAGACAGTTAGGCGTATACTATCAAGTGCTCCTCGTGAAGTATCACGATAAGCCGAGCGAAGCGCGGCTCATTCCCAAGCCCAATAATATTGTGGTCGCCTAATACACGAATGAGGAAATCTATGCCACTGGCAGCTGCTGTTGTTTTGTTTTTGAAGACCGCACGAAATCATGCTTTTTTGCAATAAAAATATGCCTACTAAGACCAGAAATAAGAAAGTAACGAATTTTCTCATTTTGGAAAGGAGCAATCTGTTTTACTTGGTAAAAACTTTCGACAGCCAAGATCGCATACATATTTCTTTGTTTAAAACAGTCGGTTCCGACAGACTTTGCTGTTATCTTCAAGTCTTAAAAACATTTTTATTATGAAAGGTATTCATTTTACGTTGAACCTCACGCCAAGTTGTCGTGTGGATAAAAATTATGACAAACATTTTATGATGTGCTGATTTTTATCCACGCGACAACTTGGCGTGAGGTCCAACGTAAAAGCCGGTAGGGGTGGCCGAACGGTTCTAGGCGCTACAGTCTGGAACCGCGCGACCACCACGGTCGCAGGTTCGAATCCTGCCTCGGGCATGATGTGTGTGATGTCCTTAGGTTAGTTAGGTTTAAGTAGTTCTAAGTTCTAGGGGACTGATGACCTCAGCAATTAAGTCCCATAGTGCTCAGAGCCATTTGAACCATTTTTCCAGCGTAAAATGAACACGTTTCATAACAAAAATATTTTTAAGACCTGAAGGTGACAGCAAAATCTGTCGGAACCGGTGTTTTTAACAAAGAAATATCTATACGATTTTGGCTGTTGAATGTTTTTTAGATAGAAAGAACAGATCAAATGGTTTGGGGCGTAATAAATACGAAACAGATTTTTAGTAAGAGAAAGTCAGGTTACCACGATATCCACATACTTGTCTCATTTGTGTGCTGACGTTTAACTGAATGGATAAATAGGCTGTCGAAGTAATGTTGGAGTGAAGAGAAAGAATTCTGTCTTCTTTAAGAACACGGATAAAACTGTTAGGTTTGTGCATAAGTTCTTAGCCTTTTTGTAGATATATTTATCGATTGTCATTTTTTATTTGTAATTCACCCTTACTAGCTGAGTTTAACATATTGTAATTTTGTCGTTTGGAGATAGTGAGTGGAGCTGTGGACGCTAGAAAAAGTGCCAAGTGGAGAAATCGGAATATTCCCGACATATTCTTCTGTTTCAGTTCAATAGAAGGGTGACAGCAGCGGAGGCAACCAGAAACTTTTGCACCGTGTATGGGGATAAGGCCATTGGAGAGAGCACGAGAAGAAAATGGTTTTCTTGTCTTAAGGAGGATCGTATTGACATTAGTGATTCCCACCGTTCAGGAAGCCTTTCGGGGTTTATGAAGGTCGTGTAAACGCATTAACCGACGATGATCCCCAACAGCTTACTAGAGAACTGGCAAATGTGATGAACTGTGATCATTCTACGATCTTGCGACATTTGTGAGCAATGGGGAAGTTTCAAAAATGGGGTATATATGTACCGCTTGCTCTAAATCAAAGTAACAAGAATCAGCTGGTGACTTTATGTGCATTTCTGCATGTTCGTCATCAATTGGCTCATAACAACACCGACGATATGCATCCTTTATCGCTACTGTTGACGAGCAATTGAGTCCGTATGCTAACATAAGGAAAAGCAAGGAATGGTTGAACCAAAACAAAGCAGCAACTCCCCAGTCAAAGACCTGCGCGTATTCACAATAAAGTTATCCACTTGGTGGGACAGCGACTGTATGGTGCACATCGATCTGCTTCACCAAGGTTGAACCATTACTGCCGACATTTACTGAACAACTGAGACGTCTTGCAAACGGAATCCAAGAGCAACGATCAGGAAGATTACGTGAAGTGATTACTCCACGATAACTTCTGCCCTGCTAGGCTCACAAGAAAACAATATGCAGGATTTAGACTGCCATTCCGCACCCACCTTATTCACCTGATCTTGCGCCCTCAGATTTTCACCTTTAGTGTTCTCTATTGAATAACCTTCAGTTCCTTTCCGGATGGAAATGCGTTCCAATCATAGCTCGACGAGTTCTTCACCTCGAAACGACGTGATTTCTACAGTCGCGGAATCGAAAAGTTATTCCAGCATTGTCAGACTTTTGTAAATAGTGAAGGAAAATATATGATTGGTGACTAAAGCCTCTGTTATGTGTACCTGTTCTGTTTATTAAACTTACAGAAAATTCTAGGAAGTTATGCACCAATCCAACAAATCTGAAATATATTTCCGTGTATTTAGCATCGACGGTTGTACTGTGAAAGCAAAATCATTAAGTTACGGTTGCACATAGCTGTGATAAGACTGATGCAGTATTGCGCTGGGCATTGAATGTAGTAATATGATTTTTCTTCTTTATTATTTTTGTAATCGAGCAGTCAACTGGCTTGAGGGTTTCATAAAGCCTCTCGTTGCTATAATGTAGGAAACTATTAATCTCCGCATTTCTGTTTCACGTAATCAATAATATGTGTCATAAATAGGTGTTTAGTTTTTCTCTCTCCCAAAAGTTTACGCTCTAATTCCTCTTTCCTGCCAAATCAGCGACTATCAGATGCCACAACTAATACGCCGTGTTGTCTACCTTCCGCTAGTATAATTTATAACTTCACGGCTAATCTCGTCTAGCATATCTTCATTTCATCCTTTAATCATATAATGTTTCACACTATAGCACCATGTTACAGATTCTACCTCTCTCTGTCTCTCCCATCTCTTCTTTCCTGCCCCTCTCTCTCTCTCTCTTTTTCTATTCCTCCCCATTCTCTCTCTCTCTCTCTCTCTCTCTTTCTCTCTCTCTCTCTCTCACACACACACACACACACACACACACACACAGCCGCGCGGGATTAGCCGAGCGGTGTAAGGCGCTGCAGTCCCTTAGGATAATTTAGGTTAAGTAGTGTGTAATCTTAGGGACTGATGACCTTAGCAGTTAAGTCCCATAAGATTTCACACACATCTGAACATTTTTGAGCACACACACACTTTTCTATTCCTGCACAACGTAGACGCTGTGGAGTATAAAGGTGCACAGATAGTCGAGATGGTGGAGGCGATTGCTCGCGATAAGCGGGAAATCCAGGTTTCGAATCCTGGTCCGACACAAAGTTTGATGTGTCAGCAATAGACGTGATTTCCATGCTTCATATAGCTGCTGTCAAAAATATTCGTAGTTTTCACAAAATTTCGTAACAATAGAATTTGACAAATCTTGGAAAAGCGCACGCCGTACTAGGCGGAATGAACTTTAAGGGAAAGAAAAATATATTCCGGTAAAGGTTTACTTCCTTCAGCGAGTGAAAGAACAACAGGTTTACCAAGCATTGTTATCCAATTACAATTCACGGTTGCAGCTTCGACAAACCTTACTAGGCACTAGATTATACGAGAAACATCAAATGGACGTGTATGGCTGCTGCGCGTTGATAGAAATGTCGGCGAAGTGGCGAGAGCTACATGTTGCGTAATCCTGCCCGTTTCAGATTATATCGCTTTGCGCAGAAATGTTGGTGACAAGATTTCCCGCTTTCACTTCGCTGTTTGGTCAGGTGAGAGACTGCGGGAAACGCCCTGCCTCCTCAGGAGGACCGAGAAAGTAGCCCCACGGCTTCTGCGGATATTATCCGCTATTTTAGCGAAGCATCTAACGAAATAAACTAAGTATCTGTTTCACTGGTTAATATGAAGACGAATTTCGCTGCATTTCTCTTTTATTGAAGGAATGTTGTCGAAACTACTTCCCTGAGTGAAAGTAATCTATCTCCTCTTGCTTGAAGCTCTGTAGATCTTTTTGTTTTTACGCTTCCAAATATTGGACGGAAACAAATATTTTGTATCAGCGCTGACCTCCACAGCGGCAGTCATTGGCAGTATGGTTATCCTGTGTGTGCGACGCCACCTCTTTGGATGAAAAGGTGAGAAAGAAGCATAATGGTTTAAGGCACTGTCCACGACAAAATCATTAGAAATGAGCCCAAACTGTGGCAAGCTTGTAGAAGCAAATCGGCTGTGCCTTTTTCAAAGAAATTATCCTTGCATGATCTTACTGATTTCAGGGGAACTAAGTAAAATCTACGTCTGGATGGTCCCACTGTGTTCCTACCAAATACGAGTCAATTGTTTTAATTACTGCGCCACCTCGTTTAGTGATTCGGAATTAATGACAATCTGCCCTCATTATATTCTAAATGAACTAAATCCAAAATTTACCGAAATGTAGGCATATTTTTTTCCATAAATTGCGCTTGCAAACACAAAAGAATGCTAGTCGCGTATAATATTTCTTAACTGGTAACGATCATGCAACATTAAATATTCATCCACATTTGCTACAACTAGAACTCAGCAACGAGAAACGTCTTCAACTGACACGAACTTCCGTAGATCTGGAGAAGGAATTCGGACGAGTGACGTTATACTGCGCAGAGTACTGGAGTTGATGGGATGGAATTGGGTTCCAATTTAGTCAAACAATCCTGATCCGGATTTTCCACGATTTCGCTACTTATTTTTAAAAATATTCGTTGTTCACCTGCCTGAATACGATTTGTGTTGAGCCTTAAGCGCTGTTTTCCGCTTCTTAAAAATTGCAAGGAAAGTTCAATTGTTCGTGCAGAAAAGACAGAATGCCGGGAGCCGTTTTGTTAGCGGGCACTGTTTTGGCAATGAACTACCCAACGTGGCTAAGAGCCACTGAGATAAGTACAAGTTTGTAAACTACTTATCAGAGAAAAAAGACCAACACGTTTATCTTTCGTGGTGACAGGAAGATTTGGAATTACTCTCTTATGATTAGACTGGACAGGCAGGAACGAAATAAGGAGAAAGAATACGCACAGAAAAAAAAGAAATGATCGTATGGTGTTGATGACCGGGAGACCCCACATAGGGAAATTCAGCCGCCAAATCGCGTGTTGATGATGATGAAATGAAGATGAAGACAACACAACAACCCAGTCCCCAAGTGGAGAAAACCTCCGACACGGCTGGGAATCGAACCCGGGACCGCTTGTAATTTATTCCATCTCTGATCTTTGAGTACGATCACTGGAAACAGATCTCGAAGATAAAACAATGTATTTTTCTATCTCCACACCTCACATTGTGCAACAGTTACATATATATGCAGCGATATACGCGAAAACATCACTTAGCCCCCCTTCTAAAGGTCTCCTCTTTAATGATTATTTGCTCTCTAACAGGAAAATGTTCCTTTTAGTAATGTTTGAATACAGACCTTTATCGGGTGGTATTACATTTAACTAACAGAATGTCTGATCAAGTGTTTTTTCCAGTTATTTGCTTCTCGTATTTAGATAGCGTGAAACTAGATTTTTTTGTGACAGCAGTTCGTCAACTGTAAGGAGTTTGTATCGAATTTGTGGAATTACGCTTTATTCGCTAGTGACAAATCTCCTCAGACGCAGGCAGTTTGGTGATGAAAAAACCAGGCTCCAGTTCCTCTTTTTAAAGGAGCTGTAATTTAATTTCAGCAGGACACCAGTACAAAGGCTGTTTTCGCATTAAATTTCATAAGGTAGATGACCATGGTATGTAGCTAAAATTAGCAGATAAAATTTGATAATATCTGTTGCACTGTGGAAATTCTTGTCATAAAGCTGTGTCCAACACATACAACAAATTTTGAGGAAGCAAATGCAGACGTTCAAGGTCAAACTACGTCAATTTTTTGCGTTAACATCTCATGCCTTGAAATAATAACCTTCCTTCAACAGACAAAATGAAACACAGGTAATTTTCACAAAAAATAATGGCAATAGAGACTTTGTGATATACATAACAACAAGGTGCGCCATAACTACTATATACAAGTGTTATGAGCTGTGCTTATGAATACTGTAGAAGAAGACAAATTTTCCTTATTTTTATTTGTATCTAATACAGTACGTTTTTAAGACGCTGTGAATACTGATGTTTATGGATGAGTGCACTGTCTTTGTTTTCTCCATTCTGTGGCTAGGCTTTCGTTCACCTATTCAATGAGTAATCTTTGTGTAATCTTTGATTTCTCTTCTCTGTCGGACTTCAAGTCATGCTTCCGCACTCGCGTCGAAGTGGGTCCTGGGACACAGTGCAGTTCCAATGGGGTGACAAGATTCACCTCTGCTGAGGGCACAGGCACACAGTGAGCTCAAAGAATTGTTTTATTTTCAATCTTTTAGAAAATATTTGCAGTCTGAAATCTGTTTGCTCCAGTGATCCAGTTAATTTCGTGTGTGCAGTATTTAGCATGACTACAGTTCATTAACGTATTACTTTTTAACAATACACCACTTGTATATACAGGGTGAGTCACCTAACATTACCGCTGGATATATTTCGTAAACCACATCAAATACTGACGAATCGATTCCACAGACCGAACGTGAGGGGAGGGGCTAGTGTAAATGGTTAATGCAAACGATAAAAAAATCCACGGAAGTATGATTTTTAACACAAACCTGCGCTTTTTTAAATGGAACCCCGTTAGTTTTGTTAGCACATCTGAACATATAAACAAATACGTAATCAGTGCCGTTAGTTTCATTGTAAAATGTTAATTACATCCGGAGATATTGTAACCTAAAGTTGACGCTTGGGTACCACTCCTCCGCTGTTCGATCGTGTGTATCGGAGAGCACCGAATTACGTAGGGATCCAAAGGGAACGGTGATGGACCTTAGGTACAGAAGAGACTGGAACAGCACATTACGTCCACATGCTAACACCTTTTTATTGGTCTTTTTCACTGACGCACAAGTACATTACCATGAGGGGTGAGGTACACGTACACACATGGTTTCCGTTTTCAATTACGGAGTGGAACAGAGTGTGTCCCGACATGTCAGGCCAATAGATGTTCAATGTGGTGGCCATCATTTGCTGCACACAATTGCAATCTCTGGCGTAATGAATGTCGTATACGCCGCAGTACATCTGGTGTAATGTCGCCGCAGGCTGCCACAATACGTTGTTTCATATCCTCTGGGGTTGTAGGCACATCACGGTACACATTTTCCTGTAACGTACCCCACAGAAAGAAGTCCAGAGGTGTAAGATCAGGAGAACGGGCTGGCCAATTTATGCGTTCTCCACGTCCTATGAAACGCCCGTCGAACATCCTGTCAAGGGTCAGCCTAGTGTTAATTGCGGAATGTGCAGGTGCACCATCATGCTGATACCACATACGTCGACGCGTTTCCAGTGGGACATTGTCGAGCAACGTTGGCAGATCATTCTGTAGAAACGCGATGTATGTTGCAGCTGTTTGGGCCCCTGCAATGAAGTGAGAACCAATGAGGTGGTCGCCAATGATTCTGCACCATACATTTACAGTCCACGGTCGCTGTCGCTCTACCTGTCTGAGCCAGTGAGGATTGTCCACGGACCAGTAATGCATGTTCCGTAGATTCACTGCCCCGTGGTTTGTGAAACCCGCTTCATCGGTAAACTAATAGAACTGCAACGCATTCTCTGTTAATGACCATTGACAGAATTGCACTCGATGATTAAAGTCATCACCATGTAATTGCTGATGTGGCGACACATGAAACGGGTGAAAGCGGTGACGATGCAGTATGCGCATGACACTACTTTGACTCAGTCCACCGGCTCTCACAATGTCCCGTGTACTAATGTGTGGGTTCATGGCAACAGCAGCTAACACACCAACTGCACCCGCTTCTCCTGTGACGGGCCTGTTACGGACCCGTTTGCGTGCTACGACCATACCTGTTGCATACAGTTGGCGGTAGATGTTTTGCAATGTGCGGCACGTTGGATGCTCTCTGTCCGGACACCGTTCTGCATACATCCTGCAGGCTTCAGCTGCATTTCGTCGACACTCGCCATAGCTGAGTATCATCTCCGCCTTTTCAGAGTTCGAATACACCATGGTCACAGTTCCTACAACACTACACTATCACAGACGTCTGGTAACACGGTGTACTACAGTTGGTCTGCGTGCGGAGACGAATGCAGAATATCAATAGCAGCAAGCGCTACATGCGGACACTGCGACAGCTAGACCAAACCACAACAGTGCACTACAGCCACACTCGTAAACACGGTCGTCATCGCAAACATGTCCCTGCAGATGCTGCTCGCCGACCGTGGCCCGTGTTTGTTACAACACGCAACTGAACGTCGGAGGTTTCAAGCGTCAACTTTAGGTTACAATATCTCCGGATATAATTAACATTTTACAATGCAACAAACGGCACTGATTACGTATTTGTTTATATGTTCAGAGGTGCTAACAGAACTAACGAGGTTCGATTTAAAAAAACGTAGGTTTGTGTTAAAAAACATACTTCCGTGCATTTTTGTATGGTTTGTATTAAACAGTTACACTAGCCCTTCTCCTCACGTTCGGTCTGTGGAATCGGTTCGTCAGTATTTGATGTGGTTTACGAAATATATCCAGCGGTAACGTTAGGTGACTCACCCTGTATATATCCTGCTGAGTAGCGGTAGAGGGGGGGAGGGGGGGGGAGGAGGGAAGGACGAGTGGGCGAACTAGTATAGAGAATGAAAGATTAATAAAGCTTAGCATATTATGAACAAGTCAAAGTCTAGGTAAAGGATTTTCATTGTATTGATCGGTTTCGACTGAATTAGGCCACCTCCAGATCTGAAATATGGAGAAGAAAACTTTGACGACATGCAAAAGCTAATGTCGTGGTAGATTTTATAATTCCACATTTTGTATCTGAATATAGCCTCATTCTCCCGAAACTTGTCGCCACAGTATAAGTACAATCTTCATCTTCTATGTAGCTTGCATAGCTACACATATTCTAAATTAAAGTTCTTCGCCGTAGTTTTTTACTGTTTGCTCGGGCTAACATCAGGAACTACTGTAGGGATTTTAATATTATATCACTAATATATAGACTGATCCACGAGAAAGATTTGTTATGTACAATGTATTACCGTTAAGTAATGATGATTGTTTATTATTTGTATTTTTTCTGTTCCGAATTTAGTTAGCGTCTGGAGTCATATTTGGAAGCAATTGCACATCTACTAACTAGTCACGAGCTAGTCACGTAACGAAGAGGCGGTATCTGGTGAGAAAAGCAGTAATTAGTAACAGCCGCCGCAAATCCACGGAGTACTGAAGCTTGATGAGAATCTTGGTCGAAAGTGGTGGTTTTGTGATGAAGCACGTGATAGAATACTGGTAGGGCCACAGTTCTTATTTTTTTCCTTAATATTCATCTCTCACTGTTGGGGATATTCGGCAGAAACAACACGTGGTTCGCATTCCACGTTCACCTTTTCATGGTAAAGTCCATATTACATACATCTGAAAAAGTAGAAGGTCAAATACTGTCTTCCTTTTTGATAAATAATACACTTTCACTACCAACAAATTTTAAGATGGCCGATTTTGAAAATCGGTGATGTGGGTCACATGTGTCGCATGAACCTTATTAGACCCAGGTGAACCTAGGATTTTTGTGGTTATAATTTTAATTTTAGAATGATTCTATCATGACGGCCAACATGAAAAAAAAGTATACGAAATCAGGACCAAAACACATTTATTCGCATGACAATGAAATCATAAAATATCGCACAAAATTTTTCAACGTAACGTTAGAAGATGGCTTTGACATACCACACACCAATTTCTTCTACATCCCTCGAAATTTTCTGGTGCATATACGCCGCACTAGATACAAATTATGTACAAACCAGCATAATTACTGAGGTGTGTAGTAATGTTTAAAAACAATATCTATGACGTACGAGAAAGCACAGTTATTTACTTTAGACATTTATGGAATGGAGGAGATGTGATTTTATCTTATTAGCGTGAAACAGACGCACTGTTCCACGTACAAGCAATTGGCGCCCCATTTGATCGTTCAAAAGCCTTCCATATATCCATCCCGTGGTCCGTAGTATTTTTCCCAACACTCAAAACTGCGTATTACTATAGTAGACATATGTGTCTCTTTAACCACGCCGGGGCAAACTATATGTCCCATTTCCACAGCTGGATAACCGGGGTCGGTTAGGAACAAGGAAGTAGTTGAAGTGGCGTCCATGTCATTTAGCCACACGAAATTATTATTACCATCTATACATCTGTACATATCTTCATCTTCGATACATAAACGTATTGTAGAACATCTGCAGCATACTTGCCTTGTCCAGGCAAATAAGTCCGCTGTCGGTGAACACTGTATTTGCGCTGATCATTCGAAGAAATATAGTGAAACAAAAGTTGTGGCCCTTTATACAAACATCTGGAGCGCAGTCGTCAATGAATCAGTGGATATAAGACTGTATGAACTCTTTACGAATCGAGACGACGGTTTCCAGTTAAATTCTGCATGGAACCCGATTGTGGAAGAACTTCGTGCTCTGCGTAATAGTCTTGCGATCTTACCGAGTGAAGACAACAATTTTGATACTGAAGAGGCGAGTTTTCGCCACGAAGGGCGCGGAGAGCAACGCACAGACTTACAGCAGAAGAGCGTGCAAGATGACAACTAGGACACAACGCATGTGCCGGCGGGATCTTAAATAGTGAAGCTTAGTGTACTGCTCGTCAGTCTTCCCCTGAAGACGGGCATAAGACGCTGCGCCGAAATGTCGTACCAGCAAATTACAGGTATTCGGCAGTTTTCCCGAAATTTTATAGAACAAGATCACTGTCCATAATGTGGAGCACAATCAAACAATTCAAAATCAAAGATGGTAAAATAGTCTATATTAAACTGAGTGAGAGTCCAAATCCGCAACAGCTGTTTATTGTGCTTTTTCCTGTGTGACGACCGGTTTCATACCATGAAGGTATATCTTCAGGTCATATAAAACAAGTATTTCATGTGGCACGACTTCAAAGATGTAAGAGTGCATAAAAACATGCCATTCCTCGGTAAAACCATGAATGAACCGGCATCCGATCCTAAATGCGGATTTTGATCCTGTCAGATGTGGATTGTCATGTGCTGTCCGGGATAGTCTTTTGACAGAATGTTGGATATGTTATAGTTATCATACACGGTTCGGATCTGATGACAATCTGCCGGTTCACGCATGGTTTTAGCGAGGAGTGGCATGTTTTTATGGTGCACATTTGCGAAGCCCGTCGTCACACAGGGAAAAACACAATAAACAGCTGTTGCGGATTTTGACTCACTTTAATATAGACTATTTTACCATCCTCGATTTTAAATTGTTTGATTGCCCTTCACATTAGGTACAAGTTCTTTAGCTGTGGTTGCCCTACCTATAAGTTTATTTGTAAGATCACTGTTATTTTCCTTGCGACGGAATTCGTCTTTCTGTAAAATAGCTCCATATTTAGCAATTATATACAACAACTCGCTCACAGAAAGATATGTACCTAAAGACTGGAAAATTGCTCGTCACACTAATACCCAAAAAGGGAAGTAGGAGTAATCCGCTGAATTACAGGCCTGTATCACTAACGTCGATTTGCAGTAGGGTTTTAGAACATATAACGTATTCGAACAGTATGAAGTACCTCGAAGAAAACGATTTATTGACATATAGTCAGCACGGTTTCACAAAATATCGTTCTTGTGGAACACAACTAGCTCTTTATACTCATGAAGTAATGAGTGCTTTTGACAGGGGAGATCAAATTGATTCCATATTTTTAGATTACCAGAATTTCCTAACAAGCGTCTTCGAACAAAACTGCGTGCCTATGGAATATCGCCTCAGTTGTGCAACTGGATTCGTGATTTCCTGTCAGAAAGGTCACAGTTCGTAATAACAGACGGAAAGTCATCGAGTAAAACAGAAGTAATATCCGGTGTTCCCCAAGAAAGTGTTATAGGTCCTCTATGGTTCCTGATCTATATTGACGACATAGGAGACAATCTGAGTAGCCGTCTAAGATTGTTTGCAGATGATGCTGTCATTTACCGTCTTGTAAAGTCATCAGATGATCAAAACGACTTGCAAAATGATTTAGATAAGATATCTGTATGGTGCGAAAAGTGGCAATTGACCCTGAATAAAGAAAAGTGTGAACTTATTCACATGAGTACTAAAAGAAATCAGCTAAATTTCGATTGGGCGATAAGTCACACAAATATGAGGGCTGTAAATTCAACTAAATACTTAGGGATTACAATTACAAATAACCTAAACTGGAAAGATGACATAGATAATATTGTGGCTAAAGCAAACCAAAGACTGCGATTCACTGGCAGAACACTTAGAAGGAGCCACAGGTCTACCAAAGAGACTGCTGACACTACACTTGTCCGCCCTGTTCTGGAGTATTGCTGTGCGGTGTGGGATCCGCATCAGGTGGGAGTGACGGATGACATCGGAAAAGTACAAAGAAGGGCAACTCGTTTTGTATTATCGCGAAATAGGGGAGACAGTGCCACAGACATGATACGTGAATTGGAGTGGCAATAATTAAAACAAAGGCGTTTTTCGTTGCGACGGGATCTTCTCATGAAATTTCAATCACCAGTTTTCTCCTCCGGTTGCGAAAACTTTCTGTTGGCACCCACCTACATAGGGAGAAATGATCATCACGATAAAATAAGAGAAATCAGGGCTCGCACAGAAAAATTTAAGTGCTCGTTTTTCCCGCGTGCCGTTAGAGAGTGGAACGGTAGAGAGACAGCATGAAGGTGGTTCATTGAACCCTCTGCCAGGCACTTTATTGTGAATAGCAGGGTAATCACGTAGATGTAGATGTGCTGTGAAAAGGACGATGGATGGGAGAGACTATATGGAAAGGGGGGGGGGGGTGAGGGAGGGAAATAAATCAGATACTTCTGCCAGGAGCTCAGGATCACTTCAGAACGGCTCGGCTGATGACAGAAAACAAACAACTCTCCCACATAATGGGAACAACTTTCGTTCGCGAAACGGCGCACACTGGTGAGGCAGATGTGACGCCACGTGGACCGATGGAAGTCGCACCGACGCGGCTCGACTCTCCTCGGCGAGGGGTGGCGGCGGGCACCGGGGCAGGGTGTGAGGTGGCGCCAGATGCGATCCAATTTGGGCCGAGATCCGCTCTCGTGATCCGACCGCCCGCCGCCTCGTATCAATTAATACGGCGACGGCCGCTAATCTGCGCCGGCCCGCATTGTCATTCTAATGGCGTTTTCAGCCCATTAAAGCGACTGGCGTCCAGGGGGCGCCGCCGCTGCGGGATTACGGCACTCTAAACGCAAACATCGGTGGGATTTGCATGCTGCAGTTTCTGATGATCTGCTGCCACTCTTCCTATTTTTAAAGGAACGGCAGGGGGAGACCGAAATGGTCGTTTCCGGAACACGGCGCTGATAAATGGAAATCGGCGCGTCCGGTTCGTTTTGTCGGTTGCCCTTTCTGATGAACACCGCTCGCACGACGTCAGCGCAGTAAGATATAATTTATCAGGAATGTTTCGCTAATGGCTGAGAAGTAACTGAGTGCGGCCCATGTCCACCTGACGGTGCTCTCCGCTGGTTCTCTCACCTCTGGTAGAGGTGAAACGCTACGTATAGACCCAGATCTAAAGCTAGGGAAATACTTGCAAACTTTTTCTAAGACGCGTAATTTATTGTTACTGTCGGGAAACACAGCGAAATCAGCTATTCAGTAAAATAAGTAAAAGTGCGAAAGTACATACTTTGAATTCGAACTCCTCACATTTTTAATATCTAATTTACGCGCGTGGATTCTGCATCTATATGTATACTCTGCAAACCTCTATGAAGTCGATGGCAGACGGTACGCCCCATTGGACCAATTTTTAGGGCTTTTTTCCGTTCTATTCATGTATGGTGCGCGGAAAGAATGATCGATCGAAGGCCTATGTGCGCCCTGTAGATAGTCTAATCTGTATTTGTGATCCCTAAGGGAACGATATACGGGGGTTGTGGTATATTCCTTAACTTATCATTGAACTCTGGTTCTAGTAAGTTACTAATCGGGCTTTCACAGCACAGTCTCGGCCTATCTTCAAGCGTCTGCTTGCTCAATTATTTCAATGTCTTTGTGGCAGTTTCCCATGCACCACACACTTGTCACCATTCGTGCTGCCCTTCTTAGTATCCGTTAAGTATCCCCTGTTACTGCTATTTAGTATAGATTCTACACACTTGAACTATGGGTTGCATGTCTTTTGTAGGCAATCTCCTCAGTACATGGACTGCGTTTTTGTATCTACCAATGAACTGCAATCTGCCCCCTACCGAGTCTATGTGATCGTTCCATTTCATATCCCTAAAAACTGTTATATTCAGGTATTTGTATGATCTCACCGATTACAACTGTAACTCATTGATATTGTATTCATAGGTTACTACGGTTTTTCGTTTTGTGAAGTGCACAATTTTAGTTTCTGGACATTTAAACCGGGACTGAAAATTATCTACTTCTGAAGCCGGTACTTTGAACTTAGTGAAGATAAGAAATTAACAGTTTCTCAGTTCGTGCACGTACGTGAACTATAAATCTACCAACGTGTGGACGCAGATGAAAGACCCTCATGACTCACTGTTAACCTTTTCTCCAACAGAAAGAAACGATTAAAAACAGAAATTCAAACCGTCTTGCTCGCATTATTAAATATTTATTAAAATGGTAACAGGTTTCAATCGATTATGATCATCTTCAGACCAACCACTGAAATATAGATAATGCTACAATGTTTCACTGTTTTCGATAATTAGAAACAAGCGAACCAAATTATTTTTTCATCTTTTTTTTAGCGTTTCTCTGTAGACACCGGAACTCGGTATTCGGTTCTTTTACTTATAATGCGTATAGTATGCAATTATGAGATATAATACAATGCCTGAAACGTTAAGGACAACTGAATCAACGTTCCTCGCAAATAAAAATTCCACTCCTCACTGATACTCCAGTACTCATCTTATGTCTTTGTCCAGATTCCAACTCCAGCACGACACAAAGTTTTAATATACCAGAAAGTTTTATCCTGGGAACTTCAGTAATGCACACAGTAGAAAGATAGGAAACGACTGAATGTAATTTAATGTTAACAAATAAATAGAAGCAGTATAGCGAGAAGAAGCACTATTGGAGACGTGCTACAACAGCGACGTTTCGAATATTTATTCAGACAGATATCGTCTGAAGATATGTCTTTTACATAAACAAATACGACATCTTGGTCAGATTAATTCTACACAAGGAAAGATGTATGATATAGAAATTTCCCGCAGAACATTTTATAGAAATGTTTTTCCGACCCACTGATATACGCGCATAAAATATTGGAGAATTTGGTCCCTGCGTTCGCATCTTTGGGTCAGTATCAGCGTAAATACTTTAGTGACTTCGTTTTTTATCGAGGGCATGGAAACATAACGCTTGTTGTTTGTTAACCACGGATAGTCCAGGGGAATGGGAAACTAAGAAAAAGAATGAAAGCCGGAGAAGTGGAAAAAGTTAACAGAAGAAATACGCCTGACTAGCGGATAGTACCATATAATGGATACTATTAGTGGCAGCTTTCTGTATAAATATTAAATGAAATATTAGTTCATAAAAATATTACTCATAGACGGACAGGTATATCCCTTGATACATGAAATTTACAAGCTTATCATTTTAGATACGTATTGAGTGGTGACCGTAAGATAAAATATAATATATGACGCTTGATTAAATAGTAGCAGATCTGGATTAAGAAGTTTTATTTGTTTTATTTGGGAATTTTGTTTGCTGGATAACTAATAATTACCAACTTGTAGCAGCTAATTTAATGTTGATTATAGATTAATGCTAAGCAGTTTTCAAAGCCGTGAACCGAGATGGAAAACGTACAGCTGATAAAAAAATGATAAGACTGAAGAAAATTTCGGTTGCCTAGCTAGTAAAAGCTACCACGTGGTCATCAGTTTCGCGCTATTAGGAGGGACCAGACGAAATTATTTTCTTCAGTTTCTTATTTACTTTCCTTCTTTCATCTATTGTTGGAAGGCTGAATGCGTTTGTGAATCTAGCGTGTAATTATGTTTTCTGCAACAACTGATATGAGAATTCTTATTCAATGAAAACTGACCAAATCATATGAGTGACATCTGATAGACATTAATTCAGCGTACTTGAATAAAAAATTATTTTTAAATTATGTGGGGAATATCCTCCACAGTTGTTATCTCAATAGTTACGGCAATAATTAAAGTTTTCTGCTGTTTACTTAAGAAATCAGTTAAATCAACAATTAAACTAACGTAAAGACTTTTAATTGCCATTTTCTAAAGAATCACAACCCCAAGAGCGTATGTTGTCGAATACCCTGGAAGCTACAGTTTTTGGTGGAATGAAAATTACATATGCAGTAAGGATCTAATCTCTAGCAAGGGTTTTGAATAAAATACGTAAAACATTGCTTTGTCATATAACGGACACAGTTAAATAGGAATAAATTAATGTATTTTATGGAAATTCCGAAATAAGTACGGGATTATGCCATGGATGGCCGATGTCTCCACACAGTGCCAGAGAAATTTAGAACTTACTATTTGTCGATTGATTTGGTGGTGTCCAATTTCCGCATCGGCTATTCTGTACATAAACGCATGTCTTGCGTCTCAACAAAGTCCAAAGATTTAAGTAAGATGTTCAAATGTGTGTGAACTCCTAAGGGACCAAACTGCTGAGGTGATCGGTCGCTAGACTTACACATTACTTAAGCTAACTTAAACTAACTTATGCTAAGAAGAACACACACACCCATGCCCGAGGGAGGACTCGAACCTCCGGCGGGAGGGGCCGCACAATCCGTGACATGGCGCCTCAAACCGCACGTCTACCACGCGCGGAGCCGCCATATGCAGAAAAGCATGAATACGTGCGCCATCCCACAGTGAGAAACACTATTTCCAGTTCCAATAAGAGCTGGCTTGCGTAGTTATAGATGACAGCTACGTGTTGAGTCTGGTAACTTAGACGTAGATGGTACTTACAATTTAGCAAAACCCAATGAACATTTAAAAACAGACAAATAAATAAAAAGAATCGTGGAAGCTGTGATGGAGACACATAATGAAACGCCTACGTTACTACATAAAAGCAAACAGAACAATCATTTGCGTCTGTCAAGGGATAATAACACCGATGAAACGCTTCTACTGGTTATGTGCTGGAATTCTAAATGACTGGTAACGTGTACATAAATCACTGGACCAGGTAACTGTCTTCTATCGTATAATAATGAACACCAATTGCCTCCAGTTCAAGACTGACTTGCAACAAAGTGTACTACCTGCTACGAATCTGAATAATTTTTAAGAATGTTTGGTGGCACAGATATGACGTCCAACTAAACGACGTATTATACTTGTTTGCCTGCACTTATAATCCCATTCTGCCCTTATGATCCCATTCAGCGGATTCCCAATGATTCTTCATTATTCTGTTGTTACTAAGGAAAATCCGCAGCACAGCTTGACCTTTTAACATGCGGATTTGATGACCTGTTCCCGGTCACCATTCTTCTCACTCTCAAAATACCTTCGGGGCTACACTCTTCCCTGCTTATGTTTATGTAGTACGCGAAGTACAAAACAAAAATGATAATGTCATAATCTGAGCCATGTGCTTTGAAGGTTCGAACACATAGCTTGCAAACAAGGCGAAACTGACACATAATGGCCGTCTTCCTGTTTAGGAAGTGAAAGAACTCATAATAATTTCCATCTCCTAATATCTAAGACAGCTATTTTCTTCGCGAATAATCGTCTTTTTACTGTCGAAGTTTTCAATAGTAAACAAGAAGAAATCAACAGTAAAGGCCACAATGGCGATACTAGTGAAAACTTATCGGTAAAGCAAGTACTGTTCTTTCTTTTACACATAACACGCCATCACGCATCACTGTATACGAGTACTTTTTCCCTTCTTGCCGAGACTTCACAATTGGTTTGAAGAAATACGCAGATCGCGCTACATGTGTAGAACATCTATTCTTGTGTTGTTATGCAAAGCTTGTTACCAGCGGCACTTCTCGTCCACGTGTTGTAGGCTCAACACCATTTTTTCTCAGCCACGCCTAAAATGAATAAAAAAATTGGTAACTTCAGCTCTTTGACATCTTATCATATATGTCGCATTATTGAAGTATTGGTACATAAACAGAACATTTATGTTTTCTCCTTATCTACACAGAAATGAGCGCTTGTAGCCACGTTAATTACCATAAATGATGAGAAGAGTAGCTCATTAATACGCCTACGAGTAGCGAGTAGTCGTGAAAGGAAATGCAGAGATATGCAAATGTCAACACCTCGTAAGAATGCAGAGTCTCAAGGCGGTAACATTTAATAAAGAGTATACTACTTGACTATGGCCAAGGAGTGCTTGGCGAAAATCTCGTATAATTTTAATCACTTGACACGGCTGGGAACGAGAAAATATTTTATTCGAAACAGCTCGTGTTCTAAAGCATATAGCGCAGTAATCAGTTTGACGGGCGCTAAGAGCCTGAACGGATCCTAGATGTAACTGAGCGGCTGATAAACGCGTAAAAGAGCATCGAGAATGGTGTGCACATCTCGTTTCTTCAATCTCCTGGAGCATTTTTCCCTACATTCGAACTGTTTTGAAAACTTTTCTCTAATTCCATTAGTTATCGATCGTAATGGACTGCATTTGCAGCAAGTAACAGGTTGAAGCGAACGCCTCACGTAAGAAACGCGCTATTGTTCATGTCACGCAGTTAACGATTTCACGTAAAACTAATCCTATTAGCGTGAAAAGGTTTGTTAACGCTATTAAAAAGAGTGTTTGGCTTGCTCTCAAGGGAAATAATTCTTTTTCAGTCGATCGTTAGTAAAGAATGCTCTTTAAAACAAGTCTTGAACTTTGGCCTGTTTTGCAATTTTTGTTCTACTTTAACACAACATGTTTTTACAGCACTAAGGTACTTCCCGCTCTGTAGCATCGTACTGCCAACACATAAGCTCCTCAGCATCTTATATTCTATTAAATTCGACTCTAGCGATATCCGGCATTATTCTAACTTTCGAGCTTCTGTGTACCTGGATCAGTACTTTGAACTTTGGTCGTTGTCTGCTCCGTCTTAATAAAATATCAGGGAGGTCACATGCATTTTATTGCAGACTCATTGTTTAGTGTCTTCTTCTGCGTGTATGTCGCTCTTCTGCTGTATTTTGAGTACGAGCGCCACAAGAAAGTTCTCCACTTGGTAGTGAAAGACTGTTAAAAATTCATCTATTTTTGGACATTTTTAGTCCACTATGTTCGACATTTTTCCCCAAAAAATACAAATATTGTTAGCATACCCTTTTCATTTTACACAATATGTGTTGTCGCTGCAGTTCGCGTGCTTAGCTCAGTGGTTACGCGTTTGCCTCCCATGCAGCGGACCCGAGTTCGATTCCTCGCCGGGTTGTAGATTTTCTCCCCCGTGGACTGCGTGTTGTGTTGTCCTCATCACCGACACGCAAGTCGCCCAATGTGGTACCACCTGAAATAAGACTTGCACTCGGCGGCCGAACTTCCCCGAACGGCGGCCTTCCTGCCAACAATGCCACACGATCATTTCATTTTTTGTAACTATATTTAGGAGAGGGAATATATGTTTGTCTGAATGTGCCAAATCTGGCGAGTGGAACTAATGTTTGCTCTGTCCGCACTTGAAACACCTTAGTTTCGCAATTCCTGATGGAACATAATTATCTCTCTTTTGCACTCAGGTCTCAGGTATTTTTCTCATCTAGTTGATACTGAAGAGATATTTGTCTGTTATTCTTTTACCCTTGCAGAGTAATCAACAAGGTATATGGAAATCCTTAAGGTATATGGAAATGTTTTTACTCTTTCTGGTGCAGAGCGAGCATATAACGGCCATAGCTTTGCCGCTCTTCAGTGTCTGGCGTGAAAAGAGTGACTCAGTTTTCGTCTACAGAAACAAAGTAGTGCACGAAATGAGTCAGATTCTTTACAAAATTCACCAAGCAATGCTGACAGTTTAGAGAAATGTGATCCCCTTTGGAGACGATCTGTGATTATGATATCTAAGTAAAATGTTGAGCTCGTGGTCATGGACACCTTTTGATTTCTTGAACAGATTAACCGTTTCGGCTATATAGCCATCGTCAGATCTTATAAAGGCGGCCACAGACAGGACACGCAGTCCTTCACGATCGCTCGACGTCTGTCACCCTGCCTTTATGGGATCTGATGACTGAATAGCCGAAATCTGTTCAAGTACGTAAATGAATAAAATAAATTAAAACTAGAGCAAGATTGCGACTTCTACGTCTGACAGTTGCGTATTCACATCTGCATTTTTGCATTTGCTTTTGGCGCCACCCACCTTGTAGATACGTTTCGCACAGCTGATGTTTACTTGTAAAATACACCTGAAATTACCTATTGCACGCACTTTTAATTGGATTTCATTCGAACCTATGTGGTGTTCTTTCACAAAGTTTCAATTTGTGTGATCCGAATGGATCTTTTTTCAAGTGAATGACGGCCAAGGTTGAATTTAGCCGCCCATTCCTTAACTAACGTAATTAAAGGATGATACTCCTTACAAATCATCACCAAATCAGGATCAATTTTTCGTTGCCGAAAGCGTCCCTGAAAAAATAATTTTTATGGTGGTTAAATAGTCTTGTTCATCAATTCGAACGAAAATCACACAACACGACTGAAGTAAATGGCAGCACACAGAAAACCGTTAGTGGGGTCAAGTTTATGTATAAATTCATTTATTTATACACATATTTCATCTGACAATATTATACTCTTCAGGTTCTCCCTTACATATGACAAGAAATACTTTAATAATTATTATCATTACTCTTATGTTATTTGCATTTATATATGCGTAATACACGAACTGGGTGTAGTAATAAAAATAACAGTAATAATAGACGTAGTAAAGAACAAATAGCATTCCAAAAATCTGTCTAATTGACAATATTAAGTAAATGCCTCATAATTTTTTGTCAAATGTGGATAATTTCTTGAAAAAGAAATGTGTGACATCATTACAGAAGGAATGAAATGTAAAGTTGATGTGCCCGGAAAAGAACTAGAAGTAATAGGGTAAGGTTGGAGGTTCAGATGCGAGAAAACAGGTGCAGAGGTAATGAAGGTATGTGGAGTGTTGACGGTGTAACAGATATACTGGTTCACTGTTGCGCAGAAGGAAGAAGCCAGCTGGGGTACGACGATGTGGAGTCCACACCAATGCTAGCAGCTGAGGCTATAATTTGTTGTGGAATGCAGAATTCTTTCGGATAAGACAGAGTGGTACATCTGAAATGGAGAAGAAGATGGAGAAAGAGTTTTGGTATTGAGCATAAGTACAGCCATGCTGCTGGACGTGTATTTCATTTATGGAACGATAATATGCATGAAGTGCTGAGAACACACAGTTAAGAAAGTGTACCAGCATGAAAGAAATTTAATAATAATAACAAATTAACAGTACAGAATGTCTGCAAGAATCAGCAGAGTCTTCTAACTGGGGAGGTATCGAGAATGGTGTCCCACAGGGTTCAGTCTTGTGTCATCTATTGTTCTTAGTATATATTAATGGCTTGCCACTCTATATTCAAGAAGATGCAAAGCTGGTTTTTTTTTGCTGATGATGTAAATACAGTAATTACATCCAACGAACAAGAATTAACTGAGGAAATTTTAAATAGTATCTTTCACATAATTATACAGTGGTTCTCTGCAAACGGTCTCTCACTAAATTTTGAGAAAACGTGGTATATACAGTTCTGTTCAATAAATGGCCTAACGCCATGGATAAATATAGATTTTGAACAGTAGTCTGTGGCTGAGGCAGAATATTCAAAATTTCTGGGTGTATGCATTGATGAGAAAGAAACGCATTGATGATCTGCTGAAACATTTAGAAAATGTTGAAATACGCGTGGATTCCTATCGGACCAAACTGCTGAGGTCATCGGTCCCTAGAATTACACACTACGTAAACTAACTTAAACTAACTTATGCTAAGAACAGCACACACACCCACGCCCGAGGGGCCGCGCAGTCCGTGTCATGGCGCCTCAAACCGCGCGGCCCTCAGCGCGGCTGAATGCACATTTTTGTGATAAACATAACAGTAAATTAGCGTACTATGCCTATTTTCATTCACTGCTTTCATATGGCATCTTATTTTTGGAGTAATTCATCATTAACAGAAAAATTTTGATTGTGTAAAAGCGTGTAATCAGAATAATAGCTAGAACCCGCGCAAGATCACCTTGAAGATATTTATTTAAGGAACTCGGGATATTCGCAGTATCTTCGCAATGCATATATTCACTTACGAAATTTGTTATTAATAACCCATCCCGATTAAAAAATAACAGCAAATTGCATAGTAACAACACTGGAAGAAAGGAATATCTTCACTGTTCTGGGTTAAACCTGACTTTGGCATAGAAAGGAGTCCATTATGGAGCCACAAATATCTTTGTTCATTTACCAAATAGCATTAAAAGTCCAGAAAGAAATTTTCACTCTGCAGCGGAATATGCGCTGACATGAAACTTCCTGGCGGACTAAAACTGTGTGTTAGACCGAGACTTGAACTCGGGCCTTTATTTTTCATGGGCAAGACTCACGACTCGTCTTCACCGCTTTTATTCCGCCAATACCTCGTTTCCTATCGTTTAATATCAGCGCACACTCCTCTGCAGAGCGAAAATTCCATTCTGGAAGCGTCCCGCAGACTGTGACCAAACCACATCTCTGCAGTATCCTTTCTTCCAGGAATGCTAGTTCTGCAAGGTTCGCAGGAGAGCTTCTGTGAAGTTTGGAAGGTAGGAGACGAGATACTGGCGGAATTAAAGCTGTGAGGACAGGTCGTAAGTCGTGCTCGAAAAGCAAAGGTCCCGAGTTCGAATCTCGGTGCGATAAACAGTTTTAACTCACCAGGAAGTTTCAGCATTAGAAGTCTTGCACATAGCCACTCACCATTTAAAAATAAATTTAAGAAATTTCTTAATGGCTACTCCTTCTACTCAATCGATGAATTTTTACTATGAAATAGTAGTCATAGGAAAAAAGATCATATCGCGTAAAGAAAACTTGTGTTAAACTGACACTTTCAATATGATTACGGTAAGTCGTATTCATAACAAGTGCTAATGTAATGTTATCACTTAGACAGGACATAAACCTTTCACATTAGCTTAGTCCATCACGCAGTACTCAACACATGATCTAGCCTAGTTTGGGGCACGCTGCGCCTGATGTTTTCTGGCTTTGAGTAAGGAGGCAGTGCTTCATCGGAGAATTAGTGAGTGTTTATGACAGCTGAGGCCTTTTCGCGTCGTCTTCCAGCAGCTGTACGATCCTGGGAGGTGGCTCCTTGTTTCCTAAAGCGGGCGGCTGCAGCAGGTGCCGTGGCAGGTGGTGGGCACGAGCGGCGCGGAGTAAACGTGTAGCCATTAGTTCCAGTGAAGCGCGGTAGCGGCTGCCGCTTGTAGCGTCGGCGATGGCCGCGCCGAGACGAGCCGCGGGCCTCGCTAGCTGGCCTGCCCACACGCCACTTCCGCGGCGGAAGCGGATTTCACGCGCACGCAGATCGTGCTGCGTTTCGGCTGTTTAATTACGCCCGCAGGTGCTTTAGGGCGTCATTACCGGCGGAACGCGGGCGCGCACTGTTTTACTACCGTGTGGAGAACAGAACAGCGCGGCGCGTCTTCCGCGGCGCGGCGGCTGGATTAGCGCGGACCGTAATTGATATCCAGAGGGCCGGTGCGCATGCCGAAGGGTGACGAACGGCGGCGGACCTGAGCCGAATACGGTGGCGGCCGCACAACACTGTCCGTCACTGACTCTTTATGTGGCTTACGACACCCCTACAGGTTTGCTATCTACATTCCGCAAGCCATCTTGCATTGTGTGTCACCCTTTCTTCCAGTCATGAAAAATTGGCGGGAAGAACGATTGCCGGTAAGCTTCCGTGAGGGCCCCAATATCTCTAATTTTATCTTCATTGTCCCATCGAGAGATGATATACACAGAGGTAGTATCGCGTACACAAGGAATAAAAGGGCAGTGCATTGGAGGAGCTGTCATTTGTGCTCAGGTGATTCATGTGAAAAGGTTTCAGAGGTGACTGCGGCCGCACGACGGGAATTAACAGACTTTTAACGCAGAATGGCAGTTGGATATAGACGCATGGGAGATTCCATTTCGGAAAACGTTAGGGAATTCAACATCCCGCGATCCACAGCGTCAAGAGTGTGCCGAGAATGCCGAATTTCAGACATGACCTCTCACTACGGACAAAACAGCGGCCGATGACCTTCACTAAACGGCTGAGAACAGTGGCGTTTGCGCAAAGTTGTCGACGCTAACGGACAAGCAACAGTGCTTTAAATAACCGCAGAAATTAATGTACTGTGCGTGACGAACGTGTCCGTTAGTACAATACGGCGAAATTTGGCCTTAATGAGGTATTGCAGCAGACGACCGACGCGAGTGCCTTTGCTAAAACCACTCGGTTGGACTCTAGATGACTGGAAAGCCGTGGCTTGGTCAGTGAGTTCAGATTTCAGTTGGTAAGAGGTGTCGGTAGAGTTCGAGTGTGGTGCATCCCCCCCCCCCCCCCCCCCCCCCCCAAGGCATGGGACCAAGTTGTCAACAAGGCACTGTGCAAGCTAATGGTGGCTCCATAATGGTGTGAGCTGAAAATAGACCATCGACTGGAAATGGTTTTATTCGTCTACTTGGAAACGATTTACAGCCGTTAGTGGACTACTTGTTCCCACTCAGCGGTGGAATTTTTGTGGATGGCATTGCGCCATTTCACTGAACCACAATTGTTCACGAGTGGTTGGCAAAACTTTTTAGACAATCCGAGCGAATGATTTGGCAACCCAGATCTCCCGAAATGTGTCCCATCGAACGTCTTGAGGCATAATCGAGAGCTCAGTTCGTGCACAAAATCCTGCACAAGCAACACTTTCGTAATTACGAACGGCTTTAGATTCAGCATAGCTCAACATTTTTGCAGCGGTTTTCCAACGAATTGTTGAGTCTACATGGTGCATTACTACCGGCAAAAGGAGGTCTGACACTATATCAGGTGGTATATCATGACTTTTGTCACCTCATTGTATTTATGGATTCTTCTAGGAACGTAAGCTCTGGAAACGTTAACAGTAAACCACATCTCGATACAGAACGCCCCTCTTGCAGTGTCCACCACTGGAGTTGGTTAATCATCTCCGTGATGTTCGGTCTGAGGAAGCCAAACGAAGAACACGTTTGGCGACACTGCCTATAACAAATGGTTCAAATGGCTCTGAGCACTATGGGACTTAACGTCTGAGGTCATCAGTCCCCTAGAACTTAGAACTACTTAAACCTAACTAACCTAAGGACATCACACACACCCATGCCCGAGGCAGGATTCGAACCTGCGACTGTAGCAGCAGCGCCGTTCCGGACTGAAGCGCCTAGAACCGCTCGGCCACATCGGCCGGCGACGCTTTCGTGCCTACTGCGTGAACCTGTAGCGAAACGCTCCGCTCTTCTTTCAGTCTTCACTATTGCCTCAGTCAGTCTTATATGTTACGGTTCCCATACTGACGAGCAGTAATCAAGCGAAAAATCGACTGTGTACGTGGGAGCTCTACAAGAAGAACCGGATTTCCAGAATCTATTTTGAAGTGTTTACATGACACTCCAGAAGCGGTATTCGGAAATCGTTTAAGAGATATAGTTTTGCGAGCCACATGCTAAGGTAATATTAATAATGCGTGCAGCATACCGGCGAACATCCGTCTACTGCACCGCAAAGAGAAAGATGAAGGATTGCGCAGTATACAACCTCTTTTCTACAGCGTAACATTGTTTCAGAAAAAATTAGAACAAAATAATTTTTTATAACCTTGCAGAACACGTAATCTTCTTTTACTACTGCGTATCATATCTGATCTGTTCGTATAGCACAGTTCTCATCTCGCTAGCTTGTGAGACAAGGATGTAAGCCAGACTCCCGTCGAACGACCGTGTTGTGGTCCACTGGCCAGCATGAACGTAGCTTTTAGGCGATTTTTCACTCTGGTTTAGACAAATGCTGGGCTGGTCTTCTATCTCCAGATCAGGAAGTGCAATACAAAAATAGTTAAACACGATTAGACACACAATACAGTTTGTACAGAAATGGTGCTTACAAATTTCCTGTCCTTAGATTAACTGTCGCCTGTGGCGACAGGATTAGCATCTGGTCACAAAATTAAGATAAATTTGTCAAGTCATGAGAAGCAAAATACCCTTAACGTTGGAATAAACGCTAAGAAAGAGTGGCAGTACTGTAAGAGACAATACTTGTTCATTTGCAAACATTCGTAATGTCGCTTCAAACAGCGTTTCTTTAAGACAGAACACTTTCTCCGCTAGGCAAACGTAGTGGGATATTCTCACATTGTCCTAAAACGTATCCCTGTGACCATAGTTCACTGAATATATTGCGCTCGTCTGCTGTTTTGCTGCTGATAGATGTCTTCGATTGAGATTTTATTTTTTTATTATTTTGAGTTTTTCTTCATTACAGAGGCTTATCTCCAACATAATAATTTGCTTGGAAATTACAATACAAACAATAAACGTTCTTAAACTATTTTTTCAAAATATTCGTCCAGGTGTTTCGATCTTGTGTGTCTTCCTCTGCGCCCGTTCTCCTCATTGTGTGCTGTACATTTTGGACCCAGGTGGTCATAGGTCGTCCTCTTCTTCTTCTCCCCTCCAGTTCCCACTCCAGTATCAATTTTTGTATTCTCGTTTTCTCCATTCGTCGTACATCCCCGTACCACTGTAATTTCTTCTTATCCATTACGTCATGTAATCTTTCTTTTATTTCCATTCTCCTTATTATTTCGGTGTTACTTTTTCATTTTTTTATGCGTCCAGATTGGCGAATGTTAGGAGACCAGAAAAGTGCGAAGTGATTTTTGCTGATCTCATTGCTGCGACAATTTTAGTATCAGTAGTGATGCGACAATTCAGCCATATGAAGGACACGTGGGATACCATCGAACTTCAATCCAGAGTTCATAAACCATGTTCTGGTAATCACAGATATTAAAGTCTATGTTTTAGACATCTGGTAACCTGTATATTTTGTATGGTAACTCTGAGAAACTAGGTTCAAATCCATCTTTCCGGTTTCCTGTTTTATGTTTGCCACAATTTCTCAAAATCCGTTCAAGGAGCGCCATGTCCTGTTCCTACTGGTGTAGTGTTTTGCCATTAATGAGTTCGACGCCGACATGTCTTTTAAGTCTAGGCTTCGTTTCTTTTGCGTTGCGGTTGCCTGAGGGCCGACGACAAGAGTACTCCGTGGGGTAGGTCCCTGCCCCTGTTGTTTTTCTGTGAGTTCCCTCAGCACTTCCTCCTCGGTGGTTTTTTTTTTCTTTTTTCCAGTCGGCAGTGGTGCAGGTCCGTCATCGGCGGATAATGTCATTAGCGGGCAGGAAGCGCCGGCCAGTGCGATTTCATTAGGTCTAGCGGGCCTGGCTCCTTTGTTTACACGCCGCTACGAGTTATGATTGATGGGCGGGCGGCGGCCCGCGGGAGGCCTGTAGGCGGCAAAAACCCGCGGCGGGCAGAGGAGAGGAGGAGCTGCGGCCCCGGGACCAACCGCAGCTGCCGCCACCGGCCGACACGCCGCGTCAGCTGCCGCCGTCTCCTACTCTTTCTCTTAACACTTCCAACCGCGAGCCCTAAACCAACCCACACTCTCCAGTATCACAATAGTGGGCCATCTAGAGCGATATGGCAGGAAAACGCAGAAAACGAAATGATCGTTTGCTATTATTGGCTGGTGGCCGGGAGACCTCTTCTAGGGTTGTTCGACAGTCTGGCGCTGGTCTTCCTTTTAGATGCCACTTCAGCCGACTTGCCCGTCGACGAAGATGAGTAGAAATGATGAGGGCAACTCAAACAGCCAGTTCCCCACAGGTAGAAAATCTCCGACTGGTCCGGGAAGGGTGCTTGCCCTTTTCTCACGTGGTATACTATGTATCAAAGGTAATAGGCAGATTCGATATTTCTAGATTTCCGAAAAGCATTTGACACAGTATCTCACTGCAGCTTGTTAACAGAGATACGGACATACGGGAAACATTTCCCGATATGTGAGTGCCTTCAAATGGTTCAAATGGCTCTGAGCACTATGGGGCTTAACATCGGAGGTCATCAGTCCTCTAGAACTTAGAACTACTTAAACCTAACTAACCTAAGGACATCACACACATCCATGCCCGAGGCAGGATTCGAACCTGCGACCGTAGCGGTAGCGCGGTTCCAGACTGAAGCGTCTAGAAACGCTCGGCCGCTCCGGCCGGCTGTGAGTGCCTCGAAGACTTCCTAGGTAACAGAATCCAGTATGTTGTCCTCGATGGCAAGTGTCCATCAGAGGCAAGGGTATCGTCAGGAGTGCCCCAGAGAAGTGTGATAGGACCGCTGTTATTTTCTACATACCTAAATGATCTGTGTGACAGGTCCCACAGCAATCTGCGGTTGTTTGCTGACGATGTTGTGGTGTACAGTATGATGTTGAAGTTGAGTGACTGTAGGAGGAGACTCAGACAAAATTTCTAGTTGGTGTGACGAAAGGCCACTGGCTCCAAATGTAGAAAAAAGAAAAATGTAACTTCATACTGATGAGCAGGAAAAACAAACACGTAATGTTCGGATACAGCATTATTAGTGTCCTGTTTGACATAGTCCCGTTGTTTAAATATACGGGCGTAACGCTGCAAAGCGGCATGACATGGAACGAGCGTGTGAGGATTGTGGTAGGGAAGGCTTCGGTTTATCGAGAGAATTTTAGGAAAGTGTGGTTCATCTTTGAAGGAGACAGGATATAGGACGGTCGTGCGACCTACTCTCGAGTACTTCTCGTGCGTTTGGGATCCGCATCAGGTCGGATTGAAGGGAGACATCAAGTAATGCTGGCAGCTAGATTTGTTACCGGTAGGTCCAGCCAGTATGCAAGTGTTACGGATATGCTTCGGCACCTCAAGTGGCTGGAGACAGGAGGACATTCATTTCGACGAACACTACTCAGAGGGTTTAGAGAACCGGCATTTGAAGCTGAGTGCAGAACGATCCTACTGCCGCCAACATACATTTCGCATAGGTATCACGAAGATAAGATACTGGAAATTACGGCTCATTCGAAGGCATAAAGGCAGTCATTTTTTCCTCGCTTTATTTGCGAGTGGAACAGGAAAGGAAACAACTAGTTGTGGTACAGGGCACCCTTCGCCACGCACACGACAGTGGCTGGCGTAGTATGTATCTAGATGCAGATGATCACCGGACGCCACAATCTAGAGGCGGTGCCGCTTACCACTAGATCGCGGGATCTGGACAAAAAATGTAAATTACGTCATAGCAAATTATGATACAAAGGTAGTAAGGTTTCAGTACTGATACCTTGAATGAAAATATCTCTTTCTCTTGAATAAGATAATCGTGTAAGCTGTAAGTTTTAACTACGGCGAATGTCACACTTAATTAAATATACCAGGCTATTATGTCGTGATGTACTAGGTGGATGCACTAGGGACTTGTCGAAGCCATTCGAAGACATTTAAAAGCAGTCCAATGCCGAAAAGGGTGCCTATGTGTTTCAACCCTCCTGCGGCGTATTCACCGTTGGGAGAGGGGGAAGGGGGTTGCCGGCTTCATGCAGGCTACGCTGTTACTATGACCTCTGCGGAATCGGATGGGTAGCCGCCTGCAGGAGCCTAGGACCCCGTCACTGGTTGTCTCGGTACAGGTACAGATTTAGGGTGACACCGAATAACAGGAATGATTGAAATGATTAGTGGCAGCCACGGGTAGGTGGCACCATTGCGGGTTTGTCACAGGTAGTCATTTCATTAATCACGGATCAGTGGAACGTACAACAACGTGAGTTAGCCATAAAAATGTTTTACAAAAGCAGTGATAGTTTGGTAGCGGCGCAGAGGGAGTTTCGACGTTTTTGTAATTTAGAACGTCATGATGCCGTTCCTTCTAAACACGCCATAAATGTTGGATCAATAGCTTTGAAGAGACTGGGTCTGCCCTCGAAACCAACAGGACGACCAAGAAGTGGGTGTTCTCCAGCGAACATTGATGTTGTACGCAAGTCTGTTAGTTCAAATGGCTCTGAGAACTATGGGACTTAACTTCTGAGGTCATCAGTCTCCTAGAACTTAGAACTAATAAAACCTAACTAACCTAAGGACGTCTCACACATCCACGCCCGAGGCAGGATTCGAACCTGCGACCGTAGCGGTCGCGCGGCTCCAGAATGTAGCGCCTAGAACCGCTCGGCCACTCCGGCCGGCCTACGAAAGTCTGTCTTACGGAGCCCACAGTGTTCAATTCGTAAGCAATCAGCAGTGGCTGGATTGCCCTCGGGGGCGTTCGCAGAATTCTTCATCTTGATTTAAAATTTCATCCGTACAAACTACAGATGGTGCCAGAATTGAAGGAAAACGATTAGCGGTTACGATTAGGATTCTGTCAACAACTGATATCAAAAGTAAACAATGACGATGAATTTCTAAACAAGTTGTGGATGTCAGATGAGGCACAATTTCATCTCTCAGGTTATGTGAATAAACAGAACTATCGTTACTGGGCAAACAAAAATCCTAATGACCTTCACCGGCGCTCTTTACACGCTATTAAAGTGAGAGTATGGTGTGATGCTTCATCAAAAAATGGTTCAAATGGCTCTGAGCACTATGGGACTTAACTTCTAAGGTCATCAGTCCCCTAGAACTTGGAACTACTTAAACCTCACTAACCTAAGGACATCACACACATCCATGCCCGAGGCAGGATTCGAACATGCGACCGTAGCGGTCACGCGGTTCCAGACTGTAGCGCCTTTAACCGCTTCGCCACACCGGCCGGCGATGCTTCATCAGATGGGATTATCGGACTATTTTTGCGCAAATGAACAGGGAAACATAACTGTCAATGCCGATCGTTACTTGGAGACGTTGCGAAATTTCGTTACACTTGCATTGGACAACTTTCCAATCGTTCATGAAGCCTGGCTTCAACAGGACGGAGCGAAACCACACTACACGGCAATCAGTGGCGTATGTGCGAGAACTGATTGGCAAGCCTGTGATCTGGTGATTCGGTAACATTCCCTGGCCTCTTAGATAGCCAAATTTATCCGTTTGTGTTTTTCCTTGTGGGGCTACCTAAAGAAGAAATTCTACACGACTCGACCAAGAACTTTGGATGAGTTAAAACCGAGAATTCGGGATGCAGTTCAGAGTATCCCAGCTGAGATGTTGGAGCGGCCAATGAGAAATCTCAACAGCAGATTTCAGGAATGTATTCGTACAGGAGGACGCCAATAAGGGCGTAATTTTTCAAAAATGATAAATACCGTCAACGCTCCGTAAACGGAAAAGTTGTAAGGTTTCAATTACTATGAAAGCAATTTCTTTCGTTCATCACATCTAGTTTTATTGGATTGTGGAAATGTTCCCGTGTTTCTGTGTCACCCTGTACAACACAGTGGTCCTAGAGCGACTCTTTGCTGTTTTATTCATGCCTGTGTGGATGTCTTACCCCTCCGTTATTGCGCCACAGGAGGACTGAAAAAAGTTCACATTCAAATTTCCTCGAATAGTTTTGAAAGATCCCTACGGTTCCATGCTGTACATCAGAGCAAAAATTGCGGTCACACACTACTCCAAAGGAGAGCGATCATGTTCAGTGGGGTTGCTGGCTCGCTATGTCCTTAAGGGTTGAATCATACGGTGTGTGTCAGCAGAGCCGGAAGCTGTCAAGAACATCATCCTGTTGCTCATCTCACTGCAAACTGTCGCTTGCGCCCGGGAAAATTATGGAATTCAAAGACCCAAGGACAGCGATCGACTCATTGACAACATTTGTGCCACTCCCTGATGCCTTTTCCTACCGATTCTGAGTGGCGGTGTGTCTGAAATGTTTTCCTTGGTTACCACAAGAGACCCTCGTGCTTCAAAAGCTGGGCGTCGCGGTTCTGACCTCCGTCGCAGAGGCGTCAAAAGAAGGGCTCTGGCCTTTCTTTCCGAAGTGTGGACGCCTCGGTGTTTGGAGCGTCGCCGAGCGTGAGCGTGACATCGCAGGGCGTAACGCCATTACAGAGGAAGAGTGTAGGGACTTTTGAACCAAATTTCACGTTCTGCGTCGCAATAGGAGAGAATTACGGGGTTTCAAACAAGTGACTCTTTAACTGTGCTGCACAGTGTATTATCACCACATCTCGACACAATGGCATCACACACTCCCAAATCAGCTACAAATTTAATTATGTACCCTCCCTACTATACAGGGTGTTACAAAAAGGTACGGCCAAACTTTCAGGAAACATTCCTCACACACAAATAAAGAAAAGATGTTATGTGGACATGTGTGCGGAAACGCTTAATTTCCATGTTAGAGCTCATTTTAGTTTCGTCAGTATGTACTGTACTTCCTCGATTCACCGCCAGTTGGCCCAACTGAAGGAAGGTAATGTTGACTTCGGTGCTTGTGTTGACATGCGACTCATTGCTCTACAGTACTAGCATCAAGCACATCAGTACGTAGCATCAACAGGTTTGTGTTCATCACGAACGTGGTTTTGCAGTCAGTGCAATGTTTACAAACGCGGAGTTCGCTGATGCCCATTTGATGTATGGATTAGCACGGGGCAAATGCCGTGGGGCGGTACGTTTGTATCGAGACCGATTTCCATAACGAACGTGTCCCGACAGGAAGACGTTCGCGGCGTCTTAGGGAGCACGGAATATTCCAGCCTATGACTCGCGACTGGGGAAGACCTAGAACGACGAGGACACCTGCAATGGACGAGGCAATTCTTCGTGCAGTTGACGATAACCCTAATGTCAGCGTCAGAGAAGTTGCTGCTGTACAAGGTAACGTTGACCACGTCACTGTATGGAGAGTGCTGCGGGAGAACCAGTTGTTTCCGTACCATGTACAGCGTATGCAGGCACCATCAGCACCTGATTGGCCTCCACGGGTACACTTCTGCGAATGGTTCATCCAACAATGTGTCAATCCTCATTTCAGTGCAAATGTTCTCTTTACGGATGAGGCTTCATTCCAACGTGATCCAATTGTAAATTTTCACAATCGACATGTGTGGGCTGACGAGAATCCGCACGCAATTGTGCAATCACGTCTTCAACACAGATTTTCTGTGAACGTTTGGGCAGGCATTGTTGGTGATGTCTTGATTGGGCCCCATGTTCTTCCACCTACGCTCAATGGAGCACGTTATCATGATTTCATACGGAATACTCTACCTGTGCTGCTAGAACATGTGCCTTTCAAGTACGACACAACATGTGGTTTATGCACGATGGAGCTCCTGCACATTTCAGTCGAAGTGTTCGTACGCTTCTCAACAACAGAGCCGGCCGAAGTGGCCGTGCGGTTAAAGGCGCTGCAGTCTGGAACCGCAAGACCTCTACGGTCGCAGGCTCGAATCCTGCCTCGGGCATGGATGTTTGTGATGTCCTTAGGTTAGTTAGGTTTAACTAGTTCTAAGTTCTAGGGGACTAATGACCTCAGCAGTTGAGTCCCATACTGCTCAGAGCCATTTGAACCATTTTCAACAACAGATGCGGTGACCGACGGATTGGTAGAGGCGGACCAATTCCATGGCCTCCACGCTCTTCTGACCTCAACCCTCTTGACTTTCATTTGTGGGGGCATTTGAAAGCTCTTGTCTACGCAACCCCGGTACCAAATGTAGAGACTCTTCGTGCTCGTATTGTGAACGGCTGTGATACAATGCGCCATTCTCCAGGGCTGCATCAGCGCATCAGGGATTCCATGCGACGGAGGGTGGATGCATGTAACCTCGCTAACGGAGGACATTTTGAACATTTCCTGTAACAAAGTGCTTGAAGTCACGCTGGTACGTTCTGTTGCTGTGTGTTTCCATTTCATGATTAACGTGATTTGAAGAGAAGTAATAAAATGAGCTCTAACATGGAAAGTAAGCATTTCCGGACACATGTCCACATAACATATTTTCTTTATTTGTGTGTGAGGAATGTTTCCTGAAATTTTGGCCATACCTTTTTGTAACACCCTGTATACGCAAAAACTATAAAATTTCAATATTTGCTAGCCTTCCTGGCGTTGCAGTTCTAATATCTAACAGCATACTATCAATGATTTTGTTGTTCTTGGTACATCACTCGGTGGGACAAAATCCGCACCTGAAATGGAGATAGTGGTAGTGTTGAGCGTGAGAAGAGTAACATCCGACGCGATACGGCTGTGGTTGCGTGCCGCGGTGAAGGCGTCGCCATCGATAAAGCGAGCGGCGCTTCTCGGTGCCGACCCATCGGTCGCAATTAGGAGCCGAGCCGTCACCCTAACTCCAGCTCGCCGTCCCACCGAGGCAGCCGCGCCGCGGCGCTGTCGGCCTACTGGCCGGCCGTGGAGCCGCTGTAGCGTGGCCGTAATGACACAGACGTGGCGAGCTGTAAGGCCGTGTTTTACGGTGCCCCGCGAATTAATATTGTGGAGTTAGTTAATTACGGGAGAGGAGTGCAAGACGAGGAAACGCGCGCTCGCCGCATCCGGCCGCGCCGCCGCGACGCTGCATTACGAGGCAATGGTAGCGGGTGGTTTGCCGCGCTTATTAGTGCTGGCGGGTTACTGTCCGTGGAGGGGACACGTTGGACTGCGAGTCCAGAGCCCGGCAGTTCCTGCACATTCTTACAGACGTTCCCACACTGATGGTTGGACATAGCCGGGTAAACGAGCTAGATGTCCTCTGGCTTAAGCCGTCCTCTCACGGGACGTGAAAACGTACGTGGACGAGAAGCGGGCCACGTCACAGAGTGCTATTCCACGTTTCACCACCTTGCGAAGCGTGAAACGTAGAATCTAGCATGTCAGATTTTTGTTTCGTGGAGAGGAACGTGGCCAATTAAATGCGGCGTCGACTTTACGCCACTAGCAGAACCAGGAGCCGCAATAGTATATGAAGATAAACTCAGTATTTAGTGACTTCTTTTGCTACAGAGTACTTGGTATGAATGTTTCAAAGTATCAGCACATTGAGGATCTCTCGAAAACGGGTCTTTCTACGTACAATTTGCTATAGCAAAATGAAAGGAAACTGCATATCAGTAGTTAAAACCTTTCCGTGTTTGATGCTTTTAGTGTTATAACGTGTGCCATGAAAGTGTATCGATTCGGTGCTAAGGATCAATTATCTGTGCAAATGGTGTCGTTGTAGGAAAAAATTTTCTCTTTTAAATATCAAATAATGTCATTTTTGGATACATGTTTCACATTGTGTATACCATGTAGCTGAGACAATCCAGCCATGTCAAAGCTGGGGAGTTGCTGATAGGGCCGAGAACAGTAAAGAGCAAGGTAGCAAGTTAGCGTTTAGCTGTTTCCAATGTTTTTCTTCACCTTCTGTTTTCTAAAAGAGAAATAGTTCCACAAATAAATTTTCCAAAAAAATGCAGGTACCTCTCTCCCGTCAATCGCTGATTGATAATAAATGGACCTATCAAAAGTTTACCGATCATGTTGCACGAAACATTTATGGCAAAACAGAATTTGGAAATTGCTATTCACTGAAGCGTGTGTATTTTCCCGTGACCATCGATGATTATTGCGAGTGTTGTTTGTTCCATGTCGTGAGAACTAGGCTTCTTGAGTGAATAGTGTGTATGGAAGCAAATGACTATTCTCAATAACCTAGTGACAGAATTGAAATCGTTGGGAATTGTCGCCAACGTAGAGGTTTTGGACACGCTGTATGTGAAATGAATACAGATTTTCCGCATGTAATGCTTCCCATACACGTATCTGTGGGACACGCTTACGCAGGGACATTCTTCGTATGCTCGTACCGGGACTTCGCTTAACACTTGCGATAATTTCTTCCTGTTCTTGCAAAGTTTGTTGACGTGTACGCTTGGCCGAAAACTGTCTACCTGGAAGAGAGCCTGTTGCACGCATGCACTTTGGTGAACACCCTGCGATCAGGTAATCGCCAAGTCGGAAAGCCCCTGTGGTATTCTTCTCTTGCAGCGGAAGCGCTACCGTCGCAGAAGCCATAAATATACACCATATCTGCGTATTCTTCATTACTGTAGATGTGTGGCACTTTTAGCAGCGCTTGTACGAACACAGTTAACACCATACACTACACAGCTAACCGATCCGTTGCCGGTACACTACACAATGCGGCTTACACGGCACAACTGCTCAAACAACGGGTGATTGTACTACGTGCTACGTACGTCACCTGACCATAATATGTGGCATGTACCTGTGTATTGTCTGCAAGGAAATGACGTTACGGTCCAGTTGTATTGCGTATACGTTCACGTTGTCCACGTCAGTTTTGCAGAATTAAAGTTCCTTTCAATACTCATACCTTCTTAAGGAAGCATTGTTTGTTCAGAATTACTTATACTATCACTTTTTAAAATATTGAACTTTCCTCCCCAAACACCCTGTATACAGGCATCTCTTAGTTTTATGGACTGCCCCATGTTTGTTTCTTGCCAGTAAATATCTTTTTCAATGATGGTGACCAGTTTCGGAAACATCTGCTCTCCCATTCGAATGAAATGACCAAATGAATCCCGACCTTGATACCTACGTGAACTACGATCCCCTTAGAGTGATTGTAGTCAGTACAACATCCGAGAACAAGGATATTATGCATGTGCAAACTGATTTTTTTCTTTGTTGTTATTTCATCCCCCTTCACCGCATGTGGACGAGAAATATCAAAAAAACACTAAATACCTGAAAAACTACACTTGAAAAACACTGAGCACGACAGAAGATAGGCTGACCATTCAAAATGGAGAACCCTGCACCTTCCCTAAAACTGGAGAAGGACCTATCCTGGGACAGTATGCATATGAAAAGAGGGGTAGTCACGGACGTAGATGGAATGGTGGTGATGAGGGCTGAGGACTGGTATGAGGTGGTGACGACTAAGTGGGGGCTGTGGGAGACAAGGAGGGTTGGTGGTTAGGGTAGGGTGGATTCAGAGCTGATAGGACGGGCAGACGTCAGGTCGGAGTTTGTGGTCCGGGAGAGGCAGGCGTTTGAAATTTCTTTGGGAGAGGACGTGGTGGGTGTGCAGGTAAAGGGTAGGTGGGCTGTGTAGGTAGAGGAGGTGACAGCGCACTTGGACTGGAAGAGAGAAGGGACGCATTAGGATTGTTGGAGTCGAGTTTACGGACGGTGTAGGTTATTTGGAGGTGTTCAGTGTGAGTAAGAAGATGTGTGAATTTTGTGAGTTGGTAAAGGATCCTTGTAGCGGAAGGTAAGCGGACGAGGAAAGCGAGGAGGAGAGTAGGGCGTCCGTGGATATGGAAGGAGTTACAGAACTTAGGAGGGCGGATATCCATGCAACATTTGCACAGCAAAGGATGGTCCAAGATATTTTAATGTGCTAGTTGGCAGGATGGAACGGTTGTAAATGGTGAGGTAGAAATCATGGAGACGGAATGTGCGGGTGGTGCGTCCTACAGTTAGTGCCTCGGTTTTGGAGGGAGCCATTGGTTACACCAGGACAAAAACAGTCTGAGGTGGATTCGGAGAATCGTTCGCGAGGAAAGCGGTGTCATGAGCATACTGAAGAAGGTGGATGAGAAGAGGCGGTTTGGGCATATCGGAAGTGTAAATGAGGTAAAGAAGAGGGGAGAGAATGTAACGTGGGGGCACTCCTGCAGTGTTGTGGAAGGTATAGGAATTGGTGTTGTTAACAATGACATAAGATGGGCGATTGGAGACGAAGGAGCAAGTTAATATTAGATACTATACTTTAACTATATTGAATTTAAAACCGAAAATGAGGTGGAGATTCAGTTGGGTTAACGAATAACTTTAACTAGTATGTATCTAAGATCCTGCAACATTATACCAGCAATTCGCTGTTCAAGCTATCGACGAATTCAGAATCTTTTCCGCGATTTCCTCTACTCTTCTCCGACTGTGTGATTTGTCTGCCAGATGCGGCCAAGAACTACCGCTGGAGAGCGAGGCGGTCGGAAACCACGATGACGAGCACGTTCCGTGAGACGTAGCAGGTCATCGCGGGAAGCACGACGGACACCGCGTCTTGCGTGCTTTCCTATGAGAAACGCGACTCGTGTGAGGACGGCTCTAGTTGAGGTCTCTAAGCGTGAGCTGGTGCGGAGACTCTCCAATCCCAACGATGAAAGAAATTTGTGGCAACGGTATTTTCCCGGCAATGTGAGGACAGTGGCAAGATGGAGTTCTTATCCACCTGTCTGCATGCCACTGTAGAGAGGTAAATTCGAAACCTCTTCTGAAGTACGTGGACCTCGAGCTATCTTTAAGGAGCGAAAATTTAAATAAGAATGAGGAGGATTAGATGAGTAGATAGGAGAAGTAATAAGGGTGTACTGAATCGACGGGGAGGAAACAATTTACGGAACCACTTGAAACAGGGACTGGTTGGGGACACACCATGATGCATTAACAGCCAATTTGAAAACGAAGGGAAGTAGGAAACGGGTGGCCGTTAAAAATTGTTCAGGAAGATCAATGCGTGTTTAGAACGATTGTTGCAGTAGCTACGTAGAAATGACGAGCCTTTTACAAGATAGACTAACGTGAAGAGCTGCATTAGACCAACCTTCAGACTGAAGACCACAATTCGGCAATAAATAGTAGCGTCCAACGTGAACATACCCACAGTCATCGCTATCGAGACTTGCTTAATAACGCCGCTTGGAAGAGTGTAGAATACCGGAGCAAACTCGTTTACTGTGCAGTTTCTTATTCCGTTGGTTTTCCCGTATAACTCCAAGAAACTTCCCTTATCAAGATTCGCTGTTCGGCAGATATTAACGAGGACTAATTACCACGCTCCTTAAGCAATGTAGTTAATGAAGGAAGATTTAATTTATGAAGGAGACTATCTAAAACGGAATACCTTGTTTGTTTCTTGACATTTAATTCAGTTAGGTATTTTTCACGTGAAGTAACACGCATCAGAAGCATATTTCGTCATTTTGTTACTGCTTCCAGTGTTGTGTTTTAAATGAATCATTCCTGTTGCATATTATTCGAAACGTTAAGCAGACCGATATTTTCCAGTTCATGCTAACAGGTTGTAGAGATTACTTTCTTAAGTCAGAGTTTCTCAAACTCATACAAAAAGTTACAGGAAAAACAAATTATGCGGGTGATCGAGTAACTAATGAATAGAAATTTAGTCGAACCGAAGGGAAAAGACTTTTAAGTACAACTTGACTAACAGAAATGGTGCTTATAAACTCGAGAACAAACATTACGTGATACCAGAACATTACACGTTGGCAAAGATTTTTACGTGAAAGTGCTACAGTCGTTAAGAGTCAATTTTGATAGAAATGGCATGTCATCTAATGAAGAAAAAAGTAAATTTTAGTGTAATAACAGTTTATTTGCCGGCACGCTAGACCCGCAGTTACATGACTTGTAGTCATGTCACAGAGTTATCAGAGTTATCCGTTACAATAGGGCGGGGCAGATCTGAAATTCTCGTGTAATTGAAATTTGTGATCCTACAATTGACACGTAAACATGAAACCAAGTAAGCTGTTGTTAAATGCAAATTGTTGCTGATGTCTCTGGCCAGCTTTGTCCAAGTAATGTCAGCTACTACAGCACAGCTCATCGAAAGGGACGTGGATAAAACCTTGAAAGGTACTTCAAGTTACTGCAAGATCAATTTATTGCCTGCAAAACTGAGTATATGCAGTTCGAGGGTAACTGAGTCGAAGTAGTAGGATTGGGTCTGTGAAGACTAATGGAGCACATTAAGCAGTATGAGGAACCTTGTTTCTCAAACTATGTGTTATGAGAGAAACCAAAACAAAGAAGATGGAAGACGAACAGGTCAGAAAAGAGACGACAGGTCGTTAACTAGTGACATGCTCCCTACTTTATTTACACGATATTTGACACAGTAATGAGGAACGAGTCACTATACAAGCTACATATACTTAATTTGTTTGTAAGTGTGGCTTATGCTGGCCATTTACCGATTACTGTCAGAGTGACTAAAATTTAATAATACTTAAGGTTCTAGTTTTTAATATTACTTATGTTACTAATGAGTCCGCTGCTCGTGGTCTCGCGGTACCGTTCTCGCTTCCCGAGCACGGGGTCCCGGGTTCGATTTCCGGCGGGGTCAGGGATTTTTCCTGCCTCGAGATGACTGGGTGTTGTGTCGTCTTCATCATCATCATTCATCCCCATCACGGTCGGAGGAAGGCAATGGCAATCCTCTTCCACTAGGACCTTGCCTAGTAAAGCGGTGCGGGTCTCCCGCATCGTTCCCCTACGCTTTGTAAAGAAGCATGGAACTTCATTTCATTTCATTTTTCTTGTTACTAGTGATACACGTGTGCGGAGTGGTAAGAAACAGTCTGAAAATATTGTACGGATGTTGCAGGTTGGTAATGCTGAGAAATAAGTATTAAGAAAAAAATAGATATGTTGCGGCGTTTCCAAGTTGTTTAACATTGAAGTTAGCCATTCAAGTCGTTGCGTGCAAAAATTCAAGAACATGTACGCGCTTCAATGCGGTAACGCACGGACAGGGTCAATGATATAATACTTGTTCAGATGCTCATTACCGGTGAAAATGTGCCTTTTTCAGAAGTAATAAATTTTTAGCTAGTAGAGCGAAAGCTTGTTTGTTCGATCTGAGGAAGCCAAACGAAGAACACGTTTGGCGACACTGCCTATAACAAATGGTTCAAATGGCTCTGAGCACTATGGGACTCAACTGCTGTGGTCATAAGTCCCCTAGAACTTAGAACCACTTAAACCTAACTAACCTAAGGACATCACACACATCCATGCCCGAGGCAGGATTCGTACCTGCGACCGTAGCGCTGCCTATAACAGGCTGCTTGAATTTGTGCACGCTGCTACCTGACTGCCTAACTTCAATGTTAATTAAATCTGAAAAGGTGCAACTTGTTAACCGTTATTTCTCAGCACAACCTATCCTGCAACGCCCTTACACGCTTTTCGGACTGTTTCTGACCATCCTGTATTTACATTTTCTTAGCCAACCAATTTTAGTTCGAAATTCATCTATGTAATAGAAGGTGTTCTCCGAAATGAAGAATTCAAGCAAGATTTAAAATCTAACTGTTAGATACCTTATTCGAACAAAAGGTGTATAATAATTTGCTATCTAAAACTGACGTGGGTGGAAGTATATGATAACAGAAACAAAAACGTTTCATTAGACAATTAACTAAGACAAAATATAATACTGAAAACAGTGACGCATTCAGTCACAAGCGGCTAATTGCCGGCACGATCGAAGACGCACATTGGTTAGCACTCTGTACTCGCTTTTCGGAGGACGATGGTTCAAATCTCCCTCTCGCCATCCAGATTTAGATTTTCGTGGTTTCTCTAAATCACTTAAGGCAAAATATGGGAATCACTTAAGGCAAAATATGGGATCGCTCCTCTGAAGAGGCACTACCGATTTCCTTCCCAATCCTTGAAAAAATGCGAGCATGTGCTCCTTCTCTAATGACGTCGATGTGGATTAGAGCTTAAATCCTGATTTCAACAGGATCAGTTTTCGGTATGAATTATGGCACTTCAAATTATGATCAGAGATTCTTGAAGGTGCATATTGAGCACCTTTGTGAGACACTGACAGTTTTATCACTGAGCAATAAAGATGTTTTTTTTCTTCTAGTTCAGTGAGTGTGGACACTATAACTCTTTTATAAGTATTCTTCGTTTTCCTAGCCTTATCCCATATCTGCCGGGATCGGCGGGTTAATCTAGATCTGTACAATGTTAGAGACGGAAGGTGGTCGGATGCCCTTCCATATCCCCCACCCCCTCCGCACCAACACCCCTCTCCGGAGCCCTATCACGCATTATCACGGGATTGAATTTGTGGGACCCCAGTGTTAGCTCATGTGAAAGTCTGAGAACGTTTTCTTAATGTTCGCGAATCGTATAACTGAGACTGGACGTGGATACCAGTGAAGTAATCACCTAGTCGGATACGGGAAACCGCCTAAAAATCACATCTACGCTGGCAGACCCACTGGCAATAATCCTTACGGCGCATTAGTTTCCAGGGCCGGCGCGCCTCCCCGAATCCCGGTAGCGGCGTGCTAAAGCGTGCAGTAATCCGGGAGGGCTGCTCTCTATGATTGTGGTGGAAAACCGTGGCATGACGTATTCGCTGTGATGTAGATGACGAAGAGCGACAGTCTTTAATAGAAGACAGTGTAATATAATGATCCAGCTTTGCTGCACGGATACACATGATAGGCCTAATCAGTAAGCGTTATCAGTCCCAAAAAGGGCGGAGCGGAGGTGGAAAATCTCATTTAAGGATTCGTGTACACCTGTATGTCTGTCCTACATTACACACTTAAATGCCTGGCAGAAGGGTCATCGAGCCACTTTCGGGCTATTTATTCCTGTGCCGTTCCATTCTCGTATAACGTGCGGGAAGAATGAACACCTAAATCTGAACACCTAAATCTTTCTGTGTAAGCTGTAATTTATCTTATTTTATTACGGCTTCAATAAAATATTTTCGCATTCAGAGGAGAAAGCTGGTGACTGAAATTTCGTGAAAAGATCTCGCCGCAACGGGGACTCATTTGTTTTACTGATTTTCGCCCCAACTCACGTATCATATCTTTGACACTCTTCCCTTATTTCTCGATAATACAAAACGAACTGCCCTTCCTGGAAAGTTTTCCTCCGTCAATCCATGATGTTATGGTTTTCCTACCACGCAGCAATATAACTGAAACTGGACGTGGATACCAGTGAAGTACTCACCTAGTCGGATTCGGGAAACCGCCTATTTCACATCTACGCTGCAAGACTCAACGGCCATAATCCTTGCGGCGCAGTAGGTTCCCGGGCCGGTGCGCCTACTAGACCCGCTGCATCTTCCAAGCGTTCTGCCAATAAAATGCAGTCTTTCGTTCGCTTTCCCCACAGCATTCTCTGTGTGACCGATTAAATTTAAGCTGTTCGTAATTGTAATTCTTTGGAACTGACAGCATTTATATTTGTGTGATCTATAGCGCTACTGAAATTTAACAGATTCCTTTTAGCACTCACGTGGATGACTTAACACTTTTCGTTATTTGGAGTCAATTACCACTTCTCGCACCATGCAGATATCTTAACTAAATCATTCTGCAATGCTTGTAGATCTTATGAGTTTACTAAACGACAAATGACAGCCTTATGCGCAAACAATCTAAGAAGGCTGCTCAAACTGCCTCCTAAATCGTTTGTATAGAACAGGAACAGCTGACGGTTTTTAACGCTTCCTTCGGAAACACCATATATTACTTCTGTTTTGCTTGATGACTTTTCGTTGGTTACTGCTGTGTCCTTTCTGACAGGAAATAACGTATCCAGTAGCACAACTGAAACAATACTTAATAAGCACGCAACTTGATTAGAAATTGCTTGTGAAGAACGGTGCTAAGAGCCTTTTGGATATCTGGAAGTATGGAACCAGTCGGAGATCCCCTGTCGATAGTACTCGTTAATTCGTGTGAATAAAGAGGCAGTTGTATTTCGTAAAAACGATGTTTTCTGACTTCGTGCTGACTGTGTTTCAGTAGACTGTTTTCTTCGAAGTAATTGGCTGCAAGACTGAGTAAGAGATGCCTTACCATACTGTTGGGCAGCGCATTATTAATGAGTACTGAAATCTAATTGACTTGATATATTGTAGGTAAACTCAAAGACGCACATAGATAGTGGTTTATTGTAATGATGATCCTGAAGGAATGAGGGAGGAGCACAAGCTAAACTTTCTCGTCGGGCGCACTCCTCACTGTGGAGTACAGAGAGGAGTACTGGAGGTGTCAGCCGTGGCACAGCCACAGCCGCTAGGTGCTGAGCGTCTTGCCACGGCCTCTCGGCTGTGTCCCGTCACGGGCTCCGAGCGTGGAACCCGCTGACTTACGGACACGAATCACACTCCAGCCTCTATGCCCCTCACAGCCGATTCATCGCCTTCTCGCTCTTTCGGCAGGAGGCTGGTCCCTGAGTGAAATCGAAAGAAGAGAGGCGGGCCGATGGAAGAGGAGACGGAAGGAAAGAAAGGGGAAAGTGGCAGGAGCGGCGGCACCATTTCGTGTTCTATTTAGGGGGGCTGTTCCCGGCTTAGTGCTGCCGTCCGGCCAGATTACGTGATCAATACAGCGGCGACGCCCTTCTGCCGGAGAACGGCCCCGCCGCCTCACAAGTCTCCAGATAACCAGATGGTTGCACCACCGCTGCACTGGTGGTTATAAAAACGTTTATGTCATCTGTGTTCCCAAATCTGTGAGGAGCTACGCAGTATTGTGCCAGTTTTACAGAACGCTAGATGGCGTGTTCTGTGTTTCTCCATGCTATTGGCTAGTTTTGGGCGACCCAATATCTGAGAACTCGGTGTTTCCGAAAACTGATTAGAATAAGTATGACGACAGATGTCGAACGAATTTAGAGACTCGCTTCTAGGTTCGTAACAGGGCAGAATAGATTGTGCTGAAGTATGACAGAAATGCACGGGGAACTTAAATGGGAATTCTTGTAAGAAGACGTAGTTTTCACGAAAGCCTGTTGGATAAATTTAGAGAGCATCAATTTCAAGTACACTGTGTGATCACCTGCTGTCAGCAATCATCGTATATCTTGCGTAGTGAACGCGATCGTATGAGAGATTAGGGTGTGTACGGTGTAATATACGCAATTACTTGCCTCACGCTCAACATGCAAAATGGAATAGGACAGAAAAGTAGCTAACATTCCGTCAGTTCTCCCTTGTCAGTATCGTCCAGGCCTTTTGTGTCATTTAGTTAAACTAATGTCTGAATAAACTATCATCATACCAACTTTTTATAATGCTCTACCCATTCCTTCTCTCCTTGATATGCACACGGAAACTCTAAAACCTAGAAAGAGTAGGAAAGCTAATGTTTTGGATGGTGTTAGTATGGAACTGTGGAAAGATGGAGTGTTATCTTACATCTAAAGCTTTTTCACAGTTTTGATAAATAGTTGAGAAGTGAGAAGGTACCAAAAGACTGGCTAAAACCCAAAGCAGTATCAATATCTAAGAAAGGTGACAAAAATAACCGTAATGAGTAGAGAAGTATAAGTCCCTGGATTCAATCTATAAATTATATGCCAAAATTCTGAAGGCAAGACTAAATAGTATCATGGAAAAACAAATATATCCGAAGAACAATCAGGTTTTAGAAATGGACGATCAACTACTGATAATGTTTTTATACTACAACAAGTTAGAGAAGAAATCAACAGGGAAGCTCAACTTGCTTTCACAGATATTTAAGAGACATTTGAAAATCTGAACAGAGAAGTGCTATTGAATGTAATGGCTGAATTCTGTTATCCATATCATCTCATAAATGCTGCTAACAGTTAATACACAAACACCTAATTTGTTAGATATATGGGAAACATAATCACAAAGCCGCTGAACACAAATCTAGGTTTAAGACAAGGAAGCTGTATTTCCCCGACACTCTTTACTAAATATATACATCAAGTGATTAGTAAATGGAAAATGATGACTAGGTGGAGTAGTCTGAGATCGTGATACTAGACTAAATGCGATGCTGTGTGCAGGTGACCTAACATTGCCTGCAGATAATGAAGATGACCTTCAGATGCCAGTCTAGAAGCTGCTGCAGATGACCGCAGAATTCAACCTAAAATTGTCTTTTGATACGACGAAAGTTTTGTTATTTCAGGGCATACAACCAGTAAAATCAAAAGTACTCTTCATGAATGGAATTATGGAGAAAGTTAAACAGTTTATATATTATAGGATGCGACATCACAAATGAATGCAACGATGATGTGCACCAAAAATTAAATAAATTTGCTTTCATGTGTCGCACGACAGTAAAAAATATAAAGAATAAAGGTAGCAAAGAAACCCAGCTGAAGTTTTATAAAACCATAGCAATACCAATCCGTACTTATGGAAATGATGCAAGGGTGACAAGAAGACATCAAGAAAGTAAAATAAAGGCTCAAAAAGTTGGGTTTCTAAGAAGAGTGAAGGCATGCACAAGACCTCCAAAATAAATGAGGATATAAGGATTTAGGAACATATAACCCAAACATAAAATAAAACTTTTCGTTTCACGTTTTGGCAGTCGAGACACGAAAACGAGAATACTTGTTGGCTGTTCTCGCAAAAGTTCTCGGTTCTCGGATGCGTATCTATTTCTGTCTGTTTCCAGGTTCTTCTTACTAAACGAATTCGGAAAATAACTTTCACGTGTTCATCTGCAACATTGAAAGATGTACTTAAAATAACAGAGCTGGTTTGGCTTGCACACATTTCACAATAAACGAAAGAATCAGTTTTTTTTTTTTTTTTTTTTTTACCAAATAGCATCCTTAAAATCTCTTGAGAAAGACAGCATAGCTAAGAAGTCGTGCTAATCCAAAAACTGTGGTGTTTTTGTTTACACACATAAAACAGTCATCTGAAAAACTAGCTTTGAAAAAGGCTGCAATTTTCCTTTATTTAGATAAAACTATTTTCCTTTGAAGCACACCAGATGAAATGAAGTCGCACATTATGCACGCAGGCTCGCTAAATAGACACCCGAGGACCTCAGTTTCTTTTACTGCACGAGGATACAGTTCTCCAGTCCCTGAAATTACAGCTTCTATCTGTCATCGAAGTGACTTAGCTGCAGAAGAGAACCATGCATTACTTTCCGATATGGCGTACCTAAAAACGAGGAACACAGACTTCTTGGGTCCATGGTTACTGGCAGGGCTTGATCTGTAAAAAAGAAGGTTCCGGTACTGTGGGCTTCCGGGGGGGGGGGGGGGGGGGGGGGGAGGGGGGAGGGGATGTTTTTTGAGGTTTTTGGCTCCTTAAACATTATTTTAATGCTTTTCCTGATTATTTTGACAGTGTGAATATGTACTTGTAAAAATAAAACTGCAATATGCATCAACAATCTTTTATCAGTATTGGTTAAAAGCTGTTTCTCAATTTACGATTTGCTACAAAAAGAAATTACTGTAAGGTAAACACACGTAAATTAAAACTATAAAGGGGGCAAAATTTAAATGTTTTTACTTTTAGTTTATAAAACTGCCCCAAGCTTTGAAAGGTTTTCGTTGCACGTCCCTCTTGTCTCTGTATGCTTGCTGTTGGTGTCCATAGCAGAGTGCCGTCCACGAAGCAGCCAGAATTCCATTTATTTTCAAAGGTCAAAACGAGTCACTGGTGGGCCATTCAGCTTCGGAAAAGTAGTGAAGAAACAGTCTTTGTTAACAGAGACCCTCTACTGTGAGTAATAGATTAATTTGGGAAAACTCTCTTTCACGTTCACTAGATGGCACTAGAATTATCTTGATGGTATTTGTCAACGGAAACTAATTTGTGGGATACTTTGTTTTGTTTCCACAATTCCCGCTAAAGGTCTCACAGCTGTCAAGACATAATCACGAAATGCTTTAATCTTACCTCGTTTGTTCAACTGCAAGCGAACAGAAAGTGACTCAGCACCGTTTTACCATAACGTTCTGTCGTACTACATCTCAAAACCTGCGGTTCTGATTTTTATGCCGGCCGGTATGGTCGAGCGGTTCTAGGCGCTTCAGTCTGGAACCGCGCGACCGCTACGGTCGCAGGTTCGAATCCTGCCTCGGACATGGATGTGTGTGTTGTCCTTGGGTTGGTTAAGTTTAAGTAGTTCTAAGTTCCAGGGGACTGATGACCTCAGATGTTAAGCCCCATAGTGCTCAGAGCTATTTGAACCATTTGATTTTCATTCGTCAGCGGTACAGTCCGTGCAGTCACAAATCAAGCATTGGTCGCTGGTAAATCCAACATGCATCGCTCACATTTAACGAATAGACTTCAGTCAGTCGGGCTATAACTGCAGCTGAACATCTTACGTAAACAAGTGCGTTACCTCGTAATAGCTTGACAGAAAGTATACCAAGTTTGTCTCTAAAATAATTCGCCACTCTCTGAAAATTTTCAGTTACAAGCACAAATTTATATTCGTAACTGTATAATTAGAAAATTGGCGCCACTTTAAACACATTCCACTAGTTTATATTTACTTAGTGACGAGCATTCCAATGTTGTCCCGTTGGTGTATACCGTAAGATATCGGGTGCCTTAAATTAGTTCCTCAAGCAAGTCGTGAAACTAGTTAACAGAATCGTGGTTCCTGTTTGTAACTGATTCTTCAACAAAATGGTGCCACTAAAAACACACTTAGCTGTTTTATCACTCATTTATGAGCATAACAATATTTTACACCCCCCCTTCGCTTAAGTCAGAATATTTTTGAGTTTACTGTAAGTCATTATAATATGTTGCTTCTGTTAATGGATGAAAGTACCTGAGTCTACTCTATCTATATCCGAATCCCGCTCTAGCTACTGCCGGATTTGGGTGCTGACGAGTCCTCTCCATTTGGCTCGGTCCTCCCACCACTTTTCTTCCTCCACTTGCTGCCAGGTCACACCTCTCCTTTCTACAGATATCCTCACTCCCATTTTCCACCGTGTTCTTGGGCGCCCTCTAGGTCTTTTCCCATCCATCTTTAGTTCTTCCACAATTTTGGGGAGTCTCTGCCCATGCATCCTCTTAATATGCCCATGCCATCTTAATCTCTTTTTTTCAATTTCTTCTGTCATACTGTCTTGTTTAAGGTCCTTTCTAATCTCTACATTCCTTACTCTGTCCATTTTTGTTTTTCCCTCAACTGCTCTGAGAAATTTCATTTCCCTTGCTTGCAGTCTGCTCCAGTGCCTTTCTTGAAGATGGGAACAATGTCTCCTGTTCTCCAATCGTCAGGTATTGTACTATTTCTCCACACGCTTGATAGTACTCTATACATTCACTGCATTCCCACTGGACCTGCTGCTCTTATCATGTCCACTGATACTTCATCAGGTCCTGGGGCTTTCCCCCCATTCATCTTCTTCACAGCTTTTTCCATTTCTTCCCGTGTAATTTATCCTAATTCTGCTTCCCAACTTCTCTCAATTTCTCCGTTATTTGTTGTTTCCTCATGTACCTGCGCCTCAGCGTTTAACAGCTTCTTTTAAGAAGCCTGAGATTACTAATACCTGTAAAATTAGCGTAACTTAAATGAACGAAAAATTTGACGCGACCGACCGGCCAACGATTCTGTGAAACGTAGATATAGCAAATTCTGCAAGTGTTCCCACAAATCACTTTAAACCATGTCACACAATGTTGTCCCTTAATTACCTGTGGAATAAACTACCAGTAACTTTGCTCCATTTATATTCCACAAGGAAGCCGAGCTCTGGTATTGGCTGCTCTTCCTAGGCAATAATCTTCGAAAAAGTGTTGTACAACAACGCGGTGCCGGTCTGTTCATCAAACCCTAACAGATCGTACGGAAGATGGCATCCAAACTTCCCTAAGCCTCCTACACAGTGAAATCTTAGGTGAAGGCTGTGACATTGTGTCCCTAGATGTCCACGTAACATGGAAAGCTTCCCACGCATTGAAATTTCCCATCTGTCTACGAAAGACAGCCAACAAAACATGCAGCGACGTAGGAAATTTCGTTCCGCGGTGTCCGACGTTTCGGGCTGTCCACGTGAGTTCGTCATCAGGGAGAAGAACGGTCCGCCCGCTGCAGCATACGGCGTGCGTGACGGCCGGCTCTGTGTCTCAATTCCCGCCGACCGCCGGCGCTCGCTCGCAGCGCAGGTACAGGATACACGGAACGTGGCTCACTTTATCAGAATTAACCGGTCACACGCCACTCTGTTGCCACAGAATTTGGCGTTTCGCCGCGCAATACTTTGTGATTACAGCGCATAACTCTTTAGCGCGAACAGATACCAGGGCAGTTATATGGTTCGGGCGAACTTAACACCGCATTTTATTGTGGGTTTTAGGAACTTTAAATAGGAATCTATTCAGTGCGGGGTTTACGTGTCACGTGGTGGAGCAGGCGGCCGGGAGTTTGCGTCACGCTAGCACAGAGGGGGAAAAAAAATGTGAGAGCAAGTTACTAGCGACATTTATTGCCGTGTGCCTTTCCTTGTGAGTCTTATGCTTAGCCGCTTTTATTTCATTTTTTTAAAGCGCGACAATGTTATTTAGTTGCTATCGGTATCACTTTTCCAGTTGTGGCCCCTAAATGAATCGTCATCTGCAGATATGATGTCTTCTTTGCCTCTTCAAGACGAGGATTGTTTTTAGTGTATAACGTAGAGGCAAATACTGAGGTCTTTGAGGATATATTACTGTCGAATGCACGGTATTACCGAGAAAGGATATAGTGATGGCTTTGTCTATCGAACCTAGGCAGAGGTAATATAAAAATACTGTCTCGTGGGACTATCGAGTGGGAGAAACAACCTAACGGCAAAAAGTTTCTTCCTTCGCGTGCATTGGTAACCTCCAGTGATTTGGAATTAAGCTCTGAGCACAGAGTCAGACTCTGCCAGAGGACCTTTGAATCGGAATTATTGACGAAATACATGACGAAAGTAATAGGAATTGGCTAAATGTGTGGAATATGTGGACTATGCAAATGACCGAGTTATTGGTGTAAGGCTGCAAGGAACACAAAAAGATTTATTGATCGTCCAACTTCAGAACATGATGACCAAATTGTAGAGGAAACGTACACTGTAATAGACAGAATAATGGACGAAAATAAAAAATGCTGCAAAATAGTAATGGGAGACTGGAACGCCATTGTGGGAAAAGGGAAAGAGGGAAACATACTAGGCAGTCATCGTCTTGGAAAGAGAAATGATAGAGGTGAATAGCTAATTGACTTCTGCTTGGAAAGGCAGCTGATAGTGGCAAATACATGCTTCAAGAACCACAAGAGGAGGCTTTACACTTGGAAATTACCAGGGGATAAATACAGAAACCAAATGGATTTTGTATTCGTAAAAAAAAGATACAGGAATGGAATCAAAAAGGTGCACACATTACCAGGTGCAGACATTAATAGCGCCCACAACTTACTCATAGCAGAAATAGAAATAAGAACGGAGAAACCGAAAAAGGGAACCATGGGGAAGAAGTGGGATCTAGAGAAGATAAGATCCAACAAAGGACAAATTACAGAAATGCTGTCACTTGAGTTTCTAAACACATTACGAGACAAAGAACCACCTGATAATTTGAACGAGTACTGAAATATGCTGAAAGCAGGACAGCAAAATATAGGATATGTAAAAGGGAAAAGGGAAAAAAAACGTGGGTCACATAAGAAATGATTTCCAAGATGGAGTAGACAAAAATTTTAAAAACAAGAACACTAAAGATGCAAGAAAGATGTACCGAATGTTGAATAATGAACTGCGAAGAGGGCTAGGAAAAAATGGCTGAAAGAGGAATGTGATGAAATTGAAGAACTGGACAGGAAGGGAAGATACGACTTCCCATAAACCGAGTAAAGACGGTAAAGACGAAGCAGGAAGTGCTACTATGGAAATTTTGAGTAAAGACCAAGAGGTAGTGTAGAAAGATCGTGACGATGTCCTCCAGAGATGGGAAGAATATCTAAAAGATCTATATGACACAGATCGGAAACCAGAAACTCTGGAACTTGGAACACTTAACAGTGTAAATGATGACGAGAAAGGACCAACCATCATAATGGAAGAAATAAAGTCTGCCATAGCTGCAATGGAAAATGGTAAAGCAGTAGATACAGATACGATACCGGGAGACATATTAAAATGCTTGAACCAAGATGGAATAAGAGAAATATTGAGGTCATGTAATAAAATATATGACAGTGGTGAACAGTCTGAGGACTTCCTGACAACAGTAATGATTCCATTACCGAAAAAAATAAGGAACCAAGAAATGCAGTGAGCACAGGACAATTAGCTTCATTTCACATGCAGCCCGAGTGATGTTAAGGATAATTAATAAGAGACTTGAAAAAGTAATTGAGGAGAATCTTACCGAGGAGCAGTTTGGCTTCAGACGGAATACGGGCACCAGAGATGCAATAGGGCTCCCACGAAACTTGGGAGATAGGTTTATTGAAAACGGAAGAGACCTCTAGATGTGCTTCATCGATCTAGAAAAGGCATTTGACAGTGTGGCTTGGGACAAGCTGGCGACTATAATGAGGGAAACAGAGTGGACTGGTAAACCAGAAGACTTGTAAACTCATTATATCTGAATCAAAAAGCCTCATTTCAAGTGAGAGGAGAAAGTACAAACTGGATCGGACTAGGAAAAGAAGTAAGACAATATGACGTCTATCAACTACCTTTTTCAACCTCTACTTGGAAAATATGATTGACCAATGCTCATTAGATGACAAAGGAGTAGAAATTGTAGGAAGAAGAGTAGGATGTTTGAGGTTTGCTGGTGACATGGTCCTTCTAGCCACAGGAGAAAAAGGAATACAGGATTTAGTGAACACCATTGAAGTTAACGGGAAAAATTATGGAATTAAAATTAACACAAAGGAAACAAAAGTATTGGCACTAGGAGGAAATAAAGAAATAAGAATTATGCTGAATGGAGGAATATTAAAACAGGAGCAAAATTTAAGTGTCTTGGAAGCAGGATAGTCACCGACTGGCAGGGCAGCACAGAAATTATAACAAGGATAGGAATGGCAAAAAGAGGCATTTTATAAGAAAAGGAGAATTTTCTGCAGCAGTCTGGACAGAGACCTGAGGAAAAGACTCATAAAATGTTTTGTATGGAGTGTTCTTCTGTATGGCGCTGAAACATGGACTTTGAGGAAGAAAGACAGAGCAAGGCTGGAGGCTTTTGAGATGTGGACATGGCGGAGGATGGAAAGAATAAATTGGAAGGACAGCGTAAAAAATGAAGAGGTACTGAGAAGAGTGGGAGAGAAAAGACAGTTACTAGATGTAAGAAAAGGAAGAAAAGAAATTGGATTCTGCATATATTAATCAAGAATGACGGACTGATAGAAACAGCTTAAGAAGTTTATGTAGAAGGGAAAAGGAAGCGAAGAAGAAAGAGATTCCATATACTGGATAACGTGATGTACGGTACAACATACAGCAGCCTTAAGAAGGAAGCAATGCATCGCAGTAAATGGAGAGGGAAAGGACCTGCTAATATAGCAGAAAACTGATTATGATGATGATGACATGACGAAACTACAAAAGATCAAATAAAAATGACTGCACAGCCTTTTTTTCTTTTTTTAAAACATTTCAGTTCACCAGTTTCAACGAATTAATACATCATTTTCAGAATTTTGATACAAACTTAACTGATAGGTAGCCGACGTCAAGTAAAAGTCGGACGTCCTTCGTTAAAGAACTATAAACTATGTTATACAATATACGCAATAAGTACGTAATATGTGCTGTGAACAGTAATAAACACCGCACGTATCGTATACTTTTTGCGTGTGACACAGTTTATTACTCTTTAACATTGGCTTACCTGTTCCTTAAGCCCGTATCACACTTCATATGACATTAATTTGTTGAAACAGGTAAAGTGGAGAAGTGGAACTGATTTTTATTTTCATGAAAAGACTCTCCCAGTAATGGATGACACTCCATGATCTCTTTGTTGGCTATATTGCATTCCTTGATACTGGCCATCCGAAGAAAAGTTATCATTCTTTTGCGTTCGCTCTCTGGTAATTCTCGTATAGTGGTTAGGAGTCAGCCACCTCACGACACACGCTGAAATGCCTGTCCAGAACTAGCAACGTATTGCCTCTTTGCATACCGTTCACCAATTGACTATGTCTCTACAGTTGTGCTATAACATTTGGCAATTTCACTGACTCCCAAGCGTTAGTTAAGGGAAAGTCACTGATGTACGAAAAGGTACGGACATATTATCCGCGATGTACCATCCGAGCAGGTAGTACTACGGTTTTGCATTAGGGAAGTACAGGCTGCGAATCCACATCCAAGCAGATACAAGCCGAGATGGTTCCTCTAAAGAGGAGCTGATTTACTTCCCCGTCTTTATGCATTCTGAGGATGTATTATATCACCTCGTTGTTAAAAGGACGTGAAACCCCCACCCTTGGTTTGCAGCCGAGGATATGCAAGGCGAACATCGCATAACAGTTGTCCTTCTAATTTCGTAACAGTACCACGAAACAAAGGAATGTAATTAGTCGGTAGCAAAGAGTACCGCTTATTCTTACATACATGGAGAACACGCCAGAACTTAGACAAGGTATTCGCGAAGCGCTTCGTCGCTACGGGCCCTCTAGTACGAGGTGCATTCAAGTTCTAAGGCCTCCGATTTTTTTTCTCCGGACTGGAAAGAGAGAGAAACATGCACATTGTTTTAAAATGAGGCCACGTTCATTGTCAATACGTCCCAGAGATAGCAGCACCGGACGGCAGATGGAATTTTACCGCCAGCGGCGAGAATGAGAACTGTTTTAAATACTTAATATGGCGACGTTTTCCTTACTTGAACAGCGTGCAATCATTCGTTTTCTGAATTTGCATGGTGTGAAACCAATTGAAATTCATCGACAGTTGAAGGAGACATGTGGTGATGGAGTTATGGATGTGTCAAAAGTGCGTTCGTGGGTGCGACAGTTTAATGAAGGCAGAACATCGTGTGACAACAAACTGAAACAACCTCGGGCTCGCACAAGCCGGTCTGACGACATGATCGAGAAAGTGGAGAGAATTGTTTTGGGAGATCGCCGAATGACTGTTGAACAGATCGCCTCCAGAGTTGACATTTCTGTCGGTTCTGTGCACACAATCCTGCATGACGACCTGAAAATGCGAAAAGTGTCATCCAGGTGGGTGCCACAAATGCTGACGGACTGCCCGTGTGGCATGTTGCCAAGCAATGTTGACGCGCAACGACAGCATGAATGGGACTTTCTTTTCGTCGGTTGTGACAATGGATGAGACGTGGATGCCATTTTTCAATCCAGAAACAAAGCGCCAGTCAGCTCAATGGAAGCACACAGATTCACCGCCACCAAAAAAATTTCGGGTAACTGCCAGTGCTGAAAAAATGATGGTGTCCATGTTCTGGGACAGCGAGGGCGTAATCCTTACCCATTGCGTTCCAAAGGGCACTACGGTAACAGGAGCATCCTACAAAAATGTGTTGAAGACCAAATTCCTTCCTGCACTGCAACGAAAACGTCCGGGAAGGGCTGCGCGTGTGCTGTTCACCAAGACAACGCACTCGCACATCGAGCTAACGTTACGCAACAGTTTCTTCGTGATAACAACTTTGAAGTGATTCCTCATGCTCCCTACTCACCTGACAAGGCTCCTAGTGACTTTTGGCTTTTTCCAACAACGAAAGACACTCTCCGTGGCCGCACATTCACCAGCCGTGCTGCTATTGCCTTAGCGATTTTCCAGTGGTCAAAACAGACTCCTAAAGAAGCCTTCGCCGCTGCCATGGAATCGTGGCGTCAGCGTTGTGAAAAATGTGTACGTCCGCAGGGCGATTACATCGAGAAGTAACGCCAGTTTCATCGATTTAGGGTGAGTAGTTAATTAGAAAAAAAATCGGAGGCCTTAGAACTTGAATGCACCTCGTAGGAGGGTGGAGAGGAATGCGTACACCGCCTGCCATCCTGGTATCGATCAGAAGTGGAGCGGAAACTGACGTTTAGTCGTGATTTTATAGCGTCTAACGTAGGAAACAGTACCAATATAGATACACTTTATATTGAAAGATTGCTATCGTTTAGCTTGATATGCAGTGACTGTGAGCATCTATGTAAGTTTCTGAACTACTGTTTCACACGCTCGTCCTTTGTTCGCTAGCAGCTTTTTCCCTGCTTCTCAGACAATGGCGGATAATGCGACAAAATTGCAGTTCTGGGGAACACGCAACACGTAGTCGCTGAATTTTAGCTTGTGTCGGTATCTTGCGTTTCAGCTTCGGTAACGAGATCAAAAACTTATCGCAGTTGATTGCTTGTTATTAAATCACTGGTAGGTAATTTCTTAAAATCATGAAATAATAAAGCTCTTCAACCCATTTGCCACCATATCTGAGCGTAATTGCTTATATAACATGTAACAGCAGTGGAATTCCAGAGTTCTGTCAAATACAGGATGTTTCGAAATAAACATACCAGTTTTAAGGCGTTGTACCATTTATTACGTTCAACTTACAATTTTAAATAATACACCAAATGAAAGAGCAACTCGAACAGTTTTGTTCGTATACCTGTGCCCATTGGGAAGAGTGTGGAATGACGAAGAGTGAGGTGAAAAACGTGTTGAACGAGCGCGAGTCTTTAACTCTTAGCCCCAAGAAATATCCCCGCGGAAAGTTTATCGGCCTTTCTTTAGCGGTGAATCAACTATAACTGATGTTTCTTATCTTGATATTCTACAGCTATGGCCCGTACCTCAATGGGAAGAAGCTGAACAACACGTCTTTATTTGGGAGCACGCCTCACTGGCATAACTCAATACGCGACTGGTTAAACGACGTTGTATCCGACCGGTGGACTGGACGCAAGGGGCCGGTTGACACAGCATTTTATGCATGGTCTCCACGTTCACTCACGATCTGACGCGATCATGTGTTTGTGCTTCCGATACCAGCTGATGTATCCGAATTTAGAAACAGTGTTATTGCAACAGTTACTCCTGACACATTGATCAAGGTATCGGAACAGTTCGCCTGTCTGTTCGATGTGTGATCGGTTTTCACACTGAATAATTGTACGAAAACCTGTTTGTGTTTCTCTTTCAAGTTCAAATGGCTCTAACCACTATGGGACTTAACATCTGAGGTCATCAGTCCCCTAGACATAGAACTACTTAAACCTAACTAACCTAAGGACATCACACACCTCCATGCCCGAGGCAGGATTCGAACCTGCGACCGTAGCAGCAGCAGCGGTTCCGGACTGAAGCGCCTAGAATTGCTCGGCCACAGCGACCGGCTTTCTCTGGTATTTGGTGTATTATTTATAATTGTAAGGTGAATGTAGTATGTGCTACAAAGCCTTAAAACCCGCATATTCATTTTGAAACACCATGTATTTTTGTTTTTAAGATTTTTCCACTGCTGACAAAAACTGGAAAATATCCCAGGTCATACATTTTGGTGAGAAAGAGTCAAGTTTTTATTTCTGATTGTGAATTTTTTTTCGTCGTCACATAAGAGTGTGAGAAATGAGTCTGTTTGAAAAGGATCTTAGCGAGTCATGCTCTTTGAGAAGTTCATCAAACCTTCCCCGACTGGAACAACTATTTTCAAGCCATAGGAAATTAAGTAATATCCCCTTTCCGGCAACAGTTACCACAAATTTACGTAGGACCTCAGTCCCGAGTAGAAGTGATTAATCTGATCCCTGAAGACGACGATCAGTTGTGAAACCTGGAGTATATTTCTCAGTCCTTATTTATTTGCAGTGGTGGTCATACGCATTGAACACCAGATTGAACGAAACAGGGAAGAGGATCATACCAACGGATATTCCTTACTGTTCTCAGTGGATGTCTTTTCTTTCTTTCTTTTTCTTTGTTTTTTTTTTCTTTTTTTTTTTATTCATGTATCGTGTACGCACTCGTAAGCTGCCATCCGCGAGAAGTGCTCACTTTCATTCTTCCTTTTACTCACTTAACAATTATTTCTCCAAGTGAGTAATTGGTGTAGATGTCTTCAGATTATTCATACCGTGCAAAGCACACTAATAATATTGTCACAGTAGCGTCGGTCTTGACCAGTTTCGTCAAGTATGGCACCGTAGCCGTACATTTTTAAAGGACATTTTGAAGTTTTTCACCTCGGCTGTTTTTCGAAAGTACTCAGTTTATTACATCTTGCACGACTGGCCAATTTCGTCCTTACAGGACGTTTTAATACGCAATAGGTGTACAATTACTCTATTACTAAACGGCGGAGTAGTCGATCTGAAAGCCGCTTATTAACAGGATAATTATACAATACGTCGACAGATACTGCATTTTAAAATGGCCTGTAAAGCGGAAATTGTTCAATCGTGCGAGGTGGGAAACTAAAAATGATCTTTAGCTGTCTTGTTCTGGAAAGCTGACTCTTTGCAAGATTGTCATTAGCAGCTTGGTGCCTGCGGTTACAAAAGCAGTAATGGGTTGTAGTGCTGCCTAATAATGACTAAGCCGGACGAAGGTAGGGTAGAAAATCAGTATGACATTCATAATATAATCAGTGCTCTAAAGCGCATAAATCTTGTCAGTCATATTGCTAGTCAGCGAATTTCTTTTGTCGATGGGCGACCGCTAGTAAGATTGTGTCGTCACTAGTATCAGAACTGAAACGGATAAACATGTATGGTTGTAGAAGCTAGACGTTCCAGTAAAAGTGAGTGCGCCAACGAGCCGTTTACGAGATAATTCTGACATTCTGACTTTAGTGTGAAATACTGTCTTAGTACAAATGTACTTGTAGGGCAACTTCTAGATGAAGTCTTCATCAAACTGGGCTCAAATATCACCCATTACCTACCTCAACAATAAGTTACATACTCCAATCTTCTAAACACTCGAACTTCTTGAAGAACGTGAACGCGTGTCGCCCTCATATTTAAACACAATGCTGCACTCTTACTGCAATGACTTACGAACTCTTTCAAACACCCACATATCATCTTCTATATATTCACAAGACTGTAAAGTACGCTGCTCTAGTTCTGCAGCCGTATCAACGAGAATGCCCCCATCTGTCAGGTGACCCGCAGACGGAAATGCGCAGGACTGACGGCAGGGGATTGTAAGTAGGCTGTTTAGGTTTTTATGTTGGTAACGCCACGTAGCGCTCTGTATGTAAATCACTGGCTGTGCTGTGTGCAGTCTGTGGCTGATTTGCATTGTTGGAATATTTGGTATTGTAGTGGGGCAGTTAGATGTGAACAGCGCGTAGCGTTGCGCAGTTGGAGGTTAGCCGCCAGCAGTGGTGGATGTGGGGAGAGAGGTGGCATAATTTTGAGAGCGGACGATCTGGACGTGTGTCCATCAGAGAGAGAAATTTTTTAGATTGGATGTCATGAGCTGATAAATATATTATGACTTTTGAACACTATTAAGGTAAATACATTGTTTGTTCGCTATCAAAATCTTTCATTTGCTAACTATGTCCGCAGCTCGTGGTCGTGCGGTAGCGTTCTCGCTTCTCACGCCCGAGTTCCCGGGTTCGATTCCCGGCGGGGTCAGGGATTTTCTCTGCCTCGTGATGACTGGGTGTTGTGTGCTGTCCTTAGGTTAGTTAGGTTTAAGTAGTTCTAAGTTCTAGGGGACTGATGACCATAGATGTTAAGTCCCATAGTGCTCAGAACCATTTTTTTGCTAACTATGCCTATCAGTAGTTAGTGCCTTTAGTAGTTAAAATCTTTTATTTAGCTGGAAATATTGGCGCTCGCTATATTCCAGTAGTTCGAGAAACGAAGATTTTTGTGAGGTAATTGATTCATGAAAGGTATAGGTTATTGTTAGTCAGGGCTATTCTTTTGTAGGGATTATTGAAAGTCAGATTGCGTTGCGCTAAAAATATTGTGTGTCAGTTTAGTGATGATCAGAATAAGTAAAGAGAGAAATGTCTGAGTACGTTCAGTTTTGCTCAGCTTTTTGAAAATCAAATAACGTAAGGGGTTTACCAGCACAGTAATTCATTAATTTTTCTAAGGGGACGTTTCAGGATATTAGCGGCCAAGTCACAGACCTTCCACAGCCTTTGATCTTGGACCGTACTGCTGCGTTACGTGTTGTCTCAAATCAAAAGTAAAATGTACCTTTGCACAACATGCATCTAACACAGACCTCAATCATAGGCCATGGGTGAAATATGAATTCAATACATGGGGTCATAAGTGCAGAATTTACCCTGACCTTTTCTTCCAACCTCCGATAGGCCATTAATAAATGACAAGCGTATATAAAAATTTATTTTGTTAATATTGTTACGGTTACTTCTCTAGATAATGATCGAGACGACTAAGGCATTTGTCGTATCTGTGGACAAGACTTCCAATACTTCCTTCATAAAATATTGCTACCAATGAACTGAAACTTGTCTTGAGGCTCTTCGATTGTTTGGAAGTTGTGTAAATTTACAACTTTTGCGGAGAGCCATTGAAAACAAAAAAAGATGCACGCTAGCTTTTGGAATTGTTCTGAACCATGACAGCACCCGTTCTCACAACGCAGGTGCAACCTAACGTGTCCTTGAGAAATTCCAGTGTGACATTTTCGGTCAACCGCCGCAAAGCCCAGGCTTAGAGCCAGGTAAATGCCAGCTTTTCCCTGCACTGAAGAAGTGGCTAGAGTACCTCCATAACAAGTAAGAAAATAATTGTTTTCTATACACTTACCTTTTATTTATGGCTTGTTCAAATGGTTCAAATGGCTCTGAGCACTATGCGACTTAACGTCTGAGGTCATCAGACGCCTAGAACTGAGAACTACTTAAACCTAACTAACCTAAGGACACCACACACATCCATGCACGAGGCAGGATTCGAACCTGTGACCGTAGCGGTCGCTCGGCTCCAGACTGTAGCGCCTAGAACCGCACGACCACTCCGGCCGGCTATGGCTTGTCGAAAGTTGGAAAACAAAAAGTCCACGCACATTTCAAATGAATTTGTATTAGCTATAATAAAGCTTCATACTGCAGTCAGTAGTACCTAATAACATTGGCAGTTATCTCGCCAGCAGTTAGTTTGTGATTCCACCTTTACTGGAATGTTTTTGCTACTACTACGTACGAGGCCTATTCGGAAGGGACTGATGACCTCGTAGTTTGGTCCCTCCTCCCCCCTCCCTCTTTGAAACCACCCAACCAACCAGCCTATTCAGAAAGTAAGGTCCGATCGGGCGTGAAATGGAAATCACAGTGATCATCCGATGAAGCTTTGCACAATTTGTTGAGAAGTGTCTCTGGTATTCCCGTCGGTTGCGTCACGTGTTTTTTTTACAGTTCTGAGAGCACAATGACCACGTAAAGATGCCTAGAAAATAGTGTCTCCCTCCAACTGTGAGGACCTGGTGAGAGATTTCGCCTGATGTCATGCAGCCTACATAACACAACTGTCATGCTTTTCCTTCTTGATGACAGTTCTCGGCCGCACTCTGCAGGGGCAATGAAGACCCTGCGGCGTTTTTGTTTGGAAAGTGTTTGATGACCCATAATACAGCCCGTAATTTGCTCACCCTGAGTTTCATCTCTGCTCACATAAATCGCTGGCTGTGAAGAAAACATTTTGGCACAGACAACGAGCTGAGACCAGCGTAAAGAATTGGCGGAAAGCCTTCTATGCCGAGGGTATTGGAAAGTTGGTACAACGCTACGACAGATGTATTAGTCGGAGCCGTGACTAGGAAGAGCTGTAGCTGGAAGGTGTAGCTAACTGTTGCAAATAAAACGATTTTGATTTTCACAGTGATTTCCATTTCGCGACCGATCAGAGCTTACTTCCCGAATAGCCCTCGTATATTCACTGAGGTGCGAAAAGTCATGGGACAGCGATATGCACATGCACAGAATCGCGTACACAAGGTGTAAAAGGGCAATACAAGGGCGGAGCTATCGTTTGTATTCAGCTGATTTATGTGGAAATGTTTCCGACGTCATGGCTGCACGACGGGAATTAACAGACTATGAACGCGTAATGGTGGTTGGAGCTAGACGCATGGGTCACTCCATTTCTGAAATCGTTAGAGAATTCAATATTTTGAGAAGCACAGTGTCAAGAGTGTGCTGAGAATACCACACTTCAGGAATTGTCTCTCACCACGGAACAACATAGTGGCCGACGTCCTGCACGCAACAATAGAGAGAGTGCTGGTTGTGTAGAGCTGTCAGTGTTGACAAACCAGCAACAGTGCGTGAAATAAGAGCATAAATCAATGTGGGATGTACTACGAACATATCCGTTAGGACACAAAGGCGATATTTGGGGTTAATGGACTATGGCAGCAAACGTCGCGTGTCACGGCCTTTGCTAGCAGCATGAAATCCCCGTGACCAATCGGTTGGGCTCTAGACGGACAGAAAACCGTTGGCTCGGCAAATGAGTCCCAGTTTCAATTCATAAGAACTGATGGTAGCGTTCGAGTGTGGCGCACATCTCACGAAGCCATAGATCCAAGTTGACAACAAAGTACTGCGTAGGCTGGTGGTGGCTCCATAATAGTGTGGGCTGTGTTTACATGCAATGGACTGGGTTCTCTGCTCTAACTGAACCGATCGTTCAGTGTAAATGGTTATGTTCGGCTGCCTGGAGACCATCTGCAGCCATTGATGGACTTCATTTTCCGAAACAACGATGGTATTTTTATTTTATTTTATTTTATTTATTTATTTATTTATTTATTTTTTTTTTTTTTTTTGATGACAATGCGCCTTGTCAGTAGGCCACAACTGTTCGCAAGTCGAGCGAATGATGTCGTCCTTCAGATCACCTGACATGATTCTCATCGAACATTCATGGGACATAATCAAGAGTTCAGTTCGTGCATAAAGTTCTGTACTGGCAATACTTTCGCAGTTATCAACGGCTACAGAGGCAGCGAGGCTAAATATATCTTCGGATGCATTCAACTATTTGTTGAGTCCGTACCACGTCAAGACGCTTATCTGTGCCGGGCAAAAGGAGGTACGACACAATATCAGGAGGTATTCCATGACTTTTGTCACCTCACTGCAATCACACTGTGTCACATTTCGCTATTAATTACCATACATCTTCTACAGGCACAGATGCTTAAAACTCACAAACTAAGCTAAACCGTAAATGCCGCTGGCTCCAGCCAATACTGCGATCACGCTTTGCATGACTTCTCCACCACAGAAACCTGGATCAGGCATCTGTTTTACGTAACCAAATTCAGGAAGAATAGACTTTGATGTGACAGAAAGTGTCGTACAGTGTTCTTAAGTACATCGCTCGCTTATAGTCTTTTAAGTTATTCATTAAATGGGCATTAAGTATTTGAAGGTTTCCGCAGTGTGTTGGTCCAATAAAATCCTGTCCATCTACTAAATGTATCTTCCCGTGGGATTAGGAAGTGTAGGCGGGGAGCGGAGAATGTTTCTCGTAATATCGAGGACGTCTTCAGGGTTGACGCGGTTAGTTACCCGAGAAGATTAAGTTGAAATATTAAGCAATCATTTACTTCTTTAGTGGGGGTTCCTGTTTACAATTATTCCGACACGTTTGGCGCCGCTCTTGCCCGGAGTCTGACGACGTGTCTCTCGCGTTGCAGAGAAGCTGGTGGAGACGACGACGACGCCGACGCCGACGCCATCGTCGGTGGGCAGCAGCGACGCGGAGGGCCGCGAGACGCCGCCAGAGATCTCGTCGTCGACGGCGGACGGCGGCGTGTGCACGCCCACCGGCAGCGGGGGCGGCGGCGGCGGGGGCGGCAGCGGCGGCAGCAAGAGCTCGTCGCCGCCGCCCACGCGCAACCCGCTGCTGCAGGAGCGCTGCAACAGCGAGGAGCTGCGGCACGTCGTCTGCCACCTCGAGACCAAGGAGCTCTGGGACAAGTTCAACGAGCTGGGCACCGAGATGATCATCACCAAGTCCGGCAGGTGAGCCAGCCTCTCACTTAACGCTGCTTGGCTGCAACGTTCTCTGACGTGCAACGTAACGTATCCATTTCGAACAAAATGACCTTTTCCTGGGAAACTACCATCGATTCCAGGAAAACCGACCACACTTAATTCAGCTCGCGCGATTGATGCAAGCTTTCCAGACAGTTAACGATAGAGGCAATGATAATAATAATAATTTCACTTCGCTCAACGGCCTGATGTAAGTCTTTCAATTGTACACCACTTTAACGCCTTGCGTATCCCTAACCTATCACAATAATCCTACCAGGGAAACAAACATTGCAGTTTAATGTGGAATTAGAACTATGTATAGTTCGTGGAGAATCTTCACGTCATTGTGAGGTTAAGTGTAGATTAACGGCGGACTGAAAAATTTCTGTGATTCGACCGGGATTCGATCTTACTTCGCCACTAGACCACCAGACTCGACACAACAGAAGTAGCGAGGTGTGTTTGATGTATCTAGGCTCAGCAAAATTTCTTGGCAATTGCAGTTTGCGTGTTTTAGGTTGTGTCACAAGGAAGTGCGCTGCACAAGACGTAACAGACACTACTATTTGTGACTTCAGATCTCTCCCAATTGACGCGATTACCTCTGCTGAAGTGTTATCCGATAATCATGATAGTATGTTCTCATAAGTGAACAAAAAATCAGTGCAAGAATATATATCCTTGCCCTTCACAAAAAATTCAAAAAAAAAAATCAGTAGCCTTTGGTTGCATGATTTATGAATAGCAACTGGAGTCTTTAGGGTCATTTAAACAATGCGTGAAGATATGGAGCTAAGCGATCACTTAGGCCAAGTTGTATGTAGGGTAAGTGGTAGACTTCGGGTTATTCAGAGAAGACATATTCTGAGGAGGAGACTGCTTGGAACCCATGTACAGTCTACAGTGTGATATTAATGCAGTGTTTGAGATCTACATCATGTAGTACTAGTAGGAAACAGCGACCATATACAAAGTAGAGGAGCACAAATTCTTGCAGCGCTGTTTGCTCGTAGAACTAACAATGATAATAACGGGAACGCTAAATAATTTCATTTGGCAGATAAAAGAAGACGCCCAAAATAGGATGCAAATTGTTTGAATGAAACTACTAGGAGAAAAATTTGATTTTCTTGAAGCTCTCAGCCTCATTCGTCGGCTTCATGATGAACAGCCTGCCATTTAGTTATTGGGTTAATATTGTGATATTTCGACATCAAGTAAGATACTGCACGGAATTCGAATACTTTTAGATGAAAAATAGGGGTCATTATTAGTTTGCATTTGGTGCATGTTAGGTCATACAGTATGTATATAATATGTAGCTAACACATTAAATTTTTCTTAAAACTTGAGATTTATATCTGTTTCGAATGTCGAGAAAACGGATTGCATGTACCACACTCACTTCCAAACGTGCTCGCAAATGATAGAAGGAAACTGAAATACTCACATAATCTCTTATAAGTCGTAAAAGTTCGAGATATCGATACGAGTTTTTAGCAAATGATAGTATGCAAGGAGGATTGCCACATGTCTAGCTAGTGACACTCTCTTATTTATCGTGACATAAGAGTAGCTACAGATTTTTATCAATGAAATAATGTAATCATCTGAAGGGCCATAGTTAGTTGGTAGAATGAGAATTAGTATGGGTTTGCAACAACATAAGTGAAGAAATTTCACATTTATTTTCATAGAGAGAATGATCTTTCCGTAAGCTACTGAGCTGACTTGTTCTCAGTTGTTTATTTAATAACGAGAGTAGACTGTCTCAGAATTCTGTCACACTTGCAACTGCATTAGCGTCTTAGTAATATAAAATTGTGTACAACTCACTGTGTTTAGTCAAAGGAAGCTGAGTTTAGCATAAAGACAAGAGAAAGAAAAAAACTGTTTCTCAGTCAGGCTAAAATAAATCGCTCCTTCTGTTGCAGTTTCAGTGAAATCCTGTAACCGACTGTACCTTCTATAATATACAGATGTCTTGTCGAATTAGTGGTCGTCCTGGCACAACCTCGTAATATGATCATTTGGAGAGTCCCTAGCTGTAGCTTGGACGTTATGCGAAATAAGTGTTTCTGTGAAGGCTTCCGCGGTAGAACTACACGTCCTCTACCGTGCTGTGCCCCTCCGTAAGGGAATCCCCACTACTGTCGTTGTCCCCTTCCTACGGTGCCGCCTGCACCACTAGGGGCCAAGTAAATCTGTACATACTCTCCCAATATTAACTTCACAAACCGCAACACCATGAAGTCATCTGAGCTCGAACATACACCATTCGAACTCATTCCCATGCTAATGAAACATTCGATGTACTCTCTGAGCCATACTTTTGTGTATGACGTTGTCTGACGGCTCGTCACTCAATGAGGTTGGAATAACGCCGATCTTCCTTGTCACAAAGACAGAGCTGCTAGGCCACGACATGAGCTGTCTCCCTGAAACATTAATAAGGTAAAAGAAATCGGTATCACCTTCCTGTTTTGAGCATTGAGAGATTTCAGCCGCTGCACTTGAATATTTGTGCAGGGCCAAGGCTCGAACCTGGATGGCCTGCTTCTCTAGAACGCTTGCCTTAACCGGCTCGACCTCCCGGACGCGCTTCACGTTCGACCGAAATTCCCAAGTGCTGCTCATCACTGATACTGTGACCCCACAGATTTTCCAGATTGCTTGCAGCCTAACTGCATTCCCTCAAGGGAATGACCGATGGTACGCATGCGTAATCAGATAGCCGTATGCTGGTCGAACCTTATCCGAGGTAGCTAAGACAACAGTTTTAGAGAAGAGGAGCATCCAGGTTCGAGTCCTGGTCCGATACAAATTTTCAAATGAAACTGATGAATTATTTAAAATGCTCGAATCAGCTATGTTATACCAATTTTTCTTCGATAATGATAGTAACACTGGACCCGCCAGGATAGCCGAGAGCGCTAACTCGCTGCTTCCTGGACTCGGGCAGGCGCGCCGGCCCCGGATCGAATCCGCCCGGCGGATTAACGACGACGGCCGGTGTGCCGGCCAGCCTGGATGTGGTTGTTAGGCGGTTTTCCACATCCTACTAGGTGAATACCGGGCTGGTCCCCACGTCCCACCTCAATTACACGACTCGCAGACATTTGAAATACATTCACACTATTTCACGATTTACACTAGATGCAGACAGCTGGGGTACACTCATTCCGTCCCGGGGAGTATGGGGTGGTGGCAGGAAGGGCATCCGGCCACCCCTTCAACATTAAACATGCCACATCCGTACTTAACCCTGCCGACCCTGCGCATAATGCGGGATAGAGGCAGTACCGAAAGAAGAAGAAAGAAGAATGACAGTAACACTGGACAAGTCGATCATCAAATACGTCAAGTAAGTCGATCATGGGTGTTTCTCTAAGAGTCATAAGGTGTTTCTTCTCTGCTGTTTCGGCAGATATTTACAATTTCGTTTTCCAATCTGCAGCTGGAGACATCCCAAACAAAAACTGCTCATCACATCTTTCATGTGACGTCTAGTGTGGACGGAAAGCATCGGTTCGTCTCCCGTTACAAACAAAATGATTTTTAAAGCGAAATTTTACCTGCCCATTCGATACAGCGGTCCCAAATTAACACGGGCAGTAAAATACGAAGAATAACCAGTATTCCAGCAGCGACTGAGCAGCACTGCTACTGCATGGCGACAGTGGTCAGCGCGAGCCAGGCCAGTGCTGTCGACGCTAAAGTACTAGTTATTCTTCGTGCTTTACTGCCTCTGTTAATAGACAACTCGCCGTTAAAATTGCTACACCACGAAGATGACGTGCTACAGACGCGAAATTTAACCGACAGGAAGAAGATGCTGTGATATGCAAATGATTAGCTTTTCAGAGCATTTACACGAGATTGGCGCCGGTGGCTAAACCTACAACGAGCTGACATGAGGAAAGTTTCCAACCGATTTCTCATACACAAACAGCAGTTCACCGGCGTTGCCTGATGAAAAGTTGTTCTGATGCCTCATGTAAGGAGGATAAATGCGTACCATCAGGTTTCCGACTTTGATAAAGGTCGGATTGTAGACTATCGCGATTGCGGTTTATCGTATCGTGACATTGCTGCTCGCGTTGGTCGAGATCCGATGACTGTTAGCAGAATATGGAATCGGTGGGTTCAGGTGGGTAAAACGGAACGCCGTGCTGGGTCCCAACGGCCTCGTTTCACTAGCAGGGCATCTTATCCGCATGGCTGTAACGGATCGTGCAGCCACGTCTCGATCCCTGAGTCAACAGATGGGGACGTTTGCAAGACAACAACCATCTGCACGAACAGTTCGACGACGTTTGCAGCAGCATGGACTATCAGGTCGAAGACCATGGCTGCGGTTATCCTTGATGCTGCATGATAGACAGGAGCGCCTGCGATGGTGTACTCAACGACGAACCTGGGTGCACGAGTGGCAAGACGTCATTATTTCGGATGAGTCCAGGTTCTGTTTACAGCATCATGATGGACACATCCGTGTTTGGCGACATCGCGGTGAACGCACATTGGAAGCGTGTATTCGTCATCACCATAGTGGCGTATCACCCGGCGTGATGGTATGGGGTGCCATTGGTTACAGTCTCGGTCACCTATTGTTCGCATTGACGGTACTTTGAACAGTGGACGTTACATTTCAGATGTGTTACGACCCGTGGCTCTACTCTTCATTCGATCACTGCGATACCCTACATTTCAGCAGGATAATGCACGACCGCATTTTGCAGGTCCTGTACGGGCTTTTCTGGATACAGAAAATGTTCGACTGCTGCCCTGGCCAGCACATTCTCCAGATCTCTCACCAATTGAAAACGTCTGGTCAATAGTGGCCGAGGGACTGGCTCGTCACAATACTCCAGTCACTACTCTTGATGTACTGTGGTATCGTGTTGAAGCTGCATGGACAGTTGTACCTGTACACGCCATCCAAGCTCTGTTTGACTCAATGCCCAGGTGTATCAAGGCCGTTATTACGGCCAGAGGTCGTTGTTCTGGGTACTGATTTCTCAGGATGTATGCACCCAATTTGGGTGAAAATGTAATCACATGTCAGTACAGTATATTTGTCCAATGAATACCCGTTTATCATCTACATTTCTTCTTGGTGTAGCAATTTTAATGGCCAGTAGTGTATACATCGATAACACGAATATCGCACTAGACTTGCTTGGAATTGCTCTGTTGAATCGGCGCGTAAAATTCAGCACTAAAAATAATTTTCTTTCTAATGGGCGGCGAATCAACACTTTCCGCCCACACTGGATGTCGCACCAGGACTTGATTGACAGTGTTTTGTCTGGGCTGACGCCACTTGCACATTCAAAAAACAAAATTTGCAAATATCTGCCGAAAGACCAGAGAATATGCGCCTGGCGGCTCTCTGGATAGACACCCCGTATAATTGTATTAACTATTTGTTGTTAATATTCTCCAAGTTTATATTCATTCCTTATGGACCCTCAGATTTTCAGGAACATAAGCGTATGTTATTACGGAGCTTGTGAACTAAATGACAAGAAGTGCTCCTTCCAGTTGGGGAGCGTAATGGGGGATAAATTATTGCGTGATTGGAGAGCAAGTGCCACGATCCCCGCCCCGACAAATGGGGCTGGAGCTGTCAGAGTAGCGGAGCGAAGGCTGTTCCATTTGGCGCAGTCCGCGGCGCAGCGCCTGGAAGAGCGCGCCTCTCCAGACACGCAGCCAATTACTGCGCTACTCGGCACAGGTGGCGCGCGCCCTGTCAGCCGGAATGAGCAGCGCGGCCGGCCCGCTCCTGACGGCGTGGGAGCCCACACCTCGCGCCGAATCGCGCCTTACTGATTCACGGGCAATCGATAGCTGCGCTCGCACCTCGCCTCGCGCACACCTCGCACCGCCTTCTCGCACGGGGATTAGTTTCCCGCGTCGGTCGATAGCGAACCGTCGTAGACTGCGATGCGGGCAATTTTCCTTTATTGGATCCGTCCTCGGATCGGCCAACGGACAGTCGTCAGTCGGCGACAAATGGTACACAATGATTTGTCTGCTGAAGTTATCGACGCTTGAAAGGTTATTGCGGTATCTACATTACACGTAGCTAGAAACGTTTACAGTGAAGTTTTCAACTAATCGGTCAGGTGAATGTGGTCAAACATTATGGACAAAATAAAACTGGCCCGGAAAAACTCTATATACATTTCCTCTCTGTTTGTTACGGCTTATCTCAGCCACTACAGTAGCGACATTCATACGTTTCCACCAATAGACAGACTGATTCCGGAGGAAGGTCTGTGTATATAATTTCATGTTTGCAGTAATGATGACAGTGTCCGCAGGAGAAGTGCTAGCAACAGCATAAGCTTTTACTATTTGTGGCCGGACGAAGTGGCCGAGCGGTTCTAGGCGCTACAGTCTGGAACCTTTGACCGCTACGATCGCCGGTTCGAATCCTGACTCGGGCATGGATGTGTGTGATGTCCTTAGGTTAGTTAGGTTTAAGTAGTTCTAAGTTCTAGGGGTCTGATGACCTCAGATGTTAAGTCCCATAGTGCTCAGAGCCATTTGAACCATCTGAATCCCTTCGATACAGTGCCCAGAGAAGCTATGTGAGAGGTGTTAAAAAGTTTAGACTATCCTGAACACTTGTTCAGTTGATTCCAGCTCTCCGTGATGACATGTTTGGGCGCGTCTGACATATGTCCTATTACTAATGGACTCAGACAGGCGTGTGTTTGCTCTGTATCTAGCTGCCGTGCTTTATAGAACAACATCTATTAGCAATGCATAGAACTTAAACGCATGTTTGAAGAAGGGCTCTTTAAAGAGTCCAGAGTACACATCGGAAGGTTCACAAGTGTCACTCAGGTTACTGAACTGCAGTATGCTGACGACAATGCTTCTGTAGCTCACACGCTCGCAGAGTTGCCAGTGTCTGTACATTGTTTCGGTACTGCATGTAAACGGTTTGGTCTGACCATCAACATCCAAAAAACAAGCACAGCAAGCTTCTGCCGCTGCCTTTCCGAATTTCAGTATCTCTGTTTCCAGCACACCATTAGAACAAGTAGATTACTTCCTTTATTTAGGAAGTACATCAACTACTTCCTCATCGGAAAAGCTTTAGGACGTCTCCTACATCGGGTCTCCTTGAATAAAAATCTGACGCTATGCACCATACTAATAGTGTACCGAGTAATTGTTGTTCCTACTCTGCTCTATGGTTGCGAAACCTGGACATTGTATGCCGTTATCTTAAGAAACTAGAAAGCTTCAACCAGCAGAAGCTTATCTACATTATGTACATCAAATGGTATGACTTTATAACAAACGTTACTGTTCTTGAGAAAGCAAAGACATATAATATAGAAGCCACCGTTATCTGCCACCAACTCAGATGGGTTGGGCATGACTAGCGGATGAAAAATAACAATTTCCTAGACAAATTTTGTATAGTAGAAGGCCTCGTGGTGCATTCTCTGAAGCGCTATATGGACCAGTTCGAGAAGAACCTAAAGAGTTTAGACGTTGACCAAATTAATTGGTGCAAAGCAGCAAAAGACCATAAACACTGGCACACATCTACGTCAGCTCCTGTCTTACAATTTGAGCAGGTAAGACGGGGACACGAAAATGAAAAACGCCAGAGATGCAAACTTTGCCACGGCCTCCACCCTCTATTATCGGTAATATATATGGTGACATGTTTCATGCCATGCCAAAGGCATCTCCACATCTGAACTGCGATGCAATAATGGAAATGCAAGAGGAAAATGAAAACTCGGATACGGGTATTAGCCGAATATTCTTTAATCAATTGGGGTTTGGAGTAAACAGTCACCGCAACTCCAGAGAGCTACAAAAGCTTGATCAGAATATGCAAGGTGTTCCAGGGATATGACAAGAACGATCATTCGAAGTAAAAACGTCTTATTGACATGCCTCTCAAATGCTTACCTTAAGAGCTAGGAGCATATCTTCATCTTCCATACCGTGAAACAAATCTCCTCTACCGCATGTTCTCTGTTTTCCATACTTTTGGAAGAGGTACTATGGATCAAAACAACAGAGAAGTTCAGTAAACTTGGGCTCTATAGGGCAAATTTTAAGAGCTATGAGGACTCGTTCATCTTCGCTACTGTGGAATGAATTTCTTCTGCTGAACAACTGGTCACAGTTCTCAAGCTATGCATTTAGGTCTTATGTTTAACAGACAGTTTTTTTAATAGACAGACTGATTCACGGGGGTTTGTGTCTATATTCAAACAAGTCATCAGGCCGTAGATACGAAACCGGGTCTAGTTGCACTATGACTGACGTGGGTCTAATCCTTGTTAATGAACACCATACAGCATGCTGCAAATGACCACCGTTGATGTCAATGCAGCGGTGTACTCCATTTTTCAAACTGTGAGACAAGCCTAGCAGCTGTCCGTGAGGTATAACAGCAAGAGCGTTTTCAGTGTTCTGATGTCGCTCTTCCAGAGTGGGAGGATTATTTGATTACAACTAGCCCGTCAGTTTGCCCTTACGTAAAGACCACAGAGAGGCGATCGAGGTGGCCAGAAGACGGCACTGCCTATGATGATTGTCATCCCCTCAGCGAACACCTCACACGCTCGTAATATGGTTGTCAATGCGGCGTATGCTATTGCTCTGTCTTGCTGAAAATATCCACACAGTCGTCTATCTTAAGTAATTTGATCCACATATGGATTAAACGGTTTCTGGACGTACTGGTTGTTGTGGGTTGGCAGGAGACCAACACCGTAATATTAGAGGAAGCCGAAAGGCACGTGTTTTAGCTCACGCAGGCTGGCGTGAGGTCTGGAACAGGACAAGGAAATTAGACTAGCAAAAAAGGACGTAGTTGTTGAATACTTAACTTGAATCCATAAATGGTGAATATCGCTCTTGACGGTACATGTTTTACAGCATCAATAGTAACTGGTAATGGCGCCTTGCTAGGTCGTAGCAAATGACGTAGCTGAAGGCTATGCTAACTATCGTCTCGGCAAATGAGAGCGTATTTTGTCAGTGAACCATCGCTAGCAAAGTCGGTTGTACAACTGGGGCGAGTGCTAGGAAGTCTCTCTAGACCTGCCGTGTGGCGGCGCTCGGTCTGCAATCACTGATAGTGGCGACATGCGGGTCTGACGTATACTACGGACCGCGGCCGATTTAAAGGCTACCACCTAGCAAGTGTGGTGTCTGGCGGTGACACCACACTGGTTAGCATCAACAGTTTGATGAAAGAATCGTATTGCGATCCTGACGCCAGAAATTGTGCACCAAACACCAATCTTGAGATTGTACAACTATTCTTCAAACTACTTTTGGGGATTTTCTGATGCGTAGTCAGTCATGTGCCGTAAGTTCACAAGACCGACAAGCTGAACCAAGAAGAAATGGAAAAAACTCCACTTCACTCCAGAAACTACCGGCAGAACTCAACAAGCGGCCGGCCGGAGTGGCCGTGCGGTTCTGGGCGCTACAGTCTGGAACCGAGCGACCACTCCGGTCGCAGGTTCGAATCCTGCCTCGAGCATGGATGTGTGTAATGTCCTTAGGTTAGCTTGGTTTAATTAGTTCTAAGATCTAGGCGACTGATGACCTCAGAAGATAAGTCGCATAGTGCTCAGCGCCATTTGAACCCATCAAGAAGCGAAAGATTTTCTAGTCGCCTTAACTCAAGCACAGCAGTAAATTAGGAAGGATGCAGATACAGCACCTTTGTGGTAATGTGTCGACACGATGATCCCTTAATTCTCACTTACATAGACAAACGGCGTTGAAATTCCGTAGGACTTTATTCCAGACTTTTCTTCACTGGAGTAACGGTTCCGTGTGTCCAAACCTTTTTCCGATAGTTGCGGTTTTTATTCGCCACAGAGCCTGTTTTATGCCTTTTTGCCACGAAGCTTTACATTGCAGACTTTGCTGCAGGTTTTGCCAAAACGCCGAAATCACGTTTTCCTGCATTTTTTGTGATGGACCGTTCTCCCATTAGTTTTCCCGTTAATTAACAAGGGTCAGTTCTGTGTGAGTCTTACAAATTTTTCTGGGCCAGATTTATTTTTCCCACCATATAAAATGCTTGACAGCTCGGAAGGGCAAGCAGAGGGGACGGAAGTCTCTGTCATGTTGCTAAAGAAATCATCCTGTCAACTTTCTGATGTGATTTAGGGGAAGATGGGAAACCCAAATGAGGATGGCTTGTCCAGCGCTCTACTGCCCATCGTTCCAAAAGAGTCCAGTGGCTGAAGCATCTGCACCTACATCTATGTTTATACTTACCATCAGACGTTTCGGCTAGGGACGGACAGTACGTCGTGTACCATTACAGTGTCCCACGCCCTTTCCATCTCGACAGCGGTGCAGAAGTTTGTCAGGCATCGTCTGTTGGCGGCGGAATGGGCCTTTGCGGTGCTGTTCTTACTATTTTATGGAGTTCCAAATGTGACATGTCGTTGAAGTTCTCTTCGAAGGCACCGAACGAAGTATCTACGTCCAAATCGGTATGAGTACTCATCAATTCACATTTGTGTGCTTGCTGTAGGGTTCATAGAACTACTCCAGAGGAGCACATGTGAGCTCTGATTTCTATTGTTACATCACGACGGTCTTTTCTCCTTATGCAAGTGTGAGTAAAAAAATAATACTGGCATTCGGAGAAGAAGGTTGGTGTTTGTAATTTCGCGAAAAGATCTCGCCGCAATGAAAAGGGTTTTTGTTCTAGCAATTTCCGCTCCGACTCGCTTATTTGGTGATAAAGCAAGCCGACCGCTGTGGCCACGCGGTTCTAGGCGCTGCAGTCCGGAACCGCGCGACTGCTACGGTCGCAGGTTCGAATCCTGCCTCGGGCATGGATGTGTGTGATGTCCTTAGGTTAGTTAGGTTTAAGTAGTTCTAAGTTCTAGGGGACTGATGACCTCAGATGTTGAGTCCCATAGTGCTCAGAGCCATTTGAACCATTTGATAAAGCAAAACGCGCTGTACTTATTTGTATTTTGTGTCCCCTGTCAGTACTGTCTAGTAAGGATCACATTTCGCGTAGCAATACTACAGGAGAGAAGACGGACAAGTGTAGTGTCGGTAGTGCCTTGACTAGATTCGTTGCACTTTCCATGTGTTCTGCCGGTAAAACGCAGTCTTCAGTTAACGTTCCCTACAACGTTTTTTGTGTGAGCGTACCAGTTTAAGTTGTTTGTAATCACTAGATATTTAAGTGAACCGACAACATTCAAATTTTTATCGAGCAAGATGGAGCATTAGTTAGTGCACAGGAATCGCATTCGGTGAGAATGTTCAATCCTGCGTCTCGCCGTCCCGATTTAGATTTACCGTGATTTTCCTAAATCGCTTCAGGCAAATGCCGGGATGGTTGCTTTGAAAGATTTCCTTCCCCATCCTTCCCTAATCCGATGGGACCTATGACCTCGCTGTTTGGTCCCCTTCCCGAAATCAACCAACCAAAATTCAAATTTTTGTTATTCGTCGTTCAAAAGAAATTAATGGAATTTTTTTAGATCTCATGTGGAAGACATCTCAGCTTTTATTGTTCAGGTTCAATTTTCAGCTTTGCATCATGGAGATATGTTGCCTAATTCTTTTGTAAAAGACAATATCATCTACAAACAATCTAAGAAGGATGCTGTGGTTGTACATACAAGGGACGTTCAATAAGAAATGCAACAATTTCTTTCTGAAATCAGGTTAACTATGCTCCAAAACCCTGTTTTTCAAAATAATCTCTGTTCAGAGCGAGGGCCTTACGCCACCTGACTGGGACGGCCTGTATGCCCACATGGTGCTATTCTCCTGGTCCACTTCGGAGCCAGCGTCTTGCTGCATCAATAAGCTCCCCATCACGCACGTGCCGCTTCCCGCAGAGTGCACCCATCCTTCATTTGGCCAAACAAAAATATGGTTCAAATGGCTCTGAGCACTATGGGACTTAACTTCTGAGGTCATCCGTCCCCTAACTAACCTAAGGACATCACACACATCCATGCCCGAGGCATGATTCGAACCTGCGACCGTATCTGTCGCGCGGTTCCAGACTGTAGCGCCTAGAACCGTTCGGCCACTCCGGCCGTTGGCCAAACAGATTGGAATCGGAAGGCGTGAGATATGGACTGTAGGATGGATGAGGAGGAACAGTTCAGTCAGTGACGATTTTCGACAAAAAATTGTTACGATCAGCTCGTAAAGCGTAAGTAATTCCGCACATATGGTCCTTCGTTGCCCTTTATGGTCATCTTAATGTTAATTGTCATCTTAATGTTAATTTTAATGTTAATTGTGATCCGTCGATCGCCTCGAATGAGAGTACACGTACTTTCGAACGATGCAGCTGCGTGAGACCGGCCGGCACGCGGGAGATAGGACAGGTTTGCGTGACCTTGTTGTGATGCTGACAGACTCACAGACTCAGACAACGACTGTCTGTGCTTTTGTTCACTGCCTGGTCTCAGTAGACATTCTGCAAGCGCCTATGGCTGTCTACGGTGCTCTGGTTTTCCGGGAAAAGAAATCCAATGACAACTATCTGTTAGGAACGCACCTCTGTTATAAAAGACATTTTGAAGGCTCCGTATGGTGCTGTCGCCTGTCGGAACTTCTTCAAGAAACTGTAGGGGCTGAAAAGGGAACATTCTGCGATGTCCCACAACAAATTCCGCATTTTTCAACCGGAACTGACCGAGAAAAAAAGTGTTGCATCACTTATTGAACGTCCGCATCTCGTGGTCGTGCGGTAGCGTTCTCGCTTCCCACGCCCGGGTTCCCGGTTCGATTCCCGGCGGGGTCAGGGATTTTCTCTGCCTCGTGATGGCTGGGTGTTGTGTGATGTCCTTAGGTTAGTTAGGTTTAAGTAGTTCTAAGTTCTAGGGGACTGATGACCATAGATGTTAATTCCCATAGTGCTCAGAGCCATTTTGAACTTATTGAACGCCCCTAGTAGCTTCAATTTTTAAAAAGTTAATTTCTTGATTTGGCAGCTATAAGCATTAAAAGTTACTTGCATACATCATAAAAGTCTCCACGTTGTCTGTTATGTCTTGACAAAAATCTCTCCTTCTCATATTTACACGTTCTGGATATAGTCTGTCTCGCCTGCCTCATCCTATGTGTATTATGACTTCAGTTGCCATGCTTCAAATTGTTCGTTATTACGGTGTTGATTAACCGGTGTTTGGCGAAAATATGTTGTTTTTCTACTCATCCTCCGCTTTCGGTCATTGTGACGAGGGAAGGCCAAAAAAGAAAATCGTGAAGTTTTAATTTCCTGCCTTTTGGTGTCGTGGTTGCAATAGCGACTTTGCCTACCTTAAACGAAGGATTAACTGAAACGTTGACTATTAACTGTAATATGTAACATTAACAGGTATAGCTTGATCAATATTGTGCCTGGATTCGTTGCAAATTATCTTTACTATTTATGACACTAATTTTTAACGGATTTGATTCTCTTAGAATTCCTCTTCCTTTGCGCAGCGGAACAAGTGACAAATAAGCAAGTATTTTGTTTCCGCCCTCTCCTTTTATATTTTTGACAGTCTTGGGTAAGAATGCCAACAGAAGCGGCGGAATGAAGGGACGAAATGAGATCGCTCTGCTGCAAAGGCTGTCGCAAGTTTGCCACGCACTTTTCAGTCGTAAACGCCGTCTCCCTTTCACGTCAGACCGATGAGGATTCGCGCGAGCCTTTGATGTTCGCGGAACTGGATGGCTGCAAATCAAGACGCGTCTCAAGATTTCGTTTGATCTGCTGTGTAAGTTCGGCGTGTAGAGGTTGCACACATTCGCATACCTGAGCGATGCCAGGCGTTTCCTTGCCGAAAGGCCATACCATTTCAATGTCCCTTCAGTGCTCTGCAGCTAACAACCAGGTCCCGGAGAGACTGAAGTAAGTCGTCCACACACGCCTGCGTGCAGCACGTCTCAGAATCGAGTTCGCCAAGAGGTCACAAGCAAAAACTCACCTAGTTGTAATTTACTTATACTTAATTTCCCTTTGTGAAGACTTGAAACGTCATTATCAAAATCTTGGTAAACTTCTGAAGGTCATATTAGCCAGCGATATGCCACAGTTGCAGCGATATGGATTATGTACCGTGACAATGGAAAATCCATGGCAGAGCGCCATTCGAAACCGGAAGTCCTGGATATCACGAGAATGCTTCCAGGACTGACTGGGTCAGTGATGTTTCCTCTTATTGAAGCAACGAGGTCAGTGAACTGTTTTCATTCCTTTGATTTCAGTGTTTGCATTGATGTTAACATGGATGTATCTGTAGTACAGCTCGGCGACTCCCTCAATGGTTCCCAAGTACCTCTGGCTGGCAACTTATAAGTTGCCCGCCAAAGGCAAGGTTCATAGTTTCGAGTCCGATCCACCAAGAAATTTTAATCTACCAGAAAGTTTCAAATCAGTGCATTCGGCGTTGCAGATTGAAAAATCTTTCCGGAGACAGTTTACTAGTTTCTAATCTAATGAGTCATTATCAGAAGCAGTGTCTTGTTACAAACAATAAAATGTCGAGCAGTCAACTTCCACACCTGACAACTCTGCTGACAGTGACCAGGCTGAGCGCTAGGTGGCGGTTCGAAGCGTTGATTTTGCAACAAAATACTGTATCTGATGATGATTCATAGAACTGAAATCGGTAAACTGCAGTAAATTCATCCAATGCAATATAGAGCATTATGCATAAAAAGTATATTTCGAAACAGCCGCGTGCTCAAATAAGATCGTGAGAAATTTTGTGGTGGCTTCTGTTGACATGGATTCGTCCACAGCGATAAGTTTCCACAGCACCGCGTAGTTAAAGCGCGCGTATCCCCTTGTCGTTCTACAACTACGCGACTACTCTAGAAATCACACTTCCGTGCCTGGCAGTGTGTTCTTTGAACCACCTTCAGATTATTTAATTATCGTTCCACTCTCTAACAGCATGTGGGAAAAATCTTCCTGTGAGAGATCTGGTTTCTCTTATTTTATTAAAATGGTTCAAATGGCTATTAGCACTATGGGACTTTATATCTGAAGTCATCAGTCCCCTAGAACTTAGAACTACTTAAACCTAACTAACCTAAGGACACCACACACTTCCTTGCCCGAGGCAGGATTCGAACCTGCGACCGTAGCGGTCGTGCAGTTCCAGACTGAAGCGCCTAGAACCGTTCTCCCACTCCGGCCGGCTCTTCTTTTATTATGAGTGTCATTTCTCCCTACGTAAGTTGCCGATAGTAAAATACTCTCACATTCAGAGGAGAAAGTTGGTGATTGAAATTTCGTGAAAAGATCTCGCCGCAACGAAAAATGCCTTTGTTTTAATAATCCCCGTCCCAACTTACTCATCATATCTGTGACACTTTCTCCCCTATTTTGCGATAATACAAAACGAACTGCCCTTCTTCGAACCTTTTCGATGTCCTTCGTCAGCCCTATCTGGTAAGGAGTCCTTACAGCTCAGCAATACTCTAGCAGAGGACGAACAAGTGCAGTCTAGATGGTCTCTTTAGTAGACCTGTTGCATCTTCCAATAAAACGCAGCCTTTCCCACAACATTATCTGTGTGATCGTTTAAACTAAAGTTATTCGTTATTACAATTCCTAGGTATTTAGTTTATTTGACGGCCTTTAAATTTGTGTGATCTAACGTGTAACCGAAATTTAGTGTATTTCTTACTGTAGTCTACTCACGTGGATGACCTCACACTTTTTCCAATTGAGAGACAGTTGCTTATTTTCGCGCCATTTAGGTATCATGGCTAAGCCATTTTGCAAATGGTTTTGATCTTCTGACAACTTTACTGGACAGTAAATGACAGCATCATCTGCAGACAATCTCCTAAATTATTTATGTAGATTAGGAACAGCACAGGACCTAAAACACTTCCTTGGAGAACGCTGGATATCACTTCTGATTTACTCGACGATTTTCCGTCGATTACTACGTACTGTGACCTTTCTGAGGGCAATTCGCCGGATCCATTTGCACAACTGAAGCGATACTCCATAGGCACGTCATTTGTTTGGTAGTTTCTTGTGAAAAATTGTGTCAAAAGACTTCTGGAAATCTAGAATTATGGAACCCATTTGAGATCCCCCCTGCCGCCCGGGATTAGCCGAGCGGTCTAAGGCGCTACAGTCATGGACTGTGCGGCTGGTCCCGGCGGAGGTTCGAGTCCTCCCTCGGGGATGGTTGTGTGTGTTTGTACTTAGAATAATTTAAGTTAATTAGTGTGTAAGCTTAGGGACTGATGACCTTAGCAGTTAAGTCCCTTAAGATTTCACACACATTTGAACATATTTTTGAGATCCCCTGTCGACAGCACTCATTACTTTGTGTGAATACAGAGCTGAATCCGTCCTCGCCGTGTGTCAATAGATCGTTACCTTTGAGATAATGCATAATGCTCGACCACAATATGCGTTCCCAAATCCTACTGCAAATCGACTTCAGTGGTATGGGTCTGTAATTGAGTGGATTACTCCTATTTCCTTTATTCAGTATCTGTGTGTTCTGGCAGTTTTTCATTCTTTGGGTACGGATCTAATGTCGAGCGAGCGTTTGCACATGACTGTTAAGTATGGGGTGATTGTGTCAGCATACAGTGAAAGGAAGCTAATTTGTATGCTATTTGGACCGGAAGACTTGCCTTTGTTAAGTGTTTTCAGCTGCTTCGCTAGACCGAGAACATCTACTCCCAAGTCACTCATGTTGGCAGTTGTTCTCGAGTCGAATTCTAGAATATTTACTTCGACTTTTTTGGTGAAGGAATTTCAGAAAACTGCTTATAATATGCAGACCTAGTACCCTCGATGAAGATGAAATGGGAGATATGATACTGTGTGAAGAGTTCGACAGAGCACTGAAAGATCTGAATCGAAACAAGGCCCCCGGAGTAGACAACATTCCATTAGAACTACTGACAGCCTTGGGAGAGCCAGTCCCGACAAAACTCCGTCTGGTGAGCAAGATGTATGAGACAGGCGAAATACCCTCAGACTTCACGAAGAATATAATGATTCCAATCCCAAAGAAAGCAGGTGTTGACAGATGTGAAAGTTACCGAACTATCAGTTTAATAAGTCACAGCTGCAAAATACTAACACGAATTCTTTACAGACGAATGGAAAAACTGGTAGAAGCCGACCTCGGGGAAGATCAGTTTGGATTCCGTAGAAATGTTGGAACACGTGAGGCAGTACTGACCCTACGACATATCTTAGAAGAAAGATAATGAAAGGCAAACCTACGTTTCTAGCATTTGTAGACTTAGAGAAAGCTTTTGGCAATGTTTATTGGAATACTCTCTTTCAAATTCTGAAGGTGGCAGGGGTAAAATACAGGGAGCGAAATCCTATTTACAATTTGTACAGAAACCAGATGGCAGTTATAAGAGTCGAGGGACATGAAAGGGAAGCAGTGGTTGGGAAGGGAGTGAGACAGGGCTGTAGTCTATCCCCGATGTTATTCAATCTGTATACTGAGCAAGCAGTGAAGGAAACAAAAGAAAAATTCGGAGTAGGTATTAAAATCTATGGAGAAGAAATAAAAACTTTGAGGTTCGCTGATGACATTGTAATTCTGTCAGAGACAGCAAAGGACTTGGAAGAGCAGTTGAACGGAATGGACAGTGTCTTGAAAGAGGGATATAAGATGTACATCAACAAAAGCAAAACGAGGATTGTGGAATGTAGTCGAATTAAGTCGGGTGATGCTGAGGGAATTAGATTAGGAAATGAGACACTTAAAGTAGTAAAGGAGTTTTGCTATTTGGGGAGCAAAATAACTGATGATGGTCGAATTAGAGAGAATATAAAATGTTGACTGGGAATGGTAAGGAAAGCGTTTCTGAAGAAGAGAAATTTGTTAACATCGAGTTTAGATTTAAGTGTCTGGAAGTCGATTCTGAAAGTATTTGTATGGAGTGTAGCCATGTGTGGAAGTGAGGCGTGGACGATAAATAGTTTAGACAAAAAGACAATAGAAGCTTTCGAAATGTGGTGCTACAGAAAAATTCTGAAGATTAGATGGGTAGATCACATAACTAATGAGGAAGTATTGAATAGAATTGGGGAGAAGAGGAGCTTGTGGCACAACTTGACAAGAATTAGGGACCGGTTGGTAGGACATGTTCTGAGGCATCGAGGGATCACCAATTTGGTATTGGAGGGCAGCGTGGAGGGTAAAAATCGTAGAGGGAGACCAAGAGATGAATACACTAAGCAGATTCAGAAGGATGTAGGCTGCAGTAGGTCCTGGGAGATGAAGAAGCTTGCACAGGGTAGAGTAGCATGGGGAGCTGCATCAAACCAGACTCAGGACCGAAGACCACAACAACAACAACAGTACCCTCGATGACGAAATCGGGAACGCAATGTGATTTAGCCGCTTTGAAGCGTCGCGATTCTCGACGACACTTGTCAGTATTGTGCGCAGCAAGTGCGCGCTTCGGTCGGCACAGGGCAAGCAGAGCGCGTGTCGCAGAGGGCGGCGGCCTGGTCCCACCTGTCGGCGTGGCGGCGCGTTTGTTTGGCGGCGTCGTGGCACAATATTGATCTGCGCCGACGCGGCTAGTGCCACAAAGCGACCGCTTTGTCAAAGTCGCAGCCCCCACCGTGGGAACATCTGCTGGAAACGCTCACAAACTGCACGCTGCGACGCGGAATTGCTGACCTGTTGACAGAGGCGCTGCAGTTGGTTCGCAAAATAAGTGCGGCACTTTTAAGTTGCCCCTCTTGGCTGGCCTTTCATTGCATCCACTATCCTCTAATAAAAGGCTGAATTGTCTTTTTATCGTTCACGTCAAACAGTCAAACGTCCTCAATTATTCAAAGGGCTCTGAGTACTATGGCACTTAACTTCTGAGGTCATCAATCTCCTAGAACTTAGAACTACTTAAACCTAACTAACCTGAGGACATCACACACATCCATGCCCGAGCCTGTGACCGTAGTGGTCGCGCGGTTCCAGACTGTAGCGCCTAGAACCGCTCGGCCACCCCCGGCCGGCTCCTCAATTATTCGTTGGATGTATTGCAGTCTGTCTTCCCCTACAGTTTTTACCCTCTACAGCTCTCTCGAGCTTCATGGAGGTTATTTTCTGATGCCTTGATACATGTCCTGTCCCTTCTTCTTGTCAGTGTTTTCCATATGTTCTTTTCTTCGTCGGTTCTGCGAGGAACGTCCTTGTTTCTTATATTTTCAGTCCACCGAATTCTCGGCATTTGTCTATGGCACCAAATCTCCAGCGCTTTGATTCTCTTCTGTCTTGGTCTTCCTAATGTCCATCATTCACTGGCATACACGTACATTCTCAGAAATTTCTTCCTGAAATTAAGGTCTATGTTTGATACTAGTCGACTTCTTTTGGCCAGGAATGCCCTAACGCCTGTGTTAGTCGGCTTTTTCTCTCCTGCTTACTTCGTTCGTCGTAAGTCATTTTTCTTCTAAAGTTCCAGAATTCTCTAACTTCATCTAATTTTTGATCGCCTTTTGGTGTTAAGTTTTTCTCTGTTTTCAGCTTCGGGAACTGCTCACTACTTTTATTTGTTACCGCTTTGTTCTCAGTCTCTGTACTCATTAGAGCGTCCGCCGGGGTTGGCGCGCGGTCTCAGGCGCCTTGTCACGGTACGCGCGGCTCCTGCCCGAGGTTCGAGTCCTCCCTCGGGCATGGGTGGGTGTGTCGCCCTAGAGTACTTTGCGTAAGTTAGTTTAAGTTAGATTAAGTAGTGTGTAAGCTTAAGGACCGATGACCTCAGCAATTTGGTCCCGTAAGACCTTACCACAAATTCCTAGAATTTTCTTCGTTAGAGTGGTCATTCCATTCGGCAAATTCTGTAATAGCAATGTCATCGGCGAATCTTATCGTTGATATCCTTTCAACCTGAATTTCAATCCCACTTCCGAAGATTTCTTTTATTTCTATCATAGCTTCTTCCCAGCCATCACTGGAAACAAACATCTATGGACACACTAAAATTAAATGTAATGAAATAATTGATGTTTTCACGAAGGAGCTAAGAGCGCTGCTGGAGAACTGATTATTCTTCGTGTTTTACTGTTGCTATTAACACATGTCGATAAAAAGAGAAGCACATTCGACTAATTTGGGACCGCGCCTTCGAATGGGCGTATATAATTTCATTTTAAAAACCATTTGTTTGTAATGGGAAATGTAATGTACCGCGCTTTCCTTCGGCGCTGGGCGTCCTTTGAGAAACTTAATGAGCAGGATTTCATGCTTGTTTATATAAATACTACAAGTGAGGGAAATATTATTTATGTCTCCTATTGCCACATTTACAATAAGAAATGTTTAGTCCGTGTATTACGTGTGGACGACTGGGGAACGATCCGTGATTAAATTTCATGCAATTTATGGAATTTATAAATTTACTTTTTCTTTAATTTTTTGTGTATCGTTTATTTTTCGGTCCCAGTTGCACCATTTTTGCAGTATGACGAGTTTCGTGGTCCCTGGACAATCTTCAGATCTAGAAACAGAGTAAAACTAAACATGCACTACCAATTATTTTACTAAAAATGGAAGGGATATACTTTTCATTTTAATAATACATTTTTACGTAATTTTACTCTCTTTTTTTACGCAAGTTACTGTGACGTTTTACAGAACGTAAATCCGTCATGCTCATGACATCTATCCCTGCCCCTTCAATGTTTTCTCTTCCCTCTCTCAATCTCCATCACTCCACTTTCACTCCTGTCCCCTCCCCTCTCCCTTTTCCATCTTTTCTCCCCTCTCCCCTCCCTCCTCTACTTACCTATTTAAAACACAACCACAACAGCACAGCGCAATAACCTGACGCGGGAACACTAAAAGATAATAAATTAATATAAAACTGTGCATGTGCTCTAATGTTAATGGCGCCAGCGCCAACCGGAAGTTAATGGCTAAACTTTTTCCCTAGTGCCCCATGAAGACCTTCCTCCTAATCCTGAAAATGAAAGTGTAATTATTTATAAGGAGAATGAACTTGTAGTTGTAGTTTTGCACCTTCGTATTCCGCTGGATGGATCTTACCTTTCTACAAAATCTCTGTCGTTCCCTTTAGACACAGATTTTATGTTGAGAAAGACAAAGGTCTTGTTAAATAAACTCCAGCATCAGTTACTATATTTTCATCGATTAAAGTGTTCGAGAATAATAATCGTTGAAGCAGATTTTAAGGAATGACATGACGTCGATGTCATTAGAGACGGAGCACAGGTTCAGTTGGAAGCACATGGAGGACGGCAGCGTCACCTTCTGGGGTAAAATGAACTGTCATAGGAACTACACGAGAAATAACGATGTACCATACAATTAAATACAGCAAACGAAACACTGCAGTACATGCACTATAAATAGTGAATTATGTACAAGGAACTTGTTTATCATTATTTTTTATGCACAAGCCCATGTCAACAAAGTGTTTCGATAATTCAGAACATTCGTTAGTTACATAGGCTTAGACTTGTCATGTGATGCCATGTAGGCGATTTTCGAGTCAGTTATGACGGTACAAAGATATGGACAACCTCCAAAGTGAGAAGAATCCTCCGACCTAGCTAGGAATCGAACCCGGGCCCTTTCGGTTAGTAATCTGTCGTGCGGCCCCCGCATCTACGGAGAGGAACAACGTACAAGTTTTAAATCAGTGTAAAGGAGCAGAAGGAACTATTGGATTATGGTCTGTTGATTTAGGATGACAGTACAGGCACGTGACTAAGAACAGCAAGTAAGAAAATTACTGCTTTAAGAGAATACCGCCATTGATTGCCGTAGCTCGGGTTAGAAATGCGAAACAGTTTCATCTGGTACTTCCATGGCGACCCGTACTATGTGCGTTGCGAAGGTGAAGTACATGCTATCTGATGCGGAAGGGGATGCGTGGCAGGTACTAATGTCTGGCTAGGGCCACACCATGTCGCACTTAAGCTTCATCAAGTGTCAGCTTTCTAATTACGTCGCGGGCCAGGGGACGGGAAACATGAGTTATACGTTTGGAATACGTTTACTCTTCCCAGCCTGCGCCCCTCCTCGTCTGCTTACGTGCCCGCTTACGCGCACGCTCCGAAGCTTCAATTAATTCACACGTCACAGCAATAAATTCTCCAACTTTGTCCACTGACTTGTACGCTATACAGGCACCTCGTTTACGACGCACCTAATCTTCTTAATCATTTTCGCTCCATCTTCCGTATCAGATATTACATCCACGTCTTGGCACCTAACAGGGTTTCTGCATAGTACTGCCGACAAATTACGATTACCATGCGCAGGTGCCGACTTCACTGCTTCGATTCTTTTCGGATTTATTTGGCCACGTACAACTGCCAAGGCGAGCAGGATATTTATTTGCTACGTTGACTCTGATTGGTATACACTTCTCGAATATGAACACACATCCGCACTAGTAAGATTTGTTCTTGAGTAGTAATGTCGCAATACCGCACCTGTTCCTTGTGTAGACTCATAATCTTCATAAAACACTTTATTCTGTAACTCAGCAATACATATTCTGCGCATCGCATTGTATCGTACATGAAATCCTCCACTTTAGACAGACATACTTATGGCATTTGTAATGAGCATCTTATTTTAGGCACCCAAACGCACATAAATCGAAGCTAATCACCACACTGTCTCTCATGTGTACTTTTACAACTAATACCAAAACGTGAGATCGTGTTTGAGACACACTGCACACCTAAAAAGGCCAAACACATTATGTCATTGTAACTCCAGGTACTACTTCAACGTGTTTCTTGTATTTACTTTACAGAGCGAGGTGATGCAGTGGTTAAAATTCTTGAGTCGCATTCTGCAGAAACGAGACTGAATTCCTTATTCAGACACACAGACTTAGGGTGAAATGGGTTCAAAATGGTTCAAATGGCTCTGGGCACTATGGGACTTAACATCGGAGGTCATCAGTCCCCTAGAACTTAGAACTACTTAAACCTAACTAACCTAAGGACATCACACACATCCATGCCCAAGGCAGGATTCGAACCTGCGACTGTAGAAGTCGCGTGATTCCGAACTGAAGCGCCTAGAACCGCTCGGCCACAACGGCCGGCTGTGAAATGGGAAGACAAATGCTGTATGCGGATTTATTAGACGAATTGTAAGGAAGTATAATTCACAAACGAAACAGATGAATGATATCGTCGTCTTTCAGATAGTTATTGAATAATGTTAGATGGTCTGGGACCAGTGCCAAGTTGTATTATTAGAGACGAGACAAGCTTTGAGCTTCTAAACAGGAAACGAGGTCAGATGCTACGACGAAAGTAAAGGCGACAACAGAAAGATAGAGCAAGACGAAGTAAGCTTTTCGTCAAAGATCTTGGCCCCCTGAAGAAAACATTTAAATGACTTCGAGGAAAATACTTCGACTGCAGAGTTGTACGGAAGTGACACTGTGAGAAAATCTAAAGGTAAGGAACTGGAAATGACGCGAGTCAAAAATCAAGTGTCTACTTCAGGTTAATCAGAACGTTATCGTAGAACATTATGTAAAAAGAGACTGCTTATAATTCATTAACATCAGTTATTCTATACACATCTATATGCCGTCCACTTTAAGGCGACTAAATACATAATTGAAAAATAGGAGCTGAATTAAAAATATTAATCCGCTACTCGTGACTGCATCTTCTGCATGAATGATGATAGAAGCTTGGCATAAATTTTAACTTGCACATTGGACTAAAAAAAGTTTTATTTTCAAAAGCAACTTCCGATTTTAGAAGGGTAAATCTTCTACATGCATACGAATACAGCCTTGATGTACTTTTTGTTTTTGTTTGCCTTTCACTTGACGAGTGGCAAACATCCAGACTGCAGTTAAGATCGTCCCATACTTTTCCGAACGTGTCTTGCGTTATGTCCTTCATTTCTATTGCTGTCCGGCGTTGCAGGTCGCTCAAAGCTGTTGGAACGGGAGGCGCGTAAACGGAGTCGTTCTCAAATCCACACAAGAAATCACATACCTTGAGAACATGTGACCCCGGAGGTCCGATGGTGCAATGGGAGATCCGTTCGCCCGTTATGACAGATCCATCGCTGACGCAGCCCTTTGTTAAGAAAGGATGTTGAAAAATGAAACACCTTTTGTTGCAGTGTTGTCGCCAGCTTCCACTCATTAGATAATTAACCAGAGAACGAGTCACCGAGCAAGCTACAGACAACTACACAAATCGGCAATTAACAGCTGACGCCAAGATAACTTTTAGTTTATAGTTTCGACGCGTTAGTCAAAATCCACACAAAGTTATTATCTTTATTCATGTCAAAGATATAGTCTTGTAACATCGGATGCGTCCTTTTGAAACATCACGAACTCCAGTTTATTTAGCAAACAGCAAAGTTATGAAAAACAGAAATTACGAGGGCTGATCAACAAAAGGACTGAGACTGAATTTACTCTAGTTTCCTATTTGTAACATGAATATTTGGAAAGAGCGGGTTCTTAAGTATAATGTCTATTCTTGTATGGGTAGGTTGGTAGTAATACTATGTTTTGTAGACGCTCTTTGCATTTCGCATACCAAACAATGGATGTGATGCGAGAGGAGCAGTACGGTGCAATAAAATTCTGTGTTCGTTTAAACGACACAGCTAATGAAACTTATGATAAGGTACAGCAAGCGTACGGTGAAGATGCAGTACCTTGTCCAACAGTGTTTAGGTGGTTCAAAAGGCTCTCAGCACTATGGGACTTAACTTCTGAAGTCATCAGTCCCCTAGAACTTAGAACTACTTAAACCTAACTAACCTAAGGACATCACACACATCCATGCCCGAGGAAGGATTCGAACCTGCGACCGTAGCGGTCGCACGGTTCCAGACTGTAGCGCCTAGAACCGCTCGGCCATACCGGCCAGCTGTTTAGGTGGTTCGAGGACTTCAAAGAAGGCGGCCTTGTCTTTGTCAAGCATCATGTTTCGGTTTCTGATGTCACTGAAGACAACATCAACATAGCTAGTGTGATTGTCCGTGAAGGCGGATAACATTACGTAACCTCGATGAAAGGCTGACAGTTTCATATCGTGATGTCTTTACGATTATGCATAAACAACTCCATAAGACTCGTGTTTGTGCCCGTTGCACGCCACGTTTGGTGACTCCCGTAACAAAAGACTGTGCGAATGGAGAAACTCCGTGAGGTGCTGCGTCTCTATACTGATAAGAGGGGATGTGTTTCTGGAATCCATAATCACCGGTAATGAGTTACGGTTGTATCATTATGATACTGAAGGAAAACGAGCCAGCACAGTCTGGAAGGCGGAAGTTGTTCCATTTGCAGGGAAAGTGGTGGCGATCGCATTTTTTATAGCCATGGATTGTTTTACCAGTATGCAGTTCCCCTTCACACTACTGTTACAGCAGAATGTCACACGTCAGTCTTGGCTAAACTGAGAAAGTACGTTCAAGGAAACAAACAGAATTTGCTCGGACTGGGTGGCGACTTCATCACGGCAAAGCGCAGCCTCACGTTGCAAGTCAAGTCTTGCAGTTTCTGGCTCAGTTCAACATTACATGTGTACCGCATCCGCCTTACAGCCACGATTTTGCACCCTGTAATTATTTTTATTTTCCATCACTAAACGCAAAGCTTCGGGGTATACGATTTAAGAAATCTGAAGCAGTTCTGGAAAAGTGAGGCGGTTCTCAAAGCCCTGACAAAGAATGGCCTGCACCAAGTATTCGAGGACTGGAAGAGAAGCTGTACAAAAGTGCATTGAATTACGAGGGGTGTACTTTGAAAAAGATAATGTAAACACTGAAATGGAGTTAAAAAAAAAACAATCTCAGTCTTTGTGGAGAAGTCCTCATCATTTTCACTTCGCTCTAAGAGAAATTTAAAGTTCTCGCGGATTTTACGTCATTGGATGTACTTCGAAAAACGTTTATCGTCACTTATTTTTCTCTACATTTTGGACAAAAATCATCCGTCAATTAAGAATAATGAAGGACGGAATGAAACGGGTATACGGTATTAGATGACAGGGCGTTGACCCACGATTAAATCTACTGAATCTTGTGGAAGATAAATTTTTCGCTTGCAGCGAAGGTTGGAAAGAATGTTTACGTTTATTCGTCCAAAATATCTCTTACCATTACAAAGTAGGCGTTAGTGCAACATGCGTAAAGGCATTCACGAATAGTTCACTACAGTTGGACAGCATCAGTTGACCCGCCAGGTTAGCCGAGAGCGCTAATGTGGTGCTTTCTGGAGTCGGGTAGGCGCACCGGCCCCAGATCGAATCCGCCCGGCGGATTACGAACGTGGGTAGGTGTGCAGGATAGCCAGGATGTGGTTTTTAGGCGGTTTTCTACATCTCCCTAGGTGAATACCGGGTTGGACCCATCCCACCTCAGTTACACGACTCGCAGACATTTGAAATACGGTAGCACTGTGTAACACCTCCGTTTTTATCCCGACCTGATCTGATCGAATAGGAGCCCAATATTTATTATTAACATGACCGTGTACCTAATGGGGCTGGTAATCGTAATTGACTGCTACGGAAGTTGTTACTTTCCAGTTCGTCCTGTTCAGTACTATAATACTGAATGTATGGTAATAAGAAACACCAACACAGTTTTACTAATTATGAACTTATATTCTTCTCAAAACACAAAAAGGAAACAACCACTGCCTTCGTCATACATATCTAATTACGGCAAATCTCAGCAAAGGCTTTCTTCATTTGCCATTATCGTCACACGCTAATCCATCACTGCATCCAGCACTGCAATCCAAGGTAAGGGCGGCACGGTAGACGCGAAACTAAATATCGGCACTAGTAACGTCACTGATCACTTTTATAAAGATACTTCATCACTTTCCCGGTATTTATTTATTATTTAGGGGTCTAACCAAAGCGATGGTGACACCCTTCTCGGTTAAAATACCTGTATTCCAATAATGGCTTCCACACCCACACACCATTCCCGCCAACCACTCTGGCGCATCTCGACACTCGCTCTCGCAACACGTCACAATCGAGTGTTCGGCCTATCGACCTGTGCCGAGTGCAAAGTTATAGTAAGGGCCTACGGACCCCTTACAACTGTATCATAGTTTACACTAGACGCAGACAGCTGGAGTATACTGATTCCGTCCCAGGGGGTATGGGGTGGCGGCAGGAAGGACATCCGGCCGCCCCTTTAAATTAATCATTCCAAATTCGTTGTAACCACGCCGACCCTGCGAAAACTGCGGGACAAAGGCGCAAGCAAAAAGAAAAAAAACTAGGAAAGAGTCAGTTGCGTGGTAGGGTTGGTGAGGGAAGGAAGGGGGCGAGGTGGAAAGGGGAGGAGGGATATATTGCACGAACAAGCAAAGTTCAGAACATGTAAAAAAGAAAAGTCTGTCAAAGACATTGAGTGAAGTACCTTCGCAGATGTAAAAATGTGAGTAGAGAACATAAAAGAATGTAGACTGTAAACAAAACAGAAAAATAACAGCTCTCTTCAGCATGACGGCAGTCATTAGTTACACATACCGTGTCCGTCGAGTAGTGGGATGGAGGTCGAGTTCAGAGACAGCCTCTTTAGCAACAGCGGCGGCGCTCGGGCATAGTGACGGAGATGCCTGGCTGGGGATGCCTCGCAGCACAAAGCTGAGCGCGGCGCCAGGTGCGTGTAGAACGCGCGACCTTTCTACCGAGGCGATGACGGCGTCGCCGGAGGCCTGGTCGCCGACCCAACGGGTGACGATGGCTGTCCGGACCACCCCGACACCGCTGCCAGCCCCAACAACCGCTACCACAATTCATCCGCTACCTCTGGCTTCCACTAAAGCATAGTGCTATCGCCCAGGTTGAAATTTACTTTAAGAGATGTGAGTGGATCCGGACATTTTGAGACGCCCACGTTCGCATCCCGGCTCACTCGCCACTGCAGTTTGTCAGCTTGAGAGAAGGTGCAGAATTCGTTGCAGGCACGTGACCCGTACTGCTGCTTTTAGGCGGACAGCATCAAAGGGATTGTTCTGCATCTAGAAATGGCAACGCTTGGGCGACGAAGGAAGAAACAAAGAAGGTTTCAGATTCCAAAGATGGCGTTGTACTATAACTAAAACACAGCCTGGGAAATACGATAAAATGGAACACTTCAAAGAGAAAGAACCGCGTTACGGACATAATTAGTTACAACACGATCTCTCTAACATGTCAGTGAATAACGAAGATTATCGAGAAGAAGAAGTGGGAATGTATTTTGTGGGAAACCATTGTGAAAAAGTACCGAGGAGATGCAGGATAAAAATACTAGCTGTTTCAAATTGTGCCGCGAGGTCTGTCTATAGGGCGTATCACAATTCCTGGTACAACCTTCTAACAGACTTAGTAGATAAAATTTTGATAAAGAAACCATATAGGGAAATGTACTATTTGGTTATACAAGGAGCGATCAAAAAATTTCTGTTTCAGAGTTTTACTTCAGCGTATGTGCAACGTAGCTCAACTCCGATGTGGGTATATAAGCACCGACATGTAGACAGGCGGTTGGTGTGGCGCCGTGTCTTGCCGAAGCGCTTGCAGTAAATACGAAGCGTGTACTATGGCGAAGTTGTTACCAAATCTGTCCAAACACGACTCCTCCTCCCGCACAGGCCATCAAGGCCCAACGGTACCAACCGGCCGCCGTGTCATCCTCAGCCTACAGGTGTCACTGGATGCTGATATGGAGGGGCATGTGGTCAGGACACTGCTCTCCCAGCCTATGTCAGTTTCCGAGACCGGAGCCGCTACTTCTCAATCAAGTAGCTCCTCAGTTTTGCCTGACAAGGGCTGAGTACACCCCGCTTGCCAACAGCGCTCGGCAGACCGTATGGTCACCCCTCAAAGAGCTAGCCCAGCCCGACAGCGCTCAACTTCGGTGATCTGACGGGAACCGGTGTTACCACTGCGGCAAGGCCGTTGGCATCCAAACACGACCGACGTGCTATTTTCTTTTCTTGGCTACCGAAGCTCAAACGACAGTAGACATCCACTGCAGAATAAAGAACGTATGTGGGGCAGAATGTCTGTCGAAATCTTCCGGTATGGAGTCATGCGCCAAGTTCCGTGCCGGTTGCGTTCGGCACACGACCGCGGTCGATCTGGTGGGCCATCCTCATCCTAGTGTCTTCCTCACTGAGGAACGGTAATGCGCAAGCTGCAGAAATTATGGCGTGCAATCAAAGCGAAACGTGAGGAAAAAATTGCTGCATGGGGTGGTGCTGCTTCATGATAACACACGTATCCATATCGCAAGTGTAATCCAGAAGTTACATCAGCTGAAGTGTAAGACACTCGATCACCCGAACTATAGTCGTGATATCTCTCCATGCGGTTATCACGCATACGGTCCCTTGAAAACGGCCTGGAATAGTCAACGGTTCCTTACGGAGAGGATGTGCTTCAGGCAGTTACGGTCTTCAAACAGCAGGACACGTTGTTTCTACCCTAACCTGTTGCGTCGTCGGCATGATTGCGTCAGTGTTCACGAAGATTTTACCTGATTAGTATACCGATTGTGAACTGTACGACCCTCGAACGGAGCCTTTTAGAAGTACCTAATAAAATAAGTTTGACGATCAGATCGCTTTCACATCTCGCGCTTCAAAGTACGACACGTAATGGAAGAGCTGCAGAACACACGTATCGAGAACGTTTTCTGGATCGTTTCAGTCCAACACACATGAATTTCGTCCGACTACTTTAACGACTGGGAGAAACCGCTACGTTCACAAATAAGAGGGTTGACTATGATGTTCCACGGACGCCCACAAAGGTTTGTGGACCGTGTGAATGAAAGCACGCGTCTCAAATACACCTCGTACCGTTTGTGTACATTTCCGGATATGGGTCACTTATCAAAATTTTATCTACGAAGTCCCCTCTATAATCCCTGTAATAGGAAATGTGAAACATCGTATATGCATGCTTCAGACAAGTGAATTTCTGTGCTACTTACACATCAGTAAAGTTTTTTGTGCAACTGTAAAAACTGAGTTTATCTATTGCATAAATAGCAAATGTTGCTTGCCATCTGTATGTTACTAACTCTTTTGCTTACATATATATTCCTTTCAAAGAATTAGTGAGACGAGATAAGGAATATCGTCAAGAAATAAAATTTATGCCTGAATTGATACCGTTTTTTAAATTTTGTCTGTGTTGACCACTACAATCTGCGCTTACAGAAACGTTTATTGATATTTCAAACTCGTCATATGAAATTCCTCAGGTTTCATTTTCTCTTACTTTTCCATTAAAAGCAGGGAAACCTTATAGCACCAAGAAGACAGTAGTCGTCTTCCTTTCCCATTCTTATCCACAGACACACCGTGACAACGCCTGAAAATGATTCTGTTCCTTCTTATGCTGTCCGTAGGCAGACCACTGTTACAATGAAGAACAGCTAGCTCAAATATTCCGTAAATTTACAGTTCTTCAGTAGCAGAAACTTTTTGGTGTGTGTGTGTGTGTGTGTGTGTGTGTGTGTGTGTGTGTGTGTGCGTGTGCTGCGTTAAGCAAAGTCTTTATATACAAGCCATATAAGTGCTGCATACACTCTACAGTATTTCACGAATACAAACGAACAACGTTCCGACAAAATTACACGGGATTTTGGACGGCATCGCTATCCCATCGATCTTTCAACGCAAGGGGAATAAAGAGCCAAAAACTAATGTTAGCTTCAATAAATGTGCGTCTTGATGTGAACAGCCATCTGAGGGTGAGCCTGTCCGAAACCGGTTGCGCCGCTATTTACGCAAATAAATAGCGTTATCAGTAGAGGCTGTTCGCTTCTTCTTCTTTGAGAGAAACAGCCTTTATTTTCTACAAGGTAACCGTCTCAAAACGTCGGTTTTCGACAAAGTCGCATGTTATCTTGCCTGTTCACTGTTTTTTTGCAGAGGGAGTTATGAGGAGAATCTAGCCTAAAGTTAAATGTAAGATTTTCATCTATGCAGGAACCTACTTAAGTAAATGTTCGTTGGCTTATATTTTCACCTTGTATGGAGGCTATTCTTTTCCAGATGGAGATACATGCATGTAGTGAATCTGCAAGACAATAGCCTGTAGAAAAGGTGAATAAGCTCTTCATCTAAGCTGGAACGAACTTTTTGCCAAGGTTGTCACGTGAACCGATTAGGACTAAATTAGGCAGATCTTGCAAGAGACCTATTTGCCACCTTGCACAACGAAATAGCACACATGCCCAGACAACAAAAGTATATTGGTGGCATATTGTAACGAGACTGATGCTCACCTATTTAACCTAATATTAAGGCGACAGTTTATAAGTATCAAAAAGCATAATGCTTCAACGGATTCTTTGACAAGTGCCAGACAATAGTCCATGTATATAACCGAAACCAGTAACAATTTGATAAAGTTTTTGACAGCAGCTTATGGTGCAAACAATTATGTCTTTCACGAATCTCTGTTTAAGTAAGGAGGAGCATATTGGCCAATTAAAACAATGTCTAAGTCCATGCGATGTGTTCGGGTGACTCTGACGATAGAATATTGCCTGCGGAAGTTAAATAACACATTGTAAACTGGGACTGACGTACAGATGTAAGGTATACAGGAGTGTAATGCTTATAAGGATACGAGAGCTAGGAATTTCAGGGGAAAGCAAAGAATGGAGTGAGGAAATAACATTCTTTAATCGATGGCTGAGGCAGTGACAAAGAGGAAGTATGTTAAAAAACAATACTAGTAATTACATATTTAGCTCCAGGGATGCACTTATGGTCATTCGTCTTCTGCATTTTGTATTATTGCTGATGTTAAGAAGGCGGACAAGTCTGTGTTACAGATTGGCAGCGGTAATTTTTAGCGCTAATAGAGTTTCATAAATTCTTTTTCAAAATTAGGATAATCATTATGAGACTTCAAGTGGTCCGACAGATAATTACTCTTGGATGTAATCACAAAAGTGCTATCTGAAAACAGATACAAATTTGGGACAGAGTTCTTAAAAATTTCTGAAGCTACCTATCATTTTATTTTTTATAGAGATAACCTTTTTGAAGGCGGCATGCACACCAGTTATGCCTTTTTCTTCTTACAATTGCGTTCTCTACAGTTTTAGATTAAACGTTAACTCAAAGAGAACTGGCTTCTGGACTATAGAAATCTCAGCACGCGACGTTTCAATTTGGGCCGAGGCCTGCCTACGGTCTTGGAGCTGCATTTGTGGTCCGTTTTAAATCTCCGAAAATCCTCCGATATTAGTCTCCAGTCGACGGACGGGATCTGGGTTTTACTATGTTCGAACTTACGAACAAGTTTATCAGGCGAGCAGCCCATTTTACGTCCCACAAATAAGCTAACCGTAAAGCTCCTTTCTCGAAGAATTCCCGACTATAATTTCATTTAATGGACGAACATAAAAATACTTGAAATCCCTTCAAAATGGCTGCCTATCCTTTCGGCGAAAATAAATGCAGGAGTGAAATTCTTTTCAACGGCAGCAGACCGTATAAATCTAGGTAACGAGCTACTGTTACGGAGCGAAAATAAAATCGGAAAAAAGCCAACATTCAACGTGTTAAAGCGTTAACGATTTTATAGGTGAAGCATCCGTTGTCAAGAAAAATTTATGTTTGTGTGATTTACTGCAAGGCGGCAGTGGCTGTGCAGCGTAATATTTATGACCGGAGCTCCATCAGTGCTGTGTGCTAAAGTAGTCAGCGAATAGGCTCTTCATCGTGCATACAAATACATCCCACGGTGCATAGACAGATGAGATGGGAAGCGTTTTCCTATAACGTTCATAGGATATTCTGGGAGTTTCTATTCGGGTTCTTCGATGTGACTCTGGATAATCACTGTGCCACAGTGAAGAATAATGGAAGGCCTTTTACGGATAATGTTGGCCAGCACCGCTTTCCTTGTTCGAAAACAGTGTTATTGTGAATGTAGTATTTTAATAGCACGCATGGTTAATATTAATTCGTTTCTGACTGAAATGTGACGCTAACTAAGGATATTTCGTGATTAAAGTTACGATCGACGTTCACTAACTGTAGCTGATTGTTTAAACTACGTAAAAATTTGAGTGCGTTGATTTACGCCGCCAAGGTCAGTTTTTACAACATGACGCCGCTCTTTTATATCAAATAAAAATACTCCAATGAACGATGTTTTATACCTTTTTCCCTCCGCCGATGTGCGCATTGAATGTTATGATTACGTCTTTATTCTTTAAGACAGCGTAATACTCTTGGTCACTCCCTGGCACGTACCAAAAGTTGTAGCAGTTTCACAGCCGTATCTGCAGAAATTATGCAAGCGGCGTTCAAAAAATTTAGGTTTGAGTGAGTTGCTACAGCGTCTATGCAACGAAGCGTGACTCCGATGCGCTTATATAAGCACCGACATGTGGGCAAGCTATTAATGGGGAATTCGTGTCTTTCCGACTTGGATGCGGCAAATGCACTAACGTGTATCATGGTGACATTAGTACCAAATGCGTGCATATAGCACCAACGATCTGTTATTCAATTCCTGGCTGCCGAAGGAATCCATCCACTCAGCACTTACATAGCAACACGAATGTCAACAATAAAATGCGACTTGTAGATTTCAAAACTGACTTTTGTAAATGCAACCTAGAAGTCGTAAAAACTACACCTAATTCCTTCCCATTATGTTTACCGATAGGCCTCCCTCGGAGAATAAAGAATATGGGACATAAAATATGGGACAGGACATCTGTCGAGAACCACGGTTATGGAATTGTCCTGATCTCTCGCCATGCGATTATCAAGCGTTCGGTCCCTTAAAAAACTGTCTCGAATGGTCGACGGTCCTTGACGGTCAAAGAAGTGCAGCAGGCAATTACGGACTTCTTCACGCAGCAGGACAGGACGTGGTGTATTACGAAACGGGTGTCTTCAACCTGGAGCATCAGTGGGATTATTGCCTCAATGTCTGATTGACGTACAGATTTTGGACTGTACGGCCTTGGAACAGAAACTTTTTGATCGCCCTTTATGTTATGAAGAAAATATATAAGCGATAAGAAATGTGAGTAATGAGTAGAGAATGGGATGCAGTAGAGCGTACATGGGAAGAACAGTGCAACTTATCGGCAGTGTAGGTATTATTGCAGAGAAGAGTTTCCTGCTATGTACCACTACACACACACACACACACACACACACACACTTGATGACTAGCTACAAATTAAAGCGTGCCTGATCATTTGTCGAATCCATGAACATATCGGTCATGGGAAACGCTTTTCCATTTCTGAACCAAACGAATTCGCCTCTGAGACAGACGTAAGGTTTCAAATAGTCACTTGCTTCTCTCGATAACTTTCTGTTTGCTATCTATGTAAACTTTACATGACTCCTATTTAGGTATACTTTGTTCGATTTCCAGTGATTTGGGTCAGTCATTTCAGTCGAATTTGATTGGTCCACTGCAGAAGACCTAGACCAGTCTCCCCACAATCCTACTTGTCCATTCCTAATGAATTATACGACGGGATAAGATTAAACCCATTGCATACTGGGCATACTGCTATATTTAGAACTAGAATGGAAGAAACCTCTTTTCTTGTCAAGAATTTCGTATGTCGTTCGTATCTTTACATGCGAATCATAAAAACTGGACTCTGTAAAAGCAAGAAAATAAAAACGAAGTGACTAAAAGACAAACGAAAGAAGCACGGTAAAAATAAGTGGTAGAGTTACAGTGGCATTGAATCGAACACAGACACGCCACAGAACTTCCCATTAACTTCGTGTGACCTCAGTCTGTGCCATGAAGATGGTAGCTAGACAGAAACTGGTCGTTTGTGTACAAACATACATAACAGCAGCATGTTTGGTCTCATGGTGTCATTCTTTACATAATGTACGTCATTCCACGTGGCTTTAACTCTATGCCAGCTGCGGCCGAGCGGTTCTAGGCGCTTCAGTCCGGAACCGCGCTTCTGCTAAGGTCGCAGGTTCGTATCCTGCCTTGGGCATGGATGTGTGTGACGTCCTTAAGTTAGTTAGGTTTAAGCAGTTATAAGTCTAGGGGACTAATGACCTCAGACGTTAAGTCCCATAATGCTTAGAGCCATTTGAACCAAGTCTATGCCAGAGTCATCAATTCTAGTGGCTAGTACCCTGGCAACCTACGACCAGTTGTTTTCTGTGAATAGGAGATCTGGAGAACGTGCTGGCCAAGACAATCAGTCGAGCACCCTCTGTGTCGAGGTAGTTCAAGGTAGCAAGGGCAACTTGCGATCTTGCATTATCTTGTTGACAGATAACGTCACGGAGACTTCGAAGATAGGGCACAGCCATCTACCTTATGACATCATAGATGTAAAGGCGGCTGTCTAAATTAGCGGCTATATCAATCAAACGTGATCACGTAATATGCCCAATATTACCCGTCACAATAATTCCAGATGCTGGATCAGTATAATGATAACGAAAACAATCTGGCGGTGTTCGTTCTCCTCGGAGCTTCTGTACATGACCATGTCCATCGTGATGCTGTACTCAAAACCGGAACTAGCGGGGGAAAAAACATGGTGCCAGTCCCGTGTATAGTGTTGTTGAGCGCTCTCGGTCGGCGTCCCCCTCTCTGCTCCCCACGTAGAGCGAAACTGAAACAATGGTCTACGAGCTGACATTCCATGGTGTTCCAAACGTCATCATATTATCCGTGTGGATACCTGTGTTCCTATAAACAAGCTTGACTCATGGTACGTCACGTGGATGTATGGTCTTGGACGGTCAAGCGAATAATATTTATTTCCTCTCGGGTGCCAGTAGCGCGAGAAGTTTGAGATCCTGCACGATGTTATGGCCGTCCTGAACCCTACGGTTCCATATTCTGATGACAGTTATGGGAAGCCGAACAACGCCAGCAGCATTATCGCGGAACGATGAACTACAGTCTGGATAGACAAAAATCCTGGCGCTGTCGGATTCAGACACGAGCTGGTAGAAATTCCTGCTTCTTTGCATGACCTCCTCAGAAACACTCAACGTTAAAATGCGAGTTTTGAATGATAAACCCGCTGCATTATCTTTGCTCACACGTAAGATGTGTAAGCGCAGTCAAAGGAAGACGAGACAAATGGTTCAAATGGCTCTGAGCACTATGGGACTTAACATCTGAGGTCATCAGTCCCCTAGACTTAGAACTACGTAAACCTAACTAACCTAAGGACATTACACACATCCATACCCGAGGCAGGATTCGAACCTGAGATCGTAGCGGTCGGGCGGTTCCAGACTGGAGCGCCTAGAGCCGCTCGGCCGCTGCGGCCGGCGAAGACGAGATATATAGAGAAAGTAACTAAACTGTTTCTTATATCAAAAGTAATGGCTGTAACTGCTGTTTTTTTATCCTACTGTGAGAGAAGACGGTCAATCCATCCGCGCGAAAATGTCTGCGGTTGCCTACGAAACCATGATTGTACCCTGGCGTGGGCCCACCCATATGCTGCCAAGGTTGTTTCGACTACGCTGCAAACTTCTCGCTGGGAACCCTTTACGCACCCTCCATACAATCCCCATCCCTCCCCGTGCGGTTTCCATGTTTTTTAGAAAGGCATTCGTGGTCGTCGATTTGCTTCGGACAAAGAGGCGCACGCCTGGATACAATCATGGTTTCACAGAGAGCCGCAAACATCTTTCCCGGAAGGCTTTGACCATCTTGTGTCACAGTAGGATAAAGCTATGAACAGTTAAGGCTATTCTTTTGAAATAATAAACAGTTTACTTACTTATTTCCCATATGTCTAGTCTATATTTGAGATGCATATCCAAGAATTAAATATACTCACTGACGTTTGCAGCATGCTGTCTTCATGGTATAGCAATTTTAATGGCTAGATGCATATAAATAAACGGTAGGTGGCTCTGGGGAGCTTTAAGTGTAATAAGTCGACCAGGTTGTGATAATAATTGGAAATGGACGCGATTGCGAACGACTCTAGAATACGATGCGGCAGAGGGTTGAGGAAGCCCCCGCGGCGTCGCTGGCGCGCTTCGCAGTTGCGACTGAATATTACTTGCCGGCAATTTTCGCTCGCAGCGCGCCCTCCGGCACTTGTCCGGACTCTACGCGGCGCGGCCCCAGAACTCGAGCGGTCCTCGGGAGTTCTTCTTCTTGCCGCAGACTGGCTCGCGGGCCGCGGCGCCAGTTTAATTGAGTTGGCGGCAAGTTGGGGCCTCGAGGAAGGCGAAGGCGGCGGCATTATCGCCGCAGGGGCAAGTTTTAATCACTTCCCGGCCGGCGCGCCTCAACTTTGCAAACGGACCCCGCTAGGCTTCGGGAGGTCTCCGAGACGCCAGGGGTGGGTCGCTCGTGTCTTAGCGACACGGCACTGGCAACAGTCAGCAGGAAGCGGCAGGGGGCGGACTGGGTGGCAGGCGTTTCTGACAGCTGCCTGGGAAGCGCGTTTACTGCCGAGGACCACCAAAGACAAGAATCCATCCACTCAGCACTTACATAACAACACGAATGTCAACAATAAAATGCGACTCGTGTTCTGAATTTCAAAGCTGACATTTGTAAATGCAACCTAGGACTCGGAAAAACTACACCAAATTCCTTCTCATTATGTTTACCACTGTATAAGTAATTGTCAGTTGACCACCAAATTTTCGTTTTTCCTGATCTGACACCACACAACACGTTATTCTCATTTCGTCTCACGAGGATAAGTGAAAGTTCCCAGTTCATGATATTCCAGTGCCTGGGTTATCCCGAATTACGGTATGATGTTCCTTTGGACATGCATGCATCTTAATTCGCAATAACATAGGCACTGCAATATCGTATCTATCCGCCGATATCGGGCAAGAGACTCTCATCTGTACGGGTATATACGTAACGGATGTACGAGTAAAGGTTGTAGACACATGGATGACGTCATATGGAAGTTAGGGTCTGGCACTGAGTCGTGTTCGGATAGCCCTATGGTAAGGCAGCAGCTCGCAATAAGCGAGTAATCCGGATTAGAGTCCCCGTCCGGTACAAATTTCCATTGTCGTCATTACATTACACAGCTGATGGGGTCCATATTTGCAGTGATAAATACATTTAATGAAGTTCCTCATTTGGTCTCACAAGGCTGTGTACCCGACGATAAAAAAATATTACGCAAATCATCTCTCTAAAGTTAGTTGTTATTTTTCCGATCACATGCGGTCTGTTCGAAAATTAGACCAGTGTATTATTTTTCTATGAAGAACGGAGTGTTCTATGTTTATCTGCAATCGGTTTAGAAGCAACAACGGCTTTATCTCCCGGAAAAGGTGTGATGTAGCACCACAAGTAAGTCCTGCCAATGTCCCCCAGCAAGCTCTAGAGTTATATCTGGAAGACTCCCAAGTTCATCGAAAAAGGAGAAGATGACAGTCTTCCAGTTACGCATCAAAGGATGTTGAGAGATGTTAACGAGATACATTAGCGGTGCTTTATCACACCTTTCCCAGAATATGAAGTCGTATATGTTTCGAAATCTATTGCAAATGAACACAGCTGAGAGTAAAAAAGTAGTAAGGCAATAACTTCTTTTCCCCATAGCAAAATATTTAATAGCTGACGACATATTTTGCACCGCAACGAAATCAGCAGGGCTATGTGTTAACTAAATGGTGCACGATTGAATCCTTTCAGGCGACAAATAAAATTCATTAACACATTCAGGCCGGAACTGGAAATTGTGATTCTCACTGTGGGACGGCGCACGTATTCATGCTTTCCTTCATATGGCGGCGCCTCGCGGGTTAGTCGGTCTAGGGCGCTTTGCCACGATTCGCGCGGCTCACCCCGTCGGAGATTCGACGGGCATGGGTGTATGTTTTGTCCTTAGCGTAAGTTAGTTTAAGATAGATTAGGAAGTGTGTAAGCCTAGGAACCGATGACCTCAGCAGCACTCTGGTCCCATAGGAACTTACTACAAATTTCCAAAAAAATTTCTTATCACGGCCCTGCTTTTCCCGTTTGTCTCCGTGGGGTGGTTGTGGTATTCAGATGCCCTAGGCTGCTATTTTAATATATTGACTTTTTATTTTTAAAACAATCAGATACCATACAAAATAATTTTACATTAAATCAATAACAAAATATGTGATATCTCGTTGAAGGATCACACAAAATTGTATTCTGTATTCAGATCTATTCGTGACGCCCGGCTGACACGCAAGAAGTCACACATTATTGTTTGGTAATAGTATAACTGGTAGAGTCGAGCGTGAACTAACGGTGGTAACGGCATCCGATCGGATGGTATTCCGTTAGCCACCTATCACACATGCCGGAATGAACTTCTTAAAGAAGAGAAGCACTTGGCTTTTGCGTGTGGGATTTCTGTGTGGGGCAGTGGGCAGAGAGGTGGAATGGAGGGTCGAGATAGGGGGGGGGGGGGGGGGGGAGAGAGAGAGTGCAGGGTGTGGGTGCGACCGTCTAGCAGCACCCTTTGCAGATCACTGATTCTGTGAAACTACTACACAGAATGCAGAACAATGGTGGAGGTGGGTTTCCGCAAGTACCTCGGACACCTAATGATCCTTCTGGTGGACCGCCAACATAGACTGCGAGCCAAATACTGTCTTCGCTAATTATAGAATAGAGGTAGCTGAAATAACACATTAATAGTTAAAAGTAAGGTTTAGAAGAAATAAGCAATAACTTTAGAATAGAGACAAGTCTGACTGACACAAGGAAACCATGATTGAGTACAAACAAGTATTAAAAATTAATAGCAAAAGGAGACAGAGTGTGGGGACGGCCGCCATGCGAGTGCCTGGCATTTCTTGAAAAGTGGTAAGCAAGCAGAATGTGCCATCCGCCCAGGATCCACTATCACATCCCAGGAAAGCGTGGTGAAGTTAATTGCTAGTGCAGATTAGGTGACTTCCCATGTAGGTTCAATGGAGTGAAAACGGCCTAGTGTTGTGCCTTCTTAGTAGTTAGTAGTGCTGCGGAAACTCATTTTTGCTCTTAAAATTTATCTTTATATTTCTGTTATAGCTCTAAGGTTTTACTGGATAGAATTACTGTACTATCCGGTCACATTAATGTGACCACCTACCAGTAGCGCGAATAACCCCTTTGAGATTGTGGACGTGTAGGAAGGGAGTCAACGAGGTTCTGGAAGGTACCGACAGGGATGTGGAGCCACGCAGACCGCTGTACCATGGCCAGTTGCGTAAGGTTTCTCGGTTGAGGACACATGACGCGAACAGTCCAATCGAAATGGTCACACAGATTCTTGATTTGGTTTAAATCCAGGTAGTTTGGTGGGCATGGGAGTACGGTTAACTCACCCTTGTGCTCTTTGAACCACGGACGTAGATTGTGAGCTGCGTGGCGCAATACTGTCCTACTTGTAGATGCCATCGTTCCGAGGAAAAACAAAACTGCGTATCAAAATCCTAAAGATGTCTGCGAAACAGCATATCGAAACCTAGGTCAAGGTCTAATAAAGCTTTTTTTTCAACTAGTTGGCTGATTTTTCAACCTCTTCCACATTGCATATAGGAGTGCAGATGGTCCAGAAGGATAGATGCATACTTGTGTTAATCCATTATGCCTTCCGAAATGACGGGATCACCAGGGAAAGCCAGGAAAAGAGACGCCAGACCATAACGCTCCCTCCTTTAGAACCCCCCCACCCCATCTCCCTCAAACGATCGCTGTAGGGGCGTAAAACCAACGGCCATCTGTTCGATGGAGCACACATTTGATTCATCTGAAAAGGCTAGCTATTGCCACTTAGTGGATGTCCCGTTGCGGTAACGGTGTGCAAATTCCGGAATTCTTCGACCATGAACAGCAATCAGGGTGGGTGCCTGAACGAGGCACCTGTTGCGAAGGCCCATACGCAGCTACGTTTGCTGAACGGTCATTGAGAAGACACTATTGATAGCCACTTGGTTCATCTGAACAGCCAGCTTCTCAACAGTTGCATGTCTTCCTCCAGTCTCCAAAGCCGCCGTTCACCCCTCTCCTCTATGGCCCATGATACATCACAGTTGCCTCGGCGCCAATTTTGGATAGTGCCATTTTACCATGCACAGTATACTTTAACCACGGCCGCACGCGAACAGTTTACGAACTTAACCGTGTCGGGAATGTTTCCATTCTTGGCCCAAAAGCCAATGACGGTGACCTATTGGACGTCAAATAAATCGTGCCATGTTCGCATTACAATAGCAATTCCACTGTTTTCCGCGTCCCCCCAGACACATTTTATACACCCTCCACTGCTAGTGCTGTGAGCAGCTATTGAATGTCAACGTCGATCATCATTTCAATCTCTGTTGGTACATTACGGCCAGGGGTCATCGACTGGTACGTACTTTTCAATTCAGTAAACTTTACCAACAACTGTACACTTTAAGATATATGACAGCAACTGTATGAATCGTATGAATCAGCTGCACAACAACTGGAATTCACCATATCCAGTTTTATGGTGCTCTGCGATAGGTTCGTTGATTTGAAAAAGCGTATGGGGCCTGAAGATGGAAAAATGAATTGCCGAAACTGGTTGCTTTCAAAATAAAATATCTTAAAGTGTACGGCTGTTGGTCAAGTTTATTGGATTGAAAATCGAACATAAATGGTAATCACGTCAGTGTGACTGGACCGCGTATGAGTCATGTACTGAAACCATCAGCATAGTAGACTTACTGACGTTTCCGGATGATTTACTAAAGGCTTCAGTAATGTGGAAGTAATAAAGCTTGATGTATGATCACGTGTTTTATTGCAGTGCTCGCTCTCCTTGCTTCCCGGTCTTAACATTGTTATTACTGTCTTTTGGAGCACAGTAATTCATGGTAGTGTAACACGGACTGTAGAAAAACGGAACGCTAGAGAACGAAGCATTTGAGATGTGGTGCTACAAACGAATGATGAAAATTGGATGGACTTACAAGGTAGGGAATGAGGAGCTTCGGCGCAGAATCGGAAAGGAAAGAAATATGTGGAAAACACTGGATAAGGAGAAGGGACAGGACGATAATACAGCTGTTAAGGTATGAGGGAATGTCTCCCACCGTACTACAGGGAGCAGTAGAGGGCAAAAACCGTAGAGCAAGACAGAGATTGGAATAAATTCAGCAAATAATTGAGGCCGTAGGTTGCAAGTGCTAATCTGAGATGAAGAGGTAGGCACAGGAGAGGAATTCGTGGTGGGCCGCATCAAATCAGTCAGAAGAGTGATGGCTCAAAAAAATAAAATTGCTGTCAACTATACGTTCAGCCAACTTCCTCTCGTTGTGTGTCAGCTGTTGTGGCAAACCTAGATATAAGTCGGCCGGGGTGGCCGAGAGGTTGTAGGCGCTACAGTCTGGAAACGCGCGACCGCTACGGTCGCAAGTTCGAATCCTGCCTCGGGCATGGGTGTGTGTGATGTCCTTAGGTTAGTTAGGTTTAAGTCAGGGCCGGTCAGAAATTCTGCACGCATGCAGTGCTCCAGCACATGTGTAACTTCCGGGTTACAGCGTGCACGCCGCAGCCGTCAGCGTTTACGTAGTGCATGTTTCTACGCACAGATGTCGCTTTATCCACTTGCTGGGATATTCTGTACCGGCGCATTCTAGCACTCTTTCCACAGCTTCCAAGTCAACCATGGGAAGGTATTTCGCGTATTACTCATTTAAAATACTGTCACAGTCTACTCATTGAGACGTATACTTTTGTGTTAACAGTGTAACCCAGTAAGACAAGTAATACAGTTAACAACTGTGGGTTTTTATTAAGGCAGCTTGACTGACGGCACGTAAATACCCGTTATGTTTTTGATCTAGTGTTTAAGAAAGAGAGCACTTAGCGACTTCCAACCAACGTTATTCATGATATCAAATAACATTAAACTAATGCAAGGTTTCTTATAACTAATTCTCGGTGCCCTCAGTTACACTCACATAATTTCTGTCTCACTGACCCCTGAACAGAATGATAACCGCAGACCTCTCGATGATCACCTGTTGTTTCTATACCATTATTGCTATATCTTTCATCAGTTCCGTCTGAAATTTGCATAATAACTGACAGTTAGATGAATGTTATGTTTTATCGACTTCAACTGAACGTAGCCCTTCACACATTAAGAAAAAAACCCTAAATGTAAGTATACATTGGAACAATTGGTTTAATGACCAACTTTCCTGATAATAATGTAACATGGAGCAGAATGAGGCAATAATGCACAGATAGTAAACAATAATTTTTAATTATGAAAGGAATAAATCCAAACACGTTTATCACTGGTCATGAGAAATGATATAGTTAATATCGGGCACAAAGCACGGCTCATTCACAAACGCAAGCAGTTGCGAAGATTTTCATCACTTATGCTTGATCGAAAACTTGATTTATTCATTTTCATCACCGAGAAAAATCTTTCACAAACATATGTCGACCCGAACATGGACATAACTCTCGCGGCTTCTCGGTGCAGGCGTGGAAATTCTTGTTGTGAAAAATATTCGTAGAATTCTTTTGTACCTCGCACTGAAAAGAACTTGTCCTTCATCTACATCTACATTTATAATCCGCAAGCCACCCAACGGTGTGTGGTGGAGGGCACTTTACGTGCCACTGTCATTACCTCCCTTTCCTGTTCCAGTCGCGTATGGTTCGCGGGAAGAACGACTGTCTGAAAGCCTCCGTGCGCGCTCTAACCTCTCCTCGGGAGGTATAAGTAGGGGGAAGCAATATATTCGATACCTCATCCAGAAACGCACCCTCTCGAAACCTGGCGAGCAATCTACACCGCGATGCAGAGCGCCTCTCTTGCAGAGTCTGCCCCTTGAGTTTATTAAACATCTCCGTAACGCTATCACGGTTACCAAATAGCCCTGTGACGAAATGCGCCGCTCTTCTTTGGATCTTCTCTATCTCCTCCGTCAACCCGATCTGGTACGGATCCCACACTGATGAGCAATACTCAGGTATAGGTCAAATGAGTGTTTTGTAAGCCACCTCCTTTGTTGATGGACTACATTTTCTAAGGACTCTCCCAATGAATCTCAACCTGGTACCCGCCTTACCGACAATTAATTTTATATGATCATTCCACTTCAAATCGTTCCGCACGCATACTCCCAGATATTTTACAGAAGTAACTGCTACCAGTGTTTGTTCCGCTGTCATATAATCATACAATAAAGGATCCTTCTTTCTATGTATTCGCAATGCATTACATTTGTCTATGATAAGGGTCAGCTGCTACACCCTGCACCAAGTGCCTATCCGCTGCAGATCTTCCTGCATTTCGCTACAATTTTCTAATGCTGCAACTTCTCTGTATACTACAGCATCATCCGCGAAAAGCCGCATGGGACTTCCGACACTATCTACTAGGTCATTTATATATATTGTGAAAAGCAATGGTCCCATAACACTCCCCTGTGGCACGCCAGAGGTTACTTTAACGTCTGTAGACGTCTCTCCATTGATAACAACATGCTGTGTTCTGTTTGCTAAAAACTCTTCAATCCAGCCACACAGCTGGTCTGATATTCCGTAGGCTCTTACTTTGTTTATCAGGCGACAGTGCGGAACTGTATCGAACGCCTTCCGGAAGTCAAGAAAAATAGCACCTACCTGGGAGTCTGTATCTAATATTTTCTGGGTATCATGAACAAATAAAGCGATTTGGGTCTCACACGATCGCTGTTTCCGGAATCCATGTTGATTCCTACATAGTAGATTCTGGGTTTCCAAAAACGACATGATATTCGAGCAAAAAACATGTTCTAAAATTCTACAACAGATCGACGTCAGAGATATAGGTCTATAGTTTTGCGCATCTGCTCGACGACCCTTCTTGAAGACTGGGACTACCTGTGCTCTTTTCCAATCATTTGGAACCTTCCGTTCCTCTAGAGACCTGCGGTACACGGCTGTTAGAAGGGGGGCAAGTTCTTTCGCGTACTCTGTGTAGAATCGAATTGGTATCCTGTCAGGTCCAGTGGACTTTCCTCTGTTGAGTGATTCCAGTTGCTTTTCTATTCCTGGACACTCATTTCGATGTCAGCCATTTTTTCGTTTGTGCGAGGATTTAGAGAAGGAACTGCAGTGCGGTCTTCCTCTGTGAAACAGCTTTGGAAAAAGGTGTTTAGTATTTCAGCTTTACGCGTGTCATCCTCTGTTTCAATGCCATCATCATCCCGGAGTGTCTGGATATGCTGTTTCGAGACACTTACTGATTTAACGTAAGACCAGAACTTCCTAGGATTTTCTGTCCAGTCGGTACATAGAATTCTACTTTCGAATTCACTGAACGCTTCACGCATAGCCCTCCTTACGCTAACTTTGAATCGTTTAGCTTCTGTTTGTCTGAGAGGTTTTGGCTCGTGCTCGAAATTTTTCCTTAATTTTTACAATTATTGACACGTATTCTTGAAATCTAGCACTTTCATGGACCAGTCCAAGAGTCGGGAAATGTGCAGTGTTTTCTGTCAATAGCTGGCTCTCCCAAAGCGCAAGTTTCCTTTCAAAGGCATTTACTTTTTCCAACATGTCAGAAATTAAATTACGAGTATTTTGACCTTGCAATCTGACGTTCAGGCTGTTCAAGTGAGACGTAATGTCCACGAGAAATGCAAGGTCTGATATCCAACAAGGGTCATCCAACATAGGTTCACTTTTTCCGTTCTCATGTAAGAATGTTACTATGACGAAACGTAAATAAAAAAAAATTTTCAACATTTTACCTCGACTGAGCCAGCGTACTTCGGTATAGTAAGGTATGTCGCCGTACTCCGATCCTAATTCCGCCAAGAACCGCCGAAACTGGCGATGCGTAAGCCCATGTGTCTTCAGATAGTTTACAGTACGCACAACAATGTGCATGACGTTTGCTAACGTTACTGATTTTTCACAAAACGCCTCTCGATGCACAATGCAGTGAATTCCATACAATGTCTCGTATGTGCGCCCTAGCTTTTTGCGCAGCCGTGCTATGAGTCCTCTCTGATGGCCTTGCATTGATGGTGCTCCATCTGTGGTCACTGAGACTAACCGATTCCAGTCCATACCAACACCATCAATCCCTTGCTCGACAGCTCGGAGTAAGTCCGCACCTGTAGTAGTCCCTTTCAAAAGTCCAAAAGTCCTCTGTTACACAAAGTGCGTTATTGACACCTCGTATGTATATCACAACCTGGGCTGTATCTGTAAGATCTGTTGCTTCATTGAGCGCAACAGAGAAAGCAACAAAGTCTTTAGCCTTATTTATTAGCTGCCTGTGCACATCGCCGGCCATAGCACTGATACGTCTTGTCACTGTTTGTTTGGATAGACTGATTTCTTGAAACCTGCTAACGTTCGTGGGACACACAAGTTCTGCAGCATCAATCAGACACCCCTTCACAAACTCCCCTTCGGAAAAGGGTTTCCCAGATTGTGCAATTCTTAATGCGATTTTAAAACTTGCTCGCAGTGAAGATTTAGTATGGTTGTCATTCTGGAAAATTGAAAACAGTACATTGTACAGTGTACAGTAATATAGACATAAATGTAACACAGAAACTAAGAGTTCAAGAAGTACCAGTTACTTTGACGTACAGTAAAATCGAGTTTATGTGTTTCATCCATTTTCTTAAGGAAATTTAATTTTGCTTGCCGTTCTTCACTGTTGAGTACACTACATTTGTCTTTGTGATGTGCATTGTAGCGTCTTTCAATTGAAAACTTACGCTGGCCGCCTATTATTCGGCGGCACAGCAAACACTGTGAGTTTTCGCCAACGGCTACAAAAAAGAATTGCAGTTCCCAGTCATTTTTAAACGACAGAACATAGATCTCCCGCCCTCTGCTTTTTCACAGTACCTGCCATTTCTCAGTACTTCTCTGTTAAGGTTACGGTCACCAGGGGTAAACGAGGCTGGGCATGTTGCGCTCTTGCTTGTACCACATAAACATGGAAGCGGAGCCGCCTCCGTTCATTTAGGACACATGTCTAATAAGAGATGTCGCTGTCGCTCGCTGTCGCACACGTGCAAACATGTGCAGCACTTCCGCACGTCTGCACACTGTGCAGCGTTTGGCCGGCCCTGGTTTAAGTAGTTCTAAGTTGTAGAGGACTGATGAGCTCAGAATTTAAGTCCCATAGTGCTCAGAGCCATTTTGAACCTAGATATAACGTGGACACTAGCAGCTTTTCTCACGCATGCCACTTAAATTTACGGTAGACTTTCGAAAATTCAGACTTATGATGATGGGAACATTTTGCTAAAAGTTATATGGGTATATGTAGAGTAGTGAGTGTATAATGACAGTGTTTGTGCTGCGGTTTATTGGTGTATAAATGAGGTACACACCTGCTCTCATAAACAGGCGACGCAGAAGTGGCGGGGCACGCTGAAAGGCTGACGCCTGCACAAAAAGAGGCGCGATGCGCGCGCAGAGAGTGCCCGGCGGCTCCTCCCCCGGCCGCGATAAGGCGGCCGCAAGAAGCGCAGCTGCCGGTGGGCCGCGCGGCCCGCCTCGTGAAATATTCGCTCCGCCTCGGTGGCATCCAGTGCGCGGGAGTGGCAGCCCGGGCAAAAACAGCAAAAACAACGGCGCGTAAATCACCGCCCGGCGGACGTTAATGCGCGCCGCCGATGGAGCCTGTTTACAAGCCGCGCTGTCCATTAGGCTGCCCTGTTGACAAAGACGCGTCAAAGCGCGCACAAATTCCGCGCCACCCGCCGCAAATCTCGGCTCGCTGGCTCACTGTCCGCGCCGTAAAGTCGACCCAAATAGCCGGAGGAGCTCCGGCGGCAACCGGCGAACTGAGTGTGTTACCCGTTGCCCAACGTGACAGCTTCTCTCGTTTCCGTGACGCGCCCGAGCAGCTGACTCACTTCCGTATCTCCATTTCGTGTGGTGGAGCTAGACGCGGACTGGAATAGTGGTTTTGGAACAATTTACAATATTTCAGGATCGTCTGGGGACTTGTCATTAGACAAGATGTTGCAGCTCAGAAATGCAACACCTATAATATGAAAAGGAATGAGGAACTCTAGCTTAAGCTGAATTCGCTGACGGCTGAAATATTCAGCTTATGACCTGCAAGCCTACGAGAGTGAGACACAACCAAGAAGAGGCCGTACATCATGATAACGAATCGCGCCTTCCGGAAACAGTGAGGTGACGAGCCGCGGGGAGGTGTAGGAAGGATTTCCTGAGTCCCTGGCAGCCAGCTCCAAATCTCCACTCGTTGAGTGGCGGTGCAGCGCAGCCCCTGTGCACCTCTGCGCGCTGGGGGCTAACCATCCAGACAAATGAGAAATCCGGTTTAGTTCTGATTCCAAGTACAGTAGAGCAGTGTAGTGTCGTGTAGTGTTGTATAGTAGTGTAATTCAGAATTATAAATTACGAAAAGTGTGCTCTACCAACGCTGCATAATGTAATAGACCAGTAGCGTGCGTCTTCTGGATTCTGGATGAAGAGATATCTGTGTTACAGATGGACAAATGGTGGTATATAGACTTTTTATGCAGTTCTGTTTTTTAGCTTTGTTACCTTTTAACCATATATTTGTAGTCTAGCCGTTATTTTAATTCTCTTCGTATTTCACTTCACTATACTTGTACTGCTTTTGAAAATAAGGGTTCTCCATGCCTCTCTTGCATAGCTTTCCATCTGGATTGTCCTATATTGTGTTTATTCCTATATGCTCTACTATGTTTTTACTTATTTCTTAATTTATCCGTTACTATCTGAATTTACATCCACCAGTACCACGCTGTACACACGACGGCAGCGCCGCATGGTGACTGTCATTACTACTAGCCCAGTGTTTTGCATGAGTTCCTGTCATTCATATGTGCGCACTACATGAATGCGAATGGGTCTCTGCAGCCGGTCTCGTGTACGGCTGTGTTTACAGTTTGCGCTGGGGCTCCTGTTCAAATGGTTCTGAGGTTTAAATGGCTCTAAGCACTATGGGACTTAACATCTGACTTAGAACTACTTAAACCTCCAGAACGAGATTTTCACTCTGCAGCGGATATGAAACTTCCTGGCAGATTAAAACTGTGTGCCGGACCGAGACTCGAACTCGGGACTTTTGCCTTTCGCGGGCAAGTGCTCTACCAACTGAGCTACCCAAGCACGACTCACGCCCCGTCCTCACAGCTTTACTTCTGCCAGTACCTCGTCTCCTACCTTCCAAACTTTACAGAACCTCTCCTGCAAACCTTGCAGAATTAACACTCCTGAAAGAAAGGATATTGCGGAGACATGGCTTAGCCACAGCCTGGGGAATGTTTCCAGAAAGAGATTTTCACTCTGCAGCGGAGTGTGCGCTGATATGAAACTTCCTGGCAGATTAAAGCTGTGTGCCGGACCGAGACACGAACTCGGGACTTGCCTTTTGCGGGCAAGTGCTCAAGTTCCCGAGTTCGAGTCTCGGTCCGGCACACAGTTATAATCTGCCAGGAAGTTTCACTAATTAAACCTAACTAACCTAAGGACATCATACACATACATACCCGAGGCAGAATTCGAACCTGCGACCGTAGTAGCAGTGCGCTCCTGTTCTGCCCATTAAGCCTATCGTCACCTCCATGAGGTAATACGCCTTTTTCGGTTTCTCCTTCGTTCTCTACTCATAACTAATGCCGGTGATTTTATTTGATTAATTTTTCATATTTTTTCCTTATAGGTTGCCTTTTAGTGCGTTTCATTCGGAATCTTGCCTTCTTGGCGGATGCTTTTCCTGATTTTTAGCGTAAATTACGTTATGTTTCTCCATATAATTCTATTTGGTCGGTTTCTGAAACTTTTATTGCTTTTATGGTAGTTCAGGATCGGACAACGCCGGATTTATTGTAATGTCGTCGTCCTCTTATATTTTCAGATACCGTATTGATACCCTATGCAAAATGTATTGTTCTGAAGTTAGTAAAGAATATTGCGCAACGTACAAATGTTTTTTAATAATAGCTACAGAAGGTTACTGTACTGTACCACCATGAAAAAATGGAATGAAATAATGTATATAAACGGCCAGGTAACCTGAGGAACATTTTTGTCCTATGTTGTATCATTATCCTTCTGTCTCTTATTTAAGGATAAACAGTATTTATAGTAAAATTGATATTTGCAGTTTTAAATTAAGGTTTCATTCGAAAGATGTTGATTTGTAACTTGAAACAGACGGATGTTGTAGCAAAAATAAAGAAAACAACACAGCTTTACCACATAGTGCTAGAAAACGCCATTTCCTCAACAAAAAGGTAAACTAAAAGAAACTGTAAAACAAAACTTCAACAGCCATCGCTTCAATAATTCGATGAATAAACCATGTTACTGTTAATCACACACAACTTTCACATTTATCAGTCATAAAAATACTGAACTTTCGAGTTCAACTAATTTTTATTATTTATAAAATGCAATTTATATTCTGTAAGGATATAAAATACACAATGGACTAACACCGAAACATTTTCGACTCTAATTATGTGTAGAAAATGCAACACTAAAACAGGTTGCATCATTGTCTTGGGTTAAGTTCCAAATACCTTTGAATTCTGTCAAATAACGAGCATGCGACAGCGACAGCTGTAGGGAATGCAGGGGGCAGACTTTACTTCATTGACAGGGTACTGGAAAATGCAACGGGTCCACAAAAGAGATAGGAAACATAACACTCATGTTTCTTATCCTAAAATACTGATCGAATCTTTGGGCCCATACCAGACAGAACATATTGAACACAAGCAGAGTGTTCAAATACAAGTATTCGATATTTTGTGAGGTGGTAGTATGGACCAAAATAACGAAAACAATGTCCAGAAACATAGGCTGTAAAACGTATTCCTTAAGAGATGTGAGTACTTGTTCATCTACACTACTCTGAAACACATCTCTTGCAAGCTGTCTGCTGTTTCGAATGACATACAGAATGCGTTAAATAAATGGAGACACACTCCTCTGTTACTTTTCGCTGTGCAGTAATTGTCTGTTCCCATTATTACTGTAAACCGTATTCGCAGTTCGGCGTAAATGCAGCACATACATTACTTGTAATGGGACTAGTTTGCGTTTCGATAAATTTGTAAAATGCTTTTACATTGTAATTTTATCTTTGCATAATGGAAGCTTATTATTCCACACGGTAAGTGGCGGACATGACCTTCTGTTATGGTCTGGAAAATGGAAGCAACCGCACAGTACAATAATAGTAGGCTTCCATTACACTGGCAAGCGGTAAAAAAACACTGCAATGTAAAAGCATTTCACAGACTTAACAAAACACATGCTCGTTTCATCTGAACTAATTTATTACAGCACGCTCTATCTATGGACCGTATCAGAGCAATGTGTCCTCATTTGTTTAATACATTCTGTAGTTCGTTCGTAATAGCAAAGAGCTTGCATCAGAAGAAATGTATTTCACAGTAGCGAAGATGAACCCGTACTCATAGCTCTTAAGGTGTACAAGGTGATTTAGTGATGATGTTACCAACTGTCAGGGACGATGGAGAATGCATCAATACGAGGTAAGGGACCTTGGTTCGGAAACCACCGAGTCTAAAGTTACAGGAGAAAATCGTTCTTATACCTCTGACAGTGGACCTCTTCTATTGAAAGTTCTTTGGTTTCTGTGTTTTGGGAGGAGGTAGTACGGACCAAAACAACAAGAATATGTCCTGCATACAAGGGATGTGAAATGGGTACCTCACGCGGTATGTGCATTTGTTCATCTTCCCTGCTGTGAAACACGTTCATCTTTTAAACAAGTTACAATGAAATGAACACCCTTAGCTGCTTACATACGTCAGCGGGGACAGATGAAAATGTGGGCCCCAACCGGGACTCGAACCCGGGATCTCCTGCTTACATGGCAGCCGCTCTATCCATCTAAGCCACCGGGGACACAGAGGATAGCGCGACTGCAGGGATTTATCTCTGGCACACCTCCAGCGAAACCGACATTCTCAACGTATTGTCCCGTACTACATTCGTAGTGCCCCCCCCCATTTTAAACAAGTGCCCGTAGCTCTTAAGATAGCTAGAGCCCATGTTTACCGGACACAATTTTCTCATGTTGCTCGCACTACCTGCTAAAATATGTAGAACAAACAGCTTTCAGTAGAAGAGATGCTCTTTCAGAGATATCAGAACGCTTTTCGCTTATAACTTCCGACGCGTTCGTTTCGCGACGAAGGTTCTTCACCTCATACTGATACATTTACCATTCTCCATCGTTCCTAGTAATTTTTAACAGTATCACAGAATGACGCTGCGCATTTTAGTGCGCATGTTTAATGGAGATTTTTTTGTGTTGGTCTGCTCAAGACTGCTTGTGTCGCAGTTATAGTCATATGTTATTCGACACTTTCTTTGAGTTGTCAAGGCTGTACGCCTGGTTGGTTAGGAAGGAGTTGAAGTTCGTGACGTCTGAAGATGGGTGTAATCCCGAAACGCGTAACATGTTCTAATAAAAGAGTCAATTGAACATCTTATGACTTTATTGCGATTGTACAACATTAGTTGCCAATTATTAACGTATCCACTACGACAGTGAGACGAAATTTGGCTTTAATGAGCTGTGGCAGCAGACGACCAACGCGGGTGCCTTTGCTAACAGCACGACATCGCTTGCAGCCCCTCTCCTGGAGTTTTGACTATATCTGCTGGACCTAGACGACTGGAAAACCGTGGCATGGTCACATGAGTCCCGATCTCAGTTGATAAGAGGTGTTAGCAGGGTTCGACTCGGAGCAGATCCCACGAAGCCACTGGCCCAAGTTGTCAACAAGGCACTGTCAATCTGATGGTGGCCCGATAATGATGTGGCCTGTGTCGTCTGGTCCAACTGAACCGATCATTAACTGAAAACGGTAATGTTCGGCTACTTGGAGACCATTTGGAGCCGCTCATGTGCTTCGTGTTCCCAGACAACGATAGAGTTTTTATGCATGACAACGCGCCATGTCACCGGGCCACAGTTATACGTGATTGGTTTGAAGAACATTCTGCACTATTCGAGCGAATGTACTGGCCACTCAGATCGCCCGACATGAGTCCCATCGAACATTTATGGTGCATAACCAAGAGGTCAGTTTGTGTACAAAATCCTGTACTGCTAACACTTTTGCACTACGGGCGGTTATAGGGGCAGAATGGCTCAATATTTGTGCAAAGGACTTCCAACGACTTGAGTTCATGCCACGTCGAATTTCTGCACTACGCCAGACAAAAGGAGGTCCGATACGGTATGAAGAGATATCCCAGGACTTTTGTCACCTCAGTGTCCATACTGTGCAAGATATGTTCGTGGTCGTGAAAGCATGCTGCCATGACGGTAGACAACCTGGAGACGTTCGTAGCGGCTCTTCTCATTCCGGGAGGCGCAGTGACAGCGGGAAGAAGCACATCGGGGCGGTTCCACAGGCAGGGCCACACGTTTAATTGAGGGGTCCGCCACGCGCCGCTGCCACTAATGAGGCGGTCGCTCGCACCGAATCATCCGGCGATGAGCCGCGTTTGATGAAGACGGCAGGCGGCGGCGCGTCGCGGCGCCATCTGTCACGGCGGCGGGGCGCGCGCAGACTTATTTAGTGGCCGGCGCTGGCGTCGCGACGCTCCCTGCCGTGATGGACGGCGCGCCCGCCCGTTATGAGCGCTCGCCGGCCGCCGACTTGGCGAGAGCCGCGATGACGTTGGCGCCCCGCCGTCGTCTTTTTCTTTCACCAGCAGCCTCTGCTACAGCCGCTGGCAGCGCTCCAGGCGGCGGCGGCAGCAGCACAGATGCATCGAGCGCCGTCAGCAGTCACTAGCGGGTGTGGAGCAAAGCGGCGGCGGCCCTCTTCAAGATGCCGCCCTGTGTAACACTGCTCTTACGCCACTGATATACTTAGTTTTGTATTCTGTCCGTCACATAAGCCAAACTAGAGTCCCGCAACGCGGTGCTCGGTTTCACGTCGAAAACCACTGACCACCGATGGAGTAGCTGGACTTGCATTCAGTGCACCTACCCCGAAAGCAGATGGCCGGGGGTGGGGCGTACTGTGCCAACCGTTCCGTAAACACAACGAAGTCCGTCAACAGCAGAGAACGAGCCGTCAAGGGAGAAATCTACAATAAAATACATGTACACACAGCGAGAGGGCTGTCTTTAGAAGCTAGAGGGTTTGGCCAGAGGCATGTAGCGCTGAACGCGACTTCTGTTGGTCTCTGCCTCTCCTATGTCACTCATATCGATATCCAGGTGGTAGATGAAACATTTCAGCACCGTAGTCGCTGCCGGTTGAGGATGTCATACTTTTTACGCATTAACTGTCGTCCACGTCTACATTTTCCTCCTTTTACGATCCTTTCCAAAATGGTACATGCGAAGAAATATTGTTTATACTGACCGTATAAGCTGAAATTAGTTTGATTTTAATTTCACGGTCACTTTCTCAGCATCGCCCCACCCATGTCCTACCAGTTCTTGCAGATACTGGAATGCCATGCACTCTGCCTCGTTTTCCGCATCCGTTTACCTTCCCCTACAAGCATCCTTTACAAGTTAATTAACTTTCCGCTTCTCCTCTCAGCACTTTCGAACAATCTACACCATCTGCAAACTCGACTCCCCTCTACTTTCCAATCCTCATATGCTGCCGCACATTTATCGACACATAGCACCAACTCTCCACTTACACACCCTCCGATAATGGACTTTGTCCCCACATTTACCCTTCCTTACCGCTATAGGTCCATCCCACGCTGTTCACCCTATCAGGGATTCCTCCCCTCCCCACATTTCGTTACCCCCTTTTTTCCCCATCGATCTTTCTATCCCCACCCTCTTTTTCCAACAACTATTAGTGTCAGCGGTTCCCCTCTCTACTCCACCCCCTCTTCCGTCCCAGCAACCATTCCAACCACATCGCTGCTCTACACCAGTCCTCCATCCTTATATCACCGGACTCCTACCCTCCTCAGCGGCCAGCCTTTTCCCCTTCACCAACTGTCTATTCCAAGCATGTTCTTCAAGTTTCTAGAGACAAGAAAATGCTTCTTTCACATATCTGTGTTCTGACAACATGTTTTAAATGTTTTGAAAGTGCGCTTATTTTGTTTAATTTTATTATTAATGCTTTAACTGCCAGTGCTAGAACCCATCTATTATGTATCTAAAAACTTTCATTAGTTTTTCATATTCAAAAGTTTTAAATTCATTGTAAATATCTCCACTAGATGTCTCTTGTTTTTCGGCTCATTTAATTTTAGATTGTCAGTTGTCTGAATCGCGCGTGGGATGAAATACCACTAAAAAAAGGTCAGTCTGGAAGTGCGCCCTCGATGGATTACAGATAAGGCTCCCTGCTGATGTACTGCGCCTTTCATATGCACTGAAGAGCCAAAGAAACTGGTATACCAGCCTAATATCGTGTAGGGCACGCAGAAGTGCCGAAACACGGCCTGGCATGGATTCGATTAATGTCTGAAGTAGTGCTGGAAGGAACTGACAGCATGAATCCTACAGGGCTGTCCATAAATCCGCAAGAGTGAGGTAGTGGAGATCTCTTCTGAACAGTTCGTTGCAAGGCATCCCAGATGTGGTCAATAATGCTCATATCTAAGGAGTTTGGAGGCCTGCGGAAGTGTTTAAATTCAGAAGAGTGTTCCTGGAGCCACTCTGGACGTGTGGGGTGTCGCTTTGTCTTGCTGGAATTGCCCTAGTCCGTCAAAATGCACAAAGGGGCGTGAATGGATGCAGTTGACCCGACAGGATGCTTAAGAACGTGTCACCTGTCAGAGTCGCTTCTAGACGTATCAGGGGTCCCCTATCACTTCAACTACACACGCCCCACACCATTACAGAGCCTCCATCAGCTTGAACAGTCCTCTGCCGACGTGAAAGGTCCAAGGACTCAGGGGGTTGTCTCCACGCCCGTACGCGTCCAACCCCTAGATCCAATTTGAGACGAGACTCGTCTGACCAGTCATCAACAGTCCAATGTCAGTGTCGACGGGCCCAGGCGAGGCGTAAAGCTTTGTGTCGTGCAGTCATAAACGGTACGCAAATGGACCTCCTGCTCCGAAATCTCATATCGATGCTGTTTCAGTGAATGGTTCGCACGCTCACGCTTGTTGATGGCCCAGCATTGAAATCTGCAGTAACTTGAGGAAGGGTTGAACGGTTCTCTTCAGTCGTCGTATGTTCCGTTCTTGCAGGATCTTTTTCCGCCCGCAGCGATTTCGGAGATTTGATGTTTTACTGGATTCCTGATACGTACGGATACATCCCCACCTCGGAGAAGCTGTGTCCCATCGCTCGTGGGCCAACTTTAACACCACGTTATAACTCACTTAAATCTTGATAACATGCCATAGTAGCAGCAGTAATCGACCTAACAACTGCGTCAGACACTTCTCTTAAATAGGCGTTACCGACTGCAGCGCCGTATTCTGTCCGCTTACATATCTCTGTATTTGAATACGCATGCCTATACCAGTTTCTTATCGCTTCATTGTACAGTGTTGTAAGAGAACTCGTTGAGCTTTTCATTAGCCCTCTGGCGCTGCCTAAATGAATGTGTGACTAATCCGTTAGCTGTCTTGTCGCTGTTCCCTGCTGTATCCATTTACATTGCCGGAAACTGGCACACAATGATCGGTCTATTGGGGTTTCCGTGGGTGGCGCCCTCGCACCCCATTTTATATGAAGACAGTGCCCCGAATGTGTTGACTTCATATCCGTGGAGACTTCAATACGCAAAATAGATCCTTGCTTTATTGTGGCAACGTTTAATGGTTCATGACATAAAATGGTTCAAATGGCTCTGAGCACTATGGGACTCAACTGCTGAGGTCATTAGTCCCCTAGAACTTAGAACTAGCTAAACCTAACTAACCTAAGGACATCACAAACATCCATGCCCGAGGCAGGATTCGAACCTGCGACCGTAGCGGTCTTGCGGTTCCAGACTGCAGCGCCTTTAACCGCACGGCCAGGTTTATGACATACCCCACAGTTATTCCGCCGACTCTATCTTTTGGAATCGCACTTTCATGCACCTCATGGCCGGAGAGAACGAACTTTGTTCTTTGGGCTTTAAAGGAGCCAACGGTACACGCGATGTTTCGAGTACTGGTCATCGGATTCTCTTGTATTTGACGCAGGACGTTCTGAAAATGTGGGTGAAATCTTATGGGACTCAATTGCTAAGGTCATCAGTCATTAAGCTTACATACTACTCAACCCAAACTATCCTAAGGACAAACACACACACCCATGCCCGAGGGAGGACTCGAACCTCCGCCGGGACCAGCCGCACAGTCCACGACTGCAGCGCCCCAGACCGCTCGCTTAATCCCGCGCGGCGAAGGACGTTCTCTTCAAATTAGGATATGCGGCGCGTGCGTGTAACACCACACTCAACCTTCGTGGTTGCGAAAGCATTTCTCGTAGCCATTGTTGTTTGTAGTTGGACGAAAATGGTATGTGATGCCATTAATTACGGCGGGGTCTGACGACGGCGTCCTTTTCCCATGTGCGTACCGCTAAGCGTCTAGGTTTGCGTGTGATTCAGTCTTCAAACCTATTTTATGCCGAAATGACACATATCCATACATAGACTTCTTAGCAAAACCTTTATCTACAAAGCAATCCCTACAGCCCCTGAAGTCTGTAACAGAAATTGTGAAACACCCTGTATATTGTTTCTCTCATTTTAACTGCAATGAGTAATTGTTAGCTTTATTTATGTTGCATGAATGTCAGTACCTCCAGAAAAATTGCATACGTACGACGATATTGCGGTGGTGAAAACTCGGCTTGTTTTTGTAGTTTTAACAGTCACGAATCATTTCTATTATGGAACCAATGAAATCGTAGTCATCTGATAGATATTAGCTACACTTGTTTCACAAGCTGCGACATGGTCGCGAATTGAACAGTGACCCGAATATAGAATAAATTTCCTTTATTTCACGTCTATGCTCACAAATTTTTTGTCATCAGACTACTGGTTTCGGTCTATAATGACCATCTTCAGACCTGTTTTGTAAAAACATGTCTTTATACACTAGAGCCATAGTGGCATCGTCAAATACTAAATACAAAATCAGCGCCGGCATCATCAAATATGTATAAATAACAGTTATTTATATACATTTGACGATGTCGTCGCTTATTTTGTGTTCAGCATTTGACGATGCCAGCACCAGTAAATTAGGACATGTTTTTATAAAACAGATCTGCAGGTGGTCATTATAGACCGAAACCGGTAGTCTGATGACAAAAAAATAAAAAAAAATTGTGATCTTGGATGTAAAGGAAATTGAAGCTAGACTTGTAACATTAATAACCGTTTATACACGGAGTCTTCCCAGTTATATACTGACTGACACAACGATTTCTGGTCGTTGTATTTTACGTCAAAATGGAGCGTGTATTCGGAAACAGTTTTTTTTCCTCCCTTACATTCGTGAATGTATTTAGTGGCAGATTTGTGGAAATACACTCATAATTAACTTTTAAATTTTGCACTAAAAGTTGAGATGATTACAAAAAAAAAGAACCGTAGAGAATAACTAATGCTCTGAAATTGTGTAGTTTCCGCAGAATTTCTAATTTAAATTTTAAATGTGTTCGGTGATTTATTATTTCGTTCCTGTTTTTCCCTCAGTTTCTGTTTTGATATCTCTTTTTTCACCGATTGAAGCACATTTATTCGTTACGAATGAAATATGAAAACAGTTTATTTCCCACCTTCGAAATCAATGGGCCATTTGTGAAAATGAATGTTTCGCATCGGAGAGTTGGCCCTTGGCAATATTCGCCAGCGATATACGGTTACGCGGCACGGAAGCCGAAAATAGCAGGACAGCCGCGATCGGGAGGCTGTGCAGAAGCCATCCGTTTCCGTGGGCGTTCAGCAGTCTCTCCATTAGGTAATGAGAGGGGCTGGCGAGTGCTTCAGGAGCTGCGACGGACTCGACGCTCTTTCGGCGCGGCCGCGGCAAGTGCCAGGGGAGGCAACGGTGGGCCGCGTATCAGCGCGGCTGAAATATTGAAGCTCGCCCGGCCTGCCTGCCGGAGTAACCCTGCGACGTGGGGGTGGCGCGTGTAGCCATAGTTACGGTCTATCAGCGGGCGACGCCTCCGGCTCGGTCGATACGACGCGTCGGGATTCCGCTGGCGAACGCCGCCCGGCCGAGCCGAGGAATCCGCCTGCGCCGCGCGGGGGAGTGCCGGTCTTCGGGCTCCCCCTTCGTGCCAGCGCATCCGACAGAGGAACGTAATTAGCTGGTAAATGCAGCAATACTCTAAGGCGTAACGCAATAGATAATTAACGGGAAGCCAACACAACATGGCCTCTGTAGGAGTGTCTTTTTATACATCTACATAATTCGCTAGTCACTGTACATTATATGGCAGAAGATACCCTGTATCACGACTAGTCTTTCCCCTTCTTGTACCACTCGCAAAAGGAGCGTGGGAACAGTACTGCCTACACGCCTCCATATGCGCCCTAGTCCATACATATTGTAAAAGTGGATGTGTGTATCTATTGATGTTCCACATCTTCTGCAAAGTCAGTGGGCCTGTGGGGCAGCGGGTTAATTATTTTCTTCACTGTCTCTTTCAAATTCTGAAGGTGGCAGGGGTAAAATACAGGGAGCGATATTTACAATTTGTACAGAAACCAGATGGCAGTTATAAGAGTCGAGGGACATGAAAGGGAAGCAGTGGTTGGGAAGGGAGTGAGACAGGGTTCGGAGTAGGTATTAAAATCCATGGAAAAGAACTAAAAACTTTGAGATTCGCCGATGACATTGTAATTCTGTCAGAAACAGCAAAGGACTTGGAAGAGCAGTTGAGCGGAATGGACAGTGTCTTGAAAGGAGAGTATAAGATGAACATCAACAAAAGTAAAACAAGGACAATGGAATGTAGTCGAATTAACTTGGGCGATGCTGAGGGAATTAGATTAGGAAATGAGACACTTCAAGTAGTAAAGGAGTTTTGCTATTTGGGGAGCAAAATAACTGATGATGCTCGAAGTAGAGAGGATATAAAATGTAGACTGGCAATGGCAAGGAAAGCATTTCTGACGAAGAGAAATTTGTTAACATCGAGTATTGATTTAAGTGTTATGAAGTCGTTTCTGAAAGTATTTGTGTGGAGTGCAGCCATGTATAGAATTGAAACATGGACGATAAATAGCTTGGACAGGAAGAGAATAGAAGCTTTCTAAATGTGTTGCTATAGAAGAACGCTGAAGATTAGATGGGTAGATCACATAACTAATGAGGAGGTATTGAATAGAATTGGGGAGAAGAGGAGTTTGTGGCGCAACTTGACTAGAAGAAGGGATCGGTTGGTAGGACATGTTCTGAGGCAACAAGGGATCACCAACTTAGTACTGGAGGGCAGCGTGGAGGGTAAAAAACGTAGAGGGAGACCAAGAGATGAGTACACTAAGCAGATTCAGAAGGATGTAGGCTGCAGTAGGTACTGGGAGATGAAGAAGCTTGCACAGGATAGAGTAGCATGGAGAGTTGCATCAAACCAGTCTCAGGACTGAAGACCACAACAACAACAACTGTCTTTACAAGAGCCTGAAAACTATTTTTGCGGTCAGACAGTAGTATATGGAGAGGTTGGAACAATGGAAAATTGAACTGAAATGCAGGAGGATCTGCAACGAATTGATGCATGGTGCTGCGAATACATAGAAAGAAAGATCCTTTATCATTTAGCTAAAATATTGCAGGTCAGCAACTGGAAGCAGTTAATTCCATAAATTATCTTGGAGTAGGCATTAGGAGTGATTTAAAATGGAATGATCATATAAAGTTGATCGTCGGTAAAGCAGATGCCAGACTGAGATTCATTGGAAGAATCCTAAGGAAATGCAATCCGAAAACAAGAGAAATAGGTTACAGTACACATGTTCGCCCACTGCTTGAATATTGCTCACCAGTGTGGGATCCGTACCAGATAGGATTGATAGAAGAGATAGAGAAGATCCAACGGAGAGTAGCGCGGTTCGTTGCAGGATCGTTTGGTAATCGCGAGAGCGTTACGGAGATGATAGATAAACTCCAGTGGAAGACTCTGCAGGAGAGACGCTCAGTAGCTCGGTACGGGCTTTTGTTGAAGTTTCGAGAACATACCTTCACCGGGGAGTCAAGCAGTATATTGCTCCCTCCTACGTATATCTCGCGAAGAGACCATGAGGATAAAATCAGAGAGATTAGAGCCCACACACAGGCATACCGAAAATCTTTATTTCCACGAACAATACGAGACTGGAATAGAAGGGAGTGCCCTCCACCACACACCGTCAGGTGGCTTGTGGAGTATGGATGTAGATGTAGATGTAGAAAGCGCTGGAGAACATACTGACCATAATGTCCAGTCTGCAAGTCCACATTCTTGTTGCGCTCTCTGAAAGGGAACTTCCATGGTACTAGATGGAGCTGTACAGGGTAAAACCTGCTGAGGAAAACAGAGATTGGAATACATCCAGCAAATAACTGAGGACGTGGGTTGCAAGTGCTACGCTGAGGTGAGGTTGGCACAGGAGAGGAACTCGTGGTGGGCTGCATCAAACCAGGCAAAAGACTGACGACACAGAAACAAGGAAAAAAGTGTGGGAATACTGGCAAATAGTTGCACTTATGGTTCTACATACATCAGAAGAACACCTTTCAGCTGTTTGTAAAGATTGTGTACTCTTCGGTTATTGCCTCATAACTGGTTTCTTGTTTACGTTTATTTAATCTGATGACGGCTTGTGTTTAACCATTTGATATTGTGAACTGCGCTCGACACGGTGTGATCTAGACTGAAAATTGAAAATGAAAGGTTGATTGCTCTTTCCTAAGACATTTGATTGCACACTACATAAGGAGTGCCATACTTTCTTTAGGCCTAACTAAGCTTTTCTGTTGAAAAAGTACGTATCACAAATAAGGGCAACATTCGTTGTGAAATATTACTGTCAAATAAATCAAACTCACTTGGGCGTAATTCCGCCTCAGTTTTACGTGCCTTGATGCAGTAGTGTTTCCTCATATCTTCCCTTACCTTCTTATAATTTGCTTTTATAGTAGCGGTAAGTGTTTCCCCTCAGTAATGGACTCGTTATTTGGCATTAGCTTCTGTTTCCGACATTATTCAAAAATGGTTCAAATGGCTCTGAGCACTATGGGACTCAACTGCTGAGGTCATTAGTCCCCTAGAACTTAGAACTAGTTAAACCTAACTAACCTAAGGACATCACAAACATCCATGCCCGAGGCAGGATTCGAACCTGCGACCGTAGCGGTCTCGCGGTTCCAGACTGCAGCGCCTTTAACCGCACGGCCACTTCGGCCGGCCCCGACGTTATTAATGAATCAGGTGTGTTCTGGTAGACTTTATTTTCAGCTTTATGAATAAGATAAGGGGACCTAATATCGTACGTGCTCCTCGTTTTGGCCCTCTAGGAATTTATCGGTTTCTAAAGTTCGTAGCAAACGTTTAGCTCAGCATTCATGCGTGACCTTCGTCCATTGTTTTGTAGAGAGAATCTGTTGTGCATAGCACGCGTGGCTTCCGCGTAGGACGGAATTAATTTTTTTTTTTATGCTGAGGTGATTTAATGTAACTGTCAGATTAACAGCTTGCAATTCTGAGTGTCAGCACTGGTTTGTGTTCCACTATTGGGCTATATTTCAGTTTTGTGTTGTAGTTTCTCGTGTGTAATCGCTATGGTAAAGGGTTTGTTGTAATAAATCTGGGGATGTTCGTAATTTCGTCACTGGTCCAGTTCCTCTTATCATCCCGGGGACGAAATATGGGTCTGTTGTTAAAAATTGATTTTATTTGCTGTTTGTACAGATTATTTTATTTTTTCGCGTGGGACAACTAAAGCGGAGCGAAATGGATTCCTTGCACGAAACGCTCGGTTTGTTACCACGAAACACACTTTTCATCTCCGTAGACATATGTCATACATCTTTAGACAGCTAAAAGTAACTATAAAAATTGTTCATTTATGATTTCCAAGTGATTAATAATTGTGAAAGTGTCTGGCAGTGTTACAATGGAAAAATAAATTTCAATTAATTCTACTTTTGAGCAGTTTTATAGGGAGCGAAATTAGGAACACTACTTTTTTTGGAGGTACACCGATTTTGGAGCGTTGATGTTTACGCCAGCTACTGGTTTTAGCCAGTTTTAAAAAGTTAGATGTGGTTTGCCTACAAGCGGAGGATAAATTTAGGAGTATATGAAACAATTTGTAGCCTTTTCCATACACTGTCAAGACTGGTCTATACAGGTCCTGAACTACGAAGGTGACGAAATTTGGGCCCCTAAATGGTTCAAATGGCTCTGAGCACTGTGGGACTTAACTGCTGCGGTCATCAGTCCCCTAGAACTTAGAACTACTTAAACCTAACTAACCTAAGGACATCACACTCATCCATGCCCGACGCAGGATTCGAATCTGCGACCGTAGCGGTCGCGCGGTTCCAGACTGTAGCGCCTAGAACCGCTCGGCCACTCCGGCCAGTTTCGGCCCCTCTGTTAGCCTTAGAAGGCGAGTAGTAATTTGGCTGTTATGTTATAACTTATCGTGTTGATGAATTCACTTTTGTTGTTTAATAGGAGAATCACTCGTTCACGGAAGAAAAACCCAAACTTTGAATTTTCTACAGTTTTTTTAACCAGTTTACGGCATAACAAGGTCATCGGCAGTGTGACAAAAAATATACTACAGCGGAAATGCGTGTTTCAAACTGCAGTGTTGTTGACATTCAGCCGACGGGTGTGATAAGCGAGTAAGGGGCGGCGCTTGCAGCAGTTAGCGGCAGTGCCGTGTTCGGGCCGCACGGGATTTCGGCTTCCGGCACTTCGCGGAAGGCTGCCGCTAGAGTGCGCACTACGCCAGTTCGCGGCGGCGCAGCGCACAAACAACGCCGTGCTTAGTTCGCCATACGCGCCACACAACGGCCGTGCGCTGTTTACTGCGAAGGTATTTCGGGAAATTCACTTTGGCGGCGCTGTCTGCCACGCGGCGCAAAATAAATGTGCGACTTCTTTGCTACTCGATGTCTTTGCTTTGCACTTGTTTCTCAGCAGCAGTGGTGTCATCCTCTGACGGATGGAAACTTCAGCTGCAGGAAACCCTCCTTCGGCCTGTAAGGTGCAGCTCTAACGTAGGTTGAAATACACTGAACAGATGTTCCTGAGGCAGTCTCATGTACTCAGCTCGTCTTTCTGAGTGTTTACGACTTCCGGAAAGAGAACCGCCACATGGTAAGGTAGCAGAAAGGGCATTCATAAAATAGAAGAATTCAGTGTCAAGTAAAAACAAGTAGAAGGAAAAACGAACGCTGTTGTCAGACGAAGACTGCGAAAAAACTTACTAAAGAAAAGAGAAATTTGCGGAAGCACTGAGATACTTAGCTACGCATTCCCAACACATATGAGGCACTTGTCATATTTACATTCCTGCACCACTGAAATGTGCCATGTAGGACTGGAACCAGTTAGTCAAGTGTTGTTGTTTCCCAGCTCAGCCAATTGTTAATCAGCTATCGAAGTCGGAGTTGTTTTAGAGGCACGCAATATTTTCTTGCCTAACCACTGACGGATTCGTCTTGCCGAATCTATTCTTCCAAGAGAGGAATTCCCTCACATTTTCTAAGCATTGCGTTTAACTCAGCAAAAATATCCCTCAGATCAAGCGTTCTGCAAGTTGACTCGACGTGATTCCGTGCCATCCCAGATAGCCTTGAATTCTGCTTCACGCCAAGAAATGTTGCGTCGCATTTCTTCAGTCCTTATCAAGATTAACTGAATTAATAAGCGATGAAATTCCCTCTTGTGGCGTGATAACTGAATTTAACGAAGGTTAAATCGATGAACATGGACTGAATGTCCTGACATATTATTGTTCAGAAGATAGCTTTCACGATCAAATTGAAATATACTGCGATTATTAATCTCACATTGTTTGGGGAGGTGCGCTGTGTACTGCTTACGTAATCTCGTTCCAAATTTTCCTCGAGGGGCTACATGGATATCTGTTCAGCCCTCCAAACAAGTACAGTTCGTTTTAGTAGTGCTATAGTACTACTGTCTCTCTTCCTTTTTCGTTGAGATTGATCTTTCCGCTAGGAACACGAAAAGTAATTCCTCCGTAATTTTTATATAAAAATTCTTAATGTTCTGGCGTAACCACAAGCGCCGGAACGAAGATGCGGAGCGCAACAACAGAAAAGGCGGTGAGGAAACGTCAGCCAATGGTGCGCGGAATTGGACCTCGCCGCGCCAAGAGCGACACCTGGAAGAAGTGAATATAAGCGCTGCTCCTCCTAGCATCGGCCTCTCAGGTAGCAAAAGTCTGCAACGGATATTAGTGCTACGCTGTCACATTGTAGTGAACCTTATCAAGTGCTTACTAGGATTTTGTGTATAGCAAGAACTTTACTGTTTTCATGTCGCCTTTCGCTAGCGACATTTGCTGTAATCAAAGTTAAGTATTGTCAGTTTGCTTTATAGATCTAAAACTGCTAATATTATTTGTTTGAACTGTTGTATAGCATTCCGAGAACGCTGCATCCCTTCGGAACCCTATTAGCGATGAGTGGGCAAGACCCCATACTTAAAGCTTTTTCAGATAAACTTAACTTTGTTAACAACCAACATCTTTATTCTTCATATGCACATATTTATTAATCATCAGAGTCACCCTGGTGACGAACGCATATCTTCCCACGGGAAGCTGATATAATGGGTTGGGTATGGGTTGTTTGGAGGAAAGAGACCAAACAGCGAGGTCATCGGTCTCATCGGATTAGGGAAGGACGGGGAAGGAAGTCGGCCGTGCCCTTTCAAAGGACCCATCCTGGCATTTGCCTGGAGTGATTTAGGGAAATCACAGAAAACCTAAATCAGGATAGCCGGACGCGGGACTGAACTGTCGTCCTCCCGATTGCGAGTCCAGTGTGCTAGCCACTGAGCCATCTCTCTCGGTCTAGTATAATGATACCGTCGCTGTAGAATGTTTCACTTTGTTGACAGAGCCACAACCTCATCGCTATCAAAGTCAAATCCTGGAAAGTGTTCTGTAAGTACTGCAGACAGATGAAAATCGGATGGGTCCAAGCTGGGACTATGTGGAGGATGATCGACGAAAGTGACCCCAAGGCGTCGGATTGTCGCAGATGTCGCACAGCTCGTGTGTACTTTGGCAGTGCCATGCTGAAGAAGAAGGTGCTTCACTTGTGAATGAACTCTTCGAATTCTAAACTCTATTACAGCACGCTGTTTCTCACGCTTCGATGTAGCTACGTTACACACGACCTTGTTACACGCAACAATTCGAAGCCCTATAACGGCAAAGGCTGCAAATAAGTAGACACGAAGAATAAAAATGCAGAATGTTAACAATGTTTATTTAAAAAGCTTTAAGAGTTTTAACATAAACTCTCGGAGGCATTACTTTTCAGTACTCCCTGCTACTTACGTTTAGTTTCAGTAGATGGTTACATACTGACCATTTCCTACGCAACATACTAGCCTCAGTTTTACATAACTGAAGATATGATATTACTTTTCAGTCCAGTTCATGCAATTACACTTAAAATAATGCCTTTTTCTCACTTTTTTACAGGCTACCAGATTTTAAATAAAAATTGCTCTGTGGAGTAAAGGGAATTGTCCAGAGGAAATTATTTTTTATTGGATTTAAAACTTGCTTTCCCACTTGTCAAACGTTTTACGTTATTGAGAAAATGATCAAAAAGTTTTGTTGATATATATCTTACTCCTTTCTAAAACACTGACAGCTTTACTAATGACTAACAGAGGTCTTTTTTTTTTAAATTGAAGATACGCACATTGTTGTTCTTACCAAATTGGATGGTCTATTTATGATGAATTTCATTTGCGAATGTGTATATACCGTGGAAGGGCTGTTAAAATGCGAAAATATTACAGAGTTGCTCAAACACTTATGTTCAGATACTTTTGCTCTTCATATAATTGCTAGTCTTCGAAACACACCACAATCTCATATTGTACTATATGTCTTCATGCTAACACCACGTATTATTTTGCGTGCTAACACCACGTATTATTTTTACTGCTCCCCTCTGTATAGTCATACTCTCTTTTTAAATGATGAGTTACCCAAGAAAATTATTTCATAAAACGTTATTGAGTGGAAATATGCAAAATATGTTATGATGTTGATTCCTTTGTTTCTAGGGCTGACAATTATACGAAAAGCAATTGCTGAATGTGTTGGTTTGAGCAGCTCAGTAACATTTTTCTTCCAATCCAAGTTTTCATCATCATATATACACTGGCACCTGTTCTTGTGCTAAAAAATCGTCGGTGTTAATATTTGTTGTACAGCACTGAAAATAGTGTGTTTTCTCAAAGTCAAGGGCGAGTTCGCGTTTAGAGAACCATTTAACAACTCAGACAGACTTATTATCCGTCTTGATTGCATGATTTTGAAGAGATAATCAGTCTTGGCTGCAAAACAGACTTTATTATTTTATATTTTGCCAGTAACACGTTTCGCGTTCTTTAAGGCACAGTCGCATTGGTTGCCATATAAGGTGCTAAACACATAGGCTGCCGTCCATGCAAATATCTTATCAGGCAAACACCATTTCCAATATTTTAAAAACATTGTGTGCTGCCCTGATGTGAAATAGTGTTCAGTACATTGGAAGTAAGGTTTAAAATACATAAAAGACATCAGTAGGTAGTCATCCTCGTCGAGTTTTAAGAGACTTCACGCAGTGCAGTATTTGGTGCAGCAGTCCAAAAGACACCAAAAACTAGTTCAGGCCTACACAAAAACATTACAGAATGTGAATACTGCATTAATTTTGTTTTAAATAACATGTTTCGATTCAACAGGAACTGGGGAAATTTTATTACATGACGTAAAACGAAAATTTGTCGGTAGCTGGATGGGTTACTCTTGTAACCCGTATGTTCAGATCTGAGGATGATTCATGTTGAACCGAAATCGTTCATCTTTCTTTTTTTTAAAAAAAAAAAAGATTGCATTCAAGGGAAATCATTAATGTATCTGAATGTCGGTGATGGCGGATTTGTTGTCCAAGGACATTATGTCAGTTTTTGCATTTAATTATAAATGTGTCATCCACATGTACTGTGCAGTAGCTTAAACAATACGTATGTAGCTGTAGGAGTGTGTAATATACTGCGCTTGAGATTTCATCCTAAGGCAATTGAATAACGGCTAAAAAAAGATTCAGGCCCTATAGATACTTTCTAACAATTTTCTGAGAATCTCCTGTCTAACTTCTACAACAACAACAAAGAAGGAATTTCACTGTAGCCGACAAATTCGTCTTGTGAGAAACAGCAACAATATTGATACTTAAGATAATTCTCATTTTTCGTTTCTCCTCAACTGGATATTTTTAGTTAGATTACATGTTTCGAGCGTTCAGGATCATTTTCAGATCTAAGTAGTTGCGTCAGCAACCTGTCTACTCAGAATCACATGGATTATCTACTCTGATAAGTGGTTTTGAGTAGACAAGATAGTTCGCTGACGCTATACTTATATCTGACGCTCTACTTAGATCTGAAGATGATCCCGAGTGATCGAAACATGTAATCTAATTAAAAACATGCAACTCAGACGGAACAGTAAATGAGAATTTTCTTGACGTTATTTCACGTGGTGTCGGACGTGAGCGATGCTCGTATGAAGCACAAAGGAAGGGCGGCAGATGCACTCAGCTATTCGTGTAGCGCAATACTACACTCACAGCCCGCTGCTGGCGCGGGGGTGGCGTCGAGCACGCGGCGCAGCTCAGCTCGGCGGCAGTATATGGCGGCCGTTAGCTGCCACTGCCGGCAGCCGAGGGCCGGGGGAGATTTCACCGCCACGCCGCGGCATCAATATTTATCAGGCCCTGTATATTGCAAGCGGTCGCTGGCGAGCGCTCCGACCACCGCTCATTCAGACTTGTCGCTACTCGCGCTTCTGCACCCGCAGGTACGCTCTCTCTCTCTCTCTCTCTCTCTCTCTCTCTCTCTTTCTCTCTCTCTCTATCTCTCTCATTTTGAAAGGGAGTCAGAGGGAGGAAAAAATGGACATACAGCGATGGGGACCACGTCGCTGTGGATTATGTACGGCTGTGCGCACAGCGTATCGCATTTGCATAGCACATCGCTATGCCGCGTGTTGACTCTGTTACGAAGCTACTTCATAGATTTCAGTGCCTCACAGCTGGTACAAAATTTCTCTGTTCACTTCCGTAAGGGGTGAATTTTCCTTTTGAGGGCGTTGTTCCAGCGTATAAGCAACGTAGAGCGACCCCGACGCCGGTATATAAGCACCGATATGTAGGCAAGGGATTAGTGTGTCGTTCGTGTCTTTCCGAAGTATGGACAGTAAATGCCGCAGTGTGAACTATGGCGACGTTATTACCAAATGCGTCCAAACAGGACGAACGTGCTGTTATTCTTTTCTTGGCTGCCGAAGGGCAAACACCGGTAGATATTCACAGGAAAATAGACAACGTCTATCGGGCAGACCGTCTTTCGAAGGCGACCTTGTGGAATGGTTCGGCAAATTCAGTGACGATCGCGATTCGACAAAAGACGCCTGTCGATCTCGGAACCCGAAGGTCCTGCCCTATACTCTGTTCTCATACCATGCAATTATCACGCCTTCGGTCCCTTAAATAATCTAAAAGACTAGTGAAACACAAGTCGCTATAGGAACAATATATACCAATAGTACCAGCAATATACAAGCGTAATAAAAGAGGTTTTATTTGCCGAAACAATAAACACTTTCAGCACTGCCAGTACTGACACAGCCACATTTCCGAAAACAGAAGTTCCTGATTAGTCACACATTCTTTCCATCTACTAACAGGTATATTTTTTCTTGCAGGTGTTAGTCTTTTGGCAAATGAAACCTGGTTTATGAGTTTTGGGAATCTGCTGGCAATAATTGTCTTATTTTGTATTGTTTCTTCAGCGCCTTGAGCTTTTTAAGTATTTAGATTCATTAACGAACAGACATCAATGGTGCAAAAAAAGCAGGTAAATGAGCCTGATGTGTAATAGAACAGACACAATTCCAAATTTTAACGTCATTTCTATTTGATTTCAGCTATTCGAACAGTAGTTCTTGTTATAGAAACGCAAGCCGTACGTATACAGGGTGTCTCTCCTCAGAGTCGCCCAGGTGCATTTTCTCTGGCGTTTCTGCTGATTTTTCCAGTATCGTTTCTTCCAATGTGTAGCTGGAGACACTCCGAACAAATATTGATCATCTCGACTTTAAAGAGGTGTCCAGTATCAACAGAAAGCGTGGGTAGTTTCCCATTACAAACAAAATGACTTTAAAGCGGAAATTGACGTGCCCATCCGATAGAGCGGTTCAAGACTGGTCTAGCGCCGTATTCGTTTTATCGATATGAATTAACGGGGACAGTAAAATACGATGAATAGCCAATACTCCAGCAGCAATAGCTTTGCCCTGGTGCACGCTGACTGCTGCCGCCATGCAGCTGCAATGATGGTTGTTTTTCGTGTTTTACTATCCCTGTTAGTACACATCGAGCAAACAAACATCACACAGGACTAATACGAGACCGGTACAACTGGCACGTGAAATTCCGCTTTAAAATAAATTTCTTTGTAACGGGAAACAAACCGAAGTTTTCCATGGACACTGGGCGTCTCTTGAAAGACGCCATGGGCAGTTGTTGTTTGGGCTGATTCTAGCTGCACATTGCAAAAAACAGGATTGCAAATATTTGCCAGAACAACTGAGAAAATGCGCCTGACAACTCTTAGGACACACATCTGGTGTATTTATAAAGTGTAAATTTTCGTGTATTGCATCCCTGAACTGTGCCGTGAAGTTTCAAGGTATCAGTCTTTTATTGTCTGTGTAGATGCACCAAACAACGCTATACGGATGGCCATAATCACCGCTCTGGAGTAAACGCGCATCGGAAGTCCGACGCTTTGAGCGTCTGAAGATGAGTGGTTACCTAATCGGAAGTAGTTGTGCACTGTAAATAAACTACAAGTGAACGAAATCACCTGCTTGCAATATTGTATTATTACCTACAATTATGTCCTACCGCCACTGAGCATTCTGTGTAAAACAGAAAAAAAAATTCGAACTTAAAATGAAAAGATATTGCACTGGTGCCGCCTATCGGCCACAGTTTCGTTTATTTAAGTCAGGCAGCGTCATTAAACAACTAGCATTATAAGAAGTAGTTTTATAGAGGGGAGTGTGATTTTGTGTGTGAGTGTGTGTGTTGTACGTTACATTCTTTTCTCTAAAGGTTTTGTAGTTTTTTGGAATTCGCCATACGTAAAACACTATATATTTCGTTTTATTTACGCAGACATTTTTCGACACTTACGTGTCATCTTCTGCGTGTCAAATGTATTTCTGTAAAGTGTAATACAAAGTTTTTATAATAGTTTATCTGTTGTAGGTCTAAAAATTATTTGTTTGTTCTGTTTCCATTTTTCACCTGAAAATCGCATTTCTAGTGAAAATGCATTTTCTAGAGATCGATATTTTGTGCCGTTTTCGTGTTTTTGACAGCAGGTCATCTGCAAAGTATTTATGAAGAAAATTTGTGCATTTTTGAAGTACTATTTAGTTGGTAGTGGTTATGTATGTGGCTATACCTACGTTTTCCATCTTGTTGTGTATCTCTGGTGATTATCTCTTTATACTGCAATTGAATGCAATATTTTCACAAGGTTTTTTTTTGTTTTGTGTTTTTTTAAAGATAATGTCACTCTCACGTTTACGTCCGACGTATTTTCCACAAAGCTTGATTTGAGCAGACATTTCTGTCTCCATACTCACTGAGAGACGCTATTTTATTGTCGCTGGTCACTTTGCTCATTTTTTCACCGTTTTGCCTTATATTTAGTGTGGAGTTAATTCTTAATGTTTCGTGAGAACTACTATGGTATGTCAGCTGGGGGAGAATTTATGTGATGTGACGTTTTTGTGTGTGTGTGTGTGTGTGTGTGTGTGTGTGTGCGTGCGTGCGTGCGTGTGTGTGTGTGTGTGTGTGTGTGTGTAAGAAAGAGAGGGAGATAAATTGAAGAATGACATATAGAAGGAGAACAAGAGGAGAAGAAGAAGAAGAAGAGGGAGGGAGTATGAGAGAGTGCGAGACGAGACTTCATTTGTCTCACCTTACGTCAGTATCACAGCAGAGAGCGACCAGCGATGTCCACCGTCTGACCGCTAATGCAAAGTGTCGAGCGGAGAGGCGAGCGACGGCGGGTTGGAGATACGTCAGGTAGGCGGCTTATCGCAGGCCGGCTAGGCGGTCTGGCAATGCCTAGGCGCCGCAGCACGCCTCGCCGCTAATGGTGGCCTTGAGTGGCCGTTCGGCAGCAGATGGAACGCTATTTACATACAGCGGCGATAAGGATGCAGCCGTAGCCGCAGGCACAGGCGCCACTGTGTGGCTGATGGTCCCAAATCCCATGTGTGTGTGTGTGTGTGTGTGTGTGTGTGTGTGTGTGTGCGCGCGCGCGCGTGTGTAACATACGGAATAACCAGAGCTTTCCGCTGTGCTCCTGGCACGGGGGCATGCACGCCATCTCCGGTAGTGTTCCTTCCTCCCTTCCGTCACTACGACGACATAGTGAGGCTCGAGAAACGTGTCTGCAAGCGAATTATCCGCGGAAACAGAAAATTACTCTGCTGCCGTTTTTACTACACTGAATTTCATCTCACGGCTCCGTACAGCTTGTTGATTACTTCGGGAGTCCCACGTACCACACCGACTGCTAACGAAGATGCCAAGACACGGAGTATCTTCGCAGGTATGCCGTTGGATAATAGAACCAACACAGCCCAGAACGTTATACAGTGCGGCGACTGTCCAACAGAAATGAAAGCAAAATCGTGTTAGCCCAAAGGTATTGTCCTCGATAACTAATATTCTCACTGTACATAAATATAAGGGGCGATAAAATAGTTCCCGTTTGAGGGCATTTCTGCAGTGTGTATCCAACTAGCGCGATTCCGATGCGTGTATAAAATATGTAGACGAGGTATCAGTGTGCTGTCCGTGTCTTTCTGACGTGCGTGCGGTAAATTCGGAAAGGTGAACTATGCTGCAAAATGCGTCCAAACAGGACAAACGTACCTCGTCTCCTACCTTCCGAATTTTACAGAAGCTCTCCTGCGAACCTTGCAGAACTAGCACTCCTGAAAGAAAGGATATTGCGGAGACATGGCTTAGCCACAGCCTGGGGGATGTTTCCAGAATGAAATTTTCACTCTGCAGCGGAGTGTGCGCTGATATGAAACTTCCTGGCAGACTAAAACTGTGTGCCGGACTGAGACTCGAACTCGGGATCTTTCCCTTTCGCGGGCTAGTGCTCTACCAACTGAGCTACCCAAGCACGACTGATTCTGCAAGGTTGTCAGGAGAGCTTCTGTAAAGTTTGGAAGGTAGGAGACGAGGTACTGGCAGAAGTAAAGCTGTGAGGACGGGGCGTGAGTCGTGCTTGGGTGGGTCAGTTGATAGCCGGCACGGTAGCTCAGCGTGTGCGGTCAGAGGGTTAGCTGCCCTCTGTAATAAAAAAAAAAAACTGAGTTAATGGATATACGACGAACCGAAACGGGTGTTTTGAGACGTCCGCACCGTGCAGATGCAACGAAGAAAACGAACAAAATGAGATTAAAAAAAAAGCGTGTTCGTGTTCGGTCAGAGAGCCGGTTGGCCTCTGTAATAAAAAACTGAGTGGAAGGATCAACAAACGAACTTGAACGGAAGTCATGTGACGTCCGCAACGACCAAACACAACGATCAAGAGCGAACAAAATGAAAAAATAAAACAGTTGGTAGAGCACTTGCCCGCGAAGGCAAAGGTCCCGAGTTCGAGTCTCGGTCCGGCACACAGTTTTAATCTGCCAGGAAGTTTCATATCAGCGCACACTCCGCTGCAGAGTGAAAATCTCATTCAGGACAAAGTGCTGTTATTCTTTTCTTGGCTGCCGAAGGACAAACACTGGTAGACATCAATAGGATAAAGAAGGAAAAGTATCGAGCAGCATGTCAGTCGTAAAACACCGCTGCAGAATGTTGCGTCAAGTTCAGTGTTGGTCGTGGCTTGACACATCCGCAGGTCGATGTGCCAGGCCAACCTCACCCACCACGCTTACTCATGTCAGAGACAGTCGAGCACCTGTCCTGTAGTCCTGATCTCTACCCATGCCGTTATGAAGCCTCCGGTCCCTTAAAAAAGCCTTGAGGGGTCGAAGACTTCTGTCGGACGAGGATGTGTAGCAGACAGTTACGGACTTCTTCACGTGGCAGGACAAGGTGTTTCATCGAACGGGTATCTTCAGCCTGGTGCGTCGTTGGGATGACTGGCTCAGTACTCACTGCGGTTTTGCCTGACTGTATGGCCTTCGGACAGAAACTTTTTGACCGCCCCTGAAAAATGTGCCAGATAGGACTACCAGTCTACCATATTTTTCGTTGGCGATGCTGTCATCAATAGGAAGGCTTTGTCGTTGGAGCATCGCAGGTGAAGAATGGAATAATTTCTACGTGTTTTAATGAAAGGTAACTCTTTTATATGTACGTAAATGCAAGACAATGCCTATAAGAAGGAGAAAGAACTTGACAGTATCCAACTGAATACTGAGTGGGTTACATCATCTAAGTGCTAGCTGTTGTTTGTGTTAGTTGCGCTCAGCGAAAAGTAGCAGAAACGAATGTGGTTAAAAAGTAGAAAATACGAAAAAATGAATAAAAAGCAGCCTGATATAAAACTGGCCCCACTCTCTCCCAATCACAGTCATGGTTGCTCTCATACTCACACTAGAACACTAATGTAAGATAGCGTTAAACGGTCAGTTGTTCTGAAACTTTCAGTTAAAATATTAGAGAGGCAAAAGGAAAAATGGATTCACAAGAATATGCAGCTGACTGATTACTTTAAAATAACTGGATGAGGCAGTCATCATGATTATATATTGAAAACGTCGCCCTAAGATTTTAGGGAACAAGTCGGACACTGTAAAAAACTTTAAAAGGAGCACCATTTTCGTGTCATTATCATTCAAAATATAATTTAGGTATACTACTCATACGCAATAGGAAAATGTTTATGACGTTATTTTAGTGCTAACGTGAAGTATGGCAGGGTTTGAATAGCTTCGAACTACGCTGGTAAGGCATAGTGCAACCGTAAAGTAAATTACCTGCAAGACGGTAGTGCATCCTACTCTTGATAATTGTTTGAATCTATCTCACATAATAGGTAAAATAGCCATCGAAAGAATGTAGAGACGTGCTGCATAACAGTTCGGTGTAAGCCAATAAATGTATAACAGACTCTCGTGGAACTTAACTGGGAATCTTTCGAACAAGGACGTTGTAGTTTTCGCGTAACTCACTTGAAGCAAGTTTAGAGAACCGGTATTCGAGAAACACTGTGCTACTTACCTGCTCCTACCATCGTATACACGGTGCTTCACAATTCCTACTACAGGCTTCTGTGGTTGTAGAGGGGACTTAATGGATTAAATTTTGAGAAGGCACCCACGTTCGGAATAGTAAGTTTGGATATAAAATAAGTTTGAAGACTGAGTCACTTTCAATCTTCAGATTCACGGAACGTACACAAACTAAGAAGAGGGCGCAGTCGCCAGTCGCTGAAATAGTATTGTGACATCATTTTCCACTTTTGTCCGACTAGAGCAATGGTACTCTCGGTTTTTGAAGAGGAAATTTTAAAGTGAGTTGATCTTCAAACTTATTTCATATCGAAATGGTACATACCTGGACATGGATTACTTATCAGAAGCCCTTCTACAACCCCTAGAAGCCTGTAACAGACAATGCGGAACACCCCGTATATCACATAGGAAACATGTGAATCAGAGTTTAGTTTTCGCACAGTCATTTATGTCATTTTTTTGCTTACTGTTTCAGGAATGGAATAGGACAGAAAATCACTAATATTGGAACAAAATACTCTGCACCATGCACAGTACAGTGACTTGCCGAATATGTACAGCATTTCGTCAGCCGCATTTTCTCTAGTGTTTCAGCAGATATTTGCAATTTCGTTTTTGCACTGTGTTGCTGGAGTCAGCCCAGACAAATACTGCTCGTGACGTCTTTCATGCAACGGAGGCGTTGGTTTGTTTCCCTTTACAAACATATTCATTTTTAAACCGATATTTGAAGTCCCCATTCGATAAAGCGGTCCCAGAATAGTCTAGGGCGATATTCGTTTTATCGATATATATTGTCAGGGACAGTAAAACTCGAAGAATAATAAGTACTCCAGATGCGGCAAAACTGTCCTGGCCCGTGCTGACTGCTGTCGCCAAGCATGCAGCGGCAATTAGTCGTTGCTAGATTTCTGTTTATTCCTCCTGTTTTACTGTCTCTGTTAATACACATCGATAAAACGAATATCGGATTAGACTAATTCGGGAGCACTCTATCAAATGGGCATTTAAAACTCCGCTTTAAGTAAACTCTCCATATTTACGTAACTGGGAGAGGAAGATGGTGTTACAGTTAAAGTAAAGAGAAACACAATAACGACACGATTTGGCTCTCACCATATTGGGATATACAGTGTGATTTCAGAATATTTACGACATGTTAAAAGAATTTCGCTTCTCTACGATGTGAGAAAATGTTACTTCTGTCGTATCATATACACACTGAAACATAGAAATAAATATGCGGATGATAAAGAACTAGAAAGAAACATCGTCAATGTGGTATTTGAGAAATTTATGGAGTCTCTCTAAGGAAATAATGCAATGACATCATAAGCGCAAATCACTTGCGCTGTTTACTTATGGCTACAGTTTGAATAATAGCAACTTCCTGAAATATTTTCTAGTAGAATCACCGTCAACGAAGATCACAGATTTACGCTGATGACTCGCTGTTCAGCATGGGAGCGGCAGCACTCTCTGCAAGACTGTAGTTTCCAGTAAATTAAACACAGTTTCCATCAGGGGAGCTTCAGGGCTCATATAGCAGTTGCGTTATGTCTGTCTTCACGGGAGCTCTTATTGCCACTGTGTTGGTTTCCTTTGAAATAATACGCACAACTGTGAAAGTTAGAAAGAGAAATCTTGTCTCATAACTTACTACATTAATGCCGTTTAAAAAATGTAATTAGTCAAAAGGATGAGCTTATCCGACACATTACTCTAACAGCGGTGTTCAAGACTCGAAGCTTCTTTTTCAACGCTTGAAATCACGTCTCCAGCAAGAGAAGACGAAAGAGGGATATGAAATAGTCTGCCAGTCATAAGCCGTTGATCTAGTCATAAGCCCGTGTACAATCGTATGCGACGCGCCCTTAAGGCAATGAAGTGAAAGACTGTTTAACATACTGACGAGGTGAGACTCACCTTCCGGCTGTTTGGTATCTTTAAGTAAGGAGAGTGACCAGTGGACGAATCACGCGCTTGGAATCATGTGAAAAAGACGCGTAGTGAAAATCGATTAATACTGCCGCCAACTGATGTCAAGAGTTTCTACTTAGTTAAGAAAATCAAGTTGTGCAAAACATTCTTAGTGCCATGAAAATTGGCCTTTCCACTACGCCACATATGAAATGTCAAAACATGTGAGGATCTTCATATTCTCTGCATATGAAGTCTGTTTACAGAAATGACATAGCAGGGAGTTTGATTTTTGCTCTGAGGTGCTGGCTTGGCACAACTATAATTTATTCTGAGGATGCTGTTGTAACCGGAAACAGAACTTCCGTACAAGGCGACGTATTTTCAAACGCATCCAAACAGACAAGCAAGACCTTTGCGTAGAAACCCAAAATTATGCATTTTACGGGGTAACCCAAAAGTCCGTCAACATATGAAAATAGCAAGAGGGGTAGATCTTGGCACACTTGCCTGAAATGATATTAGGTTTTATGGAAATCAAAAACGAGTGCAAAAACCGGCCAACAGATGGTGACAGACAACGGGGTGCATCAGCGTGACGTGCCGAGGTACGCCGGTACGTTAACAGAATCGCGTCATACCTGGCCCGGATGGTAAATACCTGATGGGCGGTATTATTTCTATGCAGAACGACGCTACACCTCTTATTTTTAAACGTGTGAAAGATCTCTTGCGCACGTCGTTCCGTAAGGATCGCGTGCTGAACCGCCACTTCCGTCATACGTGGCCTCGCGAATCCGCAGACCTCAGTCCCTGTGATTACTGGTTGTGGTTTTATCTGACGTCACAAGTCTACCACGATCATCCGATCTTATTCGGAATCTTAAAAGATATCATCCGGCGGCAGTTTCTCACCATACCTACTGATGTGCTGTATACTGCTGTTCACAATGTTGTTCCTCGACTACACCTATTGTAGATGAATGACGGCCGACAAGCTGAACATTTGTTATAAAGAATATCATCTTTGCTAAAAATCACATGTTATGCTAATTATTGATTATGAAGCGCCATCTGTTGGTAATTGTGTGCAATTTTTTGGTTTCAATAAGACCACATGTGATGTGAAGCATGTGTGTCAATTTTGTACCCGTCTACCTAATTTATTCCATGAAATATTGCACTTTCAAATTAACCGACTTTTAGGTCACCCTGTACAGTCTTTCCCTCCCTCCCCCCTCCCTCCCTCTCTTGTTGTCTCTCTCTCTCTCTCTCTCTCTCTCTCTCTCTCTCTCTCTCTCTCTCTCTCTCTCTTTTCATCATCCGAACCAAGTAGTTTTCGCATCACAGTCGATAATGAGTGGAACGACATCCAGAGTGCACACGAGCCTGCCAGATATGGCAGACCCGGATGGTCCGTACGTGAAGCATTACATTAGCTGTGTCATTAAACGAAATGTCGAAGCCACATTCAGGATGTCGAGTGCGCCAAGACAGAGAATCTCGTACAGGAGTTTGTTTGGCTTTCACTGTGTGAGACGCTGTGGCAGAGGTAGACGCTGTGTGGAGTCTAAAACCTATGTAGTCGAAAATAGTAGAACTCCAGCCAATCTTTATTGTAGAAACTGAATCACATATTTTCAGCGAGCTTTGTAATATATTCACTGTCTGCTTTGAGGAGACATCCTTCGTCGTTTTCACAATAATATCAGTGTATTTAAGTTACTAATTGCTAAAACAATTAATTTACACAACACAAAATTTGTTCGGAAGTAGATTGATTCAGGAATGAATGCTCTACTATGTGGCTCTTGAACTATAAACTGGAATCTATAACGAATGGAAATATTGTTTGATAAATGTAAAAAAATACAGAAAAATTAAGTAACCTAAATCCACGTAATGTTTACAGATGAAAATAACTCCTTCACATACGCTGGTTTTACGTGCAGAGCACAAAGACCCAATTCCTTCCTCAGGAATGTCGCTGTTCTTGGTTTCCGCTTTACAGATATTTGCTTCACATGATAAGTTTCTGAAGTCATTGATCTGTTGTTATAGTGTGCATCCCCTCCTCCCCTCCTATCCTCTCCTACTTGACGATTCTCAGTATTGTGATGATATTTCAGAGTCAGAACACATAAATGTGGCAGAGACTGTTTAGCGAATTACTGACCTAACGATTTAGAGCAGTAGAGGCAGCGGATTTGATTATTATCTTCCCTTTCGATCTATTAAGCTCTTATGGTAGATTTCGTAAAGTATTGTCATTTATTGAGATATCCCCTACGACAGTCACAACCACTCCATTCATATAGATTTCTCTCTGATACAGTCAACGTACCTCAGTGCAGCCGGTAACAGAAATAGCGGAGCTGGTACCTTCACGTGTATATTCCGTGTCGATACCGTGTTTGTCATGGAGACGTTATCTCACACCGCCCGTTTAATTAACGGGCACGATTTCGAGGAAGACAGTTGCGTAACAATCTGTCGTAACATAAGGCCTTGTCTTTCGAAAAGAGACGTATAATTTCACGCCCAGAGGGAAACTGTCAGCAAAAGCGGTACATAATTTGGCATATCACGTTTCCAATTATCACGAGCGTCTGGCCACGTTTCGAGAAACGGAGACGGCAATTACAAACAGCGTACTGTCGGCCGTACCAATGACACGCCGCAGTGCGAGCTGCCCGAAGGAAACGGCCCTGTCTCCCAGGCCGAGCGCGTAAGCCGGCGCGCTGGTCATTGGCGACTCGCCTTCTGGCGCCGCGAGCAGAAGGCCTTACATGAAGTATAGTCTTACGTGATAAAATAGGTAATCTCGACGGGTTGGAGAGGCAGACAGTGCAGCTGACGAGAATGAACGAATAACAGCCTCTGACACTCCAGTTCGATGAAGCTACTCTCAGCCCACTTCATTGTGAAAGTGTATTTTCCACCAGACATTCATTTCGGGAGGTGTGCGGAGCGTACGCCCAAGTTTAGCGCAGAGAAATCGTTGCGAATGCAGAAAATGTTCAAATGTGTGTGAAATCTTATGGGACTTAACTGCTAAGGTCATCAGTCCCTAAGCTTACACACTACTTAAATTATCCTAAGGACGAACACACACACCCATGCCCCAGGGAGGACTCGAACCTCCGCCGGGACCAGCCGCGCAGTCCATGACTGCAGCGCCTGAGACCGCTCGGCTAATCCCGCGCGGCACGAATGCAGCAGCCCATAACATGGGGCGGACCGAAATTATGATGTATTAGTTGTTCCCTGCCACATGTTGCTGTGGTTCTGTCTGGTTAAACAGAAAAGAAAGAAAAGAGACAGCATACGTTCCTAATATGCATGGCAATCTCCTTCCCTCCACTGTCTCTGTTCATCTCCTCCTCCCACTCTCTTCGTCCATCTCCCCCGCCCTACCACTCTGTCCATCAGCTCCTCCCCCTCTCTCTGTCCATCTTCTCCTCCTCCATCTCTCTCCATCTCCTCCTGTGCCTTTCTCTCCTCTCTTTTCATCCGTCACCTCCTTCCTCTTTCTCTCCATTTTCTCCTCACCCCTCGTTCCATTTCCTCCCATCCCTCTGTCCATCTCCTCTTCTCCTCTCTCTGATCTTGAGTATTGTTTATCTTTAATGCATATTCAGATTCTGTAGTAGAATTCTAATCATAAGCCAATAAGCCTTATATCCAACTTGCTAACAACGTTTCATTATTTTATTTGTATAGCCAGTGTCTGTGCAAATGTTCATCAGAGAATTAGTGAAATGTGTAAACATTTAAAATAAATCTGTCAGTAACTTTCCGAAATTTTTGTTAATAACGTTTCCCCTTTCTATATTACATATCTTTAGTACATTACATATATTAAAAATAAATATGTACAAATACGTACGTATTTGGATGCAACGTTGCGTCAAAATTTCAAAGCAATCGTTGAAAAACTTTCGGGGATTTACCGTTTTGTACAAACAAATATTTACTTTTTTATTGATTCGTCCTCGAATAATATATATGTGACGCTCTAGTAGGTATATAAAAACACGAGCGTATTCGAATGCAACGTCGTGTCAGACTATAAAAGGAATCAGTAAAGAACTTCTGGAGATTTAAGATTTTGAACAAAAGAACATGAGGTTTTTACTAACAAAATATCTCTTTCTATATTTTATATATATTTGTTTACAAACCGTGTGACGCTCCAGTCGGTATAGAATAACATGCTAGTATTCGAAAGCAACGTTACGTCACTATATCAAAGTAACCGGCGAAGAAGTTTCAGCCATACACGATTTTGAGCAAATGAACATTTACATTTTTATTTGTGTATATAATAGACTGAAGCGTTTAATAATAAGAAATGTAGAGGAAGTTAGGATTTATCTTCCACTGACTTGGCGTCATTACAAACGAAGCAGTATGTCCGTTGCATAAACACCATTTTTGTTTGTTTTTTTTGGTTCGTTTTGTTCTGTACCACGAGTGGTAGAGCGGTCTGCACGATATCTCATTCAAAAGGCCATTTCCTTTCCGCCAACTGGCGGGCGAGCTGGCAGATTGCCTGAGGGAGCCTCAATTGGTAATATTTGGGAGCAGGTTTCCAGTTCTGGCCTTTTCTTATTACAATGTATGTTTGCGTGTGTAAGGAAGTCCTTGACTTGCTCAACATGCACATTGCACCCACCATATTTCATCGGCAGAGAAGTACGCTGTTCTTTTCACCACCAATATTTAGCCGTCGAGACAAGTGAGACAGTACTTTGGAAATTTGTGGTTAGTTCCTATGGGACCAAAGTGCTTAGGTCATCGGTCCCTAGGCTTACCACTGCTTAATCTAACTTAAACTATCTTACGCTAAGGACAACATACACACCCATGCCCGAGGGAGGACTCGAGCCTCCGTAAGGCGTCTGAGAATGCGCGGCTACCATGCGCGGTGGAGTCGGTGCTGTAAAGCTCTTTATCATCAAACTCTGAGCCAGAGTCCTAGATTAAATTACGAACTCCTCAGCAGCGTCTCGTGGATTGAGCAAATGTGACACTGTTGTTGGTGATCTGACTGTCGCGTGGGGACGTTAAGTTCGGTCGCCGCCTTGACACTGTTTGAGTCTATGTGAAAGAACCAGGTTTCAGCCTGTCACGTCTCTCAAGATCATACAGCGAAAATGTGAAATCACCGGGTTTCAACGTGTCACTTCTCTCAACATCATACAGCGCCGAAATATACACATCCATTACATTCACCTAAAAAAATAAACAAACAAAAATAAAATGAAATGAAATAAAAACTTGTCCGATTATGCAGCTAAGTTTGAGGTGTCACAGCTAACGATACTGTAAGAAATTTTATTTCTATTCCTGCCAGTGGTGTGATGACAAGCAAAAACTGGACTCAGATTAGCCAACTGAAGACAATTTTGGCTTACACTAACGTAAGGTACCCAAAATTTAAACTTAAATGAAGTGGAAGAAGTGTAACTGGTCACTGTAACAGCAAACCATGGTACAACTAGTTCATACTGGATTAGCAACGTCGTTGAGGGAATTTGTAAGACCTAGATCAACGCATGTGATCTTCGAACTGCTTCAGACGGCTCTCTCTGCCTCGACAGCTCCGAACTCGGCCTTCAAGCTCGCCAGGAAGCGGATATGAAGCGCAGCACTGCCTACTCCGACACCTCGGCCGCTGCTCTGGTTCCAGCTCCGGCTCCAGGACCGCCGCCGCCACCGCCCCTGCCGTCCCCGCCACCTGGCGGCTGCCCCCGCACGCCGTTTATGAGTCGTTAGCCCGCGCAGCCCCGATAATACCCGGCGTCGCACACCACCGTAAAAATGGCGACCATGCTGGCGGCCGTGGCTGGGGGCAGCCGTAATGGCGGCCATTACGCGTCGCCAATCGCTTTACTGCTCCGCGCCGCCGCCCTACTCTCGGCTGGCGCCGCCCCTGCAGCGTAGCCTGTACCGCGAAACGCATCCAAGCCGGCACAAGGCAGCAGCGAGCCGCGGCGTGACCGACCTACAAGGAGTCAACGTCACTGCGTAGGATGTAAATCTCTTCAGTCACAACGGGGAAACCGAAATGCAGTCTGGAAGACGATGCATTCAAATAAACCATTAGAAGGGTTTTGGATCTGATTTGTAATATTATGCTCTCGGAAAGGAACGTAAGAAAGTGGAAATGTGCCACGATTCGCTCTCCTTCATTGTCAAAAACTTGAAAACCTAAAAAAATCTATACATAAACTCGTTGCTATTCTTGTTACGACTCTTAAGAAGTTACAATTGTCAAAAATATGTTCCTCAATAATTATTGTCAAATGTGAAATTTCTCATCGTTATGTTCATTTCTATATTTTTGACAACAAAGAAGAGTGAATCATGGCACATTTTGCAATTTATCACTGTTCTTTGTGGCAGAATAATAGAACAAACTGATGAGGAGTTGCTTACCTGTACCCTGTCGTAGAGACGATTATTTATATATGCATATTCACTGAACGTGTCAAAATCGTTGTATTGTACAAAGAGGACCTGTATCTTTGGTGGCCTGGTCATAACATTTGAACATTTGATACCCTCAGATTTCTTTTTCTCTGTGGGAAAGCTAAAAGACACCGTTTACAAGGGCATATCGACTACACCAGATGATACAGAACGACGTATAACTGCCACCTGCGCTGAAATTTCTTATGAAAAGCTAGAACGTGGGCATCAGCCTCTACATATCATTGTAGAGAATCAGGTGATCGGCATTTCGAACATCGTCTTTGAATGTCAGTACTCTACAAAATTCAAAGCATTGTATTACTTATTTATCTTTTTTTTAAGTTAGTGGTGACACATGTTGCGAGACAACAGCCGGGGTTTGGAATCTTCAAATTACGACTGATCGTGGATCACTCGTATTAGAATTCTGGGAAAAAAAATCACCATTCAGTTCTGATTTACTCTCGGTTCATTTTGTTAACGTCAGTGGGTACTGATAGAATTTTCTCGGGCTTCCACCCGCGTCCAGTGTTCTCCAAATCTATCGCTCATTGTTAATATGTTGTTATGGCTTGCACTGAGACTGGGAGACCACCACTCACCAGCCACTAAAATTGACGAACTTTGGCGTAGAGTTGAAGCAACATGAAATGACGTATCCTTATCCGTCATTCAAACTCAATTACATTCAGCGTCCAGTCGTGTTAGAGCAATGTTGCTGCCAAAGGTACGAATTCTGTGTGCTTCATTTTGCATCATCTATACTCCAAATTCACGTACAAGTTAAGTCACGTTTTCCTTCCTGCTTTACAATGTATGCTTAAGTTTAATTTTTTATTTGCTGTCCTTAGTGGCATTGAAAATTTAATGGCCTGCAATGTAGATATGGTGTCAACGGTCTCTTCCAAAGAACAAACCAACTTCATTTCATGGAGGATTATATCAATGCCCTCTTTAATACCATGCCGTGTTTTTAAAAGGTCATAGGGGCCACGAATACACTTAATACTCAAGTTATACGTGTACATTATTGCAAACTTATTCATTTGTTGCGCTATATAAGCTTTCGTGGCCAATGAACCGTACACTATGTGATCAAAAGTATCAGGAAACCCCCAAAAACATGCGCTTTTCATATTAGGTATATACTGCTGCCACCTACTGCCAGGTAGTCCATAGCAGCGACCTCAGTACTCGTTACACATCGTGAGAGAGCAGAATGGGACGCTCCGGGGAACTCATGGACTTTGAACGTGGTCAGGTGACTGGGTGTCACTTGAGTCATACGTCTGTACGCGAGTTTTCCACACTCCCTAACATCCCTTAGTCCACTGTTTCCGATGTAATAGAGAAGTGGAAACGTGAAGGGACACGTACAGCACAGAAGCGTACAGCCAACCTCGTCTGTTGACTAATAAAGACTGCCGACAGTTGAAGACGGTCGTAATGTGTAATAGGCAGACATTTATCCAGACCATCACACAGAAATTCCAAACTGCGTCAGGATTCACTGCAAGCACTATGACAGCTTGGCGGGAGGCGAGAAAACTTGGTTTTCATGGTCGAGCGGCTGCTCATAAGCCACACATCACGCCGGTAAATGCCAAATGAAACCTCGCTTGGTGTAAAGAGCATAAACATGGGGCGATTGAACAGTGGAAAAACGTTGTGTGGAGTGACAAGTCACGTAGACAATGTGGCGATGCGATGGCAGGGTGTGGTATGGCGAATTCTCGGTGAACGTCACCTGCCAGCGTGTTTAGTGCCAACAGTAAAATTCGGAGGCGGTGGTATTTATGGTATGGTCGTGTTTTTCATGGAGGGGGCTTGCACCCCTTGTTTTGCATGGCACTACCACAGCACATGCCTACATTGATGTTTTAAGCACCTTCTTGCTTCCCACTGTTGAAAAGTAATTCGGGGCTGGTGATTGCATCTTTCAGCACGATCGAGCACCTGTTCATAATGCTCGGCCCTTGGCGGAGTAGTTACACAGCAATAACATTACTGTAAGGGAGTGGCCTGCACAGAGTCCTGACCTGAATCCTGTAGAACACCTTTGGGATGTTTTGGAAAGCCGACTTCGTATCAGGCCTTACCGACCGATATCGATATCTCTCCACAGTGAAGCACTCCTTGAAGAATGGGCTGCCATTTCCCAAGAAACCTCCAGCACCTTATTGAACGTATGTCTGCGAGAGTCGAGCTGGCATCAAGGCTAAGGGTGGCCAATTAAAATCCAGCATTACCGATGGAGGGCGCCACGAACTTGTGAGTTATTTTCAGCCAGGTGTCCGGATACTTTTGACCACATAGTGTATGTGTTGCTCCTGGGCTGCACCAAGGTGCAATAGTATACAAAACACGATATTTCTATAGCGTCCCATGGCGTCATTTTTACATGATACCTGTAGAACGAGGATCTTGCTACACCTATTCTCCATTATACTCTTATGCCACTCCTAACACTTCTCTCAGCACCCTACATACGCCGTTTCGGTTGGTATGATGGGGAGAACGCGATCGCGAAATACGCGCGAGAACTTTCGTCCCTCATCCACTTCTACCGTTCCCATCGTGCTTGAAAGCCGCTCTGGGTCGATGCTGCGAGCCCAGCAGGCTGAGCAGTAGGTATCGCGTTTACTGAGAGTGAAGCGACTGTCGCTCTTGAGTAGGCAGTCTCCTTCACAACACAATTCCAAAACGAGGTCTGTGTTTCACCGTATCTAATAGTGCACGCTTTTTTGTAGGGGGACAGAAAAAGCATTTATTTTATGCTGAGCCAAGGTTCTACCAATTGTATTCGATGCTTCGCCAGACTGCAACATATACGCCATTGTCTTATCCCCCTCGTCGTGTTATATTTGCTGGGCTTGAACCTTCTGCTTGACAGCGCGCCGTACTCGCTCTTCTTGAACGCATCCTTCAGGCAGCTGAGGTCCCTTCGTGGGTTTTCTTCGCTACGTTTCTACGAACCCAGTGCACGCACAACGCCCTCACGCTGTCAGGAATGTTGGCAGCTGGAGGTGTGCAGGTATAGCTCCATGTGTGTGGTTTTCTTGTGCACACTGCGCACCATAGTGTCGTCACTTTCTGCTTGGCTAGGACGTCGAAAAATACGATTTCGCCATTGTCTTATAAGTCCATAGTGAATCTTATACTGGGGTGCAGAGTATTCAGATGTTGTAGCAACTGTTGAAGTATTTACGCCCGTCTAGCCAAACCACAAATGCGCCATCAACACATGTTCGAATCCGTCCGTGAATAAGTTTGCCACAATCGGTGACGAAGGGAATCGCGTAGCACGCGATGTCTTAATGACGCTCATGCTACAAGTACACTACTGGCCCTTAAAATTGCTACACCACGAAGATGACGTGCTACAGACGCGAAATTTAACCGACAGGAAGAAGGTGCTGTGATACGCAAATGATTAGCTTTTCAGGTTGGCGCCGGTGGCGACACATACAACGTGCTGACATGACGAAAGTTTGCAACCGATTTCTCTTACACAAACAGCGGTTGACCGGCGTTGCCTGTGAAACGTTGTGATGCCTCGTGTAAGGAGGAGAAATCCGTACCATCACGTTTCCGACTTTGATAAAGGTCGGGTCGTAGCCTATCGCGATTGCGGTTTACCGTATCGCGACATTGCAGCTCGCGTTTGTCGAGATCCAATGACTGTTAGCAGAATATGGAATCGGTGGATTCAGGAGGGTAATAGGGAACGCCGTGCTGGATCCCAACAGCCTCGTATCACTAGCAGTCGAGATGACAGGCATCTTATATGCATGGCTGTAACGGATGGTGCAGCCACGTCTCGATCCCTGAGTCGACAGATGGGGACGTTTGCAAGAAAACCATCTGAAGAACAGTTCGACGACGTTTGCAGCAGCATGGACTGTCAGCTCGGAGACCATGGCTGCGGTTATCCTTGACGCTGCATCACAGACAGGAGCGCCTGCGATGGTGTACCCAACGACGAACCTGGGTGCACGAATGGCAAAACGTCATTTTTTCGGATGATCCAGGTTCTGTTTACAGCATCATGATGGTCTCATCCCTATTTGGCGACATCGCGTTAAACGCTCATTGGAAGCGTGTATTCGTCTTCGCCATGCTGGGGTATCACCCGGCGTGATGGTATGGGGTGCCATTGGTTACACGTCTCGGTCACCTCTTGTTCGCATTGACGGCACTTTGAACAGTGGACGTTACATTTGAGATGTGTTACGACCCGTGGCTCTATCCTTCATTCGATCCGTGCGAAACCGTACATTTCAGCAGGATAATGCACGACCGCATGTCGCAGGTCCTGTACGGGCCTTTCTGGATACAGAAAATGTTCGACTGCTGCCCTGGCCAGCACATTCTCCAGATCTCTCACCAATTGAAAACGTCTGGTCAATGGTGGCCGAGCAACTGTCTCGTCACAATACGCCAGTTACTACTCTGGATGAACTGTGGTATCGTGTTCAAGCTGGATGGGCAGCTGTACCTGTACACGCCATCCAATCTCTGTTTGAATCAATGCCCAGGCGTATCAAGGCTGTTATTACGGCCAGAGGTGGTTGTTCTGGGTACTGATTTCTCAGAATCTTTGCACCCAAATTGTGTGAAAATGTAATCACATGTCAGTTCTAGTATAATTTATCTGTCCAATGAATACCCATTTATCATCTGCCTTTCTTCTTGGTGCAGCAGTTTTAATGGCCAGTAGTATATCTCCCGTAGATGATGGCAAAGTACGGTGTCGAAATATTGTGAAACGTCATTTATTCGTATCCAATGTAGAGTGGTTAGCGTTGAAAGGTTAGCAAAAGTTGGGATGATAGGGAAGGGTGGCGTAGAAGCAAGTGGCTGCCCGTTATTTTTATCCCGCGCGGCGCATGCTGGTGCTCGCAGACGACCGCTATATTTAGTCAGAGGCCAGGGCGCTAATGACGGCAGCCTCACACCCGCCCTCGGCCGTGCAGCCTGGCTGCAGCAGCCCTCTTGGCAGACGTCGGCGTCGGCGTCGGCAGCGTCGTCAACGTCGCGACGTTTGCCGCGCCACGCCACGCACCATTTGCCGGCTGGTGAACGGCGCGGGCAAATTGCTCTAATGGCCGGACGCCGGCACAAAGGCCCTCGTCGGCCCGCAATTAAAACGAGCCTGCGGTGCGGACGCCGCCTGGGGCAAGCCGACGCCTCTGGGACTGCCAGTCGAGCACTGTGCAACTGCAACTCCCACTTGCCCGCAATGCGGCGGACCATCACAAACTAACCGAGTGGTAGTCCAAGAAAAGAAACCACGTTTCTACATTGCCTGTAAAGGACAATTATTTGCCCCTCACCCTCTTATATTCGCTGATTAACGGGCGACATGAGGCTACATTAATCATTTCAACTTTTTGTGCCGCAAAAAAGGTGGCAATTATTTTACTACGTATGTTAAATTGTAATGATGAATAGATGAGAGTTAAAAGTTTTATCTGACAAACTTATATTGCTTCGATATCTACTCCTCTTCACGGTAAAGCCGGCCGCGGTGGCCGTGCGGTTCTAGGCGCTCCAGTTCGGAGCCGCGCTGCTGCTACGGTCGCAGGTTCGAATCCTGCCTCGGGCATGGATGTGTGTAATGTCCTTAGATTAGTTAGGTTTAAGTAGTTCTAAGTTCTAGGGGACTGATGACCACAGTAGTTGAGTCCCATAGTGCTCAGAGCCATTTTCTTTTTCTTTTCACGGTAAATAACAAAATTTTAAATGTCGGGACAGCTGAAAAATTAAAAATTGTGAGCCTGTTTGAATCGAAAACGGGGGCTAAGTGATTCATTGTAAGATGTCACACTGTTATACACAGTATGGAAGATTACGCTTCAGCTCCCACACAGATTTCGTCAAACAACCCCTAGGACGCACAGTATCACGTCTGATCCATTCCCCTTCCTTCACAGCTCTGGAGGCGTAATGTTTGGTGTTGCAAAAACCACAAGGTGCGTTTTCTTCCTTCTACACAGCTTCAGGTGATGAATAATCTTCTTTCGGATTTGCAGATTTAGCCGGCCGGGGTGGCCAAACGGTTCTAGGCGCTACAGTCTGGAACCGCACGACCGTTGCGATCGCAGGTTCGAATCCTGCCTCGAGCATGGATGTGTGTGATGTCCTTAGGTTAGTTAGGTTTAAGTAGTTCTAAGTTCTAGGGGACTGATGACCTCAGCAAATAAATCCCACAGTGGTCAGAGCCATTTGAACTTTTTTTTTAAATATTTATCTTGAACATCCAGCCCTACTCTGCAACCCTTGTTCTTCTTTCTTTGACTTTTCTAAATTCAGTTTTCTCTTTCCTCTTTCAAGATTGAGGTGAACTGGTGAAGTCAGGTGGCAAGCTGAATTTCACTCACTCCTACGTGTGGTACCGTGGGTTTCGTTGGGGTTGGCAAAATACGGATGATATTCAGTAAGTAATGCCACACATTTTTTCCTGAAAGCAGATTGGTTCCATTCAGTATTCCAATACACCATATTATTCCCCACTCTTTTGGCTGCAAAACCCTATTTTTCAACATAATCTCCGTTCATTGTGACGGGCTTACGCCACCTTACTGAGTTTGCCTGTACGCCTGCGTGGTACCACACTATTACTCGACATCGGGGCCAGTCACCCATGAACTGCTTCCAGCGGAGTGTACTCTTCATCGCCCCAAACAAATGAAAAGCCGAAGGTGCGTGAAGCGGGGTGTAGGGAGGAAGAGGAAGGACTGCCCACTGACGCTTTGTGAGCTCGTCTCGAGTGCACAGAGTTGTGCGAGGCCTTGCGTTATCATGGAGAAGAACAAGAAGTTCCTTTGAGTTTTTGTGGCGACAAACACGCTGGTTTCTTCAATTTCCTTAGGGTGCGCGCGGCCGGCCGACACGCGAGAGATCTGAGAGTACTGCCCGACCTCGTTCCGATGACAACAGGCGACTCGCCCAACGACTCATCTTGCTTTTGGTCGCTGTCAGGTCTCTGTTTATATTCTGCAAGCGTCTGTGAATATCTGCAATGCTCTGGTTCTCTGCCAAAATAAACTTAATGACAGCTCTCTGCCTGGAACGCATCTCCGTTGCAGAACCATTTTGAAGGTTATACGTAGCGCCGCCACCTATCGGAACTTACTGAAACTATGAGGCTGAAGCGGCAATATTCCACGATTTCCCACAGCAAATTCTACACTTTTTCTGCAGAAACTGGCCGATAAAGAAATCTCTTGCATTACTTGTTGAACGCCCCTCGTAAATGAAAATGGTGAAGATTATGTTGCCAAGCTCTGACTTTCGAATTTTTTGAAGGATTAAACGGAGTTTTCGGGCCCGGGCTGACTTCTGATTAAGTGGTAATAGCACTTAGGAATGTGAACGAAGGAAGGAATTTTTATGATGGTATTTTGTTTGGACTGAAGGGGAAAATTCTCCTGCACCAAAATCCCTTCACAGTATTTCCTATATTGCCTCCACGTCTCCAAACGACGTCGAAAATTTTACCAACAACAAATTCTGTAATAGAGGCTGATGGATTATTGTGTACAATTAAGCTTCGTCAGTACTTGAATAAAGAAGAAGTAATACGTACTATATAATCTGACTCAGAAAGCCCCACTAATACTCATTCGCATAACACCACTTCGTTATTATTTTTTAAATATAAGCAACTGCTCAAATTTATAACAGATGTCGCTTGTTGCTCTGTTGACCAAACTGGTGGATCCTAAGAACTCGTAGCGGAAATATTTAAAATTAGCATTCATGTATTTCAACAATAGACTTCATTTTAAGCAGACTTAATATTGCATGGCGGATTGTTATAAGCGGTACTGTCTAACCTCTTCTGCACGCTTATTGATTATTGCTGCCAGGATTAAATATTAGGTTGGTGCGTAAGTTCATAGCGATTTTGTTTAACATGTTCGTATTCCTGTTGCTATGGGTTTATTTATCGATTTTATTTTTAGTTCATTGTTTCTATTTGAGTTTATATCTTGCCATTTGGAGATAGTGAGTGGACCTGTGGCCTCTAGAAAATGCGGTGCCATATGGAGAAATCGGAACATTCCCGACATATTCTGCTGTTTGTGCTGAGTGGAGACGCGACAGGAGCGAAGGCAGCCAGAAACTTTGGCGCCCTATACGAGATAATGCCATTGGACAGAGTAAAACAAGAAGATGCTGTTCTCATTTTAAGGAGGATAGTTTTGACATTAGTGACTCTCCAGATTCAGAAAGACCTTCGAGGGTTGACGAAAATCATCAGTGTACTTGAGAACTGACAAATGTGATTATTTCACCATCGTGCGACATTTGCATGCAATGCGAAAGATTCAAAAATCGCGTGCAAGAGACCGCATGCTCTAAGCCAAAATCACAAAAATCAGCGGGTGACTGTACGTGCAGCTCTGCTTCCCCGTCATCAATAGCCTCATGAATAACTGCGACCATTCCCACACTGTGTCATTATTGGTGATGAGTAATGTTGACTTTATGCTAACATGTGGGAAAGGAGGGAACTGTTGAGCCCAAACAAAGCAGCAACTCCCTGTACAAGGACCGGTTCGCATTCACAAAAGATAAAGTTATGCATCTGGTGGAACAGGGACGGTGAGGTGTATTAAGAATTGGTTCCCCGAGGTGTAACCATCACTGCTAATATTTATTGTCAACAACTGAGGCGTCTTGCAAACGCATTCTAAGAACAACGACGAGGACAACTGAGTGAAGTGATGCTACTCTGTGATAACGTCCGCCCATATTCTGCTAGACTGAAAAGAAACACTATAAAGGAGTCAGATTGGAAAGACATTCCGCACCCACCTCACTCACCTGCTCTTGCGGCCTCAGACTTTCACCTTTTCGGCTCTCTATCGAACAACCTTCAAAGAACTTCCTTCTCCGGATGGAAATGCGCTCCGAACATTGCTCGACGAGCATTTCGCCTAAAAATCATGTGATTTATACAGTCGCGAAATCGAAAAGTACCACAGCGTTGGTAGATTTTTGTAAATAGTGAAGGAGAATAAATTAGAAATTTGTGGTAAGATCTTTTGAGACCAAACTTCGGAGGTCATCGGTCCCTAAGCTTACACACTATTTAATCTAACTTAAACTAACTTACGACTTACGCTATGGACAACACACACAACCATGCCCGAGGGAGGACTCGCACCTCCGACGGGGGGAGCCGCGCGGACCGTGACAAGGCCCCTAGACCGCGCGGTTACCCCGCGCGAGAAAGTATTATTTATGACCAAAATCTCCGTTATATGTATCTGTTGTGTTTTTATTAAAGGCTATCGAAAAACGCTACGAACGTAGGCACCAAACCTATATATTTGGAAAAGGCTTCTTGCAGCTTTTGCACAACTCGTCTAGCAACGGTCTTGCAACATGATGGCGTCCGAGTTGCGTACACGGGCGGCGCAGTAGAATAGTACTTTATTTATATCCACAGAGCCTCATGATTCAGAAAGCCTCACCCTACCATATTGCCTGTGACCCTTTCCAAAAATTTTAATTTCTTTAATTTTACTGTAGTGCTTATTATGAAAGACAAACACAGCTCGTTGAAAAAGTTCCTAGACTAATTTTATTCCTGGCGTATAAGCTACGTGAGCGCTGTAAAAGGGCAACTTGAAATATCAACTGTAAACAAGAGATCTTCATTCGATCAGCCAGTTGTGAGCAAGTAGTGGACGTGCGTTCGTAGGGTATCAGCATTTTTGAGCCACAAATTGCAATCTCTAAAACCGTTCAAGACTTTCTCCAGTGTGTTTTGAATGAGGGGAAAGTGTATGCGAAACTGGTCCCGATCACCTTGACTCCTGAACAAAAACAACGACGCTACGTTGAGATAGAAACATATAAACATGAAGAATAAAAGTGTAGAATGTTAACAAAAATTTGTTTTATTTAAAAACCTTTAAGAGTTTTCACATAGAAATTACGAAGGCATTACTTTTCAGTACACCGTCGTATTTACATTTAAGACAGCTGTCAACCTTTGCAGGAATTGTTCATCGTCTAAGAATGTATTTAATAACCATTTTTTTTACTGTGGGTTTAATCTAACAAGTCTCGAGCAGCTTGGCTTATAAAACTCAGACAGCCCGGGACGCTGTAAAAATACTGGCAAAAGGCTTGATCCAGATCCATTCAGAATGTAACAAGAAATTCCTTGTCCTCATTCAGTATGTATTATTTTTTTACTACATTGAAAGTAGGAAGGTTTCTTGCACAGAGATTTCAATCGCTACCGCTACTCTAATATGTAAAGAAGGCGGCTGGTTTGTATGTGAAACCGCGCCAATGCGAGATTACTGCCTGATTTTGACACCTAAGCGGATGCGAGATAAGATGCCATTGTCTTGGGATGGTGTTGCCCTTTCGCGGACGCGAATATTACTGCAAGGCGTTATTTAGTGCTCAGAGCGCGCATAATGCGGAGGCCGTAAAAACAACTGCTGGGGCCGAGGTGAGGCATGCACCTGCCGCCAATGGGTTCGCGATCTTTACTGTCCGCGGACCAGGCACCGTAACGCGCTATTAATGCCGCGCCGATAAGACTTACGACGAGATTAAGGCCGGCGTTCTCGTGATTATTGACCTATTAATTTAGTCACCTCACCTGTTTATGGAGGTCTTGAGAAGTACGGAACGGTGCGTGGTGAGCACCGAGACGGCTTTGCCTTGTGGTCTGACGTGGTAAACTGGATCCGTGTTTCCAGATTTTTGTCTTAACAAGCTATTAGCTCACGTCTGTTGCAGCAGAGCATCTCGCCTGCACTAGCGAGATGTTTGTAAGCGTAGCTGCCTGCAGTTTTATAACTTTTACTGAACAACTGAAAATGGTTCAAATGGCTCTGAGCACTATGCGACTTAACTTCTGAGGTCATCAGCCGCCTAGAACTTAGAACTAATTAAATCTAACAAACCTAAGGACATCACACACATCCATGCCCGAGGCAGGATTCGAACCTGCGACCGTAGCGGTCGCTCGGCTCCAGACTGTAGCGCCTAGAACCGCACGGCCACTCCGGCCGGCGAACAACTGAAAGTACGCAGCAGGCAGAGAATAGAATAGAAGCTATTTAAATGCGGTGCTACAGAATAATGCTGAAGATCAGATGGGTAGATCACATAACTGATGAGGAGTTACTGAACAGAAATGGGGAGAAGAGGAATTTGTGGCACAACTTGACTAACAGAAGGTATAGTCTGGTAGGACACGCTCTGAATCACCAAGGGATCACCAATTTAGTATTGGAGGAAAGTGTGGATGGTAAATATCGTAGAGGGAGACCAAGAGATGAATATACTAAGCAGATTCAGAAGGATGTAAGTTGTAGTAGTTACTCGGTGATGAAGAGGCTTGCACAGGATAGAGTAGCATGGAGAGCTGCATCAAACTAGTCTTTGGACTGAAGACCACAACAACAACAAGTGGTGGAACTGACATTCGCAAAATTCAACGGGTACAAGGAGAAAAATTTTCAACAATAACTTTCAGGAGATACCATGAATGTATAATTGCTCAAAATGCTCTAAAACTACGTTCATGTCAGCCGAATAACCCGGCAGGCAAGATTTCGTGCAGAGAGAATCAGAACTGCGAATAATAACTGACTGAACTGGGAATATTTGGGAGACGTTATCCAGTTTCAGCACTAGTCGGCCTGGGGAACAGAAGCTAGTTAAAGTTATTTCTGGGAGGACGCTGCACAGCACCAAGAATCCCGGAAGCTTAGCACAAGGTAGAAAACCTAGCGAATTCCCGTTGAATACCTCGTTAATTTATTGTTTCTCATGCAATCGCAAATAAGAATGCCTTTAAGAACAAAGGAATAGTTGAGGGTTAAGCCCTCTTGAACGTATGAGAAATAGGTGATTTTCGTGTTTTTTTTTCAAATAAAATAAAAGCCAATGCTAAATCTGATGATATAGTGTTATTTCTTACATTTTTGTCTTTAATAAATCGTTTTTGTGTCCCCATGGGACGCTCCCTGTAACCGCTGCGCCAGAGGGAAGGAACCTTTCCAACCGGAACATTAAGGAACTACGGCAATTCCCGAAGCCCTCCTATTGAACCTGTAACAAAATAATCTTGTAAAAGTCGTTTTCAATATATTTTATATCAAATTTCATAGGTTAACTGAAAAAAGTTAAGTTCTAAAAAAACGGTGATTTGTTGAAATAAATATCATTTCCTTCGCCCACAAAATCGAGACAAAAGCGTGTACCGAAATTAGAAAATGGTTCAAATGGCTCTGAGCACTATGGGACTTAACATCTGTGGTCATCAGTCCCCTAGAACATAGAACTACTTAAACCTAACTAACCTAAGGACATCACACACATCCATGCCCGAAGCAGGATTCGAACCTGCGACCGTAGCAGTCACGCGGTTCCAGACTGAAGCACCTAGAACCGCACGGACACACCGGCCGGTCCGAAATTAGACCTTTGAAGATTACGCAAAACGGCTAAGTGCTCTGATATATAATTCAGTTTAGAGTGCCAGTATCAAATTCAGATCAAAATCGAACGTCCTGTTCTCAGGTTATCTTTCGCGCCAATTTGAAAAACACGGTTTCGGAAAAGACGCGTTTATACTTTCGGGTTATATTTTTTGTGGTTGAGTTAAAAATACTGCTAGTTGACGATCCCTGGACCATACAGTAGTCCTTCCAGATACAAAAAGTGATCCTCCTCCATATCTCCACATTCTTCGTGGCCATTGTGGTCCTGCGGGCGTTTTTGGCGGCTTGTATCACCCATCGCTCTGCTCGCGCGACACGCTTTTCGTCCGTTTTTGTGCAGAAGTTGTAACAGGATGCTCAGCTCTAAAGTTCGAGCACGTTCGTGATATCCATAGTGCATATTAGGCTCTCGTTGAAGTGATATGTCGATTATTTTTCCCGCCGTGAGTGGTTTTCAGAGTCATTTCTTCACAAGTCGCCTTGTAACTCGAGAACAGAGTTTCTAGCGAAATTGGGATGGACACTACAATAACATTTTAAGCCTAAAACAAGAAAAATAGATTTAAAAAAAAAATCGGAGAGAAAGACTCCCTCAGGGAAGAAATATGCAGAATTCCGACAAAATACGATAACACTATGAGATATAGAGACTGTTAAAGTTCATACTAGCATTACCAATTTACAAACTTTATTTTCACGTCGCCGTTTACTTATCAACTAACAAACCACTTCAGCGACGGTCTCTTCCAGAAATGGTGCATTTATTTTAAAGAGAATGAAAAAAATTTCTTAATGTTAAGTGCTCTTTATCATAGAAACAGACATCAGTCAATTATATCCTACCTGCTCTTCTCTCTCTCTTTGTTACCGTTTATTACGCACATACGGGATCCGTTGCTCTGCTATATCGCCCTAATTTCGTTCGTTTGTTGACATCTTCGTGTTTTAAATCACACTTTATGGTGTCGGTCCACTATTCTGTTGACCTCCCACGTGTCTGTATCTCCAGCGTACGAGTGATCTTTCTCTGCTTTTTCATGCCTGGGACGATTGTGTGTTGGAAAGGGAGGTGGGGGGGAGGGGGATCTTTCTATCTTTTTATCCCAAAGGATTCTAGCTTCTCCACTTGAGCCAGGCTGGGTACACCCTAGTCCAAGTATCAGATGTGTCATCCCATCCATCTTAGCCATTCAGAATGGATAGTCTTCTGCAGATCTTGATCATAATGCCATTGCTCCGTGAGTCACATTCCAGGTATTCAGCCTTAAGTCATAATGCACTATAAATTTAGCGAGTGGGAAACGTAAAACCTTCAAACATCTCAGAATCGATCATAAGTACTCTAGACCATCGTATTTCTCTCATACCCAAATTTCTTAAGGATGGTTCACTAATGATCTTACGCAATTTTTTTTTTAATTAGTACCTACAAGAAGAAATCGAGCTGGGGATGTAGAGCGTGAAACTGGATGTAAACAATAATATATAAATAAACAATATAAGTTACTGTAGGGTACAGCCCGCAGAAAACCATTTAAATTGACTCCATTTTGTTAGAGTTGATAAGCCTGACTGGGATACACTCCTTGAAATTCTGAAGGTAGCAGGGGCAAAAGAGAAGGAACGAAAGGTTATATACAACTTGTACAGAAACCAGACGGAAGCAGTAAAATTCGAGGGGCAGGAAAGGGAAGCGTTTTGAGAAAGAAATGAGACACGGTGCAGCCTGTCCCTGATGTTATTCAATATATACATTGAGCAAGCAGTTAAGAAACCGAACAAAAATTTTGAGAAGGAATTGAAGCTCAGGGATAAGAAATAAAACTTTGAGATTTGCCGATGACACTGTAATTCTGTCAGAGACAGCAAAGAACTTGGAAGCGCACTTGAACTGAATGGGTAGTAGATATAAGATGAGCATCGACAAAATCAAGACATGGGTAATCGGATGTAGTCAAATTAGATCGGGCGATGTTGAGGGAATTAGATTAAGAAAGTAGTAGATGAGTTTTGCTCTTTGGGTAGTAAAACAGCTGATGATGGCTGAAGGAGAGAGGACGTAAAATGTAAACTGGGAATGGCAAGAAAAGAGTTTCTGAAGAAGAGAAATTTGTTAACATCGAATAGAAAAATAAATTAAGAAAGTCTTTACTGAAGGTGATTGTGTGGAGTGTAGCCTTGTGCGGAAGTGAAACTTGTACAATAAACAATTCAGACAAGAAGAGAATAAAAGCTTTTGAAATGTGATGCTATAAAAGAATGCTGAAGATAATGTGGCTGGAACATGTAGCCAATGAGAAGGTACTGAAGAGAACTGGTAAGAAAAGAAACTGTGGGGTGGCCGAGCGGTTCTAGGCGCTACAGTCTGGAACCGCGCGACCACTACGGTCGCAGCTTCGAATCCTGCCTCGGGCATGGATGTGTGTGATGTCCTTAGGTTAGTTAGGTTTAAGTTGTTCTAAGTTCTAACGGACTGCTGACCCCAGAAGTTAAGTCCCATAGTGCTCAGACCCAAAAGAAACTATGCTATAACTTGACAAAAAAGTAGGGGTTGGTGGATAGGACAAATTCTGAGCCGTCAAGTTTTCACCAACTAAGCATTGGAGGGACGTATGGAAGGGGGAGGGGGAGAGGAGGGAGTGGTCAAAATTGTAGAAGTAGGCCAAGAAATGGATACAGTAAGCAGGTTCAAAAGGATACCGATTTCAATCAAACTTGGTACACATGTCATTTACCGTCCGGGAAGAATCCCAGTGGGGTTAAGAACCACCTTTCTGTCATACGGAGCAGCCCAGAGATGAAAAAGAGGTGTAACCAGCGACACGCGAGTTTTCAGACTGTGTACACCCAGTATTTGAGAGTGAGAGTACTACTAAGTTTGCAACAAACTTTGAACATAATTTCAAACCTTAACGTCTTTTCGCTGGGAACGGCCAGAAAATGATTTTCGTACAATAAAACTTTTACATCAGGCAAGACGTTTTCATTTATTATCTCTTCAATATTAACTGTGACTCATTTTGCAGGCCGTATTCACGTATACCACTGAATGTAGCTGCAAAATTATATCCATGCACGAGTCATAGTGCAAGAGATATGACGTCATAAACATTGAGCCGAGTGTAAACGAAACTGCAGGGCGAAATTCGCTGGAGTTACAGCTCAACTATGGGTTCCAGTCTGTGCAAATATGTTAAATAAATGTGACATGCACGTACGTGGGCAAAGTCCCAGGATCGATTTCAACCAAAGCTGATACACCTACTACTTAGTATCTGGAAAGAGATATGTGGGGGTAAGAATCAGCAACCTCATACTGGGATAGGGGTGATAGCGTGGAAGTGTGAGAGGGTAGGAGGAGATGAATGAACTGAGAGGGGGGAGAATGAGACACACAAAGATAGGAAGCAGGAAGAGATGTACACAGAGAGGGAGAGGGCAATGGACAGAAAGAGAAGAGGGGGAGATGGACAGAGAGAGGGCGAGGGGATGATGGATAGACAGAAGGAGGGGGGAGGGGGGAGGGGGGAGGGGGGAGGGGGGAGGAAGAAATGGACATAGAGGGGATGGAGGAGGAGATTGATAGAGGCGAAGGAGGAGATGGACTAATTGAAGATTGGAATTATTGCATACCCAGCTAAGGCCAGGTACTCTCGTGTGTGGTTGCGAGTGTGTGTATGTGTGTATGTTTGTGTACGTTTCTGTCCTTACACAGAGACTATAGTATGTGCGGAGTCATGAGGATGATACCTAGGATGAGGTACCTATGTGAAGAATTCTCCTATTCGTCGCGAGATTCGTGTGACGATACAGCAGAGGCGTTGCTGGAAGAAACGGCGGGCCATTTGATGGTCAGCACGTGAGCTGTGCGTCGTGTGAGGCAGCAGCGGCGGCGGCGGCGTTACGGGCCGGCTAATGTGTGTTATTAGACGGCTCGTGACGTCGCTGGCCGTGCATCCATTAGCGCGCTGCACCAGACGGCAAAGTGTCGCCTCCAGGCCTAAATTGGACCCTAATGTCCGGTGAGACATACTATCATGGACGGGGAAAGGAGGACTTTCAAAGTATTGTCGTCGACACATTGTGCGTGAAAGACCAAATAACACGTGTGGCCGTCCATCGAATATCTTACTGAGCGTTGGCTAAGACACCATTCATACTGTAGTTAAGCAGTATAAATGTCATACATTTGCAGTGTTTCGTGCACAGCAGTAATTCTGGGAAGTAATGATTTGTGACCACAAAACGTTAATAGCCCATGTTAATAACAGAAATTATAAATTTATGATGTGTGTAGAGAATGAATTAAACATTAGGAATAACAATATATGTTAACTGATTTTTCCGTCTTTTCCTCGGTGAAAGAACTCCATAATTCACGTTTCCTGCATTTGCCTCAATGACGTCGCAAAGACACGAATGTCACACTAACCCCTTGCTTACATATCGGTGCTTATACAGGGTGTTACAAAAAGGTACGGCCAAACTTTCAGAAAATATTCCTCACACACAAATAAAGAAAAGATGTTATGTGGGCATGTGTCCGGAAACTCTTAATTTCCATGTTAGAGCTCGTTTTAGTTTCGTCAGTATGTACTGTACTTCCTCGATTCACCGCCAGTTGGCCCAATTAAAGGAAGGTAATGTTGACTTCGGTGCTTGTGTTGACATGCGACTCATTGCTCTACAGTACTAGCATCAAGCACATCAGTACGTAGCATCAACAGGCTAGTGTTCATCACGAAAGTGGTTTTGCAGTCAGTGCAATATTTACAAATGCGGAGTTGGCACATGCCCATTTGATGTATGGATTAGCACGGGGCAATAGCCTTGGCGCGGTACGTTTGTATCGAGACAGATTTCCAGAACTAAGGTGTCCCGACAGGAAGACGTTCGAAGCAATTGATCGGCGTCTTCGGGAGCACGGAACACTCCAACCTATGACTCGCGCCGGCCGAAGTGGCCGTGCGGTTAAAGGCGCTGCAGTCTGGAACTGCAAGACCGCTACGGTCGCAGGTTCGAATCCTGCCTCGGGCATGGATGTTTGTGATGTCCTTAGGTTAATTAGGTTTAAATAGTTCTAAGTTCTAGGGGACTAATGACCTCAGCAGTTGAGTCCCACAGTGCTCAGAGCCATTTGAACCATTTTTTGACTCGCGACTGGGGAAGACCTAGAACGACGAGGACACCTGCAATGGACGAGGCAATTCTTCGTGCAGTTGACGATAACCCTAATGTCAGTGTCAGAGAAGATTTTCTGTGAACGTTTGGGCAGGCATTGTTGGTGATGTCTTGATTGGGCCCCATGTTCTTCCTCCTACGCTCAGTGGAGCATGTTATCATGATTTCATATGGGATACTCTACCTGTGCTGCTAGAACATGTGCCTTTACAAGTACGACACAACATGTGGTTCATGCACAATGGAGCTCCTGCACATTTCAGTCGAAGTGTTCGTACGCTTCTCAACAACAGATTCGGTGACCGATCGATTGGTAGAGGCGGACCAATTCCATGGCCTCCACCCTCACCTGACCTCAACCCTCTTGACTTTCATTTATGGGGGCATTTGAAAGCTCTTGTCTACGCAATCCCGGTACCAAATGTAGAGACTCTTCGTGCTCGTATTGTGGACGGCTGTGATACAATACGCCATTCTCCAGGGCTGCATCAGCGCATCAGGGATTCCATGCGACGGAGGGTGGATGCATGTATCCTCGCTAACGGAGGACATTTTGAACATTTGTTTGAAGTCACGCTGGTACGTTCCGTTGCTGTGTGTTTCCATTCCATGATTAATGTGATTTGAAGAGGAGTAATAAAATGAGCTCTAACACGGAAAGTAAGCGTTTACGGACACATGTCCACATAACATATTTTCTTTCTTTGTGTGTGAGGAATGTTTCCTGAAAGTTTGGCCGTACCTTTTTGTAACACCCTGTACACACGCATCGCGCAGTGTGGCATACACTCTGCAGCAACTCCCTCAGACGGAAACATTTTGATCGCGTCTTATACACTGAGGTGACAAAAAAGTCATAGGGTAGCGATATACACATATGCAGGTGCAGTAATATCGCGTATACATGATACAAAATCACATTGCATTGACGGAGCTGTCATTTGTACTTTGGTGGTTGATGTGAAAAGGTTGTGATTATAGCAGCATGACCGGAATTAACAGACTCTGAACGTGGATGGTAGTTGGAGCTTGACGCATGGGACATTCCATTTCGGAAATCGTTACGGAATAGAGTATTCTGAGATCGACAGTGTCAAGAGCGTGCCGAGAGTATCAAATTTTAGGCATTACCTCTCACCACGGACAACGCGGTGGCCAACGGCCATCACTTCACGACCAAGAGCAGCTGCTATTGCGTAGAGTTAAGTGCCAATAGACAAGCATCACTGCTTGAAGTAATCGCAGAAATAAATGTAGAAAGTACGACGAACGAATCCGTTAGGAATGTGTGGCGAAATTTGGCGTTAATGGGGTATGGTAGCAGACGAGCGATGTGAATGCATTTGCTAACAGCAGGACATCGCCTGCAGCGCCTCTCCTGGGCTCGTGACCATATCGGTTGGACTCTAGACGATTGGAAAATCGTGGCCTGGTCAAGTCATTCCCGATTTCATTTGGTAAGAGCTGATGGTAGTATTCAAGTGCGGCCCTACCCCAAGAAGTCACGGATCCAGGTTGTCAATAACGTATTGTGGAATCTGGTGGTGGCCCCATAACGGTGTGGGCTGTGATCACATGGAAAGGACTGGGTGATCTGGTCCATATGAACCGATCATTGACTGGAAATGGTCATGTTCGACTACTTGGAGGCCATTTGCAGCCATTCATGGACTTCATATTGCCAAACGAAGACCATTCTGTACAATTCGAGCGAGTGTTTTGGCCTCTCAGATCGCCCGACATGAATCCCATTGAATTTTTATGGAACTTAAATGTGATTTGCAGAGTATCCATGTAGATGTAGATGTAGACGTACTCTAGAGGTCATTTCATGCACAAAATCCTGGACCGCCAATACTTTCGCAATTATGAACAGTTATAGAGGCAGGATGGCTTAACATTTCTGCAGGGGACTTCCGGCGACTTATTGACTCCGTGCGACGTCGAGTTGCCCCACTACGCTTGGAAAAAGGTGGTCCGACACGATGTTAGAAGGTATCCCATGAGTTTTATCATCTCAGTGTACATCCAGGGTGAAATTACGTTTGTCTTACACGTTTTGAAAGTAACATCTGGTGGCGAAAGAGTTGCCTAGCAGCAGATTTGACCCCACACAATTTCGACGCCGTGTTTTGTCGTTTCATGTCATTTCCGTACAATATACACTGAAGAGCCAAATAAACTGGTACACCTGCTTAATGTCGTGAAGCGCCCCCGCGAGCACGCAGAATGTTGCAGCTCGACGTGGCGTGGACTCGACTAATGTCTGAAGTAGTGCCGGAGGAAACTGGCACCATGAATCCTGAGATGTCCACAAATCCGCAAGAGTACGAGAGGGTGGAGATCTCTTCGGAACAGCACGTTGCAAGGCTTTCCAGATATGCTCAATAATGTTCATGTCTGGGGCGTTTGGTGGCCATCGGAAGTCTTTAAACTCAGAGGAGTCATCCTGGAGCCACTCAGTAGCAATTCTGGACGTATGGGGGTGTCGCATCGTCCTGCTGGAATAGCCCCAAATCCGTCGGAATGTACAATGGACATGAATGGATGCAGGTGATGAGACAGGATGCTTACGTACGTGTCACATGTCAGAGCCGTATCTAATTGTATCAGGAGTCCCACATCACTCCAACTGCAAACACTCCATACCATTACAGAACCTCCACCAGCTTGAACAATCCCCTGCTGACATGCAGGGTCCATGGATTCATGAGGTTGTCTCCATACCCGTAAACGTCCATCCGCTCGGTACAATTTGAAACAAGACTCGTCCGACCAGGCAGCATGTTTCCAGTCATCGACAGTCCAGTGTCGGTGTTGACGGGCCCAGGCGAACCGTAAAGCTTTGTGTCGTGCAGTCGTCAAGGGTAGACGAGTGGCTCTACGGCTCCGAAAGCCTATATCGATGATGTTTCGTTGAATGGTTCGCAGGTTGACACTTGTTGATGGCCCAGCATTGAAACCTGCAGCAATTTGCGGAAGGTTTGCACTTCTGTCACGCTGAACGATTATCTTCAGTCGTCATTCGTCCCGTTCTTGCAGGATCTTTCTCCGGCCGCAACGATGTCGGAGATTTGATGTCTTACCGGATTCCTGATATTCACAGTACGCTCGTGAAATCGCCGTACGGGAAAATCCCCATTTCATCGCTACATTGGCGATGTTGTGTCCCATCGCTCGTGCGCCGACTATAATACATCGTTCAAACTCACTTGTATCTTGATAACCTGCTATTGTAGCAGCAGTAACCGATCTAACAACGGCACCAGACACTTGTGTTTTATAAACTTTGCCGACCGCAGCGCCGTATTCTCCCTGTTAACATATCTATGTATTTGAATACGCATGCCTACACCAGTTTCTTGGGCGCTTCGGTGTAGTTACTGTCATCAATTTTCAGGAAATCCCCTCCAAGTTTTAGCTACTCCCCGTAAATTCGCTTTAGGTGTAACTTACTTTGTACGTAAGGGTTGCGGCGTGCGCTGTTGCAGGCGCATGTTCCCGACGTGCCGCGTGTCGTTCACGGGCGTGCGCGCCGAGCAGCGGTACGCGGTGCTGATGGACATCGTGCCGGTGGACAACAAGCGCTACCGCTACGCCTACCACCGCTCGTCGTGGCTGGTGGCCGGCAAGGCGGACCCGCCCGCGCCCTGCCGCCTCTACATGCACCCAGACTCGCCCTTCACCGGCGAGCAGCTGCGCAAGCAGGTCGTCTCCTTCGAGAAGGTCAAGCTCACCAACAACGAGATGGACAAGCACGGACACGTAAGTCTCCTCGTTCAAGAGCGTTCATCTCTACTGCACGAGTAGAGTCGTGGGCTGTTGGGCGAATAACTGTTTAGTCTCTAGATAGAACTGTCTCACTACTTAGATACGAACGCCCTGAAGCCTAACACTCGGGGGCACGCCCTCCAGCTGCTTAATTGTAAAGCAGATAGTTTTGAATACGCTTGTTCGACATCCCGCAAAAATGCGCTCAGCGTCTATTAAATACACAATAAAATAGCCACAAAACAATCTGCAGTTAACGAAACAACGTACACTAGGCGAGTCGATGTGAGCAGCCAAACTTGATGAGAGAAGAATTATACCAGAAAGTCCTTATCAGCACAGGCTTAGACTGATTTTTTCACAGATGTTTACTTCTCCATTTCAACGTTTACATGATCTTTTTCGAAATGCTTTCCTTCTACCTGAACGCACATTTTCTAGTGTCTCTGCCAGTCCTCGAACTCATAGTGCAGGGAATTCTTAGTCGGTTTCTTGACTATCGCCTCATTGTCCTTGAGCACTGTTCCAGTCGTCTCAAATCAAATTCCTGGAAGCTTTGCCTTTAGTGATGGGAATAAAAAGGAAAGAAAAACCCCAGTGAGCAAGATCGGAGCTACAGGGCGGATGCGGTACACAGGTAATGCCGTATTGCACCATAAACTGCATCACTTGATTTGCGAGGTCGAGCCATGCATTGTCATGATGAAGCAGCCACAGAAACCGGGAAAGTTCTTTTCGTTTCCTAGCACTGTGATTCCTCAGTTTAGCCGTGTAGTATGCTGCTGTAACACTAGTGTGGTGTGGAACTGCATGCTTGGAAATCATTCCATTCCATGACAGTAAAGAAAGTGATCACCATCACTTTCCTTGCAGATGGAAGGACTGCAGCCTGTTTTGGTGTTGGAGAATCTGGAGATTTCCACACTGTACTGGAACGTTTTCCTTCAGGATCATAATGATGCAGCCTTGACTCCTCATCGGTCATAGTTTCCCCTCTATCGGCAAAGAGGCGCAGCACTTTATGGCTTATCCCCGTTGCCATAACCTTTTGTTCGGGAGTCAACAGACGTGGCATCCAACGGGCACGAACACGGGTCACATGGAGATGATCATGCATAATCGTACAGATGTTTCCACGTGAAATTCTCAGCAGTTCACTGAGCTTACGTAATGTTATCCGCCTATGCTCACGGACAGTCACAGAAGCTGTGTTGATGTTTAATTCAGTCACAGCAGGAGCCGAAAGATCAGACTCACCTTACCTAACACAGACAAGTCAGCCTTCTTGGAACTCCTTGAACCACCTAACACTATTGGAATAGGCTGTCCATCTTCACCGTACGCTTGCTGCAGCATTTCGCAACTTTCAGTGGCTGTATGGTTTAAACGATGACGGAACTTTATTGTGCCGTACTTCTCCTCTGGCGTCAGTACCACTGTTTGGTATGCGAAATGCAAGGAGCGTCTACAAAGTATAGCATTACTACCAACCTACCGATAGGAGAGTGCTACCGTCTACGGGCATTATAAATAAAAACACGCTCTTTTCAAATATTTGTAGTACAGGTAGGAAAATATCAAGGAAGCTACGGAGAAAAGTCAGTCTCAGACTTTGCTGACCAGTTATCGTAGCCTTAGAGCACTGGGAAGTCTAATACCGTAGCAGACAGCCAAGTGAGTCTCGAGGTTGAAGGGTACAGACTTCACTCGGCGAATGATGTACGCTGGAGCTCCCAGCCGCTACTGCCAATGCTTTTAGGGCTACAGGTGGCGTCAGGAGTGCCACCTATCGTGATTTGCCTCTCTTTGCCACCTCTTTGCGCCTCTAACGTTGTCATTTTCGTTGGCGGTATCGACGTCGCTTTCCAACAACAAGCAAGAGATAGGATGATGAATATATCTTTCCAGTGAAAACATTATCCATTACGGGCCGTATAATTTTATTTGCTGTTCACCAATATCGACTTTTTAGTCATTATCAGGCACCCTGTAAACACACCAACGCGCAGACAGAATAAAATATTTAGTAGGCGTAGAAGAACTTAAGCAAAAGTACAAATGGCAGAGATGTCAAGTTAACATAATGTACAGCCTAGTACGTACATTCAAATAATCTCTGTGTAACTATTTAGCATGCAAATGAATTTACAAGCCCACATGTGGTTACAAAGTCAGGCAAGTGAACATAATCACAGCCTACAGCTGTGTTTTACGACAGCGTGCCTCCAAATTTTTACCTGAAAATTCTTGAAGATTCCTAAATAAAGTAAACGTTATTTACATGTCTACATATTTGCAGCTATTTCCCGCTGGAGGGCTTCGAATTTTGGCATGTAACATGACGGTGTGTCATGTAACTGTGTCACTGCTTGAGAAAGAGTGTGCTGTAATTGAATTTCGAATTCGATGAGTTAGTCCACACATGGAACACCCCTCCTTCAGTACGACAATGTAAAACCACACATGAGTGCTCCGACACCAGCAACAATCCGTCGCCTTGGGTGCACTGTCATCGATCATCTTGCACACAGTCCCGACTTGGCCCCATCCGATTTTCATCCGTTCCAAAACTTAGGGAACGCCTTCAAAGACTTCACTTTGATAGTGATGGAGCGGTTCAAGCGGAGGTGGGTAATGATTCCGTCAAAAAACATTCTACAGTGGCTGTATCAACAAACAGGTATCTCATTAGCATAATTGTATTGGTCGCCAGAGTGACTATGTTGAGAAATAAATATGTACACACGAAGAGTGAAGGTCTGGAACGTTATTAACAGTTCGTTCTATTTAAAAGGCTTTAATAGTTTTTACATAAAAATTCGGATACATTACTTTTTAACACGCTCTCGTATATACAGTAGGAAATGTAATGTCGACATATAAAATCTCATTTGCGTCATCATTGCCATACAGTTACATACACTATGTGATCAAAAGTGTCCGGACACCTGGCTGAAAATGACTTACAAGTTAATGGTGCCCTCCATCGCTAATGCTGGAATTCAATATGGTGTTGGCCCACCCTTAGGCTTGATGACAGCTTCCACTCTCGAAGGCATACGTCCAATCAGGTGCTGGAAGAATTCTTGGGGAATGGCAGCCCATTCGTCACAGAGTGCTGCACTGAGGGGAGATATCGATATCGGTCGGTGGGCCTGGCACGAAGTCGGCGTTCCAAAACATCCCAAAGGTGTTCTGCACATTTCAGGTCAGGACTCTGTGCAGGCCAGTCCATTACGGGGATGCTATTGTCGTGTAACCACTTCGCCACACGCCGTGCATTATGAGAAGGTGCTCGATCGTGTTGAAAGATGAAATTGCCATCCCTGAATTGCTCTGCAACAGTGGTAAGCAAGAAGGTGCTAATACATCAATATAGGTCTGTGCTGTGATAGAGCCGTACAAAACAACAACGGGTGCAAGCCCCCTCCATGGAAAACATGACCACACCATAATACCACCGCCTCCAAATTTTGCTGTTGCCACTACACATGCCGGCGGATGACATTCACCGGGCATTCACCATACCCACACCCTGCCATCTAATCGCCACATTGTGTACCGTGATTTGTCACGTCACACAACGTTTTTCCATTGTTCACTCGTCCAATGTTTACGCTCTTTATCCCAAGCGAGACGTCGTTAGGCACTTACCGGCGTGATGTGTGGCTTATGAGCAGCCACTCGACCATGAAATCCAAGTTTTCTTATCTCCCGCCTAACTGTCATAGTACCTGCAGTGAATCCTTATGCGGTTTGGAATTCCTGTGTGAGGGCCTGGATAGATGTCTGCCGATTACAAATTACGACCCTCTTCAACCGTCGGCGGTCTCTGTCAGTCAACAGATAAGGTCGGCCTGTACGCTTTTGTGCTGTACTTGTGCTTTCACGGTTCCACTTCACTATCACATCGGAGACAGTGGACCTATGTATGTCTAGGAGTGTCAAATCTCGTGTACAGAAGTATGACAGAAGTGACACCCAATCACCTGACCAAGCTCGAAGTCCGTGAGTTCCGCGGAGCGCCCCATTCTCCTCTCTCACGATGTCCAATGACTACTGTAGTCGCTGATATGGAGTACCTGGCAGTAGGTGGCAGCACAATGCACCTAATATGAAAAAAGTATGTTTTGGGAGTGTCCGGATACTGTTGATCACATACTGTAATTTACGTATGTCTGAAAATCACTAAACTGACATCCGTGGTGCAAAATATGAAAGCGCACCAATCCAGCTGAGGAGGGAAAATCGAGAAAACAGGGAATAAGTGTGTATAATCACATCTATAAGTAAAGTCCTGCTGTGCATAAACACAAGGAAAACCTATGACGTAATACATCTTCACATGGTATCCCGCAAGACAGGTGCTGTTCTAATAAAAAATCTATGGAATTTAGACGAAACTATATCAAGAGGAGAAGCATGGTATACAGCAGAACCACGTCCATTAGGACCCAACTCACAAAATCTGAGACACATCATCGCAGAGGACTTCATGCTCGTTGCTTTCATTATCTTTAGCCAAATCCGCTGCCCCCGTGTGGATCGCATCATTCCACCCTAAGCATGCTGACGCAGCCCTCAGTTAATAGGTCCACCTCATTAATGAATGTCTCAAGCAAACCTCAATCTATCGACTATCCCCCCGCCGTGAAACATGGACTGTGCGAAAACCGGAACAGAAGAGAATCGAAGCATTTGAGATGTGGTGCTACAGACGAATGTTGAAAATTAGGTGGACTGATAAGGTAAGGAATGAGGAGGTTCTACGCAGAATCGGAGAGGAAAGGAATACGTGGAAAACACGGATAAGGAGAAGGGACAGGATGATAGGACATCTGCTAAGACATGAGGGAATGACTTCCATGGTACTAGAGGGAGCTGTAGAGAGCAAAAACTGTAGAGGAAGACAGAGATTGGAATACGTCAAGCAAATAATTGAGGACGTAGGTTGCAAGTGCTACTCTGAGATGAAGAGGTTAGCACAGGAAAGGAAATCGTGGCGGGCCGCATCAAACCAGTCAGTAGACTGATAACCAAAAAAAAAAAAAAAATCCCCCCGCCCACCTCCCTGCTGGCCTCTCTGCACCTAACGTAAGGATGGAATCTGTCGCGGGCAGAGAGACCTATGACGCCCTCTATCGTCATCCAGTTGACTAAACAATAAAAAGTCTGAAGTCCTCCATATGAGTACAATAAACATTTCGTTAGATATAGATTACACGAGAAATAATACAATTTAAATATTTTAGATTAAATACCTAGGGATTGCAGTTACAAATAATTTAAATCGGAGCAATCACGGAACGAAATGTTGTGGGGAAGGTGGACCAAAGTCTGTGTTATTGGCAGTACACTTCGTAAGATGGAATAAAACTGCTAAAGAGACTAGCTGCATTACGCTAGCCGTCATGTATTTGAGTATTGCTACGCGTTATGTCATCTTTGCCAGACAGGACCGACGGAGGACATCGAAGAAGAACAAAAAAGGGCATCATATTTTGTATAATCGCGAAGTAGGGGAGACAGTGTCATGGATATGATAAGGAAACTGGGGTGTCAATCAATAAAACAAAGGCATTTCTCGTTGTGCGCGAGACCTTCTCATGAAATTTAAATTACAAACTTTGCCCGCCGAACGCAGAAATATTTTGTTGACTCCTATCTACATAGGAAGAAACGATTGTCTAATAAGAGATAACAGCGCACGCACGGCAAGATTTAGGTGTTCATTTTTCCCATGCGATATTTAAGAGTGGAACGGTTTAGAAATAATCTGAAAGTACTTCTTTCTATAAGCCGTCTGCCAAAACGTTAAGTGTGAATCACGCAGTAATCACCTAGATGAAGACCTACCTACACCCGATCTCATTTCACGCCCCATATTTTTTAAGGACAATAAAAGAGCCTGTTAATGTGCCTCTGTACAGAATAGACGCTGCAGATATGTTGTGATACAGATTAGTGATTTGTAAAAATGCTTGCAGCTCTTTCGTGTGCCGATGTTGCATAGTCAAAATATTCTCGCTGATGAGTGTATTTCGCTGTTATGAAGCTGTGGGTTCATATTCCTTGTGTTCGATGTGAGGAAATCTGTGGTACTGTTGGCAGCTGGTGCTGAACTCGATGCACAAGTACCAGCCGCGCATCCACCTGGTGAAGCGCAGCGAAGCCAACGCCTCGGCGCCCATCACCGACCTCGAGAGGGAGGAGTTCAAGACCTTCATCTTCCCAGAGTCCGTCTTCACCGCTGTCACTGCCTACCAGAACCAGCTGGTAAGTGGCCCTGAGAGCAGACAGTTGCACTTTTGACAACACTCTGCTCTGTAGCGGCAGTTGAGATTTACATTCAATAATAACTGTTTTCGTATTCGTTGCTGTAACGTCGTGACTGAGCCTCACAGGAAACTTTACAAGACCACGAAATGGCCTACAGAAAACTATTAGGAGCAGGTATGGTCGTGTTATGTGGAAACGCAGTGAACATCTGAATCGAAGGTTTTTGGAGTTCTTTAAGACTGAACTGAGATAAAAAAAAGTATAATTAAGAGAACAACATCGTGCTGTGACGCCTTTCATCAGCACCTCTGCTGTTCCCGGTACCGCCGCAGCTGCTACGGAACCCGATGCCTCCCAGCTGTGATACTCGCTTTGACACGAACTCCGTCGCGCCAGGACGGCGTGCTGACACACGCTACTACAGCCGTCGCTCCTTTTGACACCAGAAACTTCCGGAGTTGCATGTTCCAATGGTTCTAAAATTTGCCTAGGGATTCCAAGGGCGGACGAGATAGCTTCAGGTGACAACAGTATAACTACGTTGTTCGGGATGGGTTTTTCAGCAGGCAAAAGTGGAGGCAACCTGCTACTGCAATACCTTGTCCTACGTGATTACGGCGAGAACGTTTTTTAAGCATATGTAGGAAAAATTAAACAATCTTACAGGAAATTCTGAAAGTCAGTTTGTCTCCAAGTTTGCTGATTCTAGTGAAGAGAAAATGTAGCACAGCTAATACTAATGAAATGTTTTCAAATAACAGCTTGATGTACTAGTTTCGTGCTTTCCCTTTGCATTCGAGATTTCTGTTTAGTGAAGATAGTTTCTTTAGTAACAATAGTCCAGACAAAACACGGCATACCTGAAAGTGAATAAAATATATCACAATGTAATAAGAATTATGGTTTCAAAAAGATCTGAAAGTCTTTTTCTAATTTAGTAATGATTTAATATGAAGAGTTTCTTTCAAAGGAATTAGTCGAACGATAACGTTCTTCGACGGTATACTGCACTACACTCTCAGAACACCTTTCTGCTGATGTATGTTACATGGACATATATTTCGGTTTGCAACAAGAAAGAAAACACGGCATTGACTAAGAGTTTCCTGCAAAAAACACATGATAATTCAATTCGTTTGCCCATGAAAGAGTGCTCTTTGAAAAAATTTAACTCCCATATTGTCGATTTTGAGACACTTGCATTCCATCCTCAGACACCTGCAAGTAAAAGGAACTGTTTCAGTGTCTAGAAAGGAACATACAAGAACAACATACACAAACAGAAACATTTATGTATCCTATTATGAGGTCAACACATAAAACAAAAATTCAGTCTAAATTTATCCTAGAAAATACATACCTGAAAACAGTTAAATCGTCTGTGTTAACTCACTTTGTGGAACCACCCTCATTCATAAGTGGATAATGTCCACAAGGTACCGTGACAATTTCCAGTGTATATGAAGAAAAAAAATCGACTAGGTTACTTCCTTAATTTTTCTGTTAACCAGTTTCAAATCTTTTCTAGATCATTTTCAGTTCCATTAATTACGAATTATTGCGAAGTGCAGGTAGTCAGCAGGCAAAGAATCACTTGAAACGAATTATCCGATTAAAATAAAAAAAAGTGGCCTGGACGCTGTTTTTCTTTCTATACTTTCTCATTCGCTTATGATTTCCACATTACATTTAATAAGTGTATTGTTCACGTACATTTATGAGAGAATAAATATCCCAGAGACAGTAAACGGAGAACTTCATATATATTCTATATTTTAGTTTTTTATTGGGGTTTTCTCCACACGTATTGTATTACACTGTTGAAAGGGTATGTAGAAGGTAAGTGAGTCTTTGGTTTGACTATATTAAAAGTTTACTTAATTTATATCTGATTTATTTTCCTTCTATTCTTGGATTATTAGGACTATGGTTTCGTCTAACTAAGTTGTTTCGTATTACGAACATGTGTTTTCTATCCAAAATGTACGCTGTGCTTTTGTTGTAAGTTGACCGCGCAGTACGATGTGAAATGGTTTTAGATATGTAGTTTCTCTTGCCTGTTCATTCGAAGGCACTGAAATACAGTGTTACAGAAGGTACCTGAGAAAGAGTTTTAAGGCATCCAGAACTCGATTAAATAGGAAGAAATAAATTTTCAAGACACACAACTATAGGGGCTAGCAAACTGAATACACAAAGTTACGCCCTTTCTAGCTTGCTATGGAAACCGCAACAACTTACCATGATAGTTTTTCATTTGTATTTATCCACTTACGATTTGTAGAAGAAGGTGCTACATGTATCCGCTCCTCCAGCCACTCGATTGTTTCCAGCAGCGTTAATACTGCCAGTATCTTATCTACTACCTGCTACACTTAACACACGTTCTTGCGAACCTCAAGGGACTAGCCTACCTGGAGGAAACGGTCCTGCGGCAAAATACCTTAGCCGCAGACTGGGTGGTTGTTTTCAGAATGAATTCTCTCTTTGCAAGCAGTGTCCACCGATTTGAAACCTCTGCGATGCCTGGTCGTGAGTAATGCTTGGATGACTCAGTAGAGCACTTGTCCGCAAAAGAGAAATGCCTCAGATTTGAATCTCGATCTAGCACACTTTTTTAATCCCCAAGTAAGTTTCAGTATGTTATTAGATTTGTCGTGGCGTTTTAGATACCTTAAGAGTAAGTCTGTGATACACTACTCCTCTATATGAAGTCTACTATTAGAGTTGGTTGGGAATGCTCATGATGCTTTCGCACTAACTGAACAAACCACGGAACTCTTCGTTGAACCTCCCCTAAGTCTGTAGTTCCTGTATTAATTGCTACCTGGTAAGAGCTACAGACCGACGAACAGTACTCGAGAGTCGAGTAGGTGAATTTATTGTCGTCAGCCAGTTCGAGGGCGAGCTGAAAAGCAGTGCCTCCGAATTTTTTATTCCGTTCTCAGTATCGGTTGAGGTTTCATATGTCATGCGTATTACTCGGTCGACCTTCCCGCTTCGCTCGAGGCCCATGAACTGTAGCGCGTAACGTGTCATTGTGTAGCCTAAGTATGCTGGTGAGAGAGAAATAGCGTGCAATAATAGAGCTTTATAACCTCAGAAAACTGACTGCAATCGAAACAGAGGAGATTAGACATATTTCAACAACTTACTTTACGTTCCCTACGTGAGACTGATGAGTTCCTTAACAAGACTGTGACGGGTGAAGAAAGCATCAATGGCGTATCTACACAAAGGATCACTGACAACAAAGAAGTTGAAGATCGCGCCACCAGCAGGCAAAGTCATGCTCACTGTGTTCTGGGATGGGCAATATGTGGTGCATTTGTAATTCATGTTTAAAGGAACCACTATAAACTCTGGAAGGTACTGTGAAATTCTCAGGAAACTTAAACAACGACTTCGAAGAGTTCGGCCACACACATTCAGCATGACAAGCGCTGCGACACGTCCAACAATCCAATGCATTGGGTTCATTGTCATCGATCATCCTCCATACAGTCCCGACTTGGCCCCATCCGATTTTCACCTGTTCCCACAACTTAAAGGACACCTTCGGTGAGTTCAGTTTAGTAGTGATGAAATGGTGCAAACAGAGGTGAGGTTCTGGCTCTCTCATCGAAGTCAAACATTCTATAGTGACGCTATCAACAACCTGGTCTCGGGCTGTGAAGAATGTATTCGTCGCCAGTGTGTCTGCATTGAGAAACAGATGTAGACATTAAGAATAAAGACATAGAAACTTAATAAAATTACTTTTATCTAATAAGCTTTAAGAGTTTTCACATAAAAAGTTCGGAGGCAATACTTTTCAGTACGCTCTCGTATAATGGAGAGCGGGGAACGGGCAGAGGACGGCTTAGGAATCTGGTACTCATACAAGACCGCCTCCGTAGGATTTATCTGAGGTGGCGAGGTGTGAAATAAGGTCCACTCACTGAGAGTTGTTTGAATATAAAAGCAGAGGCATCAGAAGAGTTCCAAAAGTCCCCCAAGCTGTGGCTAAGACATGTCTCCGCAATATCCTTTCTGTCAGGAGTGCTAGTTCTGCAAGGTTCGCAGGAGAGCTTCTGTAAAGTTTGGAAGGTAGGAGACTAGGTACTGGCAGAAGTAAAGCTGTGAGGACGGGGCGTGAGTCGTGCCTGGGTAGCTCAGTTGATAGAGCACTTGCCCGCGAAAGGCAAAGGTCCCGAGTTCGAGTCTCGGTCCGGCACACAGTTTTAATCTGCCAGGAAGTTTCATCATAAGAGTTAATCTACAGCCAATAACGGTTGGAGGGATTGGCGACCTGTTGATCATACGTCCTACAATCATAGATTATTTCTCATACTGCTTTGTAGGTACGAATGGACCCTTCGAAACAGGCCTAAGGCCTAACCCTGTGTGATGTTCGTGTTTTACATTTAACACAAGTAGTGAGTACAATGTATTTGTACAGAGGACTCGTTATGTACAGTTGCTGATTTTTATTTCTTGGTTGATAGTTCTTGCTAACATACACGGTCTCTGACGACTGAAACGGATCTTTTTGGAAACGCAAGTTTTAGTAACCAGGGTTTTAGAACGTGCGACAGTGTGTGTAACACCAAGCAAGGAGGGAAAAATCTGATTCGGTAACGCCTCCTGTGTTGACGATGTACTTGCCGTATCCGCCTGGCCGCGGCCGTTTCACACGGTGGTGATTGCGAGGTCCACAGAACAAATTTACCGCGTCGGTGGCGGGCGTACCTGGAACGCTTATGGGCGGGGTACCGGCTGCGCGGTATCAGCCGCACACACCGGCACATAGTGGCGGCCGGCCGTATAAGCCGCTATCTTTACGCTCCATCTGCGATGATAGTCGTGACGAGAAGACAATTGTCCTGCGCCCGCGCGCCGCCTATCTCGCGGCCGCTACCGGCCTTATCTTAATACGATTTAATGCCCGCATTAAGCGCCCGCAGCCGATTCCGCCGGCGCCTCCTCCCCCGCTCCACTCTGTTCCGCCTCCCTCCACCCCCTCCGTCCTGCTTTTGCCGCCCCCGTCCGGCTTTTTTCCCGTTTCCACCTTTCCGTCTTCTTCCCCACGCCGCCAGTTAGCGGCATGTGCGGCCTCGCCTCGTCCGCTCGGATGCGTCTCGGGAGGTTTACACGTGCGAGAGTTGCTCTCCGCAGCGACTGTCGGACCCTAACTACCTCTCTCCCCGCGCTGCCAACTGTGTCCGCTTGAATAAACAGGTTTATGGCAGCGGCATGCCCGGCGCGTTAAAGCCAGCAGCGCGTGTAACGTTTAGCACACTGAGCGCCCGCCCTTATCGGGCCGCTATCGCGCGCCGCCGCTGTTTTCAACTCGCGCATTCGGGATGCTTCATTATCCCGCATTGCTGTGGCGGCTGCTGCTGCCCGCCCGTCCGCAGTCGGCAGGCAAACCGCGTGCGCGCACTCAAAAATTACACGCTGCCTCCTCCATCGCCGCCGCTTCGACTGAGTGCAAACAAAACGTGGCTTCTTCCCTTTTTATATTACCGGCGGGCACTGCTAGTGTGGAAAAGCAGAGGGAAGAAGAATACGTTTCGCTGCCTCGAGATCGTGCCAATGAGACAACGGTACAAAGAGAGTTTGCGCGCTGTTCTTGGGGAGAATTTCACTCAAACCTTTTCGTTCCCAAGAGTTTTCTCTCAATCTTGGACATTCATCACGTCCCTCTGCAGATGCTCTCCATCCGCAGGAAATATGAAGGGTGTAATTGGATTTTAACTAGCACCTCGGAAAAATAATGTTGCGTACGTTAATTATCCTTATTTAATTTATAAGTAAATGTCTGCGGGCCGGGTACACATTGAAATCACCGCAGAGCCGCAGCACGCCGCTGAAGGAGGAAGAACAAAATCACACAACTCACTGATAACGCGGTATATCATGTGATGCTTCGTTTTCAGTAATAGATGACTTCTTTAGTCGGCTGTACAGTTGCAACATTCCTGCTAACGCCGAAAATGAATTACGTCAGGTGGATGTAGAAAAGCGCCCGAATAACCGCGCGTATTAACGCGACCGCTTTCGGAAAACAGGCGTACCAGTTTCGAATCGAAACCGCCACGTAAATTAATGGCGAGGGGTCGGTGTGCCGGCCAGCTTTGACGTTTTTAGGTGGTTTCCCACATCAGAATAGGCCAATACCGTGTTAGGCCTCAGATACACGCTACGTAAACATTTAGAACACATTCTCACAGTTGCACACAGAATTTATGCTATACGCAGGCAGATTGTATACACTGCTTCTGTCCTGGGAGGTGAGAGGAGACTGATAGCCATAGCTGTTGGGTCTCCTTAAACACTGAAGCAACATCAGCTCCGGAAACGTATGTTCACGTGAGATAGTACTGACCGTACTACTTATTTCAGGAAATGGGTTGAAGAAAGGCAAACCTCCTTCCCTAGATTTAGACAGAACTTTTAGAATGATGACTCGCCTACAATTTTCGAAAATTCGAAGGTATCAGGGATAAAGAGCCGGGAGCGAAATGTTTTCTATAGCTTGTACAAAAACCGGACTGCCGAGCGAGGTAGCGTAGTGGTTAGCACATTGGACTCGCAATCGGAAGGACGACGGTTCAGATTCGCGTCCGGTCATCCGGGTTTAGATATCCGGTGATTCCCTGAAATCACGGACGATTTCCTTTCTCATTCTTGCTACACCCGAGCTTGTGCTCCGTTCCTAATGGCACCTTTGTAGGTGGGACGTTAACCACGCAATCTTTCTTTCGTGCAGATGTCAGACACCAGTTTCAAAAATCGAAGTACTTTGAAGAGGAGAAGTGTTTGAAAATGGACTGACAAAGGGTTGAAGCCTACCAAAATGTTGCTTAGTCTGTGCACTGGCCAGCAGTAAAGGAAGCCAAGGAGAAATTTGGAAAGGGAATTTAAGTTCAGGGAGAAGAAATAAAAATTTTGAAGTTTACTGGTGGCATTGTAATTTTGTCACAGACATAAAAGGATTTGGAAGCGCAGTTGAACGGAATGGTTGGGCCTTGAAAAATATATAGCAAGATGAACAACAACAAAAGAGAAAATAGGGTAATGGGACACAGTCGATGTAAATCAAGACGTGCTGAGTAAATAAGATTAGGAAATGTGGCACTGAAAGCAGCTGACGAGTTTTGCTATTCGAGCAGTAAAATAACTGATGGTGACTGAAGTAGAGAGGATATTAAATGATGAATTTATAAACAAAGAGAGAAACTTATTAACATCTAATATAAATTTGAACGATAGGAATGTTTTTTGAAACGATTTGTCTTGTTCTAGCCTAGTGAGGAAGAGACAGTAAACATTTCTTTAAAGTCAGTACCGCTATTAGACTATTGTTTATTTGCAGTGTTACATTTACACTTACACTATCATGATTTCGGCTTCAAAGTTCCATTATCAAGTGTTTTAAGTGTTATACAGTGCCTAAGATGTATACAGTGCCTAAGATGTATAACACTTAAAACACTTGATAATGGTACTTTGAAGCCGAAATCATGATTGTGTAAGTGTAAATGCAACACTGCAAATAAACAACAGTCTAATGGCGGTACTGACCTTAAAGAAATATATTACGACTGTGGCCCCGCATTATGAAAAAATTATTGACGGTAAACAGGCCATGCAAGAAGAAAACAGAAGTATTTGAAATGTGGTGCTACAAAAGGATGTATGATGGTGATTAGATGGGTAGATCAAATAACTAATGTGGAGGCACAGAGTCGAAACTAAGTAAAAGAAGGGACCGTTGATAGTATGCATCCTGATACATCAAGGAATAGTCAATCTGGTACTGGACGGAAGTATGTGGGGGTAAAATTTGAAGAACGAGACATGAAAGCGGTAAGGAGGTTCTACTTGAAGTAATTGTAATAGTTACTTAGAGATTAGGAGTCTTGCACAGGACAGACTGTCGTTCAGAACTACATGACACAGGTCTTAAAACTGAATATTGAAGCAACTCTCCTTCATCATTGCATTATATTGTTTTGGTTCCTAGTTGATAGTTAATACTTCATGACTACGTCTCCTAGCTGTCTCCTTTTGGGACAAATTCGTAATTACAAGGAGGCTTCACAGCTTCTTCTCTACCTGCCAAATTTGCGACCTATGTGTTTCATCGTCGTAACAATGAAAAAGTCAAATGCTGAGCTTTGTTTCAGGCAGGTGGTGTTAAACGACTCTGGGAAAGCATTTTTCTGACCAACACTTACCATTGACTCTCGTTAAAGTTGTTATTACCAGACTACATAAATTCCTACAGTGACGGCATGATAATTATGAATTTTACGAATTACGCTGCTTGGAACCATTAATGATTATTTACTAAATTATCTCATGTGCCATGTTTCGGTTACTGCCATCTCCGGCGCCAAATGTAAAACTTCCGAAAAAGGATTTACTCTATAATGACACAGTATATTTTGCAAGTTGCAAGTTAGATTGCGATGATGAAAGTAACCAAAACATGATAGCTTAAATACGGTTAGAAAAAATATATATTCAGTGATCGAGGCACCATCATTAATTAAGTTCGTGAATCATATTAAAGAATTTTGCTTACGTTGGTAACAAAGTTTAGTCTTCTACCTGCAGACAGCTGGTAAACCAAGTCAAACGGTACCCCAGAGTTCGCTTCTTTGACATGAGCATCAGATAATTTTCCTGTGTAAGTGGAGTAACCTATCATAGGTTGACTGCGTTCCTTGCATTCGTTTAACGGAGAGAAACATCAATACCACTTACTTCGTGAGTGCCGTACGCATTCCACATATTAACATACCTATTGCTTTACTTCATTCTTGCCGGCCGCTGGTGGCCGAGCGGTTCTGGCGCTACAATCTTGAACTGCGCGACCGCTACGGTCGCAGGTTAGAATCCTGCCTCGGGCATGGATGTGTGTGTTGTCCTTAGGTTAGTTAGGTTTAAGTAGTTCTAAGTTCTAGGGGACTTATGACCTCAGCAGTTGAGTCCCATAGTGCTCAGAGCCATTTGAACCATTTACTTCATTCTTAAAATTAGACTGGCCCATGATTAGTGGCACTGATTCTCACCAGTAAACTGATTACAATAAATTTATGCATTGGATGTTGTCGCAGAGAGCGTAGGACTTTTGAACTTGTAGCTTTTATAGTGATAGAATAGGTGGTGACGTCAGATGTAAACTTTTACACGGCGAAAGATAAATACTTTTCGTTCCCTCTTTAATTCTACATTCAAATAGCTGTATCTATTGCTTTCCACTTTAATTGCAATTATAGCCGTTACATAATGATTTCTGAAACATTTTAGTCTGCAGTAATTTGAGTTATATTAAATTCTTGCATTCTCAAAATACAGCAGAAGACTATTAGTTCGAGTTACTGTCTGGTGTGGCCAGCTTGCATTCCGATTATACTGTCAGAGTCATCTGTTCTTCAATCCGCAGACGAAAAGCGAACATCATAATTGTCACTAAGATCCGTATGGAAATTTAAATTACTTCGTGTCAGAGTAGGTAAGAGTTGCTACACATTTCTCTCTTGTACGCGGCACGTTGGGGAGTCGCGAAACCGCGTCGCGCGGGTTGCCTACAACGGTCTCGACAGGCTGTGGCTGCCTGTGGGTCACGCCGCTGCCTGCCGTCCGATGTCATTTCTGTCGATTAAATCAAAAGTAAAAATAAATCTTTGTAAAGCTGCAACACACTGTTTATAGATAACGGCGTCTAGCTCACTGTGACAATTGTAGGACTTGTACAGGGAGTGTCATGAGTAAATGTAAATATTTTCTGAGGGGCGTTCAATAAGTAACGAAACACTTTCTTTTCCCTTTTTTTCTAAAATCAGGTTGGTTCTATTCGGTATTCCGTTACACCATATTATTTCCCACTCTTTTGGCTACAAAATCCTGTTTTTAAACATAATTTCTTTTCAATGTGATGGCGCTATACCACCTTATTGGGAGGGCCTGTATACCCGCATGATTTCACTCTGCTGGTCGACGTCAAAGCCAACGTCTTGCTGTTTAAATAACCTCCCCATCATCAACTTACTGCTCTTCGCTGAGTGCATCCCTCGTAGGGCTACACAGATGGAAGTCTGGAGGTGTGCGATCCGGGCTCCAGGGTGGATGAGAAGAACAGTCCGATGAAGTTTTGTGAGCTTCGGTCGGGTGCGCAGACTTTTGTGAGGCGTTGCGTTGTCATGGAGAAGGAGAACTTCGACATAAAAGTTTTCTGGGTATGGTACCGCGTCATAATGAAAAAAATTACTGCTGCTGGAGAAAAACGAACGTTTCGGCCACGGTTGCAGCGGCCTTCTTCTGGATCTAATGGTGCGTTCTAGCTATGCAGTGTCCTTTATATTTGGTTGTTACTGTTCACTGCGCATGCCATTACGTCATAATTTTAACAAGGTAGTTAGTTTCATTGGTCACTTAAGGAAGTAGTAGAGGAAACTTTATTTTAATAGGATTTTGCGGTGGAGGGAGAACGTGACCTCTGTCGTCTATTGGCTCTTGTGTTATGTACCATGATTGGTGGTCACCGTCGAATGAGAAGTTGGCTGCTGTTTACCAATTGCTGGACGTCGGCCGCGCTGCAGCAGTTACTCGCCGGTAGTGCTCGTGCCTCGTGTTGACAGTGCGATCTGTTGGGCTCTGATTGCTGGCAGCCAAGATGGGGCAAGCCTGAGTCCATCCTCCCTGTTCATGTTATTAGGGTATTTAAATATTTCGATGGCCTCTCTGATTTTGCGTTTCGTCATAATTGGCTGCTTGGCCAACACATAGGCTTTGCTGAATTTTATTTCTTTTCTGCAGTCTTGCTGATGTTCTGCCACTGCGGATTTGTTGTGTTGTCCTAGACGAATGTAGCGACTTTTCAGGTATTCAAACACCGACTAAAAATGGAAAAAAATAGAAAATGACCTGAAAGTTATTGTTATTCAAGCCGACGTGCTACATTCAGTGCGTTGCAACACATCTGTTCCTGTTCTATGCGACTGTTAAATCTGTTGATAGCGAAAAATAAATGAAATATATAAAATTTCGCTTTTACTTACTTTTTTTTTTTTTTTTTTTTTTTTTTTTTTTTTACAAAGATGAGCAGATTCTAAATGTATAGCACTAATGTAAGTATCCAATACTGCTGTATGTCCACGATGCAGTACTACTTTAAAACGTTCACTAATGACTTCCATGTAAATAATCACAACTTCATTATTGATATCTACACTTTTGGTGTTCAATCATTCGGTCTCTGTAACAGCAGCCTGCAGTTGAGTTCTTTAATAGAAATTCGTAACTTCAAAGATTATTACAATTACAAAACATAAAAATGTAGCCGGCCGAAGTGGCCGAGCGGTTCTAGGCGCTGCAGTCTGGAACCGCGCGACCGCTACGGTCGCAGGTTCGAATCCTGCCTCGGGCATGGATGTGTGTGATGTCCTTAGGTTAGTTAGGTTTAAGTAGTTCTAAGTTCTAGGGGACTGATGACCTCAGAAGTTAAGTCCCATAGTGCTCAGAGCCATAAAAATGTTGATGTCATTCTTTACGAACAAAATATATCCTCCTTTCAGGAACAAGTGAGAAAGGAAGATTAGAGTTTAATAGTCCGTTGACGACGGGATAATTAGAGACGGAACATAAGCTCGAATTAGGAAAGGATGACGAAGGAAATCGGCCGTGCCCTTCCAAAAGGTACCATCCCAGCATTTGCCTTAAGCGATTGAGGGAAATCAAGGAGAACCTAAATCAAGCTGGCTGAACGGGGATCTGTTCTGTCGTCCTGCAGATTGCCAGTCCAATGCGCTAACCACTGAGTCACAGTGTGCCACCTCGCTCGGTTCCTCCGTGTTTCGTTAACCTGTCCTACGAACTTCGTGTAGAAGCGAGTGTGATGGGTCTCCTACTACTGCATTTACTGTAACAGTATTTCTTTTGCTCTTCATAGGTATGTACGGTGATTCATGTGCTAGCTTCAGTACTCATTTTATCCATTACCAAATCATTTTGTGGAGAAATTGAACCAAAGACTGTGTAGAACACTTCGAAGGTGCAAAAAATCCACTAAAGAGCTGCCTGTATTACGCTTGCCTGTCATTTGCTAGAATACTATTGTGCGGTATGGGAACCGTAGCAGATAGGCTTGACGGAGGACATCGAAAAAGAATGGCAGCTCGTTTTGTACGATCGCCAAATAGCGGAGAGAGTGTGACGGATATGGTACACAGGATCGGGTGGCAATCTTTGAAAAAAGCGTGTTTCGTTGCGCGAGATCTTTTAACGAAATTTCAATCACCAAGTTTCTCCTCCGAGTACGAAAATACTTTGCTACCGCCAACCCACACAGAGAGAAATGATCGTAGTAATAAAATAAGAGAAATTATAGTTCTCATGGAAGCACTTAAATGTTCGTTTCTCCTGCGAGCTGTTTGGGCGTTAAACGGCAGAGAAACAGTCTAAAGGTATGAGGTATATTAAAAAAGTAAGGTCCGATCGGTCGCCAAATGGAAACCACAGTGAAAATGATTTATTTGCATCTATTTGCTACACCTTCCAGCTACTTCTCTATATACGCGTCGCTCCGACGTAGACATTGGTTGTAGCGTTGTACCAACTTTCTAAGATCCTCGTCATGAAAGGCAGCTGCCTGTGCTTTTCAACATTTCTCATAGCTGGTCTGCAATTCGTTGTCAGCGCGTAAATACCAAAATGTTGTCTTTGTAGCCAGCACTTCATGTAAGCAGAGATGAACATTGAGGGAGCCAAGTACGGGCTGTATGGTGGGTGTTTAAACAGTTCCCATCGAAAAAGCTGCAGAGGGGATCGTAATCGCTCCTGTAGAGTACTGCCGAAAATTGTCATGAAGAAGGAAATGTACGACAGGTACATTATGTAAAGTTGTGTGAAATCAAGCGAAACCATGCAGCGGGGACCCATACTTGGCGAGAGGCACTATTGTTTTACGCCTCTTGACGTGCCCATTTTTTTTTCAGGACTGAAAAGAGCGCCGTGACGGAATCGACAGGCATACTAGAGATACTGCCCAACACATCTGTGCAAAGCTTCATCGGATTTTCAATGTCGGTTCCATTCCGTGACCTGTCGGAGCTTACTTTCTGAATAGCCCTCTTAGTTCAACGAAATCTCTATCAAGCGAATAATTGTGAATGGCAGAGTAGTTACGTAGATGTTGATGTATATGTAATTGTAGATGTAGGTAACTGAATCTTTGAACTTATTAATCAGAAAAATATTTTTTTTATTGCTCTCCGTAAAGCATCTTGAACACCAGAGCTCATCGTCATGTGCTGCTTACATTTATTTTTTTTTACGTCTGGTCTTGACAGCTGCTTTGCCTATTTCGGGCAGAGAACGAGATTACTGTTTACATTCACTTCGAAAGTTCATGAAATAAATTCAAAATAACCGTTGGAGATACAGTTTTTCTGTCTTTGCGGACACACACACACACACACACACACACACACACACAAACAAACATGCACACACATACACACACTCACAGAGAGAAAGAGAGAGAGAGAGTGATACAAACACAAAATTGGGGCATCCGCCATTGCAGGCATTAGACTTTGCGCAATCCACGCTTGCTGACTTAGCTACAACGAATATTTATTTCCCTTTACAGCTCCTTTTTAAAGATGCGGGAAGATCCGTAAGTTTAGAAGTTTTCTATTCTAAAAAAAAGGCTTTTTTTGTAGTGAAGGTGGCATCTGATGATCGCAGAATAAAAAGGATGAGCATTATCGGAGGTAACAAAGTGCAATATATAAAAGAACTTGGATTTTCAGAACGAGAACGCCGCTTAGCATTCTCGTACTTCAGTCGTAGCTGGCACGTCATCGGGAAAAGTGTCTCTTCCAGAGAGAAGGATGTGCGAGCAGAGGAGCAGGGACAAGAACAAAATTAATTCCCCGCAACTACGACAATTTATATTCCGACGACCGGCGCGTTTATTATGCAGATACGATTCCGTTTTGCCGAAGTTTAGGGTGAGGTGCCGCCATTCCTCAAATTCAGCGCCCGACCGATAACGCGGGATGTAAATAAGGCCTGAGAAGCTGTTTGCACGCCCTACGCATCAAGATACAGACGGCGTTACGGGCGAGCCCAGAGTTCAGAAGACGCCGGTGCGGCGGGCGCTGAGCGTAGCGGTGGGAGAGTGGGGCGGCACAGATAAGCGGGCGTCGGGGCGGCGGAGACGCCGGGGCCGGAGGGAGGAGAAGAAGAAGAGGAGAAGAAGGAAGCGGAGGAGAAAGAGGAAGAGGAGGAGGGCGCAGGCAATCTGAAGCGGCCGTGAGTGTCGCCATCTTGGCGGCTGCATGGCGACAGTTTATCGACCGCCGTCGCGCGGCGGCTGTCAGCAGCAGGGCCCGTTGCGTGGGCGGCGGCGGGGCCAGCGGGGGCGGTGGTGGCGGTGGCGGTGGCGGGGGCGGTGGGGGAGGCGTTCTGCGCAGGCGCGAAGACCGCCCGCGTCGCGCGCAGCGTCCTCTGGTGCGCTGCCAGCCGCACTCGCAGCTCCGCTTTCGTACAATGCTTGCCGCCAAGTAAGGGGCATGTCATCGCAAGCTACCTTCATTCTACGCCACGTCAGAAAAGTTCTACGCCGTTGGCAACGTCGCAATAAATTATGAGAATCTGTTTTTGGCTCTTTCGGTAAATCACATTCTTTTCTTGTCTTGATGCAAATGTTCCTCTGGCACCACGAGTACAAACATAAATTTGTTCATACATAACTGATTAAAGCCGGTCCACTACGAACAAAGATACGAGCGGGCACGAATTTTACATATTTGGGAATAACGAAGGGCGTTTAATAAGTAATGCAAAACATTTTTTTCAGGAAACAGGTCGGTTCCATTCAGGATTCCAATACACCATAATATCCCCCATTTCTTTGGCTATAAAACCCTATTTTTTACACAATCTCCGTTAAAAGGAACGGTCTTAGGCCACCTCAAGGATAGGGCCTATATGCCTCCGTTATACCACTGTGTTGTTCGTCGTCGGAACCAACCTCTTGTCGCACCAATAACCCCCCCCCCCATCATCCACTTACTGCTTCCCGTGAAGTGTGTCCTTCGTTTGACCAAACAGATGGAAGTCGGAAGGTGTGAGATCCGGGCTGTAGGTTGGATGAGGAAGAACAGTCCAATGAAGATTTGTGAGCTCCTCTGGGTTGCGCAGAAACGCGTGAGGCCTGGCGTTGTCCTAGAGAAGGACAAGTTCGTTTGCATTCTTGCGTTAACGAACATGCTGAAGTCGTTACTTCAATTTCACAGCTGTGTGAGCCTTGGCGGCACGCGGGAGATCGGACATGTTTGCGCGACGTTGTTGCGATGACGGCAGACGCCTAGCCCAATGACTCACCGTGCTTTTGTTCACTGTCAGATCTTCGTAAACATTCTGCAAGCTCTTATGAACATCTGCTTCCGTCATTAGATGATCAATGACAGCTCTCTGCGTGGAACGTATCTGCGTTACAGATGTGAGATGACATTTTGAAGGCTACGTATTGCGCCACCACTTATCGGAAGGCCGTTGAAATTACATGGACAGAAGCAGGAACACTTCACGAAGTCCAACAAAAAAGTTCCGCATTTTTTCAACCGAAATTGGCTGAGAAAAAAATGTGTTGCATTACTTATTGAACGCCCATCGTAGAGCAGCGCGATCGTGCATTCAGGCGAACGAGTCCTCTGTGCTTTGGAGAATGACAACTGCTTGTGATAATGTTCATTTCCGTTTTGGGTTTTTATCCGAATCGGTTCTCCATAACATTTACAATTTTGTGAGTAACTTGAGAAGAGTAGAAAGACATTCATACATTCGGCTATTTAATGTCGGCTCTGTTTCCCAATCAAAACTGACACGAAAAGCAAAGAAAGGCAAGCAGAACTAACTGTGTATAGGCAAAATTGGGAAATGGGCAGACCGCATGTACTGAAGTAGCTTCGTTCAAAGCTTCACTGTTGTCATTAGGCTAAAGATACATTCTGAAGAAACATACTTCAAACAGAAATTTGTTATTACAGTCTTTACTTTCTTTAAACATATCGTCGTCTTCCCTCTATCAGTTACTCTATTTACGATAATAATTTATCTTTTTTAAAGAAATTTGTTGCGAAATGTAACAATACGTTTTATCTTAAGATTAGTATATTCCTAACGTATGAATTACTGACGTGTTGCGGGCAGAATCCAAGAAAAAATCATGTATTCAGTGCTAGTTGCAGACTTCAGATACTATCGGCAATTGCAGTTTTTGAATAAGTTCGTGGAATTCGGGTATGGAGCAGATAAGAATTGCGGAGTTCGTGCCAATTCGTTTTTATTTATAGCTATGAGGTGATTAATGGTATTCAGAATATCTTCTCAATTTTTTGGATACAGATAAGTTGTGTACAAAAAGAGAGTCTCTCTTTTTTTCACGATGAACATATCCGCTCCAGTTGCACTTGACTAATCCTCTGTTTGGATAAAATGTTACACACGACCCGGGTTCAGGATGTAGCTCTGCAGTTACCATGCCACTAAAAGAAATCTACTGCTCCATTATCCTCTGACTTACTACGTTACAACTGATATCCGTTGTGTTTGTTCTCAGTTATATATTCTCAGTAATACCTTAGGGTATAAGGAATCTCATCACTGACGCACGTTTCAGGGAACTGCACATTTTTTTGAGTGTAATGTCGTTCACGTCATTAGGAATAGCAGAGTCTTTTCGTGTGTCTCGTATATTCCATATCTCGCAGCGATAAGATATTTGTTAACTGTTGTCATCCTTGCTTCCGATGCAACTTCTTATTAAGATATTGTTATTCAATATATTTTTCGCCTGAAACGAAAGGATGGACTGTCGAGTGGTGTTTTCTACACTGAAGCGCCAAAGATACTGGTATAGGCATGCGTATTCAAAAAAATGGTTCAAATGGCTCTGAGCACTATGGGACTTAACATCTATGGTCATCAGTCCCCTAGAACTTAGAACTACTTAAACCTAACTAACCTAAACACAGCACACAACACCCAGCCATCACGAGGCAGATAAAATCCCTGACCCCGCCGGGAATCGAACCCGGGAACCCGGGCGTGGGAAGCGAGAACGCTACCGCACGACCACGAGATGCGGGCGCATGCGTATTCAAATGCAGAGATACGTAAATAGGCAGAATAAGGCACAGCGGTCGGCAACGCCTATATAAAACAACAAGTGTCTGGCGTAGTTGTTAGATCGGTTACTGTTACTACAATGGCAGGTTATCAAGATTTAAGTGAGTTTGTATGTGGCGTTATAGTCGGTGCACGAGCGATGGGACACAGCATTTTGTAGGTAGCGATGAAGTAGGGATTTTCCCGAACGACCATTTCACGAGTGTACCATGAATATCAGGAATCCGGTAAAACATCAAATCTCCGACATCGCTGCGGCCGGAAAAAGTTCCTGCAGGAACAGGACCAACGACGACTGAACAGAATCGTTCCGTGTGACAGAAGCGCACCCCTTCCGCAAATTGCCGCAGATTTCAATGGTGGGCCATCGACAAGTGTCATCGTGCGAACTATTCAACAAAACATCATAGATATAGGCTTTCGGAGCCGAAGGCCCACTAGTGTAGCCGTGATGACTGCACGGCACAAACTTTTACGCCCATCCTGGGCCTGTAAACACCGATATTGGACTGTTGGTGACTGGAAACATGTTGCCTCGTCGGACGAGTCTCGTTTCAAATTGTATCGAACGGATGGACGTGTGCTGGTATGGAGACTACCTCATGAATGCATGGACCCTGCATATCAGCACGGGATTGTTCAAGCTGGTGGAAGCTCTGTAATGGTGTGGGATGTGTGCAAAAATAACTGACTCAACGAAAGAACCTAAATGGGTGTCATCGGACGTGCGTCTCGAAAAAATTCAACGAACAATATACCACAAAATGAGATAAAAAAAAAATAGATGGATACAGCGTCTGCCATGTAAGTAGGAGATCGCTCGTTCGAGTCCCGGTCGTGGCACACATTTTCAACTGCCCCCGCCGGCCGCTGGTGGCCGAGCGGTACTAGGCGCTTCAGTCTGGAACCGCGCGGCCGCTACGGTCGCAGGTTCGAATCCTGTCTCGGGCATGGATGTGTGATGTCCTTAGGTTAGTTAAGTTTAAATAGTTCTAAGTTCTAGGGGACTGATGACCTGAGATGTTAAGTCCCATAGTGCTCAGAGCCATTTGAACCATTTTTCAACTGCCCCCCTTGATATTTATTAACGCCTGTAAGCAGTTAAAGGTCTGGATTTCATTGTAATTTTATACTTCAGACATAAGTCGAGTCCATGACACGTCGTGTTGCAGCACTTCTGCGTGCTCTCGAGGGCACTACACGATATTAGGCAGGTGTATCAGTTAGTTTGGCTCTTCAGTGCATACTGTGAAGCACAGGAAGAGCCACGGCTTGACACTGACATTGACTTCGCTTGTGTTACACCGTGGTCGAGACGAGTGTAGGGGGGAGGGAACTCGGCTTTCCTCGCAGGTGACGACGACGACAGAGCGGCTCACACGGTGACACCGGGGCGTCTGTCAGCTAGCACGCGCGCTTCTCCGGACACGCCGCGCCAACAGTGGCAAGTGTCTCCGTCTACGCGGCGTCGGGTTACTGCTTTGCATTTGTCATTCGCCCCCGCTGCAGTTCCGTAATGGTGTCGTTCTGCGCTGTCCGCACGCTCTTTTGATCACTGGACGTCGTTAGTCGTCGGCCGTTGCCAAAGCCGGGACAGCTTTGTCAGTGTCTGGAGGAGCGCCAGCGGACAGGCAGGCTGCCAGAGTTTTCCACGGGCTTTCCGAAATATTATTACGACACTAAATAGCACCGCACGCTTTGCAAACATAAAGATACAATTTCTTCACTTACCGCGATTCGTTACATACAGGGCTATTTTCACTCAAACTACACCTTGTTTTAGGCTTTATTCCTTAGTAAACTGTAGGACTCTCACTTCGTCGTGATACGAACGTTTTGATACCACACAGCCGGACGTGCGCTAGTGAGGCAATATTACGTATTTACAAATGCACCTACAAAACAGTCAGCTACTCCAGGAAAAGCAGTACTGATTCAAAGAAAACCGTGCGACTTCATCTGGCACGAAGTACAGTGTCATATTGTAAAAAGGCTATTATTGATGAAACCAACGATTCGGTCACGGATACAGTGACCTTTTTCGGGGTCTACAGGTGTGTTTTTTGGCTCTCGCAGTCATTTACACTTTTGTCATCATTTACTGTCGTAGTGTTCAAAACGTTGATATTATTGATCTCTTTATGGTAGAAAGAGCGGGACCCGCCAGGGTAGCCGAGACCGGTAATGCGCTGCTTCCTGGACTCGGGTAGGCGCGCCGGCCCCGGATCCAATCCGCCTGGCGGATTACCGACGGGGGCCGACGTGCTGGCCAGCCTGGATATGTTTTTTCGGCGGTTTTCCACATTCCACTAGGTGAATACCTGGCTGGTCCCCATGTTCGGCCTCAGCTACACAGCTCGCAGACGTCTGAACACATTGGCACTATTCCATGGATTACACTCGACGCAGACAGTTGGGGTACACTAATTCCGTCCGGGGGGTACGGGGTGGCGGCAGGAAGGGCATCCGGCCACCCCTTAACCATTAACAGGCCAAATCCGATTAACGATGGCTGACCCTGCGCAACTGCGTGACAAGGCTCAAGCGATATAATAGGTAGGAGTGGGAAACCTTATTGGAACAGGTTAATCTGGTGGAGCGAGCATGGGTCTGGTGGTTTTTATTGCTTTGTACAGTGTGTGCCATGACTGGTACAAGAAGCAATAGAATGTAGCAGATTCGCACTCCCTCCATAACGATAACATATTACAATAAAGTTTATCACTCCTTCCGCTATAAGAGATCAACGTTTTTAAAACTATGACGTGATTTCAAGCTCAGTAGAGCACTCATGACAAAATATAACGCGGTACCACACCCAGAAAACGTTCATACTAATTGACTCTGTCTACAGAACCCTACGTAATTACATTGTTCTCGTATTTGAACACGAAAAAACGGAGAAGGACAGAGACTTAATGCTTGTGTTTTTAGATCTTTAAAACGGAAGACCACACAGGAAAGCCTAACAAAGAATCATGCGCCTGCAAGGCTAATTCACAAAATGGTTTACGAAGCTACTGCAGCTGCGAGCAGACAGCGAATAGAAACTCTGATTGGTTCCGAACGCCTACAGGAATTCAGTAAGGCTGTGCCATTTTCCCGTTACCACTTCCTCACTATTTCAGATGGAGCTCTGGAAGGAATGGAGGAGAACACAATAAGGACATCAACGCACTTGCAGATCAAGTTCAAAAATGGGTCAAATGGCTCTGAGCACTATGGGACTTAACTTCTATGGTCATCAGTCTCCTAGAACTTAGAACTACTTAAACCTAACTAACCTAAGGACAGCACACAACACCCAGTCATCACGAGGCAAAGAAAATCCCTGACCCCGCCAGGAATCGAACCCGGGAACCCGGGCGTGGGAAGCGAGAACGCTACCGTACGACCACGAGTTGCGGAGATCAAGTACTATTCTGGAGTAACAGAGAGAAAAATGTCCAGGAGGGCGTAGCCACCAGGCATGAGCATTCAAAAGCATACGGATTAACAATAAATAAATAAAAAACGGTTGCAACGTCAATGAATAGGCAGAACAAGAAAGGAAAAATACGGCTGGAAAATACACAGCTGGAAACGTAGACCACTGCAAATATTTCGAGTGCATCATTACAAGCAATAAAAGGATACAGCTTGAGATCAAAAACTGAATTTCGATATCACATCAGTTTTTCCATCAAGTTCGGAACCTGCTGAAATGAACGAGGACCCTTAAGATCAAAACAGTCACACCTTATCCCCGTAATAACATGTGACCAAGAAACCTGCACAACATCCAAACAGGTATACAAAAACTGCAAGCTGCAGAATTGAAATTCTTACGTACTATGGTCCACAAAACTAGGAAGAAAAAGGTTCAAATGGCTCTGAGCACTATGGGACTTAACATCTTTGGTCATCAGTCCCCTAGAACTTAAAACTGCTTAAACCTAACCAACCTAAGGACATCACACACATCCATGCCTGAGGCAGGATTCGAACCTGCAACCGTAGCGGTCGCGCGGTTCCAGACTGAAGCGCCTAGAACCGCTCGGCCACAGTGCCCGGCGAAGAATAAGGAAAGAAACGAAACAAAATTAGGGAAGAAGGAACAGTGCTATCATTATTGAAACTGAAAGTGGCAGGAGCCCTTCGAGATGGTTTGCCGACGTCAGACAAATGGACGATAGAAGGACAGCAAGCCAATGGACACAGGGATGTCATTGGTGGAATACAGGTGGGAAGACCATGGAAGAGACAGCCGGACCGAGTGAAAGACGACATATTAATAAGAAGAGCCAGCCGGGATAGAGGCTTGATAGAAGAACGGTATATGGACACACACTGGCGGGAGCGCTCGTAAACCAAACCCGGCAAACTGGAGTGGAAAATCGATGATGATGATGAGGGGGGAGATATTGGAGGAAAAGCGAGGCGGACATTTGCCGACACACGGACGTTGGTTGCTCATCGGAACGGCTTTGCGCAATGGCGGTTTCTTGGGACAGTAGGTGAGAGTGAGGCCGCTAACTTGGAACTAATGAGACAAAGGTGACGTCAGCTACAGGCCTTGTGCAAAATGACCTTGTCAGGAAAAGTAAAGTAGACAAATTCTGCTGTCTTTGCTGAGAAAAGAGCGTGACCACAAGACGAATTGGGTTGTCAACATGGAAGTAGTCATTGCAAGACATTCTCGGAAGCCAACCGCGAAAGAAAAAAAAGAGGTTCTTCTAGACTGTCGGTGTTAGAGAGGAGATGTGCGTGTGGCCTCACAGTGAGTGATGAGCCGGTGCTTCCGACGCTAGGTCCGTACAGCAATGAGGTAAATATCGTGGCAATAAAACACGTTGCAGTATGCAGGTAAAATGTCCGGCGTAGAAAAACACTGGCGTAGTTCTCTCACGCTCCACGGAATTCTGTGCGGTTTTGTGCGCTGGAGATCAGTAAGAACGTATTCTTTTTGATCCATAGTATCTGGACACCTCTGTGTAATGCAGAAATGACAATTGAAAATCACGAGAGGTGGGCCCGCCGCTGTATAAGGACACCTGGTGTATTACATTGTCAGTAAAGAAACAGCAGCACCAGAATGGCTCTGTCAGGACATCTCAGTCTCTTCGGATGTGGACCAGTCATTCCTCACGGGCGTTTCTACCCTCCTATAGCTTCCGAAATCGACTGTTAGTGGTGTGACTGTAAAGTCGAAGGACTAAGTAACAACTACAGCTAAACCAAAAACAGGCTGACCTCATATACTGACAGAAAAGTATTGTCGACCATTGCTGAGGGTCAGTGTAAAACTTCGTATGAAATAAACGCAAGGAATCACTCTTGAGTTTCAAAGTGCTACCAGGAGTCCAACTAGCACAATGACTGTGCGCAGTGAGTTAGAAAGAATGCAGTGCGATGCTTGAGCGGCTCCCCTTAAGCAACACATAACAGTAGTCAGTTCCAACCGACGCATATGGTGGTGTTAAGACGACACCACTGGACAGTGGATGACTAGAAACAAGTAACGATGAACTACGCTATGCACTGGGCACGGAAAGGGTTTGGATTTGGCGAGTGCCTCGAGAGTGTTACCGGCCGTCATAAGTAGCGCAACATTGAAGTACGAAGGAGGTCTTACTGCGTTCTGGAAGTGTTTTTCGTGCTTAGGTTGCGACCCTTTTACTGTACTTAAGAAAACGCTAAATGCGGAAGTATATGAACATATTTTACAACATTGTGTGCAAATGGTTCAAATGGCACGGGGCACTATGGGAATTAACTTCTGAGGTCATCGGTCCTCTAGAACTTAGAACTACTTAAACCTAACTAACCTAAGGACATCACACACATCCATGCCCGAGGCAGGATTCGAACCTGCGACCGTAGCGGTCGCGCGGCTCCAGACTGTAGCGCCTAGAACCGCTCGGCCACTCCAGCCGGCCAACGTTATGTACTGCATACGGAAGAGGAGCAATTAGGAGGCGATGATTGTATCAACATGACAATGCGCTCCATCATAATAGAGCAGATGTGAGGCAGTGGTTTGTGGACAATGATATAACTGAAAAGGACTCGCCTGTCATAGCCCCGACCTGAACCCAGTGCGGTACATTTCGCAGGAGTTTCAGTAAGATCGGACAGACGCCGTTTAGTTCAGATAAATTGTGGACTTACCTACACACTTCAGCATTCAACGTTCCAATATCTCTGGTTTCGGCTCTTGAGGAAGAATGGGCTACCATTCCTTCATTGACATTCAAACACATCGAACGTGTCCCCAGCAAAATTCAACCCATCATGAAGACGAAAGGTGGCCAGCCCCACATAAATGTCCACTGGTAGGTGTCCTGGTACGTTAGACCAGAGACTGTGTGTGGTTTTTACCAGGCTCTCTCGGTTTATTACACGCTGTGTGTTGCTGTCCCCGTTCGTCTTGCACCTCTTTAATCAATCTGTGGCCACAGTACCGGTCTAGCATCGTTTCAGTAAGACCTCGCAGATTCCATTTGATCCAAATAAATTTTGTGAATACTACAATGAAGTGCCAAGAAACTGGTATAGGCATGTGTATTCAAATACAGAGATATGTAAACAGGCAAAATACGTCGCTGCTGCGGGCAACGCTTAAGACAACATGTGTCTGGCGCAGTTGTTAGATCGGTTACTTCTGACACAATGACAGGTTATTGAGATTTAAGTGAGTTTGAACGTGGTGTTATAGTCGGCGCGCGAGCGATGGGATACAGCGTCTCCGAAGTAGCGATGAAGTGGGGATTTTCCTGTACGACCATTTAACGAGTGTACATGAATATCAGGAATCTGGTAAACCATCAAATCTTTGACATCGGTGGGCTCGGAAAAAGATCTTGCAAGAACGGGAACAACGACGACTGAAGAGAATCGTTCAACGAGACAGAAGTGTAACCATTCCGCAAATTGCTGCAGATGTCAATGCTGGGCCATCAACAAATGTCAGCGTGTGAACCATTCAATGAATCATCATCGATATGGGCTTTCGGAGCCGAAGGCTCACTTGTGTACCCTTGATCATTGCACAATACAAAGCTTTATGCCTGGTGTTGGCTCGTCAACACCGACATTGGACTGTTGATGACTGGAAGCATGTTGCCAGGTCGGACGAGTCTCGTTTCACATTGAATCGAGAGGATGGACATGTACAGGTATTGAAACAATCTAATGAATCCATGGACTCTGAACGTCAGCAGAGGACTGTTCAAGCTGGTGGAGGCTCTGTAATGGTGTGGGGCATGTGTAGTTGGAGCGATATGGGATCCCTAATATGTGCAGATACGACTCTGACAGGCGATACGTCATTCATGTCCACTGCGTATTCCGACGGACTTGGGAAATTCCAGCAGGACAATGCGACACTCCACACGTCCTTAATTGCAACATAGTGGCTCCAGGAACACTCTTCTGAGTTTAAACACTTCCGCTGGTCCCCAAATTCCCCAGACATAAACATTATTGAGCATATCTGGAATACTTTGCAACGTGCTGTTCCGAAGAGAACCCCACCTCCTCGTACTCTTACGGATATATAGACAGCACTGCATAATTCGTGGTGTCAGTTCCCTTCAGCACTGTTTCAGACATTAATCGAGTCCATGCCACGTCGTATTATGGCACTTCTGCGAGATCGCGGGGACCTACACGATATTAGGATCTTCAGTGGATTTGGATGTATGGGTGGAACGGTCTTTCATAGGAGTAGTAGTAGTGCTAATCTGGCGACAATTATAAGAGGAGATCAAAATGTTCCCGTTCCATGGCCACACTCACCGCATCAGAGTCGCGCTTCGTTGCATATAGACTGCAGCAACGCCCTCAAATGGAAACTTTTTGATCGCCTCGTGCATTTCAACGAGCAATACGGGAGACACACCGCCGAATTAATCAGTGGAGCTGGCTGTCAATCTCAGGCGGGGACTGCCGTACTTGGGGCGGCGAGGGAATGAGGGCTGAAGGATGGATACCACGACACCGTATTTCATTATGCCATTCATGGGTTTTGATGATTCCGGTTGTAACTTTTTCGTTTTCGTTTTCTAGGCGTATACAGTCAGTGCTGTGTTACAATCGAGTTTCTGTACGGCTGGGAAGCCAGACGCCGACGCACAGTAGTACAGTACGGCAGCCGCCGTATTTCCGGCGGCAGGGTCCGCGGCTGTGTTTTGTGGGCGACTTGCCCGCGCGGCGCGCCGGCTGTTAATTGACAGATGAGTGAGCGCGCGTGTGTGGGCCACTTGATGAGGTGCGAAGCGACGCCGGGCAGCCATTAGCCGGCGCGCCACGCCACGCCGCGCCGCGCAGCACGCTCCGCCCACGCGGCTGGTCGCGTCGCGGCCGATACGCCGCTCTATCACAGCTGCCGCCGGAATTAGCCGCGCTGATCGCCTGGAGGACCGCCACGCCAGCGTGTCAATAAATATGACGCGCTCGGCCGCCTGATGGCGAGTGACCGATGACAAGCGGCCTTCCGGCGCGCCCGCCGTTGTTTCGCCACACGTCGCCGGCTCCATTAGCTTAACACGTCTGCTCAGCCGTAGGTCCGTGCGGTTACCCCGAGGCAGCTGCCTGGCTGGTGTCAATTGAACCTACCGATACCGAACGTCTGTTTCGACCCGTGACGTAATGATCGTTGCGGGGTGTGATGTCATACGTGCACAAATTGGAAGAGAACTCCTCTGAAACGTTCTAAAATCTGTAAGTTGACGCTTCATGATAGTGCATTGGAATCCAGGGAGACGTCGCCATAAAATGCGAGTGTACCTTCCAAAATAAAATGACGAGTGAATGTGTGACTCCTAAATGAACAAGATTTACAATTACTTTAATCTACACCAGTAAAATAATTGATAAACATTTGGTAACCCGTCGGATCATTAATACAGTCAGGTGACAAGAGTCATGGGATGGCGATATGCACATACACACAGGGCAGTAGCCATCGCGTACGCAAGGTGTAGAAGGGCAGTGCATTGGTGGAGCTGTTATTTGTACTGACGTGATTCAAGTGAAAAAGTGTCCGACGTGATTATGGCCTCACGACGGGAATTAAGAGACTTTCAACGGAGAATGATGGAGCTAGACACATCGGATATTCCAGTTAAGAAATCGTTAGGGAATTCGGTATTTCGCGATCCACAGTGCCAAGAGCGTGCCGAGAATACCAACCTTCAGTCATTATCTCAGACCACGGATAACACAGTCGCCGCCTGCCTGCACTTAAACGATCGCGAGCAGCGGCATTTGCATAGAGTTGTCAGTGCTAACAGACAAGCAACACTACGTGAAATAAGCGCAGACATCAATGTAGAACTTACGGCGAATGAATCCGTTAGGACAATGCTGCGAAATTTGGAGTTAATGGGCTATGGCAGCAGACTACCGATGCCAGTTCCTATGCTAACAGCTCGAATACGCCTGCAGCTCCTCTCCTGGACTCCTGACCGTATTGGTTTGACCCTTGACGACTGGAAAACCGTGGCCTGCTCAAATGAGTCCCGATTTCACTTGACAAGAGCTGATGGCAGGGTTGGAGTGTGGTGCATGGACACTACGGCATGAACTGAGTTAGTCACCACGACACTGTACAAGCTGGCGGTGCTCCATAATGGCATGGACTCTGTTTACTAGGAACAGACTGGGTGCTCTGGTCGAACTGAAGCGACTATTGACTGCAAATTTTTATGTTCTGCTACTTGGATACTATTTGGAGCCATTTATGGACTTCATGTTACCGAGCAACAATGACATTTTTATGGATGACAAAGCCTCATGCCACTAGGCCACAATTGTTCCCGTTTGGTTTTGACGAATATTCTGCAGAATACGAACGAATGACTTGGCCTGTCATTGAACATTATGGGACATAATCGAAAGGTCAGTACGTGCACAAAATCCTGCACCGGCAACAATTCCGCTAATTCGGACGGCTGTAGAGGATGCATGGCTCAATATTTCTGCAGGGGATTTCCAACGACTTGTTGAGTCCATGCCACGACAAGCTGCTGCAGTACGACGAGCAAAAGAAGGTTCGACACGATATTAAGAGGTAGCCCATGACTTCCGTCACCTATGCGTATTATTCGAACAAAATTACAGACAAATGTATTGGTAACCTGTACTAACATTAATGTAATAAGGCCTTGGGGTACGTGACATTGTAACGACATTTTTTTAGCATGGCGGGGAGAGAGACTAGATTGCGGAAAAAATATAACATTGGAAGATTATTTGAATAAACAAAGAATTTGAAGACTTTGTTGTTATATCTCTGTTCCAAAGACATCAAGAGCGTGTGATCGTGGGGGTATCTTATTGATCACTCTGGCCTACACCACTCAAAGCTAACTTTGAGACAGATACATACGTTTACTGCTAGAACAGTTTCCAAACATTACACGTTAGTAATTAGTTGTGCAGTGATATATAAAGTTTAGTTCATTGCTATATACATATCTTAGTTCGGCGTAACTCGGAGTTATCTGCTTCCTGCCGCTACTGCTGAAGTCTTCGTCCCAGACCATTTCATCCGCTAACTGGATCTAGTTACGTGATTTCCATTAAACAATCCAGGTACCAAGTCGTTTTATAGTGGTTTATTAATGACAACCTGCACCACTTCTTCTTGGTGGGATCCCACTCCAAATAACGGGCTACACAATCACAATACCGTAGTGCAACAATTTGATTATTACAGTGACGTGCGACACACTGGTCACGTCTCTGTCTCCAACTGAACTTTCATGAGCCTTCTGCTGCTCCTATTTATATGCTCTTAACAATGAACTTAACAAAATTATAGTGCAAATTTATAAAATTAACAATTAAAAGTTCAAAGCTATTATCAATAACTATACACAAAACTTTTCGTGTTTTATGCCCAAATTTGCGTATTCAATATAAAAGATTTTTACTAAAGATATACATCACATTTTATAAAATAGTGAAAAACAGCAGTGCCAAAATAATTTTTCTTCATTACGGTTTAATTAGTGAATACAAAATAATGCTAGCATATATTGGACGAACACAACATACAAGTAAACAAATTAAATAATAAATATTATGAAAGTTAATGTATTACACGAAATTACTTATTAGATACATTTGGAATTACGAAATTGCTCTTCGGAGAGTATTTCATTAGGGTACCGAAAAAGGAATGAAAAGCAAGGGATTGTTTTATTTCAACATAGAGGGTCGGAAGATGGTAATAATCGCGAAAGTCAATATGGCCGGACTCGGGTTTGAACCGTCGTCCTCCCGAATGAGAGTCCAGTGTGCTATCCACTGTGTCACCTCCCTCGATTGAAAATACGTAGTACTACAAAGGGAAATACGTCACGCCTATGGCAGGAGTTGAACGCAACCTGTTCATTTGTGTTAAAATACAAGTCTTCAGAGTGAAGTTTGAAGTAACAGGATTACTATAAAATGACTTTAATGTCCCTGCACGTCTTCTCGCGACTGTGGCTTGATCTGACCATAGTGCAGCAGGGGGAGGCTGAAGCGGTTTCAGAAACAGTTATGGTGGAACCAACTACCCTCGCCATCTTGTAAGTGCAGATTAGCCCGAAAATTTTCAAAGTGCCCAATACATCTGCTCAGGCGGCGCGGTGGGCCGGCGGAATCGACGGTGTAGCGAGGAAATCTGGCGGCGGAGGCTCCCGAAAATGCAGTTGAAGTGACTTCTGATCGAAAGTTAATTCAAAGAAAATGTCACGTTGCCGCGCTTTGCGTCTCTTACTGCATTTCTATTGGCTCGCCTCCAAATCTTCCGCCTTACAAACCACGAGTCCCCTTCTCTAGCTGGTTAACCAGTAAATTACATCTAACCATCCTCCACAAAAAAATTGCCTCACTCTCTCTCTATGTCTCTGTACGGTCAGTGAGATGATCTGCATCGTCACTGTCCAGTGTCTGTTTGTAACTTACCACTTATTTATGTTATGCAGTGCTCGTGGTTTTTATATTGCGTATACATTTGATTTTGCTGAGTTAAAACGTTCAGCGGTGTCTCATGTTTTCAAAGACCCAGAACTGCGCCGGCCGGTGTGGCCGTGCGGTTAAAGGCCCTTCAGTCTGGAACCGCGTGACCGCTACGGTCGCAGGTTCGAATCCTGCCTCGGGCATGGATGTGTGTGATGTCCTTAGGTTAGTTAGGTTTAATTAGTTCTAAGTTCTAGGCGACTGATGACCTCAGAAGTTAAGTCGCATAGTGCTCAGAACCATTTTTGAACCCAGAACTGCAGGTCCCCAATATGTCTTCAAGATGTTAATCTCTAGCTTTCAGTGGTTTCTGGAAAAACGGTTAGCTTTCTACATATTGAGCAGAATGGTGCCCTGCGCTAAAAAGTGAGCCTTGTCATTGTACTCCCATGTCATAAAATGTATGGTAGCATATTGATAAGTGGCGCAGTCCACGATTGCGATCACCGAGCGAGGTGGCACAATGGTTAGCACACTGGACTCGCATTCGGGAGGACGACGGTTCAATCCCCCGTCCGGCCGTCCTGATTAAGGTTTTCCGAGATTTCCCCAAATCGCTCCAGGCAAATGCTGGGATAGTTCCTTTGAAAGGGCACGGCCGACTTCCTTCCCCGTCCTTCCTCAATCCGATGAGACTGATGACCTCGCTGTTTGGTCTCTTCCCCCAAACATAATCCAACCCAATCCACGATTGCGAGTCGGTGAAGTGGAATCGTAGACTTCGGTTACTCGGGCCATTCTACGCCTCTTAATTTCTCCGCTACTGTCTCCTTGCAATTCAGCTCTTGTTAATTACTGAAAAATTAAGATAAAGCCTGAAATTATTTTAAACATTTGTTGAAGTTAAGGGCACTGGAGACGATCCGCAACCTAGTACTGGGAAAGGCCCGTGGATAACCTTACTCACTCTCTGTACATTTGAAGTGATTCGGGAGGACCATTTAAACCACAAATCTTCATGAACAGAAGGCGTTTTGAACCTAATTCCTCTCCATTATGAACAAAAAATGGTTCAAATGGCTGTAAGCACTTTGGGACTTAACATCGGAGGTCATCAGTCCCCTAGACTTAGAACTACTTAAACCTAACCAACCTAAGGACATCACACATATCCACGCCCGAGGCAGGATTCGAGCCTGCGACCGTAGCAGCACCTTGGTTCCGGACTGAAGCGCCTAGAACCGCTCGGCCACATCGGCCGGCCACCATTATGAACACATTATCTTAACTGCCACGCCATATTTTGGCACCATTCAATGAACGTGAAACCGGGAGAAACGACAAGCCTGCAGTCATTAAGAAACAGTTTGTCGAGTGCTGATGACGATTCGATTATCTAAACAGTTGTTAATAAAGATTTATTTTATCAGCATCGCCGGCCGCGGTGGTCTAGCGGTTCAGGCGCTCAGTCCGGAACCGCGCGACTACTACGGTCGCAGGTTCGAATCCTGCCTCGGGCATGGATGTATGTGATGTCCTTAGGTTAGTTAGGTTTAAGTAGTTCTAAGTTCTAGGGGACTGATGACCACAGATGTTAAGTCCCATAGTGCTCAGAGCCATTTGAACCATTTTATCAGCATCTCTCGCCGATAAGGCAGTACGACTCTTTTTACTTCATATCTTCATTAGTGTTGTTATTTACTTTTCATGTAAAATTCTGTGCTGCAGGACAGTTGACCTGAATATATGTAGAGTACACAGTCTTTCTCTGCCGCGGCGCTAGGAGGAAGAGGGGGTGCGTCCATCGCCCCGGCCGCCTTTAATCCCCGGAAAATATCCCCAGTACTCATCTGATAACAGGCTGAGAGTACTTTCATCCGTCCTGTAGAGGGTGGAACGAGAAAAATTTACAGAACTCCTTGGCCGGAATCTAGCACTCTGACCGCTAACCCACCACGACCACTCTTTTCATATACAGGTAGTATATTGAAATGTTCTTCGATCGAGCGCCAGTTTTACGTTACTCGTACAGAATTCAAAAATAATTAAAAACGAAAAAATACACAGCGAATCTAGGACTGTTACGACAACGTTAAGATATGTAACTTCTAAGATTGATGGAGGAATCTTTTCACCGGAGGTGTTGTCTTTAGTGAGACGGGCACGGAACTCTTCTAACAAGCGGTTCTTCTTCTGACGACAGAAGGAGAAGCGCACTTATATGGCGACGGGCGATTACGTAGCGGTTTATTTCCGCCGACCGGCGAACAAAATACGGGTTGTTCAATTCATTACGGGCCATTCTGGCGGTAATGGTGGCTCAACCGGCCCGGCCACGCCCACCCTCTCCGCCTTAAATCAAGCCGCTCATTGTTGTTTCACGCGCGCCGCCGCCGCCGCCGCCGCCATCAACGAAATTTTGATTAATGCGGCGCCGCGCGCAGCGCTCCTACCTGACAATTAAGCGCTGCGCCGCGCCGGCGCCCGCTTTGCGATCCTAATATTTCATTCGCCGTAATTCGCGTTACAAAACGCGCGCCGCACATTCATTTTTGAGGAGATTAGCGCCTGTATTAGCTGTGGCAGCGGCGAAACATTCCAGCTGGCTGCCGGAGCTCGTGCTGTACAGACTTTCGCTCCTGACGTAACAGATTCTCCGGAAATCACAGTATCGTCTTACATCACAGTTTTTTTTTTTTTTTTGGGGGGGGGGGCGATCTTTACTCTTCTGGTCGCTTTCATGTGGCCCGCTTCGACTTTCTCTCCGGCGCCAAAATCTTGAACTCAAGATATCACTAGCACCCAGTGGCCTTATTTGGTGGGCACATTGAGTCCTTGTCTTCCCCTACACATTTCAGTCGGAAAGCAAGAGAGTATCTCAATGCTGCTTATCCAGAGACGCTCATGGGTCTTGTGGGACCAGCTGCTTGGGCCGCCAGATGACCGTATCTCAGACCCTGGACTTCTACTTTTGAGCCCGTCTCGAGGAGCTCGTGTACGGCGTTGCAACTGAGAATGTAGCACAACTACAACAGAGAAATGAAAACAGCTGTGCAACTGTGCAGAATGAGATGAACGGAAACTGCAATATTCCGAGAACGGCAAGCACGTCACTCTCTTCGTCTAATGGGCATCATTTTGAACATCTCCTGGGGTTGAATTTCGTGTCGTTACATCCCGAGAAGAATTAATTTTGCGTTGTTTGTGTTGCACTTGTGATCGATACTCTACTGTGAAACTGTGAAATAAATCAATGTCAGACAAAACTTTATTAGAAGTTTTATTTTGATGCATACGTTACACCCACAAAGCGAGTACAGTTACCTTTGAATCACTCTGTATAAACTGATGACGTGACGAGAAGACTATTCAACTATTTGCTATGGTATCCCATCATATCAACAGCGCCGCCTCCAGAAGGATATTTCGTCGTGACAGCTTCGCAATGCTACGAGAAGGGAGACAAAACACCAGGCAACAGCTGGTTCGAATGGACGTGCTCTTATGGGTTTGCATCTACGACTATCAAGGACACTCACAGCTTTGGACTGGCAATGGGTTGAAGATATGGTTTCCCAACAAACGTCGTCACGGAAACGAACTGCAGAGAGGCAGAAAGAAAAGTTCAGCCACCATTCGCAACAATACACGGAGCAGACCACAGATCCTCAGAACGCGCCGTCATCAACTTGACGGCTAGAGATATAGACACGGATGCAATGTCGGCTCTTAAGAAAGGAATTAATTTCGCTACTTCGCCGCCAGACGTTCCAGTCTGTGATATAATAGGCGGCGTCGAACAGGCAGTCCGGAAGCTCCCAAATGAAACAGCGGATGAAATATGGCGTGAAAGAAGCCATATTCTCACGAAAACAGTTACCAGTATCCAACATGAGCAGGACTGAGTGCAATGTCCTGCGAGGATCGTGCAATAATCAAAGCATTGTGGTCTTTTCTGCTGACAAGGGGAATACAGCCGTAATCATGAAATACACGTACTGTGGTACGAAGATCTGAGCGCTACTGGACGAAGATACTTATCGCAAACTCCCGTACAACCCAACATCGAGAATAATAAGAGACATCTGAACTTCTCCGGTGGAAGACAGTGAGGTGAAGAATCTGCTCTACCTACATAATCCCACTTCTTATGCTTTGCCGAAGGTTCACAAGGGCAGGACGTCATTCTGCTTCATCGTATCCACAACTGGTCCACCAACATACAAGCTGGCTAAGTACTTGGACAATTGCCATGCTCCACGTGTGGGACACTGCGAACACAACATTAAAAATTCAGCAGATTTTATCTACCGAATTAACAGTGTTCGACGCAGTGAGAGTGACATTATGGTTACTTTTGATGTGGTGGCGCTGCTTACGAATGTGCCTGTCAAAGACTGTTTGGACTTAGTATTCCTGTTCTTTGTAAGTGAAGTGGCCGAGCCATTTTGGCACACTCTTACGTTTTCGTATTTCCTGTACAATGGCCCGATTTATGATCAGACGGTAGGCGTTGCAGTGGGTAGCCCGTCAGCTCCAGCTGTTGCAAACTTCTTCATGGAAAATTTTGGAGATATTGCCTTAGACACAGCGCCATTAAAGTCTAGTTGTTTCTATCGATATGATGACGACACGTTCATGGACTTGAGAAACTCGACGAACATCCAGTTTACCATGGAGGTATCAAAAGTTGATGCATTGCTCTTCCTTGACGTCCTAGTCCGCCGCAAATGAAATGGATGCCTTGGTCACATCATCTATAGAAAACCCGCCCACACCGATCTGTACTTCTACGCCATCATCCGTCGTTACCCGGCACAGAAGCGCACTGTTTTACAAAAAAATGGTACATCGTGCAAGAATGATATCAGACATTGATAACCTGCCCCTTGAGTTGAGCCACCTAAGCAAGGTCTTCAGGAACAGCGTCCATCAAACAAATGAAGTGATTTCAAGGAAGACTCACAATAAGACCACCGGCGAGGAGCAGGAACAGAAACTGGCTTTTTTTCCGTCCTGTAGTTCCAGTCTGGCAATATAAGTTGCCTGCTGAAACGACACAAGATCAAATCGATCTTCAGGCATCCGACAAAAATCCGTCAGTTACTGAGAGCTGTTACAAGCGCAGCAGGTGTCAGAACACCTGAGGTCTACAAGGTACCATGCGAGTGAGGCCAGTCTTACGTCAGACAAACAGCACGTCTGTGGCATAACGCAGGAAAGAGCATGAGACGTTTTATCGCCTACGATACCCCAAGAAATCTGCTTTAGATAGCGGACACCGGATACAATTTGAAGAAACACTAGCTACTTCTGGGACTTTGTAATTAAAGAAGCCACTGAAGTAACAGTCACCGACAACACCCTAAACAGAGACGGTGGCCTTCAGCACAGCACGGCGTGGTTCGAGCGGGCCCATCGAACTCCGAGTCAACGTATGCCTATATATGGCGATGCCGCGGGCACCAGTGACGTCACAGCCGGCAACTAGTGCATACAAGGGAAATACCAGCAGTCCACTGGCAGTCATACCCTTTGATAATGGCCAAGGAGTACTTGGCCGAAAGTTCGTGTAATTTTAATTACTTGATACGGTTCGGAACCCAAGAACTTTTTATCCGGTTATGAACTGCTTCAACTGTAGAGTGAAGCGTACTCGGTGGTGCCGCTATAAATCGTGGTTTAAATCACTCTGGGTACAAGGTGCGGGTCCTCGGTGGTGACAGAAGATCAGTCGACTGGAACAAGCTCGACGCCTCTCTGATCGTGCACCTCAGAGGAGAAATAGGAGCGGAAGAGGGTTGGGGGATTTGGGAGAGAGGGGAGGGGGAGGGCGGTGTGTGGCGGTGAGAAGATTCGCACGGCCGTTCCGGTGAGCGCGGCTGTGCCGGGGTCCCGTTGCCAGGGCGTAAGGTGCACTCCGTGCCCGGACGGGCGTCGGCGGAGCATCGCGCGCAATGGCGCGTGACGTAGCTGCATCGTGACGTGGCGTGACGTGACAGGTACGGACGGCCGCTTCCTCGACGCCGGGACCCGGTCACGCGAACCGCCGCCTCCCGCCTAATAAGGAACTTCCGCTGGGAAACCGCTGCCATCCTCAACTTGCGCCTACTAGTACTCGGACGACTCGCCAACCATCAAGTTCGCGTGCAACACAGCTTGTGCAAGACGGACAGCGTCTTCTTTTTATTCTTCTTTCGTGCTTTATTCCCCACATACATCAGGGTCGGCCCTCCAGATCTTATTGCACGATTCTGCATGTATCTGCATCATTTCAGAGGTCGTTCTTTGGGGTTCACGTATTCGCTGGGTGGCTCTGGTCTTTTTTCCCTTCTTTTATACCAAGTACTGTTTTTGCCATACGTTTAGATTCACGATGCGTGACATGTCCGTCCAACAATCAGCGCAGGCGATTGTCTTGAAGCTACGTTTACTACCATAAACAGGCCTCGGAAGTGGTCGTTTCTCACTCTGTATTTAATGGCACTACTCCAGACTAGTTTCTCACTCTGTATTTAATGGCACTACTCCAGACTAGGACCTTATTCTTGTCTCTGTAACATGGAGCTGCTGTTCATTCGATTGGAGCCTGTGGAAGAGGAATGCCGAATTTAGGAAACTCACTTTCGCATATATGTGTCAGAAAGTACCTTCAGTAAATTGAAGGTGACCTGCTGACAAGCCGACGTTGGTAAACGCAATAGCCTACAAATCAGTGGATGCGGTATCAACGCATACTTTTGGAGTGTGGTATTTTTTGGAGGGAGACCACGACTCTGGTGACCGAGAAAAGGAAAAGGCCAAATTATTTTTGAGATTTGGTGTTATGGATGCATCCTGAAGATAAGATCGACTGATGAGATCACTAATGGCGAACTCCTTTAAAGAATGGGAAAGAAGAGAAGTTTCTGGACCGCTACTGTAAAAATGAAGAGTTCAGATTACTGGTCATCTAATGCGACGTGATGGGTTGCAATAAACTATAATAGAGTTATATGCTAATAAATAAAGAAGTAGAGAAATAACACGGCTGTAGTACACAGCTCAAATTCTGAAATATGTTCACTGCAGGTCTTATACCAGAAATGAAGAAGGCAGGAAGACGTGAAGACAGGTAATGTGCTGTCAACCAGCCTACTTCTGGATTCAGCGCTAAAAGAAGATCTCCATATTAGTTTGCTAGCCCGAACAAATTCCTGGTTTTCGAGGAACAATTGTACTGCGCGAATGGTCTCTGTAAATCACGCATTCCGATTTCGTTAGCACAGTAAAGTGAAAGCAGTACTTTCGCAATGTTTTTCATAATGACAGAAAATATGATTTCTTTAACGAAGACAGTGAACCATAAGGGAAGGGGATATTATTTAAGAAGAGATGTTTCAAAACTTTGTTCGTGGAAATTAACACGAGGGAAACTGCTCAGCTATACCCACCAAGACATGCGCTTTGTGGAAGGAAATTATGAAGTGGTGACTGCAGGAACATAACTGTACTACAACATTTTGGAGACTGTGAATGGCTTAAACAGCAAATTCACAGTCCTGTTCCTGTGGACAGAATTAGTAAATATGATTTCACCAGCCACTGGTTTCCCAAATCTTATGGACAATGGTTCCTACACCATGAGAACACTAGACATGTTGGATATCGGACTTCAGACAAGAGCTGGTAGTGGTTGAAGAAACGGGGCGTCACTGATGCCCAACGTCCTTCTGTGTTACCTCTGAAGCAACAGTACAGTGGCCCCTTTTTTCCACAGCATAATGCTCGTCAACAGGTGGTGCGTAACTCTATGAACCGTCTGTCCAATCTTGAGATACTCACGTGGCCAGCAAGACCCACAGATCTGTCTGTGGGACAATCTTGGATGCCATTTCTGTCCCAGTGCCACTATCCAGTTACGATCACAAAGTACCTTGTCTCAGGAATGATTGCAGTTTTCCAACCTTTCGACAAACATTACGAACTAGCCTTTTCCCCACAGCTTCGGCGATGTAAGCATTCAACACAAATATTGAACACACTTCCTCCTACTCCCTGCTATGTCCACCTCTCCCCCGCTCTCTCTGCCCACTTCATCCTCTCACCTATATCTACTACCCCGTCCTCCTCCTCCTCCTCTCTCTGTCTCTCTCTCTCTCTCTCTCTCTCTTTATCTCATCCATCTACCCTCACTGTCCATTTCCTCCACCCCTTCTGGCCATATCTTCGTCTCCATTTCCTCTGATCATATTCTCCTGCCCTTCTCTCTTTTCATCTGTGCCACCTGACCACTATCCCTGTACACCTTCCACCTACCTCATGCATCCCCTCATCTGTCCTTCTCTAGATACATTTCTGCCTCCCCATCAATTTGTCCACCTCCTGCTCCATCCATATCAGCCTATCTTCGTCCATACCGTTCAGTCCCTGACACAGAGTTCAGTAAGGCAGGCAGGCCGATACTATTCCCACAACACAACTGTAATGCAGGGGAGGCTAAACAACAGCGAGTTCAAAAATCATTTATTTGCCACTGATGTGCAGGTTGCCATGCAAAGCAAGTCGATAAAACAGACCGATACTACTTCAATACAACATGACTGTCATGCAGGGGAGCCCACATGCCGGGATCCTTGACATTTAGGCTGCCCGGAAAAGCAGGTTGATTTGGCAGGCTGGACTGTTTCCACACGCCTGACGTTCAGGGCAGCCTACATGCTAGGAACTAAGCACGTTTTTGCCCATATCTCTGCTCCTCTCGTAGTTATGAAGCTAGAAACCAACAGTGATGATACCCGTTAGGCCTGCTGTTTCTGCGCCAAGTTTGGTTGAAATCGGTCAAGGGGTTAAGGAGGATTGCAAGACATAAACACATACACTCTGCTTCATATACGTAAGAGATAATTCCTATACCGAAATTGCATCTCACGGTCAGTGCCCGCGGAGACATGCGTGGCAGGTGTGCCACCCAGGCCGAATCGTTTAGCGTCGGTGTCGGTACAGAGAGCACCGCATTGAACTGTAACCCTTAAAACACGACCCGCTTTCCCTCCCGACAAGTACGCACGTCTAGACTGTATGCTCCTGGCGCCAGCTCGCTGGCGGCGTTTGTTGATCCTCGCTAACCCCGCGCACCATTCTCGGCTTTCCCCGCATTTCTCCGTCCGAGCCGCACAATCGGTGAGCCGGCACAAATTTTTGCCCCGGCCGTCATTAAATTTTCAACAATCGCGCGGGCGTGGCGCGCGTGGAAATTACGCACCGGCGGGCGCAGTCCATTAAACTTAACCTTAATGGCCGCTTCTCGCGCTGGGCGGCGCTTCTGGGCGCCCAACACGCCCCATAAATACTGACGGCGCTTTACGGCCGCTCCTAATGAACACATCGCGCCGTCGCCCACGGCGCGGGGACGCGGCGCCGCCCTCTGTCAGCCCAGCCGTCTGTCCTCACACGGAATGGGAGAAACTCTTCTCGCTGGCAGCGGTACAGGTCTGACTGTATTCTACGAGGTGAGCCCAAATAGCAGCGTGAATGTTGTGATTTCATGTGTAGTGTTAGTCCGGTTGTGTTGATGAACCTGTCTGAAATGTAACATACACTGAGGTGACAAAAATCATGTGATACCCCCTAATATCGCCTATGATCTTCTTTCGCCCGGCGTAGTGTACCAGTTCGATGTCGCACGCACTCAACACGCCGTTGGGAGTGCCCTGCAGAAATATTGAGCCAAGCATCCTCTGTAGACGAACGCGATTGCTGGTGCAGGATCTTGGGCATGAACTGCCCTCTCGATTATGTCCCATAAATGTTCGACGCGATTCATATCGGGCGATCCGGGTGGCCAAATCATTCGCTCGAAATGTCCAGAATGTTCTTCAAACCAATTGCGAGAAATTGTGGCCCATCAGTGACTTGGCACTCTGTCACCCATAAACATTCCATCGTTGTTTGGGAACATGCCATCCATGAATGGTTGCAAATGGTCTCCAAACAGCCGAACATCCAGAGCACGCTGTCCATTCCACGTCAACAGAGCCCACGTCATTATGGAGCCACCACCAACTTGCACTGTCCCTTGTTGACAATTTGGTTCCATGGCTTGGTGAGGTCTGTACCACACTCGAAGCACACTATCAGCTCTTAAAAACTGAAACTGTGACTCATCTGACCAGGCTACAGTTTTCCAATCAACTAAGGTCCAATCGACAGGATCACGAGCCCAAGAGAGACGCTGCATATGATGTTGTGCTTTTAGCAAAGGCACTCGCATCGGTCTTTTGCTGCCACAGTCCATAACGGCAAATTTCGCCGCACTGTCCTAACGGATGCGTGCTTCGTACATCCAACATTAATTTCTGCGTTTATTTCACGCAGGGTTGCTTGTCTTTTAGCGCTGACTACTCTACGCAAACGCCGCTGCTTTAGGTCGTTAAGTGAGAGCCATCAGCCACTGCGTTGTCCGTGGCGAGAGGCAATGCCTGAAATACAGTACTCTCCGCACAGCTTTTGTGGATCTCAGAATACTGAATTCTCTAACGATTTCCGAAATGTCTCCAATACCATTCGGCGTTCATAGTCTATTAATTCCGCCGTGCCGCCATAATCACGTTGGAAATCCTTTCGCAAAATCAACTGAGTACAAATGAAAGATCCGCCAATGTGTTGCTCTTTTTGTAGCTTTAGTATCCGATACTACCGCCATCTGTATGGGTGCATATCGATATCCCGTGACATTTGTCACCTGAGCTCAGATGTACAATGTTAGCGTTGTTGGATATTTACCCTGTTGTACTAAATGGTTTCGCATTTTGCGAAACCCAGTTGACGTCAGCTGTTTGCGACACATGAAAATTTGTGCCGGATAGGGTCTCGAACCCGGATTTCTCGCTCATTGCGAGTAGTCGCCTTAAATTTTTTTGCTACAGGAGAATATCCGAGACCCACCCAAATTTGCACATATCACGAAATCCACAACTCTTACGCTGTCACATTTCGTGATTCCTGCACAGGGAGAGCATGTCTTAATGAAGCAGTGTGGACTTATATGTAGACACTGTGCAAGTAGAGACGTTGTGACCACCAAGAATTTACTTTGTTATCAGCTGTCAGTAGCTTTACATGTGAGGGAAATCATTGCTGCCATCTGACTTTAGGTTTTATTACTTATTTATTTTACTTTCGTGATTTCGGCTGTAGAGCCATTTTCAAGTGCAGTGGTGAGAAAAAGATCCGTAAATATCAGACACTTCGGAATGACATGTTGTCGCCGGAATATTACAGAAGATATTCGTTAGTGCTTACTGCAGAACGGTGTTGGCCAGTACTATTATAGCACTCTACATTATAGTGTGTCTCCGTGGGTAACGTCACCGGTAATCGCTTATTCGCGGTTTTGTGATTAGATGACTGGTATTCGAGAACCAGCCGGGTGAATGTACTGTCGGCTGCCTGCTTGAGGATGAAATACTTTTACTTAGGATGCTTCTAGTGGAACTCTGTCTGGCCGTTTCTACAGCATTCTTTTTCATAAACAGGGCGTTTCGAAGTCCTTGCGCCAAATATCTGGGGGTTAATAGACCACTTATCGGAAACAACTGCTGTTAGAGTCAAAATGTTCGCTGACGCCTCGTGGAGACGCTGGGCGACCTTTCATTTGTTATATCCCTAAGAGACGGTGGGGTGCAGACACTCTGCAATATGCATATGCAACGTGTGTTGCCGATAATCCAGTCACCTGCTCCGTGTAAAAGGAGATATGCCGAGCCAATTTAAGCTGCTCATTCACTCCCACAACAGCTTTATCCACTTAGAGACACTCATTCTTAAGGTTTTCTTGTGTAAAAGCACTCTATCAATTTACTGGGGTAGGTAGAATGCAGCACACCTAGCCAGTACACCTTGCTAATTCTTTGAAATCTCGTCGTCTCGGGATCGATGAGTGGCGAAAGGCCGTCTAGCGTAGTCGGTAAGCATCAGCGAACAGTTTGTCTCTAACAAAAGTTGTTCCCAGTTACGTGATCTACTACCCCTAGACATTTAATGCAAAGATGTTGAAAAACAGTGTTTATGTCAACATTTGGACAATTACATGTCATTCAGACATATTTGAAATGTACTGACTTTTTTCACCATTGCATTTTAAACTGGCTCTATAGCCGGAATAACGTTTTTTAGTAAAATAGATGTATAACAGAACTTGCATTCAAATGATGGCGATGATTTCATTCAAAAAGTTCCTACACAAGGAAAAATCATTAGATTTGCATATATTTTGATACCGGTAGTATTGTCGTTTATTAATTTTGTATAAAACTGATTAGAGAATGTCTATTAAACTTTCTACAAGACGCAAATGAAAAGTAGCAAATTTTTCGAAATATTAGGTATTGGTTTTGGTGAGTCTGCTATGAGTTAAACAAAGATTTACCAGTGGTATAAGCATTTTCGGAGAAGACCGTGTGTGCGCTGGATGTGACGAGCGCCATGGACATCCCAGCACATAATCAACATATGAAAAGGTGTGAAAAGTGAGAGAAGTGAACATGTATGATTGTAGAATCACAATCACTGTAGTCGCTGATCATGGTGGTATATGGTTGGCTGATACCATGATATATTGCGTGAAACAGGAAAATTTGTTCCAAAATTGTTGACTTTGGAATAAAAACATGGGCGAATGCGTGTTGCTTAGGAGTTGCTAGATGAAGCTAACAGTATGCAGGGCTACTGAAGCGTGTTATAACAGGTAGTGAAACATGTTTTTACTGATATTACAGCGAAATTAAGATCCAGTTGTCCCAGTGAAGCAGTCTGTATCGCAACGACCAAAGTAAGCTCAACTCGACAAATGTGGTCAGATGTGAAGGTTATGTTTACTGTGTTCTTCTATTTTAACCGCATAGTGTAGTGTGCGTTCTCGCAACAATAAAGTACGATGAATAAGGAATATTTGTTACACATTCAACTCAGTTTGCGTAAAGCGGTAAGAAAAAAAAATCCTGGGTTTGTCGAGAAACAATTCGTGTCATTTGCCACTGCTTACATTTCGTTGGTGGTTCGTGATTTTTGGCCTACAACAATAGTTTGATGATCTTTCCTTCGTGAGGGAACACAGTCATATAGAATTTTTTCAAAGAAATTTGTTAGCTGTTCATTTATTTCACACAATCATAATTTCGGCTTTATAGCCATTCTCATGTGCACGCTGAACTGAAAATTAATAAAGTGTGCAAATCGTACAGTACGAAGCATAGGAACAAGCAGTTATTACGCATTTGAAAACATTACTTACACGTTAAACTTCGTCCGACCTGTCTGTGAGATGTCATCGTCGAAAAAACATATTTCTTGTCTTACAGACCATTTGTCGCATTACTAGATATGAGTAGATAAGAAGATAGATAACATGACTGACATTGTGCACAGTGAAATCTATTGATGCACAGTATGGGGCATTCAACAGCCAGTATATTCTTGTGACTTGCATTCGTCACTTCTGTTCATCACCTTCTGTTCACAACTTTTGTATATGTCATCATGAATCAGTGAACTGCGATTTTATAATGTTGCAGCCACGCCATCGTTGTGAGATCAAGATTTTACAAGGACGTGATAAACACTTAGCTACATAAATATCCACCTCCTCTTTCCTGATAATACCTCTGGTAAGGCAAATATCATGTGTCTAACATGGTGTTGCCGCTCTTTTACGATCTCTGCCACTGTTTTGACACATATTAACGTCAGTTGATAAACAGAAGTGATTAATGCAGGTCACAGGAATATACTGGCTGTTAAATACACCATACCGTGTGTTTATGGTTTTTGACTGGCCACCATTTCAGCCGTAATATCTGCCAGCGATATCTACTCATATGCAACAATGGAAAATCCAGGATGGAATGTAACAATACCAGAAAAGGAAAGTTGCTCAAAAATGGTTCAAATGGCTCTGAGCACTATGCGACTTAACGTCTGAGGTCATCAGTCGCCTAGAACTTAGAACTAATAAAACCTAACTAACCTAAGGACATCACACACATCCATGCCCGAGGCAGGATTCGAACCTGCGACCGTAGCGGTCGCTCGGCTCCAGACTGTAGCGCCTAGAACCGCACGGCCACTCCGGCCGGCAGGATTGTTGCTACTCACCATAAAGCGGAGATACTGAGTCGCGATAGGCACAGTAAAAAGATTCACACAATTATAGCTTTCGGCCATTCAGTCTTTGTCAGCAGCAGACACACATACACACACGCGCTCACACGCTCACGCAAACGCAACTTGCACACACGTCTGCAGTCTCAGAGAGCTGTGGTTTCATGCTCGAGTGGCCAAAACGGTTAAGATGACTGCGCGCATGAAGCAAGAAATTTGCGTTCGAGTCCCGGTCTAGCACAAAGTTTCATTGGCGTCATTCCAAAATACAGCCGAAGGTGGTTCATATTCGCAACTGTGAATACATTTTGTTTTAGAGCTTTCCCTGCGTTTGTTGGAAATGCCGACTACCACACGAACTACTCTCCTTGAAAAGAACCTCATGGTCCCCTACCTATGCCCACTTCGAAGGACTACGGACAAAAACGTCTCCACCTACAGCTGTAAAGTGTCTGAGGCGATTTCCAAACTGAAAACTGCCCGCACATTTGGGCGGCCAGGAAAGTATGCAGCGTGCCGTTGATAATCTTATATTGCCATGGGAGGCAGATAAGGATATTATTAGTCGGATTCAGAGTGCTAAGCTCAGCAGAGTAGTGTCGAAAGACTCACCACTGCGGGGGAGTGTCGATTTCGGCGTCGGCGTCGGCGACAGACGGTGCACCGGCGCGTCGTCGAACCGGACGCATAAATACTGTCAGCGCGCGGCCGTAATGAGGCGCGGTGTGCCGCTGGGCGCTGGCACGGGACGCCCAATTACCTGCGGCGGGCGCGCTGCCCGTTCAAACAAGTTGTCTTCGCGGCCGGCCGGGTGGCGCTAAATCACCGCCGCGCGCTGACAGCCATACGGCGCCGCGACGCACGCGGGTCGCCGCCCCGACACCCGCAGAATCTCCACTTGGGTGGCAGCATCGCCCGCGTCGCCGCCGGCCACTGCTACACCGTGCTGCCGGGTCCTTCACAGGCACCGACGAGTCACAACATTATCGTCATGTAAAGTGCGCCGGGAAGTCTCGGTATCACTGGGTCAGAACAGTGTACTGAACACTGGATTACTTACGTACATTAACGTGACCAGCCCTGGAAGACCTAAATATGGACCTCAAAGATAGATGCATACTTGCGTTGACTCATTGTGCCTTCCAGAGTGACGAGACCACCCAGAAAATATTTAGCGGGCCATAACGTTCCTTCCTCTGCCCTTGACTCTTCCGACGATTATCGTAGGGTGTTTAATTACAGATATTTCACGCCATACATATCAATGCCCAACGGACCAATGTCTTTAACATACGTTTGCTGCAGGATTCTCGAACATATTCTCAGTTCGAATATAATGAATTTCCTTGAGACAGAGAAGTTGCTGTCCATGCATCAGCACGGTTTTAGAAAGCATCGCTCCTGCGAAACGCAACTCGCCCTTTTTTCACATGATATCTTGCGAACCATGGATGAACCGTATCAGACGGATGCCACATTCCTTGACTTCCGGAAAGCGTTTGACTCGGTGCCCCACTGCAGACTCCTAACTAAGGTACGAGCATATGGGATTGGTTCCCAAATATGTGACTGGCTCGAAGACTTCTTAAGTAATAGAACCCAGTACGTTGTCCTCGATGGTGAGTGTTCATCGCAGGTGAGGGTATCACCTGGAGTGCCCCAGGGAAGTGTGGGAGGTCCGCTGTTGTTTTCTATCTACGTAAATGATCTTTTGGATAGGGTGGATAGCAATGTGCGGCTGTTTGCTGATAATACTGTGGTGTACGGGAAGGTGTCGTCGTTGAGTGACTGTAGGAGGATACAAGATAACTTGGACAGGATTTGTGATTGGTGTAAAGAATGGCAGCTAACTCTAAATATAGAAAAATGTAAATTAATGCAGATGAATAGGAAAAAGAATTCCGTAATATTTAAATACTCCATTAGTGGTGTAGCGCTTGACACAGTCACGTCGATTAAATATTTGGGCGTAACATGGCAGAGCGATATGAAGTGGGACAAGCATGTAATGGCAGTTGTGGAGAAGGCGGATAGTCGTCTTCGGTTCACTGGTAGAATTTTAGGAAGATGTGGTTCATCTGTAAAGGAGACCGCTTATCAAACACTAATATGACCTATTCTTGAGTACTGCTTGAGCGTTTCGGATCCCTATCAGTTCGGATTGAGGGAGGACATAGAGGCAATTCAGAGGCGGGCTGCTAGATTTGTTACTGGTAGGTTTGATCATCACGCGAGTGTTACGGAAATGCTCCAGGAACTCGAGTGGGAGTCTCTAGAGGAAAGGAGGCGTTCTTTTCGTGAATCGCTACTGAGGAAATTTAGAGAACCAGCATTTGAGGCTGACTGCAGTACAATTTTACTGCCGCCAACTTACATTTCGCGGAAAGACCACAAAGATAAGAGAAGAGAGATTAGGGCTCGTACAGAGGCATATAGGCAGTCGTTTTCCCCTCCTTCTGTTTGGGAGTGGAACAGGGAGAGAAGATGCTAGTTGTGGTACGAGGTACCCTCCGCCACGCACCGTATGGTGGATTGCGGAGTATGTGTGTAGATGTAGTCCAACGGTGCATAATAAGTGATTCATCTGGAAAGGACACATGTCGCCTCTCAGTGGACGTCCAGTTGCGGTACTGGCTTGCAAGTTCCAGCCTTTGGAGCCGATTAACAGCAGTCAGCATGGGTGCATGAAGAAGGCGCCTGCTGTTGCAGCCCATACGCAGCAACATTCGCTGAACTGTTGTAGAGGAGACATTGTTGGTAACCACCTGGTTCATTTCGACAGTCAGTTGCTCAGTGGTTGCACCTCCATTCGCAGCTGTCTTTCATACCTGCCATCTGTGGCCCATGGTGCACCACAGTTGCCTCAGTGCCGGTTTTGTATAGCGCCATTTTGCCATGTGCGGTATTCCTTATCCGTGGCAGCACATCCGGCTCAGAAGAACGGAGTGCTCAAAACTCTAGTCCACAGAGCACGTTATCTGTCAGACCCCAACAGATTGGCGATGGAAATAGAACACTTACATTCGGTGTTCAGCAAGAATGGATTCTCATCAAGAGACATCCAGGAGCCGGCCAGGGTGGCCGAGCGGTTCTAGGCACTACAGTCTGCAACCGCGCGACCGCTAAGGTCGCAGGTTCGAATCCTGCCACGGGCATGGATGTGTGTGATGTCCTTAGGTTTGTGAGGTTTAAGTAATTCTAAGTTCTAGGAGACTGATGACCTCAGATGTTAAGTCTCAAGGTGCTCAGAGCCATTTGAACAAATTTAGACATCCAGGAGGCACTTCGACATGCCATTCAACCACAGGACCCAGTAAGCAGAACCAGATGAAGCGAACAGGGTGACATACTTGCCATATTCAACCACAGGATACAGTAAGACGAACCAGAAGAAGCGAAGAGGGTGACATACTTACCATATGCTGGACCGATCTCTGCTAACATCAGCAGAATTCTCATGAAACATGACATCAAGAGCGTATTTTTGACCACCCACTAAGATTGGGACAATGTTGTGGAATGCAAAGGCTGACCTGGGGTTACAGAAGCCAGACTTTTACTACATACCATTAGAGTGTGGGATGCCATACATCGGCCAGACCACCAGAACGGTGGGCATCAGGTGCAAAGAACACCAGAGGCACACCAGAGTCAGAAGGCAACCAAATCAGCCATAGCAGAGCACTGTCTAGAGCTCGGTCACTCGATGATCTACAGTGACATCAAGATTGTCACACAGACCCCTAGATATTATGACAGTGTCGTAAAAGAGTCCATCGAGATCAAAATCACGGAGTATCTCATCAACCGTGACACTGCATACCAGCTCAGCACGGCCTGGGATCCGGCTCTTGAACGTCTGAAGACTCAACGCAAAACACACCGAGATTTCACAAGAAACAGGAGTGGGGACCGAGAAAACAGCTACGGGACAGAGCACCAGACACTACAGATTTGTCCTGACACTCCTGAGGTAACGACCACGACCCTAGAGGACGTCCAAGTCGGGCGCGGACATCAGTCGGAACACCAACGATCAGAGGGAACCTTTGGAGCCGCGCCTGGCGGGCGCGGACCGTGGACGGAACACTCGACCCGGCGCGTACCGATTACGGAGCGCTGAACTAGAGACGGAAGTGGAAACCGAGGATACAGCAATGAGACAGAGCATCAGACATTTCAGACCAGTTTCGGTAGACCTCAGATGACTTCGACCCCAGAGAGCGGCCGAGCCGGGCGCGCACGGCAGTGGGAACACCAGCGACCAGAGAGGACCATAGGAACCGCGTCTGGCGGGGGCGGACCGCAGAGGGAAAACCCGATGCGGCGCGGACCGACTAAGGAGCGCATAGCACCTTACAGGTATAAATACTGGGACGATCCGCCCAAGGACCATTCTCGGGGAGCACCGGAAGAAGACAGCGATTACGCCGTCGAAATATCATGCGAGAACGATGCGAACATGCGGCAGAAGCCCCGTTTTTACAAAATGTCAGGTTGATTATTTTTATATTATTCGCTGTCGTTTACAAATTACCTGCAACCTAGGGAAAGGACCACAGGAATACTTTGGGCCTCTCGCCCTCAGATGGGATACTTTACACAGCAGTATATGCTCTTCCCTACGCCCGCTTCTCTCTTACAATCTAACATTAATGTCTTAAGAACAATTGATTTCGCGACACTCCGGTGACTATACATTTAGTCCTTATTCTATGCTGTCTGTTTCGCTAGTGCCAACGTTGACTGTGCTATGACTACTGTGCTAGCACTACTACTGTCATCTGCCACACTGGTACTGTCTGTGGAATAATTTGTTGCCTTTGCTCGTTACTGCTCGTACTCCTTCGTTGCACGTACTCTTTATGCAGTACTCTAAATATTCTGTGTACACAGTCATTGAGATCGAGCCACAACGTCTGTTCTGTATGTACGGTCGCAGGTTCGAATCATGTCTCGGGCATGGATGTGTGTGATGTCCTTAGGTTAGTTAGGTTTAAGTAGTTCTAAGTTCTAGGGGACTGATGACCTCAGATGTTAAGTCCCATAGTGCTCAGAGCCATTTGAACCATTTGATTTGTTCTGTATGTGATGTTGTGGTGTGAATGCACTAGTCGTCTGCCCTGCGAACAACGGTAATAGTACAGAAGTATGTGTTCTGACGCCCTTTCTCTCCACATGCACAATCAACCTTCTGACCGAGATTTACACGCAGTGAATGAGTGGAGTATGGCCCATGGCCGATTAAGAAATGAAGCATGCCTGCTTGGGGTTAATATGTTTCATCCTCAGTCGCTCCTTGATATTGGGGAACGATGCATACAACCTACGGCCTTTTGACAGTTGTCCCGCACCCTTTGCCATAAATTCACTCTCCAGCGTTTGAACTCTCTCAGGGTCCGAATTTACTCCCCTAAGAGGTCTCGTACTGTTTCTGGTTTGCCCGTTTTCAGTTAATATGCTGCCACTCGATACATAGTAGTTATTCTATAGGTATATCCAGAACACCATGCATGAACAGGCCCTGAGGAGAGGAGGTGACCTACCGACTAGAAAATACATACTGCCATTTAAAAAGGAGCAACTCCTCTTCATATCTTCGTAAAGAATGAAATTACAGGAAAGCCAGTCAAGCTATTTTCTATCCCTTTGGTAGCTAAAGACATTTGCTAGAAATTTTTTTTCTTCTAGACAAAAAGTTATTTGGGATGGTTAAGATAAATGCAATACCGTATACTCAACATGCTGATGATGCTTGTGCGTTGCGCTGCCAAAACTCTCCTCAGAATCCTCAATAATTGTAAAGAAGTGGATTGTGGAATTTTTCCATGGCAACTCGATGAAACTATCACTGTAGGAACAAAGAGAAGAACGAAGGCTGGGTTAAAAATACAGTTATGCAGCAGTAGACCTATCAGCCAGTATTTCACTCAGTCAAGAGTCGGCGGCTCTCGAGAACGAATGGAGGCGCGCGCGGAAAGAGGGAGAAATGAGCACTTGTTGTGTCCGGGGTCCGTCACGGAGACGGATTTGACGTGGCTGCACGGCGCGGCCCACTTGCCGCCCAGCGGGCCGGCACTAATGGCGCCAGCGTCGCGGCGTACGGACTTTGTCGCGCGCCGCCGTGATTTAGGACCTGCTCAGCACCCGCGGCTAAGTATAGCCGCCAGTACAGCGACTACCGCACCTGGTGACGTATCGCCAGCAAACCATCGGCCGGTGTCCAGTAGCGCTCGGTCAGTCAGACAACCGTCCAACCATCCAGATTTAGGTTTACAGTGGTTTCCTTAAGTAGCATTGGCCAAATCCCGGGAAGATTCTTTTCAAATCGGGACGTTCGTTTCCTTTCCAGATGCTTCTCAAATCCGAGCTGGGTACCCGTCTCTAACGTCCTCGCTGTTAAAAACTAATTTTCATATTAATTTTTCTGATAATTTCCAGGTCGGTGGCACAGGTAACATATTGTAAGCTTTGACCTCACGTCTGATAACCTCCTTCACACCAGTTTCAGCCAAACTGTCACTCGTGGATTCCTTCACTTTCCCACTGTTGTTAATGCCATCGGACTGCGTAATCGCGATGGTTACAGTCGCGGGCTGTTTAACTACGATGTGGTTTCCAAAAGTTCGCGAAAACCATTAATTAAAATTACTAAGTCCTACTCAGAACTAATTCTGCGCCATCTTCATCAAAGTAGTAGCGTACACCATTCTCAACGTTTCTGCCATTTTTGAAATGTGTCTTGGGAATATTTCGTTGTTAAGGTATTTAGTTCACTTGAATCCCCTTCCACCGTATCACATCTTCATCCTTTCACTTTGATTTTCGTCTTGAGGAAGAGGAAGAACTCACATGTAGCTAAGTCTGGTGAGTACGGCTAGTGGGGAACAACTGTCATTGATGTAAGTCTGCAGGCTTTCATTGGCGTGTTCAGTCAATAGTGGACAACACAGATCCTGAAGATGATCCCAGCAGAGGAGTCGAAACGTCGATCGTACAGAAAAAATAGGACGCGGCCTATCAACCCAGAAGATTTTACCTGCAGTTAACTGTCACTCAGATTCTAGTCAAAACTTCCTGAATAAAGTAGACCGTAGCCGGTCGAAGCTGAGGACACAGTCGTTCGTGCACTACTTTCGTGGACATTTCCTTATTCTGTGTATCGCTAATAAAGAGTTCGTCCCTCTTGGTCAGGATTTATGTAATGCCTGACAAAAAAGTGAAGAATCCACAAGACAACGTCGGTTGTCAGTATAACTTCATACACGTACACATCATCGGCGGGTATGTCAGCGATAGCAGTTGCATTTCTCTTTGACACGGAGAACGGTCACCAGTAGTGTTCAGTGACGCTACTAGGCCTCGTGGGGTATACAAAAGATGTGAACATCATAAGATGTTCAATGATCATTGTGAACAACACGGAGATCCCACGTTCTCGTCTGAGACACCATTATCAGCAGTGGACAGAGTTTGAACGGGGCCTCACTCTGGGTCTCCATTTGTCCACCTGAGTGTATCATGCAGTATCCAAATTTATGGGTCATTCGGACGTGACAGGCGCCCCATGTTGGACTGTGTGGAAATGTGAGGACAATGTTTCAGTCGACCACGTCTGGCCAAAATTGCCATTTGTGAACCAATCACATCGTACCCCCTTCACATATGCGGCTGCTATCCGAGATGAAGTGCAGCATTCTGTGTCGTCGATCACCATTAGGCGGAGTTTGGCGGCATGCACACTAGTGAATTATATCCCATGTGAAAGCTGCTGTTAACAGGACAATACAAACGGCTGCATTTGTACTGACGCCGTGGCCGAGGAAAATGAATAGCGGTGCCTTGTATTCAGCGATGAACAGAGGTTTTGCGTTACGTCGGATTGTCATCGTCGACAAGAATGGAGAGGCACAGCAGTACGGTATGGGGAGTCATCTGGCGGACTCCACGTCACGTCTGGTAGTGACTGAGGTAGCTTTGACGGCACGAAGGTATGCGTTATCTCTCATATTACAGTATCTTGGTGCCTTTTCTCAGCAGGACAATGCTCGTGACATCGCACTTGTCAATATGAACTGCGCGTGATGTTGGGGTACTCACGTGGGCAGTACGATCCCCAGTTCTGTCCCTTTCGGATTAGCTCACACACCTACTGTTTCCAACCCAGTATCCGCGAGATCACGGACCACATACCGCAGTAGTGGTACAGCTTGCCCAAGGACAGCGCAGAACAGCTTCAATAGCACGCTTCCCAACCACACCAGCACGCGAAGGGAATGATATGCTAGACATTCGGGCGTCACACATGCACATCATCAAATGGAACAAATTTTCGTTTGAATTTTGCCTGCTGAGTTTATTCGCAAGATACGCTTTCACGATTTACACTTTGCTTGAAGTATAATTTGTGAACGTTTACGTACGAGTCGCGAAATACACACAACATCGCGGAGTCAGCACCCCAGACGCCGTGACTTGGCGGGGGTCAGCAGGCTACACGAGTTGGCGACCGGCCGGCGGTGCTGGCGGCGCCCGCCTCCCCCCCCCCCTCCCCCTCCCCCCCGGAGATTTACCGCCTCCTTAATCAGTGGCTCCGCCAGCTCCCGCCGCGCTGTATTTGTTGTTTTACTTTCGGCGCTTCATCGTGCACATCGCTCGCAGGCGCGAGCCAGCAAAACAGCAATAACGAGCGGCAACAAAACATTGCGCAGCCGTCCGTCTTCGCCGCTGGCTCCCCTCCGCGGGCCGACTTCCTCTCGTTTCTTTTTCTCCATGTGTCCTCGTTTCCTGGATACAGCTGCGTCCGCGCCTCCGTGTTCCTGCCGTGGCAGCTCCCACTGTTCTTCTTGCCCGCTCCGCCGAGGGTGGGAGAGGAAACGGACGGAGAAAAACGAGTCTGCGTGGTGGCAGACGGCCTCTTGCGTTACTGTCGGCAAAAAGAGGGCTTAGTAGGTGGGGCACGGAATACTCGAGTGCAGTGCGGGGCATCCTAATAGAACGCCTACACAAATAATAGAGCCTTAATTATATGCATTTAGGAGCTGTGGGTAGTACGACTATTTTTACACCTGTTAGATCCCCATCTTCCGAGAGCTAAAGTACGACCAGTAATGTTCGTCGGTTTTAGCTATTTCTCCAGTTTTTCTCTCGTAACTTTGCGACCCACACGTCGTGAGTATATCCCAATCCTAGATTTGGAATTGCTGTGATTATATGACAGAATGCTATTCCTAGCCCCACACCACTTTCCTCATCTGCCTGCGAATCGTGTGAATTTTTTCTGTTTGCGTCTCTTAGGTGTTCCTTTATTGTACGTCTGAAGCGGAAGTAGTCCATTCGCCATGATCTTGTAACGATGTAGCATAAGGATTTGACCTTAGGAATCGTTCCTTTCCCGACCTTCCCCCACACGTTCATTATAAATTAGAAACACAACACATTGGGCACCAGTATAGAAACGAAAGTCTATGAAATATTTAAAGTGATACTCAGGTGCAGTTATCCAGGAGTGTCGGTTGTTAACATCTCTGCCCCTGTGCACGATCTTTGCTGCGCCCTCCGAAGATGTGCCAGGTCTTGTTGTCGGTTCTCCTGCGTTGCTGGCAGTGAAGTAATTTATGATTAGCATCTCATGGTTTTTCAGCTCAGAGTGTGTGATCAGCCATCAAAAATGGCCCAAATGGCTCTGAGCACTATGGGACTTAACAGCTATGGTCATCAGTCCCCTAGAACTTAGAACTACTTAAACCTAACTAACCTAAGGACATCACACAACACCCAGTCATCACGAGGCAGAGAAAATCCCTGACCCCGCCGGGGATCAGCCATCGAACCAGTGTATGAAGAGTAATTCATTCAGTAACGGATACAATGTACAATCGTTGAAGTGTGGATAGTTGTCTCTAGCAAACGATAAAGTAACCTGCCATCGCCTAATGCTCAATAACAATCCCCAGGAATAAAATAAGTATATAATATGAACCTGCTTTCCTGCAGAACCAAATGTTTCGTCCAATCCGACTGCCGAACTTAATATTACAGCATTTTTTCACTGGGTTAAGGTATTCTGGTAAGTCGTTTATCTCAAAGAAGGCAGTTTTCTTTCATAGCTCCAGAAATAAATGACATTTATGAGGAGTTCTCTTGTATTCCTTTCTTTTATATTGTATGATGATAGTAACTGTCTAAGAAAACTCTTCTTTTTTTTAAAATATTGGGACGCATGAGTACGGATCAACAAGCGGTTACGTTGACAATCCTTACCGTAGGTCATCCACAACAGACCATAAATTAACGAATTTACATAATTATAGTTCTGACAAGCAAGCACTTCGGTTACTCTGGGCTTTTCAAAGTCGCTCAGTCTCCCAATATGACACACAAATATCTTCAAGGAATTTCAGCCCAAAGTTGACACACACACACACACCTTAAACAGTCAGCACTGTTATTTCTTTTCGGGAAATCGGTGATTCTGCACTTTAAGAACACATTTGTTACTTAAAACCTATACGTTTTGGTGAAACATTAACAGCAGTTTCTAGAATGAACCTCTCACTCTGTCTTCGTGCCAGATTTCACCTTGGTCTTTCGCGGGTAGTCGTCTTACAGACTGAGTCGTCCGACACGACTCGTGACTCCCACTCACAGCTCCGACTCTGCCAGTACACCTGCCCTACTTCACAAATTTCATATAATCAAATGTGTGTCAATTCCTAAGGGACCAAACTGCTTAGGTAATCGGTCCCTGGACTTACACACTACTTAAACGTACTTAAACTAACTTATGCTAAGAACAACACAAACACCCATGCCCGAGGGAGGACTCGAACCTTCGGCGGGAGGGGCCGCGCAGTCCGTGACACGACGCCTCAAACCGCGCGACCACTCCCCGCAACTCGCAAATTTCCCTGAATGTAACTTGTGTATCTTGCAGGACTAGTAATACTGGAAGGAAAAAACAAGGCAGAGAAACTGATGGAACTGATTCGCTGCAGCCAGAGAGGATACCGTTACCGGTATTGGCAAATCTGGCGCTGTGAGGGCAAATCGTAAGCCGTACCAGTTTAAGAACTTCGCCTGTGGATGATTTAGAGGCCAGGGCCGACATTATTTTAACCTGCCCTGAAGTTCAGTGTAATCAGTGTTCTGCATCAAAGGGAGCCTAAGAACTGTGCGATGTCTTCTACAGGCACGAAACGGTTAAGACAACAACTAAGAGATCAGAATGTCTGGGACGACAAACACGAAAGCCGATCTTGTTACCTGTTTCTCCTTGCTGTCCCTCAGTCGTGAATTTCTCTGTCTTCTGATTCGTGTGATAGGCCAGTGGAATTCACACGCTCGTCGTGTCCCGTATCGTGTTGTCAGCGTGCACCCGGGTGGGCTGTTGGTTTGCGAAACGGCCCGGGTGAAGAATCTGACGCCACAGGAAGCGTAAATAAAGGCTGCAGCGGAGGCGGCGAGACGGGCCCACCCAGCGGGCGCTAATTGGCAGAGCGGGGAGCGGCCGGGCACCCCGCGGGCCGCCTGACGGCTCGTTAGCGACCTGCGCTGGCGGCTGCTGCTGCTGCTGCTGCTGCTGCTGCTGGCGCTGTGCGGGCCCTCTGACCCGGCCCCGGGAAGGAAATGTTGCACGGCACAAGTGCGGACGCTGGCACGCCCGGTTATCACACGCCGGGAGTGCCAGTTGATTAGAGACCATCACACTTCAGTTCAGTTGCGCCACAGAATTACAGCGAAAAGGTCCTAGCTCCGATTCCCAGAGATGTGATGTCACGCCAACTTATGCAAATTGAAGGAGGAGAGGGGGGAAAGGGAAGGAAGTGTTGGTATCAGCTGCACCGGAATCAGCGTCGACGAGTGAAGATTTCTGCCGGACCGGGATTCGAACCTGGGATCTCTTGCTTACTAGGCTGTTGCGTTAACCACTGCGCCACCTGGACACATTGTTAATCGCAAATGTGCGGACTATCTCAGCACGCTTCCCGGCCAAAGCACGTTCCCACCTAGTGCCACCACTTATCCACAGTCTCTGTCCATGTCCAACATGCTTGCTAATGTTAGATTGCCGCTGGAAGTCGATTGTTGTTGAGTTGATGGTTGTGGATTCACAGCCCATCAGTTATTTATGAATGCGTGGCCGGCCGGAATGGCCGAGAGGTTCTAGGCGCTACAGTCTGGAACCGCGCGACCCCCTACGGTCGCAGGTTCGAATCCTGCCTCGGGCATGGATATGGGTGGTGTCGTTAGGTTAGTTAGGTTTAATTAGTTCTAAGTTCTAGGGGACTGATGACCTCAGAAGTTAAGTCGTATAGTGCTCAGAGCCATTTCTTTATGAATGCGTGGTGTCTGTTCTTTCGGTCACTTCCGCATTCATATATAATATTCATGCGAAGTCTCACACGGATGCGCGGCGGGAATCCATTAGTTCCTAGCGATGAACAGGATCAGTGTTCCGGTGCAATTGTAACGCACTTTGAAGATTCAAGTATCCCTACCCTACGCTAGTAATCATATGAGAGAAAGGCTACAAAATCGCCTCGCTGAACTAAATGGTTAAAATGTCTCTGAGCACTATGGGACTCAACTTCCGAGGTCATCAGTTCCCTAGATCTTAGAACTAATTAAACCTAACTAACCTAAGGACATCACACACACATCCATGCCCGAGGCAGGATTCGAACCTGCGACCGTAGCGGTAGCGCGGTTCCAGACTGTAGCGCCTAGAACCGCTCGGTCACCCCGGCCAGCTGAGTGAACTAAACTGATGTATAAGTTCATTAATTTAGCCGTGATTCTGTACAAACTGGTGTAGATGGCGTACAGTGTAACTGGTCATACCTTCCCACCCGATACTGCGTTAGTTAACCTTACTCTCGCGACTGCTACGGTCGCAGGTTCGAATCCTGCCTCGGGCATGGATGTGTGTGATGTCCTTAGGTTAGTTAGGTTTAAGTAGTTCTAAGTTCTAGGGGACTGATGACCACAGTAGTTAAGTCCCATAGTGCTCAGAGCCATTTGAACCATTTAACCTTACTCTTTCGTGGATTGTCTTAACGAATTGGCGAATGGGATTTGTAGCGCATTGGATTCTGCAGAAACTGCATGCAGCTTACATACGGATAGCGCTTTTAGCTGAAATAAGTACCGGAATGACATTAACATGTACGAAGATAGTAACTGTTCTCGAAAGAACAGATACCATTGACGACCGTGCAGCTTCTCTAGAATAAATGAGAATTAATTCAAACACTCAGCTGTTGACTAGGCAACGGCCTTGCCGCAGTGGATACACCGGTTCCCGTGAGATCACCGAAGTTAAGCGCTGTCGGACGTGGTCAGCACTTGAATGGGTGACCATCCAGGCCGCCATGCGCTGTTGCCATTTTTCGGGGTGCACTCTGCCTAGTGATGCCAATTGAGGAGCTACTCGACCCAATAGTTGCTGCTTCGGTCAAGAATACCATTATAACGACCGGGAGAGCGGTGTGCTGACCCCACGCCCCTCCTATCCGCATCCTCCTCTATGGATTACACGGCGGTCGGATGGGCCCGGTAGGCCACTTGTGGCCTCAAGACGGAGTGCTCAGTTGTCGACTGGTGGTGTTGACGTACCTGTTGACATGCCATAACTCGTAGTTATCATGCTATTTCATTCTCCGAACGTTAGCATTGAAGAACTGTATCAGGATAGCTCAGAAGAAATCAAGCGGCTAGAAAATCAGGAAACTGATCTGTAAGTTTCTCCTTTTCTTTATTTTCTGATTTGTATTTCTTTTTGTAATAATTGTCAATGTACTTTCGATTATCCAAGAAGACAATACTCAGAACAATAATGGTAGATAGGTGCAAATACCACTTGCAAGTTTGCTCTTGTAGCTACTACTCCGGTCATCGGGTGAGTCATAGCGTGTGTCAGTGTGAGGCCGAGAGCATCGCCGCCTTGTGTGAGTAGCGCCTGAGATGGGCGGGAATGCGCCCGGCACACGCCAGCCACGGCTCCTGGGCAGCGAGCGCCCCTCATCGCATCTTCCGCCCCCGGCGACGCCGCGCTGCCCGCCAGACGGCCGGCTTTTTCCCGCGGCCCCCAGCAATACGTTCTCAGGCGTGAAATTAACATCCTGCGTGCGCAATACATTTAAAGCAATCAGACATAACAGTTAGGAGCGCGGCCCCTTTCCCCGGCGCGGTCGATATTGCTTTGCTCCCGCCGATGGAGTGATATAGCAGTGCTGCCCGAGCCCGCCGCAAATAGGACTAACGGGAAATGCCCCACGGAGCCGCTGCTTTGTTCCGCTGTCTGACGCCGCCCCGACACGCCGCCCACGGCGGCGCCGCTGTTTTCCTCATTCAGGATACAGCGATCTGTCATTTGGACGAGACACATCTACTTGTTATGCGACACTTGCAGACTCCAAGTATTCCGTATCTCTTGGTACTGGTAATTAGAATCTGACATCTTCATCGTTTCGAAGCAGTAGTTAAGGATTGTCCAAACAGCTGTTATCATTTAAATAGGATTCACTTTTATTTTATTTATTTTAATATGAAAACCTACACAATGTAGAAAATTCCAAAAAAATGCAAATTTTTGAATTCTGTCCAATATTATGTAAACTGAAAGTGGAGGGGCAGAAAGGGAAGAAAAGAAAAGGGAAGGAACTTATAATATCAGCTGCATCGGGACTTCAGTGGAATCAGTGGTGACGAATGAAAATGTATACCAGACCGGGACTCCAACCAGGGATCTTCTGCTTCTTAAGCAGTTGCATAAACTGAAATGTCCCCTTAGAAAAATTATATATGACTGTGCTTAAACTGACACACACTACTTTTAGCGCAGCGCAATCTGACTTTCAAAAATCCCTACAAAAGAATGGCCCTGACTAACCATAACCTATACCTTTCATGAATCACTTACCTCACAAAAATCTTCGTTACTCAAACTACTGAAATACAGCGAGCGCCACTCCTGCCAGCTAAATAAAAGATTCAAACTACTGAAGACACTAACTACTGATGGGCATAGTTAGCAAATGAAAGATTTTGATAGAGAACAAACAATGTATTTACCTTAATAGTGTTCAAATGTCATAATATATATATATATCAGTCCATGATATCCAATATTACAAATTTACTCCTTCTGATGGACACACGTCCAGATCGGCCGCTCTCAAAATTCCGCCATCTCTCTCCCCACATCCACGACTGCTGGCGGCTCACCTCCAACTGCGCAACGCTACGCGCTGTTAACAGCCAACTGCCCAACACTACAATAGCATATACTCCAACAATGCAAACCAACCACAGCCTTCACACAGCACAGTCAGTGATTTTCATATAGAGCGCTACTTGGTGTTACCAACATAAAAACCTAAACAGCCTACTTACAAAACCACAGCTTCACCCGTACACAGTTTTTACTACAACTGTGCGGCCTATCTGGGCACACCCACATTCCCACCAAGCGTCACCACTTATACGCTGCCCCAGTCCATGTCCTGCTTGCTCGCTAGTTTTAGATTCCTGCTGGAGGTCGAACATAAATTTGCATCTGCATGATAGTTATGGATTCATAGCACATCGAAGCATATCAGTTGTATGAATGCCTGGTGTCTGTTCTTTCGGACAGTTACGGTTTCATAGCTTCATAGCCCATCGAGGCGTTTCAGTTTATAAGAGAACGAGTTGTGATGAATTGGAAGAAATGCATTGAGAAGCTATAAGAAAATGGTTTGGCCAAAAAAGGATTTTGATAGAGGATATGAACAAAAACATAGGGTTTAGGGACAACAGGTTTAGGTAGGATTTTCTTGGAATAAATGATAATGGAAAATAAATAACGAGGTAATAAATACGTGAACGTATAAATACAGAAAGCATGCTTGGATAGGATTTTTTTGGTGGAAACAAATGTTTAAATAAGAGGAAAGATCTATGGAATGAAGTTTTGGGTTGGACTGCAGTAGTTCGAGTAACGAAGATTTTTGTGAGGTATGTGGTTCATGTAAGGTATAGGTTATTGTTAGTCAGGGCCATTCTTCTGTAGAGATTATTGAAAGTCAGATTGCGTTGCGCTAAAAGTATTATGTCAGTTTAGTGTTGATCAGAATAAGTAAAGAGAGAAATGTCTAAGTACGTTCAGTTCTGCTCAGCTGTTTGAAAATCAAATAATGTAAGAGGTTTATCAGCACAGTAATTCATAAATTTTTCTAAGGGGACGTTTCAAGTTATATGAATGAGTTGCGTCTGTTCTTTCAGACGTCACACATTGACACAATCCATATGCCTTGCTGGGCTATGAATCCAGAATCATCAGTGCAGATGCAGATCTACTTTCGACCTTCAACGGGAATATAAAATTAGTGAGTATGGACGGCATGGACAGGGATTGCGAATAAGTGGTGCCGCTAGATGGGAACGTAAGTCGGCCAAAGAGCGTGCATTTGCGGGTAACACAACTGCCTAGTAAGCAGGAGAGCCCGGTTCAACTCCCTGTTCAGCATACAATTTTACTCGTCACAGCTGATTCCGCACAAAGTTCCGATGTAGTTAATATTATGAGTTCCTTCCCTTTCCTTTCCTTTCTCCCTCCTCCATCTTCAGTCACGTAAGACATTTCAGAGCTCCGGATTCTGCGAGGTGCCTGTTCCTTCGGGCAGGACGCAGTGGACAAACTGTATCTCTGTCTTTCTTACTGTAAGCTCCTCTTTCTTATTGTTTAAGGGATATGTTGTTGATGCAAGCAACGCATCGTTTATGAAAATCTCATCCGATCATTTCCTGAGTATTGTTCGAGCGCCTGAAATACTTACGGAGTCGCATTAACAGAAGAAGGTTGGTTGGTTGGCCGGCCGGAGTGGCCGTGCGGTTCTAGACGCTACAGTCTGAAAACGAGCGCCCGCTACGGTCGCAGGTTCGAATCCTGCCTCGGGCATGGATGTGTGTGATGTCCTTACGTTAGTTAGGTTTAATTAGTTCTAAGTTCTAGGCAACTGACGACCTCAGAAGTTAAGTCGCATAGTGCTCAGAGCCATTTTTTTTGGTGGTTGGTTGGTTGATTGATTTGGGGAAGGAGACCAAACAGCTAGATCATCGGTCCAATCGGATTGAGGAAGGATAGGGAAGGAAATCTGCCGTGGCCTTTCAAAGGAACCATCCTGGCATTTTCCTGAAGGGACTTAGGGAAATCACAGAAAACCTAAAGCAGGATGGCCGGAAGCTGGTTTGAACCGTCGTCCTCCCGAATGCGAGTCCAGTGTGCTAACCACTGCGTCACCTCGCTCAGTACAGAAGAAGGAAGTGAACTCATTTGAGACGGAATACTAGCTCAGCTGGAGGAGAATGTTGCAAATGAGAGCCGTGGCTACATGAAGAACGGATGAAAAACGAAGATCAAGATTTAAGGCCCTGTTGACGACGATAGCCCGTATAGGAAACCACTCTGGCCATCGCCGGAAATTATTTAGTGGAATCATAGAAAAGATGATCCAAGAGAGTTCCCGTGAGAGACATCATAAGACAGAAACTGTGTAAGACGAGCCGGCCAAAGTGGCCGAGCGGTTAAAGGCGCTGCAGTCTGGAGCCGCACGACCGCTACGGTCGCAGGTTCGAATCCTGCCTCGGGCATGGATGTGTGTGATGTCCTTAGGTTAGTTAGGTTTAAGTAGTTCTAAGTTCTAGGGGACTTATGACCACAGCAGTTGAGTCCCATAGTGCTCAGAGCCATTTTTTTGTGTAAGACGAAGAGATTTTGCCTTAAAGTTGTATAAGGCTGTACAGAAAATACATAATTTTTCATATTACCAAAACAATTGTTAGAAGTTGGTGAATAGCTATTTCTATGAAAATGCAGCGACACAGCGTACATGTCGTTCTGGAATGTACGGAGTTTACTGTTTCTGAGAGTGATAATCTGTGTCGCTGGCAACCTATTAGCGTAATTCAACAACAGAATCTACTTTTCTAATGTGAAAGCTACATTAAGTGCATCGTAAAATTTTCAATACTGGTTCAAAAGTTGTCCGTTAACTATCTCAATAATTGAAATTCACTCCCACGTATAGATAATTACACTAACGTTTTTTTCAGTCAGTGGATGTCATCTTGAAAGCTGCACAGCTTAGAAAGCATCAACAGCTTTAGCTGTTATCTAAAGAATGAGTATATAGCAAAAAATACAGGCAGTGTTGTGAGGTCATTTTGTTTTTGTGTTTCAGATTACGAAGCTGAAGATTGACAGCAATCCTTTTGCCAAAGGCTTCCGGGATTCATCGCGACTGACGGAATTCGAAAGGTAATATTTATGAAAGATTTTTATCTTCTCTCTTTGTATTTGTCTATTTGTGTGTCTGTCTGTCTGTCTGTCTCTCTCTTTCTCTCTCTCACTCTGCATGTTCGTGTGTGTGTGTGTGTGTGTGTGTGTGTGTGTGTGTGTGTGTGTTCGCGTGTAGTGACACGGTGAGGGAGAGTATTACCAAGTTACTACGACAGAATAATTGCGCAGACAGACAATGGGTGAGATAGCTTTAGAGGTCACCTAGTTCTTTTGACCCGTAATTGCGCTTTAACTGCAAATTAACGATCCGAGAAAAGCTGCGTGTCTAAGTTCGTAGCATTTATTATTACCATTTTGGAAAACATTTCCGGAGTGACAGACGAGTGAAGTGATAGACTATAGCAAATCAGTAACGGCATATCTTGAATAAATGCCGGTATCAGCGTCAGATTCCACACGGAAAAACGATTACTGGCAATGGTAACCATTCATCTTTGGTTATCAATTGCATACATTCACTTTTGATTAGAGTGCTCAACATAATCCGATTGCAGAATAAAAAGGAAATACAGATACGAGAAAATTACACCTTTATTTTGTAAGACTTGAGCACGCGAAGTTCTTTCATTCAGGTCGGTTGTTTGTTCCAAGAGTCATTACTATTCAAACTGTTCCCCTCAGTGCATACCTCAGGCAACGTTTGAGAGACGTAACACCACGAGGTTACATCGTGTCAGAGAATCACCTGCTCCACCTCACACGTTAATGGACAGTCTGAAAATCACGATTTGTGAGCGCGAATGCAATGGTCTGGTAAATGATTCGGTGTGTAAGGAATTTGGAAGAGGCATGTGCCACATTTGTGGACTGAAAGACATCTTCTTTTGATTAGTACGGTACGGTTGAAATTTGAACTTGTGTAGCGTCACTACTCTGAAGCTTTAAATTGAGCTCAGTACGGCTACAGTTTGTGATGGTAACTGACCTTTACTTCCTACAGTAACGTCCCTAACTAGCAAATGCCGTAAAAATCCTGGTGAAACTCTTCGAGTAATTTGTTCGATATTTTTGAGATTTATTAGTGTATCATTTTTTCGCAGTTTTAAACTAACAACCATCTTCACTTCAGCATGTAATTCAAGAAAATTATTAACTTAAATCATTGACTTGGACAGTCACGGTCTGTAGTGTTCCGTTGAATGGACTTCTTGAACATATGTAGTTACATTTACCAAAGCGCTCCTTCTTTGAAATCGGTGGAATTCCAACCTTCTTCTCGAACATTTGTTTTCTCGACGAAATTCTTGACTAGACGCCAAGGTTATGGCTAAAACTCGCAGCTTTTCCTTCGAATCACGTGCCTCATCGGAGCAGAGAGTAATCCTTTCCCGAATACGTTGTACAGTTCTAAGTCATGCACGAAATCTTGTCAGCCACTTACAGATATAATTAATACAATTTATTTCCATGTTCCCCTATTAAAAACCATGTTCAACTTTGGAACACTTACCTAATGATACGGTATATTATGAGATTTGAAAAACAAAAGCCGGTTTGACATGTTTACGTTGACTGCAACATGGAAGACGTGACACCCATATTTGTTTCCCTGTTTGTTTATTATAATCAATTTTCTGGATGACAGCAATGGACCGTTCCATAAACCGTCACATTTCTGTGAATTTTGCGATCACCTGTTTTTTCCCTGTTATTTTCTGTTTTGAATATTGAACAAAGTTCACAGTGTCTGTCTTACTATTTTTCATTATCTTACCTGTTTCTGTCACTGTCGCTCTAACGTGAGAGGGCTACCTATGTGGTACCCTACGCATAGCTTTCATATGGCATCTTCCTTTCTACTCTCTGTAGCGTGTTCTTTTGCTGTGATGACAAAAGAGCCATAGGTTTTCGTTTTTTCAAACCATTTTGCCTAATTTTACAGCTTTCTTTATCGTCTGCTGCTGCTAGTACTATTACAACTGCATATTCTACTGCCAAAGCAATAAACGATACTACTTTTACTACTATAAAAAAGCCCTATTACTACTACAACAACTTGATTTTTCTACAGAAACTGCAACTAACTGGGTCACTAACCTCAACTATAATACCGTGCTAATACTTCTACCACGACTACTGATTATAATCTTCGGGTAATCAGAGAACACTTTGGTAGCCTATTGTCTTGTGTTGCTTCACTGTTCCCAACTCTCTCTCTCTCTTTGTCTCTCTCTCTCTCTCTCTCTCTCTCTCTCACACACACACACACACACACACACACACACACACACACACACACACACACACAAACAAACAAACATACACACAGACAGGCAAGCGCGCGCAGTTTACTACTGTCAAAATATATCTAGGTTTTCTGTGCGATCTACACCGGTTTGGACACGCTGTCGGATCCAGAAATGTCTTACTGTCTCCACACCGCATGGCGAAGGTTTAGAGAGCATCGGTTAGCTTTCACTGATGCTTCTCGTACTTCTTGGTTATGCTTGTAGCCACTTCCCTATACTCTTACATTACTGGGTCAAGCGATCGTTCCCAGGGGTAGTCTGCAGGACTTAACCGTCCTTGTTGCGGTGTCTTGTCTATATAGGGATGAAACAAAACTATGGAAACACTAGACACACAACACACTACCATACTGAATACGTTGTAGGAAAACCGTTGGAATGCAAAAGAGCCTCCAGTCGTCTCAGAATGGATGAATGCTGCTCCTGTGTAGCTTTCAAGGGATTCTTATAGCGTTATGTCTGCGAAAGAGTGGGTAGCGATAATGCACGATTCTCTCAAAAATAGATCACAAAGGCTCAATAATACTTATATCTGGTGACTACGATAGCCAAGGGGGATGCGACAGTTCATCCCCGTGCTCGCAAAACCAGTCTTGGACGATGCGATTCGTGTGACAGGAGCCCCGTCGCCTTGAATACAGCATCACCGTTGGGGAACGAAACTGCATCGTGGGGATGACCTGATCAGCGAAAATGATCACACAATCCTTGGCAACAATGTGACATTGCAGAGTACCCATACAGAGCATGGAATACCATGATGCTGCTGCCCAAATCATCGCCGATCTCCCGCCATATTTCCTTTTTGGGACATAAACTCTGCCAGAAGTTGGAAGCCGTATGCAACAAGATTCATCGACTTCGGCACCACTTTTTTTGTTACGGGCCTTTGATTCACAGCTGAGTGGTTTTAGAATTCCAGCTAGTGCTGGAATTCGTTGATTCTGGAACTGCCTTCGTGTTGTTTTCGTGCTGAAAGGAATCGCGAGTATAACATTCAGTTCTGCAGTAACGTATGCAGCAGGCGTCCTCCTATTTTTCCTCACAGTCAGTGAATGCTTATCACGACCACGCTGCACAAACTTTCGTCCGCGTTGTGACTTACTTTCACTGTATGCAGTATAAATCTTCGGCTACCTTCCTTACCTGCAGGCTTGACTAGCACCGGCATTTACGGTGAAACTGCTCGCGGTGTTTTCACATATTTATCTACATCTACATCTACATTTATACTCCGCAAGCCACCCAACGGTTTGTGGCGGAGGTCACTTTGCGTACCACTGTCATTACCTCCCTTTCCTGTTCCAGTCGCGTATGGTCCGCGGGAAGAACAACATGCTGTGTTCTGTTTGCTAAAAACTCTTCAGTCCAGGTACGCAGCTGGTCTGATATTCTGTAGGCTCTTACTTTGTTTATCAGGCGACAGTGCGGAACTGTATCGAACGCCTTCCAGAAGTCAAGGAAAATGGCGTCTACCTGGGAGCCTGTATCTAATATTTTCTGGGTCTCATGAACAAATAAAGCGAGTTGGGTCTCACACGATCGCTGTTACCGGAATCCACGTTGATTCCTACAGAGTAGATTCTGGATTTCCAGAAATGACGTGGTACGCGAGCAAAAACCATGTTGTAAAATTCTACAACAGATCGATGCCAGAGATATAGGCGTATAGTTTTGCGCATCTGCTCGACGACCCTTCTTGAAAACTGGGATTACCTGTGCTCTTTTCCAGTCATTTGGAACCTTCCGTTCCTCTAGAGACTTGCGGTACACGGCTGTTAGAAGGGGGGCAAATTCTTTCGCGTACTCTGTGTAGAATCGAATTGGTATCTTGTCAGGTCCAGGGGACTTTCCTCTGTTGAGTGATTTAATTTGCTTTCCTATTCCTTGGACACTTATTTCGATGTCAGCCCCCTGCAGTTACGTTTTGCTTTTTGCGATACAGCATGAGCTATAAAGTTTAGGATGTCGAACTCCTCTTTCACTCCAGTTACGTTGTTACCAGTGGTAGCTCCTGAAGCCTGCCTTAGCAGTCCCTGTTTGCGGTACCGACATCCAGGCGCCCTCTGTAGCGACTGCATCCGCCGTCCCGGCCGCCTGTCAGATCGGCCACGCTTTCCGCGCCTCCTCGCCCCTCGCGATCCCAGACGCGCGTCTTCCTGCGCGCGAGCTGCCGGTCGATTTGAAATTGAGATTGCTGGCCGGAACGGCGTGGCGTTTCCTTCCTGCCGCGGCGCGCCTCTGGCCGCCCGCGCTCGCACCGCCCGTCTAATTGTTGGCGAGAACAATGGCGGGACGGATGTCTGGATTTCGCAACGCGGCCGGATCGCCTGTTCCACGGCAACCGATGGTTGCCCCGGCTAACGACTTCTCTCGTCTCGCCGGCCGGTACCGTACAGTACCGAGCACACCGCAGTGAGAACTGCGCCCGCCTAATTGTCGCTTCCTGCGCGGCCGGAGGCTTCCAAATCTGTGTTCAGGCAGCGTCACGGGCGGACACGCACGCTTCCACGGCGGCACTTTACGAAATGAGCTACCATTGTTTGCGATCACTGCGCATAATCACTCTTTCATTTCTGCCACAACACACGAAACCTATAATTTTGCGCTGCTGTGTTTCATGTGAACTGAAAGCGAATATTTTCATTTGCACCTAACCGTGACAGCAATGAATATTAATAAAAATTTCTCTCTGCTAATTCCAGAATGAATTTTCACTCCGCAGGGAAGTTTGCGCTGATTCGCAACTTCCTGAATGACTAATCCTATGTGTCTGAACTCCAAACTGGAACCTTAGCCTTCCGCAGGCTATTACTCTATCGAATGAGCTACCGAAACACGACCCTATCCCTCCCCTCACATCATTACTTCTGGCAGTACCTCTCTCCTACCTTCCAAGGCTACTACTAATTGTTCACTCCAACTAAATGGTTCAAATGGCTCTGAGCACTATGGGACTTAACATCTATGGTCATCAGTCCCCTAGAACTTAGAACTACGTAAACCTAACTAACCTAAGGACAGCACACAACACCCAGCCATCACGAGGCAGAGAAAATCCCTGACCCCGCCGGGAATCGAACCCGGGAACCCGGGCGTGGGAAGCGAGAACGCTACCCCACGACCACGAGATGCGGGCCCACTCCAACTAGAGTCACTCCCTAGCCGTGAATGAGTACAGCCTTTTACTGTTCTTAAGAATCTCATTTCGGTAGCTGTGTGCTATTTTTACCAGCTTTTATCAGGTTGGGGAGTGATTAAAAGGGGTCACTACTCTCCATCCCCCCCCCCCCCCCCCCGGAAATGGAAATAACCGTTTGGCGTCATTAGCCTGGAGGCCCCTTGCGGGGCAGGCCCGGCCGCCTTGGTGCAGGTCTTGTTACATTCGACGCCCCATTGGGTGACTTGCGCGCCGGATGGGGATAAGATGATGGTGAAGACAGCACAACACCCAATCCCTGAGCGGGGAAAATCCCCGACCCAGTTGGGAATCGAACCCGGGCCAGTAGGACGGCAATCCGTCACGCTGACCACTCAGCTATCGGGGCGGACTCCACCCCCTCCCCCTTACCCCCGGCAATCTGGACTACACAGTTTTTTTTTGTTTAAAAAAATACAGAATTCTCATACACTTCTAGACCTGATATCCTGTGATTCCCCTAAACCTCTGGTTTGAGCAATCCTAGAATTACGTGGCTGATTGCAGTGAGACAGTACTCATTTCCACACATCAACAAAAGTTTTGCATCACCCCTTTATTTAGAAATTCATGATACAGACAATAAAAATGGCTCCGAGGCATGCGCATGTAACTGTAATGTGTTCAGACTGCCAGAAAAAGAAAAGTTTAACAACCAAGTCGACTGATCCCAAAGCCAATTGAGAGGGAGAAGGGACCCACAGCGCTTCTGAGCAATGCCAGTACGTTGTATAACATCCCATACCTCGGGTGCAGAGCACATTATGAATGGGATCTTCAGGCCAGCCCTAATCCAAAGTGGCGATTCTGCATAAGTCACGCAGAGGACGTGGTTATTGTCGACTTCCGAAGGGAGCAAGTTTCAGTCAATCTTACACATGTTCAATAGGGCTCACGTGCGGGAACAGGCAGCCCACTCTCTTCTGGTGATCTTAGCATCCTGGAGAAACGTGATCACGCGAGCAGCACAATGAGCACGCGAATTTTTGTACAAAATGTTGGCTACACGGTGTCACTATTGGTTGCATAATCTCGTCCCTGTACTGTAGAGCAATGAGACTGCCATCAACAACCACGAGAGGTGTACGGTGACCCAGCAGAATATCACTCCACCACCAAGTAGTTGCACTTGCGGGACACAGTGTTGGAGGCATTCGATATTAGCGGGTTGCCTCCAAACAAGTTATCTTCGATTATCTGGGTACAAACAGATTCCAGTTTCATCCGTAGACACCACCCGACGCCAGTCCTTGGGCGACAGTTCTGCATTATCTCATGGCGTTGTGGTGTATGACGTGGAGTTCGCCTTGGTAGTCGGGAATGGAGAATTACACCATTAAATTGTCTCCTAACAGTTTTATGCTCTACACGACGTTCCGTAGCCTCTTCGAACGCCAAAATCAGTTCTGGAGCACTTACCCCATGGTTCCCATGGTTCTTTTGTCTCAAAAGTCCTGTGCACGTTTCGGATGTGGTTGGCCTGTGCGGCATTAAATCCTCAACACTACCTGTCAAATGGAACCGATTGAGTTCATGTTCATTGCACATGTCGAGCAATTTGCCTGATTGACAAGCTTTCTGCGCGTAATGTGATGAGTCGGATGCGATCAGTGGTCGGGTTTGTCCTTGGTGGCGTGATGGATGTTCACTCTACTGTTCTACAGACGTCTCTAATGCGTCCCTAATGATGTTTTAGTTTCTACTGAAATGCTGCAATCCATTCGAGTGTGACGCTCTACCCGTAGGTAAAGCTCATGGTAACTGTGCCTATATTTAAAAGCAACGTCAGGGACGACGTTTTGATCTGTACAGGAACAATCACAATAGCAACAAACCTGCACGACGTATCGGGGGTGATGCAAAACGTTTTTTGATGTGTATTTATGAAAAATGAGAATTTAAGAGTCTTCACCAAACCACCTAGATAAATTTCTGCAGATGCCCATGTGAATATTTTTCATAACTCAGAGGATCTTTCCAAAAAAGTGTTCATTCACACTTCCTTTTTCATAACTGACACTACGGAAATAGTATAACGGAAAATAACATTTTAGAAGGCCTTGTAATAAAAGGAGTGAGATATAGCATACTGTTGTGTTCTGTATTATCGCTTGTATGGTGTGTGTGTGTGTGTGTGTGTGTGTGTGTGTGTGTGTGTGTGTGTGTACGTGCGTGTTTGAGTGAGTGTGTGAGTGAAAAAAAAAAGTGCTTCAAATGGCTCTGAACACTATGGGACTTAATGGCTGGTCCCGGCGGAGGTTCGAGTCCTCCCTCGGGCATGGGTGCGTGTGTTTGTCCTTAGGATAATTTAGGTTAAGTAGTGTGTAAGGGACTGATGACCTTAGCAGTTAAGTCCCATAAGATTTCACACACATCTGAACATTTGAACTATGGGACTTAACTTCGGAGGTCATCAGTCCCCTAGAACTTAGAACTACTTAAACCTAACTAACCTATGTACATCACACACATCCATGCCCGCGGCAGGATTCGAACCTGCGACCGTAGCGGTCGCGCGGTTCCAGACTGTAGCGCCTACAACCGCACGGCCACTCCGGCCGGCGTGTGAGTGAAAAGAGAGAAGACGATATGCTGAGAGAAATGGTACTAACTTTTCCACTATGTTGCTGTTTCCATTCTTGTATCCAATTTTAAAAACTACGTTATGTTGAATAAAGTACAAGTAACTTAGGGAAGTCCATAATTTTTAGTTTTATGACGTGAGTTTTCTTTTTGTTTTCCTCCGATATGGTGGATGGAGGTGGAGCACTGTCAGATGTGGCAAATAAATGGCAAACCATAACATCATAGGAATTCATTCGACATCCCCTACTGGATAGAGACTCCTTCTAGACATTTTCTTGCGTTATATGCATTTTCTAAGATTATGAAGAGGAAATCTACTGACAAACGTCGAGGGGTTATGTAGTGTCTCTTGAGCAACAAAATGAGAATTAGAAATTATGGTCGGAAACGTCCGCATCGAAGTTATAAGAAAGAACGCCTGTCGCTAGTCCACCACTCCGCCAGCAAAACTTTCTCGATCTGCAGTCCGATCGCAAACGGAACTCCTCTTAATGGGCCTGATAATATTCAAGATATTGGAAACCACAAAGTGCACTGATAGCAAAGGCGGCAGTGTTACAACTTGTCAGTGCCCTTGTGTTATTTTTTAATTCTGAGTACATATAAGTATGTCTTAGAAAACTGACCTGATTAACATGCCCAATTCAAATCAGAAAATACGTGTCCATCAAAGTTTTGTTAAACGCTACCTACAGGTTAACAAGGGGAACGCTTATTTTGTAGAATCGTTAATCTGTGAGCACCACTGAACGTACCTTAACTGTCAAGTTCCCTACCAACGAGTTAATCACCTGACTTAGAAAGTGTGTAAATGCCCCATCTTACAGGCAAAGCATGTGCGAAAACCATATGTGGCTCCAAATCGTCATCTAAATACTTTTTCACACAAAGCATTAAAGTATTAGATAGTAGAATAAATAATGAATGGATTCTGACGCAAGTTATCTGTGGCTGATGCGAAAATCACGATGCAACTTACCTTCGAAACCTGAAAACTCATACAAAGTCGCAAATAATAATGTTTTTGCTGGATCAGTCAGTAGCGACTGTGCAAGCAGCTCTTAGTGAATAAAAAAGTTTGCTGCAGGCAAATGGTGATGGCAGAATCACTACTGTAGTTTAATTTGCGTAGTGAATGGGCAGATGTCATACTAAATAGAATGATTAAATGTCAGCTATTAGTTTAATAGAGAAAAAAAACGTGAATAAATTCAGAAATAAGGTGTTGAAAATGCTGATTATTTCAGCTCGAAACAGAGCTCACAGTACGTGGAAGAACACATTTCTGCCTGAACAATGTGGCGTTCTAAAACGCTACCTAACAAAGAATTTACCCACAAATATTCGAGAAACCTACGAAAATATCAAGAAACGTTAGATGAATGAGAAAGTGATGTATACAGGGTGGTCCATTAATAGTGAACGGGCCAAATATCTCACGACATAAGCATCAAACGAAAAAACTACCAAGAACGAAACTCGTCTAGCTTGAAGGGGGAAACCAGCTGGCGCTATGGTTGGCCCGCTAGATGGCGTTGCCATAGGTCAAACGGATGTCAACTGCGTTTTTTTTAAATAGGAACCCCCATTTTTATTACAAAATTCGTGTAGTACGTAAAGAAATATGAATGTTTTAGTTGCACCACTTTTTTCGCTTTGTGATAGATGGCGCTGTAATAATCACAAACGTAGAAAGCGTGGTATCTCGTAAAATTCCGCCAGTGCGGACGGTATTTGCTTCTTGATACATTACCCGTTTTAAAATGGACCGTTTACCAATTGCGGAAAAGGTCGATATCGTGTTGATGTATGGCTCTTGTGTCAAAATGCCCAACGGGCGTGTGCTATGTATGCTGCTCGGTACCCTGGACGACACCATCCACGTCTCCGGACCGTTCGCCGGATAGTTACGTTATTTGAAGAAACAGGAAGTGTTCAGCCACATGTGAAACGTCAACCACGACCAGCAACAAATGATGATGCCCAAGTGGGTGTTTTGGCTGCTGTCGCAGCTAATCCGCACATCATCAGCAGACAAACTGCGCGAGGATCGGGAATCTCAGAAACGTCGGTGTTGAGAATGCTACATAAACATCGATTCACCCGTACCATATTTCTATGCACCAGGAATTGCATGGCGACGACTTTGAACGTCACTGGATGACGTTGTCGATCATGGGTTCTTATCTTCAAATGTTTCCTCAAGGAACCATCTACATCCCCTCGAAATTTCCGGTAGAGTTGAGTTTTACATGTGTGTGGCATGCCGCTTACGCTTGCATTGTTTTGAGGGGAAGCAGAGTTGTGTATGAAATAAATGTACAGACGTAGACGAGTATGTAAGTCCAACTGGAGAGGGCGGACCACAGCGTAGGCTGGTGTGGCAGGGAGACGATGGAGTCGATGCTGGCGGAGCAGCAGTATCTGCGCGCGCCGCTGCGGCCCTTCTGCGAGCTGGACACGCACAACAACAACCTGACGCTGGAAGAGAAGGCGCTGCTTGCGGCGCGCAGCCAGCTCTTCCTGCGCGCGGCAGCCGCCGCCGCCGCCTCTGCCGCCGCCTCCGGGGGCGCGGGCGCCGCCGCCGCAGTGGGGCCGTACGGCCCACTGGGGCCCGCGGTATACGGCGCCGGCCCTCTCTGGGGGCAGTGGGCGTGCCTCGGCCCCCAGCTGCTGCACGCGCACCAGCTCGCAGCCGCCGCCGCCTCCGCCTCCGTCTCCACCGCTGCCGGCCAGCAGCTGCCGGCACTGCCGCGGCCCCTCTACCCGGGCATCGCGCAGCAGCACAGGTAATTCCCGCCCTCTAAATTCTACTCCGTAATTCACCGTACGCTCTGTTCGTGAAGTAGACAACTCGCCATTAAAATCGCTACACCAAGAAGAAATGCAGATGATAAACGGGTATTCATTAGACAAATATATTATACTAGAACTGACATGTGATTACATTTTCACCCAATTTGGGAGCACAGATCCTGATAAATCAGTACCCAGAACAACCACCTATGGCCGTAATAACGGCCTTGGTACGCCTGGGAATTGAGTCAAACAGAGCTTGGATGGCGTGTACAGGTACAGCTGCCCATGCAGCTTCAACGCGATTCCACAGTTCATCAAGAGTAGTGACTGGCGTATTGTGACGAGACAGTTGCTCGGCCACCATTGACCAGACGTTCTCATTTGGTGAGAGATCTAGAGAATGTGCTGGCCAGGGCAGCAGTCGAACATTTTCTGTATCCAGAAAGGCCTCTACAGGACCTGCAGCATGCGGTCGTGCATTACCCTGCTGAGATGTAGGGTTTCGCAGGGATCGAATGAAGGGTAGAGCCACGGGTCGTAACACATCTGAAATGTAACGTCCACTGTTCAAAGTGCCGTCAATGCGAAAAAGATGTGACCGAGACGTGTAACCAATGGCACCCCATACCACCACGCCGAGTGATACGCCAGTATGGCGATGACGAACACACGCTTCCAATGTCCGTTCACCGCGATGTCGCCAAACACGGATGTGACCATCATGATGCTGTAAACAGAACCTGGATTCATCCGAAAAAATGACGTTTTCCCATTCGTGCACCCAGGTTCGTCGTTGACACCATCGCAGGCGCTCCTGTCTGTGATGCAGCGTCAAGGGTAACCGCAGCCATGGTCTCCGAGCTGATAGTCCATGCTGCTGCAAACGTCGTCGAACTGTTCGTGCAGATGGTTGTTGTCTTGAAAACGTCACCATCTGTTGACTCAGGGATCGATACGTGGCTGCACGATCCGTTACAGCCATGAGGATAAGATGCCTGTCATCTCGACTGATAGTGATACGAGGCCGTCGGGATCCTGCACGGCGTTCACCCTTCTGAACCCACCGATTCCATATTCTGCTAACAGTCATTGGATCTCGACCAACGCGAGCAGCAATGTCGCGATACGATAAACGGCAATCGCGATAGTCTACAGTCCGACCTTTATCAAAGTCGGAAACGTGATGGTACGCATTTCTCCTCCTTACACGAGGCATCACAACAACGTTTCACCAGACAACGCCGGTCAACTGTTGTTTATGTATGAGAAATCGGTTGGAAACGTTCCGCATGTCAGCACGTTGTAGGTGTCGCCACCGGCGCCATCCTTGTGTGAATGCTCTGAAAAGCTAATCATTTGCATATCTCAGCATCTTCTTCCTGTCGGTTAAATTTCGCGTCTGTAGCACGTCATCTTCGTGGTGTAGCAATTTTAATGGCCAGCAGTATATTTTCGCCTTCCCCCTCCTCCCTTTCCCTCCCACCCCATGCTTTCTCTTGATCATGACTAGAATTGTAAAACTACGGTAGGCTGTCGTAGACTATCATAAGTAAGAGCCAGTGGCGGATCCAGAAAATCCTCAAGTAGGGGGCGCTAAGGAGATCTCCAGCTGCCTTTACTTTTACCGTAATAAAAAATAATCAAGTCAAATGCAAAGAGTAAGAAAATTTTATTTAAACTGATTATACACATATACAAGACAATACCATCTTATGATATAAAAAGTTACAAATGTGGTTCTCTTTCTTAAGTGATGAATTCTATGCGTCTGTTCTTCCTGACAAATTGGTTAATTACATCATCAATAGGACAATCAATGTCAGAGAAAGTGTTCAATAGAACTAAGCCATCAAGTCGATCCTCCTCATTGTCGACCTCAGCCATGTCTCTGTACGCCGCAATGTTGAAAAACTTCTTTCTACTGTAGCAATAGATGCAGGTAGACAAGCAAATATTTTGTACAGCGAGTGCAAAATAGGATAGTCAGATCTAGGAGAAGCAGACGAGGCTTTCATAACAGAATTACGTTCATTAAGGGCCTTCACACTAGTCAGAAATCTAATGGGTGCTACGAAGCACTGTGTTCTAAAGATCGCCCATTTGTCTTTTTGAGGATCCATGTGTGGATCGTTGTCCTCCACTGCGAAAAGCTTTCTGGTAGACCCACGATTGAAGAGTATATTCTTTTGCATGTCATGTACCAGTAAATAAAAACTATGTCGTGTGACAAGGGCCTCACGTCGGGCAGACCGTTCGCCGTGTGCAAGTCTTTCAATCTGACGCCACTTCGGCGACCTGCGCGTCGATGGGGATGAAACGATGATGGTTAGGACAACACAGCATCCAGTCCCCGAGCGGAGAAAATTTCCGACCCAGCCAGGAATCGAACCCGGTCCCTTAGGATTGACATTCTGAGCGGACATGTACCAGTGATTCACTGTTTTAATATATTGTAACCTGTTTTAGACTTAGTTATACGTCCTTTGTGGACTCACATTTTAATATGCACCTGAAGACGCGACATATGTTCTGAAACCGGCTAGTACTTCCTTTTTATAAATGAATCATCGGAGCTTATCATTGACAATGAAAAACTGTTTTTGTATATCCATTCTTGTGACTGGGGGACTTCGACCGTTCACTTATGTAAGAAAATGGAACACCTACAGTCGTCCTTATGATGCTTCAGTACACCATCTTCAGGCCTTAGCTGAAGCTCAAGGGTTTAACACCATGTATTAACACGATGCATTAGTGGCCAACATGTATAACTGGTTTATGCGATATTGACCAACAGTTGTGGATGTCCCCTGAAGAGAAAAGTGTGCCGAACGATTTTAACTGTTGTCTACATTGAAAGCGAAGATCTCAAGTTTTAACATACCTGACGTTGCTACACGTGTTCTTCTAATTACTTTGAACAGTGTAGTATTATGATATTGTCGTACTGCATATCGTCATGAAGTATCCAGCTGACAGCGTGAGATGGCATGCAGTGTTTCATCTACTGACAGCCGCTGCTCTGTCCTCAGGTTCTCGCCGTACCCGCCGCCACTGCCCTCGGCCGCCGCCGCCGCAGCCGCTGCCGCCGCCGCTGCCGCCGCCGCTGCGTCCCGCCCCCAGCGCCAGGCACTGTCGCCCGTCTCCTCTTCACCCGACAGCCTCCAGGACGCTGACCTCCACCCGCCGCCCCCGCACAGCCCCGCACAGCAGTTGTCCTAGTGTCGGCGATACCTCTACCACTCGTCATCCAACTCTGCGCTCTCCGTGAAGCGGCAGGCTGTTGGCTCACGTCTGGACGGCCATTGAGGACATTAAACTTGGCCGTGTCTTCGAGCTCCCAATCGATCATCCAGAAGAACGGACTTCCCGAAAAAGCTGTTCTTCTCCGACTGCTACCTGGGGCCCTATGATCTTACTGCTATTGTGATTCAACTGTACACAGGTGCTCAGTGTCCGAAGATACTTCTCAGGATCACAATAGCGATGCGTTGCAATACATATGAATGGAGCAGTACAAATCTAGGCATTTGATTCCTGTGCCTCCCTTGTACAAAAGTACTCCGATTGTGAGACGTTAGTTCTTCACTAAAACAGAAAACGTTTCTTCGCGACTGACTGTCTTATTGATAACTACTTTGAAATGTATGACGCGGAAAATTCATGTTTGCAACATTCCCTCTGAAAGCCCCTCAGCCTGGAATGCACTAAAGGATCACTTGAAATTATTTTCAGTTTCATTTGTAATTACCAACATTCTCAGAAGAGTCAAGCAACTAGTAATAGAATCAAGCAGCATCATCAAATAAATGAAGTGCTCTATTGGAGAAGTTGTACAGGGACTCCTGTAGCCAAGTTATTCCTCCTGTTCTCCGAAAAATAAAAGTGACAGTAAAGAGGTATCGATAATACCGAATAAGTGCTGTGAGGCCGAAAGTGCAGTTAACACGATATATCAAGTAATCTGTGAACCTTGTGACTGTTCACTTAAATCCATATTTACGAGTATGATCCGATAATTTCGGCGTATTAAAACAAAACAAAAAAAATAAAGAAATAAAATTTATGCAAGACAGTGCATAGTGCAAGTGACTACAAAACCGTTTGTTGATTACTTAGTTTTTAGTTACCACTTGTACAAAAATATGTGGCGATACTACCTATTGTTTCATGTGGAGTGCAATATTTGAAGTAGAAAAACTCTATAAAGTGTACTGGACCCCAGTGACATGTGTATTACGAATTATTTATTTCAAGATATTGTTTTACAAACGAAGTTAGAAACACGAACATTTAAACGTCGCCTTTCTGGAAACAAAACTAAAACGAGCCTGAAGCAAGACATAGTAATCGCTGTGCTCGCCAGTACTTTCCAGTAAGACGATGAAGAATAAAACGTGTTGCGTCGCCGTATAAGTAAAGTGTGATGATTCCTGTGCACAAAATTTTAAGAGATTGAACAAGTTCCAAATCTGGAAAATAATTTTACGATAGGAAAGTAAACAAGGTAATAGATTTATACTACTTTCTTCCAAGAACATTGTTGATTACCCAGAGCAAATACGGAGGCAGTAAAACAAATTATTTATTTTGTGAGAGTAATATTGTTATGTATTAATCGATCAGGACACTCATTTGTCCTAGCAGACGCTGTGTGCATGTAAAGGAAGTGAAATGGAAACTATTCAGATATATATCAGTGAGATAGAATTCCACAAGAATGACTATTTGTACCGTAAAATTTAAGATTTTATAAAATAGTTCCTAGGCTGTTATTGTAGAAATTATATCTGTGCCAATAGCTTAAAATTTTTGAAAGAAACCTTCTACGCCAAAGATGCGCTTCAGGACCATTGTTCGGTTGATTAAGGTTGTTCTCCGTTCGTTCCCTTTCCAGAACGGTATGACGGGAATCATTCCACCATATTTTTCGGAAATGTGATGAGAGCTTGACTCTTAACTTTCTCATCTCTAGACTAACATACACGAATCTGATCTGTCGGAAACATGTGTATGGAGCAGGCGCTGGGAAAAAATAAGATAGTAGGAGACATTTCCTCCATAAGATATGATTCTAGCATTTGACTAACATTCACTTCTCGATATGAAATGTAATACGAAAGGTGCAATTAAGATTATGGAGGCAGTATTTGCACCACTGTATTAGACGAATGCTAAACAGACGTCACTAAACATTATCGTCTTTGTATACAACATGTCCCAACGGGAGTATAACATACGATACAAATGTAAAACTCAAACTTGACTGATTGTATGTATCATAAGTTTATGGCACTCTCTACAGCGTTAAATTTTATTAAGCCCTCCCCATCTTTGGAACAAGAGCCTTTCGTTTAATCTCCTTGAGATGTAAGGCTGATATAGTAAAGAAATTTCTTCAGACACCTCTTCATAATTGTACAGAGTGTATTTGTAACGCTTTCTAGCGAAAACATAAGCGTTCTGTATCAGTCATACTTTAATCCAATCACTAAGTGTTTAAACGATCATGCCGCAATGGCGAGGAATACTATTAAGTGTCTTACATTAGAATTTGTCTTTTGTGAGATTTATATATAGTGTGTTTCTGAGAGCCAAAATACGTCTTTTTTGGAGTTTCGGTATTGTGGCCAAAAATGAATTGCGTACTCTAGCGATAAATCCAGTACTAAATTCTAAACACGATAAATTCTAGCTGGTGTTAGTGATAGGACCATCCAAACTAGTAAAGAATATAATGGATTTTAACTGATGCAGAACGTCTTTATATTTGGGTTTAATGAATCAGTTGGAGCCCTCACAAAACTGTTCCTTAATGGTCGGAGTGACACGTGTTGTGATATGCGGCTGGAATGTTTCCCACCATACTGCTTCACTATTAGGAGCCTCCTACATATCTTGGATTATAGTTTATCCATCGCTGAAGTTACAGGATAACATCACACACAAACACACACACACACACACACACACACACACACACACACACACTAACACTTATTGCACGTCGTGCTGCAGTACCTTATATGTAAATCACTGTTGATATCTATTTATATGTAAGCTCTGTGAAACATATCTTGCATTGGTAACGAATAAAATGCATTAGAAATGTGAAGAACCCACTGCAGCGCTGACGGATTCTTTATTGAGTTTCTGTGATTGTATTTTATGTAAATACTGAGATGCAAATACAAAATGGTCTTTATTCTGTCACTGTGTTTTGTTTCCAATACGATTTCCGGTGATGACGCCATATTATGATCTTCTGCTCAGTGACAAGATAATTCAGCGACAAACTACGAGAAATTTCCAGTTAACATTAAAAAGGATAACACAAGTAAAATATATCTGTCCGCTGATTCCATCAACTTTTATGCTTAGCTAATCCGTAAAATCATACGCAAATAAGAAAAAGAGTTGAAAAACTGGTAGCTGCGCATACATCTCTTATTTTAAATTATTACTGACTTATTGATGACAGCACCTATCGTTATCTTTGTATAAAGTACGTTAGGGTAGTTTTATTGACTAAAATACGCTGTGTCGTTCGAATTTGCATCAAAAGCAGAAACACAGAATTTGTCGAGGTCCTCTTAGGTAGCTGCAGAAATCGGCAAGATGGTTAAACTAAGGGGAAGTGCATTCAAATGATTTAGAACGATGTCAAGTACAGTCGGGGACAGATTTCGCGAGACCCTCGCCTTTTTATTACACTGAACTGCAAGTTTAACTGCCTATTGAGCAGCGTAACAAGTTAGAATACACAGTGCTACCAACATACTATTTAACAAAACCTCCAGTTTCCTCTGCCGTAATGCCAACGGATAATTGTCATCTACTATCATCACAGTCAGTAATAACAGCCTTTCTCATGACGCGCCTTTTTTTTTTATAACATGTCAGTAATCGATTTTACTAACTGATTTGCAACTCTATATTTCCCATTACATTTTAACACATTGACTTTCGGCCACATAAAGCTTGCCGTTTGGTAGAATGCAGACCATTTTTATGGTTTTTGAATATTTAAGAAGACTAACTAACAATTTAAGAAGAGTAGCTAACAATAAAGATCGATTTACCCCGTCTGAACTATCGCAACACTTCTCACAAAAATTAACATGTGTCACATTGGTACTCTTTCTGGACCGGCGCTAACAGCACTTATTCATCGGATAGACAAGAGGAATCCTTTCGTACTGTGTAACGAATTAGGAGAGGCACAAATTTTCATTGCCGTGATTCCATTCTACAGCTAATGGTTGTCCATATTCGCAAGCTCGAATACACTTAATATACTGTTTGGTGCGGACGATTGCTGGATGTTTTTACTCGAAAGAGAATAGTTCATTCTAACTGTGCTATCCACTACTTTTTAAACTTGCTATAGGCATAGCAACTAAAATATTGATTTCAATCTAAGACAAACATGAGTTAGCTGTAATCTAACTGAGACAATTTTTTTATGATAGAAAAAGACAGTCTACTCTGGCTCTGGTGTAATATTCCACAATATTTGTTATTTTACGAACTGACTTTCGGCTATGAAGATATCGTCAGGTGCGGCTGCGAAATTTTTGCGGGATCAGAGATTTTAAAATACTGCATCTACAGCATATCACAGTTAGCTTTGAAATATGGTAACTGTTAATGTTTGTTGTGGACTAAAAGCGCGATATAAAACTATTTACCTTACACAAAACAATATGTGACACATTAAGTAAGGAACCACATGACAAATTACAACAATTGTCCTTAGAAGAAAAAATAGTTGAACAATATTCAGTAAACTACGGTGAAGTGTTATAAGGGACTGAATTAACAAGGTAATCTGGACCTTAACAAGTCTTCATATTATAAACTGCTACAAAATATTGCTAGTGAGATTGAACAGGTAAGTGAAACAATGAACAAAATAAATGAAGTAAAGGAAAAATAAGACACATGAGTACGAAGGGTAATTCACAAAGCGGTCTGGATGTGATTACTAGCATTGTCTGCAGTTGGTAAGAGAATTATATCGGATCATTCAGTACTAAGATTTGGCCGTTGGGCATATGTTAAATAATTTCCATTATTTCAAAAAAGTTCATCTCTCCATTTCTGGATGTTATGTAAGACTTCGAGTTGCACGTCGCAACTGTGTCCTCTTTCAAGCAGGTGACCTGCAAAAGTTTCCTGTATCGATACATTAATATTACAATAACCTACAGAGCGTCATGGATCGATGTGGGAATGGTGATTCTAAAGGAACCCGAAGGAATGTAAGAAGTTGCAGATTGCAGTGGTTGTTAGTGTTACCAGTAGCACATCTAGAGAGTGAACTCGTAGAGAGAAGGGTAATCTAATTTTTGAAATGGGGGAGGCCAATTTAAGCCTGCTTCTTGTTTGCAATTCTCATATATTACTACCCACAGCTAAAAATGTTGATAATAGAATGTGAACCTCTACTTACTCAGCTAACTAATATAAAATCAGCATATAATTTATATAATTAATTATGATCATCTGACAACATATCGGCATGTAATAGTAACACATACGATTTTTTAAAATGACAACTCCAAGAATCAAAGCACTAAAAAGAGAAGCCTGTTTGTTATATTTTTCCAGTTGACATAGAACTGGTCAACAGACACAAACATTGGTAACTCGTGCCCTGCTCTTATCATTTTTTCTTGCGTTTCTGTACATTGTTCACTACATTTTTGCCATCACATAAGAACCGTCTATGTAATTTTAAAAATACTGAAGAACCACCAGCACTACGGACAAATTTTGGATTCGAGCCTGACTCGAACGTGAGACCCTCGGAATGCTGTCGAGAACCAATGCATCGGACCACCCGAAAGGTGCCTACAACCTTCCTCTGTAATGCTGCAAAAGTGCGGCGCCCTGTGACCTCATCCTCGGGTTCAGTGACGGCTCAAACAGACAGGTGTCGACACGTACTGAGAAAAGGCCAGAGCTCATAAGTTTATGTGATGTTTGAGGAAGGTTAATGAAGTCATATGGTATCAAATATCGCAGGCGTGTCACACGATGGGAAGGTTGTCACCTCCCCCCCGCCACCATCTCAGTCCAATCTCATCGCATCTCTTGATGCCTCTGCAGTGAAGATCAGATCGTGACACTCATCACTGAAATCACGCGGTTTCCTTATGGGTGGCTGAGGACACGCTGTCGCTCAGAATCGACATGAAAAGTCCTCAGAATGTGACGTAAGGAGGATAAATGAAACCACCCCTTCCTTTGGGGCGTTTATTTACACACAGTTCGCAGTCGAAAACGATAGATTTCATTGAGATGTGTAACAGAACTACGTTCTTGACAACCTTCGATATTTCTGTGCCACGTGATGACTGGGTGTTGTGTGTTGTCCTTAGGTTAGTTAGGTTTAAGTAGTTCTAAGTTCTAGGGGACTGATGACCATAGATATAAAGTCCCATAGTGCTCAGAGCCATTTGAACCAACCTTCGATATTGCTGACATTCAACAGAATATTAAAACCCTTCTTTAAGGACATAATGGGGCTGCAAACCCACTGAACGTGATTTGGAGTGTAGCACGACCGCAGTTTTTGCTCTGGGATAAGGTGGTAGCTGTGATCTTATTGATGATAATTTCTACCTGGTGTAATTTCGTTGAATATTTATTATTTTGAAAATTGGTTTTTGGCTGTTACGCCGTCGTCAGATACAAAAATAAATACTCGTACGTGTGGCTGTGAAATTTTTGTAGAATCACTGGCAGCCGTTCAAAATGTTTCGACGAAAATCGAACTTCATCCGAAGCAGCTAAGGGTGTTTACGCTTTTTCAGCCTCCTTGTTTCGCATCCTCCTGTGGCGCAGTCATGGAGGGGGGGGGGGGGGAGGGTCGACATAGATATATGTAAGAATATAGTCGCCAAAGGTCCCTCTAAGGCCCCCTCGTTCGGCAACACACTTTTTGCCACTCGCCAACTTTGTTGACCACTTTAAAAATGTACATGTAGGGAAACAACCCTTGCCCGAGTCCTAGGTGCCCAGGGGCAGGCGACCCCTTCGTCACTCCCCAGATTTCGCATGCCCGCAAGCAACGCCGTAGCGCCACTCAGCCGAAGGGTGTCGATGAGGTTGCCTGTCCCGCAGGCAACAGGAATCGTTGCATAGTTGTCCTAGTGCAAGTACATTTTTAAAGTGCTCAAGAAATGTACGTGGGTAAAACACTAAGGGTGTCGTCGAACTGGAGGGTCTTGGAATCTTTTCCGTTGTATTCAAGCCACGCCGTGTCAATATCGCACCCTGACCCTCTCCCTCTTTCACTCCTCCCTTCATCTTTCCCGTAATCACTCTCCAGGATGGCGCGAAACAGGTCGGCCGAAAAAGTATAAACACGCTTTGCTGCTTCGTATCACGTTCATATGTCGTCGAATCGTTTTGATCGGTCCGTAGTGGTTCCACCTTGTACACTAGAACTAAAATTGGAGTCACGCTACACTTCAAACCACATTGCAGCCCCGTGACGTCCTTAAAGAAAAATATAATCTTTCTAGGAGTGTCAGCAACGTCGAAGGTTACCAAAGATGTCGTTCTGTTGCAGATAGCAGTGCAAGTTGTCGTTTTCGATCATGAAATGTGTGTAAATGAACGCCCCAAGGGAAGGGGTGGTTTCATTGACACCATTTATGCCACATCCTGACGTGTAGGTTTCTAAGAGCGGTGTGTCTTAAATGTTTCCGTCGGCCACGCATAAGGAAACCGCGTGATTTCAACGCTCGGCGTCGTGGTCCTGACCTCCATTACAGAGGCGTCAAGCGAAGGGGTGACATGTGGGTGGACCGGTCTGTGCAGCCCTCCATCGTGTGACACGTCCACGATAGCGTTGGGCGGAATTGTGGTGAAACTTGGTGCCGGCGTGACATGCTTAAGACGCGTTACACCTCACATGAACTTCTGCGCTTTGGCCTTTTTCTCCCCGCATGAGTCGGCGCCTTTCTGTTTGAAGCGTCAGCGAGCCCGACGGTGACGTCGCAGGGGGCCGTGCTTTTCCATCATTACAGAGGAAGGTTTTAGGCACCTTTGAACAAATTACAAACTCCTGCGACGTGATGGGAGAAAAGGCGGGGTTTCAAAAAGTGACCTTTCAATTCCTTTACGCATCTGCACAGAATCTTCTCTGGATGCAGCACTAGACAACCACTGGACACCGGACAACAGCCATTGTCCGCCGATGTGCTCGCGACTCTTCGCACGTTGTGCCAATGATCTACAGCGCAAGGTGCTGCACTCTCATAGACAAGCATAAGATTATTTATTAATGCCGTCTGAGTTTCCTCGCGAAGTATCCTCGCTAAATCGAGTGAACACTGTGCAGTAATAACACTGGTCCGACCACTGCTCATTCAGCATGGCCGTGAGGAATATCAAAATATGTAATCCACAACTGCCAACAAATTTTACCTGTAAAAAAGGTAGGTGCATACATTCCTGGCGCTTCTGGTCGGCGTGTAAGTCTTGCAGGCTGTTTAGGGCTGCACATTTCAATTGCCATTCCTTAATTGAGGTTTTAGTGTTTTTCTTGTAGTGACATTATAGGGCTGCGTATCAGAACATTAGAAAATCAGGAAACTCTAACTTTGTGACTTTTCGCTCGCTTTGGGTACTGACCTTTATTTTGTGCGATGCGGGGTCTTGGAGGGGGGCGGGGGGATGGGTGTGACAGATGTCTCATGCAGTTTGAAACATTTGCACCGTTTTAAATAGATCGTGTTGATGTGAATTATTGTCGTATCCTAAGGGCAAGGTTTAAAAGTTGAGGATAAAAAGAAGGTATGAAGATAGGTTTAATTTCCTGTTAACAACGAGGTTATTAGGGATGGAGCAGGTAGGATGAGGAAGGAAGTTGACCATATTCTTTCAACAAAAATTACCAGTATTTGCCTTTTACGGTAAATCTGAAACAACATGGCCAGATGGTACTTCTGAACATGGGTGTAGATGTACTGCGTGTTGTAACCGAAGAAAATCAGTGGATGGTAGTGTATGCAGTTTTGCCTGAACGCTATTAGCTGCTTCCGCGAGCATACCTGTAGAATATGTTAAATGGTGACGAGATTTGGTGTTTTTATGTTAACTAAATTGAAAGACGTTATTGGTTGAGCATTAACAAAAAAAGTATCTCAATCAAAGCTCTAATTTACTCGACAGAAGTAATGTTATATATTTCGTGGCACAAAGACGGTGCTGAGCACTATGGACTGACTCCAGAAGTATGTCCATTGCCGCCGGCATTTGTTGTCAAAAACTGACACTTTGCAGTCGCAATATAAGGAAAAATACCAAAAAGATTCCATCAGATTTTGATACTGCACTATAAAGCCTGTACAATTTCGAAAAAGAAACTATCGTGAAGCTAGATTATTCCTTTGGTCTTACACCCTCAAAAGTTTACCTTGAATGATCATTTACAAGAAATTATCAGAAAAACTAGCTTCAAACTTGGCTTGTCGCCATCCTTAACTGCATGTTAATATGTTCCTACATGCGTGAAATCGAAAAACTATCAGAGTACTGTCAGTCCGTTTCAGATAATGAGAGAGAATATCCTGATCATGTATCACTTCTCTCTTATGTTTATCTGCTGTGTTCAATAAACTAATGAATAGCACTATAAGCATCTAATATAAATGAATTACAACTTATTGTCATAACTTTATGACGAAAGTTTATTTTTATAAAACAAGGTATCCGGAATACCAGCCTGCACAAATCATCACAAATTACCAAGATATTTAATACTTTTGTCTTTGAAATGTTTTGTGTCAACGTGCAGTGCGCAGTCATATTCTAGTAGCGGTAAAGGACTACGACGAAAGTATGGAAATGTGGCAGTGGGAATAGTCACATAACGAAACCTAGTTAATAAATTATTCAGTGCCACAATTTAGTTAGCAGACGTGTGTATTCAAACAACTAAAAGATAGCCCAGGAGAAGAAGAGAACTTCAGACTTTAACAAGTGTGCACGTGTTTCACCTTCAGATCTGCTCTGGGTACTGATAGGTAGTGATAATACCTAGGAGGGAGAAGTTTCTTACGATTTTATTACTGAATGTCAATCACGCTGCTTGTAGCAATATTACGAAAGAAGAAAAAATTTCTGCAGTCAGACTGGAACCAGAACTAACACAGTTTTTCCTTTACAGCGCAACTACGTTACTGTAAGACTACCGAACATCTGTGGCAGATAGTCCTTTCATTGCCACATTAATGGCTAAGACTGTTAATTCACAAATTAAAAGACAAAACTGATTGTAGTTCCTGCTTGGAACGAGCTTACAAGACTCAAAACCATAAATTTATTAACTCAATGTTGGCTTTTAAGTGAAAATTATTAATAATATTAAATCAAAATGAGAAGAAAATGACAAGTGAGTATGGAAGGATAATTGTCACCCACTCCAGGAACTAAGCCGAATCACAGAGTTGCTAAACAAATTACGGAGCCTTGTTACATTTAAGTTACCCCAGGTGCAGGCAGGCCTTAATTTCGCTCCTGAGCTGTTTCTTGTACTTCGAAGAAGCGGTGTAGGCACCCATCGAGCTGATCAAACAAATACGTCAGTGAGTTTTGTTTGTGTAGAGAGGTGTCGGATCTAAAGTGTCATTACGAATAATACTCAGATTCATCCACTGCTTTATGAACATCATACATTAATAGCAGAGTGAGACAACTGAGTAGCTATTCTCTTCTGCAGGTGCCACAATAGTTTTCTTTTTTAGGTCTTAAGCAAACTTGAAACGGAAAACACATTCGTCAGACGCAAGTCACTTATTTATAATTTTCTAGTAACATCAGTAGCTATACTGTAAACATTGTTGATAACAATTTTTGCTCTTTTGACCATTAAGGGCTTAAAAACAGTTGTTGTTAGGAATGCTTTATTAAGATAAAGTGAGCTCGAAAACTTGAGAAGGCTTTGTGTAGTGCAAATCCTATTCCAGCCTCTGCTAACGTGAATGGAGAAGTTGTTGTCATCAGAACATGCAAAAAGAACACAAAACACTGACAGTATTGTGTAGAATATGTTTTCAATAGGGACAACTACCGGTCAATCCACTATAATTGAAAGAACGCAAAATATTGTCTATTTGTAATGATTATAATATGACTGTTGCTAAAGCTTTGTTATTAAAAGCGAAGTGCTTCTGATGAATGAGCTTGTCAACCTGCAGTACGCTTTATAAGGAGGGAAAATAAATGAAAATGTGTGTAACAAACTGGGCGTGTGGTGGAGTGTTCGCACAGTGCCTCGCATTTGGCGATGTCTCCTCTTAATTTCTCTTTGATTTCATACTAGCGGAGCCTTGAGGCTATCAAAATAGTTATATGGGACTTACTAAGGTATAATTGTTAGAACAGATGTTAAATAGTACCGTACGTGTGGCTGAATATGACTCAACCGGCAACACTTATATTAATTTCATTCTATATGCTGGCGACATGAAGAACGAGTTCTGAACTGTTCTGAATGTTTGTTCCTTGTCTCGTGCAAGTTTCCAAGACTGTGCTGTGTCTGCTGATACTCAGAACTGATTGAATATATGCTCAAAGCTGTGACTGTTGAACAGGTTTATTTAATCTTAGAAGCTCGCTACAGTAGTTCGTAAAGTAATACAGGGTTCCTTCTGCTGAAGGCACCAATGACTGCAAGTTCATAAGTAAGAAAATAAAGAATTGGAAGTTGGAACAAGGCCTACACTCAGGACGAGGCAGTAAATCAGTGTGGCGGTACAGGGGAGAACTCTGTAAATCTTTGGAATCACACAAGGATCTAATAGTAATTTTTTTTCACTTAAAGGATTAGGTAATAAGCCTCTTCAGACTTCAAATTTTTAAGGCTGTTTCTTTCTCGGCCTTCCAATGTCTCTTTCTTCTGAGTGCTTCTATTTGTTTACAATGCCTGGAATTCTGTTATCATCCACACGTTTAAGATGTTGCCTCAATTTCTCCCTATATTAAACCTCTTAGTTGTTTAAGTTCAATATTTCTAATTATTTTCGTATATTCTCATTTCACGTAAGACCCCCCCTTGAACAACCTTTGACAGATCCTAGAAGTCTCATTTTAGCCGACTGTATGCTGCTTTTGTTTTCCTGTTCGTCTATCCGAGGTGCACTGCCAAAGAACAAGATAGAGACAGCAATTGTTTTGTAAAATTTTAGCTTTGTGCCTTTCCCCGTCTTGTTCTTTAAGGGGCTCCGGAACGCCCTATACTTGCAATGTTAAAATAACGCTTATAAATTACATCTTTCCTCACAAAGTACTTGAGGTAGGAAGTTGAGCTTTTTACAGATTATTTATTGGAATATGGGCTACAACTTAACACAGGGATTTTACAAAATTTTAGTTCAGTTATTAAAGATGATTTTTTTCAATTGTAATGAAAATTCACAACATTTTTTTGCAATTTTTTATTTACATATTCAAAAATATACAGTTTTTTTGGAAAAAGGCTGTGTTAAATTATGCAGAAGGTACTGTGTAACATTTACTGAAAGTTTGAAACAAATATGTTTGGAAGATCCTTAGAAAACATGTAATTAGTATGAGAAAATAAAAGTTTTGGGAATCGAGCGACAAAGATTGGATTAACTTTTTAGTGCATTCCAGGTCCATAGGATGGATTATCTACATCCTCTGCAAACTCCTCCTCCAGCTTCCTCTTGTTCCTCCTCCTGTTTACTCTTGCTTGTATTTCTAGACTCTTTACAGCCCTGTCTGCAGCCCGAAGGCGTTCCTTGTCTAAAGCAAGCATCGCTCGTACCATGTTAGAACCTATCTTCATTCCCATATTTCTAAATACCTTGCACCTTACAATGTTGCCATCATTGAAAGTCGCAACAGCATCATACACACCAAAGTGAAGTGTTTCTATTCCAACAAATACAGTCTTGGGGATTCTTGACCATATAACACTATTTACACTTTCATTGGGGTTTTGAGTTTTTCCGTGAATACACTTTTTCAACAGTTCAGGTGCTGCTAAGTCTCTGAAAATAGGTTTTATCACCTCCATACTTTATCTCACATCACTAAAATGTACCTGATGAACACGGACGTTAATAATAACACCATTTGACAGCAGTTTAACAGCGCCACAGTGGGTCACGCCCATGTAGAACACATTTCAAAAAAAATTTAAAAATAGTTGTAGTCTTCGGAATTGAATAAATTATGTATCTATTAAAAGGTGATAGTCTGAAGATTCAGAAAACGCAAAAAAGTAAAAATTGAACTTTTCATGATTTTGAGCCTTTCTGGAGCCCCTTAAGGGCCTGTTTACATTATTCTGGTTCATGTTCGGTTTTACATGCAGGTATTCCAGTTGCAATATATTCATTTATCGTCTGTCATTTTCATTTGTAGTTCACTATTGCTATGGGGTGTATGGGTAGCGCATGCTCTAAGCCAAAGCGGCCGTATGTGTATCTCTACTTGCTCGTCATCAACTCGCTCGTGACAACACTGACCATTCCTATCCTGTATATTGTTAATGGTGACGAGAAATGGTGTCTTTATCCTAACATAAGGAAAAGAAAGGAATGTTTGAGCCCAAACAAAGCAGAAACTCCCCGTACAAAGACTTGCGCACATCACATGTTATTCATCTGGTGGAACAACGACGACGTGGTGTACTACGAATTGGTTCCCCGAGGTGTAGCCATCACTGCTGACATTTGCTGTCAACAACTGAGACGTCTTGCAGACGCAATCCAAGAACAACGACCAGGAGGACTGCATGAAGTGATGCTGCTCCACGATAAGCCCGCCCGCCCGCATTCTGGTAGAGTGACAAAAAAGTTATACAGGAGTTGGATTAGGAAGTCATTCCGCACTCACATTATTCACATGATCCATCGCCTTCAGATTTTCATATTTTCCGCTCTCTATCGAACAACCTTCAAGGGACTTTGTTTCTGGAGAAAAATTTACTCCTGCCCGCATCTCGTGGTCGTGCGGTAGCGTTCTCGCTTCCCACGCCCGGGTTCCCGGGTTCGATTCCCGGCGGGGTCAGGGATTTTCTCTGCCTCGTGATGGCTGGGTGTTGTGTGCTGTCCTTAGGTTAGTTAGGTTTAAGTAGTTCTAAGTTCTAGGGGACTGATGACGATAAATGTTAAGTCCCATAGTGCTCAGACCCATTTGAACCATTTTTTGAACCAAAAATGTACTCCGAACATGGCTCGTCGTGCTTCTGCCTCAAAACCACATGATTTCTACCGTCGCCGATTCGAAAGGTTACCCCAGCGTTGGCAGAATATTGTAAATAGTGAAGGACACTGTATAATTGACGACTACAGCCTTTGTTATGAGTATTGTTGTGTTTATTAAACCATTATTGTTATTCAAATTGATACCGCACCCTAAATGTCTAAAACTGGATACTTGTTCCAGAGGATTGTCTTCAATAATAACTATCGATCCGGCTAGGTGTTCTCCATAGCAAGCCATAACATTAGATTCAGTGGGATAGTTTTGCAGGTTGTAGTACTGTCTTCCTAGTTCATATACGAGTACATAGAATGTTGTAAATTTGCTTCCTTATTCTGCGCTAAGTCTACATCATCTGCATATAGCACAGCATGCAGATGATAGCTTCGTTTCTTTTATACCCGTTTATGTACTTCATTCTTCCATTTTCTTATGAGATACTCAGTACAGACGTTAAAGAGTGGTAGTGACTAGCTATATCCTTGCCTAATGCTTGATTTATCATTATCTCTTTTAATTTTCGAGCTGTCTGTGTTTGTCATTATTTTGGAATAATCCTATAAGTTTTTGATTGCCTGTAGCCCCATAAGATGCTTGGGATATGCTCTTTCTTCCATTATTGTCCATAGTTTACCTCTTGTGACTTACTCAGAAACTTTTTCCAAGTCAATAAAAATAACGTGTTTTTCATTGGCTTCCTGTCGTTCTTCCTGAATTCTTTTAATGCTGAAAATATTATCGTTTGGGGAGCTTTTCACCAAAATTTACTTCATTCTTCTGCTAGGAATACATCTGCTATTTCTCGCAAGTGATTATTTAATACTTTTGAGTAATTTCTATAAAGTTTATGTAAAAGACTTACATCTCTGTAATTGTCACATTCATTTCTCAATCCTGTTTCAAGAATAGAGATACTTTATAGCTTCGTCATCTTTGATTGAATAAATGTAGAAGTCTTCACTCACACAACATCCTCTATACTTAATAAGATCGATATTTACTCCATCTGAGCCGCACGCTGTATGACTTGAATTCTTTTTAAAACCTATTCAAGCTCGTCTAATGTCGCTGAGTCAGGTTGTAACGTTTAAGTCTAAAGTAAGGTGTGATGTTTGTATCCAACAAGGAACAGTTTATCAAGTGGTGCGCTGACTGCGTATCTGATTGCGTGTACCTTTATATTTACCTGACCCTGTTTTATACAATATATTAGCAAGAAAGCAATACCAGTGAATCCAAACTAATTAAAACCTGTGCGCGATAATCACAAATCAGAGGTAAGTACATTCAGATCCACTCGATCTTACTACAGCGCTGTAAATCTGAATACGTACAAGAGTGGTACCTGTGAGAAAACACACAAACTGTGTGAAATAAATTTCTCATGTCGTACTGATGTCATCTTGGATATCACCTTGGATAACGCGTTGTTCTGCTCTCAGCACTACTAAACTAACTACAGTTGCAAAAGCCAAAATGCAAGAAATTTGACTGAGACACATTTAAAATTTGTTTAAAAAAAAAAACAAAGACTTGGAATTGGGGGACGGAACATTACCGAGCAGAAAGACTGTAATATCTTACTTGAAAATATTACTTTATTGTGAAGCTGACTTGCAATTGTTAAGTCATATCAAAAAAATTACATTTATGCAAACAAATGATCTTTACAAACAAAAGTGCAATAAAAAACTTGCTGTTATGTACAAATCTGGCCTCTTCAAATCCGTTACACAGCAAAAACACATAAATACATGAATATTGATTATCTTATTGTAGATCGATGTAACAATATGTAGAAAGATTTTTCATCAAAATTTCACAATAATATTTGAAGCATTTACTTAATTAATGTTACTTCAAATCTTATTTCTTCCATATATCCTTAATACACAACACTGACATTATTACACTGAATATTTAATACCAAGCGACTGCCCTCTCCGGAGCATCACTACGGAAACTGCCAGCTTCTGGCGCGCTACTCCTACTACTCCCGAGAAACAACTGCTCCCTACCGCCCGGCCTAACATTTAAGCTCTTTGTAACACATACTCTGCCTCAGCGATAGCTGCCTCGCAGCGTTCTTTCACACATACATCTTTATAATCGATATATCGCTTATGCTCTTGTATAATACGTTGAAATTTACAATCATAATTACATATACTTGTTGTATTGAGGTGTCACGGGTTCCCTGTGTGTTGCAGACGTTTCATATTCCAATGTTTTCTTTGTAATGTTTCATCCACTGTTCTTCATTGATTACATTGCTACTGGCAACTTTTTTTAAGTTTTTAGAGGTTTTGTAGGCAAAATCCTGCCTTCCATTTTTTTAAGTTCAGTGTTTGTAATCAATGAATCTTGCTATGCTTTCCTTATTACTTGTTAATCTTGGTTTCGCTTATTTTTATGTTGATGCTATATATTCTTGTGTTCTGCGTAGTAAAAGAAGTTCATATGCTTTTTATTTTTCTTCCATGGCTTGCCCTATCTCTGAGTACTATATCCTCAACTCACTTTCCTTTTCTTCTTCCCAATGCTTCGAGCGCTGCTTTTTATGTAGAGCCTTAAATGTTATTTCACTCAGTCTGAATCATCAGCTGTTGAAATGGTTAAGAGATACTGCAGCAATCTGTGTTGGTAGAGTTATCTATTACTTTCTTTCTGCAATAAATACAATTTGAGTACTTCCTCTGAGGAACTGCCTTCCTTTTTACAGAATTTCTTCCATTTGGATATTAATATATGTCTTTTCTCCTTTAAACTCTTACACACCGTAACTGAATTATCATTTTTGAGTTGAGAATAAAGAAATCTATTACATACTTAGTGCTACTCGTGCGACGACTGGGCAGGTGCCTAGTAGTGTGTAAATTCCTTTGTCGAACTAAGCTGAACAGCCCCTTCAGGGATACCGGCATATTTGTATTCAGACATTATCTCTGTTATTCTTTGATGGTATTTACGGAATAAAAAGGTCTTTTTCGGATCGTCTGATACTTATATATCAAGCAGCACGAAACGCAAGAAAAATTTTTTATCGAGCTTTTATCCTCACCATGACTTCAGAGTGGTGTCCCGTTTCTAATGCAAAGTCGAGAATTCTCAGAAAATAAAAAAGTCGACAATGTTATTTTTTATTACTTCTGAAAATAATACTATGGTGCCAAAAATGTATTCATACCCCCCTGTCCGGGCACTCTGAGTGTACTAAAAAAAGTACAGACACTTACTGTTAAGATCATGACGGTGTTTTTTCTGGAATGAGTCAATGGAAGTAATTGCGTGAGTTCGATCAGGAGTTGGCTGTATAAGTTCGTTTGTAATCCTGGAGAGGTAGTAGCTCTGACATCACACACAAAAAAAAGAGTGATCGGAGTTTAATGTGCCGTTAACAATGGGGTAATAAAAGGCGGTGTGTAAAACCGGATGTTGCAAGAACGGGGAAGAAAAGCGATTTTTCTCTTTCAGATGAACAATTTCGGCATCTTCCTTAAGCGATTTAGTTTGAAAACCCAAATCAAGATGGCCCGAATCTAACAACTCCCAGGTACTGGTTCTGTTTCTTAACCACTTCACCGTTTCGTTCGTTGAGAGCAGAGGCGTATTCGGGTAGTGCAAGCGATAATGCACTGGATGCAGAAGTCAGGTTTCCGGGTTCCCGACACAGTCTGGCTCACACTATTTTCTTGATGTAAGTGACCGATACGCAACGTATACCGCAAAGGCAGGAGGAACCTCAGCATACAACTCTGGATCAGCCATTTCAGAAGACTACCGTTACGTTTCAGGTATGGAGATGGGAGACACAAAGACCCATCAGGAGGTGACTGATCCGTTTACAGAACAAAGTGCAGTTAAGTGCTCGCTTTTCTGTTGGTATAGCTACCTACTAACCAGAGCACTTAGTCAGAAAGTTCTAATTTGTTTACATTTATGGCGTCATAAGCTACGCCATGTTGCATCATCATCCTTAGCAATGACGTCATCGTCAGGCGACAGGCTATGCCCCACTCATCCATTCACATACCTCTCCGTGCGCAGCTCGTGGTCTAGTGGCTAGCGTTGCTACCTCTGGATCATGGGGTCCTAGGATCGATTCCCGGCCGGTTTGGGGATTTTCTCTGTCTGGGGACTGGATATTTGTGTTGTCCTCATTATTTCATGGTCATTCGTAAAAGTGGCTAGACTGGACAATGTCAAGATTGGAACTTTGTACGGGCGCTGATGACTGCGCAGTTGAGCGCCCACAAAACGAAACATCATCATCTTCCCTCTCACCTCTGCTCTCCTACAGTTAGAGCCTAGTAGTTTAGCAGCAATTAATATGAGTCAGTCACAAAATAGCCCCAGAGGAGCCATTGTAGCTGTACTCAAAAGTACCAAACGATATAAATGTTCTTGTCATATTCGAAGAGATTTACCCAAAAAGTTACATAAAGTGTACAAGTAGCAGAATTTCTACATATAAAATAAGTTAGCAAAACAAACACACACACACACACACACACACACACACACACACACACACAATGTTTCTACCATGAACATATATCTTAAACAGCACTAACGAATCTACAAAAGTCGATTTATATACCAAACAAGGTGTAAGGCACTGTGGACACTCAAATTAATCTATTTCGTCATCCACATTGTTCTTTGACGTTTGTTACGTCTCACTTGATTTATTCAACCTCTAAAATGTATGCAAAAATACGTTAGCAATACGAAAAATACAGTGTTCATGCCAAACTCACAATATTATTTTCCATAAACGGCTTTGTAGAACATTAAAAAATGTGTACTGGACTGGGAATTGGACGTAGAATCTTATCAGCGCTGTAACTGACTAAAATACCCGTGTAGGACACATGACCCGACCTCACAGCTTTATTTCCACTTACTTATCTCCTACAATCCAGACCATACAGACGCTTTGTGGTTCCCTTGTTGGACTCCTTGGAGGAAGGGTACTGCATAGAAATGGTTTAGCCACAGACTATGAGACTGTTTCTAGAATGAATATTACACTCTGCAGTGGAATGTGTGCTGTTTTGAAACTTTTTAGCACATTAAAAATGTGATCCTAACCACGACGCAAACCCAGTACCTTGCATTTCGTGGGTAATGCTCTCATCTACTTTACTTTCACCAGCACCTCTCTCCGACTTCTAAATCTTCAAAAAAACTGTGAGGGTGGCTCGTCTGTCGGGTCTGGATGCTTAGCTGGTTAGAGAATTGCCCACAAAACAAGTTTCCGTGTTCGATTCCTGGTCCGGCACTCATTTGTAAGCTGCCGGAAGGGTTCATGACTGCTTATGTAAGCATGTTGCTTTCATAATCCACTGATCACATGAGGAAATCTTCAGTGGTGCTTATAGGAGTAGGATAAACACCGTCATTTTTAGTATGGTAATGAAAGAGTGTTTAATCGAGTCCTGATATCATTACACAGTGTCACTCTGATGGGAGAATATGGACCCGGAGACTGCAGAGAGAACAGTGTTGACACTGAGTGTTGTGGTGATAGTGACATTCAGTGTATGTCGTGTGATGTCTGGTGCTGCCATTTTCTAGTGATGGTTCTGTCAATTAATTATAAATTAACATAGGAGTTTCTACGAGAAGTACTTGGGTTGTATCATGGTACGTTGAAAAACATGCTGTTTCGCTGGAAAAGGGTGCTCAGGAATTTAATCTGAATAACATGGAACGTCTTTGGGAAGAACTGGAGCGTCGTTAATGTCAAATAAAGTCACCTCAGCATTTAATAACTGCTAAAGGTAATTCTAATGGAATTTCTCTCATAGTTTGGAATTTCTCTCCTACGGTACAAAGAACTTAAGGCACCGTCTTTCTTGATGTTTAAATGCTGTAATAACTCAAAAATAAAGCTCCATGGATTATTAATTGAGTTGTTAGTGTGTTTGGAACTAACAGCAATAAGCATCATCACATATTGTAGCTGATATAGAGGTTCTTCGGGTTAAAAGTATTTTTAAAAGTCGAAGAATTAACGTTTCAAGGAACGCTGCCTATATGTTACATCCGCCCTGTCAAGTAGCTGCTTCAGTAAGTGGATCCCAAAGAAAGATACTCCATTCCGTGTGGCCTCAGAAGCGTATGACTGATCCTACTTACAGGCATGAACCAAGCAGTCAGTTGCTACATCGACCAATAAAAGTTGATCATGGGACTGTGAATGAACAGAAGGGGCCACACGCAATCATAATATCGGGTAAAGCTTACATTCGAGTCTATTACAGAAACGAATTATAATTTACAACAAACATTTACATGTCCGTAAGAAAAGCACTATAATCGGACGAAAACAGTGAGTTACTACTGGTTACCAAAAACATCAGTTAAAAAAAGGGGTTAAAAACAAATATCTTCTGATATTTAAGAAGTTATTATAGGGATGAGACAAGCTGGATAGAGATATGCGGGCAAAGAGAAGTGGCAGTGGAACATGGCGCCGTATTATCCAGTCTGAACAATTTCGCGACCCTTGAGACTAGCCCCAGGTCCACCATGATGGACGTTTACTACTAAACGTGGACAAACACGAGCAATAAAAGTGAGGCTGCGTGATCTAGACTTTGTCCCAGCAAGAAAACAGCACACAGATGTGGCTGAGACTATTTTCTATCTCCAATTTGAATAGAGTTTCTTACAAAACAAGCGAGTTCTGATGTAACTCGATAAATCTGTTAGGTTGCTGGTGGTTTTTTACGTGAAAACTTTAAGACTTTTTAAATAGAACAAATGTTATTTTTACATTATACATCTTTGTTTTCCATGTCTGCATATTTGCAGCCCTCTGTCGTACAGGGCTCCGAATTGTAACGTGTAACGTAGCGGTGTGTAACGTAACTATGTCGGTGCGTGAGAGGCAGCGCGGTGTAATCGAGTTTCGAATTCAAGAGTTCGTCCACACATGGAGCATCCTCTCCTTCAGCATGACAATGCCGGACCACATATGAATCTGCAACATCTGCAACAATCCCACGCCTTGGATCCACTATCGTTGACCATCCTTCATACAGTCCCGATTTATCCCTATCCTGCTTTCATCTGTTTCCAAAATCTAAAGAACACCTTCGAGAACTTCACTTCGATAGGGATGCAGCGGTGCAAGCAAAGGTGAAGCCAAACATTCTACAGTGACGGTATCAACAAACGGATGTTCTGATGGGAGAAATGTGTTTATCACCAAGATGACTATGTTGAGTAATAAATACGTAGACACGATCAATAATGATGTAGAACGATAAAAACGTTTGTTTTATTTGAAAAGCCTTAAGAACTTTCTGATAAAAAATTCTGAGGCATTGTTTTTCACCACACCCTCACATTTTCCACACCTCTATCATCGCAGGAAGTCGTAGAAATAGTTATGTAAGTATTTGTACTCATTAATTAATGACATATTTGCTGAATGAAGTATCACATTTCATTTCATTGTACTGTCCCTGCACTTTGCCTATACAATCCAGTTAAAATCCTCACCTCACTGTGTTTCACATTACAGTTCTCTTAATCGATTTATATTACTGTACGCCCCATTGTATCCAGTTTAATGAAAAACAATACATCTTCTTCTGAAATAGAGCGACATTAAATTGTTAACACTTTCAAATGGTTCAAATGGCTCTGAGCACTATGGGACTTAACTTTTGAGGTCATCAGTGACTGTACTGCTGATAATATATACAGGGTGGCCAGAAATAGCACGAAAAGGTTGTAAGGATGTTTCAGGGGAGGATTGCTGAAAATTATTCTTAAGAAAATATTCGATTCGTGGCGCTGTTTCCGACTTATTCAGCATTGAAGTCAGGCAGTCATGTCGTTGGGAGCACATATTCAAACAGCCTGCAAAGGCGATGTCGCCAAACATGTACGAGTACTTTGTTTGGTTTCCTCAAACCGAACAAATGTAGCTGTTGATCACCTACCTTAAATCCATCGCTTCCGAAAAGGCACATTTTAACTGGTAATGAGCATGTCAACAAGTGGTAGTGTGGTGTCACCGCCAGACACCACACTTGCTGGGTGGTAGCCTTTAAATCGGCCGCGGTCCGTTAGTATACGGCGGACCCGCGTGTCGCCACTGTGTGACAGCAGACCGAGCGCCACCACACGGCAGGTCTAGAAAGACTTACTAGCACTCGCCCCAGTTGTACAACCGACGTTCATAGCAATGGTTCACTGACAAATACGCTCTCATTTGCCGAGACGATAGTTAGCATAGCCTTCAGCTACATTTGCTACGACCTAGCAAGGCGCCATAATCCTTTGCTATATATATTGTGGTTATAACATGTACCGTCAAGAGAGATGTTCTACAATTGTGGATTAAAGTTAAGTATTATATCAACTACGTACTTTATTTGAAATTCTCAAGATATTGTCCTCTTCCAGACCTCACGCCAGTCAGCGTGTAATTAAACGCGTGCATTTCGGCCTCCTCTAGAAAAACAGTGTTGGCTCTTCTGCCAACACTACAAAAGGTAGCTCACGGACCTACAGATGGCTGTGCATTTTAGAGCGCGCAAGCGCTTGAATCACGCGCGCAACGACCTGGTTAGCTAACTTCAACGCTAACTAACTCTGGTATGTCGTACGTATCGAATCTTTTTCCTAACAATTACTCCTCTGCAAAATCTCACCTGAAACATCCTTACAAGTTTTTCAGACTGTCTCCGACCACCCTATATATAGAGAGAGAAAGATAAAGTAAGATAGAGAAATTGAAGGGTGACGAGATAAAACCTTCCTCTTGCAACCAGGCTAGTGATCTAGAATTTCACTAATAAGGAACCTATTCAGTGCGAGGTCGCAAATTCAGTCTTTAGTAAGGCTCATTTAAAAGTGTTGTGTTAACAATTATGACATCATATGTATCAGGACGGCGACAAGAAATGAGTGGTCGGGAGGTGCAGAGATCAATCTTTTGTTGAATGTATGTATTACACATCCCAAAATGGACATCGTCTATATCCAGAAATGTTCAAAAGAAACCATTAACTTGCACCGTGAAGTCCGAATGAAAAACGGCGCGCCACAGTGGTCACAAAGACTTACCCCATCAAGATCGAAGGCGAACTGCTTGGCAGCTACGAACCGTGCAAGACGTTCAGATAGGTATCTCTTAACAAACACATATACAATCACATTGGCGTAACAGGTTGATGAGAACTGACGGAATGTGATGGCATGCATCAGAATGCGAAACAGTCTGTCGTGGAGCTTTTCGTAAATATGAGGAAATGTTCAGTGGTGCTTATAGGAGTAGGATAAACACCGTCATTTTTAGTATGGTAATGAAAGAGTGTTTAATCGAGTCCTGATATCATTACACAGTGTCACTCTGATGGGAGAATATGGACCCGGAGACTGCAGAGAGAACAATGTTGACACTGAGTGTTGTGGTGATAGTGACATTCAGTGTATGTCGTGTGATGTCTGGTGCTGCCATTTTCTAGTGATGGTTCTGTCAATTAATTATAAATTAACATAGGAGTTTCTACGAGAAGTACTTGGGTTGTATCATGGTACGTTGAAAAACATGCTGTTTCGCTGGAAAAGGGTGCTCAGGAATTTAATCTGAATAACATGGAACGTCTTTGGGAAGAACTGGAGCGTCGTTAATGTCAAATAAAGTCACCTCAGCATTTAATAACTGCTAAAGGTAATTCTAATGGAATTTCTCTCATAGTTTGGAATTTCTCTCCTACGGTACAAAGAACTTAGGGCACTGTCTTTCTTGATGTTTAAATGCTGTAATAACTCAAAAATAAAGCTCCATGCATTATTAATTGAGTTGTTAGTGTGTTTGGAACTAACAGCAATAAGCATCATCACATATTGTAGCTGATATAGAGGTTCTTCGGGTTAAAAGTATTTTTAAAAGTCGAAGAATTAACGTTTCAAGGAACGCTGCCTATATGTTACATCCGCCCTGTCAAGTAGCTGCTTCAGTAAGTGGATCCCAAAGAAAGATACTCCATTCCGTGTGGCCTCAGAAGCGTATGACTGATCCTACTTACAGGCATGAACCAAGCAGTCAGTTGCTACATCGACCAATAAAAGTTGATCATGGGACTGTGAATGAACAGAAGGGGCCACACGCAATCATAATATCGGGTAAAGCTTACATTCGAGTCTATTACAGAAACGAATTATAATTTACAACAAACATTTACATGTCCGTAAGAAAAGCACTATAATCGGACGAAAACAGTGAGTTACTACTGGTTACCAAAAACATCAGTTAAAAAAAGGGGTTAAAAACAAATATCTTCTGATATTTAAGAAGTTATTATAGGGATGAGACAAGCTGGATAGAGATATGCGGGCAAAGAGAAGTGGCAGTGGAACATGGCGCCGTATTATCCAGTCTGAACAATTTCGCGACCCTTGAGACTAGCCCCAGGTCCACCATGATGGACGTTTACTACTAAACGTGGACAAACACGAGCAATAAAAGTGAGGCTGCGTGATCTAGACTTTGTCCCAGCAAGAAAACAGCACACAGATGTGGCTGAGACTATTTTCTATCTCCAATTTGAATAGAGTTTCTTACAAAACAAGCGAGTTCTGATGTAACTCGATAAATCTGTTAGGTTGCTGGTGGTTTTTTACGTGAAAACTTTAAGACTTTTTAAATAGAACAAATGTTATTTTTACATTATACATCTTTGTTTTCCATGTCTGCATATTTGCAGCCCTCTGTCGTACAGGGCTCCGAATTGTAACGTGTAACGTAGCGGTGTGTAACGTAACTATGTCGGTGCGTGAGAGGCAGCGCGGTGTAATCGAGTTTCGAATTCAAGAGTTCGTCCACACATGGAGCATCCTCTCCTTCAGCATGACAATGCCGGACCACATATGAATCTGCAACATCTGCAACAATCCCACGCCTTGGATCCACTATCGTTGACCATCCTTCATACAGTCCCGATTTATCCCTATCCTGCTTTCATCTGTTTCCAAAATCTAAAGAACACCTTCGAGAACTTCACTTCGATAGGGATGCAGCGGTGCAAGCAAAGGTGAAGCCAAACATTCTACAGTGACGGTATCAACAAACGGATGTTCTGATGGGAGAAATGTGTTTATCACCAAGATGACTATGTTGAGTAATAAATACGTAGACACGATCAATAATGATGTAGAACGATAAAAACGTTTGTTTTATTTGAAAAGCCTTAAGAACTTTCTGATAAAAAATTCTGAGGCATTGTTTTTCACCACACCCTCACATTTTCCACACCTCTATCATCGCAGGAAGTCGTAGAAATAGTTATGTAAGTATTTGTACTCATTAATTAATGACATATTTGCTGAATGAAGTATCACATTTCATTTCATTGTACTGTCCCTGCACTTTGCCTATACAATCCAGTTAAAATCCTCACCTCACTGTGTTTCACATTACAGTTCTCTTAATCGATTTATATTACTGTACGCCCCATTGTATCCAGTTTAATGAAAAACAATACATCTTCTTCTGAAATAGAGCGACATTAAATTGTTAACACTTTCAAATGGTTCAAATGGCTCTGAGCACTATGGGACTTAACTTTTGAGGTCATCAGTGACTGTACTGCTGATAATATATACAGGGTGGCCAGAAATAGCACGAAAAGGTTGTAAGGATGTTTCAGGGGAGGATTGCTGAAAATTATTCTTAAGAAAATATTCGATTCGTGGCGCTGTTTCCGACTTATTCAGCATTGAAGTCAGGCAGTCATGTCGTTGGGAGCACATATTCAAACAGCCTGCAAAGGCGATGTCGCCAAACATGTACGAGTACTTTGTTTGGTTTCCTCAAACCGAACAAATGTAGCTGTTGATCACCTACCTTAAATCCATCGCTTCCGAAAAGGCACATTTTAACTGGTAATGAGCATGTCAACAAGTGGTAGTGTGGTGTCACCGCCAGACACCACACTTGCTGGGTGGTAGCCTTTAAATCGGCCGCGGTCCGTTAGTATACGGCGGACCCGCGTGTCGCCACTGTGTGACAGCAGACCGAGCGCCACCACACGGCAGGTCTAGAAAGACTTACTAGCACTCGCCCCAGTTGTACAACCGACGTTCATAGCAATGGTTCACTGACAAATACGCTCTCATTTGCCGAGACGATAGTTAGCATAGCCTTCAGCTACATTTGCTACGACCTAGCAAGGCGCCATAATCCTTTGCTATATATATTGTGGTTATAACATGTACCGTCAAGAGAGATGTTCTACAATTGTGGATTAAAGTTAAGTATTATATCAACTACGTACTTTATTTGAAATTCTCAAGATATTGTCCTCTTCCAGACCTCACGCCAGTCAGCGTGTAATTAAACGCGTGCATTTCGGCCTCCTCTAGAAAAACAGTGTTGGCTCTTCTGCCAACACTACAAAAGGTAGCTCACGGACCTACAGATGGCTGTGCATTTTAGAGCGCGCAAGCACTTAAATCACGCGCGCAACGACCTGGTTAGCTAACTTCAACGCTAACTAACTCTGGCATGTCGTACGTATCGAATCTTTTTCCTAACAATTACTCCTCTGCAAAATCTCACCTGAAACATCCTTACAAGTTTTTCAGACTGTCTCCGACCACCCTATATATAGAGAGAGAAAGATAAAGTAAGATAGAGAAATTGAAGGGTGACGAGATAAAACCTTCCTCTTGCAACCAGGCTAGTGATCTAGAATTTCACTAATAAGGAACCTATTCAGTGCTAGGTCGCAAATTCAGTCTTTAGTAAGGCTCATTTAAAAGTGTTGTGTTAACAATTATGACATCATATGTATCAGGACGGCGACAAGAAATGATTGGTCGGGAGGTGCAGAGATCATTCTTTTGTTGAATGTATGTATTACACATCCCAAAATGGACATCGTCTATATCCAGAAATGTTCAAAAGAAACCATTAACTTGCACCGTGAAGTCCGAATGAAAAACGGCGCGCCACAGTGGTCACAAAGATTTACCCCATCAAGATCGAAGGCGAACTGCTTGGCAGCTACGAACCGTGCAAGACGTTCAGATAGGTATCTCTTAACAAACACATATACAATCACATTGGCGTAACAGGTTGATGAGAACTGACGGAATGTGATGGCATGCATCAGAATGCGAAACAGTCTGTCGTTAAGCTTTTCGTAAAAGTGGCTATCCTTTAAGGTGTAGCTGCAGATATTGCGATAATATGATTTATAGCACGGAAAAAACGAATATCCAAAGGTTGAATTTGTCCATTAGTTCCAGATAGTATGAAATGCAATTCACACACTTTTCAGGAGAGATAGTTTGCTGTAAAGCAGTATGATTTTTACATGCAGATCAGGAATCAAGCAAAAGCAGGTTCCTTTGACCAGTTATTGGCAAAAAGTAGTACTATACCGTAGTTTTAGTTCTCCTGAGCACATTTTCCCACTCTTGCTTGCAGTGACGTAAATATTTCCTATTGCCCTTGCGACGTCACTCACACGAGAAAGAATCGTAGGGGGCAGAGCACCACCAACTTCTAGCAGCACAACAAATAACATTCCTTCCGATTTACCATCTACATTAACAGTCGACATAATTGTTTACGAAGGCGTTAAGGCATTGATGTTAGCTGATCTTGATACAACACTCTTGCTACCTCTAATTTTCAGAGTTCCTTTCATATGCATTTCTTCTTCAAATCCCCATTGTTCGGAATTTAAAACAAATTTCTTATGAACGGTGGGATAAGTTTGTTTATCTGATCTGCAAATTTTCGGGCCGGTTCTGCAGTTTTCTGTCTATCGTCAAGTAGACGCTCTGTTTGAAATTTCGTTACCTTACGCCTTACAATTCTGTAGCGCTCTTCTAAGGTATACAACCAACCACTGTTCCGCTTGAAATCACAGTAATCTTTGTCGCTCGCAGTCTGATGTGCATAACGTACTAGGTTACTACCATGCCCATCCTGTAAATCGTATCGAGCATTCTTAAAACGCGGAAACACCAGCTTCTGTAGCAAGTGCGCCTTGTCCTTTCTTGAAAATCAATAGTTTTTACTATGCGCTACACGGTCACATGGCCGCGGGCTTATTCGAAATGTATTCATAATTGTTTTTTTAGAGTGCTGCGTAATTATCTTTAGTACCTGTTCCTTGAACAACGATAGTCCTTTACTACGTTCTTCTGGAGACAGGATTTGTGGTTGCATGGTAGACAATATGTGGGGCATGGATTTCCATAAACACCATTAGCCTATTGCGACCTCGCTTTCAAGGGGTTCCTTTGTAAGTAGGGGCGCCGAGTTTAGCTTCCTAGTCCTATGGACGGATAGTTGAACAGTGTGAACAGCGACAAGATTTTCAAAGAAGTGTGTTTTTTCTTTTTGTAATAAATAAATTGTCGACCTCGATGGATACCACAAACAAAAGTCTCATCAGTACTGGTCAAGGTTTAATGCTGCGTATATTAGCACCTTATAGAAGCTGTTTACTTCTAGTAAGGCATTCATTAACTTTAAAGTGAAGTACGCCAAGAGAAGGGCAGTAATTTTTCCCCCCCATACGATATTACAAGAAATAAAGACATCACACAGACCGAAACTGTAACGCAGTTGAATAAGATCGGAGAAAGCAAGTAGACTTGAATGAAGCATGTAACCAATCATAAATGTAGGCCAAGAATTCTAGATTATGCTTTGTTGCCTATTTCTCAGGCACAGGTGTTGAGCACTGTAGAAGTTGCACTCCTACTTGTTAAGTGATAACACTGTTCCTGAAGTGCTTAATGATGTTGCAGTTACCATCGGGAAACAGTAATAAACAATTTTACTTTTGTACACATGCCAATTTACAACTGCAACTCGGCAGAGAATGCATTCCACAATATTTATAGAAGTAAAGATCATTTTGATGGTTATAAATAACTATAGGCTCGTTCTAGATTTTATCAGGCACTCAATCTACTCCGCAATATTTTTATGAGCTGTATAATCTAATCCAACAGCCGTATTTTGGAGGACGCCATCAGCATCTCTTGCAACAGCTCTAAACTGAAATTACCGCTGTACCGAATCCAGGTATTTGGTTGCATTAAAATTGCCTGATAAGTGCAATATAACTACGCTATATTGCCTACAACACATGTAAACATGATACATAAAACACAGGTAGAGACTCTTTAAGCGAGTTACATCAGCAAATGAGGATTATTAATTTTCTTTGTTTAGAAAAGTCACTACGAAATATCCGCTACACTTAGACAGTTATTTCTTGACTACTGTGTTTACACTACCAGGTTTCAGGAACTCAGCCCACCTTCAAATGTATCTATAAATGGTAAGACGAAGTGTCCATGTCACACTTAACTTACATCTGCCGTACATAGCTCATCAAATGTGAAACTACTAGCGAGGATTTGGGTGAGCGTAAGGTACCAGGCCACAGAATAGTTTAATTAAAACTTTTCCACTGACTTTTATTTCAATTTTTAATTTAGCAAGCTTCGCACGTAACAGTAAAGGTCGCCAAACTTCAGTGAATTGTTTTCAAGACATTCATTATAGCAGTTCGGTAGCCAGTTCAATAGCCGCCTCTGGTCATTGGTACAATTGTTCACATGGTTAACTACAGCTCCGTAATATAACCAGAACAGAGAAAAATTTGCACTGTAAAATAGTCTCAAGATACAACTTACTAATGAAAGCGACCATGGAGCAAAAATAATCCTTACACGAAATCAACCACTTAAAAACAGAGTGATTATTCAAGCAGAAAAGTAATTTCATTTTAATGTATCTCCTTTAATCAACGATTATCCCTAAGCCTTTCAACCTTTAAACATTAAAGTATCAAAACCATTCTAATAGTATATACGAGATGTTAAATGCATTTATAACAAAACTAGCAAAGCTTTAACTGTGCATATAATGCACTTAGCTTAGCGTACAGAATTGTTTATAAATCTTTTCTTCTCTTATTAGCACAACAAGCAGCGCTAACAGGTAGCGTACTGTGCGATACCTGTTTACATATGCCTCTAATTCCTTATAACTACTTACCAGAAAACTCATGACAATATGAATCATGCTTTAAAACGAGAAAATATATATATACTTGTAACAATTCTATTTTGTAGGATATGGTTCTGCAAAAGAAATTAACCTTCAGTTTTACTATTAATATACTGATGCATCGAACATATGCGACGCTCACTATATGAGTGCACTTGAGTGTCTTCACTAAAATGCTTAAATTATTTTCAGAACCTATCCCAGTTATCAACTGCCAACGTGCAGCAGATTGTAAACGGCGTCAAATCGCTGCACACAGAGCCGGGTAAACCACTCGCTGACTGGAACTTGCTTTGCTCCACTAGACCTAAGTCGTATCACATAAATCATCAAATGATGGCGGATATGTGGATCTATACTGTAGTTATAAGAGGTGAACCCTCTGAAGGTAGGAGTCTGCAGAACACGACCACAGCATCTGACAGGCGGCTCAAATGAAAATGTCACTAGGCCACTTACAGACATGTGTTTTAACTGTGCTACCAGTAAGCATGCGCTATCAGAATATCAGTCTTAAGCAACTAGAGATAGGCGACTAGCTACGAACACAGCTGTTTAGTTTCAAACCTATAGTGAATTGCTTCTTGAAACAAAACCTCACTGACATAATCAGGTAATGCAACATAAATTTACAACAGATTTGGTGGTAGTCTTATTACAGAGGGATAGCCATCAACAGGTTAAACAGTAAGGGGTAAATGACATTTTTAGCTTGTGGCCACTATTCATGGTTTTCAACACTCAAGAAGCAGTTAAAGAATTAAAGGGAAACTTTAGGACACAAACAGAAATTCAAAGGATGCAAATGCTTGTCGAGAGGTTTGCTGTCAATATAATGCTACTGACTACAGTTCAGGAAGACATAGGAAAAATGTTCGCCATAGACTGTGTAAACCAAATTTGAAGCAAAGACGAAAACGATACAGAAATATAAATAGGAGAATTTAAAATAGCGAAACATCCAAGCTGGAGATCATACTCAAAGGTCTGCATGTTTTTGCATGTGGTTCAACCACTATCATAGGTGGTGATAAGCAATGCCTAATGTTTTACTGAAATACCTTATCCCCACGAAAACGTTTCCGACGCTAGCTCGAATAAACATCTCTGAAGTAGTCACACTACAAGTACTTCCATATAAATGAGTGCAACGGTATGGTAGTACAAACATAAATAACTTCTTGAATGCAACTACTACTAATACGTTTTGGATTCTCTCTTATAATTATCAGTCATTCACTGGGGCTGTTTACTAAAGCATGTATTCATCAGTTCACAGTGAATGCAGTCGTTATTCATATGAAAAAACATTCAACAGAGTTACAACGTATCTTGTAGATGAAATAATAATAATTAAGTGACTCAGTGCTACCACACATAACACAACAGGGACCATCCAAATGAAAACATATACCGACTTATCTTACGGTTGCAAGAGGTTGTACTAAATTCATCTGTTTCCAGTGATGCATCATAACATGTGCCTTAATCATTAGAATGAATTCTACCCCATTTACAACTTCGTCAAACCTCCGGTCAATCAGATGGGGCTACCATGTTTTACGTAAGTATTCAAATAAAGCATCAATGTCGTGTACGATCTGCCTAGTAAATCATTATCCAACACATGTTGTTAATAAACAGTTGATTTATTCCTCATATACCGCAACGCAGTTTACTGTCTCACGGTGTGAATCGTATTCATAAAACTGTTTACAAAACCAAGCGTTTATCGTAAGAAATATAATCACACACCATCCACAAAACAGACGTTGCACTTCTCTGAAATTTTAACATGGACGAATTGAATACAAAATAGTATGAAATGAGCTTAGAAATTGTGCAGTAACTAGTCTCTAAACTCGCAGTCTCTTTAAGTCTACACCACTTCATATGAATATGAGGACTAACACCAGTGCACAGAATGATGCAAAAGTGTGAGTAAACGGGGACTTAGGAGTAAACGAACGAAATTTTTGGTGTTTGAGAGATAGCAGAATCAAATTTTGCAGGTGAGGTAATTATGTTATGGGCAACATTCTTGAATTTTTCTATTTTTTTCTCAAAAAATTTGACAACAGCATTGATGGAAATTTTTGCAACACGTGCTATCACACGAGGAAAATTTTCACAAAAATTACTTTACTTCAATTTTCGTATTGTGGTATGTAATTCCTTGTAATCAGATAGGCAAACGTGTGGAACAGTTTTTTAATATCAGTTTCAGCAATTTCCATTTCACTGGAAAGTAAATAATTTTGACAGAAATATACTTGAAAAAATTTGTACCACAGGAAGTTGTGTTATACTATGAACAAAGGCTGCAGAAAATTTCACTTTTGTATCTCCAATGTTTAGGGGAAAATGTTCATTATAAACTGAAAAATGAAAGTTACGGGAAATGCACATAAAAGATTATACAGTATAAGTATTTACACCATAAACGTGTACCTTAATGTTGACTATAACCATACATTTGGTCATCTTCCTCTTCTTGTACCTATTTCCTTTTTATCTGATGTTTCTGGAGTGCCATTTTGGCTATATCCTTCACAGACAGTTGAGAACGTGCAACACGCACTGTATCTATCTTCTCCAATAGCTTCTCGGTAAAGAAACCTGAAACAAATCCCAGTCCAGTAAGGGTCCTTATTCTTCCAATACTACCATCATCAAACACCAGACATGCATCATATGTGGAAATTTTAACACCAGAAGACGAGCTAAATGTTGTTTTTGGGCATCCCTTCCAAATGAGACTGTTCAAGCTCTCATTCGGGTTTTGTGTTCCACCATGGGTACATTTCTTTAACAAAACTGGATGAGGTAGAAACAGGAATGCTAGATTTATGGTGTTTAAGACTGCTTCAGGAAGACTGTGTTTATGTGAAGAGTTTTTGTTTTCTGCTTATGCCTGCTTGTATGTGCACCAGGATATATCACACAATTCATGTATTGGCTTCTCATCAGTTGACAACTTGTGAACAAATATTACCCACACTGCCTTCTGCATTTCCTTCAAATCTGCAGTGTTTTGCCTCATTGCTTTGCCATAATATATTTGCAAATTGTCGATCTCTTTGTCATTCAGGCGTTGTGGCCCACCCAGTGGCTTTCCATCTACGCGTTTTACTCCTTTTTGTTCTCGTTTCAGTTTCAGAAGTCTCTCGTCCATCCTCTTCTGAATGTGCCCCACACACTCGAGCTTTTCAGTGTTGCATCCATTTCCATACAGCTTCCTTTTTACAACAAATTTGAAAGCACTAGAATCTCCATCACCAAGATATTTCACATATCTAACTCCATGCCTCATTTCGCTCCCATGAAACATTAATTTAATTCCTGCTGGTTCCATATCACCAATAGAACCATCGTAATTCTTGCTGCAAATTATTTTCTTTTCCATTTGCCATTGTCTCTCTTCCTCCTTATTGTCTAACGTCTTCCTCTGTGCACATATAGAGCAATATTTGAACACCACCTGTAAATCCAAAGCTTTTCCTGTGTCAACACTTATGACTGATGAAACACAGTGTAGGGAGCTGTGGTCCCTTTTCACCTATGTGCTGTCTATGTGCGTTAGAAGGCAAAGGGTCATTTACTTCTGTCTGAATGCCTTTGTTAAACAAAACTACCTCTTTCACTGCAGCTGACAAGCTGCTATTGCATTCTGTTTCCAATGCGTTCAGAAGATGATTGTTTAGTGTTGTGTAACAGGCAGACGAATATGGCATATTCATTATTGCACAAAACAAATTGCTACCTCCCCTTCGAACACCAATACATCTCATCCCATAGCAGAATTTTATGTTGGCTTCGTACACCCAAGTCCTATCAGTCGATGTTTTGAATTGAATGTCATTTTGTCAGCTATCACAAAAGAAGTGCATATTACACACAATACCATCTCTGTCATTGCAGTCATATAATCTTAAAGATTTACTGCCACAGTTACGCTATGAACAGGAATTTCTAATAACGGAACACATTATTTCTAAATCCACAATTCACTTCGTCTTTAATGGACTGAAACTCTGAGTCAGTTCCGAGTTTCTTCTGTGAACTGCTCGTCGTCTTAGCTTCACAATTATCTTCCGCTGAGTTATGTTAAACCACTTGTAGAAACTGTTTAGTCACACGAAAATGGTGAGCTTTAGCCACATTCTTAAACAACCTACCACTATATCTTGGCATTTTAAACGGTAAATCACACGAAAAAAGCTTGAACACAGTCGTAATTCTCACACCAAGAGCAGATCTGAAATGTTTATATTTCTGTACCACAGACATAACAGTTTCCAAAGACAGCTAGCGGAAGACAAAGATAACACGAAGTAAACGGGTCCACAGCGTTCTACACTCTTCCGATGCTTTTATGACGGCAGGAAGTAATAAAACATCGCAAATAAGAAGAGCGCCGTCTAGAAAAGTGGCGTGGCGCTGTACAGTGATTGAAACAAGACAGATTTTTTATCATTTTTAGTTCGGATTAATCTGTGAAAATTGAAGACAGTATTTCTAACATGCTACAGAACTATCCGGTGGTAAATTTTTTTTATCATTTTTGACCAATTTTGTCTACGTCTCCCCTTACCAGCTCAAACTGTAGAACAATGGTCAGAAGAGTAAACAAATAGGAATGAACTTAGAGTAATTTGCACGTTGTACAAGCTTTTGAAAACGATGGTTCTCCATGGAGCAAAACAAATTTCACCAGAATAGCATAGCTTTGGGACCAGACATTTCTTAAGAACTCAACCTCCAAGCAACCAGAACGACTGATTTCCTTTCAAACAAGCGAACACATGTCATTCTCTAAAGCCAAAGCCCACGACTGGTTGAAAGCCAACCACTCACCATAGACTAAGTTTTCAAAACAGTGGCTGAGCTAAGAGTATTCAAAGGTATCTGGATCTATACATATACAGTTTGTTAAGTTAATATCTCAAAACTAAGCTCAAAATACGTACTATGGATCTCAAAAAAGGACACACGTGATGGGGAAATGAAACAATCAAAAAAATAGGCACATTTCATCACATCGCCCTTTTTGAGTCAATGAGGTTTGGAATATACTGTGGAGGCGACCACTGGGTAACACTCAGACTGCATCATGATATTATGAAGTATTACTAAACCTGAAAAATTACTAAGGTAAAAAGTTTAAATGACTGAATACTCGAAGTAGATGATGACAATGCCTTATAGCCCACTGTCCACTGATAATGCTCATGGTCCCCTACATTTGCTTGAAGGGCATACTAACACTAGAATAAAAATAAGCAACATATGTCGACTATCCAGACTCTGTGTTTGAAGACCATAGCAATATTACATCAGCAATGAACAAAGTATGTTAACCTGGCTGATCAACATTAACAGTAGACCTTATCAGCACAGCTGGTCATAGGGAACCGAAATTTTGCAACTAGGTGACTAATCTTTTAAAATGGATTCTAAAAAATTAAATGGTAATAGTAAAATAACATTTAGTAAACCTTTACAAAATAGTAAAAGGTAGAAGGTAGTCAGAGACGTTGCCAAATAAGTGACGTGCAGTAAGAGTTATATGTTGTGTGAACTCAAGAACATCCTGCAGAAGCCTGTTTAGGGAACTAGGGATACTAACTACTGCTTCCCAAAATATTTATTCCTTAATGAAATTTGTCATTAAAAATATATCACTTTTTCAAACCAACAGCTCTGTTCATGGAATCAATACTAGAAATAAGAATAATCTTCACAAGTATTTAAAGGCTCCATCCACTCAGTCAAGGTAGCAGTTTGGTGTAAGCTACATCCAGACTACAATGAAGTTCCCTGTCGACTGCTTATGCATCTCATTCCCAAGTGTGAAATATATACTTCACAACAATCAGGCAGGCATTTTCCATGTATCGGTTTGTACATTGGACTGCAGGTCAGAGGTTTTCTGTAATCTCTGCAGGAGATAGACTGTGGTTATTCGCAGTTCACTCAGGTTGTGTTGAATAGGAGCATATGGTTTCAGTCAGTGTGGCTCTGGATCATCCATGAGCCTATATGCTTCCCTGTCCGTCACCTTTGCTCCCATACACTCTTTCTCTCTCTGCGCACATTTCTCTCTGTTTTCTAATGGTACTAAAGTGTTTGTAATAAGTATGTTTGTTTATAATTTGCATTTACACTTCAGCATCATTGTCACTAACCTCTACTTAGTCTTTGTATGAAAAATACCTACTACACACTCATTTAATTACCATATAACGATCAATGAATGCTTTCATCAGTTGACTGCCCCATTTAAAAAATTCGATGTAGCATGACATCACCATAGTAAATTCACAATAGCAATACATTTTTAATTTAGAATATTAAAATGAAAGAGTAAATGGCTCTTACACTGCATTCATGACCTATACAGGTCATTCGTAATTCCTTTAATTGTATATCAGGGCAGAGTGGTAGGGGTTTTAAGGAACCTTTCATGTCAGTTCAACTAACTATTTTTTACAATATAATGAATACTATTCATACCCACCACAATTCACTGCAAACCAACTACAGCCATGCCCATGTTCAGTAACAGTATTGCGCCCAATACTGTCTTCATTAACTCTTTTTATAGGTTATGTTCTTCCTATGTACACATATTTAGTCCCCTGAAACAGCAGAGGACACAACCCAGTTCACACAGTAATATCAACAATGAAAATCTGAAAGATGAACTGTTTGAATAAAATTAAGTTACCCTGCTCCATACTGAAATTAGAATTCACTTGGTATGCTGAATGCACAGTATCTTACATCCTTCCTCCTCTTGTATGTAATGAACAATGAATTATCTACACCTTTCTCCTCATTTCTTAATATTTGAGGTAGTGTACAAAATACCATAAAATGATTTCACTGATAACTTTCTTACTTTTTACACATTGCACACTACATAATTTGGAATACAATACATAAACATATTAAATCGAACAAAAATTACATGAGAATAAAAAAAATCACCCAAGTTAACTGGTTCCATAACCTAAGCATAACACAACATGGTTCATAGGCACAGGTGCAACACATATAGCAATGCTTATAATAAGCAAATTGTTTGGATTCATGGTCAGAACCCATACATCATGAATGAACAGGTTCCCACAAATGGATAACACAGGGAATAAGGATAACCTGGCCCGGTTTACTAAAACAAAATAGCCTAATAATTAAAACTCCACTGACATGGACATCATAATGCAAAACTGAAGAAATTGCAAATCATTCAGGCACCACAATGAAGTAAATCATTCATCATAGGTATAACGTACACAGGTGAACACAGCAGCACACTGCAAGAACATCAAAACATTATTACCTATACAAGAATCTGTAAGCACTAAGTAAACCAAACAGCTAGCAGGAAAACATAATTATTACTCAGTTAGCTAAAACATACAAAAATATTCATCATCGAAACATTCATACACACACACACATACACACACACAATATGACAATGTGATGTATTATGCTCAGTTATCATAACATTTATTTCAAAATTATCTATACTCTCAGTCACACAATCACATATAATGTACTACACTAATGAAAATACTAAATATTATACCATTACTCAACATGTGCCACAAAAATGTTTACATACCTTCCAGTTGTCTTTAGAGTCTCCTTAAAAAACCATTATTCTGATAACAAGCCAAAGGCTTCAGACAGAAGGTGGCAGAATTATCAATTAATACTAATATACCAGTACTCTTCACATTCCTGCCTTCAAGATCAACATACTAACTGGTTGTGTCAATTTATCAACTCTGGTAGTATTTCAAACAATGTCATAATGTGGTCTCAACTGGAAAAGCAAACGTTATTAGTCTCTCTTCATTTATAGATGTACAGAAATCAAATTCTTCTGAAAGTCTAAATGTGACACAGACTTATTTCATATAAGAGGCCTACCCATAACCTATCTTGTCTCCCTAAACCCACTGTGACACACCATGCAGCAGCTGATTAACAAAATACAAAAGCCATCAAAAGCAATCACAAACCTATTCTTCCAGATGGGCAACTACATTCAGTTACACAACATAACTTCATATAAGCAACAGTCCTCTCCTTGGGTAAAGGCAATCATTAATTTCATCCACATTACCCTCTAGAACGAGCATCAGTCTTGACAACCCTTCGTTAGAACTGTCCAACAACACTCACTAACCATATATACAAAATTATTCCACACAACATCTTTTAGGTAGAAAATAACAACTCAATCCACTCATTTACCTTTGTAGAGAATCCATTAACCCACAATACATATCAAATAATCTCTTAAATAGCACAACACACCCCCAAAAATCACAATAACATCCTTAATTGAAGGAAATCAATATGTCACTCATGAACTTCACATTTAACACCCCTCTGAAGATATAAGCTAATTGTACAATCACACTCTGTACAGAATCATTCATGTCACGAAAGAACCTCCTTACCAGTAAGAAGGCTACCTCATCAGATCTTAGTAACCATTCCTTCCTGTCATTACGAAACCACATGACATGAAGGAATCAATGGAAACTATTCAGTCATAAAACATCATTCACCAGTAAATCAAAATCGTCCATACATTCTTGAACACTCATGTGGATACACACTCACATACAAATCACTTCACAACACTGTCATATCAATAACACTGATCTTCATAGAAAGAGAGAACAGGCAAGGGTAGGAACCAAAGATAAAATATGTAGTGTTTCAGCTAACTTCCTCATATGAGGCAGGCAAGTAGCATATTCAGATGATATGCACTTCGAGGTTTCGATTTGTCGTTCACACTTCACTCAGTGCACAGTCAGACCATGCTCAACATTCAGTCATGCTGCCCCAAACTACTTGGACTGGTCCTCATGCATCAATCAGTATTTGTTATGAACTACTCCTCAATGAATAGACAAAAACTCCCTTAGATGATAATTTTTCTAAAATTTCGTAAATACATGGCAAAATAGCTCACTATATATGCACACTATCGCCCATTATAATCACACCGCCAAAACATTAATCAAGAATCAATTATATGTGACAAGCTCACCAAAACCTCAGACACCATACTGAGTACTCTTCACATTCGTTATAACATCTTTCATACACACAGGTAATAGACAAATGGTTTAAACAAACACAAATCACCATATTAAAGGATAAAGCATAAATACCAAGAAACATACTAAAATACATGTGTAGCACCTCCATCAGAAGTAGCAATACCTAACTATTTGAAAATAACTGTACATCCTCACTTCCTATGTGCCACTCTATGGACAACCTCAACAGTAGCCCTAAGATCATCCCAGAAAATCTTATCAATCAAAGAGACAAAACAAGAAACCTTCGAAGAGCTGCTGGAATACTCACAAAAACTAATAATTAAATGTTATTTTGGAATGCTACATGAACTGCTTGGATATCTTAGAAAATTGTTAATTAACCGTACAAATAAAAGATACTGAATGCCCTCAATCTCAAAATTCTAGTGCTGTCAAACACTTCGATGCTGAGATCTATTTTGACCTCTGAATGAAGAATTTAACCTTGTAACGAATCTTCTTCCAATTACATCGTACAGCATCCCACTGGCTGACTCCTGCAGCTGAGTCACCAAGTATGCATGGAAATTAACTCATGAGTAACTCAAGAGCTCTGTCACCAGCACTATCCCACAAAGAGAACTTAATCACTCAACATTTCTCTGGAAGAAAATACACATAATGTTTAGTCTTTGCCAAACAGCAATCAAAAACAAAATCCTTATGTACAGAAGAGCTATCTGCAATACTTCCCAATTCGCCCAGTTCACCTTCTTTACCCTATGATACATCAATTTCATTACTCACCATCGACCCCTGTACAACAACATTTACATCAGGCTCCAAACCTTCTTCCAGCTATGGCATCACCACAGGTCACACTTTCTGTACTGATTTAAATCTGCGACAGGCACATCACCATTTACGTCAGTAATCTCCTGAATGTCTTCTACGATAGCAGCACTTTCTCCTGACTTTTTTTCTGGCCTTAAGACTCTCTAATTTAATTGTTGCGGTGACTCCCTTCTCTCCTTCTAATTCCCATCTGACCCTCTTTAAATCTTACCAATGACCTCATCTCTTCAGTTTCACCAGCTGCCAGAGGTACTGTACCACTAGAGCTCTGTTCAACATCAACCACTAAATAAGCACAGCGGACCCCAATTCAACCATCGTAGCCATTTACTTTATCTTTTCCTTACTATCTGGTATCTCGTTTAGTGCACTAACAATCAGCTCCTCAAATTTCTTCTCTCTACCTTGTGTTAATTTAGCGTGACTTGAAATCTGTTCTTCAATTTGTTTAGCAGCTTCCTGACTATGTGACATATCAAGTTTCCCTTACAAATCTGATTGTTGTTCTAATATTCTTCTCTTCCATGTAGGAAATCAATCTGATACTACTTAGCTTATTCACCAACAACCACCTGAAACCTGATCTTTTTCAAGAATAGCGAGTTCACCCTCAACTTGCGAAATTCTGCAATCGAGCTGTGTTTGATTTTTCCATTAGTTGTTTATTAAACGCTTTCAAATTCCCTTCAACCTCTTCACTAACTGACTCACATTTTTGTTCGAAGCTCTGTATTTATACCTGCTTTGCACTAACAATGGTTTGCCGTTGTCCTGAAATACTTTCGGTCTGTTCTCCCAGCTTATCACCACTGTCTTTCTGTTCTTTAACACCGTTCTTTATTTCCTTTGAGAACTGCCCGCTTCATTCTTTGTTGTTATTCTTTTCACTAGTCTCTATCATTGCAAACTGTTTCCTGTTACTCGTGTCCAGACAACTTTCTGATCTCTCACCTTAAGATACTGCCTGTGTATGTATAAATTCTTTATCGAAAGTAAATGCAGGAACTGAATTGCTACTCTGCTGTTCAGCTTGAGGAGAGCAAGCTGTAGAAATAGTAGAACGTTCTGATGATATGCCCCAACTACTAGCAGCTTCATGTGGATGAAACACACCAGAACCAACTTCATACACATACATGAAAACACTGCTGGCTTTCTAAATCTTAGAATTAAGTTCACTGGCAGCTACACATTGATCTCGTCTCTACACATACCATCTGAACCACTGTTCAACGGATTATCACTCTTTTAAGTAGCAGCAGTTGACAAGGCCTCTGAATGAGATTTTTCTCTAGGCCTCGGTTCTCCTCCTCTTTCCCTACTCTTCTCAAAACGTGCTTGCGTAGCCTCTCTCTGACTAACTGCAGTTTTCCCCATCACATACTGAATATCAGTACCTCTAAGAACGAAACAAATACCTCAAATTGACCTCCCCATACAAGTTGACCAAAATATTTCCTAAGTTTAGCTCCTCTCACAGAAAAGAAAAGAATCATGTACAAAACACTTGACTATCCCAACAATGAAGATTATGGCTTGAAACTTCCTTTCACTAAGATCAGTGGCCATGCAGATCGGACATACAACCGATAAATACGTTTTGCAAGAAGAGTTGTAGCGTAGGATTTCGCTGGAGTGTGACTCAGGCTAAGGTTGTGCAGGTGTAAGCTGAATTTTACAAAGAATTTATTAAACATAAAATTTTCTTCTTGACAACAGAACTTCATTTCAATCCAGTTCTTGAAGGCAGGGTGCCGGCCGGTCGGGGTGGCCGAGCGGTTCTAGGAGCTACAGTCTGGAACCCCGCGACCGCTACGGTAGCAGGTTCGAATCCTGCCTCGGGCATGGATGTGTGTGATGTCCGTAGGTTAGTTAGGTTTAAGTAGTTATAAGTTCTAGGGGACTGATGACCTCAAAAGTTAAGTCCCATAGTGCTCAGAGCCATTTGAATCATTTTTGAAGGCAGAGTGTAACAAATGAATAACAACACAAAATCCTTTAACACAATCGAACAAACATTCAGACCAATTTGAATCCATAGTATAGAACTTGGTAGCTTACAATAATATGATGTTAGGAAGAACTCCACCGAAAGGTGGTAAAATTGTTGTTTATTGAAACACGACCGGTTTTGCGCCTTTAAGTCGCATCATCAGGTAAACAATGTTAAAAGATCATAGGCATGCCCATAGTTCCTAGTCAAAATTTACTATACGGACAAACATTTACTGCCGGCCGAAGTGGCCGTGCGGTTAAAGGCGCTGCAGTCTGGAACCGCAAGACCGCTACGGTCGCAGGATCGAATCCTGCCTCGGGCATGGATGTTTGTGATGTCCTTAGGTTAGTTAGGTTTAACTAGTTCTAAGTTCTAGGGGACTAATGACCTCAGCAGTTGAGTCCCATAGTGCTCAGAGCCATTTGAACCATTTTGAACAAACATTTACTATTCTTCCTAACGTCATGCCTTTCAACAGCTGTGGTGGCCCGGAATATAAAATAGCTTACAAATATAGTTTACAATATCTGCCCCTCCCCACAGGCAGAAAAATTACAGTAAAATTGAACTTCTACAATTAATCACAGGAGAACAAACTTGAAAATAACTCTCTGATTTAATCAAGGTACTTACGAGACCCGTGAGAAAAGTAATGAGACTGACTTTTTGTGTCGAAAAGATTTAATTTTTTCTAACAACAATATTGTCACTTTGAAAACCGTTCCCTTCGGATCTTGGTATCAGCGTTTAAAGGATTCGACTAGTAGGACTTTTACATGTCAGTCACATTCCTTTAGATGTCTTCTAGAGCCCCAAAACGACGTCATTTCAAGACATTTTTCAATTTCTGTAAACAAAAAAGTCGCAAGGGCTCACATAGAGGGAATATGGGGGCTGTGGAACAACAGGAATGCCTTTTGAGGTCGAAAATTCCGTGATGGGAGTGACAGTGTGACATGGGGCGTTGTCATGATGCAGCATCCATTTGTCTGCAATGTCTAATCTCACTCGATTTTCCCTTTTCCTGAGCTTTTCAAAGACATATTTATAAAACAATTGGTTGACATTTCGTACTGGAGAATCAAGTTCTTAATGCACGATACCCCGACTGTCAAAAAAGCAAATCAGCATTGTTTTGATCTTAATTTGCTCATTTGATCTTTTTTCGGTCGAGGAGGTGTCTCAGTGTGCCACACTTAACTTTGCCGCTTTGTCTCAGGATCGTACTAAAAAATTCAGGGTTCATAATCCATGATCACGCGATTTTACCACTCGTGATCAATGGTAATTCTCTCAAGAAGGTCAACGCACACGTTTCTTCGCTTTTCCTTGTGCTCAGTTGTGAGGTTTTTCGACATCATTTTGGCACAAAACTTCCGCATGTGCGAAATTTCGTTCAAACTTTGATGTACGATGGAAGTTTGTAACAGGTCATCCATCATCATTATTTAAATTTCCCTCGAAGTTGTAACGAATTACTATGTTTTCGACGTTGCTCATCGAGCCATATACGTTATCTCGCATTTCTAGCTGCTTCTCTCACACAAATAATGATAAAAATTCAGAAATTCAGGATCGGCACCAGCCCAGGCACTTCCTAACCATTTAGAAAAAAACGGAGCTGGAAAATTATTAGTTCAATTACTTTAATAATTTAATTACAAGTACGCAAATTTCTTTAAGCAGCCAGATAAATAGCACTCCATGTCGTGCATGAAGCAACTTGATTAATTCAGGAATGGAAATCAGAGTAAGGGGGTAAGATCGACACCAAAGAATTTATCTTTCACGTAAATTATTTATTGTAACTAAATGTTTGGTTGCACATCCCTACACATAACTAGTGCCTGACTCGAAATATTTAAGTAAGAACTACGTGAGAATGAAACAGAGCACAACTTAACTACAGCAAGAAGAAACACAGAAGACGGGGGTGGGAGACAATTATACAATCATCTCCTTGGCATTCATGCCATAAAAATATCTCTGTGAGATATTACGATTCTACGCATGCTCTATTCTGGACAGTGGTTTAACCAATACACAAGGCTGTGCGATAATTATTTAACATACTAACTGCGTCTGCTGCTTGCAAACGGCCGAACTAGAGCACGTGGTGAATTCTGACTCAAACTGTTGCGCTGCTTTGTAGAAAGCGCACGAAAGAGCAGATATTCTTGCAGAAACTGTAGCTCATTAAACAAGCAAACTGTTAAAATAAAGCCTATTGCGGTGCCGTGGTGAACCAGAAGGGTCATTTATTACCAAACGCGTGGCACAAAATCGACACACAAAGACAAAAGCAATTTCCACAAAACATAAGATTAAAAATCATTAAAAAAAGTAACTCGCTTCACACGCTTCAGATAAGCTAAAGTTCTTAAGTATTTCACCAATTAAACATAACGAAGTCCTAACTCAGCCTGATTCATATCACCTGAAACCCGCCTTAAGAGCTACGATCCGTACTCACCAAGCGTTCACCGAAGAGTGCCCCTTTCTCTTTAGATATTACCTAGCTCCCCGTGCAGCGGAAGCTACCAGAGGGGTAGCGCTCTGTCACCAACCTCACACACAAAAACAGCTTTCGACACAGCCTTCGACTAAGCTGGGTAAACCTCTCTGTTCAGGTATTGGAAACCTAAGTTGGTTATCCTGTGCTCTCCTTTGAACGAGAAGCAACATCGCCTGCTCCCAGCAGACGACGACGAATTCAGCGATTCCCACAAAACGTAACCGAAACCCACATTAAAACACACATATAATACGGAACAGGCCTTATTTGAGTGCTCAGTCTTTCTGGAAGAGTTCATGAATTGAGCTAAAATCAGGCAGTAAAATGATTAGGTTGTACCGAATTCGACAAGCGTCTTATGAAACGACTTCACAGAGTCGTTTCAAAGTGCAAGGTAAGCTTTTTTGGTTGGTGTCGAATTATATTTCCGAAAATAAAAGTTTGAGTTTGCAAACAGTTGTATGAATAGGATTCACACTATCAGATTGTAATTTGCGTTGTAGTTTATAACGCCTACCCCCATGAACCATGGACCTTGCCGTTGGTGGGGAGGCTTGCGTGCCTCAGCGATACAGATGGCCGTACCGTAGGTGCAACCACAACGGAGGGGTATCTGTTGAGAGGCCAGACAAACGTGTGGTTCCTGAAGAGGGGCAGCGGCCTTTTCAGTAGTTGCGGGGGCAACAGTCTGGATGATTGACTGATCTGGCCTTGCAACACTAACCAAAACGGCCTTGCTGTGCTGGTACTACGAACGGCTGAAAGCAAGGGGAAACTACAGCCGTAATTTTTCCCGAGGGCATGCAGCTTTACTGTATGGTTAAATGATGATGGCGTCCTCTTGGGTAAAATATTCCGGAGGTAAAATAGTCCTCCCTTCGGATATCCGGGCGGGGACTACTCAAGAGGACGTCGTTATCAGGAGAAAGAAAACTGGCGCTCTACGGATCGGAGCGTGGAATGTCAGATCCCTTAATCGGGCAGGTAGGTTAGAAAATTTAAAAAGGGAAATGGATAGGTTGAAGTTAGATATAGTGGGAATTAGTGAAGTTCGGTGGCAGGAGGAACAAGACTTTTGGTCAGGTGAATACACGGTTATAAATACAGAATCAAATAGGGGTATTGCAGGAGTCGGTTTAATAATGAATAAAAAAATAGGAGTGCAGGTAAGCTACTACCAACAGCATAGTGAACGCATTATTGTGGCCAAGATAGACACGAAGCCCATGCCCACTACAGTATTACATGTTTATATGCCAACTAGCTCTGCAGATGATGAAGAAATTGATGAAATGTATGATGAAATAGAAGAAATTATTCAGGTTGTGAAGGGAGACGAAAATTTAATAGTCATGGGTGACTGGAATTCGAGAGTAGGAAAAGGAAGAGAAGGAAACATAGTGGGTGAATATGGATTGGGGGAGAGAAATAAAAGAGGAAGCCGTCTGGTAGAATTTTGCACAGAGCATAACTTAATCATAGCTAACACTTGGTTCAAGAATCATAAAAGAAGGTTGTATACATGGAAGAATCCTGGAGATACTAGAAGGTATCAGATAGATTATATAATGGTAAGACAGAGATTTAGGAACCAGGTTTTCAATTGTAAGACATTTCCAGGGGAAGATGTGGACTCGACAACACAAGGAGATGGGACCTGGATAAACTGAAAGAATCAGAGGTTGTATAGAGTTTCAGGCAGAGCATAAGGGAACAATTTACAGGAATGGGGGAAAGAAACACAGTAGAAGAAGAATGAGTATCTCTGAGGGATGAAGTAGTGAAGGCAGCAGACGATCAAGTAGGTAAAAAGACGAGGGCTAGTAGAAATCCTTGGGTAACAGAAGGAATATTGAATTTAACTGATGAAAGGAGAAAATATAAAAATGCAGTAAATGAATCAGGCTAAAAGGAATACAAACGTCTCAAAAATGAGACTGACAGGAAATGCAAAATGGCTAAGCAGGGATGGCTAGATGAACAATGTAAGGATGTAGAGGCTTATCTCACTAGGGGTAAGATAGATACTGCCTACAGGAAAATTAAAGAGACCTTTGGAGAAAAGAGAACCACTTGTATGAATATCTAGAGCTCAGATGGGAACCCAGTTCTAAGCAAAGAAGAGAAAGCAAAAAGGTGGAAGGAGTATACATAGAGACTATACAAGGCCGATGTACTTGAGGACAATGTTATGGAAATGGAAGAGGATGTAGATGAAGATGAAATGGGAGATACGACACTGCGTGAAGAGTTTGACAGAGCACTGAAAGACCTGAGTCGAAACAAGGCCCCGGGAGTAGACAACATTCCATTAGAATTACTGACAGTCTTGGGAGAGCCAGTCGTGACAAAACTCTACCATCTGGTGAGCAACATGTATGAGACAGGCGAAATACCCTCAGACTTCAAGAAGAATATAGTAATTCCAATCCCAAAGAAAGCAGGTGTTGACAGATGTGAAAATTACCGAACTATCAGTTTAATAAATCACAGTTGCAAAATACTAACGCGAATTCTTTACAGACGAATGGAAAAACTGGTAGAAGCCGACCTCGGCGAAGATCAGTTTGGATTCCGTAGAAATGTTGGAACACGTGAGGCATTACTGACCCTACGACTTATCTTAGAAAATAGATTAAGGAAAGGCAAACCTACATTTCTAGCATTTGTAGACTTAGAGAGAGCTTTTGACAATGTTAACTGAAATACTCTCTTTCAAATTCTGAAGGTGGCAGGGGTAAAATAGAGGTAGCGAAAGGCTATTTACAATTTGTACAGAAACCAGATGGCAGTTATGAGTCGAGGGACATGAAAGGGAAGCAGTGGTTGAGAAGGGAGTGAGACAGGGTTGTAGCCTGTCCCCGATGTTATTCAATCTGTATATTGAGCAAGCAGTAAAGGAAACAAATGAAAAATTCGGAGTAGGTATTAAAGTCCATGGAGAAGAAATAAAAATGTTGAGGTTCGCCGATGAGATTGTAATTCTGTCAGAGACAGCAAAGGACTTGGAAGAGCTGTTGAACGGAATGGACAGTGTCTTGAAAGGAGGATATAAGATGAATATCAACAAAAGCAAAACGAGGATAATGGAATGTAGTCGAATTAAGTCGGGTGATGCTGAGGGAATTACATTAGGAAATGAGACACTTAAAGTAGTAAAGGAGTTTTGCTATTTGGGGAGCAAAATAACTGATGATGGTCGAAGTAGAGAGGATATAAAATGTAGACTGGCAATGGCAAGGAAAGCGTTTCTGAAGAAGAGAAATTTGTTAACATCCAGTATTGATTTAAATATAAGGAAGTCGTTTCTGAAAGTATTTGCATGGAGTATCGCCATGTATGGAAGTGAAATATGGACGATAAATTGTTTGGACAAGAGGAGAATAGAAGCTTTCGAAATGTGGTGCCACAGAAGAATGGTGAAGATTAGATGGGTAGATCACATAACTAATGAGGAGGTATTGAATATAATTGGGGAGAAGAGGAGTTTGTGGCACAACTTGACAAGAAGAAAGGACCGGTTGGTAGGACATGTTCTGAGGCATCAAGGGATCACAAATTTAGCATTGGAGGGCAGCGTGGAGGGTAAAAATCGTAGAGGGAGACCACGAGATGTATACACTAAGCAGATTCAGAAGGATGTATGTTGCAGTAAGTACTGGGAGATGAAGCAGCTTGCACAAGATAGAGTAGCATGGAGAGCTGCATCAAACCAGTCTCAGGACTGAAGACAACAACAGTTTATAACGAATGATAGAACTGATACAGTCATGTTTGATAGGACCTTACTCCAAAGTCTTAAGTTTTTACGAACTCGGGAAAACATTCTGCGGATGAGTATATGGAATCTAACAGGATGGGTTTTCCAATGTTTGAAGAACGGAATGAAATGGCTGTTTCCCCATTACAGCAAGTGCTAAGTTTTGTAGTCTCTTTGAAAAAAATAAGTCCCAAATCTTGAAATAAGGTCCTTTTCTTGAGGAAGTAATTCATTCGCATGGTCAAATTACGTTTCAGTAGTGTTTTTAATTGTTTCTTTTTTACTCGAACATTTTCATGGTATTGTAACTCTAATCAAAACAGAATGGTGTCACTGATCGTCATCAGCAGCTGCAATGTTATGTACAAGCCATTTCATCAAATCATCGTAGAAATATCTATATTCAAGTTGAATACAATCAACTTCACGTTGTATGTCTTGCATTTTGTTTCTGTTAACAGCCACTGGTCCAATAAAAGCTTTTTCAAAATTAAAAACAACGGACATCTCCGGAAATAAAAGAGTCATGGTACTTTCACTACATTCCAAGACTATGTCTGACACAATTTTACATCTCACAACACAGCTCATAAATAACAACAGTTAAACTATGAAACGCGTAGTTTAACACACGGTGCGTTAGATGTTCGACAGAGAATTTGCGAACAACAGTCGCCATTGAAAGGGCGTAATTCCATGAGTAAAGCCCTTTCAAAAATGACGTCGTTCTAATGAAGTCCCAAAAACACATTTACAATGAGTGGAATAAAGCGCTTTTCAAGCAGAACGATATATCTGTGTATATAGAATCTGGTACCATTCTTGACTCGTCCTGTGAAAACCTGGGGTACATCCTATTCAGAAATGACCGTGTCAATTGCTTATTAACAACACATGTTGAATAGTGATTTACTAGGCAGTTCCTTCCCTATGTTCATGCTTTATTTGGGGTGCGACGTGTAGACAACCTCCAAGATGGTGTACCCCGGGCAATGGACTGCTAAGGCAGGACGGCGAAAAGTCTACACTACCGGCAGCCGTACTACACTCATGTTCATAAATTAAGGATAATAAATCATAATCCCACCCTACACCATCAAAATACGACCTCCATACAGGTCCCTTTCAAGGACATTAAGGGGTTGGTATCTGGTTCCTGGTTCACACCAGATGAAAACCCGAAGAGAATCCTGTTCAGACCATACCTGGACTCGTCCGTGAACGTAACCTGGGACCACTGTTCCAATGACCGTGATACAAGGCTTTATGGGCTCTCCTGTGACCAGGATTCAGTGGAATGCACCTTGTAGGTCTCCAGGCGAATAAACCATGTCTGTTCAATTGTCTGTAGACTGTGCATCTGAAGACAACAGTGGCTGCGGTAAGGTCCCAAGCAAGGCTACCTGCAGTACTCCGTGGCTGTTTGCAGGAACTGATGGTGAGATACTGGTCTTCTTGTGGTGTTGTACACTGTGGACGTCCCGTACTGTAGCGCCTAGACATGTTTACTGTCTGCTGGAATCGTTGCCATAATCCTGAGATCACATTTTGTGGCATGCAGAGGGTCCATGCTATGACCTGCTGTGTTTGACAAGCCTCCAGTCGCCCTAGTATTCTACCGCTCATAACGTCATCAATATGTGTTCTTTGAGCCATTTTCAACACACTGTCACCATTAGCATGTCTGAAAACGTCCGCACACTTACTCGATGCACCATACTCTTGACCTGCACCAACACACCTCTGCTTGTGTGGACTGCTGCCACCGCCACCGTGCGACGACCACAGGTCAAATGCACCGCATGGTCATACCCCGAGGTGATTTAAACCCACAAACCGCCCACCAGAGCGTTGTTTCAGCATGTATCAGTATTATCCTTAATTTATTAGCGTGAGTTTATATCCGTCTCTCATGGCTCCTCAAGACAGCAGCACAAGAAAACAAGCTAAATCAAAGGCTCTTCTCAGAGCCAGACAAAGCATATGAAGAATTTTGTACAAAGTATTAGTATTTTAGAAATCAGTGTAGAAGAATTGACAAAAGAAAAATGTGACTACTTGAGCAAACTGGCCACAGACCGTGGACTGATATCATAGCCCTCCAGGAATCCCATCTAAGCGAAGACAATATAGCAAAGGGAAAGGTTACAGGTTACGAAATGATGGAATACTTTCCATCATTTACACATGGCTCTATCATGTACGCCAAAAACTGGGTTTCTGATGTTAAAGGAGTGTGCTGCCAAGTGATCAGTGACACAGAAATGATAACCCTGGAGCTGCATGGCTTAACTGTTGTCTCAGTCTACAAATCATAGAACGTCCAGTGGCCCATCCCAGTCTTACCATTCGTACCCCAGACGTACATATATCTAGGTGATTTCAACAGCCACCACACAACCTGGGGTTATAGAAACGGTAAAATAAATGAAGAGAAAAGAGTGGAATGGGCAGAAGGAGAAAAACTCTGTCTCAGCTATGATTCCAAAGAACTGAAAACCTTCGCTTCGGTAGGTAGCACACTGACAGTAATACTGACCTGTGTTTCCTCTCCACCGATGATAACTCACTCCCCTTGAGTCGTAGAAGGAGAGTTCTAAAGGGCTTCCCAAGAAGCCAACACCGCCCAACAATAATCAAAACTGGGCTGGAGATACCCGTAACAAATTCCATTAACAAGCTAACATGGAATTTGAAGAAAGCTAACTGGGCCAGTATACACGAGAAGTTGACAGCAACCTACGCTGGGTAGCCCCAAAAGCAGAAAACCACAAAAGATTCGTGGGAGTCATACTTGGTGCAGCCAAACTTAATATACCTCGAGGGCTCAGGAAACAATACATCCCTTGCTGGGACGACGCAATACAAAACTTGTGTGCAGAATACCAACAAACCGAAAAACCTGATACTGGTAAAATAATACTAGAATAGCTAAATGAAGCAAGAAAGCAGAAATGGATGGACCCGATGTCTAACTTAAATTTCACCCTTTCAAGCAGAAAGGCATGGAGATTGTTAAGAAAACTTGGCACTGCAAAAAACGTCTGCAATCAGCAACCGAACATAACACTATCAGAACAGGTACTACACATAAAATCATGATCTGAGGAGGTCCCTGGAGACAATCACGAAAGAAAAAGTAAAGAACGAACTGAATGAAGTCAATAGGCACCTCCATGGTAACATCACACTATCAGACCCCTTTTCTGAAATAGATATAAACGAGGCCATCAAAACACTGAAATTGAGAAAAGCTGCAGGACTGGATGACATAATCCCTGAATTTATGAAACACAAAGGGGAACATGGAAGAACTTGGCTGGAGAAGTTCTACAACGATATACTCAAGACCAGAAGGGTGCCTCAAGAGTTAAAGATCGCACACACATTAGCAATCCTCATATCTGGAAAGCCAGTACATGACCCCTCAAGTTACTGGCCAATTGCACTGCTGAGCGTGTGCTTCAGACTACAGACAGACAGACAGACATAAGCGCAACATATCAGGCTGGGTTCAGAAGCAAGCGGAGCTGCTGTGAGAAGGTCCTAGCCTTGACATCCTACATCGAGGCTGGATTCCAAGAGAAACTAAAGACATCAGTGGCCTTTGTTGATCTGTCAGCGGCATATGACACTGTGTGGCTAGATGGACTCCTGCTGAAGTTAATAAGCATGTCCCAAGTAAGAAACTGACGACAGTTGTGGGAAATATGTTAATCAATCGCTACTTCAAGGTTAGCGTTGGACAAAAACAGAGATAGTCATTTACCTTGAAAAATGGGCTCCCCCAAGGGTCCGTTCTAGCACCCCTACTCTTCAATCTGTACACCAGTGACATGCCAAACACTGCTAGCGCAAAGTTTTGCTATGCTGACGACCTTGCCATAGCCGTACAAACCAGCACACTTGAGGAAGGAGAAACTATGTTATCTAGAGATTTAGAAACTCTCAACACATACTACAAAGCATGGAGACTCCATCCAAATGCAGCAAAGACAGAAGTCTGCGCATTCCATCTAAACAAAAGGATTGCAAACTAGCTGTTGAATGTGAGCTTCTGCCAACAAAAAGTTAGACATAATTTCCAGCCTAAATACCTTGGTGTCGCACTAGGTCGCTCCCTGACGTACAAAAAACACTTGGAAAAAACAAGCCAAAAACTGAAGACGCGAAACAACATCGTAAAGAAACTAGCTGCTACAATATGGGGTGCCGACGCATCGACTCTACGTACTTACAGTACTTACGCTGGTGTGCCCAGTTGCCGAATACTGTGTTCCAGTGTGGCAACATAGTGCCTACACGAGGAAGCTGGACGTACACCTGAACTAGTCGATGAGGATTATTAGGGGCACATTAAAATCCACCTCGATCCCCGCGCTGTATACCATAAGCAATATCCCACCACCTGAATTACGACGCCAAGAAGCAATCGATCGAGAATGGAGGAAATTACACCATCCCGACTACCCACAAGACCTCCCGATTCATACAGTCTTAAACAACCCTTCCCGAGACCGCCTAAAGTCTCGCAATCCACTATGGCGTAATGGAACGAAGATAAGAAGTACGACATTAAAGAAGAGTGGCGCAAGAGGTGGACCGCTGCAACAATAGCATATCAAGGTATCCAAGACCCAACTGACAGCCTACCAGGATTTCATCTACAGAGAAGTGAGTGGAGAAGGCTGAACAGAATAAGAGCTGGCCACGCCAGGTGCAACGCTATGATGCACAAGTGGGGACTCCAAGATTCTCCAGCCTGTGATTGTGGGGCCCAAGAACAAACTGTTCAACATATTGTTAGAGACTGTCCTCAGAGAAAGTATCCTGGACCATGTAGCGACTTTATTAATGCTACTCCCTCTGCTGTTAGTTGGCTTCAATCATTACATATTTAACTATGTTTAAAAGTATCTGCATTTTTAACTTGCAATTATATCAGTCAAAGTAGTCAGTAATATGAAGTTAGTAATTTTCACAATTTAAAAATGTGTATAAAATTAGTGCCAAAAAGTAAAACTAAAGTATATGTAAGTTCTTAACTAGACATACATGTAAAATTAAACTTTATGTACTTGTCAATGTTTGCTGTTCTTGCCATACGATAAATAAATAAATGCCTTATTTAAATGTGATTAAAATAGGATGCCGACATCTTGTTGGTGCGAGGTCAGACGAAGCAGTAGCTAGATGAAAGTCGTTCTGACGATTAATTTATGTACACCGAGGCAACGTTGGAAATAGATGATAGAATTCAGCACAATCTCTTGCATACTTGTTCAGGAATTGAGCAAGGTACGTCGATGTACGTTCCTGTGCTCCTGTTTACTGCTGTGATACGTGCGGTAACACTGTGTCACGGAATTATTATTGTTTCATGTTCGAGGTATGTTGTTGCTCTCTTGAATGTTTTTTGGCTCTTTTTTTTTATCTAGTGAATTCACTGTCATCTGATGAATACGTGTTTGGGCCATAGCCCCAGAGCAGGGCCATTATAAGCGAAAGGCGAAAACGTACTAGTACCACTTGTTGTTTTCAAGAAGTTATTTATTTATGTACTTCATTAGATTCCAGCAGGAAAATGTTATTACACGTAGTCATATCTGGCAATCACTTGTCTTAATACAGGCATTGATAGTATTAAGGAGTCATTTGGAGAGTACTTTATCTTGGAACGGAGTTACTTACTTAGTTACTGACGCTATTTTGAGATAAGCAGACCCTTTATAATACTGTTGTATTCATTTATATGAAAGGGCATAGAGGCTGATTATTTTAGAGGGATTATTGGAGTCAGATGGCGTTGGAAACGTTTTCATGCGCATTAGATATTTCAGTTTCCATATCACTAAAATTTCCTGTCTATGGAGGTGGCTGAAGCATTTGCAAACAAACTAACATCTTTCATTTTCGGTGCATCGTCAAAGGATATTTGTTTCTTGGTATACTTCTGCTCAACTGCTATTAAAAGTTCAATTTAATGTTTCTTGTGCAGCGTCACACTGTCTTGATAAAAATTTGGATCTGTCTGTAAAATTATTGGCCACATATTTAGTCTTTCATCAGTTCCAAACCAGTATTGTCGATCAGAATTCTAGACTATCTTTACCGTACTTCTTCTTGTGGGTTCAGATTACTTTGTATACACAGATGGCTTTACGCAATTACGGCATTACCCTTTTATATATCATTTGTTTTTGAGGAATACAATATTTAAACAGTTTGCTGACATTATAGTGACAATATTTCAGTGATGCTTCAATGGAGCTACATATTCCCATTTAATAATAAATGCAGTTTATTGCATTTAATTTCTGAACTGGAGTAACAATTAAATTAATGCAGTGAGAGAAGTTATCAGGATTTGATGACAGAATGGGCAAACTTCTCTTCTTTGAATTAAAAACTTCCAAAATCAGCAAACAAAGAACTCAATGAGAGAAATTGTAAGTGGCTTAGCGTATTTAACATCCATGAATTATATGGGAACTCTTCCCAAAACGTGCTTGCCTTGCGAAAAATTACAGTCCATTTGCGGATTATACTGTTTCTGATGTGCAGGTGGGCATTATTTATGTTTTGTGGAAGTGTTGTTATAAATTGTCTTTAATTTTTCTTTTCAGTGATGCCCAATTTATGTTCTATCCTAAGGTAACATTAGCTTGTGCTGTGAAAATAAGATTTATTCTGAAGTGGTAATCCTATTTCTTTTATGTTTTATGTCATCTATGATATGTACATCCATACTTTTGTACGGGTGAAAGAGACGTGTATAGTGATGACTGAGGAAGAGTTAGGGCTTATTATGTACTTCATTAGGTTCCAGTTGCAAAATAATTTTGGGGGAAGTCATATCTGTGAATAGTATCTGAGACTCATTTGGAGACTACTTTATCTTGGAAGATCGCAGTATCTGTTTTGAAAGAGTGAACTAAGAAAACCAGCTTTCTACTCTCGAGTGGCTTGTGTAAAAGACTGATATTACATAGCTAATTGAAGGACTTTGGATGAACTGGAGATGTTGTGGATTCTGCTCATTTTTGTGAGGGGAGATAGACGTGTGAAAAATTTTGGTCGGCTGGTTGTCTGGGGAGGCCAGTTTGAGGTTGTTGTTTGGTTCTTGGTCGTATTACTGCTCAGTACATGATGGAGAAAACTACAGTAAATCACAGTGAGACCAGGTAAGCACGTTTTGGGAAGAGTTCCCATATAATTCATGGATGTTAAATTCCTAAGCCACTTATAATTTGTCTCATTGAGTTATCTGTTTGCTTAATATAGAAATTTCTCTAGACTTAGGAATGTTGTGTACCATACGTGGTACGGGGCAATGTTGAACATAATGAAGGGCTGTTAAGGAAATTCGAGTTCTTGTGGACGACTGCAGGGGATTTTTGAATATTTCAGTTCTGCAGTGCCCTATGAGCAATTTACAGCTTGTACCATGAATTTGTAATTCACTACAATTCTTGTTCCCTGCCCCGCTCTAGCTGGCTGCATTAGAGCGGCTTGATTAGGGTGCACGGTCGGCGGCTGTTGGGGGCGGCGATATGCATCCGTTTTCAAAACTAAAAACTAATTCTGAAATATTCGCTGTTGTAATAAATAAAATGGCAGTTCAATAATTACCATGCAATATTACAATAATAATAATAATCATATATACAGTGAAATCTAAGTAACCAACCACTTCCGTATATTCTAGCGGTTACAAGCTGCTGCGTATTGTTACATTGACTTGTTGATATTTTTTTAGTGAAGCCTAAACAGCTGGCAGCACTTGTACATGGTAAAAAGGTTGAACATTTATACATATGTGCATGAGGTTTCCACTGGGAAAATTTCTGTTGCAAATAAAAGACAGTAAAATCTAATGTACAGAGTTGTAGCCAGTGGGTCTGAAAGGGGCATGGCATGAAGTGTGTATCTGCAAGGTGTGAATGTAAGCTTGTGCATTAGCATGCTGTTAATTGTTACAAAAAGCAGGGAAATGATGAAGCCTGGTCCAAGTACACTCGTTACATACCTCTATTAGCGTAAGGGATGTGTACAAGGAATGGTGCTCCATTTGCAACTTTGTAACACGGCGCAAGAACTATGGTCTTAAAAAGATGGCAACCAGCAGGGACTGGATGCGTATCGCTCCTTGCCAATGAGAATCAGTTGCAAACTCGGCAGGAATTGCTGCTGTTACTGAACGTAGGTCCATCTCAACCAGTTTTTGTGCGAACATTACAAAGGGATTTGGAGTAGGGTACTTCGTAAAAGACCATTTCTCACAGTGGTTAATAAAGCTGTACATCGTCGGTAAGCAAGCAAAGGAAAAATTGAAACAACGGAAAAACTGGACAGAGGCTGAATGGAGGCTAGAAGTACGATCCGTCGAGTCGCAGTTTTGTTTCTTTCCAAATAATTCTTCTGTGCTTCACGGAATAAGCTTTAAATCTCTCCTATCTTACCAAATTATCTCGTAATCAGTCACCGCTCGTCTCTCAACAGACGGTACCTGCTCCGTTCATAACCTCTGCCTGCACCATTGCAGAATCGTCTGAAGATGGTCGTAATAGGCTGAAACCGGTCTTGTTAGATTTCCCCATACGTCTTCCACTTCCCAGCAGTGAGTTACTGCTTCGTTAGAAAACATTGTGTTCTGCATGCTATTTATGTTTTCATACAGATGTTAACTGATCTATGTTTATTCCCTTACCATTATTTCTCGCATAATCTGGGACGTTCCAGTATTACTGATATGTGCCAGTACTGATATTTTTGCTTTCGTACATGCGATATCGATTCGGTGCCAAATAGTCGATGAATTCGTAGTGTCGTAAGAATTACCAGAGTATCGGTGTCGGGAGTTTCTAATGAAGCACAGAAGAATAATAACCTTTCACCACTAATTTAATGAGAACTAAAATGCTTGCGATATCTAATATACAGAGAGCACCAGAGCAGTTGTAAAAATTTCACACATTGTTCAGTCCATTATGTCGGATTATGGCAGCTTGTGGCAGCAGACGAAGGTAGTCACTACGCTACTGAAGTATTTCAAGCACTGATTATATATTCGGATTGGTTATCACAAACACAGCGTCATATGCATATTTTTTCTTGCAACCATACTGAATGCTTTTATCTTAAAGAAAAACTTTTAATGATGCACTACGATAATAACACATACACTACTTGATCAAACGTATCCAGACACGCTATTGATGCGGAGATGACCACTATATACTACAAGAGGCGGACCTTCCACTAAAAACGAAAGGGGGAGTATTATGTTGTCTGTAAGGAAGCCGTGAACGCCGAATGGGCCGGTCACGACAATTCAATGGCTTCGAACGTAGATTAGTCACTGGATGTCATCTGAATAACCTATCCAACATGAGGATTGCAGTATTTCTAAAGCAGCCGAGTTCGACCGTTGGTTATGTCATTGGGAAATGGAAACGGGAAGAAACAACCACAGCTAAACCAAGGCCAAGCAGATCTCACGTACTAATTGACAGGGAGCTTGTAAAAAATAGCAGGGGGACAGCGGAAGGAATCACCTGTGAGTTCCCAAGTGCTCCCATCCATCCAGTCAGCACAATAGCTTTGAATAGGGAGTCAAAAGGAATGGGGTGCAACGGTCGAACAGCTCTTCATAAGCCACACATTTCTATGGTCTGTGCTAAGCGACGCTCAAGGTGGCGGATAGACCGATGCTACTGGACAGTGGATGGCTGGAAACGGTTGACTTGGAGCGATGGAGTCACGTTATACCTTGTGCCAATCCGATGGGGAGATTTAGGTTTGGCGTTACCTGGAGAATGTTACCTACTATGACGTGCATTGCCAACAGTGAGGAGGTGGTGTTATGATTTGTGACTGTTTTTTGTGGTTAAGGTGTGATCGCCTTATTGCGCTTAAGAAGCGCTAAATGCAGGAGGATATGACCTCACTTTGTAGCATTTTATACTTCGTACTACACGGGGTGTTTCCGTAAGAGGGCGAAAAAATGTAAGAGGACATGGAGAATGCTCCACTGCATAATTTGAGGTAGGGAACCCGGGGTCGGAGAAGTCAACTTAAGGAGGTATGGAAGTAAACTTGTCTACCGCTTTGTCTAGCATTACTGTTTTCCAACTTACTTACAACTAACATGCAAACAAGTTTACATGTACTGTGCTGTTTGTTTGCATGTACATTCTTTATATCCTGCAAGGAAACAAGGAGGACGAGACTGATTACCAGGAAGTCATGACGCAGTAGGCCGTCTGAATGGCCACGTGTACTTGAGGTTTGTGCAGAGTTCTACCTGAGTTGTTGGGGAACGTACCCTTGGCTGTTCATGAGAGGATGTGGATACAACGTACGTTGCACAGCCTCACTTCATTGTGGATGTCCGCAACCATCTCAGTGCTCTATATCATGCTCGCTGGATTAGAAGGGGAAGTCCTATTCCATGGTCTGCGAGGTCACCCCACCTGAATTCCCTTGATTGTTTTCTATGGAGGTATCTAAAGTCTCTCGTTCATGAGACGCCAGTGCGTACGGAGATGGAATTCTAGAATAAAATTTTCACTCTGCAGCGGAGTCCGCGCTGATCTGAAACTTCCTGGCAGATTAAAACTCTGTGCCGGACCGAGACTCGAACTCGGGACCTTCGCTTTTCGCGGGCAAGTGCTCTACCAACTGAGCTACCCAAGCACGACTCACGCCCCGTCCTCATAGCCTTACTTCTGCCAGTACCTCGTTAGTTAGGTTTAAGTACTTCTAAGTCTAGGGGACTAATGACCTCAGATGTTAAGTCCCATAGTGCCTAGAGCCATTTGAACCATTTGAACTTCCACACAAAACACACTGAACGATGACAGCAAAACACTTTATTGAATCATTAGGTAATAGAATATTTGTTGTAAAGTTTAGTCTTGCATCATAAACGAAGTGCCGGCCGTTGTGGCCGAGCGGTTCTAGGCGCTACAGTCTGCAACCGCGCGACCGCTACGGTCGCAGTTTCGAATCCTGCCTGGGGCATGGGTGTGTGTGATGTCCTTAGGTTAGTTAGGTTTAAGTAGTTCTAAGTTATAGGGGACTGATGACCTCAGAAGTTAAGTCCCATAGTGCTCAGAGCCATTTGAACCATTTGAACCATTCCCTATTTCCTGCTAAATTTTTGCACGCTCTTACGGAAACACCCTGTAGAGACTCCGTTTAGACGCAATGATTGTATCAGTTTGACAAAGCACCCTTTGATAAAGCAGCATCTATGAGGCTATGGTCTGTGGACAATAACATTCCTGAAATTGACTTGCCTGCGGACAATCCAAACCTGAATCAAATGGAGGATCTTTGGAATGAGTTATATCGTCGTGTTTCCCCATTGCCCAACATTACAACCTTCTCTGATTCAAAATGCCTCTGATTACTATGGGACTCAAGATCTGAGGTCATCAGTCCCCTAAACTTAGAACTACTTAAACCTGACTAACCTAAGGACACCACACACATCCATGCCCAAGGCAGGATTCGAACCTTCTACCGTAGCAGCAGCGCGGTTCCGGACTAAAGCGCCTAGAACCGCTCGGCCACAACGGCCGGCGAGGAAGAATAGGCTGCCATTCCTCCACAGACACTCTCACCAGAGTTCAAGCCGTCCACTATTAGCCATCTCGATGCTTTTGATCAGGCAATGTACAGACAGTTGTGCATCATGCATTCCATACAAAACCAAACTGCTTTTTTTTCTTCCTGCCTTCGTTGCCTTTTCTTCACTTTCAAAATTTTCTGGTACTCATCTAGACGCATTCGTGCGGAGCTTCTGCTTGCAGCAGTGGCACCGTAGAACGACGCCTCGTAGACGACACCAGTGACGCGGAGCGTCGAAAGCTGGCAAGGCAGCAGGACGCGCGCGGCGTTGCCGCCGACGGCGCCGCCGTGGCAACAGTGTTGCAGCCGGCGCTACCTGGCTGGGGTTGCCTGGCAACGCAGGCCGCCCTCCCTTCGCCGCCCCCACTAATGCCTCCCGCGAGGAATCCTTCACACCGCGAGCGCGAAACCCATTCCTTCTCCTCGGCCGGCCGCCCTCAATCGCGAGATAGCGAATGATGGCCACTCTGCCGCCAGCCGAGAGCCGAGCGCCGAGCGCCGGCCACTCCGGGGGCCGATGCATTATTAAGATAGGCCGAGAAATATGGGGGCAATTCCGGCGCGATAAGACGCTAATGGTTTCAACTTTGCACTCTATCGCCGGCTTCCGAAATACGCATAAAATAATGGCGTCTGCGGGGCCGGGCGGCTGCAATCTTCCCGCCCTCCCTCGCCACGGCGCGCTGGCGAATCGGCACTGCGGCCGCCGCCGCCGCCGCCGCCGCCGCCTCCGGGAAAAGCGGCTTTTATGGTGCTGCTCCTGGTGAACCGCCCTCGGTGGAGAGCGGCAGCGCCGGCGAGGCTGCAAAGGGCTGCGCCGACGCCCGGGAGCGGCACACGACAAATTGGCTGCCCCCGGCTCGCCGCCCACTCCGACAAATTACCACGCCGCGGCCGCCGTGTGTGTGCGTGTGTGTGTGTGTGTGTGTGTGTGTGTGCGCGCGTGCGTTTGTGTACGTGTGAGGGTGGGTGTGGGTGTGTGGAGGAGGGGCGCACGTATTGCGAGAGCCGGCTGCCTCGTAATCCGCGCCGCCACACCCCACAGCCGATAGCCTGCCACCCCGCCCGCCCCCTGGGATATGTTTAATGGGATAGAATCATAACCGCCGCAGGGAAGAATATTGAATACATTAGGCTGCAGCCGAGACAGGGCTCTGTAACCACGACGGTCTACTGTGGCCTTCTGGAGCCTTGTCGAGATGAATCTACGCTCCAGCGCTAATAATGAGCGATATACATCGCTTCAGAATTGTCCTCTAAAGGCCACTATTCACCTCGTTTCGGGGAGGACTGTTTCGCAATATACAGAGACTAAACGCAATAGTGTATATATTTTTTTAATAGATAGCTTTTTCGATAACAGTACACCTATCCTTGATTTTATACATAAGAGGGCTGTTTGGGAAGCAAGGTCTGACCAGTCGCGAAATGGGAACCACACTGAAAATCAAAAATGTGTTACTTGAAGTTTGCTACACCTTCCAGCTACTTCTCTTCGTAGTCGCCGTTCCCACTTAGATATTTGTCGTAGCGTTGTACTACATTTCCAGTACCCTTATCATATATGGTAGATACCTTTGCTTTCAACCACTTCCCTACGATGGTCCGTATTCGTTGTCTGTGCAAAATTGTAGTCTTCATAATCAGCAGTTTATGGGAGCAGAGATGAACATTAGGGCAAGCAAAGTCCGGGCTGTACGGTGGGTGATCAAACACTTCCCATCGAAAACGCTGCAGGGGCGTCCTCACTGACCCTGCAGTGCGCGGCCGAGAATTGTCATGAAGAAGGAAATGCACGGTAGGTGTTACGTACGGTTGCAAATCAGGCGAAATCTCTCAGTGGGCACCCATACCTGGCGGGAGGCGCTATTGTTCTAGACATGTTTATGTGTTCACTGTGTGCTCGGAACTGAAAAGAGCGATGTGACGTGATCAACAGGCATACTTGAGACACTTCTCGACACATCTGTGGAAAGCTTCATCAGATTTTCACTATCATTTCCATTTCGCGTCCTATCTGACCTTGGTTTCCGCATAGCCTTTGCATTAGCAACAACTCATAAATTTGTAGGCAAATACATTATATTTTATTGCGGTGTTCAACAGGCTTCCAGGAGTGCCAGTCCTGCAAGTTTCAAAGGAGAACTTTTCTTTAATTTATTGGCTTTCGTAATGCCCCCATACAGCCATCCTAACACTGGAAAAGTTATCTTACACTTCGTTTCGAGAATTCAGAGTATACGTTAGTGTAGGCTGTACCCTGGCACGAAGCTGCATAGGCGTAACAGAGCAAAGATTCCTACATTAAATATATTTTACATACACAGTGTACTGGGATGAGAAAACAAGACGAAAATGTAACACAGGATACATATAGATAGTATGCTGTAAAAATCCTATTGGTAACACTAGAACTAAAATATTCCGTTGTATGTCCTGCAAGAATTCAAAAGCTGCGGAAAGAGAATTGAATATTTTTGCAGGCCTATAAGTACCATCTAGACAGAACATGAGAACAGTATACAGAAAGCAGGTTTGGGTATTACGGTCATATGTATAAATACAGCAGTATTCAGACACATACATCTAGGAGTTACATAGTGACATACATTCATAGCTCGACCGTTACATATCCTGCTGAGCAGAACTTCGAAATATAGTCAATCAATTGTGCTTTGGTCTTCTCCTGGCGTTATAATTACAAGAGCATTAGATTAGCTGATCAGACAGCTATATCGGCATGCTGGCACTGTTGACAAATCCGCACTGTATTTTATACGTTGCTGTATCGTTGTATGCTAACAGTGTTCGGAGGCTACTTGGGAACTGAAGACCAAAAGCCAGAAGATTACTTGCTAGCACATTTATGTGTAACGTGTTCCGAGATCATTGTGGGTTCTTATGGTTTGGATCTTCTTCCTCTCCGCAACCACATAGAGGGATGGCGCTTCAACTGAACCAATATAGGGGTTTGTTGACCTTTCCAATTAGTCCATTTTGTGAAGTAGGGAAGTTAGGAGACTAGGTACTGGCAGAAGTAAAACTATGAGGACTTAGAGTTACTATTGTTTGAGTAGCATTTTTGGTAGAGCATTGCCCTGCGGAAAGCGAAGATTCCGATTTCTAGGTTTAATTTGGCACACAATTTTAATCTACCAGGAAGTTTCTTATCCACATGCACTCCGCTACAGAGGAAAAAATCATTTTGTAAACATCCCACAAGCTGTGGCTAAGCCGTATCTCCTCAGTAATATTCCTCCCACAAGTGCTAGTCGCACAAGTTTCGCAGGAGAACTTCTGTGAAGCTTGGACGGTAGGAGATAATGTAGTGGTGGAAAAAGGTGTGAAGACCTGTAGTTAATATTCTAGGGTGGTTCTTTGGGTAACACACTTTCCAGTGTATGGGAAAGATATAGAGTTCAACTCTCTTTCTTTCTTTCCTTTAGTTTTGCCGTTTTTCCCGCGGATGCGCCGGGCCGGCATGGTTAACTGGATGCGGCAATGTTAGTTGAAGGGGTGGCCGCACCCCGTACCCCCCGGGAACGATTTAGTGTACCCCAACTGTCTGCGACTAGTGTAATCCATGGAATAGTGCCAAAGTGTGCAGATGTCTGCGCGCCGTGTAATTGAGGCGGGACGTGGGGACCAGCGCGGTATTCACCTAAGAGTTCGACTCTCTGTCTGGCATAAAGTTTTAATCTGGCAGCAAATTTCATATCAGCCCACACTCTGCTACATAGTGAAAAAATACCTTACTAAGAGATTTTGCCACTTACAATAATCTAAAAATAACAAATTCACCTTTTGCTAAAGAAAAGAGGGATACTTAAGTATACTTTGGCCCGTAGAAATCTTCGATCAATAATTGACTAAATTTTGGTAAACGATAAGCTATCTGGTCACATAAGGGACACAAGAGTTTATAGAGGAAAAGAAATAGGATCAGATAAATCTCTAATAATCTCCACAACAGATCTTGTGATTTATTTTGTGTGAAAATGAATTGATCTTTTTGCGAAATGGAAGGAAATGACGAAACAAAACAAGTAACCAAAAGTATCAAAACGTTTATAAAGTATGCTTGCTTGATGAGAAGAGCATCAAGCATCCTTACCTAAGCAGACTAAGTAAAGTGCTAGCAAAAATTCAAACTAAAAATAATTCAGAAGAAGAATGGTAAAATCTAAAGAATGTGGCACATAGAGTAGCAGGAGAAGCTCTCAGTAAAAAGAAAAAAAAGGAAAACTAGGGCTTAAAAATTATTTGAGGATCTACTGACAGCTGATAAAGAAAAACAGGATACATATATAGAAGACTTAAACATCTCCACGGCTGAGAAGAGGAAATATTGTAAGGAAAGAAGAAACATCGCTAAATGTGTAGTACGAAAAGCACGCCAGGGACATTGGAATGGATTTATTTCTGATATAGAGAGTGATGTTCACAGAAGACAGCAAACATCGTACGAGGTTTTAAAAACTTTAAACACAACAAAAGAATAGAAGTACAAACAGTACTGAAGAAAATGAATTGGTTAATTATTACAAGGATTATGTTACGTATGATGATACACCACGAGGAACTGAAATTGATCCAATATATAAAAAGGGATTAGATGAAACACAGTCTGACGAAATAATATCTGCTTTACCATCGACTAAGAACAGAAAAGTGACCGGAAGAGACGGTATTAATGCTGAATTGCGAAAATATAAAGAAATAATGCTACATGTGCGACAACTTAATGTTCGAGAAGCAAAGACTGTAAAGAGTGCAATATTGCTAGAGTGGTAACAGTTATTTTAAAAAAAGGAGACAGAAACCTAAGCAATTAGGTAAACAGTAAAGGAATAAGTTTTTGCACTCTGCATACAAGATACATGTTAGTATTTAAACACAAGACTCGAACACGTAACGGAAGTAGTACGGCATGAGGAACAAACGGGTTTTGGGAAGGAATGCTCCACGATTCAGGTTAAAGTATAAAGTAGTGATACGCTTTCAGTCGTAACGCATCTTTCCCCCAAACGAGTAGTAACGCAGTGGGAAGCTTTGTAATCCATAGCGCTCAGTTAATTTAGTGTCTGATCTGTCATGTCATTCTTTTCGGGACATCCTGATATTGTATGGTTCATGTCTTCTCCTTCTACAAAGATGGTTGTCGATCAGTCCCAAGTGATGTAACTGTTTTTTTAATTTTTTTAATGCCGTTGTTGAATTTTGTTCGTGGAATAGTTGTATAACATCCCCTTGACATTGTTTGCTTCGTATGCGAGTTACTTATCGGCATCACAGAGGGTATCGCTCTATAATGTTTCCCTTTGTCGCTAGTTCTTTTCCATTCCTCATCCCCACTTCTCATTCGCATCGTACCTGTAAGTGGCTCTTATGCCACCCCCTTCATTTTAACTAAGGCGTATTGCTTTTAGCGTGTTATGTGTTTATAACTTGACGTGAATGAAGGGGAGTCGCTCTAAGGCAGTTAACTTCCCGCTATGAGTTCAACAGATTCTCTGGCACCTGAGGATGTGTCTTCTGCTGATGCGAAGTCGGTCGTGACTTTGAATAAAGTATTTTACAGCAACTGCGGATCATTCGTTCAAAATGTTTGTGGTACCTCTAGGTGACATGGCGTTCCAGAAGCAGGACCTTATTTGGCCACTTAGTCGGCCTGTCGTTGCCGCGAATGACGCTGTGGCCTTTGGCCCTGAATAGTGCGACTTACTTCTGCTGATTTTGATACGTAATGAGATAAACCACTGCTTGTTGTAACGCTCTGTAAAAGAGTTTTTCAAGATCAAGACTGCAGCTCCGCTGAGGTAATAATTTTACCCTAAATACGGTTTCCCGCGTACTTAAGTACTGCTAAAATGTTTTACTAGCTCTGCCACCGTAATAACCATTTCAAAAGGTTACGTATAGCGTTCCCAAACACGGTATTGTCTGATCTACGACAGTACTCCTGATGCAATATGCATTCTCGGCCCCACCCAAGTATAGTATGAGCGGCGATCATAAAATTTCCGTTAACTTAACCGACTCCGATGCAGATGTATAAGCACAGACATCTACGCTTTCTTGTCTGTTCCAGGTGGGTGCTGCAAATGCGGAAACGTGAAATATGTTGATATTATTACCATATGCGTTCAAAATAACATGCTGTTATTCTTTTCTTGACTGTCGAAGGACAAACACCGGTAGACATCCATCGTAGAATGGGTGTGGAGCAGTATGCCTGTTGAAAACCATCATTGTGGAAGGAGTGCGCCACGGAGTGCTGCTGCTTCATGATAATGCACGTTCTCATATCGCTAATTTCGTAATACTGTCCACCCCCGGTGGCTGAATGGTCAGCTTGACGGATTGTTTATCCTCTGGGCCCGGGTTCGATACCCGGCTGGGTCGGGGAATTTTTCCCGCCCAGGGACTGGGTGTTGTGCTGTCCTCATCATCATCCTATCATCCTCATCGACTGCAGGTCGCCGAAGTGGCGTCAAATTGAAAGACCGGCACCCGGCGAACGGTCTGCCCGACGGAGGGCCCTAGCCATACGATTAAATAAATAAATTTCGTAACCCTGAAGTTACGCCAAGTGGGAGAGACTAGAGCGCTCACCCTATAGTCCTGATCTCTCCCCACGCGATTTCCCCGCCTTCTATCCTTAAAAAAGGCCTTGAAGAGTCGACGATTCTACTCGGACGAGGACATGCAGCAGACAGTTACTTACTTCTTCACGCAGCAGGACACGATGCTTTACCAAACGGGTATCTTCAACACGGTGCATAATAGGGATGTTCGTGTCAACGCTCGCGGCGGTTTTGCATATCGATTCTGAACTATACGGCCTTCGGACGGCAACCTTTTGATAGCCCCTTATATTCTGGTGTCCGTTATGTGCTAAGAATTGTTGTATCGCTTGTATACACACCCGTCTACAGCGGGCAAAAAATTTGTCACTTTCAGAAGGCATCACGTCAGTACCGTCTAACACCGCCTCTAACCTGGAAGGTGTTGTTGTCTTTAGTCCAAAGGCTGGTTTGATGCAGGCTGTACTCTATCCTGTGCAAGCCTCTTAATGTCCAAATAATTACTGCAACCTATATCCTTCTGAATCTGTGTAGTGCTTTGATCTCTTGGGCTTCCTCTACGATTTTTACCCCACACACTTCCCTTCAATTATATATTGGTGATCCCTTGACATCTCGGAATGTGTCCCATCAACCAATCCCTTCTTTTAGTCTTTTTCCCGACACAACTTTCTAGTCTCACTATTTCTATTCAGTATCTCCCCATTACTTACGCTATCTATCCACCTAATTTTCATCATTCTTCTGTAGCACAACATTTCGAAAGCCTCTATTCTCTTATTCTCTAAACTGTTTATAGTCCGTGTTTCACTTCCATATAGGGGTGCATGCCAGACAAATACCTTCAAAGAACACTTCGTAACAACTAAGTCTATATTCGATGCTGAACATCTCTTCTTCAGGGACGCTTTCTTTGGCAGTGCCAGTCTACATTATGTATCGTCTATACTTCGGCTATCTTCAGTTATTTCACTCCAAAAATAGCAAAATGAATTTACTGCGTCTAGTGTCTCGTTTACCAACCCATAACCTGGATAACAGTCTCAGTTCGGGGAGGACGACAATGAACAAGTTTCTTCTTGTGTGATAAACTCAAATGAAGCCACGCTTTGGTGATTGGAGCCATCAGGACCGCGTACAGCCTTGTTTTCATCTTTGAAGATGGAAATGCACACAGAATATTCGTCATGACGAGGTAGACGAAAAGGCAACACTTTGTCGCCAATGCTGAAAACCGGTTGGGGTTCACAGTAGCTTGAGTGAGTGGGCCCGTGGTACACCCACATAATTTCATATAATTACCTGAGGCCCGAACTACGCCCTCCACACACACACTGCGGGCTAAGCCCTCGGTCACTGGACGCGAAGGAAAAGGAAACATCGCGACCCGTCGGACCACACAACACGCCTTGAATCAACTGGTGTCTTGTTCGTGTGTTGGCTAGACCTTTGTAACCGTGTAGCTTTTATGTTCCTCTGTGAGCCATCGCCCTCTTGCGAGGCATCCGGCTCCAAATGTCCACCGTCTGCGGTTGCTTTGCAGTGGTCGCTCGGAAACTGTTAGAGACAGACTTGGATTTACTGGCAGTGGCAATTCCTGTCCGGTTCGAAAGTGATTGTCGTTCACCAGGCGAGACACACGTTTACGGTCCCTGTAAGCTAGGAATCCTTTACAACCGCCATTCTTACGAATGTTTCATGGCTACGAGTAGCGTACCATTCCTTGTAGACATGTTGGATATTCCATGGTGATACACCAACAAATCGGGCGTCATCGTTCACTGTGTGGTTATGGATACGTTCAAATACGACAGCTCCTTTCTGCGAATCTCTCAAAAAGGTCTCCCTAGTTTTATGCACTGATTCCATTCGACCGACTGGAGCATACATTCAATCCATTGTCAATACTTACACTGAGGTGAAAAAATTCTTGACATACCTTCTAATCTCGTGTCGGACATTCTTTCAGACGGCGTAGTGCAGCAACTTGAGGTGGCATGGACTGAATAAGTCGTTGGATTTCATCGTTCCATACGTGAATGGACCTGGTACAATAGGACGTAGCCTATGGTACGCAATTCATAATGCTTCGCAGACTGTAGACGTAGATGTACATGTAGAACTGAGACTATTGTCAAGGCCTTGTGTCTGATGTGGTAACGTTACTTAATTCCTTTTATTTAATGTTATTTTTTTTAATTAGACTATATCCTCAAAATTCTGTTCTACTTCTACATTAATATTAATAACGTTAGGTTGGTGCATAAGTTCGTAGCCTTTTTGTTTTGCATGTCGGTATTCCGAGTGCTATAGGTTCATTTATTGATTCTCATTTTCCATTTGCAGTTCTGGGCTGCTATCTGAGTTTATATAGTGTCATTTTTTCATCTGGAGACAGTGAGTGGAGCTGTGGACGCTAGAACATGGAGTGCCAAGCGGAGAAATCTTCTGCTTCAGTTCAATAGAAGAGTGACAGCAGCCGAGACAGCTAGAAACAATTGCGCCGTGTATGGGGATAATGCTATGGGACAGAATACGGCAACAAAATGGGTTTCTCGTTTTAAGGAGGATCGTTTTGAAATTAGCGTCTTTCCATGTTCAGGAAGAGCTTCAGGGCTTGATGAAGATCGTGTAATCGCATTAATCCACAGTGATCCATGTAAGTGCACGGCCTTTTCAGTAGTTGCAGGGGCAACAGTCTGGATGATTGACTGATCTGGCCTTGCAACACTAACCAAAACGGCCTTGCTGTGCTGGTACTGCGAACGGCTGAAAGCAAGGGGAAACTACAGCCGTAATTTTTCCCGAGGGCATGCAGCTTTACTGTATGGTTAAATGATGATGGCGTCCTCTTGGGTAAAATATTCCGGAGGTAAAATAGTCCCCATTTCGGATCTCCGGGCGGGGACTACTCAAGAGCACGTCGTTATCAGGAGAAAGAAAACTGGGTTTCTACGGATCGGAGCGTGGAGTGTCAGATCCCTTAATCAGGCAGGTAGGTTAGAAAATTTAAAAAGGGAAAAGGATAGGTTAGGGTTTATATATAGTGGGAATTAGTGAAGTTCGGTGGTAGGAGGAACAAGGCTTCTGGTCAGATGAGTACAGGGTTATAAATACAAAATCAAATAGGGGTAATGCAGAAGTAGGTTTAATAATGAATAAAAAAATAGGCGTGCGGGTAAACTACTACAAACAGCATAGTGAACGTATTATTGTGGCCAAGATAGACACGAAGCCCACGCCTACTACAGTAGTACAAGTTTATATGCCAACTAGCTCTGCAGATGACGAAGAAATTGAAGAAATGTATGATGAGATAAAAGAAATTATTCAGGTACTGAAGGGAGACGAAAATTCAATAATCATGGGTGACTTTAATTCGAGAGTGGGAAAAGGGAGAGAAGGAAACATAGTAGGTGAATATGGATTTGGGGTAAGAAATGAAAGAGGAAGCCGTCTTGTAGAATTTTGCACAGAGCATAACTTAAGTCATAGCTAACACTTGGTTCAAGAATCATAAAAGAAGGTTGTATACATGGAAGAATCCTGGAGGTGGGAATTTAAGGAGATGGGACCTGGATAAACTGACAAAGCCAGAGGTTGTACAGAGCTTCAGGGAAATCATAAGGGAACAGTTGACAGGAATGGGGGAAAGAAATACAGTAGAAGAAGAATGGGGGATAAAGTAGTGAAGGCAGCAGAAGATCAAGTAGGTAAAAAGACGAGGGCTAGTAGAAATCCTTGGGTAACAGAAGAAATATTGAATTTAATTGATGAAAGGAGAAAATATAAAAATGCAGTAAATGAAGCAGGCAAAAAGGAATACAAACGTCTCAAAAATGATATCGACAGGAAGTGCAAAATGGCTAAGCACGGATGGTTAGAGGACATATCTAAGGATGTAGAGGCTTATCTCACTAGGGGTAAGATAGATACTGCCTACAGGAAAATTAAAAAGACCTTTGGAGAAAAGAGAGCCACTTGTATAAATATCAAGAGCTCAGATGGAAACCCAGTTCTAAGCAAAGAAGGGAAAGCAGACAGGTGGAAGGAGTATACAGAGGGTCTATACAAGGGCGATGTACTTGAGGACAATATTATGGAAATAGAAGAGGATGTAGGCGAAATACCCTCAGACTTCAAGAAGAATATAATAATTCCAATCCCAAAGAAAGCAGGTGTTGACAGATGTGAAAATTACCGAACTATGAGTTTAATTAGTTCAAAAATGGTTCAAATGGCTCTGAGCACTATGGGACTTAACATCCGTGGTTATCAGTCCCCTAGAACTTAGAACTACTTAAACCTAACTACCCTAAGGACATCACACACATCCATGCCCGAGGCACGATTCAAACCTGCGACCGTAGCCGTCCCGCGGTTCCGGACTGAGCGCCTAGAACCGCTAGACCACCGCGGCCGGCGTTTAATTAGTCACAGCTGCGAAATACTAACGCGAATTCTTTACACACGAATGGAAAAACTGGTAGAAGCAGTCCTCGGGGAAGATCAGTTTGGATTCCGTAGAAATGTTGGAACACTTATCTTATAAAAAAGATTAAGGAAAGGCAAACCTACGTTTCTAGCATTTGTAGACTTAGAGAAAGCTTTTGATAATGTTGACTGGAATACTCTCTTTCAAATTGTAAAGGTGGCAGGGGTAAAATACAGGGAGCGAAAGGGTATTTACAATTTGTACAGAAACCAGATGGCGGTTATAAGAGTCGAGGGGCATGACAGGGAAGCAGTGGTTGAGAAGGGAGTGAGACAGGGTTGTAGCCTCTCCCCGATGTTATTTAATCTGTATATTGAGCAAGCAGTAAAGGAAACAAAAAAAAAAATTCGGAGTAGGTTTTAAAATCCAGGGAGAACAAAGAAAAACTTTGAGGTTCGCCGATGACATTGTAATTCTGTCAGAGACAGCAAAGGACTTGGAGGAGTAGTTGAACGGAATGGACAGCGTCTTGAAAGGACGATATAAGATGAACATCAACAAAAACAAAACGAGGGTAATGGAATGTAGTCGAATTAAGTCGGGTGATGCTGAGGGAATAACATTAGGAAATGAGACACTTAAAGTAGTAAAGGAGTTTTGCTATTTGGGGAGCAAAATAACTGATGATGGTCGAAGTAGAGATGATATAAAATGTAGACTGGCAATGGCAAGGAAAGCGTTTCTGAAGAAGAGAAATTTGTTTACATCGAGTATAGATTTAAATGTCAGGAAGTCGTTTCTGAAAGTATTTGTATGGGATGCAGCCATGTACGGAATTGAAACATGGACGATAAATAGTTTGGACAGGAAGAGAATAGAAGCTTTTGACATGTGGTGCTACAGAAGAATGTTGAAGATTAGGTGGGTAGATCATGTAACTAATGAGGAGGTATTGAATAGGATTGGGGAGAAGAGAAGTTTGTGGCACAACTTGACTAGAAGAAGGGATCGGTTGGTAGGACATGTTATGAGGCATCAAGGGATCACAAATTTAGCATTGGAGGGCAGCGTGGAGGGTAAAAATCGTAGTGGGAGACCAAGAGATGAATACACTGAGCAGATTCAGAAGGATGTAGGTTGCAGTAGGTACTGGGAGATGAAGGAGCTTGCACAGGATAGAGTAGCATGGAGAGCTGCATCAAACCAGTCTCAGGACTGAAGACAACAACAACAACAACAACAATCCCAGACCACAAAAATTACTCAGATGTGCATCTCTGCTTACTTGCCATCAATTGGCTCGTAATTAGCACCGACCATTCCTGTCATGTATCGTTGCTGGCGACGAAAAATGGTGTCTTTATGCTAAGATGAGGAAAATAAAGGAATGTTTGTGTTTGAGCCCAAATAAAGCAGCAGTTCAGCTTAGAAAGACCTGTGTGATTCCACAAAAGGTATTTTCATGCCATCTGGTGGGTCAGCGACGGTGTGGTATACTACGAATTGCTTCCCCGAAGAGTAGCCGTCACTGCTGACATTTATTGTCAGCAATTGAGACGTCTTGCAGACGCAGTCTAAAAGTAACGACCAGGAAGTCTGCGTGAAGTGAAGCTACTCCACAATAACGCTCGCATGCGTTCTGCTAGACTGGAAGAAACACTACGCAGGAGTTGGGTGGGGAAGTCATTCCGCACCCATCTTAATGTCCTCAGATTTTCACGTTTTCCGCTCTCTGCCGAACAACATTCAATGAACTTTCTTCGCGGACGAAAATGCGCACCGAACATGCCTCGACGAATTTTTCGCCGCAAAACCACGTAATCTCTATCGACGCGGATCCGAAACGTTACCCTGGCGTTGGGAGACGGTTGTAAATAGTGAAAGAGAATGTATTGTTGATGATTAAAGTCTGTGTTATGTGTATCTGTCACGTTCATTAGGCGTACAGATAAACACTATGAACTTTTGCACCAACGCAGTAGTTGCTGTTATCATAATTTGTAAAGCACTGTGTGCTATGATAGGTATTAAATATGCACAAGGTGTTTAGAGTTTCAAGATAAAGCCTCTAAAATTCAATGCAACGGACTGAATTCAATTGAGTTTAATTGTACTAGCGTATACACTGAAAGCCTAATTATGATTCTGGAGATTTGTCTATACTGAGAGCGATGAACATCAAACGTATCTAATTAGTTGGCACGATTAATGAAGTATGGAGCAGTCAGTCGTTAATCAGTCACTGTTTACAACGCTTTTGCTCCACGTGATGCTATTCGGAGACTGTGCTGCAAGTGCAACGTTCCCATCGTGAATTCTACATATTTTCATTGTGCTCAGGAGGACCGCACCAGGTTGGCGGGCGAGGACTTACCTCGTGGGCGACTAGTGAGGAAGACAGACGCATATTCATGTCGGACAGCATTAAGCTCGCCCCTACCAACCCAGAGGTACCGGTGTTTCTCTGACGATTTCCCTGCTGAATCTTCGAAATTAGCGCATAAAGCGACTCTGCCCTGTCCTGCACCGGAATACACTGGAGATTGCGATACTACCCGTCTAGTTTGACCAGAGACGTAATAAACAAAGCTACTGTGCTACAATACGGGTGCTATTAGTTGCTGGCAGACTGAGACATGTATAACTCATATATCATTACAGCACTGGTTATCCTGGCACAGAAAGTCATGTATAATGAATAATTTCTGTGTCTCTACCTATTATTGCATCAGACTCTGCTTATTAGTGGATTACGACTGCAAGAAGACTTATGTAAAGATTGTGCGATATGCAAACGACTGACATTCCAAAGTCGTCTTCTTCGTCTGAAGAAGAGTTCTGCACTCGCGCAGTAAAATTTGGTTCTTTGTTGTCTTGATACGTGGCCGCGCTGTGGTGAAGTGCGTTGATCTTTTCTGCAGATAATTTATCTGTTGCACCACCTGTACTCTTTATGTTCCATACTGTCTAAATTAAACATGTTCTTTAATATTCAGTATTCCACACTTTGTTCCACTTTCCATGTTCTGGCGCAACACTTTTAATAACCTCGCTATTTCTTCATATAATTCGACACCGCCCTTCTCGCCTCCCTTCTGTCTTCGTCTGTGTTCTGTCCGCCTCTGCTGCCTTCTACGCTCTCTCTGACCTTGCTCGGCGTCATCTCCAGGGTATATCTTTTCGGATGACTCCCTGGTGGTAGCGTCTTTACGTCATTTTCGACGCTTGTCACGTATTGAGACGTATGTTTTCACACGATTTAACTATGAATGTGACATTCTTTCAATAAATTAATTTTCTAATCTGTGCTTTCTTCTAAATAAACTAATGCACTTATGCATATTCCAGGTTTTGACTATAGTGTTACTTTATCTATTGTTTTACATCTACGAAGTTAATTTGTGTGTCACTGAAACAATTGGAAGGTGACATCGGGTATCGCCGTACACATCGTTACAATACAATGCTTCACAGTATGTTTGAATGGAAACCAGAAACCGTGGAATCGACTCCCTGTCGGGCTTTGGACTTTTCAGTATGCTTTCCAACCCAGCCTTCACCTCTTAACGAAGGGAAGAGTCTCACAGAAACGACACGTGGTTTGGATTCCACGTTAAACTGTAGGTCACCTTTCCGCAGTTGGAGACCTGGGGTGGTTTAGGGACACCCAAGTCACCGAAGTGGCGTCCAATAGAAAGACCAGCACCAGGCCAGTGAACCAGTGAGTCACTCGGAATTACTACAACGTTTCAGGCTACGCATTCAACATGGTAAAATAAAATTATATTTTTGCTCGTATTTTCAATAGTTAGTTAAACAGATAGGTTGCATTACATGAATTCAGTATATTAGAAATAAAATAACACGAACTAAATGAGAATGATTCGAGTATCGTTGATGAACCGCGTCGAACAGACGCAGGCCCATATCTCGGATGTCGATCTGTTGCGGAATTTTGGAACATGTTTTATGGGCACATACTGTGGTATTTCTGGAGACGAAAAATCTCCTCTGTATGGACCAACATGTATTCCGGAAACAACGACTGTGTGAAACCCAGTTCCCTCTGACCGCGCACGAGACCCACGAAGCAGCAGAGATCGGCTGTCACGTAGAAGCTGCGTCTCTTGACATCAATACAGTTCCGCACTGCTGCCTTGTAAGCAAAAGTCGAGCGTACGGAATATCCAACGAACCGTGTGATTGGACTGTAGAGTTTCTAGCAAACAGAACACAGCATACCTTTCTCAATGGAGGGAAGTGTTCCGAAGTAAAACTAACTTCCGGCAGGCCCCAAGCGATTGATATGGGACCATTACTTTTCACTATATACATAATGACCTATCAGATAAAGTCAAACATCCATGAAACTTTTCGCAAATGATGCTGTCATAGAGAGAGAAATCGCAACGCTAGAAAATTGTAATGAAATGGAAGAAGACGAGCAAATGATCGATGTATGGTGCATTTCTCAAGGGCAGTGTGAGGTGATCTTTCAATTTGTACCTTTATCCTAGGAACGCAAGAATGCTCTGTGACTCCAATCCGCAAAGGGAAAGTTAGGCAATCATAATCGTAAATTACAAAAATGGTTCAAGTGGCTCTGAGCACTGTGGGACTTAACATCTGAGGTCATCAGTCCCCTGGAACTTAGAACTAGTTAAACCTAACTAACCTAAGGACATTACACACATCGATGCCCGAGGCAGGATTCGAACATGCAACCGTAGCGATCGCACGGTTCCAGACTGTAGCGCCTAGAACCGCTCGGCCACTTCGGCCCGCTCGTAAATTACACTCTACGACCAAAGTGCTACAAATATGTAGATCACTGTCTGCGAGACTCGAACTCGGGACCTTTGCCTTTCGCGGGCAATTGGGACAATCACATGGATGAAGCCGCAGGGACGGAAGGGTAGTGACTGAGGAACAGTAGCAAGATGCAGAGCGAGTATTTAAAGCTATGTAGGAATTTTGCGGTAGGAGATATCAATGTGGCATGAATATGATTTCCATGTGGCTATAATCATTAAAAGACGTCTCCATAGGTTCCAATGCAGGTATGTGGTTGAATGGAGAGACCTGATTCCAAATCACGGGCAGCATTTCTACCAGAAAGTGTAATACAGTCAGCGACTCCTGTGCGCCTGTAGAACCAAGACGCATTTTATGCATGGTGACAGTAACGTAGTCAATGTATTGTGTTATTAATAGCACCGTCCTTACGTGAAATATGTTGCCACTGGTAGAATCCTTCTGTGGTCAGTTTCAGGTGTCGGTTCTCAAAAGTGTCCCTCGAAAAGACCATCTTCCCTTCAGAGGTTCCCATGTGAACTACCTGGTGAATATAATCCGACTACTGAAAAAGAAAAATTAGTCTCCATGCAAAATGACTCTAATGATCAATTTAGTTAATTAGCCTATCAATTTGACATGTGACATGCCACCTGGTTGGGGGAGGTGATGGCTAGGGCGCCACGGATATGATTCTTGACTTGGCATTTTTTTCCGTTCCGGTGATATCTTTTAACGATATTTGAATCTCTCGCCTACAAAGGGAGAGAGACGACCATCGTAATAAAATCACATGTGTTATGGAATTTATAAAGTGATAAGCAGCATAAACCTTATATTTACAACTTCTCTCAGCTGTTACCTTAAGCGATTTCGTAAGTTACGAGGCATTTGGTTATCTTAAGAGAGTCCGAAAGTGAGGAGGCTCCCTGTGACAATGGTAGCAGATCTTAGCACTCCATCACTAGGCAAAAATGAGTTTAATATTCTAGTCCTATAATGCACGACGTAACAGGTAAGAAAACATTTTTTCCTACCTGATGAGAAAATACTTGGAGGAAATGTGGCCTAAGCCATAGTGTCACATAATTTTCCCAAGAAGTAACGATACTTCAGCAATGTGAAAAAGCGTGTATGCCTCGATTTCTTCTGTCTTCGAAAATGACTTTATAAAAGTGGGACATCTACATTTCACCTAAGAAATACAAGGTGCATGGCAACAACATTGCTGCCTCGGATTGGGAAAAAGGTTTTTTTTTTAAAACTGGGGATCTGTGTCAGAGTGGAAGTGTTTAGAACTATTGTAAACTTCCAAGCTGCAGCTGCTTGTTTCACAGTGTGCTATGGCTGGCTGCAGCAGTGCTGACGAGCAGTAGGCAACAGGAAATAATGGATTAGCTCAGCCTGCGACGGGTACAAAGAATGCGCCGACCTGTCTGATCTTGCGCATGGCAGTGAGGGCTGGCAAAGTTAACAGTGTGCTGGTTGAACTTTACAGAAGCAGACGAGTATGTGTCGTGTGAATGAAGAATCAAAATTTTGGGTGACTGTATTAATAACATCTTAATTCCTAGCACTCCAATCATCCCCGGATGCCCTCCATGACCAGGCATGATCCACTCTGGCTTACACATGCGTCCGCGACTGTGGCTGTGATCATGGCGATAGTTTTCACCGACCTCTGAATGTCGGCGCCAGCTGTGTACAGGGGGACGGGTGAGGTGCGTGTGGAGGTCTGGGAAGTTTGTGCGGCACGTGCGAGTCTTTCAGCGATCTCAGGTATCTGCCCACGGCAACTATTGCTACGGTCTGGATCGTGGTTTAAGTGTATCATGTTTAGTGCTCCTAAATACATTACTGTGGACTCTGTCTTTCTGTTGTATTTTCCTTTTTCCTCTATTCTGTCATACAGTAGAACCTTCCACCTCCTCCTCCTTCCTCCAAATGTAGCAGAGAGAACCAGCTTAGGGGTTATATAGTGATTTAACAACCCAAGCGTGATGTCAGATTCCCGATTGATAGCGATCTCTGGCATCCAGCAGCGACAACTTATTGCTACAGAATGGACCATGGTTTAAGTGTGTCCTCCGTATTGCTTCTCAGTACATCACCCGTGGATTCTGTCTTGAAGTGGTTTTATGCTATTGTCTCTATTCTATCACGCAGTAGAACCTTCCCCCCTCCTTCCAAATGTAATGGAGGAAACCAATTTAGGAACTCTATAGAACTGCTAAAAACCCAGTAGCGACGTCAAATTCCAGATTGATCAGTTTAGTGTTTCCCATAGCTGTATTGCGTGCATGCATGCGTTCGGTAACGGCAGGCATGGAATGCAAGCGTGTGGGTCTCTCCCCCAGGAGGCAGGGACGGGGGCTACCCTGTAGATGGGAATAGCGCGCTTTGTGATTGATAGTTTGTGTGGTCGGTAGGTTTTTTTTTTTTTTCACCAGATATGTTTAGTGGAACGTTGTGCTGGAGAAGGATGTTTGTGCTCTCAAATGTTGGTGCATACAAGACCTCGGATATATTTAGTGCTACCATCTATTTGTGATAGGAATTTCATTAACTGATTTGCATAATGTTTGTGTGTGACACTCGAACGTTGAAAATATGTTTTATTAGAAAGAAGGGTCATAGTAAGATGGAGGTGAGTGTTTTAAGCGACCTATTTGACTCCTGTAAATTGTTAAACAATTAATTTGATAGGGTAATAAAAATGTCTTACTTCACTCTATTTTTGATATCGAAATTGCGTTAGCTCTCCCTTTGCCTCCAACATTAGCCAATAGGAACACTGTATTCTGAAGAGAGACGCAAACCTCTGTCTGCATGTTTTGGGACGTTGGTTCACACAGACGAACAAGGAGTGGCCTCTTGAGAAAGACAGAGATAGGAGTTGAGCCTGGAATTTTCCAGTCAACAGAATGCCGCCACTTGAGGCTTTGTTTGGGAGACACGAGATCAAAGGAGGACGATATGCGGTTCGCAGTCGGTAATATTAAGTAACATGATATATAATTAGGACTTTGGTCGGTTTTGACCTTTGTTGCGGAACCCTGACGATAGACACACGCACTCCAGACGGTGGCTACCATACCGCACTTAATTCTGTTCATGATCAGTAGACCCCTTTTGCAGGGCTTCACTGTCAGTGCAGTATGATTGCTGCATGTTTTCTCTATCTGCACAAAACAGTTCATCGCTGAGGTTCTAGTAATTTGTCCATCTGCAGAAAGTGGCGTTGGGTTTCGAAATATGTCATGAACTTTTGAATACGTAATTGTTCTGATTTTGTCGTCTGTGCTTAGACAGCAGTAGGCTTCGAAAAGCGAGGAAAATAAAAAATAAGAGCCTTAACATACCTGACTCCAGCAGCGAATATCAACTAAGCCTACTCAACCTTTCCATGAGCGATCAGAATAAAACAGCGCTGCAGTTGTTTAAATCCATTTCCTGACATATTCTTTAGAGAAACTATATTCGATACACCACCTTGTATCCTGTAAATTCTTTAAATAAACAGTATTCCATAAACTACAGTCAATTTCCTGACAAATCCTTTAACTAAATGAAAAACTATGTTTCAAACACCGCCTTGTATCACATAATTAGTTTACATAAATGATATTCCACACATTGTCTAAATTGTTTAAACAATATTCCATACACCGCAATCGATTTACCACAAAATGGCCAGTCAACTGAGCCTTTTTCCCACCAATTTCCAGGTGGGGGAGGGAAGGAAGAGTACTAGGGGTTTCGCAGAGGAGGAGGGGTTAATTAATCGATCGATTTAATTAATTATTCAGTCAAACAGATATCAAAAGTGTGTTTCTATCGGTGAGACGAGTTCCTAGAGGGAAGGGGATGGGGGAGGGTGAGGGGAGAAGGAGGGATAGGAGGATAGGTGAGGATTTTATGGAAAACAATTTACCTGAACAATAAGCAGGACCTGTCAATCAAAAGAGAACAATAGGTTTACCCCTGAATGTACATTTTCCCCTGATGTAGACAAACCGCATTGTGCACTGATACCAGCGTTGTTCTCCTACTGATGACGAACCAACTCCAAGGGTAGACGTTCGAAGAGACGCGTTGTGCATCATGGTGTGCTTCACTCTTAAAGTTTCTAGAGTGTACGTTCTTGAAAGAGTCACAGTGTATATTGCTTCTTTCCATTGCTTCTTTCTACGTGTATCTCGCTAGAGTACCATGAAGATAAAAGTAGAGGGATATGATCGCACGTGGAAGCTTACCAGCAATCGTTCTGCCCGTGAACCACTGGAACGGGAACAGAAGGGAAGTGACACTGGTACCTTCCGCCACACACCACAAGGTGGCTTGCGGAGTATGGATGTAGATGTAGATAATGAATCAACAAATTAGGCAATTTCATTTGCAGTGTAGTCAAGGGCGCAGTCAAACACGATATCTGCTTTCTGCAATTCCCATGCGTCTCCACCTCGAGCCATATTACATCGCTGATTCACTGGACCGATTCGTACAGACAGACACACTCACACACACACACACACACACACACACACACACACACACACACACACACAATCTCACTGCTGTGACTTACGAGGGTTGTCCAGAAAGTAAGTCCCGATCGGTCGCGAAATGGAAACCACAGTGAAAACCAGAAACGTTTTATTTGCAACAGTTAGGTAAACCTTACACCTACTTCTTTACAAAGTCGCCGCTCCAACTTCGAGTGTTGTCGTAGTGTTGTATCAACTTTCCAATATCCTCGTCATAGAAAGCAGCCGCCTGTGCTTTCGGTCAGTTATCTGCACTGGTCTGCAGCTCGTTGTCTGTGGAAAAATTTTGTCTTCATTGCCAGCGGTTCTTATGAACAGAGATGAGACTCAGGGAGGGCCAATTACGGACTGAATTGTGGGTGATCAAACACTTCCCATTGGGAACGCTGCCCGGAGCGTTTTCATTGCCCCTGTAGTGTGCGGCCGAGAATTGGCACGAAGAAGGAACTGCTCGACAGTTGTGTTATTTGGACTGCATGACACAGGCGAAAACCGTAACCGGGCCCTCATACTCGGCGGAAAACACTATTCCCTACGCATCTTTACGTACTCACAGTTCACTCGAAACTGAAAAGAGCGACACGACACGATCGACGGGCATACTAGAGGCAATGCCCAACAGATTTGTATAAAGCTTTACGGATTTTCCCAGTGGTTTCCATTTCGCGAGCGATCGGAACTTACTTTCTGGACAACCCTCATATTTTATCGGTGGGGGACGTGGCGGGGTTGGGGGGGGGGGGGGGCACACATGACCACTAGGTACCAGTTATACATTATCCGTAACTTCTCTGAAGAAGTTGGCTGATATTTAGTCCGCCCTTGCTGCAGGGGTAACACCGGTTCCCATAAGATCATCGAATTTAAGAGCTGTCGGCTTGGCTGGCACTTGGATGGGTGACCGTCCGGATATACCGAGCGCTGTTGGCAGGCGGGGTGAACTCAGTCCTGAGGCCAGTTGAGGAGTTACTTGGTTGAGGAGCATTGGTTCTGGTCACGAAAACTGACAACGAGAGGGGGAGGGGTGGTTTGTTGAACACATGCCCCTCCATATAAGCATCTTAGTGATGCCTATAAGTTGAGGATGACCCGGTGGTCTGTCGGTACCTTGGGCCTTTCGAGGCCTGTTCGAAGGGAGTTTTAATATTTTGTCCGGTAAACTTACTTTCAAACAAATGATGAAGACACCTGATATCTACATTTCGGGTACAGTGCAAGCTCCTGTGCGGATTCTGTGACGGTGTTTCTGTGAAGCACGTAAATCACGGGAGAGGTTGCTGAGATCGGAACAGTCGCGCGACGCCTGCGACGCGGCGCCCTCCGCAAGTGCGTCGGCGTCGGTGCCGCCTGCTCCAGTGCCACATAAGCGAGCTTAACCCCTAAATGGAGTGATCCCGCCACCCTCACAATCTGCACACAGGCAGTTGAGTCGCTCCCTGGCGGCAATCAGAATCCAATTTGGGGCGGCGCGCGGCCGGCGAGAGGGCGGCAAGATTTACTGCCGGAATCACTCGGCCGCCCTGGGGACCGCAGGGGTGGACACGCGCCTCCGCCGCGCTGCCACCCAACTTGCCGCTGCCGCCGCCGCTGCCTGTGCACTTACCGCACTCTGCGAGTGATTCTATTGCGTCTACGTGAATACCGCTCACATCGCAGACTTACACAGGGCTAAGTAATTTAAATGAGATGCTAAATACCAGCGAAAAAAAGTCTTTGTTTGTTTACCAGCCGACCGGAGTGGCCGAGCGCTTTTAGGCGCTACAGTCTGGAACCGCGCGACCGCTACGGTCGCAGGTTCGAATCGTGCCTCGGGCATGGATGTGTGTGATGTACTTAGGATAGTTAGGTTTAAGTCGTTCTAAGCTTTAAGGGACTGATGACCTCAGAAGTTGAGTCCCATAGAGCCATTTGAACCATTTGTTTACCATTACATGTCTGCAATCCAATTGCACACCGAAATCAGCGAACCAACACCGTTATCCTGTCGCTAGAGGAGTCAAAACCAAATGAAGCAGGTCGTCGAAGAAGTAGAGTACCTTGCAGCAATTCTAACGATAACAATACAGCAACAATCCATGTAGAAATTACGGAATGTACAAAAATAACGGACTATCGTATGGCACAGTGGCTAGCTTTCGCACGTTCCCACTGCGGTTAGACAAAACTGAACGACGAAGAACGAAGTCGTAGGAACCGGGAATCTCAAGAGAAATGGGAGCCCTGGCACTTCAAGTCCGGCTGTTTTCAATCGATACGATAGTGAAAGTCGTTCACGGATAAGTTTTTTCAACATACTGGACGACATTCTGAGTACGATAGAGGTCTCCGCAAGCTGGGTTCTGAGACTGTTCACGCTCAATCGAAAAGCCCGCCGAACTGAAGCTGCAGTGAAAACGTTGCATCTGTTTCAGGCCGATCTAGATGACCTCTTTAGGTGTCCGATCACCATGGACGAGTGCTGGGTGTACCGCTATGAACACGAGACAAAGAAGCAAAGCAACCAATGGATATGTGTGGATTCACCAACACCAAAAAAGGCGAAGACCCATCCATCACCACCAAAAGTGATGCCGAGTGAGGTTTTTGGTATGCTATGGTGAAGAGCTAACAGACTTCGCGCGTAAGAGGTAAACCGTCACTGGTGAGAGGAACACAAGTAAATCAAATGCAGGTTTCTGGTAAACTGAACTCGATTAAAAGCCCACGCAGTCGTTAATTGATTATCTATTCGCACGATCGGTTTCGCTGCGAGAAGCAGCATCTTCAGGTGATACTAGATAGATGCAAAGCATCCTCATAAATATATAATTAAAAATTAAGGACAGGCGACAAAATAAACCTAAATAAAAAGTACTTACGTAGTGCTCATACATTACCACACAGAGGTGCCCCCAACTTTCGTAGTTACAGAATCGAACCCATGAAGAGGGGAAGCAGTCAACAGATAGTAACAGGCACAACTTTTGGGTAAACAGTTAACGGGATGAATCAATATGAGACAAAGAATCGTAGATAAAACTAACACTTAGCATTTGGACAAATAGTGTAGGGGATGAGGCAATATGGCACAAGGAATCATAGTTAAATGTAATACATATTATTAAAATGTAATACAGGAAGCACAATTTAAATACCACCAGTAGAGCGTCTGTCTGAGTAACGTAATACATTAAGTAGTCCCATTACTACGAAGCCAAATAATCCCTAGAAGGAAAAAGCTATACAAGATGGAGAATCGGGAAGCAACAAGTTAATTAACTTATTGGTCCTACATGTGCATTCACGTGCCACTTGTGTACAGACTAAGGACTAAAAATATTTTAAAAAAGCTTATAAGGTTATGAGCCTTATTAAAAACATTCAACAATAAGAAACTAGTCGGAAACAACAATGAATATGTCAGGTAGCCGGAGGCCCCATTTATTATGGAAAAACTTGGAAACCAGAAGAACAGATTAATAAACCGTGTAACGTATTCTGAATGCCCAAATATATCAATACATGAATTTTGGATACTCCGTAGGGTATAGCGCTGTAGGCAGTCATCTGTATACTAAACTGGCGGACATCGACAAATGACTGCAGGCGTTAGTGAACCATGGAAGACCACAACATGGGATAGGCGCGGAGGTACTTTGAACTCCCTCTTCGTAGGGCTGGATTCTGTAACTACGATCATTGGCGACGTCTCTGCGTGCTAATATATGTCACACTACTGTAACTTCTTTTCACTGAGATTCATTTTTATTGCCTGTCCTTAAATTTTTTATTTATATAGATTACAAGTGTGTTTTCCTTTCTATGTGGTAACATGTGAAGATGGTGCTTTAACGCAGCGAAACCAAAAGTGTGAACAAATCATTAATTAATAGCTGTTGGCGGTTTTGTTCAATTTACCGTGAATTTCAAGGACTGTAGCTCCCCATTTTATAAAGCTGCTTGTATTTTTCTGAGTTTCTGTTTCATAAATCCCTCTCAATATCTCGAGACTGCTGTTATTAATCAGGTAAAATAATTATTCAGTAGTTTATTGTTCTCCTTTGTCAACATGCCTCATGACCTTTTCCTGGTTCTTTAGCTAAGATGAATAGCTTACCATAACTGCGTTGCAGTCTTGCGAGTCTGCTTCTTCTGATGTTATGATCGAGACTTTTCTTCCTGGTCTTCTGAAAAATTTAAATTTACTCACAAGACAAACGCCTGATTATTACACCGTAAACGAAGACGAGGGGTACATTAGGGTTATAGGTGTGGGTGGATTTCATTCTATGAATTACTTCCTGCTTCCAAATAGTGTAAATTTCCTCACAGTTTCTTGTAGTTATTCTACACATTGTTTTAATTTTGGGAAATGCTTTTTTCTTCTAACGCATAGTATATTTTTCTTGTCGCAACGTATGCTTGGTTCGTAATTATTTTCTGTCTTGATACTGGCGGATATTCGAATGGAACTAAGGACTCTTCCTTACGTTGTGGTTGTGGCCTAGGTACAGTTAGCTGGTACCTTGCTTTTTTAAATGACGTTACTAAAACGTAAACGTAACGGTCTGCTCTGGCCCCATTGAGCGAGGAAAATTTCTACGGACAGAACACAAAAGAAATGTACCTATTAAAGCTGTAGTAATTATTAATTTGTCAAATACATATTTGAAATCACGGAAGCCAATATGGAACAAGGGCTATATAAGAGAACAGAACGTCTATAACCTAACAGACACGTTCAGAAAGAACAGGGAGAACTCGCAAATCATCATTTCATAACAGATCTCGCAAAAGAACTCAAAGATTCAACTTCCCAAGAAAGGGCTGGACTTTACTCAACCGTATTTGAAGCGACCATCTAAGATGCAAGGCCGTGCCTTACAAATAGAGACTTTTGGACAACCCGAATTGTGGCTATGGAGCACCTGAGGAGACTCTCGACTGTATCATCCAAGTGTAAGGAAATCTGGTGGATCAGCTGAGAACTTTGTAGAAGACACACCTCATTCTATAAAGTAGATACAATATCTGGACATCGATGTGCGGTCAACAACTAATCTCACATGCTGTATACCTTAATTTTGTGTGTCTATTATGTCATGTTCATCATGTCATTTTATACGTGTTTTGACATTTGTATTCTTTTTTATAAATGTATTTGTATATGTGCTACAGTCAAGTGCCATACGACAAATCAGTAAAAGTCCGTCTATAACAGATTTTTTTTTTCTGACTGGTTTGATGCGGCCGACCACCAATTCCTCTCCTTTGCAAAACCTCTTCATCTCAGAGTAGTATTTGTAACCTACGTAATCAATTATTTGATGGATGAATTTCAGTCAGTTATTGCCTGGTGGCTTGGGCAACGGCCTTGCCGCCGTGGATACATCGGTTCCCGTGAGATCACCGAAGTTAAGCGCTGTTAGGCGTGGTCGGCACTTGGATGGGTAACCATCCAGGCCACCATGCGCTGTTGCCATTTTTCGGGGTGCACTCAGCCTCGTGATACCAACTGAGGAGCTACTCGACAGAATAGTAGCGGCTTCGGTCAGGAATACCGTCATAACGACCGGGAGAGCGGTGTGCTGACCCCACGCCCCTCCTATCCGCATCCTCCACTGAGGATGACACGGCGGTCGGATGGGACCGTTAGGCCACTCGTGTCCTGAAGACGGATTGCTTTTTATTGCCTGAAGTTCTAAAAGATGCCGTACTATCATGTATCTTCCTCTTGACATGTTTTCTATATATTGCTTTCCTCGCAGATTCTGCGCATAGCCTCCTAACTCCTCATCTTATCAGTCAACCTAATTTTCAACATTCTTCTGTGGCACACATTTCGGATGCTTAGGTTCTCTTGTGTTCCGCGTTTCCCACAGTCCATGTAATAGAATGCGACGTTTTTAAAATATTTCACGAATAATCACAACCAATTTTACCACAGAGATGAATCTTGCACTTTACGGGCTAATATTTATGCAACTAAAAGACTGTTTAAAATTGTGAGTTGCCCAAGGCCATTCTTATGTAATATCCAGTAACATCTCACAACTTACTCAAAATGCTTGTAGCTTAGGATGTGGTGTGATATACGTTTTCGGAAGGTAGTTGGTCACCAATGTAGTCAGGAGAGCTTCTGTGGAGTTCGTGAAGTAAGACAAGGAAGCTGCTGGCACCCTGAAGCTTTGAGCGTGGGACTGGATTACTCGGTAGTATTTCTGGAAGTTCTTAATTAGTAATAAAAATTTGGAATACAACATCCTTCCATAGCTTTCTTGTTATACTATCTCGTTTTTTCTCCAACTTACAACAGTTACGTCCTATATGTTGGTTTTGAAGTAGCAGCTAGACATTTTAATTCTATCCTACGAAGTTAAGTACTCAAGTCTGCACGTCCAGGTTATTACTTGTGGATTGGGTGCGTTGATGTCACTTGATGCTATGTTTCGATTTTTGTAGTAACTAAAATACTGACATATGCTTAACAGCACATTGTCAGTCTTCATGTTTTAATTCTGGACCTCGACGCTGGATATGCAAATTTAGGCTTTTGCCTTGCTAGTCCCTCATCGGGCGCCAACCCAGATTGGCGGATTGGGGAAAGCCTCCCACATATGGCTGGTTCATGGGAAATGAGATATCCAGGGCAGGACAAGCTAGCAACATGGGTGGCGTCTGTACTCCACGTTAGGGGTGGCCTTGAAATCAGATCGCCATCAGTTCTGAAGCAAGCGTTGCGGATTGTGCTTCTCAACTTTGAGTCATGATGTCTTCCGGATATAAAGTACTTTCGGATTTCTGGGTAGGAGCAGCTTTAGTGTCCAAACTCCTACGTCTACAAAACGAGAGAAACAGTGTTTTCAAATATGCATATACAATTATCGTTCGCTACTGGGAAACGACAGATTGACTTAAATAGTAGAGGAACTAGAAAAAAATTAACTGGGGCATTCTTGGCCTAAGTGAAGTACATCGTAAACATGAAAACTGCCATCGACTGAATTCGGGAAATCTCTTCTATTACTGTGGTGAATCAAATGGAAAACTATATGGAGTTGGGCTTTTGGTAAACAGAGCCATTTAAGACAAGATAGCAGTACTAGAAGGAACTTCAAGCAGAACTGCACGTTTGGTCCTCAGGAAAGTATAAAATCCAAACACATCAAGCATATGCACTTGCTTCTAGTCACTCGGATGAGGAGACAGAAACCTTCTATGAGTGCCTGAAAGAAACCTGTGGAAAATGGAGAGACTATATTTATACGTCTATAATTCGTGATTTTAATGCCAAAGTTCGAACGTACAAGGAAGGTGATTCAGTTATTGGCAACCATGGAATAGCTGAAAGAAATGACAGAGGTGAGAGATTGGTTCAGTTTGCAGAAGACATAATAATGATGATGAGGTCCCATACTCGGAGGAAGGTAGGAGCGATATGGGAGACCCGCACCGGTGACTAGGGAAAGTCCTAGTGGAGGTGGTTTGGCATTGCCTTCCTTCGAGCGTAATGCGGATGAATTATGATGATGAAAACGACACAAAACCCAGTCATCTAGAGGCAGGGAAAATCCCTGACCCAGCCGGGAATCGAACCCGGCACCCCGTGCGCGGGAAGCGAGAACGCTACCGCACGGCCACGAGCTACAGACAGAAGATATAACAACAACTATTATGAATACTTTCTTCAAGAAGCATCCTAGTCACAAATGGACTTGAAGGGCTCCTAACTTTAAAATGAAAATTGAAATAGACTTCTTTCTTGCCAACAGGCCTCAAGACGTTAAAAATGTCTCTATGCTGAACAGATTCAATACAAACAATGATTATTGATAAAGAGAGCAGGATTCGAATTGAGTGACTGAAACTATTTACGAGAAAAAGAAAAAAATAAATTTCAAAAACCACGAAAAACGGAAAGAGGAATTTCATGAAATAATTAAGAAAAAATTAAAGGAAGGTAAAGCAGAAGCAGCAACAAATATACCAATCACAACAAGTGAACAGTGCGTGGCTTGTGTAAATCTCGAAACCAAACAAAGAAGCTGACAAATAAAACGATAAGTTTGACAGACAAGAGAACAAAACTGTAAGTAAAAACAGACAAAGATAAAACAGAATATTCAGAACTGTACAAGGCTCTGAGAAAGAGGATGAAAGATGACATCAAGAATATGAAGAAGATACGCTAAAAGCCCGTGTTGAAAATAAATTTAATTTAAAAATAACCAAGCGGAAGCTTAAGACTGGAAAGAATCAGCTAATAGCGTTAGATACAGACCAAGACCGAATTACAGATAAGAAGAAATACTCGAATATGTTGAGAATGTTTATAGTACTCTTTACAGTAAAGTCAATGATGAGATCTTAATCTTAGACGAACTGAACGCTTCTGTTTCGCATTTCTGGAAATATTCCTCTCAGAAATCAAACATGCTATAGACAGGATGAAAAAAGGAACCGGTACAGGTAGTGATGACCTCTCAGTCGATATTTTAAAGCTGATGGATGACGAATCTATAAAGCATTTAGCTAAAATATTTTCAGATTGTCTGCACAGTGCAAAATTACCAAGGTACTGGAATAAACCCAAAATAATCCTAGTAAATAAGAAAAGTAATACTACAACTATAAAGAAGTATCGCCCTATCAGCCTCCTGTCCATACTGCACGAAATTTTTACTAGAATTTTCACTACCAGATTGAACACTGCACTCGACCTGGCGCAACCCATTCAGCAAGCTGGATTCCGCGCAGGGTTTAGTACATTCGATCTCATCCTTCCTATATGCGAAATAAAAATAGAACAAGTATGTACTTCCTTTGCCTTGGCTTCATAAATTTTGGAAAGGCATTCGATTCGACCAGTCAGTCAGCCGTATTTGAGGTACTAACAGAGCAAGGAATAGAACAGACCTATATTAAAGTTTTGTACAACATAAACAAAACATTCACAGTGTTTGTGGATGTAGTCGAGGAAACCAATGAACTTACTATCAAAATGGCGTAAAACAATGTGACCCTACATCTCCAAATCTTTTTCCAGCTGTCTTAGGGAAAGAAATATCTAAATTAGATTGGAAAACAATGGAATCCAAATTCTGGGAAAGAGGTTAAATAATCAGAGGTTCGAGGATGGTATTTACTATCAGAACATAATATAGAACAACTCTAAATACTGTTTAGCGAACTTGCGTCACTCTGCTCTGAATCTGGCCTAAAACTGAACTACGATAAAATCAAAATCGTGATGAATGAATGAACACCGGATGGAAATATGTTTGCTGGAATTACGCAGTTCAAAGGGCACAGAATAATTCTATTTGGGTTATCTGATAAAAATGAAAGAAGATCTCGAAGAAGAGATGGCAGTTGGTCAAAACTGATTGGAGTGGAGCTTACCAAAAAAAGACCTAGAGGAAGACCACTGGACAGGTGGAACAGAGACTTATAAAGGACCGCCTGATTGAATTGGCAGCGGGAAGCTCAAGATCGACAGAAATGGAAGGACCTGCAGGAATCCTACACTCCGCGCCGGCTCAAAGAGGCCACATCATCACCTGATCGAATTGGTTGTTGTTGATGATTACGATGATGATACACAAGATGCCCTTAATTTGGATCCTGTGCTATAATTATCCTATGTTTCGAGTTACAAAATTCGTCCTAATGTCATATCCATTTTAGGGTCATAATTAGACATTCACGATTGACCGACATAAGACTCGGTAAAAATGACAGAGATATCGATTTTAATGTAGCTCCACTGAAACCGCAATGGCATCATTGTCCATCAGTGGTCACGGAGGGACTCTCGCCCTGTTGATGTGTGTTTGATAGCTTACAGCAGTTGATATATGATGTCCTACACTGTACAGCATATCAATCTATACTTCTAGGCATATATCCTGTCCATCACTTCGAAGATTATTAGAAATATGTCTTTTTACATTCATAATAGGATACTCTAGATTTTTTAAAGATTTTATTTTAGGTGTCAAATAAAAGTCAGTGTCTTAATATTTATTGTAAATCTCTACCGATGACTCGAATGGGCCAGGATATTTCAGAAGAAATAATGAATTTTGTATGACTTGGTATTCTAGACTAATTGCAATAAACATTCTGTATAATACGTGTTCAATTTTTATTGGTCACAGAGAAACAGCTAGTTACAGACATAAGTTTGCATTTTGCGTGTTGGTACTCCAGTTGCTATGGCACAATTGCACTGAATAGCCGGGACACCGCATCGAGAAACAGAACCTGCGATACAAGCATTAATCAATGGTACCTCTAGCACTGACTAGAAGTATACATACACCGAAATAAATCTGCTCTCTTCTGTGAGAACACTGCCGACCGTATCCTGCAGATAGCAAGAAACAAATTGCACCAGGAGTTCAGGGAAGCACTGTATGAAAACATACTCACAAAGCTCAAGATACTGCCCAAGTTCGGCCTCCCAGGAACGGACAGAATCGACTGCTGTATGTAATGAAAAAGATACTGGCTGTAGACATTGTGGCAGAAGATTTTCTAACTGCTGAGGACTTCTGCTTAGGACTTCTCACTCGTTTTGTCATTAAACTGTGTGAGACTAGTTCAGTGTGCAGCAGCATCTCCTCTGAACGTGGGAATGAACATTGCTTGAATAAAGTGAAACACAACTGGTATAACAAGGTCCTTCAACAAGTGCACACAGAATTTCTACATGTACAGGCATTCCATAGAGAAAAATATGGCGGAAATGAAGTATGCATTTACCGCGGAGTCAGCACATTCGAGAAGGACATGAAGGTAAACGGTCATAATTCTCTAATTGGCTAAACGCAAATTGCAGAGGTATCGCATTAATGATGTTTACTTATGAAGCCACTTTCACTTTTCACGGTCTAACAATACTCGTAACTGACATTGGTGATCCGACGAAAACACACAAGCCTGTGTGCAGACACATTTCCAAGAACGCTACGCTGTAAGTGTGATGTGGTGTGACAGAAATCAGTTTATCGGGCCTGTTGTGTTGATGCATCGTATTAAAGAGACCTGATAACTAGACTTTGTTAGAGACAAGTTACTGGTGTTACTGGAAGAGCTTCCTTTGTCTACAAGGCTGAGTATGTCCTTGCAGCATGTTCTGCACGTTCTAGTCGTCAGGTGACACATCGCCTAAACCTAAAATTCCCTGGAAGATGAACTGGCAGAAATGGTCGCGTACGTTGGCCAACTAGATGCCCGAGTCTTTAGATTTCTGCATGTGGGAATGGTTAAATGGTGAAGTCTACAAAGAAAAAAATGAACAGGTTCGCATTACGGGTAGAGCTGCACATAGTATTGTCGAGAGAATTCGAAAGTGCACTAACGTTTTAGGTGGAATTAATGAAAATGAACTTTGAATGTAATCATTTGCATTTGCCTAACACGTGCTTCGGTTTTATTCTATTACTTCCTATAATAATTAGTATTTGTACATTAACAGTCGTTCTTTTTTTCCTTGACAACGAGTAGTTGTTGCTTAGCTGCATCACTAACATACGCGTTAATGCAAATACTACCGTATATTTGTAATCATGGACTGAATGGCTGATACTGTTTGAAACAAAAAAAACTTATTTTTCAAAACTGACTGCAAGGGGCAGCTCTTTATTCACTGGAATTGGTTTACATGAATCGCAATCTGTCGGTCTGGATGTAATTATATTGTGCGATTTGTCAAGCTGCTGGACATAAGAGCGATCGCTGCGAAAAAGAGACAGTAACAACACTGAAGATATGACAAAAATATGAGAGAATTGGAAATATTCGTTATTGGGAAACCAAACGAGCAAGAATGGTTAGGTGGCGGAAGCACATTTCAAGATGTAATGTCACAGGAAGACATTCTGGCCTAGATAGGTTATCAAGCATTTATTATACATGTCACGTGGTATTTTCCTTGTTTTGGTTCCCAGGGGACTAAATGCCCATATTTTCTATAAAATTGGTCAATTTTTGACATCATTAGCACTTTTTGTAGCAAAACCTTATACAAATGCATACTGTTCAGTGACAAACTGTCACAAACTTGAATAACCACCTTTTGCAGCGCGGACAGTTGCGGGATGGGCTGGAAGTGCGTCAATGAGTACACTATTGTAGTGCCTGTGTTGTTAAGAAAAACGATGTAATATTACCTCCGACAAGCACGTAAGTCTGAAGGAACATTGCATTATTCTTCTTAACAATACAGGAACTGCCATACTGTATTTATCCGCTGATACCAAGCAGAGATTTTCAATTAATATGTCCTGCCCTGTACGGAAATCTTATAATGTGTGTTCGAGTACAGGTTGTGACGCAGGAAAGACGACGTATTGAAGTTGGGGGTCTAGCAGTGAGTCGTGCGCGGTTAGCCAAAGCGGTTAAGGCGACCGCTTGCATGTACATCTACATCTACGTGATTACTCTGCTATTCACAATAAAGTACTTGGCAGAGGATTCAATGAACCACCTTCAAGCTCTCTCTCTACCGTTCCACTCTCGAACGGCACGCGGGAAAAACGAGCACTTAAATTTTTCTGTGCTAGCCTTGATTTCCCTTATTTTATCGTGATGATAATTTCTCCCTATGTAGGTGGGTGCCAACTTAATGTGTCTCCTCAATCGGAGGAGAAAACTGGTGATTGAAACTTCATGAGAAGATCCAGTCACAACGAAAAACGCCTTTGTTTTAATGATTGCCACTCCAATTCACGTATCATGTCTGTGACACTACCTCCCCTGTTTCGCGATAATACAAAACGAGCTGCCCTTCTTAGTACTTTTTCTATATCTTCCGTCAGTCCCACATTATGCGGATCCCACACCGCACAGCAATACTCCAGAATATGGCGGACAAGCGTGGTGTAAGCAATCTCTTTAGTAGACCTATTGCACCTTGTAAGTGTTCTGAAATGAATCGCAGTCTTTGGTTTGCTCTACCCACAATATTATCTATATGATCCTTCCAATTTTGCTTATTTGTAATTGTAATCCCTAAGTATTTAGCTGAATTTACAGCCTTCAGATTTGTGTGACTTATCGCGTAATCGAAATTTAGCTGATTTCTTTCAGTACTCGTGTGAAAAACTTCACACTTTTCTTTATTCATGGTGAATTGCCACTTTTCGCACCATACAGATATATTATGTAAATCATTTTGCAAGTCATTTTGATCATCTGATGACTTTACAAGACGGTAAATGACAGCATCATCTGCAGACAAACTAAGACGGATACAAACAAACTAAGACCGATACTCAGATTGTCTCCTATGTCGTTGATATAGATCAAGAACAATAGAAGGGCTATAACAATCCCTTGGGGAACGCGCCGGATATTACTTCTGTTTTACTCGATGACTTTCCGTCTGTTACTACGAACTGTGATCTGACAGTAAATCACGAATCCAGTTGCACAACTGAGGCAATACTCTGTGGGCACGCAGTTTGGTTAGAAGACGCTTGTGAGGAACGGTGTCAAAAGTCTTCTGGAAACCTAAAAATATGGAATCAATTTGACATCCTCTGCCGATAGCACTTATTGCTTCACGAGTATAGAGAGGTAGTTGTGTTTCACAAGAACGATATTTTCAGAATCCGTGTTGACTATGTGTCAATAAATAGTTTTCTTCGGGGTACTTCATAATGTTCAAATACAGTATAGTTCCAAAACCCTACTGCAAATCGGCGTTAGTGATATAGGCCTGTAATTCAGCGGATTACTCCTACTTCCCTTTTTGGGTATTGGTATGACTTGAGCAAGTTTCCAGTCTTTAGGTACGGATCTTTCTGTGAACGAGTGGTTGTATATAATTGCTAAATGTGGACATATTTGATCAGCATACTTTGAGAAGAACCTGACTGGTATACAATCTGGACCGGAGTCCTTGCCTTTTTTAAGCATAAAGCCAGAAATCCGCATTTGAGTCGCGTTACGGCACAAATTTTCACTGACGTCATTCCCTTAGACAGATGACGGATATTCGTAATCGCATTTGCGAATACATTTCATGTAAAGGTAGTGATGTTCTGGGAGGTACCGGCAGGGATGCGGAACCATCCCAACTCCAGTGCCGTGCCCAGCTGGGCGAGTTTTCGTGGCTGAGGATCCATGACGGAACAGCCCCATCGACATGGTCCTGCAGATTCTCGATTGGATTTCAAACCGGAGAGTTTAGTGGCCACGGGAGTACGATAAACACATCCTGGTGGTCTTAGAACCATCCACGGACACTGTATGTGAGACGTTGATTGCCTCTTGGTAGAAGCTGTCGTGCCGAGGAAAACAAACTGCATGAATGGGGAGACTTGGTTCCCAAGAATAAATGCACTTTCTGTGCACTCTTTCCGGGGCCTTGGTGTTTGTGTTGTCCACATCATTTCATTATCATCATCATTCGTGACAGTGGCTAGATTGGAGTGTGTAAAAATTGGGCCGTGTAAAATTTGGGACTTTGTACGGGCGCTGACGACCGCGCAGTTGAGGACCCCACAAACCAAACATCATCATCATCGTCATATTGTGTTGATCCGTGTGCCTTCCAGAATGACGATACCGATCAGGGAATGCCACGAAACATTCCCCACACCATAAAGCGTGTAGAATGTGTGCTATCAGGCGTTTTACCGTCAGACGCCAATGGCCATCTGTCCTATGAAGCGTAAAGCATAGTTCATCTGAAAAGGCCATGCCACCTCTTGCCACTCAACAGGCTTCTAGTTGCGGTACTGGAATGCGAATTCCAGCCCTCGTCGCCGATGAACAGCAGTCAACATGTGTGCAAGAACCACGTGCCTGCTGCAGGGGTCCACACACAGCAGCGTTCGCTGTACGTCCGTTGAGGAGCCACTGTTGATAGCCCCTTGGTTCAACAGCTGCACGTCTATTCTCCCGCACACATCTCTGACATGTAGTGCACCTCAACTGCCTCGGCACCGATTTTGGATAGCGCAGTTTAGTCATGCACGGTATACTCTAATCACGGCGGTACGCGAACAGTTTACATACTTAGCCGTTTCAGAAATGCTTCCACCGTCAGGCCGAAAGCCAATGATAATGAAAATGCCGTATGGCTAGGGCCTCCTGTCAGCTAGACCGTTCGCCTGGTGCAAGTTTTTCGAGTTGACGCCAATGCGGTGACTTGCGTGTCGATGGGGACGAAATGATGATGATTAGTACAACACAACACCCAGTCCCTGAGCGGAGAAAATCTCCGACCCAGCCGGAAATCGAACCCGGGCCGTTAGGTACGACATTTCGTCGCGCTGACCACTCAGCTACCAGGGGCAGACATGCCAATGATCGTTCTGTTTTGGACGTCTGAAAAAATCCCTCCGTTTCCGCACTGTGTTTCAGATCCTCCGACATTCCTTGTACAGGGTTTTACAAAAAGGTACGGCCAAACTTTCAGGAACACACAAAGAAAGAAAATATGTTATGTGGACATGTGTCCGGAAACGCTTACTTTCCATATCAGAGCTCATTTTATTACTTCTCTTCAAATCACATTAATCATGGAATGGAAACACACAGCAACAGAACGTACCAGCGTGACTTCAAACACTTTGTTACAGGAAATGTTCAAAATGTCCTCCGTTAGCGAGGATACATGCATCCATCCTCCGTCGCATGCAATCCCTGATGCGCTGATGCAGCCCAGGAGAATGGCGTATCGCATCACAGCCGTCCACAATACGAGCACGAAGAGTCTCTACATTTGGTACCGGGGTTGCGTAGACAAGAGCCTTCAAATGCCCCCATAAATGGAAGTCAAGAGGGTTGAGGTCAGGAAAGCGTGGAGGCCATGGAATTGGTCCGCCTCGGCCGGCCGGTGTGGCCAAGTGGTTCTAGGGGCTTCAGTCTGGAACCGCGCGACCGCTATGGTCGCAGGTTCGAATCCTGCCTCGGGTATGGATGTGTGTGATGTCCTTAGGTTAGTTAGGTTCAAGTAGCTCTAAGCTCTAGGGGACTGATGACCTCAGAAGTTAAATCCCATAGTGCTCAGAGCCATTTGAACCATTTTTTTGGTCCGCCTCTACCAATCCATCGGTCATCGAATCTGTTGTTGAGAAGCGTACGAACACTTCGACTGAAATGTGCAGGAGCTCCATTGTGCATGAACCACATGTTGTGTCCTACTTGAAAAGGCACATGTTCTAGCAGCACAGGAAGAGTATCCCGTACGAAATCATGATAACGTGCTCCATTGAGCGTTGGTGGAAGAACATGGGGCACAATCAAGACATCACCAACAATGCCCGCCCAAACGTTCACAGAAGATCTGTGTTGATAAAGTGATTGCACAACTGCGTGCGGATTCTTGTCAGCCCACAAATGTTGATTGTGAAAATTTACAATTTGATCACGTTGGAATGAAGCCTCATCCGTAAAGAGAACATTTGCACTGAAATGAGGATTGACACATTGTTGGATGAACCATTCGCGGAAGTGTACCCGTGGAGGCCAATCAGCTGCTGATAGTGCCTGCACACGCTGTACATGGTACGGAAACAACTGGTTCTCCCGTAGCACTCTCCATACAGTGACGTGATCAACGTTACCTTGTACAGCAGCAACTTCTCTGACGCTGACATTAGGGTTATGGTCAACTGCACGAAGAATTGCCTCGTCCATTGCAGGTGTCCTCGTCGTTCCAGGTCTTCCCCAGTCGCGAGTCATAGGCTGGAATGTTCCGTGCTCCCTAAGACGCCGATCAATTGCTTCGAACGTCTTCCTGTCGGGACACCTTCGTTCTGGAAATCTGTCTCTATACAAACGTACCGCGCCACGGCTACTGCCCCGTGCTAATCCATACATCAAATGGGCATCTGCCAACTCCGCATTTGTTAGCACTGCACTGACTGCAAAACTACGTTCGTGATGAACACTGACCTGTTGATGCTACGTACTGATGTGCTTGATGCTAGTACTGTAGAGCAATGAGTCGCATGCCAACCAACACAAGCACCGAAGTCAACATTACTTTCCTTCTATTGGGCCAACTGGCGGTGAATCGAGGAAGTACAGTACATACTGACGAAACTAAAATGAGCTCTAACATTGAAATTAAGCGTTTCCGGACACACGTCGACATAACATCTTTTCCTTTATTTGTGTGTGAGGAATGTTTCCTGAAAGTTTGGCGGTACCTTTTTGTAACACCCTGTATACCCTCCACAGCTAGTGCTCTCAGTTGGCGTCTGTGAGTGGTTATTGCACATTGACGTCGAATATTACATTCACGACATTGGAACGTGTATTTAGAGGCTATGCTGCAATGCGAAATAAAACTTCGTTATTTTTACTAAACCATTACCAAATATCCCTAATTTCATTAAAGAGACTTTTTTTTTTTAGAATTTCAACTGTTAAGCTTTCTTTTGCATGTGTGTGTTCTAACAATACCACCACTTGCAAAGTAGATTAGGAATCAGATTAATAATGTTGCTCAGGCAGCATATGTTCGCTTTATCGGGCAACAACAAAACTATTGACTGTGGATGGTATCGTCAGAATCAAAACAATGAGGTCACTGTAAATAAGTCATTAATTTGGCACTTACCTTGAATGAATTCCCTCGTAGATTTCGTCGAAGTCGTTATGGCTCATCTTGTTGATTCTAGGGTGATTCCACTTTGGCTGCTAGAAGGTCCGGATCTGTATTTTAGCAATATTTGAAGACCTAAAAAATGCGTTTTTCAGGAAATTCTTGATGATCAAACAATCCTAGATGGGAACAATGGCATATTAGAAATTATTTTTGACTTGGTGTTCACGATCCACATTTTTAATAAACTTCTTGTAAATTCACATATACTTCTTCTTAATTGTCACATCATCAAGAAAACAGTTTTGTATCAATCTTCACATATTTAATTTCCACTTAACACAAGACTTGACTGTTCTTTTTCAAAGCGAAATAACAACATAACTTCTGCAAAGTGAAACAAAAGACTGCTCTGTGCGCATTCACGCCAAAACGGTTACAAAAAAGTCAAAGATTATGACAGTCTCACAGAAATGAATACACACAAGAACCATATCACTGTTATATATCGATACATCGGAGTACTTATACATTAATAAAACCAAATGTGAATATTGTCACAAAAATATGTCTGCTACTTCGCAGAAAAGTAGTCCGATATTACTGGTATCGAGAACAGGGGTTGGAGTGCCGTAATGGTCACGTAAATAAAGAATCATTACAGTGTGCTGTGACAATGTTATCCTCTCATCTACGGAAGTAACGTTATCTGCTTTCCGACTGCTGAAACAAATTTTTGTAAACTTTATTCTTATACTCAGGTGTCTGCACGTATAACCTATTTGTATCAACTTCCCTTATGACAGTCAACTGTTGTCGGCATTAGCGGATGGTTTCCAATAAACCTACAATAAAGTTTTCCATCTGCAGTCAAAAAGAATTTGTGATCAGCTCATGTGTAATACACGTACTTGTAACTTCCACTACTAACGGCAGCACTACGCTAGAAAGCATGAATGTTGACCAGAGTTAAAGTATTTAAGAATAAAAAGCCAGAGCGTTCTGTTGTCTCGAAGTAAAACCCACTCACTAAGTGGCCCAGTTGTACGATATCTTTATATACCTAACATTTCTTCTCGACGTATGTACCTATTGCCGGCTATGTTGTTTGAAGGCAGTCAGTCGCAGAGGTCTGTTCGCCAAGTCGGGACACGTTTCACGTGCCTCGAGCCAGCATCCACCGGGACTCTGCGTGGCGATTCGCTTTATAGCAGGCCGTAACCGTGGAGCCGGACAGTTACAAGAAATACCTTAAGAAGCGATTCGAGTCATTAATTCCTGAGCGCGGCCGTAGAAAAAGCGCGCGGCGCGCCGGAATTGTCTGCTGGTAGCCCGCCGCTGCGACGCTGACAAGCAATAATTGTGCTTTTAAAAAGCCGTTTTGTCGAGAAAAACAAAACGTCTTCCTTAATTTAGAACAGTGTAACGACTTAATGATAGCAGTTACGCCGCGTACGTGGCTATTAAGTTTCACCTGGTGAAAATCTGGTCTAGCGTACGAGTAAATCATGTGGCTGGCCGAACTGTGGAGGGAGGCGGGGCCGGCGCTGCCATGAGCGCCCGTGTGTGAGGATCTCAGTGTATGGACCACTCCACCGCCGAGGCTGTTCAGAGATCAAAGAAACACCCGTGAATGGAAAGAAAAACACTGGTCTCTCGTGTGCGGCGAGAGTCGCACGGGACAGTATCACACTGGGCTGGTGAGAGATACTTGGTCGCTCTGCAGTATAACAGAAATTTGACAAATTATTGTATGTTTACCTGTGTCGACAGTCCTGCATTATTCTGGAAGTGACAGCAATTTCCACCTTTACTGTTATTAAACTTATTCACCACATGGTAAATAAACTTAGCAGTTCTTTCATTGCTAAAACTTGATGAAGTGAAGATGGGCTGTGCCATTTTGTCTGGCTCCTCTAGCAGCGTGATACTGTGGAAGTCGATATGTACTGAGACTGTAACATGACTTCACCTCGTACACGACACGCCGCACGACAACTCCTGTTATGAAAGTGACTCAGGGATTGGGACAAACTATGGACAAACAACAGGAGACAGAAAGGTTCAAAATGGTTCAAATGGCTCTGAGCACTATGGGACTCAACTGCTGAGGTCATAAGTCCCCTAGAACTTAGAACTACTTAAACCTAACTAACCTAAGGGCAACACACACATCCATGCCCGAGGCAGGATTCGAACCTGCGACCGTAGCAGTCGCGCGGTTCCAGACTGTAGCGCCAGAACCGCTCGGCCACCAGCGGCCGGCAGACAGAAAGGTATCATTCTGCTTTCGTTACACCAAAAATCTTTATTGTTTATATATTACGATTTTAATTTCGACATTTTGTCATCGTCAGGTGGTGGAAAGAATCAGTCCCTAAAAATTACACAGAGGTTACAAATTACATCATAAAGAAAAATAAAAATCATGAATTTCTCATGTACGGCAGTACGGTAACAAACATAACAAAACCAAAAACGTACGGTGCTTTAAATCCGTCCATTCTTCCGAAAACCACACGAAAACACATATTACCGCAGGTTAAAAAGTGACAAACACTTGAAATGATGATAAAAACTGTACCCGTAAGAAACACGTAAGTCAAGACGCATGTAACCAGCGTGTTGGAAGAAACACAAATGGCGGAAAAGTGACAAAGATCTCATATACTACGAACATAAACCTGAGAGCGCAAAGACGCTAGTCAGCCATAGTCGATATCATACTTTTATGAACATCTACACAGAAAGGAACAGATACGACGAAAAATTTTATCAAATAAAATAGAGATGATAGATAACACTGACAAGTAAAGGAAAATCAGTTAATAAGCACATAACAACAATCGTGACTGTTACGCCAAATAGTAAAATTAAAGTTGCTTGCCAATCAAAACAAACGAATTTTTAAATATTATTTAAAACAGTCAGCAAACTTAAGTATTAAAATAAAAGTATGCACGTATAGAAAATGCTATAACAATCAAAACACACGCCAGATGTGAACATTCGTTAAAAGCAAATAACAACAAATACTGTAAGTACAACCAAGCTGATAACAGCTGGTGAGTCGTAACATAAAAATATTAAAATGACTATTATATGGTTTATGGGAGCAAACTTTTGGACATTGTCGACTTCGATATTCTGCTTGCTAAACTCACAAGTCAACGATTCTCATCAAATGCTGTACTCTGATTCCACCGCGCTTTACATCTCGCAAACAGTATGTAATGATTGAAGCAAAAAGTCAAAACAGAGGTTTGTAGTATCAACAGCCCGCAAGGATCAGTATTGGGCCCATTACTCTTCTCATTATACGTTAAAGATTTGTCAGCTACTCTCTTTCACAGCAAAAATCACCTATAAGCTTACGACATTCAGTTATATCTAAATGCAAGTCCAACAAACCCGTGCACAGCTATCCAGCATGTAAATGCCGATTTACTTGGCCTGTCAGAGTGGGCACAAAGCATAGGTTTGAAAATTACGTGAGTTGCCTTAGTTGCTCGTAATGCAGTTATTATCCGTCTGTTCAGAGAATCTCTTCCGCCATTAATCCTAAACGGCACATGAGCTTCACTTCTTCTACAAAGAACTTGGCGACAATTCTGAAATATTACTTAGACTGGGCTGAACACAGAGCTAAAGTTTGCAAGAAGCTGTCAGGGTCGCTTCACTCATTACAGAGATATGAAAAAGTATTTACTTTCGAGCTTAAAATAACCTCGTCGTGACACCAATACTACTCATATTTGACTATGGAGATGCCATTCTGCAAGGACTTTCGTACGAAAGCTCACTCAGGCCGGAACTGGAGATGAATGCTTGTATGCAATACATTTGTGACGTACGTTTTATCTACATCACACCAGTTTACGAACAGTTATCATGGGTACGTTCCAAAAAGCGTAGAGACTATCATTCCCAGTTTCAGAAGTCACATTCCCAGTTTGCTCTATCGTCATCATAGTCACTACATTCCCTCTTATCTCTCTTCAAGCCGTAAACTAATATCTGAACACGACAGCAGAAATACTCTTTCTCAACAAAGTAAAATTCTCTCTGTACCATCTCTTAACACTACCATATTCCCTAAATTATTTTCTGTGTCAAGACTCCTACTTTGGAACAATCTTCCTCAAAATATCAGATAAATTAAATTCTTTCCAAACTTCAAAAAGTAGGTTATAGTTCACCATCTATCACAGTAGCCATCCCTCTCACATTCTGTGCATCTAACTCTCGTCTGTCCCTCTCCCCACAAGAGTGGGCCTTAAGAACCGAATCTGCTAAGGCTAAATAAGCAATACGTTTATATAAATGAGCACAAACAGTAACTGGGATCATTATGAGGATATTCAGAACCACTGGTTGTCTAAACTGCTTTAAAGCCCAGTTAACGGTTATGTTGCAGATTCAATAGCAGGACAGAATTGGAGCTGTCAAAATGTAGAACTTAGCTGCCTTTTGTTACACTGACTTTCGAATATAGTTGCACTCTCTGAACATTTATTAAGTCATGTCCAGACGGTTTCGTTGTACTTAAAAACTCACCCTCAGGTACATTCAACAGGCCGCCATTTCGTTAGTCAGTTGGCTTTTGGCTAGTGGCTTTCACCGTCCAGAGGCTCACGCAGGACTGGAGGTCTTTCCTAGTACCGTGTTCGTGAATTCCACTGTTGGCGGCGCCGAGCGATGTAATTCAGTCATAGTACAATATACAGGCTGTTTCACTGTTACATATACAAACGAGTAAATGACAACAAGCAAACAGTTCTAATAAACACATGTGTGGGAACCAATGGGTTTTCCGATAAGACATATTGCGACTGAGTACATCAACGCCTTATAAGGGAGTACCGAAACTTTCATACGTAGTTGAGGACAAACACATTATAAGTGTTCCACAAGACCAACGTTCATGTGAAGCGAGACTGGCGGCGCGGAGTGGCCGCACCGTTTGAGGCACCATGTAACGGATTGTGCGGCCCCTCCCGCCGGAGGTTCGAGTCCTCCCTCGGGAATGTGTGTGTGTGTGTGTGTGCGTTGTCTGTAGCGTATGTTAGTTTAAGTAGTGTGTGAGTCTAGGGACCGGTGACCTCATCAGTTCGGTCCTTCATGAATTCACACACATTTGAACATTTGAAGCGAGACTTCAGTGCGTCTCCTCATCAATGCTCGTACGTGTTCAGAAATCCGAGGCGTGCTCTGAATGCTCTGATAGCCAGCCTCAATACGTTTCCGGGCTTCATTGACACAATCAACAGACCTGGAATAGACCAAAGCTTTTAAATGACCCAACTGAAATCCACTTACATAAAATGAGAAAAGAAAAGCACAATAGGAAGGGCAGACCCACGATAATCGCATCATTTTTCCTTTGACAGTTCACATTTATTTACAGTACACACTACACTAATAAGCGGAATACAATATTAACCATGTCAAAGACTGAGCAACAGGATAAGATCATAAGTAAGGCATTTCTTAATTAAAGCAATTTTGCCTCAGAACAATGAAAAGAGTAACTGTTCTCAATCAAATGGCTCTGAGCACTATGGGACTTAACTTCTGAGGTCATCAGTCCCCTAGAACATAAAACTACTTAAACCCAACCAACCTAAGGAAATCACACACATCATGCTCGAGGCAAGATTCGAACCAGCGACCGTAGCGGTCACGCGGTTCCAGACTGTAGCGCCTAGAACCGCTCGGCCACCATGGCCGGCAAAAGAGAATTACTGTCCCAAAGTCTTAAGAACAAATCGCCACTTAAAAAAAAAAAGAAAAAAAAGGCACACAAATTTAAATAAACATCTGCAGATGCTGTTACTTAATCACAAGTCCAAACATTCAGTCTTCAGAACAGACGAACCATGAAAATGGCAACAGTTACGATCCAGCAAGATTTTCTTTTACATGCATGGAATGAATACAATACGGAAGTGATGCGAAATAATTAGAAATACATCTCAAGCAATGACCACTAGAGAAAGTATGCTCAAAGTTTCCAAATATTAGCACAATAAGTACAGGTTGAAATAGTATGATTTAGAAAATGTGAAGGTTAATCATAAATCGGATTATGTTACCGATTTCAGGAAAATGTAAAATGTTTGGCGAAAAACATTAAGCTATGAGCTTGCAAATAAGAGTTTAGTTTAAAAAAACATAAGAAATACGCTGCTAGGGCGAACAGCTCCACTAAGTTAATGCTGCGCAGCCACAAACTGTGGTGCCACCGCCAGACACCACACTTGCTAGGTGGTAGCCTTTAAATCGGCCACGGTCCATTACTATATGTCGGACCCACGTGTCGCCACTATCAGTGATTGCAGACCGAGCGCCGCCAAACGGCAGGTCTAGTCTGGAGAGACTCCCTAGCACTCGCCCCAGTGGTACAGCCGACCTCGCTAGCGATGGTTCACTGCCTACATACGCTCTCATTTGCTGAGACGACAGTTTAGCATAGCCTTCAGCTACGTCATTTCCTACGACCTAGCAAGGCGCCCTATTCAGTTACTAACAGATAATATTGTGAATCATGTACCGTCAAGAGCGATGTTCATCATTAATGGATTAAAGTTAAGTATCAAACTAATTACGTCCGCTTTCTGAATTCTCATTCCTTGTCATGTTCCAGACCTCACGTCAGTATAGTTCTTCCCTCCTCACGCCAGCCTGCGTGAGCTAAAACGCGTGCATTTCGGCATCCTCTAGTAACACGGTGTTGGCTCTTCTGCCAACACTACACAAACATTCCCAGAAAATACCATGCCGGTGCTCAACAGCAACGGGTCCTCGCAGCGAAGAGCCACTCCAAACAGTAGACCCAAAACTCGTAAATCTAAGAGCTGTTAACAAATAGGTGAAACAAAAGATAAAAGATACACGTTAACAATTTGCAATGCGTGCACGCCTTAGTAACAATGGCATAACACGTTCGAATCTTTCATCAGACTCAAACAGTTACATTAGTCAAAACTGCACAGAGCAAACACCGCCTAAAATAACATAACACGGTAAAATGATGGCGTAATAAACGTCTTCACTGAACACGGTGAAATCACTAATCCTAAAAAGCTAATCGAAGTAGATAAACAGTGAATAAGTCTACTAGGCTGCACAGCCACAGATTTGTTAGCACCAAGCTGAAATTTCTATAAGAAACAGGAGCTTACCTCTACAAGGTGGTACTTAATTGCTAGCTTTTATAAGTAAGGCTCTCCTAAACGATCTAAAATACGAGGCCTGTTCAGAAAGTAAGCTCCGATTGATTGCCAAATTGAAACCACAGTGAACATCAGAAATGTTTTACTTATAACAATTAGCTACACCTTTCAGCTACTTCTCTACGTAGTCGCCGTTCTGACTTAGACTTTTGTCATAGCGTTGTACCAACTTTTCAATAGCCTCATCATAGAAGGCAGCCGCCAGTGCTTTCCGCCAATTCTCCACGCTGGCCTACACCTCGTTGTCTGTGTCAAAATGTTGTCTTCAAAGACAGCGGTTCATGTGACCAGAGATGAAACTCAGGGGGAGACAATTGCGGACTGTATTGTGGGTAATCTCACATTTCCATTTGAAAACGATGCAGGAGTATCTTCATTGCCCCTGCAGAATGCGGCTGAGAATTGTCTTGAAGAAGAAACAGCACGACAGTTATGTAATGTTAGCTGCATAGCTTCAGGCGAAATTTCTCACCAGGCCCTCGTACTTGGCGGCAGACACTATTTTCTAGACATCTTTACGCACTCACTGCGAGCTCAGAAATGAGAAGAGCGACGTGATGCTAACTGGGGTTATACTAGAGACACTACGCAACACATCTGTGCAAAGCTTTATCGGATTTTCGTAGTCATTTCCATTTCGCGACCGATCGGAGCTTACTTTCTGAATGCCCCTCGTACAATTTGAACATCATTTATTAGTTCGACAAATTTAATTAGAAGATTAAACGATAAAGCCAAGGAAATGTATCAAGGCATTAAAAACTATCAATTAATAAACCAGATATACCACAGAACTTATGTACAGTTTAATAACACTGAATACTCAATTTCACTAAACACTAGAGTAACGACAATTGCCCTGCCAGCTCACAGGAAAATAACACTGATTTGAAAGCTTGTGGTGTAAACAAACAGTAAGGCAAAGCTTCAAGTAGCATTTACAATCGCAAGCAGACCCCTTTTGACCAGTAATTAAACGGGCAAAAAGTTCTTTTGAGATCCATAAAGCGAGAATCATAGAGGCGAGCATATCTTAACTCTAGCGACACGAACCATTGCTACACCAAGAAGTCGTTATTACATAATTTCAGGCCAGTGCAAAACGCCAGCATCCAAAAGCTCACAGCATAGACATAAGAGAAGACAATTCAGCAAAAACACACTGGAGGGCGTGGTGAAAACTTCGATGCAGACACTAACGGTAGACTCGCAACCAACTGGTCTGCGCTCAAACAGACCCAACGGTCCACACATTCGACGGTCCGTGTCACCTACCAAGACACTCCCCTCACTACACACTCCGACGTGTGTTCAAGACCCTGCGCCAGCGGTAACACACAAGAAACTAAGGGTAATTCCTGCCATCTAGCGAAGTGCTAACAAATGAAGGGGGTAGAAAAGATGAAACGAAACGACAGGGCTCACCCACACAAAAAAAGAAAGATCCAACGGGTTCGAGTCTGGGGGACGCCGGAAGCGAGCCATGACCTACACATTTGTTGACCAAGATTCCTACTACGTATTCCCGGACAGCAACATGGTAGTTCGCTGTGTACACAATTGTGCATGAGGAATGCAAATGTAGCTGTAGATATCAACGTGCTGTAACATTGACATGATTCTACCCGCACATACGTTGCATCGCGGAAAGCATCGGTTTCTGGAAATGTGTTTGCTTGTTTCATCTCCCTCTTCTCGCTCTTTTCGTTTGTAGCTAAAATGGCCAAGACACCGTGTATATGGCTTCCCACTTGCGATTTTATGTAACCTTCTTCAAATCTGTGTCGTGGTGGAAGATATTTTGCTGTGCTACGCGGTTCATTATGTCCTATAACGACCATAAATGTGCATATTTCAAAACAGTTCTTCTTCAGACTTTCCACAGTACATTTTTAAGCGCGCTTTTTCTGCCTGTAGTGTTGTCATCTGCTGCGGTAAGCCAAATTATCGTCTTTTGCTTCTGTTTTGGTGGCTATGCACAGTTCAGCTTTCGCATGTTGGACGTGTGTTGATAATTCAGCGTATGTGATAGATGTAACACCAGAAAAAATAAACCAGCATCGCGTAGACGTACACACAATCCACAGAATGTACAACTCACTATGGAAAAGGAAACACAAAAGTAAATTCTCTTTCTAGAGATAGCCTAACTACAAAGAGAGAAAGAAATGCTCACAAGTCTGATGTTAACGAAAACTAACAGCAGATACAACAATATATGCTACATTAAATTATCCTAAAAACCATAAACTGGTAGCCTGATTTCATCTAAAGGATGTCCTCAGCATTAACAACACAACATAGAGAAGGCTCAACTTTGAATCACTACTGCTGGTCCCTACAAACATGAAAACAAAATGACATTGCTAGTTAGGAATATTATGATCCACAAGAGACATTTAAACGAACATACAATGAAGAGCCAAAGAAACTGGTACACCTGCCTAATATCGTGTACAGCCCCAGCGAACACTCGGAAGTGCCGCAACACGACGTGGCATGGACTCGACTAATGTCTGAAGTAGTGCTGGAGGGAATTAACACCATGAATCCCGCAGGACAGTCCATAAATCGTTAAGAGTACGAGGGGGTGTAGATCTCTTCTGAACAGCAGTTGTAGAATTCTGTTAACTACTAGCTGAGATGTAGCAGCATGGTGCGAATGAAGGAGAGAAGGAATCTGAGGGTTTAGCGTCTTGTCGAAGTTTGTCATTAGAGATAGAGCAAGATATCTGATTTAGAAACGTGCGAGAGGAAATCGGCTAACTTTTCAAAGGAATCGTCCCGGTCATATCCTGAAGCGAAAGACGGGAAATCAAGGAAAAACTAAATCCGGATGTCCAGAGAAGGATAACCGTAGACTTTTCGATTACAAGTCCACTGTCTTACCACTGTTATCCATCTCTCGTACGATGGTCGGGCTAAAGAATGTTCAACACACTGTCACCTCTACAATTTGGCTTAAACCTGAGGAAGGAGGACTTAGTTTAAGTTTCTGGAGCACAGTAGTGGACAGTAGAAGTTCAGAGTGAAAAAAACTGGAAGTGATTGAATCGTGGAGCTGCGTAGTAATGATAAAGAATGAAGTCGGTATGGAATCATTGACAGAAGAAGTTAGATTGTATATTCAACAACTCTGGATTAGAAGGTAAAGCTACTGTATTAACACCATAGAGTACAATCTACAACTCATTGTACACCGTTTGGGGGTGAGAACGTGGTACGGATTTTAGCCACTAGCTGGTATAATCCCTCCCGCAGTTCCTTATTTTATCCTCATGTACCCACATTAAGTGGCGTCCACTGTTGAGCGCCCATAACACCATATCCATCTATCATCCATCCAAGTGGACTCAGTAAAACCATTGCACAGGTCACTTCGAATAGCAGTTCAATATTTATCCAACGGGGTGTGACGAGAACATTATGGTATTCTTCTTACTCCGGTTAACTACGCTGAGGACTTCGGTTTCACTTTCGCAGGGCAGGACTGATCCTTTACGAATTTAACAGCATGTCTATTGCGTCCTCCAACGTCTTATATAGGGCGATACGGGTCCCAAACAGTGTACTAGATTTTTATACGCCGTTTCGTAAATGGATCAACTAAACTTTCCTAAACTATTCCTGATATCTCTAAGTTTTTTCGTCTGTGGTATAGATTTCAGGTCTTCATTTCATTTCATATCGCTTCACAATTTTTTCTCTAGGTATTCAAGTAATGTATTTTCTACTAATGCTGTAATACAATGCAATCTGATCATCGTCTCCTTTATGGCCATTACTTTAATAAAATCTTTTCTGTTTTCAAGCAGCATCAATCCGAATAGAACCCTCAATCTTTCGATGGCTATCCCCGCTATCGTCTTGCTGAACAAAAAGGAGCAGACGATCGCAGTTCGGTTTCTTCTCCCTTAATTATGAAATGTTTCTACCAGTGGAATAGATGGGTGAAAGTGAAAGAATCTTCAATATTAGTTGCAACTTAGTATGTAACTTAAATAAAAATTGAAATCTTCGTCATAGAACACTTTTTATCATACGTAAAAACCAAAACGTGACGAGATATGCATTTTATGAAATAAACTGTTTCAAATTTCATAAGTAGCTGCAGAAGCAAATCGCAGTGACCGTATTAGTTGTAAAAAAAAAAATTATAGCACTGTTGCACTGTACAGGCCGTAAGTAATGTCAGAGTTTAGACTAGATAACAGCCACACAAGGAAATAACGCCCAGTCACCGAGAATGGAAATAGCTAATTCAGTTGTTACCGTTTAAGAAGATGGAGAATGAATGTTATCGAGAAGATTGACAGACGACACGTGTTCTGTAAATGTTAATACCCCGGTAATTTAGATGCAGATATCCGTTTTAATTTAGATGTAAATTCAGGTACAGATGTAATCTGTTTTTCACACGCGGAGAACAGCCAGCGAAGACGCTAAGTGGACGTTTCCAAAGTAATTGCGCTAATGCGACGATAATGACAGAATAAGAGTTGTCGGCCACATCCTGCCCCTGCCTGTTCCTCACTCCACGTCGCTGTGTGTCGCACGTGTGTTTCTTCGCTGTTCCTCTGTCCCGTGCCCGGTGTCGACGCTTTTGCAACCAGCTGATCGACAGCAGTGGAGCTGGCGGTGTGCGCTGTTTGACGGCGGGGGGCTCCGATCACCGACAGAGGAGGCGCCGACTCTCATTAAAAACGGTTAGAAAGTGAATTTATACTCGACAGCTTGTCGGGAGGCCCTGATCGGCGGCGGTAGCAGCCCGAAAAATGGCGAACCACCTGCCGTTAAACGCCGTATTAGCACTTGTCGCTACGAGGAGCCATTTCACAAGTTCATTTTAATTTCAGAAAAGTAGGGCAGCAGACAGGGCCTATTGCGTGTCTGGCGCATGGACTGAATACAAACAGTGTTTTCCGGCGATGTTATGAAAAGAGAAAGTAACGTTTACTTGCACTGTGTACACACAGTAATGGGGCTACAAATGGTAACCGACATTCGGTTGGTGTGTAATTTTGAACAATTGCTAAGTTTCTTGTAAACCAGTTACATCCTTTCTGCCAGAAAACATACAGAGCTTATAGAGTATCAACTGTAGTATCTGTCTATTGAATAATTTTTGGGCATGGTGTATATGACGCCGCAGCAGCTGATGTGAAAATCGCTTTTTACTTATATTTCAATTTAAGTGAAATAGCTGTTTTCTAACCAACAGTTAAAAAGGAAAATTTCATGGGATATATTACACAATGAACACTGAAAATACATAAATAAGCACTGTAATAAAACTTACGTGCCCATAGAACAATATCTCAGTTGTGCGCTGGATTCGTGACTTTCTTTCAGAAAGATCAGAGTTCGTAGTAATTGATGGAAAGTCATCGAGTAAAAAAGACATGATACACTATGTGATCAGAAGTATCCGAACACCTGGCTGAAAATGACTTACAAGTTTGTGACGCCCTCCATCGGTAGTGCTGGAATTAAATATGGTATTGGCCCACCCTTAGCCTTGATGACAGCTTCCACTCTCGCAGGCATACGCTCCGTCAGGTGCTGGAAGTTTTTTGGGGAATGGCAGCCCATTCTTCACGGACTGCTGCACTGAGGAGGGGTATCGATGTCGATCGGTGAGGCCTGGCACGAAGTCGGCGTTCCAAAACATCCCAAAGGTGTTCTATAGGATTCAGGCCAAGCATCTGTGCAGGCCAGTCCATTACTGGCACGTTATTGTCATGTAACCACTCCTGTCACAGGCCGTGCATTATGAACAGTTGCTCGATCGTGTTCAAAGATGGAGTCGCCATCCCCGAATTGCACTTCACCAGTGGGAAACAAGAAGGTGCTTAAAACATCAATATAGGCCTGTGCTGTGATAGCACCACGCAAAACAACAAGGGCTAAAAAAAATACCTCCATGAAAAACACCACCACACCATAACACCACCACCTCCGAATTTGACTATTGGCATTACACACGCTGGCACAGGACGATCACCGGGCATTCGTCATACCTACACTCTACCATCGGATCGCCACATTGTGTACCGTGATTCGTCACTCCACACAACGTTTTTCCACTGTTCAATCGTCCAATGTTTACGCTCTTTACACCAAGCGAGGCGTCGTTTGGCATTTACCGGCGTGATGTGTGCTTATGAGCACCTTCTCTCCCATGAACACCATGTTTTCTCACCTCCCGCCTAACTGTAATTGTACTTGCAGTGGATTCTGATGCAGTTTGGAACTCCTGTGTGATGGTCTAGATAGATATCTGCCTACTACGCGTTAGACCCTCTTCAACTGTTGGCGGTCTCTGTCAGTCAACAGACAAGGTCGGCCGATGCGCTTTTAGGCTGCATGTGGCCTTTCACGTTTCCACTTCACTATCGAATCGGAAACTGTGGACCTAGGGATGTTTACATACGTATGACACAAGTGACACCCAGTCACCTGACCACGTTCGAAGTTCGTGAGTTCCGCGGAACGCCTCATTCTGCTCTCTCACGATGTCTAATGACTACTGAGGCCGCTGATATGGAGTACCTGGCAGTAGTAGGTGGCAGCACAACGCACCTAATATGAAAAACGTATGTTTGTGGATGTGACCGGAAACTTTTGATCATATAGTGTATCTGGCGTTCCCCAAGGAAGAGTTACAGACGCTATGCTGTTCCTAATCTATATGAATGACTTAGGAGACGATCTGAGCAACCCTCTGGGATTTCTTGTAATCATCAGAAGATTAAAACCAATTACAAAATAGTTTAGACAAGATAGTCTATGCGTATGGGGCAAAAAGTGGCAATTGACACTAAATAACAAAAAAGTGTGAGGACATCCACGTGAGTACTAAACGAATCTGTTAAATTTCGGTTACATGTCAGATAGCACGAATCTAAAGGCTGTCAGTTCAACTAAATACCAAGGATTACAATTACGAACAATTTAAATTTGAACGCTCACACAGTTCTGCAGGTAACGCGAACCAAAGACTGTTTTATCGGCGGAACTCTTAGAACAGGACTGCTAAAGAGACTGTCTACCCTACGACTGTATCTTCTCTTCTGGATTATTGCTGCGCGGTATGGTATACTTACCAGTTATGATTGACAGAGGACATACAAATAGTTCAAAGAAGGGCAACTTGTTTTTTATTATCGCGAAATAGGGGAGAGGATGTCATAGATATGATACGCGAGATGCTGTGGCAATCATTAAAACAAAGGATACTTTCGTTGTAAAGAGATATGTTCACGAAATACTAATCACCAACTTTCCCCTTCGGATGAGAAAATGTTTTGATGGCTCCAAGTTACGATAGAGTACTGAAAAGTAACGCCTCAGAACTTTTTATGTGAATTTGATAAAGCTTTTTAAATAAAATAAACGTTATTAACAGTCTACACTTTTATTTTTCAAGTCTACATTTTTATTCCTCAACACAGTCACCGTGGCGACGAATCTATTTCCCTCAACGAGAGAGCAGTGTATTGATACCGTCACGTAGAATCGTTCGTTGATGGGGCCACAACTGATCTGTGCTTGAACAGTTTCATACTATCAAACTGAAATCTTCGAAGATGTTCTGTAAGTTTTGTAAACACATGAAAATCGAATGGCACAAAGTCGTGATTTTATGGAGGATGGTCCATTACAGTAATGCCAAGGCGTCGGATTGGTGCAAATGTCGCTGCGTTCATCTGTCGCCTAGCATTGTCATGATAAAGCAGAAGGTGCTCGGTGTGTAGAGGAACTCTTCGAATTCGAAACTTGGATACAGCAAGCTGTTTATCACTAACTGACATAGCTACATTACACACCGCCATATTACAAGCTACAGTTCGGAGCCCTCTAGCAGCAGAGGGCAGGTACGTGGATATGAAGGCTACAGATGTATAATGTTACTAGCGTCTGTTTTGTTTAAAACGCTTTAAGAGTTTTCGCTTACAAAATCTGCAGGCATTACTTTTCAACACGCTCTCGCACATAGGCAGATATCAGAACTTGCACGAGAAGACAGAAGTGCTCTCATTTCACGGCATAATGAGACTAAAAGAAGGGATCAGTTGGTAGGACCCATCTGGGGCATCAAGAAATTGTCAATTTGGTAATCGAAGGGAGTGTGGGGGAGGGGGGGAACGAAGGGGGGGGGGGAACTATGAAGGGAGACAAAGACTTGAATACAGTACGCAGCTTCAAATGGATTTAAGTTGCAATGGTTATTCGAAGCTGAAGAGGCTTGCACAGTGTAGAACAGCATGGAGAGCTATATCAAACCAGAATTCGGACTGAAGACCAACAACAGTAGTACAACACAGACAAGACGCGTATTCGATCACTAAGTGCCGTGAAAAAGAATGAGTGTTCTAGACGAGATGCTATAGAAGCATAGATTCGATTGAAAACAAAAGTAGTTACTCAAACTTTTGTCGCCACAGTGCGCATGCTATTTATGTCACTTCATATTCGTACTCGTTTTTTCTTCTGCTCCCACAGGTACTGACAGAAATCTCCACCCGACACATTAGAGAAACTCGACCGTCATACAGCAATCCGAAGTCACTAAACACACAGAATTTTGCTCGAACTTTGGTAGCAGATCAAATCAGATTTTGGACACCAAGGTTAGTGTAGTAACTGTCTCTGTCCTGACGAAATCTCTAACATTCTGCGTGGTCTCTGTTTGTTCTAAGTCGTGTCTCCCTACCACTTTCGCGCAACGACGCTCTGAGCGTGTTTTTTAGGGAATTGACTAGTTTGAACCTGGGACCTGTTGCTGGTAAGGAGATACCAGACCACACATGACATGTAGAGTTCAGAAGATATAACCAAATACTTAATGATTTCAGCGTCAGCTCCACTGCACTCCCTGTAAAAGAATCTTAATACCAACTAAATTTAGTGCAAGGGGTTCAAGGCTTTCCTATTTGTAGTTAGCTGGTAAAATAACGTCGAAAAAGCAGTTAAGTTTACCACTGGAAATTTTATTCTACTCACAAAACATTGTTTATAAATTGCACTATTGATAAAAGGAAATGTTTTAATACAGGATGATAAAAACCAACTGCGTTCAAAAAAAATTTGAACGAATATTCCCTGAATGGGTATCCAAGTTCTACAATGGATCGAAGGATGACCTATGCCATATCACATCTATAATCTAGGTTTAAATTAAGTTTCACAAAAGAGAAAACTATCAAAATGCTCTACAGTGACCCTCAGTTATCTTTAATTACTTATCTAACTTGTCGTAAATTACAGTGGCTGATGTGGCTTCTCAATAATTATATAACAAAGAAATCATCGCGTTTCAGATTTTAACTTACGTAGCAAATGTGAATACCATGAACTTTAATTGACGATTGACACTAGTATTACGCAAAAAGGGGATGTAACAGATGAGACTTCTGCAGTTCTGAGTGAAGCCTTATGCGCTCAAAAATGCGGCAACACGTGCGTTCATTACCTTGTCGGTGTTCGTCAGGGGGCGGCGGCCAGCACAGCTCTGCTCACCTCGCCGTCTCGGAAGCAACTCTCCTAACTTCTCCTTACTGCAATTTACCGAAGTTGGTTTAAAAAAACTACCTGGCTGTGTTTTCATCTGACCAATCAGGGTCTCAATGTTAACCTTAAGCTCTGCCTACAAAAATTCTGTCTATCCAATGAGAAACGTTATACTTTTCGTGGTGGGGCAATGTTTTTAAAGTTTGCAACGTAACAGAGACGCGAAAAAGTCTCACGCTCAAACCCCTTTTAGTGTTATCGTAATATCTATACTGTTCTTCTGGAGGGTTCTATCTTTTAACATGGGCTGGGGGGTGGTCCTGACGTAACAGAGACCCGAAAAAGTCTCACGGTAAACTTGCGGCTTGTGTGGCCCTTTTTGTGTTATCGTAAGATCTATACTGTTCTTCTGGAGGGCTCTAGCTTTTAACATGGGCTGAGGGGTGGTCCTGTCGGTTAGCTGACGACGTGGGTGTCCGTCCCTTATCGTAGGGCCTTCTAGCTTAACATGGTTCTGCTCTCGGATTCTGTTCTCGTTTCTCCCCTCAGAACTGCGCCTGTCTCACGGTGGGAAGGTATGACATGCATTTAGGCATTCTTGTTAGTCTGTGGTATTCGATTTGCTCACTCGTTACTCGTATCACTTTGGTTAATATAATGTCACGATTTATTTGGAGCTATGTGACATACTACTGGATTTGTTTATCATGTCAGGGTTTTCATGGAAGGTGTTGGATTTGCCTGACACCTTACAAATCTAGAAACTATCCAAGACGTCTCGTTGATTGAACGCTCACTATCGATGGTGATTAATTAATTGGTTTTTTCGTCGGTACCGCCTGTCCTCTTTCTTCCTTTCCTTTCACACTCTACCGTAATAATACAAACGCGACTCCACATTCCACAAGAACCCGTAAATTATTCGTAAGTGCCATTCACACGGTAAAGACACAGATCTGACACCGACTCACACACCCACACAAATACAGGGTGATTCAAAAAGAATACCACAACTTTAAAAATGTGTATTTAATGAAAGAAACATAATATAACCTTCTGTTATACATCATTACAAAGAGTATTTAAAAAGGTTTTTTTTTTCACTCAAAAACAAGTTCAGAGATATTCAATATGGCCCCGTCCAGACACACGAGCAATATCAACCCGATACTCCAACTTGTTCCACACTCTCTGTAGCATATCAGGCGTAACAGTTTGGGTAGCTGCTGTTATTTCTCGTTTCAAATCATCAATGGTGGCTGGGAGAGATGGCCGAAACACCATATTCTTAACATACCCCCATAAGAAAAAATCGCAGGGGGTAAGATCAGGGCTTCTTGGAGGCCAGTGATGAAGTGCTCTGTCACGGGCTGCCTGGCAGCCGATCCATCGCCTCGGGTAGTTGACGTTCAGGTTTCATAACTAACCTTTTTCGTAGGACTCTCCATACAGTTGATTGTGGAATTTGCAGCTCTCTGCTAGCTCTGCGAGTCGATTTTCCTGGGCTGCGAACAAATGCTTGCTGGATGCGCGCTACATTTTCATCACTCGTTCTCGGCCGTCCAGAACTTTTCCCTTTGCACAAACACCCATTCTCTGTAAACTGTTTATACCAACGTTTAATACACCACCTATCAGGAGGTTTAACACCTTACTTCGTTCCAAATGCACGCTGAACAACTGTCGTCGATTCACTTCTGCCGTACTCAATAACACAAAAAGCTTTCTGTTGAGCGGTCGCCATCTTAGCATCAACTGACGCTGACGCCTAGTCAACAGCGCCTCAAGCGAACAAATGTACAACTAAATGAAACTTTATAGCTCCCTTGATTCGCCGACTGATAGTGCTTAGCTCTGCCTTTTGTCGTTGCAGAGTTTTAAATTCCTAAAGTTGTGGTATTCTTTTTGAATCACCCTGTATATTCAAGAGAAAGAGCTTCACATATCGAGTAAGTCAATAACGCGTTGTTGGATATCCTGAGAGATATGGCGCCAAATTCTAATTGGCGCGTTAGATCGTCAACATCCGGAGATGGCTGGAGGGGCCACGCCTGTAATGCCCCAAACATTCTCAACTGCGGAGAGATCCGGAGACCTTGAGGGCCAATGTAGGTTTGACAACCAATAGAAGCAGAACAAACTCTCCCCGAATGCGGTCGGGCATTATCTAGCTGAATGTAGCCAATGAAGGACAAAACAGTATCTTCGACGTACCGCTGTGCAGCAAGGGTGTCGCGGATAAAAACCAAAGGCGTCCCACTAATAAAGTGAGGTGGCAACCCAGATCATCACTCCTGGTTGTTGGTCCGTATAGCGGGTCAGAACAGGCTGGTAACCTAAATCTGTCTGAGGAGTCTCCAGGCATGTCTCCGCTGGTCATCGAGGCTCCATTGGAAGCGGCACTCATCACCGAAGACAACTGTACTTAGTAATTGAGATTCCAGGCCGAAGATGTTTCTGTTGCTTGTCTTCGCCGTTGTCAAACCGTGCCTTGGATAGCGAGGTCGCAGGATCTCTCTATATTTGATAAAGTTTGGAGTATTACGGTCAGGGTCCTCCAACCTGCTCGGGATTTTAAGGATCTAACCAGCCTATTGGACACAATTTTGCATGACATCCCTCAGAAGTACATACAACAACTCTATCAATCAATGCCAAAGGGAATTTCTCAAGAAAAAATCATAAATTTTTTTTCAAATTGTAATTATTTGTACGTTTGTACATGTACCGATTTCCGTGGCATTCTAATAATTCCTTTGTGGCACGTCTTACATACAGATATATATACAGGGTGGTCCATTGATGGTGACCGGGCCAAATATCTCACAAAATAAGCATCAAACGAAAAAACTACGAAGAACGAAACTCGTCTAGCTTGAAGGGGGAAACGAGATGGGGCTATGGTTGGCACAATAGATGGCGTTGCCATAGGTCAAACGGGTATCAACTGCGGTTTTTTTAAAAATAGGAACCCACATTTTTTATTACATATTCGTGTAGTGCGTAAAGAAGTTTGAATGTTTTAGCTGGACCACTTTTTTCGATTTGTGATAGATGGCGCTGTAATAGTCACAAACGTATAAGTACGTGGTATCACGTAAAATTCCGCCAATGTGGACGGTATTTGCTTCGTGATACATTACCGGTGTTAAAATGGACCGTTTACCAATTGCGGAAAAGGTCGATATCGCGTTGATGTATGGCTATTGTGATCAAAATGCCCAACGGGCGTGTGCTATGTATGCTGCTTGGTATCCTGGACGACATCATCGAAGTGCCCGGATACTTACGTTATTTAAGGAAACAGGAAGTGTTCAACCACGACCTGCAACAAAAGACGATGCTCAAGTAGGTGTTTTAGCTGTTGTCGCGGCTAATCCGCACATCAGTAGCAGACAAACTGCGCGAGAATCGGGAAACTCAAAAACGTCGGTGTTGAGAATGCTACATCAACATCGATTGCACCCGTACCATATTTCCATGCACCAGGAATTGCGTGGCGACGACTTTGAACGTCGTGTACAGTTCTGCCACTGGGCACAAGAGAAATTACGGGACGATGACAGATTTTTTGCACGCATTCTATTTAGCGACGAAGCGTCATTCACCTACAGCGGTAACGTAAACCGGCATAATATACACTACTGGGCAACGGAAAATTCACGATGGCTGCGACAAGTGGAACATCAGCGACCTTGGCGGGTTAATGTATGGTGCGGCATTATGGGAGGAAGGATAGTTGGTCCCCATTTTATCGATGGCAATCTGAATGGTGCAATGTACGCTGATTTCCTACGTAATGTTCTACCGATGTTACTACAAGATGTCTCACTACATGACAGAATGGCGATGTGCTTCCAACACGATGGATGTCCGGCACATAGCTCGCATATGGTGCCGGCCGCGGTGGCCGAGGGGTTCTAGGCGCTTCAGTCCGGAACCGCGCGACTGCTACGGTCGCAGGTTCGAATTCAGCCTCGGCCATGGATGTGTGTGATGTCCTTAGGTTAGTTAGGTTTAAGTAGTTCTAAGTTCTAGGGGATTGATGACCTCAAGTGTTAAGTCCCATAACGCTGCGGTTGAAGTGGTATCGAATAGCATATTTCATGACAGGTGGATTGGACGTCGAAGCACCATACCATGGCCCGCACGTTCACCGGATCTGACGTCCCCGGGTTTCTTTCTGTGGGGAAAGTTGAAAGGTATTTGCTACCGTGATCCACCGACAACGCCTGACAACATGCGAACATTACGGAAGGCGAAGTACTCGCTGTTAAGAGGAATGTCGTTACACATATTGCCAAATGCACTGAGCTGGATGGACATCATTTTGAGCATTTATTGCATTAATGTGGTATTTACAGGTAATCACGCTGTACCAGCATGCGTTCTCAGAAATGATAAATTCGTAAGGTACATGTATCACACTGAAACAACCGAAATAAAATGTTCAAACGTACCTACGTTCTGTATTTTTAATTTAAAAAACCTACCTGTTACCAGCTATTCGTCTAAAATTGTGAGCCATATGTTGGTGACTATTACAGCGCCATCTATCACAAAGCGAAAAAGTGGTCCAACTAAAACATTCATATTTCTGCACGTACTACACGAACATGTAATAAAAAATGTGGGTTCCTATTTAAAAAAAACGCAGTTCATATCCGTCTGACCTATTTCAGCGCCATCTAGCGGGCCAACCATAGCGCCATCTGGTTTCCCCCTTCAAGCTAGACAAGTTTCATTCTTTGTAGTTTCTTCGTTTGACGCTTATTTCGTGAGATATTTGGCTGGCTCTGAGCACTATGGGACTTAACATCTATGGTCATCAGTCCCCTAGAACTTAGAACTACTTAAAACTACCTAACCTAAGGACAGCACACAACACCCAGCCATCACGAGGCAGAGAAAATCCCTGACCCCGCCGGGAATCGAACCCGGGAACCCGGGCGTGGGAAGCGAGAACGCTACCACACGACCACGAGATGCGGGCGTGAGATATTTGGCCCGTCACGATTAGTGGACCACCCTGTATATATATATGGTGTATCTTAAATGAATAAATGAATGTAGAAAATTATAGGGCTGGTAGAGTGCGTCACAACAAGCATATTCCACATAGAAACCCATGTCCGCGTCCCACAGCGTACGGCGCTAGGCGCCGTTGAACAACGCCGCGCGCCGCCAAGAGGGTAGACACACAACATGCCATTCGAGTCGTCGTGGTAGCATGTCTTCACGGCAACGTTTTAAGCGTATTTGTGGTATCAAGGTAAATGAGAAGTCCGAGTGAAGTTTTATAACCTTTACTTGAAAACAGTTACAAAATCTGCGCGAAATTACGCCGTCTTGCTTGAATGTACGCCGTGCAACGACGATAAACGTTCTGTCACACATTTTGAAACATTCCTGGCAAAGTGGAAATTACATCGGAGGCTGCTATTTTGCACGCAACCAGCTTTTCATCACTCTTAGTGGATGTTTCGTAGGCCACAGGTTTCAGATGGCCCCAGAAGAAAAAATCATGAGCGACATGTCGGGGGACCGCGCAGGCCATGCCACCAGCCCACCAAAGGTTTCATCCAAGTGCATTCGCACTGCATGTGTGAAGTGCGCAGGTGCACCATCGTGTTGCTACCACATTCGCTATGGCATGTTGAGCGGAACATGTTCCAACAACTTTGGCAGAGTTTCTCGTAAAAGGATTAAGTGTCTGTTGGCGTTAAGCCGCCGGGGCGAACATGTACGGACCGACCAGATTATCGCCTACCAAGCCGACCTAAATGTTGACAGCGAAGCTATCTTGGTGACCACGATCAGAAGTGGACTGCCGATTTTCCAGTACCTACATATGTTGATTGTGGCTGTTGAACATATCCTCTCGTGTGAGGGGTGCCTCATTCATAAAAAGAACACAGTTAGGAAAGACTTATTGTATGGCACACTTTTGCAGAATCCACTGAAAAAATTCAGATAGACGTGGAAAATCGTGAAGATGATGTACACCCCTACCACCATGACACATACATCAAATTGTAGAATGGCTAACACCCTTTTCCTGTGCAACACGCCGCGAGCTTGTTGAGGGTATGTTTTCCAGCAGTGCCAACGCTCCCTCTTCAAGCCGTGGTGTACGCTTGTGCTCTGACGACCGCGTCCGTCAGGACTTCGCACTTGTAACACAAGTAGAATGGGTTTGGAAGTAGGCCTTAAATGCACATATGCTACTTCGAAAACGTGCCAGTGGAAAACGTACGTCATGTGAACCTGTCCGTCGTAGGGACCTGTGCTTGGCAGTAAATGTGCGTGGATGTGGCATTCGACGATTCGGAAACTGCCGAACGCAGAAACGTTGGGCAGCGTGAGCATTTTCATCCGCCACCCCCTAACAGTGAAGGTCTCCCATTCTCTCCCAAGAATAGTGCTCCATTTCCTATCCGCTCCACACAGTAACAAACACTAGAGTGTCCCCGTTTGATGATAAACTGACGCAGGGCGGTCCAGATTCCGCCGTATGGACAGGTGCTGCTCTCTACGCAACGCCTGTCAAACAGCCATTTTCAGAGCCTAAAACAACACGTTCAGGTCCCAGTAATGTTGTCCTGCCTGGAATATCCGCAATTATGTCGACTACAGCGTTTGCAAATAAAGATATTAAAACTGTAATCAGCTGTCTCTTCTACCTTGATGCAACAAATACACTGAAATCTTTGCCCTGTAGATCTGCTACCATGACGGCTCAGATAGCATGTTGTGTGCCTACCCTCTTGGCGGCGTGCGTCGCTGTTCAATGACGCCTACCGCCATACCCTAAGGGATGAGGACATGGGCCGCTGCGTGAAATATGCTTGTTATGACCCACTCTAACAGTCCTCTCACTATCTACATTCAATTCAGATATGAAAAAAAATCAGTTTCAAGGTCAACATTACTCTCTATAACACAGCATACAATCACTTACAATCTTTATCTTACAATTGTTATTGCCTACTTTGGCCCAAATAAACAAATACTCGCCAGAGTTAAGAAACTTCTTTCTTCTAGCAAAAACTGATTGTCAGGAACCAAGGTACCATACCGGATCTTAGCCAGTAGTCCCGTACTCTCTGTTATACTCGAAGTCTTCCAAGCCAGAATATTTGCAATAGGGAAAACTTCAAGGTCGCCATAGTCTGCATGACTGCCCCATACAACAACCAAGGTCAACCATGTACTGCCTCCAAACGCTGCTCATACATCATAGGTGAACTGCCTTCTAAGTACACGCGAAACACTGGGACCACCAAAAAGTTGCTGCTTATTTAATTGCCCAGGAAAATCAATGTTTATTGCTTTCAGTGACCTATACACAGGAACATAACAACGTCGACGAGGCATTGCAATTGTACGTTAATACTGACACTGTTAACTTATATATATATATATATATATATATATATATATATATATATATATATATATATATATATATATATAAAATCAGTTTCAAGGCCAACTTTATTGTTCGCAGAATACGGCGCTGCGGTCGGCAACGCCTATGTTACACAAGTGTGTGGCACATTTGTAACATCGGTTACTGCTGTTACAATGGCGAGCTTCCAAGATTTAACTGAGTTTGAGCACAGTGTTATAATTGGCGCACGTACGATGGGACACAGCATGTCCGAGGTAGCGATGAAGTGGGGATTTTCCTGTACGACCATTTCACGAGTATACCGTGAATATCAGGAATCCGGTAAAACATCATATCTCCGACACTGCTGCGGCTAGGAAAAGATACTGCAAGAACGGTACCAGGGACGACTGAAGAGAATCGTTCAAGGTGCAGACTTCAAAGCTGAGCCATCAACAAGTGTCACCGTGCGAACCATTCAACGAAACATCATCGATATGGGCTTTCGGACCCAAAGGCCCACTCGTGTATCCTTGATGACGGCACGACACAAAGCCTTACGCCTTGCCTGGGCCCGTCAACACTGACATTGAACTGTTGGTGTGTTGATGACTAGAAACATGTTGCCTGGTCGGGCGAGTCTCGTTTCGAATTGAGCGGATGGACATGTACGGGAATGGAGACAACCTAATGAATTCATGGACCCTGCATATAAGCAGTGGACTGTTCAAGCTCGTGGAGGCTCTATAATGCTTCGGGGCGTGTGCAGTTCGAGCGATATGGGACACCTGATACGTCTAGATACGACTCCGACAGGTGACACGTACATAAGAATTCTACTGTATCTGATCACCTCGCGTCCATTCATGTCCATTGTACATTCCGACGGACTTGGGCAATTCCAGCAGGACAATGCGACACTCCAGAGTTGCTAAAAGGTGTCTCTAGGAACATTCTTCTGTGTTTAAACACTTCTGCTTGCCACCAAATTCCCCAGACATGAACATTAGTGAGCATATCTGGGATGTCTCGCAACCACCCCTTCCTACTCTTACGGATTAATGGACAGCCCTGCAGGCTTCATGGTGTCAATTCTTTTTAGCACTACTTCAGACATTAATCGAATACATGTCACGTCGTTTTGCGGTACTTCTGCGTGCTCGCGGGGACCCTACACGGTATTAGGCCTGTGTACCAGTTTCTTTGGCTCTTCAGTATACACTGTATAGTGACCATAATTAATGTTCCGCTTTTGAAACGCTGTAGAAAAAGAACCACTGCTCCGAATGACGTCAAATTTGAACAACATATTATTGACACAGTGAGGAATGTCACTTAACAAAAATAATCAACGAAGATTTTACCTATAGATGGCGCTGTAACTGTCTTAAAGTAAATTGGGGTCGGCTACATATGACATGTGGATCGCAGTAGACGGCTATGGTTTCAGTATCATATTGTACCATCCGTATTGTCTACGCAAGCTCAGAAGTCAACAGTTGAGGCAGTTTTAGTTAGGTAAGCCTTTTCACCATGGCAAGGTTGAACAGTACGGAAGGGAACAATCTAATAGTTCTGAGGCCAAAAGCGCACAAAAAACATAATGGCATGTGTTTTTAATTGTCCTCTGGTGAAAATCGACATACGTCAAACAAATGATATCGGTTCTGAATTATCCTGGGGGCAAAAAGCGCATAAAAAGCAAAATGACATCGATTTCTAACTGTCGTGAGGCTGGCGCGAGGAAAGTTCAATATGCTGTCCACTGTTTTCTGCCACAAGTGGTAATCGGGAAACAGTATGTTGCGAAACAGATAGAAGTGTCTCGGGGATCACGTTCAGAAGGGTTTGAGCCATACGTGCCTTCAGTTCAGATAAGTTTAATTGGAGTGCTGAACACAACGTCTTTCAGACAAACCTAAAGCAAAAGCCACACGGAAAAATTTGGACGATCAGGCCATAGGGAAATGGCGGCTGATAATTCTCTAACTTCAGAAATTCCTCTGGAACAGCCACTTCATTGACTATGTAATGTGCGGAGGAGCACCGCCTTGCATAAAAGTTATTCTACCCACACATCCACGCTGTTACGGGTTAGGGTGACCTTGTTGAGTAAAAGACTCTCATGGAGTTTACCAGTGCCGGTGCAGGTAGCAGGACCTGCAGGACAAATCTCCTCGAAAAAATACACCCTTACGATGAACTATGTCGTCAGCCCGTGCATCGCACAGTCACCTTTCCAGAACGAGGTGGTACCAACTGATGTGCGTGTGGATTTTCCGTTGCCAATATTCTGCAACTCTGCGTATTGACATGGCCTTGGAGACGAAAATGGGCTCGTCTATTCACAGAATGTTCCATCGCCATTCATTACCCAGATCCACGTGAGCAAGAAATTCCAGAGCGAATTTTTGCCTTGCTGGCATGTCAACATGAATCAATTTCTGAACATGGGTAATTTTGTATGGATATCATTTCTGGACATTTCGTAGGAATGTATGCATTGTACTAGGGCATGTTCAGCATTCGGGCAATTCCGTGTGCACTGCATGTTTGCCCACGGCCGCTCGACCCCTCCCGCAGTGCTGTGGCCACATGTTCGACAGACGTCGGATCAACTACTTTCTTCCCTCTGCCACACTGCGCTTCACAAGAACATGTATTTTTGGAATTTAGTAATCATTTTGTCCAGGCCCTTAGAAGGCATCGGACAATGCCTTTCATTACCCCCTGTGACGGCCCGGAACTTTTGTAGAGCTATTGGCGATTCTATGAAAAGAGGTTTACCAGCAATCCACGATCCTTCATGAAGATAGTAATGTTGGGCTTCTCGAGCCCAAACTGAGGGACAGCTGTGTTTTGCGCGTCTGCTGGTGAGCATATTCTGACTCTTACAGCGCCAGTTATTGGTCAAAGTTTCGTTAACATTTTTCGTGACGTTTCCCCTGCGTCAGTAACTTGGTGTTCAATTTTGGCATCGTTGTGAGCAGTGATTCTCTTTTTCTGCAACGTTTTGAAACTGGAAAATTGTACGAAAACGTGCTTTTCAAATCTGAAGTTTCTTCAGCACATGTGCGAAATTTCGAACAATTCTGACAGATGACAGAGCCACAGTGAACCATCAAAATGGCGACTACGCGAGACACTTGCAACAAGCAACGTGCTGTAATTGAATTCTTAGGTGATAAAAAAAATAGTGAACATCTATAAATGTTTTTGCGCAGTGCACGCTAATGATACAGTTGATAGGAGTATTGTTGGGCAATGGGAAAAAAAGACTTAAACGAAAGGCACAAACTGAGCTTCATGATCGGCCAGGTTCTGGTCGTCCTGTCACAGCCTTTGCTCCGAACATGGTGAATCGCGCGGATGCTATTATTCGTGCAAACCGGCGCACCGCAACTCGACAACTGTCTCTACAGCTATTGATGGAAAATGCCTGTGAAGTCACTGTGACTATTGGATACTTAAGAGTGTGTTCAAGACTGGTTCGAAGAACGTTCAGAAAAGTGCACAAGACTTTAAAAGAAAAACATTTCACCAGAACGGTTGTAGCAGTTTGAGGTCTGCAGTCGTTACAGGTCACGAAATTAGATTCTTCATTTTGAGCCGGAAACAGTAAAAGGCAGTCACTGGAGTGGTACCCGAATTCCACTAAAAGTAGAAATTCAAGGCATATCCCACAAATGGTTAAGTCGTAATGTCAGTCGTATGGGATAATGATGTTGTCATTCTTGTGGATGTATTCCGAAAAGAGTCAATCTTTAATTCAGAGGCATAGGTGAAGACTACGAACAAATTCAAGAATCTTTTCCAGCGTGTTCGATCCTGCCCCGCCCACAAGTTTCGAAATCTGAAAACCCATCGCCAATAGCCTCATCCTCCGTGTAACCTTGACTTGGCGCCCTCAGACTTGGGGACGTATCAGAATTCTCTACGCGGGACACATTTTAAAGATGGTGAGAGCGTAATTCATACAGAGTAAATATGCCAACGAGCACAGGAAAAGCGCTTTTACCAACAACGAATACATGTTGTAAGACCATAGAACCTGACGGAGACCATGTGGGAAAATTGTATGAAGGTGTACTGAAAAGTAATGCCTCCGAATTTTTTATGTGAGAACTCTTAAAGCTTTTTAACTACAACTAATGTTATTAATACTCTACACCTTTATTCTGCCCGCTGCCGCTAGAGGACTCCGAACTGTATAGCGTGTTGCATGGCGTTGGAATGTAACTATGTTTCGGTGTGACAAACAGCGTGCTGTAATCGAGTTTCGAATTCGAAGAGTTCGTTCAGACACGGATTACCCTCTCCTTCAGTATGACGCTGCCACACCAAACACGAGTGCTGTGACTTCTGCAACCATCAGACGCCTTAGGATCGCTGACTTCATACAGTGCCGGCCGAAGTGGCCGTGCGGTTAAAGGCGCTGCAGTCTGGATCCGCAGGACCGCTACGGTCGCAGGTTCGAATCCTGCCTCGGGCATGGATGTTTGTGATGTCCTTAGGTTAGTTAGGTTTAACTAGTTCTAAGTTCTAGGGGACTAATGACCTCAGCAGTTGAGTCCCATAGTGCTCAGAGCCATTTGAACCATTTTGAACTTCATACAGTCCAGACTTGGCCCCATTCGATTTTCGACTGTTTGCAAAACTTAAAGAACACTTTCGAACTCTTCAGTTTGATAGTGATGGGACAATACAGGCAGAGGTTATGTTGTGGCTGTCAGCAAAGTCAAACATTCTACAGTGATTGTATCAACAAAGTGGTCTCTCTTTGGGAGAAACTTGTTCGTCGCCAGGGCGACTACATTGAGAAAGGCACGAAGAATAAAGATGAGGAATGTTAATAACGTTTCCCTTATTTGAAAAGCTTTAAGAATTTTCACATAAAAAATTCGGAGGCGTTACTTCTCAGCATGCCCTCGTACATGGAAAAAAAGCCATTCACCGTTACTAAGTTCGAAATTTTGGAAATTTGTGGTAAGGTCCTATGGGACCAAACTGCTGAGGTCATCTGTCCCTAGGTTTACACACTACTTAATCTAACTTAAACTAAGTTACACTAAGAACAACACCCATGCCCGAGGGAGGACTCGGACCTCCGATTGGGGGAGCCGCGCGAACCGTGGCAAGGCGCCCCAGACCGCGCGGCTACACCGTGCGACACACTAAGTTCGAACTCTTGAGAATAAATATATTCTAAGAGAAAAATTGTGGTGCGTTATTTACTGAAAGATCCTCGTACCCCCGCAAGTCTGGGCCAGGGCAGCAATTAGAGATCCTTGCTCTGATCCCAAAGCTTACTGACTGCTTGTAGGATTCACTTTTAGGTTCTGAGAAAATAAAACTGTCGCTGACAGCGATAGTAACTACTTTCCGAAACGGCTTGACATAGTTTATGGTGAGATTAAAAAAAAGTTTAAACTAAAAGAAACTGTGCCAGAGTTGAATTTGTTAACTCTGCGCTCTCTGCCTCATTCACCGCTTTACTGCGTCTTAAGATCATTCATACGAACAGCGCTCGAAGAAGTAGATTGTATGTTAGATCCCTACTTCGGGATACAGTTGCACGCGAAGAACTGCTATCAACGATAGTAAAAGCGGAATGCAAAATACGATAAATTATGTTTTTCCTCTCTGCTCACGCGAGGAAGCTTTCGGCACGAACTTCCCTCTTGTGGAGTTGGTATCGTGCAGCGAACATTTCTCCAGAATAAGGTGAGTGTTTAATAAGAACTTTAAGTATCAAGAGCGATAACCGGGTAGCACTCTTTTAGAAGAGATAGTGCGAAAACCTTCTGAGAAGATAAAGATGCAGCAGTGTGTCGTATCTCTTAAAACTACAACACGAAACAGTTGGTATGTGGCCACTTATTATACCATGTGGCTCTCAAAGTTATTGAGTGTCATTTATGGTAGGATGATACAGAGCAACGTTCTTCTGCTGATACTCTGTTCCTTTCAAACTAACTCATTAAATTCGCAGCCGATTCCCGTCTGCTAGCATAAACATGATCCGACTGGTAAGAAGTTATCAGTCGGAGGCAATTAGTTGAAATTCTGCTAAATGTGACAGCTTTATGGTGTAAAATATGGGTCGTAGCTACACATACACGATATGATCAACGACACCCACAAAAGTGGCCAAAGCGTACTTCTTTTACGATGGCGCAAGCAGGTTTTATTACAAACATACATGACAGATTACAGTTAATTCACTGCGGTACCCGGTACCTATCTCAGATGGGACAGCTACGATTGCAAAACTGTGCTTTCAGTAAATATAAATGTGTCCTGCTTCTTACTTCTTATTCAGCGCATTGATTCTATAACTTCGCCTTTTTTCTTTTGTGTGAAATAAATGTGTACATATTTCACTACATCTACATAACTACCTTGCAGTTCAGACCTAAGTGTGTAGCAGAGGGTTTATCGAACCACGTTCAGACTATTGCTCTACCGTTCCACTCTCGAACAGCTCATGGAAAAATCGAACATTTAAATCTTTTTTGCAATCTTTGATTTCTGTTATTTAAGTATGATGATCATTTCTCCCCATGTAGAATGGCGTGAAAAAAATAATTTTACATTCGTTGGAGCAAGATTCTGACTGACATTTCATGAAAAGACCTCGCCTCAACGATAATAGCCTTTGTCTTGATGATTGCCACCCGAACTCCCGTCTCATATCCGTGACAGTCTCCCCTACTTGGCGATAATACAAAACGAGATGCCCTTCTTTTAAATACTGGCTCACTGTTGTCATCCTTACCTAAACTGATCCCGAGAATAAATTCCTGTGACTCTCAGTGGTTTGCACAACGTTAGTTTACCTCCTTATAATCTGATTCGACTGGGAGATTAGTGTTTAACGGCCCTTCGACAATGAAGTCCTTAGAGACGAAGCACAAGCTCGGATTAGGAAAGGATGGAGAAGGAAAGCGGCCATGCAGTTTCGGAGGAACGATCCCGACATGTTCCTTAAACAATTCAGGAAAATCATGGAAAACCTAAATAAGGACGGCCGGACGCGGGTTTGAACCGTCGTTCTTCCGAAAATTTCACTCGTGCTGTGTCATGATCTTTGTTCAGAGGCTCTCCACGTGGTTTAGGCAGGATGGGGCTGGTTCGTGAGTGGTAAGGTCCTGGATTAATAAAATGTATTTACTTAAACAGTAGTTTATTAACAAAATACAATCGAACACTTTATAACTAGCAAGATACACAATTTAATAGCGGGAGCACTGATGACTGGTAATAAAGCCGGTTAAACCTAAGATTCACCACGTCAACAAATACAGTTCTTGCCATGAATTGGTACAAAGTCATAATTTAAAAAGAAGAATAAATACAAATAAAAATATAAATAAAAACACAAAGGTCGCCACAGGTTGGTGAAACCAAAATAAAGTCACCTTCCTTTGCAAAACAAAATGATTTAAAGTACTGAGCAATTCTAGGGAGAATTAGTGATTGCCAAAACGGCGTTGCTCGTTAACAGACAATTATAGGTCAAGAACTTCAGCTGATCAAACAAATACCTACGCTTAGCACCTGCACAAAGGCTTAAGACCCAGTGATAAATGCTTAACGAGGCGAAACCTTTTCAAGAGTTAAATTTAACATACTAATTTCATTAAGGAACAAGATGCCTCACCGTAAAGATCACCTTACGCCAACACTGACCGTTGTTAAGGGAACAAAATTTTACTACTCAAATAATTTTAATGACTTTCAGGACAGATACAAGATAAAATCGTCAACCTCCGGTGACATCACAAGCAAGTTTTTCAATGGGGGAAGGTGCTTTGGGATTCACACGAAGCCGGTCGGAGTGACCGAGCGGTTCTAGGCGCTACAGTCTGGAACCGCGTGACGGCTACGGTCGCAGGTTCGAATCCTGCCTCAGGCATTGATGTATGTGTTGTCCTTAGGTTAGTTAGATTTAAGTAGTTCTAAGTTCTAGGGGACTGATGACCTCCGAAGTTAAGTCACATAGTGCTCAGAGCCATTTGAACCATTTGAGCCATTCACACGAAATTTGGTTAAGAATGCAGGATTATTTTCGGGAAACTTAAGCTTACGTCGATGCACGCCTTCGTGGGCATACAGGCTACCAGATGCAAAGGCCGATCAAAACCAGGTACAAGGCGTGAAGTTCGGGAGGTCTTCACGGCGAATTGCCTAGAACATACAGGGTGCAGCTAACAGGCGAACCAAACACAGTAAAAAGTCGCCTCTTGACGGTTTTGCTTTGATTTATTAAACAGGATTTAGATGAAATTAGGGGAAGTAGATCACACAGTAAGAAATTATAAATATAAAGGCTCCCTGAGCGGTACCATATACAATTGAAATGTAGAACGCTAAATTAAGGCAAACACTTAATCTCAGCGAGTTATAGGCAAGCAAACAACAGCAGCAGCCGACCAAACATACACAAAGAATTATCTGAGTCCGATGGCCAGAAATGCCAAACAAACAAGTCACAACGTAATTATCACACTGGTGACTAGTTCTGCAAACAGCTAACAACCAGTAATGCGGATATACTGGACACAATGGTCCAGCCTACTTACAAAAATACATACCTTCTCCGCAGATGTAAGATGAATTTACATTACCAAAAATGATCTGATGGAAGCCACAAGACTAACTAACACATTTAGTGAGGCCCTGTTCCGGGTTCACTCTTGAATCCATCCTGTAACACACACGCGTAAACAAAATTAAACCCTTTTCTAATAAAATACAAAATAAATAAATAAAACAAGTCTGACAAGCACTGAATAGGTAATACGCCAGGTAATACGCCAGGCAAGTAGATTACAGAAAAATTTTAACGTTAAGTGTGGTCCAGAAAATTGGCTAAACGCAACCACATAGAAAAACACAAACAAGAGCCTTCGCTCACAGCAGAATATTGGAGGAACGACCACAGCTACCAGCTAAATACAAAAGGAAGCACGATGCATTGTTTCACACTTCAGTTTAGAAGAAAATTACTGGCCCTTACAGAAAAGGGCACACTTTAAAGTCCACAATAGCAGTACCCAACAGTTTCCCGAGCAGGCTTGCTTCCTCCAACGATAGATTAGCTGACTGATAAACTCTAACCTCTGTATGGCGGCAGTAATGCTTCACAGGCTAGGCCTCCAGCTTCCAGCTACGTTCGGTCCAACGGAGACTCACACGTCCTAGGGAAAGCCGGACCCTGGACCTCCAACTCTCCACACTGCTGCCGGCGTCCTTCAGTTGCCCAGCAACGGAACAGGGACATACACAGGGCAGACACTATCGGTAACTGAACTCCAAGGACGTCACTCACGCAAGATGCAGTGGTAACGAATGGGATACAATACATCCGTTGTCTGGTAAAGTCAAATGCACGTACATTCTGTGCTTCTTTAACATCCTCATTTTAAGACCCCAACTTCAATCGACTCTCTAAAATCTTAGTGAAAGGCAGATTTTTTTCTCCTTCAGCGAACACCACGCATTATAATGAGTCGAACAGACTTACTAGGACTTACTAGGAGAGAATTACTACATGTTTTCCTTTCTCCTACAGTACATCAAAACAAAGTGAAGACCTTCTCCTGTAAATCAAGAAAATGTAAAAGGGCTTCTGTGACTTTGGTACTACAACTACCTCCTTCGGTGGAGCAGTCTATGTAAAAATGGGAGCAAGTGCTTCAATTTCTCCAACGCATAACTAACCTCTTCATTCGGGGCATAATATGCAACCTTCCACACTGAACGCATTACTGCATGACTATATAAACTACTGGCCATTAAAATTGCTACACCACGAAGATGACGTGCTACAGACGCAAAATTTAACCTACAGGAAGAAGATGCTGTGATATGCAATTGATTAGCTTTTCAGAGCATTCACACAAGGTTGGCGCCGGTGGCGAAACCTCAAACGTGCTGACATGAGGAAAGTTTCCAACCGATTTCTCATACACAAACAGCAGTTGACCGGCGTTGCCTGGTGAAACGTTGTTGTGATGCCTCGTGTAAGGAGGAGAAATGCGTACCATCACGTTTCCGACTTTGATAAAGGTCGCATTGTAGCCTATCGCGATTGCGGTTTATCGTATCGCGATATTGCTGCTCGCGTTGGTCGAGATTCAATGACTCCTGGGTACAGGAGGGTAATACGAAACGCCGTGCTGGATCCCAACGGCCTCACATCATTAGCAGTCGAGATGACAGGCATCTTATCCGCATGGCTGTAACGGATCGTGCAACCACGTCTCGATCCCTGAGTCAACAGATGGGGACGTTTGCAAGACAACAACCATCTGCACGAACAATTCGATCACATTTGCAGCAGCATGGACTATCAGCTCGGAGACCATGGCTGCCGTTACCCTTGACGCTGCATCATAGACAGGAGCGCCTGCGATGGTGTACTCAACGACGAACCTGGGTGCCCGAATGGCAAAACACCATTTTTTCGGATGAATCCAGGTTCTGTTTACAGCATCATGATGGTCGCATCCATGTTTGGCAACATCGCGTTGAACTCACATTGGAAGCGTGTACTCGTCATCGCCATACTGGTGTAACACCCGGCGTGAAGGTACGGGGTGCCATTGGTTATAGATCTCGGTTACCGCTTGTTCGCATAGACGGCACTTTGAACAGTGGACGTTACATTTCAGATGTGTTAAGACCCGTGGCTCTACCCTTCATTCGATCCCTGCTAAACCCTACATTTCAGCAGGATAATGCACGACCGCATGTTGCAGGACTTGTACGGGCCTTTCTGGATACAGGCAATGTTCGACTGCTGCCCTGGCCGGCACGTTCTCCAGATCTCTCACCAATTGAAAACGTCTGGTCAATGGTGGCCGAGCAACTGGCTCGTCACAATACACCAGTCACTACTCTTGATGAATAATAGTATCGTGTTGAAGCTGCACGGGCAGCGGTACCTGTACACGCCATCCAAGCTCTGTTTGACTCAATGCCCAGGCGTATCAAGGCCGTTATTACGGCCAGAGGTGGTTGTTCTGGGTACTGATTTCTCAGGGTCTATGCACCCAAATTGCGTGAAAATGTAATCACATGTCAGTGCTAGTATAATATATTTGTCCAATGAATAACCTTTTATCATCTGCATTTCTTATTGGTGAAGCAATTTTAATGGCCAGTAGTGTAATTTCCCCCAAGTTGTTTTGTGAACTCGTGGCTGCGCATGGAACGAGAACATACTCTCCCTGGCACGCTTACTATGAGATGCGTCGTTACCAGGTATGGTTAGAATGTTATTGTTGTATGCTGTGTATGTACACTGTATGTGCTGAGTCGAGCGTACATAGCACACCATAATCTGCTCGCTACGCTTCCGCCAGGCGGTCGGAAGAATTTTTGTGAAAACTAATTCCAGATTTTGTTACACATGTCAGCTAAACCACATATCGTGATAACGACACAACTCAGCAGCCTGAGGCCGTTCTAAGGACGAAACTGATCGTGTCACAATAAACGCGTAATAATACCGCTGTGATGGTTTTCATTAATCACATTACACTTAACAACTCTCCTTAAATTGGGAGGCCCTGACGTATCCTCTCCTTATCTGTGGGATTTATGCCATATTATTAATAATGGTTTGTCGTTAGTAAGAGATACCAATTCAAACAAAGTTCCGCACTTAAGGCGTGTGCTTCTGGCTATAACGCCATGTTCTCCATTCATGTACGTGTTCCTGAGTTGTCCAGTGCGCACCTTTGTATCACAAACATGCGTCGCAGGTATAACGTGCAGACACCTGATCACAGGTAAGTCCCAGAAGGAACAACAACCACAGAAGATTAAAGAGCAAAATTCAACTACAGGAAGTGGCTTCCATGAAACATGACAGATAGCGAGTACTAGAAAACAGTTAACTTTCAGCGTTAATTATATTTTTCTTCATCCTCAATTCCCCAGAATCTATGTCAGCTGGGTTGTGCCCTCTCCACTGTGCCCTCTCCACCCCAATGCTCCCCTCACCTTCCCCTTTTCTTTTCCAACAGCCAATCCTCGTACGCTACCGCACCTAAACACACAGCCCCACCAGGCACCTACACTTACTGCATATTTTCTCCCAATAAATTTCCAATAAACTTGCAAACCAATACTAACCCCCCGTTATCAGATCTTCCTGTCACTTCTCTATCGTTCTCCATACCAGGGCTCCCCTCCACTCTTCGATTCTCTTCTTTATTACGCTGGCCCGACTTTCTTTGTATTGACACACATTCGAACACACTATGCCTGCCATAAACCGCAGATATTTACACGTACACCGTTAACCCTCTGGATCCTTCGGTGCGCTGCACGGAACTAACTACCTTCTGTCATTTTCCAGTGCAGGGTCATACCATCCATCAGTGCTTCCTTCAATTTCTTTATTAATGAAGCTACTGTTTGTTGTTTTAATATGATGAGTATAAAATATATTTAAAACCGTAAACACGAAGAGAAATTTAAAGCTTTTGAAATATTTTAAATATTTTTTTTATTTGTTTTTGGCTGAAGAGTAGGAATGGATTCTTATCAGTTCATCTTTGTTCAAGAGAGGCAAGGGGTTGATACGACAATAAATAAAATTACAATTCAAGCCAATTCTTATCATCAAACAAGGTTAGTTTCCTCATCTTCCAGCAATATCAGCAAGTCAACAATTCACCATCCATTCATACTGAAGGTGGCCGGGGTAAAATACAGGGAGGGAAAGGCTATTTACAATTTGTACAGAAACCAGATGACAGTTATAAGAAACTTTCAGGTTTGCTGACGATACTGCAATTTGGCAGAGACAGCAAAGGACCTGGAAGAGCAGCTGAACGGAATGGACAGTGTCTTGAACGGAGGATGTAAGATGAACATCAACAAAAGCAAAACGAGGATAATGTAATGTAGTCGAATTAAATCAGGTGATGCTGAGAGAATTAGATTAATAAATTAGACACTTAAAGTAACAGATGAGATTTGTCATTTGGGAAGTTGGGAAGCAAAATAACTGATGATGTTCGTAGTAAGGCGGGTATAAAATGTAGACTGGTTATGGCGAGGAAAGCTTTCTGAAGAAGGGAATTTTTTTAACATCGAGAACAGATTTAAGTGTCAGGGAGTGCCTTCTGAAACTATTTCTATGAAGTGTAGCCCACATATGGAAGTGAAAAATGGACGATAAAGAGTTTAGAAAAGACGAGAATAGAAGCTTTCGAAATGTGGTGCTACGGAAGAATCCTGAAGATTAGATGGGTAGATCACTTACTTAGTAAGGAGTTACTGATTGGAATTGGGAGTAGAGGAATTTGTGTCACATGTTGACTAGGAGGAAGGATCGGTTGGTAGGACACGTTCTGAGGCATCAAGGGATCGCCAGTTTAGTACTGGAGAGAAGCGTAGACGGTAAAATTGTAGAGGGAGAGCAAGAAATGAATACACTAAGCAGATTCAGAAGGATGCAGATTGCAGTAGTTACTCAGAGGTGAAGAGGCCCGCTCAGGATAGAGCAGCATGGAGAGTTGCGTCAAACCAGTCTCTGGACTGAAGATTACAACAACAAACAACATAATGAATCAGTCGGGCTGATAGTAGTCTGCAAAAACTGGTTCCCATCGCAGCGATCATCCATCTGTCCTTAACCAAGCCCAGTGCAGGACTTTTCCTCTTATTTCTCTGTTTTCCAGTCCTATCTTTAGAACCAAACACTGAATGGAAATTATTTCTATCCTTTTATTTCAATGTATATACATTTATTATGTTCATTTAACTTGTAACCCTAGAGAGCATTTGTTTAACCTGAATAAAGTGCTCTTGCCCAGTTCGGCGTCACGGCTGTCACTTGTCGAGAGAATGCACTTGCTGAAAGGAATGTTCAGTTCACTGGAGAGTGATGTTGATATGGACCTTCGTGGGGCTATGTTGAAGATTGAACTAGGGCCGAACCATAGCCGTACATCGGATAGCCACACATCAAAGGCCATGGTTTTCGGGGTTCCATTGTACAGAAGAGGGACAATAATCATATTAAGACGGCTTGCTTTGATGTTGCGCATCTTATCTCACTTAGCGCGCTCTTCCTCGCACCTCCACAGGGTGGGACAGAAGTAATAGCAGTTGATGTCTTCGAGTCGACAGATTTTGGTGGTCTGAAAGTTCATTTAGTTAGACGATGCGACTAAAATGCACAAATCGATTTTCGAAACGCGGATTTCCACACAATTTCAGTTTGTCTGCATGCCCCACAGCGGCAGCGTCGTCAGCGATCTGTGCCTTATCTCCATGGCTCCCCCCACCAGTGTGGTGCCCCTGGTGACGTCACAGATAAGGTCGCACGTTAAGTGCGCGAGGGTGACGCCTGATAAAGGTGTGACGGCTCACTTAGCGCGCACTTCCTCGCACCTCCACAGCCGCCTGACACCACTGCCTAGTGCCCGCACGCTGTGCGTCGCTCATAGCAGAACCTTATGATATATACAATGCGTCAGCTTTCCGGTAATAGGAAGTACTCTAACCATAGCCGTATATCGGATAGACACACATCAAAGGCCATGGTTTTCGGGGTTCCATTGTACAGAAGAGGGACAATAATCATATTTAGACGTCTTGCTTTGATGTTGCTCATTCTGGACGCAAGAATCTCTGCCTCGTGATGACTGGGTGTCGTGTGATGTCCTTGGATTAGTTAAGTTTAAGTAGTTCTAAGTTCTAGGGGACTGATGACCATAATGTTAAGTCCCATAGTGCTCAGAGCCATTTGAACCATTTGAATCTGGACGCAAGGAATTGTGCATGTATATTCTTTCCTTATTTTTTTCCTTCATGTACTGTTGCATCGTTCAGCTCCCTCCCGAAGCTGTTGTAAATCCTTATAAACAGTAGATATTGTGTGAGAGAGATGAATATTGCAATGATACATAAGAGTCCCTTAACTCATGCTATGCAATCTTTACACTTTGCTTTTGCCACATAGCTTCCAAGAACTCTGGTAAAACTTCTCATTTCAGAGCGACCTATAGATAGTTGCCTACTACGTAGTGCAGTATTAGCGACCAGAATCTTAATTTCTCACAAGACTTCTCTGGTGTTGTCTAAAGCCTAATTTCATGAATTATTTTTTATCTTCCGCTACGGGAGAAACCATCATGAAGTGTTCTTATCGGTGAGTGAAATCATTAATTGCATAAAAACAGAAAACTTCTGGCTAGGGACTGGAAAAACCGATCGGTTAAAAACGATACCGCTATTTTAGTTCTGAATTAACGGTATTTTTCAGTATTTGTTTGGTCTCGTCTGTGTTCTTGTGGTCTTCAGTCCAGAGATTGGTTTGATGCAACTCTCCATGCTACTCTATCCTGTGCAAGCTTCTTCATCTCCCAGTACCTACTGCAACCTACATCTTTCTGAGTCTGTTTAGTGTATTCATCTCTTGGTCTCCCTCTACGATTTTTACTCTCGACGCTGCCCTCCATCACTAAATTGGTGATCCCTTGATGCCTCAGAATGCGTCCTACCAAGCGATCCCTTCTTCTAGTCAAGTTGTGCCACAAATTCCTCTCCTATCCAATTCTATTCAATACTTCATCATTAGTTATGTGATCTACCCATCTAATCTTCAGCATTCTTCTGTAGCACCACATTTCGAAATTTTATATTCTCTTCTTGTCTAAACTATTTATCGTCCATGTTTCACTTCCATACATGGCTACACTCCATACAAATACTTTCAGAAACGACTTCCTGACACTTAAATCTATACTCGATGTTAATAAATTTCTCTTCTTCAGAAACGCTTTCCTTGCCATTGCCAGTCTACATTTTATATCCTCTCTACTACGACCATCATCAGTTATTTTGTTCCCCAAATAGAAAAACTCGTTTCCTACTTTAAGTGTCTCATTTTCTAATCTAATTCCCTCAGCATTACCCGACTTAATTCGACTACATTCCATTATCCTCGTTTTGCTTTTGTTTATGTTCATCTTATATCCTCCTTTCAAGACACTGTCCATTCAACTGCTCTTCCAAGTCCTTTGCTGTCTCTGACAGAATTACAATGTCATCGGCGAACCTCAAAGTTTTTATTTCTTCTCCAAGAATTTTAATACCTACTCCGAATTTTTCTTTTGTTTCCTTTACTGCTTGCTCAATATACAGATTGAATAACATCGGGGATAGGCTAAAACCCTGTCTCACTCCCTTCCCAACCATTGCTTCTCTTTCATGTCCCTCGACTCTTATAACTGCCATCTGGTTTCTGTACACATTGTAAATAGCCTTTCGCTCCCTGTATTTTACCCCTGCCACCTTCAGAATTTGAAAGAGAGTATTCCAGTTAACACTGTCAAAAGCTTTCTCTAAGTCTATAAATGTTAGAAACGTAGGTTTGCCTTTTCTAAATCTTTCTTCTAAGATAAGTCGTAAGGTCAGTATTGCCACACGTGTACCAACATTTCTACGGAATCCAAACTGATCCTCCCCGAGGTTCGCCTCTACCAGTTTTTCCATTCGTCTGTAAAGAATTGCCGTGAGTAGATGGCAGCTGTGACTTATTAAACTGATAGTTCGGTAATTGTCACATATGTCAACACTTGCTTTCTTTGGGATTGGAAGTATTATATTCTTCTTGAAGTCTGAGGGTATTTCACCGTCAGTAGTTCTAATGGAATGTTGTCTACTCCCGGGGCCTTGTTTCGACTTAGTGCTCTGTCAAACTCTTCACGCAGTATCTTATCTCCCGTTTCGTCTTTATCTACATCCTCTTCCATTTACATAATATTGACCTCAAGTACATCGCCCTTGTATAAACCCTCTATATACTCCTTCCACCTTTCTGCCTTCCCTTCTTTGCTTAGAACTGGGTTTCCATCTGAGCTCTTGATATTCATATAAGTGGTTCTCTTCTCTCCAAAGCTCTCTTTAATTTTCCTGTCGGAAGTATCTATCTTATCCCCAGTGAGATATCCCTCTATATGGTAGAGTTTTGACATGACTGGCTCTCCCAAGGCCGTCAGTAGTTCTAATGGAATGTTGTCTACTCCCGGGGCCTTGTTTCGACTTAGTGCTCTGTCAAACTCTTCACGCAGTATCTTATCTCCCGTTTCGTCTTTATCTACATCCTCTTCCATTTACATAATATTGACCTCAAGTACATCGCCCTTGTATAAACCCTCTATATACTCCTTCCACCTTTCTGCCTTCCCTTCTTTGCTTAGAACTGGGTTTCCATCTGAGCTCTTGATATTCATATAAGTGGTTCTCTTCTCTCCAAAGCTCTCTTTAATTTTCCTGTCGGAAGTATCTATCTTATCCCCAGTGAGATATCCCTCTATATCCTTACATTTGTCCTCTAGCCATCGCTGCTTAGCCATTTTGCACTTCCTGTTGATCTCATTTTTGAGGCGTTTGTATTCCTTTTTGCCTGCTTCATTTACTGCATTTTTATATTTTCTCCTTTCATCAATTAAATTCAATATTTCTTCTGCTACCCAAGGATTTCTATTAGCACTCGTCTTTTTACCTACTTGATCCTCTGCTGCCTTCACTGTTTCATCTCACAAAGCTATCCATTCTTCTTCCACTGTATTTCTTTCCCCCATTCTTGTCAATCGTTCCCTAATGCTCTCTCTGAAACTCTCTACAATGTCTGGTTCTGTCAGTTTATCCAGGTCACATCTTAAAATCCCACCTTTTTTGCAGTTTCTTCAGTTTTAATCTACCGTTCATAAACAATAAATTTTGGTTAGAGTCCACATTTGCCCCTGGACATGTCTTACAATTTAAAACTTGGTTCCTAAATCTCTGTATTACCATTACATAATCTATCTGAAACCTTCCAGTATCTCCAGGCTTCTTCCATGTATACAACCTTCTTTCATGATTCTTGAACCAAGTGTTAGCTTTGGTTAAGTTACGCTGTGTGCAAAATTTTACCAGGTGGCTTCCTCTTTCAATTCTTACCCCCATTCCATATTCACCTACGACGTTTCCTTCTCTTCCTTTCCCTGTTATCGAATTCCTGTCACCCATGACTATTAAATTTTCATCCCCCTTCACTTTCTGAATAATTTCTTTTATCTCATCATATATTTCGTCAATCTATTCGTCATCTGCGAAGCTAGTTGGCGTGGGCGTGGGTTTCGTATCTGTCTTGGCGACAATATTGCGTTCACTATGCTGTTTGTAGTAGCTTACACACATTCAAATTTTTTTATTCATTATTAAACCTACTCCTGCATTACCACTATTTGATTTTGTATTCACCTGACCAGAAGTCGTTCATCCTGCCACTGAACTTCACGAATTCCCACTATATCTAACTTTAACCTATCCATTTCTCTTTATAAATTTCCTTACCTACCTGCCCAATTAAGGGATCTAACATTCCACGCTCCGATCCATAGAACGCCAATTTTCTCAATGTCCTCCTGAGTAGTCAGCTCCCGGAGATCCGAATGGGGTACTATTTTATCTCCGGAATATTTTACGCAAGAGGACGCAATGGTTCAAATGGCTCTGAGCACTATGGGACTTAAGATCTAAGTTCGTCAGTCCCCTAGAGCTTAGAACTACTTAAACCTAACTAAATTAAGGACATCACACACATCCATGCCCGAGGCAGGATTCGAACCTGCCACCGTAGCGGTCGTACGGTTCCAGACTGAAGCGCCTAGAACCGCTCGGCCACTCCGCCCGCCCACCCAAGAGGACGCCATCATCATTTAACCATACAGTAAAGCTGCATGCCCTCGGCAAATACTACGGCTGCAGTTTGCCCTCGCTTTCAGCCGTTCGCAGTACCAGCACAGAAAGGCCGTTTTGGTTAGTGTTACAAGGCCAGGTCAGTCAGCGATCCAGGCTGTTGCCCCTGCCTCTCTTCAGGAACCACACGTTTGTCTGACCTCTCAACAGATACCACTCCGTTGTGGTTGCACCTACGACTATCTGTATCGCTCAGGCACGCAAGCCTCCCCACCAACGGCAAGGTCCTTGGTTCATGGGATGGGGGGGGGGGGCTATAACAGGTATTTATTTTTTATTCATAACTGGGTACAAATGTTGCTAGGAGTTTGGTAGGCATTTCTTTGTCCCAGGGCTGTGATGACATCCTACCCCACTCCCCACCCAGAAATTTTCTGTAGCAATGATGCTAAAATTTTAGATTTAACTTTTTTTTAAAAACGAGTTTGGTAACAAGTTGTGAGTGTTCTGTAAGTTTGAAATCGTCTTTGAATGACTCTGATGAAAGGAGTCAATTTATAGATCGAGACATTATAGAATGAGTATTTATGAACAGACTAGACAGTAAATATTGGCCAATGGTGTAATTTACTATTGAAAATTTATCTACTGTCACGTAATTGTTCTTGGCAAATGTCATATACTGTCTACTATCCAAATTGTTCATTTGAATTTTTGAAACAGCGTTTAAGGCTAGTATTAGGGAGATGGCGGCACCAACTCAATTTTGATATCAAATTGATATGCAAATTAATTAAACTGATCAATTAATTCCCCCTCCCCCTGACTACTCCCACCTCGACCACGCCCACTCCCACCACCGGATGACGACATGTGTTTCTCTCAGCCCGCATGTCGGCCACAGCCCCCTAACCCTCTTTACATTCCCCCTCATCCCCCTCCCCGTCCTCCCCACCTTCCGTACTGGCTGGAATTTCCAATTTTGACGGGAATTTCGAATTTTGGCGGGAATTTCTTTGCCCCAGGGGTTTGCTGACATCCCACCCCACTCAGGAATTGGCGGGAAATTAAAACTGGCGGTGCCCTTTCTGGGACTTGAACCCTATTCCTTCTGGACAGAAAGTCCAAGTCCACCACCCTAACACAATTATACCACCAGAGGCCCTTGGAATTGATGGGAAAATAAAATTGGCAGTGCCCTTTTCGGGACTCGAACCATGGTCGTCCTGAACGGAAAGCCCACGTGCACCCACCTTACACAATTGCGTTACGGGGGGTGCACCAGGCTGCTCTGAGCACTGAACTGTAACATTTGTATTTTATATCAACGCGACTCCTATTATAAAGCAACTATTAAAAAGGAAAACCCAATCACGAAGATAATAAATGTCCTCTTCCCACGAAAATAGGCACAGTCTACTTTATTTTAGTTTCATGAGCGAAATCGGTATAGTTTTAACGTTCAACTGCAGGATACAATTCGCATTTCATTATGTTGCGACATCCAGTGAAGTGCAACACCACCGAGCACACATGATCACGTGTGGATTACAAACATTACAGGCACGTCAAATAACAGAGAATACAATCTTTCACACCATTAGCTCACATGTCGGAAAAAACACAATCATTTTACGTTCGACAACAACAAGCTACAATTGAAGGGGACGTAGCTGTTTTGTACAATATGGCAGGTCTCGTTTTACCATTCCAATGCTATATCATACAGACGTTTAGCAAACAAGTCGTGAGAGTCTGTCTTGTAATACAACCTCCTATAAGATTTTACCATGCATGTCTTCCGTTACATCGAAACCTATTTCCATCTCCATGCTTACGTTTGACATTTTTGATGCATAACTCACCTCTACCAACATGTCTGTAAAGTTTCTGTCATACAGTAGCAAATTTCTGCAGTTTAGTTGTGTAAGCAATTTGATCATCAAACCTGTTCCCCACAATCTACTCATATGTCAGAAAAAAACACTGTCGTTTCTAGATTCCACAATGATCTGTAATTCAAGTGGTGTCTGCCCTATAATTAGAGGTTATTAAGTATGAAATAACGCCTACTTTTTAAACACGCAATCGTGACTATAATAACAGAAAAAAACACTCTTGAGTCCACGAGAACAGAGATAGCCGATTCCTATTAGTTTTATGAGCAAAATCGGTGTTGTTTTGAGAGAACTATCTGAATCCAAACTTTAACCATTTATAGCACTCCTTGTAATAGAATCCCCTATAAGACTTCACCACGACTCTCTCTTCCAATATATCAAGAAACAATTACCGTCTGGGGGGTGTCAAAGAGCATATTACATATACAGTACGCTACATTGGAGCTGGAGGCCAGTGCTCGTAGTCCTTTGCGCAGATCTGCTAGAAATTTCGTCGTCTGTACTGGAGGAAGACAATATCCAGCAAACTGTTAGTCATACGAGAGGGCTCGTGTATTGTTCCTTCACAAGGAGTGTAAAAAAAAAAAATCTTTCACTCCCCTTACGGCTATTGCAGTTTTGCACATCAAATCCATAGCGTCCCATACAAAAGGATAAAGTCATTTTCTTGGCGTATGTTGGAGCACCCACATACTTTGTAAGCCTGCTGCTCAAGGCGAATCTATCACGCATCCCCTATTACTAAGTATAATACTTCAGCAATAACTGAATGCTGGCGACACGAAACAATACTGAGGAAAATCTGCGATGGATGGACATGCCTCATAAGTTTCTTTCTTGCGCAGGTACCAATGTGTGTTAGAAAGAGAGGCGTGATCGTCCTAGAAGCCGTCAGATGTTAAAAACACGATGGTAACAGCCATTTTACTGTCGCACACGGTCTTGGTTCTACAGGTGCTCACAAGTATAAGACGATATCCGTATTAAAACCTATACAAGTCTTATAAATCCTGGTATGGTATTATCTCCGAATGAAGTGGTTTTTCCACGCAAAAAGGGCGACATTGAATATAGACGGTGATCGCCGGAGTGTGTATTAACAGATCGACAGTGCCGCTACGCGTCGCTGATGGTGTAAGCTCCTAACACAATCATCCAATTTAGAAAGTGACTCAGCTAAGGAACGTGGTATGAAGCTGATTTGTGCAACTCCCTCATGCTGACACTAGATATTTCTCTAGTATCTGTAACGCATTCTGTCTCGATGCCACGTCAGAGGTTCTGCGATGTATCCACTGGGCTATAGGAGGTGCTTGATTAAGAATGATCACATACAGTAGATGGTTTGCTGATTGAGGTCGTAAGAAACGTACACTTGCTTTTCAGATCTCTAGTGTTACGCTCCAGTATAAATGCTGTCTGCAATTTAGAATCAAGTCTTCCCATTCAACCACATACCTGCATTGGATCCTATGGAGAAGTCTTTTAATGATTACACCCACTAGTGAATCATATTCGTGCACTCTCATATCTCGAAACCAGTCACCTTTATCGAAACTACTTGTTACAGTAAAATTCCAACATGCATCTTCTAACTGCTACGTAGACTCTGCCCCGCCATCCCTGCAGCTTTGCGCATGTGATCATCCCCATTTAAGTCGGAGGGAGCTATATCTACCACATCCTGCAACCTCTATAGAAACAGAGTGAGTTGATTTAATGCTATACGAGTTTTGCTATACGAGTTTTGATCACTCAGTGGAAATGGGAACTTGTTGTCATAGCTCTGCCAAACATGTGCAATATGTAGGGTGAGCACCAAACAAAGCCTGCTCCTGCAACATAAGGTAGTATAAAAGACAGTACGAAAAGTTACAGTGATGTTTCTTATCGGGGAAATTAGGTAGACTCAAAATCATAAAGGTACTGCAGTCCGAAGCACGCCGCAAATTCGCGCACCTGCGGCTATCTGAAGTCATGGACGCGGCAGAGAGGGTCGCAACACATGAAGAGGTGGCCAAAGAAGGCAAGGTGGATGCCGCGCTCCACTATTCAAGCAGGAGAAGTGGGCCATGCCACAGTGAAGACGACAACGGTAGGTTCCGCAAAACGTTGCACAAAGCCATCGATGACGCCGTTTCCGCGCTCAAATCCGCCGTGGCGGAGGAGAGTGCGGTCCTGAAGGCGGGACTGGACGAGATGTGTAGCAAGGCGACACAATTGAGGGTAGATCTGGCCCTCACATCTAACATGACACCTGAAGAGGCACCAACCCCTACCAGTACGGCGGTACATGCACAAACGCAAATGACTGTCTCCCTGGCCAATGCAGGATGCTGGGCAGATGGTCATGGAGTTGGCGACACCCGCCGACACTAAGAAGTCGGCTCCCTTGGAAACAGTCACCCCTTCAGCCTCTGCACATAGGCTGAAGAGATGCCCGTGGAGACCGAAGGAGAAGAAGATGAGGCGTTCTTCGAGTGCCTGCCCCTCCCCAACAAGAGTTGCGTGAGGTTGGTACTCAGTAAGATCGTAGACTCTCTACAAGATGGCAACTATCCCCACCATGGAAATCCATACCCTTTCACAGTAACCGATATCCCTCCTCTCCCACACCAACCCCGTACATTTCACTTGTGGTGTGAACCCCTAAACCAGAAGATTAACGGGAGGGAAGTCGTCCAGCACGCGAATCTGGAGCATATCAACCGCTACCCGACCTTCAACAACAAGGATTGGAGGTACATGGTGGAAGGTAGCCATCCTTTATACCAAGCAGAACTCGCCGCCAGTGGACTACCCCCATCAGACCAAAATAGAGTTCGGACTGCCAGGAAACAACAAGAAGAAGAATAAGAAGCCGCCAGAGACATCTAGCAGATAGTTTCTTTTGTTCTAGATAACCCAGAGGCCCATCCCGACCCGGAGGTGCCAACAATTCAATCAGTCAGGAGTAGAACAGGAACAGCTTCGACCAGCTTAAACTCTTACGACTCGGGCTAAGGCTAAGGTCTGTCATTTAGTGTCAGTGTCAGCAGGCTTCTAAAGTATATGCAAAGCAAAAAGACTACGTCCTGTCATAAGGAAAGGTATGGATTGAACGTGGAAAACTGCGATAGACGTAAAGGGAATGAATTAAAGACTTTTTTTTTTTTTTTACACTGCTTGTGAAGGAACAATACAGGAGCCCTCTTGTATGTTGTTTGTCTTGTTCTCATCATTCATGAAAGTGGAAAGACTGGACTGAGTAAAGATTTGGAAATTGTACGGGCGCTGATAACCGAGCAGTTGAGTGCCCCACAAACCAAACATCATCATCATCATCAACAACCTCTCGTATGATTAATAGTTTGCTTGATATTTCTTCCTCCAGTACAGATACGGTGTATGTAATATGCTCTTTGACAACACCCATACGGGAAGAGAGAGTAATGGTGAAGTCTTATAGGAGATTCTATTACAATGAGTGCTATAAATGATTACAGTTTGCCGGCCGCGGTGGTCTGGCGGTTCTAGGCGCTCAGTCCGGAACCGCGCGACCGCTACGGTCGCAGGTTCGAATCCTGCCTCGGGCATGGATGTGTGTGATGTCCTTAGGTTAGTTAGGTTTAAGTAGTTCTAAGTTCTAGGGGACTTATGACCACAGATGTTGAGTCCCATAGTGCTCAGAGCCATTTGAACCATTTTTTGATTAAAGTTTGGATGCAGATAGATTTCTCAAAACTACACCGGGTTTGCTAATAAAACTAATAGGAATCGGTTGTTTCTATTCTCGTGGACTCACGACTGTTATTATTATTATTATTATTATTATTATTATTGTCTCGATTGTGTCATTAAAAAATTGGCCTTAGTTTATACTTCATAACTTCTAAATATGAAGTACACACCACTTGAATTACAGCTCATTGTGGAATCTAGAAATGATAGTGCCTTTTTTCCGACTTGTGAGTAGATTGAGTGAATCAGGTTGTTGTGATCACATTGCTTACAAAACCAGACCGCAAGAATCTGCCTGGTAGCGTTCTCGCTTCCCACGCACGGGTTCCCGGGTTCGATTCCCGGCGGGGTCAGAGATTTTCTCTGCCTCGTGATGGCTGGGTGTTGTGTGCTGTCCTTAGGTTAGTTAGGTTTAAGTAGTTCTAAGTTCTAGGGGACTGATGACCATAGATGTTAAGTCCCATAGTGCTCAGAGCCATTTGAACCATTTTTGAAGAATCTGCTACTGTATGACAGAAACTTTACAGACCTGTTGGTAGAGGTGAATTATGCATCAAAATTGTCAAATGTAAGCATGCAGATGGTAATTGGTTTCGCTGTAACAGAAGCGACTCGTGACAAAATCTTATAGGACGTTCTATTACAAGACAGTCTCTCATGATTTGTTTTGTAAATATCTGTATGATGTAGAATTGCAAGTGTAAAACGAGACCTCCCATCATGTACAACACAACTATGTCCTCTGCAGTTATAGCTTGTTGTTGTCGAACGTAAAATGATTGTTTTTTTCCGATATGTGAGCTAATAGTGTGAAAAATTGTAATCTCTAATGTTATTTCACATGTCTGACATGCTTGTAATACATACCTGAGGATCTGTGATCGGCGGTGGTGCACTTCACAGAATGTCTAACATTCTGCGTGGTGTCTGTTTGTTCCATATCGTGTCTCCTTACCACTTTCGCGACCGACGCTCTGAGCGTGTTTTTTATGGAATTGACTAGTTTGAACCTGGGACCTGTTGCTGGTAAGGAGACGCCAGACCACACATGACATGTAGAGTTCAGAAGAGTTCAGTGAGACTACCGATGATATAACCAAATACTTCATGATTTCAGCGTCAGCTCCACTGCACTCCCTGTAAAAGAATCTTAATACTAACTAAATTTAGTGGAAGGGGTTGAAGGCTTTCCTATTTGTAGTTAGCTGGTAAAATAACGTCGAAAAAGCATTTAAGTTTACCATTGGAAATTTTATTCTACTCACAAAACATTGTTTATAAATTGCACTACTGATAAAAGGAAATGTTTTAATACAGGATGATAAAAACCAACTGCGTTCAACAAAAATGTGAACGAATATTCCCTGAGTGGGTTTCCAAGTTCTACAATGGATCGAAGGATGACCTATGCCATTGTTGTTGTTGTTGTGGTCTTCAGTCCTGAGTCTGGTTTGATGCAGCTCTCCATGCTACTCTATGCTGTACAAGCTCCTTCAAATTAAGTTTCAAAAGAGAGAAAACTATCAAAATGGGTTACCGTGACCCTCAATTATCTTTAATTACTTATCTAACTTGTCGTAAATTACAGTGGCTGATGTAGCTTCTCAATAACTATATAACATAAAAATCGTCGCGTTTCAGATTTTTACTTCAAGTGGCAAATCTGAACACCATGAGCTTTAATTGACGATCGACACTAGTATTACGCAAACAGGGGGTGTAACAGATGAGACTTCTGCAGTTCTGAGTGAAGCTTTGTGTGCTGTTGTGCGGCATCGCGTGCGTTCATTACCTTGTCGGTGTTCGTCAGGGGGCGGCGGACAGCACAGCTCCGCTCACCTCGCCGTCTTGGAAGCAACTCTCCTAACTTCTCCTTACTACAATTTACTGAAGTTGGTTTAAAAAAACTATCTGGCTGTGTTTTCAGCTGACCAATCAGGGTCTCAATGTTAACCTTAAACTCCGCCTAAAAAAATTCTGTCTATCCAATGAGAAACGTTATACTTTTCGTGGTGGGGCAATGTTTTTCAAGTTTGCAACGTAACAGAGACGCGAAAAAGTCCCACGCTAAAACTTGCGGCTTGTGTGGCCCTTTTTGTGTTATCGTAAGATCTATACTGTTCTTCTGGAGGGCTCTAGCTTTTAACATGGGCTGGGGGGCGGGGGGGTGGTCGTAGCGGTTAGCTGGCGACGTGGGTGTCCGTCCCTTATCGTAAGGCCTTCCAGCTTAACACGGTTCTGCTCTCGGCTTCTGTTTTCGTTTCTCCCCTCGGAACTGCGTCTGTCTCATGGTGGGAAGGTATGACATGCATTTAGGCATTCTTGTGTTAGTCTGTGGTATTCCATTTGCTCACTCGTTACTCGTATTACTTTGGTTAATTTAATGTCACGATTTATTCGGAGCTATGTGACATACTACTGGATTTGCTTATCATGTCAGAGTTTTCATGGAAGGTGTTGGATTTGCCTGACACCTTACATATGTGGCGAAATAATGTGATGCGAATTGTATCCTGCAGTTGAACGTGAAAACTATACAAATTTTGTTCATAAAACTAAAATAATATGGACTGTGCCTAGAAGAAAGAGGACTTTTATCATCGTTGTGATTGTATTTTCCTTTTGTAATAGTTGCTTTATTATAGAAGCCATGTTGATGTTAAATACAAATGTTACAGTCCACTGCTCATAATGGCGTAGTGGCTGAGTTCCCTTAGAAGTCGCGGCTGTCGCTTTAGACAAACAAACCATGACTGGGATAGCCCTCATTTATCATGGATTTGTTCTGAGGGATGCCGGCATCACGCTGTATGTGTAGCTATTGTCGGCGACAAGAATGCTGACCGCCCAGCAATCGTTCTCGCCAGGGGGCACTGTACTTAAGACACTGTAGTGTAAGGCTATGATCGCTTTAGACAGAAGGCTTCTTGTTTCCGAAGCAGCCAACTTTGAAAAAAGCCTTCTGGAGCATTCTCCGGAATCCCGTTGTTTTTCCAGAGAATCCAATCTTCGCAAGAAATACGTTTAACAGAATCCAAGAATGAATTGCACTGATGTTAAATACAATTGTTCTCCACCGCAGAACGGCGGGTTGCTAGGAGCGGGGCAGGGCGTGTCTACTGGAAGTGATCGCCAGACAGAGTTGCACTCTGACTAGGGGCGTGGCGGTGCTGCTAAATTTCTCTTTTGTTTGGCAAGGGTTGCCACCTCAAGGCAGGACACGTGCTGCGAGTGGCCGTAGAGGGTAGCGGGAGACCTGGTGAAAACAGCGACTGCAGAGGGGTGGCAATGGGGCGGCAGAAAATCAGCAAAGATCGGAAGGGCGAGTGTGGCCAGTGAACATGAAGCGATGGTTGTTGGCTGCAGAAAAACAACAAGGCTCTCGGTGGGGCAGCTGACCATTTGAAAAAGCCTGTGTCGTCGCCCCCCCCCCCCCCCCAGTAGGTGGAGGGAGAAAGGGAGAGGAGGCATGAGGGGTGGTAAGAAATCCTCGATTTTCCGCAGTTTGTGGGCACCTACTGATGAGAACACGCATTCAACTACCGCCACTTCTGCAGTATTTTGGGACGACGATTTTCCCCGGTACATGTGTTGCATTATGACACATTCATTACAAGTGCTGGTTTTTTAATGACAACGTCGAAGTGTAATTAGAACTGTGACACATTATTTCTATCAGTTGTGGTAGCATGTATTGGCTTCGGTTACCTGGGATGCAGGGTGGTTTTTCATCAGGTGTTTGTAGTGAACTCTGACGTCAAACAACGATAGATACTGTCCTCAGCTGTATGCTTACAAGTAATACACTTTTTAAACTCCTCTCTGTTAAACACCAGCATCTCGTCACTTGAACGTATTTCTCACCAAAAAGAATAGAGATGGTACCTTACATCGCAGCCTTTTTTCCCTCCACCTTGTAGATGAAGGGTAAAGTTTGAGTGTGTCTGTCACTAGTTTTGAGTTCCCAGCAGTATAACACCAGTTGTCTGGTATCGTCAGTTTTTGAGCTTTATTGTGATGTTAGACCATCTGTATGAAGCTCTAAGCATATAGTTGTGTAATTAGGCCTGACCTTTCTGATTAATTACGCAATTAGGTCCTATCTTTACTTCATTTTCCTGACCAAAATAAATAAAGTACACTAACCTAGCCTTCCTCTCCTGCACCTGGATAGTTTCCGTGTGTTGGGGATGCACTTGGGCTTTCCATCTAGTAGAACAAGGATTTGAGTCCAAGAAAGGGCACCGCCATTTTTAATTTCCTGTCAATTCCATTTGCCTCTGGTGGTATAACCATGTTAGTGTGGCGCATTTGACCTTTCCATCCAGAGGAGTAGGGTTCGAGTCCTGGAAAGGGCACTGCGAATTTTAATTTCCTGTGAATTACAATTATGTTAGGGGGGTGCACTTGGGCTTTCCATCCAGAATAACCAGGGTTCGAGTCCCAGAAAGGACCCTGCCAATTTTAATTTCCCGCCAATTCCTGGGTGGGGGGTGGAGTGGGATGTCAGTTCAGTCCTGGGCCAAAGAAACTCCTGCCAAAACTCGAAACGTGCAGGCTTAGAGAAACAGGTGGGGGTGGATGTGGTCGAGGGAAGGGGACTTAATTGATAAATTCAATTAATCTGCATATCAACTCGTCACTGAAATTTGGCTGGAGCCACCATCTCCCAACTACTATGGTTTTGTCAATAAAAAAAATAATTGTATTCAAATTCCCATTATAAGGCAACGAGATATATTTGACTGAAGAACAGATTTTTTCTTTCTAAATAATTAAAGAAAAAGAACGTTACGGACTTTACCCAAAAGCTTATCAAATATCTGTCAAGACTATGAAAGAACAAAAGACAAAGGGAGTTACGCTAATAGCAATGATCCTGGATTAAAACATGATTTTTGAGAAGAGATTTAAAAAATTAGAATCAGTAGGAGAATACTGGTGAATTACTGTAGTATTCACACTCCCAATACCTTTAGAGAAGAGGAACAAGCATGGGTCAGAATAAGTTTTCTTTTACTTACTTATTTAATTATATAGTTTGACTTTATGTCTCTTGTAACGGAAATGCCGTCTGCCAGCACACAAACCACGACACGTAGTCAGAAGAAGAAAAACAAACAGAAAACAGTGGTGTACGAAAAAGTGTGTCGTGAAAAACGTAAGAAATCCATAGTGCTGCATAACAACTAAAAATTAAATCATAACTATCAGTGTCTAAAGAACGAAAACCTTAAAGATATTTTAGCAAACGGCATTTCCCGATGTAAGCGAGAAATCAAGCGAAAATCATCGTAAGTACAGACCAAAATTCTGGTAACGAACTGTTTTTCGATCTCAGAACAAATCAAAATGTAAATAACTTATTTACAGACGACTGATAATGCTTTACCTCAATAAAGCGAAACACGTCTGGTGAAAAAAAGAGAAAAAAATGCATTTTTGTAGTTGCAACGATAGCAGGAAATGACCACAGAAATGAATAATTGGTACTAAACATTTAATGTAAACATAGTTTCAGTGTTCGAAACTTCAAATGGTTAAAATGGCTCTGAGCACTCTGGGACTTAACATCTGAGGTCATCAGTGCACTAGAACGTAGAACTACTTAAACGTAACTAATCTAAGGACATCACACACACCCATGCCCGAGGCCGGATTCGAAAGTGCGACGTGCAAATTAATTGAATTGATCAATTAAGTAGTGTGAATACTACGGTTCCAGACTGATGCACTTAGAACCGCTAGAGCACAAAGGTCGGCGTTTCGAAAGTTAATGACGTACAATAAATACGGTCGACTTTTGTCTTTCGGTAGGAACCATCATGTTGTTGTTGGGGTCTTTAGTCCTGAGACTGGTTTGATGCAGCTCTCCATGCTACTCTATCCTGTGCAAGCTTCTTCATCTCCCAGTACTTACTGCAACCTACATCCTTCTTAATCTGCTTAGTGTATTCATCTCTTGGTCTCCCTCTACGATTTTTACCCTCCACGCTGCCCTCCAATGCTAAATTTGTGATCCCTTGATGCCCCAAAACATGCCCTACCAACCGGTCCCTTCTTTTTGTCAAGTTGTGCCACAAACTCCTCTTCTCCCCAATTCTATTCAAAACCTCCTCTAATCTTCAGCATTCCACTATCCTCGTTTTGCTTTTGTTGATGTTCATCTTATATCCTCCTTTCAAGACACTGTCCATTCCGTTCAACTGCTCTTCCAAGTCCTTTGCTGTCTCTGACAGAATTACAATGTCATCGGCGAGCCTCAAAGTTTTTATTTCTTCTCCAAGAATTTTAATACCTACTCCGAATTTTTCTTTTGTTTCCTTTACTGCTTGCTCAATATACAGATTGAATAACATCGGGGATAGGCTACAACCATGTCTCACTCCCTTCCCAACCACTGCTTCTCTTTCATGTCCCTCGACTCTTATAACTGCCATCTGGTTTCTGTACACATTGTAAATAGCCTTTCGCTCCCTGTATTTTACCCCTGCCACCTTCAGAATTTGAAAGAGAGTATTCCAGTTAACATTGTCAAAAGCTTTCTCTAAGTCTATAAATGTTAGAAACGTAGGTTTGCCTTTTCTTAATCTTTCTTCTAAGATAAGTCGTAAGGTCAGTATTGCCACACGTGTTCCAACATTTCTACGGAATCCAAACTAATCCTCCCCGAGGTTCGCCTCTACCAGTTTTTCCATTCGTCTGTAAAGAATTGCCGTGAGTAGTTGGCAGCTGTAACTTATTAAACTGATAGTTCGGTAATTTTCACAAATGTCAACACTTGCTTTCTTTGGAATTGGAATTATTATATTCTTCTTGAAGTCTGAGGGTATTTCACCTGTCTCATACATCTTGCTCACCAGATGGTAGAGTTTTGTCATGACTGGCTCTCCCAAGGCCGTCAGTAGTTCTAATGGAATGTTGTCTACTCCCGGGGCCTTGTTTCGACTTAGTGCTCTGTCAAACTCTTCACGCAGTAGCTTATCTCCCGTTTCGTCTTCATCTACATCCTCTTCCATTTCCATAATATTGACCTCAAGTACATCGCCCTTGTATAAATCCTCTATATACTCCTTCCACCGTTCTGCCTTCCCTTCTTTGCTTAGAACTGGGTTTCCATCTGAGCTCTTGATATTCATATTAGTGGTTCTCTTCTCTCCAAAGGTCTCTTTAATTTTCCTGTCGGAAGTATCTATCTTACCCCCAGTGAGATAAGCCTCTACATCCTTACATTTGTCCTCTAGCCATCGCTGCTTAGCCATTTTGCACTTCCTGTCGATCTCATTTTTGTGACGTATGTATTCCTTTTTGCCTGCTTCATTTACTGCATTTTTATATTTTCTCCTTTCATCAATTAAATTCAATATTTCTTCTGTTACCCAAGGATTTCTATTAGCACTCGTCTTTTTACCTACTTGATCCTCTGCTGCCTTCACTGTTTCATCTCACAAAGCTATCCATTCTTCTTCCACTGTATTTCTTGCCCCCATTCTTGTCAGTCGTTCCCTAATGCTCTCTCTGAAACTCTCTACAATGTCTGGTTCTGTCAGTTTATCCAGGTCACATCTTAAAATCCCACCTTTTTTTGCCGTTTCTTCAGTTTTAATCTACCATTCATAAACAATAAATTTTGGTGAGAGTCCACATTTGCCCCTGGAAATGTCTTACAATTTAAAACCTGGTTCCTAAATCTCTGTCTTACCATTATATAATCTATCTGATACTTTTAGTATCTCCAGGATTCTTCCATGTATTCAACCTTCTTTTATGATTCTTGAACCAAGTATTAGCTATGATTAAGTTATGCTCTGTGCAAAATTTTACCAGACGGCTTCCTCTTTCATTTCTTCCCCCCAATCCATATTCACCTACTGTGTTTCCTTCTCTCCCTTGTCCCACTGACGAATTCCAGTCACCCATGACTATTAAATTTTCGCCTTCCTTCACTACCTGAATAATTCCTTTTGTCTCATTATACATTTCATCAATTTCTTAATCATCTGCAGAGCTAGTTGGCATATAAACTTGTGCTACTGTAGTAGGCATGGGATTTGTGTCTATCTTGGGCACAATAATGCGTTCACTATGCTGTTTGTAGTAGCTTACCCCCACTCCTATTTTTTTATTCATTATTAAACCTACTCCTGCATTACCCCTATATGATTGTGTATTTATAACCCTGTATTCCCTTGACCAAATGTCTTATTCCTCCTGCCACCGAACTTCGCTAATTCCCACTATATCTAACTTTAACCTATCCATTTCCATTTTTAAATTTTCTAACCTACCTGCCCAATTAAGGGATCTGAAATTCCACGCTCCGATCCGTAAAACGCCAGTTTTCTTTGTCCCGATAACGACGTCCTCTTGAGTAGTCCCCGCCCGGAGATCCGAATGGGGGACAATTTTACCTCCGGAATATTTTACCCAAGAGGACGCCATCATCATTTAATCATACAGTAAAGCTGCATGCCCTCGAGAAAAATTACGGCTGTAGTTTCCCCTTGCTTTCAGCCGTTCGCAGTACCAGCACAGCAAGGCCGTTTTGGTTAATGTTACAAGGCCAGATCAGTCAATCATCCAGACTGTTGCCCCTGCAACTACTGAAAAGGCTGCTGCCCCTCTTCAGGAACCACACGTTTGCCTGGCCTCTCAACAGATACCCCTCCGTTGTGGTTGCTACTACGGTACGGCCATCTGTATCGCTGAGGCGCGCAAGCCTCCCCACCAACGTCAAGGTCCATGGTTCATGGGGGTGGAGCCATCATGGCATCTGGAAAAACCATGGCAATCCAAATAGGGATCGGTTGATGTAACACGGAAGACTGAACAGATTTTCCCTGTACATCATTTTCTTTACGGAACTGCAATTACTATACCATACTCAATCAGACCAAACGCGATTTGATAGTATTTCATAATTTTCCTTTGGTTTCAGTTGATTAAACCTGAATGGAAAGGAGGAGTTTCCAACGAGGGAGGCCGGTCGGAGTGGCCGAGCCGTTCTAGGCGCTACAGTCCGGAACAGCGTGACCGCTACGGTCGCAGGTTCGAATCCTGCCTCCGGCATGGATGTGTGTTATGTCCTTTGGTTAGATTTAAGTAGTTCTAAGTTCTAGGGGACTGATGACCTCAGAAGTTAAGTCCCACAGTGTTCAGAGCCATTTGAACCATTTCCAACAAGGGAAATTGTCACTCCGGTTTGAAAATATTCTTTCTGTCAATAAAGACTTTAGCTGTTGTAGCAGTATACTGAATAGATAACACTGCCAAGAGCTAAACAAATATTTTTAGAATAGTAAGAATATCCTTGTGACATACGTGGTGTTCTAAAACCTTGGGTTTCCTTAGCGCATATGTCTCTATTACCGCAATCGAACATCAAATGTGACTGGTTGTGGCCAAAGACATAGAGCCACATTTTTGTAACAGTCATGGACAATAAAGATTCAATACACTGCTCATAGTGTCCCTGAATATATGCTGCTGTTCCATTCCAACAAGTTCATAGTACCAACCAAAAATGTCATAAGAGAACGAATATAGTGAAATGTGAGTACATAGATGCTCTGTCCGTTAGATAGAAACCTACATACCGTTCGTTGAATTAACCATACTTGGTATTGTTACTTCGCTGTTGAGTTTAAATTTTTTGTATTGGTAACTGATGAGTGAAGAAAATGTCCTAGAAGAATATGAGTGGATCCCCAGAACAACTAAACCATCAGGACAGACTTTCATCGTCCGCAGCTCGTGGTCGTGCGGTAGCGTTCTCGCTTCCCACGCCCGGGTTCCCGGGTTCGATTCCCGGCGGGGTCAGGGATTTTCTCTGCCTCGTGATGACTGGGTGTTGTGTGCTGTCCTTAGGTTAGTTAGGTTTAAGTAGTTCTAAGTTCTAGGGGACTGATGACCATAGATGTTAAGTCCCATAGTGCTCAGAGCCATTTGAACAGACTTTCATCCTAAAGCAGCTTTAATTTCCTTAATGATAGCAAGTGGTAGTCAATCCTTGTTAAAAGTGTAAAACGTTTAAGCGGTCGGGTCAAGGAAAACATCAAATTTCCAAACAAACGCGGTCGGACGAGACTTTAGTACGCTACCTTCTTTGTAGGTGTACTGCACTTTCTGAGTATTCTTGCAATGATTCTCAGTCTGGTATCTACGATTAGCTTCATCTCGTCGTTCCACTTTAAACAGTTCCGTATGCATACTTCTAGACATTTAATGTATGCAATTAGTTTCACTGACTATTTGGTAATCGTGTAACCAAATTGTAAGGGGGATATCTGCCTATTTAAAGCATTACGTTACATTCGTTAATGTTGAGGTTCAGCTTCCAATCCGAGCACCAACCGCCGATCCTCTGCAGGTATTCCCGTATTTCGCTACGGTTTCTTCACCTTCTGACTTCTCTGCACAGGGTGTGCGGAAGTTCCGGTTACGAACTTCTAGCACTTGTAGAACGGAGTGAGTACATAATATTTTGAATAGCAACCCATGTCTGGAAACGTACCGTTTCAGTTCTACGACAGTAATAGTTCAGATGTGTAACGCGTTCTTGTCTGCTGAGGGAAAGAGAAAGGTCTCAGAGTTAGTTGTCCTAGTCCGCAACAGGGTACACAGGAGACGTGTTCAAGTCTGTAACAACGTTGGTGGTCGCCATATCAAGCTGCTGCTGTAACGCATCAGTACTGTTAAGTATGTACAGTGTGCTGGGTTCTTTTTTGTTTCGGAATCATGTAAACACGTAATGTTTAAGTGTTAATAGAAACAAATGTCCTTAAGTGATAAACGGATGTTTCGTTATGCTTTCTTTCGAATTATTACCTAATAACTGTACTGCGTCACGCGTGACTCCATACCTCAAGCAAAATTAGGTGTATTAAACATCTGAACTGAAACCATCGCAGAACGGAAATGGTAATTTTCCGGACATGGTTTTCTACTCAAAATTTTGTGTACTAATTCTCCTCTACGAGCCCCACAAGTTAGTAACGGGATCACTCTTTATATAACAGCACCATCTGCTAGGAATTACTCAAATCAGTCACACAGCAGATCTAATGTTCCGTTCGCTAGTACTTTGTTCATTAGGCGTCAGTGGGGACCAAACACATTCAGGGAGTCATGGAAAATAGCACATTCGCACGTAGTGGGATGTACTCACTTCTGGGTCTCGTGGACGAACAGCGTGAGCTTGATTTCAAGGGATAGATGTCCGCGGAATCTCCGCTGATTCCTACAGACGTGATTTTCGTCGAAGAGAAAGATGATAATACGCGACCAGTAAACCTGGTAGCGATATAATTATGTGTGCCTGTTCGGTGAACTTGCTTGTAAACGCGAACGATATCTGTGATAGTGAAGCAGTGTAGAATTTCTGAAGTAATGTTAACAGCCCCATAAATTATTGGAAAATATAGTCTAACGGAAAGCTAGAGCTTATGTGCTATGAATGCTTGATTCTAAGCGTCAAATGGCGTTGAATATGTGAAATATCATTATCGTAATGAAGGCCTCAAACATCACGCTGATATAATTCGTGCTCCGCCTGTTGTCGGAGAAACGCTAAGTGGATGAAGTCTTTTTAACATTTATCGTCGCGCGTCGTCGTTTATAGACTGATGGGACTGTAATGTACTCCGCGTCTGTGGGAAGTGGAACTAAAAAGGAAGCGAGAAGAAAAGCAGCGCGTCTTCCCACAGTGGCGGCCTCTAATGCTTCGCTGCATTATAGCCGCTTTAATGTAGTCACTGACAGAATCACGCCAGAACGCGGGCCATATTTTTATTTTATGCCAAACGACAGCTATGAAAGTTTTCATTCCAAAAAAGGTGCAGCTAGAATATTAAAGTTAAGGGTCGCTAAGTAGCGCTCGTATAACTCGTACGAAAACGTCGCGACACACGCGGACCGGGAGAGACATATTTAGAAAATGTTTAGCTGCCAGTTAAGCAACTCACCGAGCCGGCAAAAGAAGAGGGAGCGGGAACCAATATCACTAAAACTAAGCGTCTGTCAGCCACAGAGCGTAAAAAAAAATGAAAGTGCCACGCAACGGATATCCACATACTGTTCCCTCGCATAAGCTTTTCCCGCTTTCCCTCCTTCTTTCTTCATTTTTTAGAAATTCAATTTATTCTGTAACCAGTCGGGAGAACGGCCTAAACACGGTGTTTTATGTAGCATTTACACGTGAGTTAAGGAGATTGAAAATCCATTAGAGCGGAGACGGACGTAATTGGAGCGGCCGGCGGACTTTGATATTCAGATGATAGGCTAATTGGCTGTGGGAACGGCTACTGTGGCGGCCGCCGCGGGCGCTGCCGCCTGGACCACAATTTGAGCACATTTCAATATCAAAGGCGGCGGCGGCGGCGGCGGCGGCGCTGGCGCAGGCCGCCAGGTTCGCGCCGCCGCCGCTGCGGCGCTGCCATCGCGGCCGTCGACACCGCCTCGTCGCCCGCCGGCTGCGTGAGCCAGCGGCCGGCCGCCTGCGGGCCAGTCTGGGATCGTATCTCGCCTCCGCCACACGTGTACTTCCGTGGTAGACGGCGGTGTGTAGCAGATTTATTCAGTGTCGCTCTTGCCTTAACTGCCGCTACGGCTGGCATGAAGTCACTCACTAAAGCCTCTAACAACCCTACCACAACAAAGGTCAAAAATTAATTATGATTGTAGTGTTGCTCACGCGCCTAAATATTGCATTTTACGTGCAACAACAAAGTTATATTATGTGGCAGGTGTCATTAGAGCACAGTTAATAAAGTCATTTCATGAAATAATGGATAAACTAGGCACTCATCTTTTCGTGTTTCCCACGCTGGTCTCGTTGTGAACTCATGGCTCAATCGCCGAAAATATAGGTGGTGATGATTCCCAGCTCGGGTGCAAAGAAGCCTAGGTGTTATTCTGCGATGTTCAAAAGATTTATAGATGTGTTTCGTAACCAATTTTTGAAGAATGCCGGCCGAAGTGGCCGTGCGGTTAAAGGCGCTGCAGTCTGGAACCGCAAGACCGCTACGGTCGCAGGTTCGAATCCTGCCTCGGGTATGGATGTTTGTGATGTCCTTAGGTTAGTTAGGTTTAACTAGTTCTAAGTTCTAGGGGACTAATGACCTCAGCAGTTGAGTCCCATAGTGCTCAGAGCCATTTGAACCATTTTTTTTTTTTTTGAAGAATAAACTTTTGCAAGTTAAGACAATGGTGATGTAAAAAAAGTAATCAGCACTCCGGATATAAGTTACACTTCTTTTTTATTACTTTTGTTGCAACATCACGTTTCAATATAAAACATACTTGAAAATATCTTCCTCGCTGTTAAAGTTCACATTTCATAAACTGACTACAATTTGCGTCTTTTCAACATGACGACCAAGACTTGACTCTTGAATAACCGCTTACGCGCCCAAGGATCATAGTTACAAGTACGTCAAAGATCATAGTGACAAAAGAAAGAATACACATAAGAATAATATCATTGCAATATAAACATAGCGATGTATCAGAGTACCTCTACATTAATGAAATCAAATCTGAATGTTGTCACAGAAATATGTTAACTATTTTACAGAAATACAGTAGAATATTGCTGGTATCGAAAGGTTGAGGTGAGGTGCCGTAATGGTTAGGTAATTCCATTACAAGTCTTCTCGTTTCATTTTTTCGAAAACGCATATTTGTGCCACCAGCTGCACTCTTGTATAATCTCTAACGCTTTCGATTGTTACATTCATCTTCACAGGAGAAAACTGAAAGCTACAAAAAAAACCAATATACAGGGTATCTGTTAAGCCACTCCCTTCGTTTAAAAATTATTTATGAACTAATTTTCTTATAACTACTTTTGTTAGAAACAGCACTCCTTGAGATTGTGTTCAACATAATTTTTAACGTCCACATTCTCTACGCATGTTTCTAAACCAAATGGTGCGCCCGATACTGCTTCCTGCAACATATTACGTGGAACATTAGCCAACACGTCAGATATTACTGCTTCCAATTCACTGAAGTTCCGTGGTTTTTTCTTGTAAACCTCCTCCTTAGCCCATCGCAAAGAAAAAAAAGTAGCTAGGCGTTAAATCAGGGATGCGGGAAGCCCATTCATGTGCACCACATCTGCCAATCTAACGACCTGGAAAATGATCATACAGCCATTCACGAACATCATTTGCAAAATGTGCAAGAGCTCCGTACTGCACGAAGTGAAGTTGTTGGTTGTTCCATTGTTAAGTTACTGGCCATACACGATCTTGCAGCTTTTCCAGGTATCTTTCGCCATTCGTTGAGTTCCGCAGAAAGAAACAACTTCGAATGTCGTGATAGCGCAGCATACCGTCACATTCGTGTGGGTTTTTGGCTGCCTAATATTGGCAGATATGCCTGTTTACAAATCCTCCAATGTGGGAAACTGTTTCCTCAGTCCACGGAATGTTCTAAAAAAGCTCAGGCCAATCGTTGTTCCAGTCCAAGAAAATTTCTTTAAACTCCGTTCTTCCATCACAGTCATCAGGAAACAGTTATCGCACATTACGTGGCTTCCACTGCGTAAAAGCTAGATCTTTCGTAAGAATCGTTCCAATACGTAACACGAAAGACCACTTTCACGAAATCCCTGACGCAATGATTTCTTTGGGCTCCTCTTGAACATATCACGAACTCGCTCATCATTCTCTAGCATCCTCGAAGTTGGTGATCCTCCTGGTCTTCTTGTGCGGGTGACACTCGCAGTCGTTAGTAATTTGGAATAGCAATTTTGAATTTCGTTTGCATCCAGTGTTGCATGATTCCCTCTTTCAGCCCTCCACCATATTCGTACTTGCACCCCAGATCCCCAGTCCTCATAACGAGCTGCTATTTTGGCCCATTCTTCGCAGCCAACACAAGTGGCATTTCCCAAATGAAACAAAAGAAAAAATGATGTTAATCACAACCTCAGGGAGCCCCGGTTCCAAGTACTTCTACGAAAAGTTATTACGCCGGTAGAATAAACACAAAATTGTACAGTTGATGCTACAAATTGGCTTTTTTCAAATTATCTAATACCCGTAGACAGTAACTTACGGAAAGCTCCTCTCGTTTTAATTTGGATTCGCTCTGTAATAACTGCTTGTCTGGCTTTACCTCAGTCAGAAGCATACATATCAGTTCTACATCTACATCGAATACGTTTTTGCTGTCCTGTCGAAGCTGCAAGTTCGCCGCGTCCGTTGAGGAGATGTGAATGACGTCACTGAAGCCGCACGGGATTAGCCGAGCAGACTAAGGCGCTGCAGTCATGGACTGTGCGGCTGGTCCCGGCGGAGGTTCGAGTCCTCCCTCGGGCATGGGTGTGTGCGTTTGTCCTTAGGGTACTTTAGGTTAAGTAGTGTCTAAGCTTAGGGACTGATGACCCTAGCAGTTAAGTCCTATAAGATTTCACATACATTTTAAAAAAAATAAAAACTTCAGTGAAAAACATAAACTTTTTATAATGTTTGTTTATTATTATTCAACACAAAGTAAAATCTTTTTTCTCCATTTCAATGTAGGTGTCGTCACCATGGCCGACATACTAATGACCAGAAAATGCACGCTGTCGTCTGAAGCTGTCAAACCAAACCACCACAGGTTGCTTAGGCCATTCCGTAGATGTCCGAACTCACTAAGATACCATCTGAGACTCCTCCCCCCCCCCCCCCCTCCCAGTCGAGATTTTTTTTTATTACAATAGCTTGTAACGTCATTCTTGTTGCGTCGGAAAAGTCCTGTGGTGGATCTACAATGTTCCTTATGGATCAAATTATTATTTGTACAGTTTCAAACGAGACTGAAGACCTATTTTCTAATCCGGTTCAGTGGACCAAAATACTATCCGGCCACGTTCATAAGTTTCCGGTCCTGTTCAAATAACATCAGTAGTAAGTTAACTGAACCGGGCTGACATGGGGAAGGAACTGCTGAAAGCAGCCAAAAGTTTCAAAATACAAAGTTAACCGGATTGCGGTTGTTATCTACAGGGTGCTAAAAGAAAGTATTCCGTATTTTGAGAGGTGATAATATGGACCAAAACAAGACAAAAATGTCTACTAAACGTGGGCTCTAAAATGAATACCTTAAGAGGTGTGATCGCTTGTTTGCTCTCGTTAGTGAATGGGCAATAATTAATGGCGTACACTAGTAGGGCCTTACATACTAATGAGCAGTTCGACTGGTGCAAGGTATCTTCACTTCCTATCAAACGACTTCCTTTTCTGCTAGAGAAAGTACGATTGCAACAAATGGCTGGTGACGTGGCTCACTCACAATGGAGCAGCATCCATTTTCTCTGAAATTCCAAGAACACCTCACACACATGTGTAATGGGCAACGACTTGGTCGGAAGGTCCTGTACGTTGGCCATCTCATTCCCCAGATCTCAAAATCACTTGGATTTTTGGTTGTGAAGGTACTTGAAATCTTTAATGTGTGCAAGCGGTATTAATGATGTACAGAGACTACAGGAACACGTAAACAACGCCTGCCAGCGCATCCGTGCCCAACCTGGAATCTTTCATAGAGAGTGTGAGTCCCTAAAATGTCAGAATCATGCCTTACTGCGAATCAACACCATACTGAGATGCTTCCTTAGCGATAACTCAGATGTGTAGGTCGAATATATTAGTAAGCAGATTACATTACACGCTATGCTGTTTCACAGTCATAGAATAGTGTGTTCTCATTTTGCATATTTGTTTGTTGTATTCTGTAGATAGTTCGTAAAACAAAGAGCCTCCACCGGAAGAGATACTCGTATGTTTCACAGTAGTGAAGGCGAACAAGTGTTCATAGCTCTTAAGTTATGAATTTTAAAGTCCATGTTTACCGATTTTTTTTCTGCACCATACTACTAGCGATCAAAATATGGAATTCTTCTTGTAACAGCTTTTGTGTCAAAACATTGCATTTCTTTCATACATTTGTAAATGGATTTTTCCAAGGCGAATTGTTTCTAACGTTACCGATGCATTGTTACCGATGTTTTAAGTAAGTGAGATATCCTACTTTTTTTTGTAAATAAACTTTCGGAAAGTAAGCTGATCAGAGTTGTCATGTGAGCCTTTTCGGAGTTGGTTCAGTAAGCAGTCCGTCGCAAAACCTATTCTGTAACTGTAAATAAGAAGTGGCTTACAATAAATATTATGAATGCTGAAGACAGTCGTTAAAAACAGAAACGAAATGTGAAAATTTGAGTTACACGAAGAAAGATATTGAAGCAAACACAAGCAAATAGATTAACATCAAAAGGGACAGATAATATCATGCAATTTTACGTTGTAGCCAAAAGTGCCTGTTTCACTACAATGGAACCAACTTTTATTCTGTGATGTACAAAGATCCTAACATGTGAAGCAACCGGTAAAATACGGATCGAGTGCTAGCGGTCGATCTTCGATTTTCAAGAAAGAGGCTGGATCTAATAGAGCTACGTTGCTGTCATAGCGAGAAACACTATAAAAAAAAAGAATAGCCCAGTGACAGCTACAAGAGCATTTTTAAAGCATTGAGCAACGACCTGAAGCTATGCTCATCTTAGAGAAAACCAGCTCATTAGCTAAGACTTGGGCAATGCCGATTTTAAAAGTTGCACACATACTCCAGGAATGCACCGCTTCAGAAGCTTTACTGCTTGAACTTTAGCAGCATTCACTTTGCTATATCAGCAAAATTCCGTCCGCTTTTGAACCATATACTTGTCACCAGGCACATCTGTTGTGTATTATAACCAGTCTACATTACAACAACAAACCTTGGGTCGAGTCTTCCAGACCTGCCTCCTCAATGGCTTCCCGAAAGGCACCTGCAGTGCCTTCAGCACAGTGTGTTTACCTTCTCCTGCATCTCGACCTTTTCTACAAGGGACCTTTCCTACAATGATACTAGAAATGTTAAAGACAGAGGGCAGCAGAATAAATTGTCATTAATGCTCGTCAAAGAAGTTGGTATCTGCAAACTGACTCAGCCTTGATTTCTAAACGTAAAACTTAATGTATTCATTTTTCTACAACAAATGGACTAACAATACGTGAAGTGGAATCCGCGAAAAGCGCGGTATATATATCAATTTAGCATACATAGCGATGAAAATCTTATAGCTTTTGAAATAAAACGAACTTTATCAAAACTCTACATCTATATACTTCATGTCTACATATTTATTTCTCAACGCAGTCACCCTGGCGCCAACATGTTTCTCCTAAGGAGAGATTGGTTTGTTGATACCATCACTCTACCATGTTTTGTTCTGTTGCCGGAGCCACAACCTCATCTCTGCTTGCACCGCGTCATTACTATCAAAGTGAAGTCCTCGAAGATATTCTTTAAATTCTGTAAACAGATGAAAATCGGATGGGGCCTAGTTGGGACCCTATGGAGAACAATCGATTACGGTGAACCCAAGGCGTCATATTGTTGCAGGTGTCGCAGCACTTGTGTGTGATCTGACATTGTCGTGCTGAAGGAGATGGTGCTCTACGTGTGGACAAACTATTAGAATTCTTGCTTTCATTTTTCTGAGGGTCTCTCAGGCATCGACATAGTTACGTTACAACACCGCCGCTTTACGCTCTACAATTGGGAGCCTTCTAGCGGCAGAGGGTTGCAACTTGCACCAGCGAAGCGTGAAAGTCCACCGAGTAACGTGCATGACATGTTACACCTGCCCGATATTGAGAACAGAATAAAAACACAGCACGCTCTCGTAGGAAGAAAGTCCTAATCCCAAGGAAAAAAAATAGCAAAGTGTGAGAATCACCCGAAGCTATCTTTTGTCTACCGATTCGAACTGTTTATGCATTTCAAACAGTCTGACCATTCCCCTCCACCATCCCCCCTACGCCCCTACCCCCTGCCCCTCTTTCACTCTTCCATCCTACCCAACGCCGCCTTCAACACCACCTCCTTATTTCACATTAAAACTGATATTAGACGAGACGAACAGACAATGCTGAAAGGCATTGAAAAGTCATGTACCGTTTTCAAGCAAATCATTTTTATGGAGCTATTACTGCTTTCCTTTTATTCGCAAATGACAGGTCAGTAGGAACTAACTCATATGTAAAAGGGTTTCCTTACAGAGATGTCTCCTTACAGAGGTGCTTCGCCTAAAATAAACGGATTGGTAGAATAATGCACTTAAGTTTCAGTAGTTAACCTAGATGATGATGATGATGTTTGATTTGTGAGGCGCTCAACTGCGCGGTTATGAGCACCCGTAAAAATTCCCCAGCTTTACTCAGTCCAATCTCGCCACTTTCATGAATGGTTATGAAACCAAACACCCAGTCCCCGAGCGAAGAAAATCCCCAACGCGCCTGGTAATCGAACCCGGGACCCCGTGATCCAGAGGCAGCAACGCTAGCCACTAGACCACGAGTTGCGGACAGTTAACCTGGAGGAGAAATGCAGGAAGACGTGTAAAGAGTCCCTTGGTGTACAAATGTAGTCAAACGTGAAGTTGTGCGCACAAACAGGTGCAAAGACTCAGTCACATTGATTAAATATCTGGCAGCATGTGCACGAAGAGCTTTGAGCTGGAGAGACTACTTAAAACTAATCGTAGCGAAGAAATATGCCCGACCTAGACTCACTGGACAAATCCTCAGAAAGTATAGTCCAACCACGATGAAAGTTACAAAACCCTTGTCAGACTGATGAAGTTTCACTGATACTTGAAAACTGCTCCACAATCTGCGACTCTTACCAGCTAAGAATAATAGGGGGAAACAGAGAAGATAAATTGAGCAGTGCGTTTACTTACAGGTTCTTTTAGTAAGCGCTTACGATTCGAGTTTTTATAGACGCTTAAAATCAATCGTTATTCCCGCTCAGAAAATGCGATACACAGACGGATGGTGCATACGACTTCTACTTTCGTGCCGACACAAGGAAATCCGGCAACAATGGTAAAACTAAGAAATTGTGAAGTAATTATATCACCAATAACAGAACTCCATCATCACGAGACCAATGCTGGGAACAAGGGGGGCAAGAAAAGCAGGAAGATATTGGTTTACTATCATATATATATATATATATAGGGTGAGTCACCTAACATTACCGCTGGATATATTTCGTAAACCACATCAAATACTGACGAATCGATTCCACAGACCGAACGTGAGGAGAGGGGCTAGTGTAATGGGTTAATACAAACCATACAAATATGTACGGAAGTATGTTTTTTAACACAAACCTACGTTTTTTTAATGGAACCCCGTTAGTTTTGTTAGCACATCTGAACATATAAACAAATACGTAATCAGAGCCGTTTGTTGCATTGTAAAATGTTAATTACATCCGGAGATATTGTAACCTAAAGTACCACTCCTCCGCTGTTCGATCGTGTGTATCGGAGAATTACGTAGGGATCCAAAGGGAACGGTGATGGACCTTAGGTACAGAGGAGACTGGAACAGCACATTACGTCCACATGCTAACACCTTTTTATTGGTCTTTTTCACTGAGGCACATGTACATTACCATGAGGGGTGATGTACACGTACACACGTGGTTACCGTTTTCAATTACGGAGAGGAATAGAGTGTGTCCCACTGGAAACGCGTCGACGTATGTGGTATCAGCATGATGGTGCACCTGCACCTGCGTCAACTTTAGGGTAGAATATCTCCAGATGTAATTAACATTTTGCAATGCAACAAACGGCTCTGATTACGTATTTGTTTATATGTTCAGATGTGCTAACAAAACTAACGGGGTTCCATTTTTAAAAAAACGTAGGTTTATGTTAAAAACATACTTCCGTGCATATTTTAATGGTTTGTATTAACCAATTACACTAGCCCCTCTCCTCACGTTCGGTCTGTGGAATCGATTCGTCAGTATTTGATGCGGTTTACGAAATATATCCAGCGGTAACGTTAGGTGACTCACCCTATATATATATATATATATATATATATATATATATATATATATGTGTGTGTGTGTGTGTGTGTGTGTGTGTGTGTCTATTTGAGCATGTTACAATAAATTTACGTTTCAAATTATTGGCCATCGCTGGCCACTACTTTCTCCCATCTTTCGGGCAGCATACGAATCCCGCGGCGGAAGAACTGGACGTCTTTCGAGAAGATCCATGCATCGATCCAATTTTGCAATTGCTCATATGACAGGAAACGCTGGGCAGCCAGGTCTTGTACCATTGAACTAAAACGTTGTTACTCAAAGTAAGCAATGTTTGGAAACACGGTGGTGGGGTAGGACTTCCCATTTTAACGTTTTCAGGTATGTTTTGGCGTGTTTTGCGACTAAGATGGGGCATTGTCATGCTGCAATATCACCTTTCCATGTATATCATTGTACTGGGGCCGTTTGACTTTCAGTGCTCGGGTCAAACACATCAGTTACTTTCGATAAAGATCTCCTGTGATTGTTCTCGTCGGTTGCAGTAGCATCGAAAGATTTCTCTTCTTCACAACCATGCCCGTCTTCAACGTCAAGACGGCCGCGGTGGCTGATCGGTTCTAGGCGCTTCACTCCAGAACCGCGTGACTGCTACGGTCGCAGATTCGAATCCTGCCTCGGGCATGGATGTGTGTGATGTCCTTAGGTTAGTTGGGTTTAAGTAGTTCTAAGTTCTAGGAGACTAATGACCACAGCAGTTGAGTCCCATAGTGCTCAGAGCCATTTGAACCTGTGGCACAAATTCATGATGAACTAATCCTTAAAAGTCAAAGAAAACTGTCAGCATGGCTTTGAGATTTGACCTTACCTGACGAGTTTTTTTTGGTCTCTGAGAATCTTTCCCGACCTATTATGAAGATGGAACCTTGGTCTCAACATCATAACGGTAGAGCTACGTCTCATCACCAGTTATCATTCTCTTCAGGAACATCTCGTTTTCATTTGCGCGAACCAAAAGTTTTTCACAGATTGCGAGGCGGAGGTCTTTCTAGTCTTGACTCACGAGCCGTGGGACGAACCTGGCGGTAACACGATGCATTCCAAGATGGTATGTCAGGATTTCATGACCTGTTGCAAATGAAATGTTACATTCTTCTGCAATCTGTTGGACATCCAGTTTTCGATTGGCAGGCACAGTTTCATTGACGTATCTGACATGGGCGTCGTCGGTAGAGGTCGAAGGGCGTCGAGAACGAGGGTCATCGTTAAATTCCGTCTGGAGATTTTTAAACTGTAGGAACTACTTGTAACACCGAATATCTCTTAAGAACTCATTACCATAGGCTTCCTGCAACATTTGGTGTGTCTCTGTAAAGGTTTTCTTGAGTTCCACGCAAAAGTTAATGCCTAAGAGCTGCTCCTCTAACTCTTGTCATCTCTAAATCCGAAAACTGTGCGCCAAAAAGCTTCACTCAATACAACAGTGGACAATAACTAACAGGAATACCAACGTCATTTCGCTCTAACACACCACTGGCGCGAAATTACGAATGTTTCGGAATTTTTTGGGCAGATCTCGTACTATTGCGTCAATCTTAGTGGAAACTAAGTTGATCACATTAGAGATAACACAATGATTCCATTGAGAGCGGCAAGTGTTGTTAGCTCGTAGTGTAAGCGTGGAAAGCGATAGTAGAAAATGTTTTCATAGTCCAGAGAGACTGATTAAAGCTAACTTCGCTGGATTTATATGTGATGAGCAGAAGAAAAAAATAGCCGTGTTAAAGAACAATGCACACAACATGCTTCCAACCAGAATGATGTCGACTATTTCAGTATTTTATTGCCCTGCCCCCTCCTCAACAAAAAAGAAGTGGTTCCCACAATACTTCTGATGATAACGGAGACACTTTACAGCATATTTGTCGGTGCTGCATCAGTTTGTAAACTACGGTTTCGCTTCACACAGGATTTCACGTGCTTATTTTACGTGTACATGGAAAGAAACTTTGAACCTCTGTATCTCGGAAACGGAGGAAGATATCAATAAAATTCTCGAGGATATTCGAGATCTGGATCTTAGGAAAAATTTCAGCCATTGGTTATGCATGTCCGTCTGGGAATCCACGGGTCTGTTTTATGAAGGAAAAAAGTTTTAAAAACTGCTTTTCCTGGGGGTTTTCTAAGGAATCGCCCATGAACTAATGATGCCTCAGTAAGTCCCTTAAGGCCCACTGCAGACCAAATAAAATTCAAAAAGAACCAACGGATTTGCACCATTTGCCTAAGCTGTAGGACGTGTGTAATATTCATACTTTGATTCTGTACTGCAGGATAGTGATACCAAGACTATCTTTCTGCTGGGTATACAAATGGTCCTTGGCCCACGGGCTATACGAAAAAGAACCTTGACAATCATCAACAGAACCCAAGTTATAAGTCCCGGAATTATCCTGTTTTTATTCGCGGCGTTTTGGAACATGCAAGACGTCGCATGCGCACAGATACACGACTTGCACGAAAGCTCTCTGAGAGATGTTTTTGTTTAGGGGATTTGCTTTTTTAAGGCACAACTAATTATCTGAGCCGGAAAAGATTAAAAATCACCTGTTAGTTGACACTTCAAGCCTTGAACTGCGTTTCTTCAATCAGATTTCAGAGCGTTTCGTGCTAGCAGTCTGTCGTTGCTAATGAGTAGAGGATTGATTGACATGCAGCGAAAATTGCCAAAATATGCGCTAACTGCCACAACTTAATGCTAAAATTCAGGAAATGTGCACTATAAAATAACAATATTCATCACCTCCGCACTTAAAAGAAATTAACCATTACAAAATACAGTGTAATAACGTAACGATGACATTGAAAAGTACTTTCCAGCCGATGTCCCCTGGTCATGATGCACCAACAAAGATTTACTGACGCATGGTCGGTAACAATCTGTCTTAATAACAACTGTTAGTTATGGCTGTTAAAATTACAACCGATGATTGTCGAAGTAGAGAGGATATAAAATGTAGACTGGCTATGGCAAGGAAAGCGCTTCTGAAGAAGAGAATTTTGTTAACATCGAGTACAGATTTAAGCGGTAGGATGTCTTTCCGGGAAGTGTTTGTATGGAGTGTAGCAATGTATGGAAGCGAAACATGGACAATAAGCAGTGTGGACAAGAAGAGAATAGAAGCTTTCGAAATGTAGTGCTACAGAAGAATGCTGAAGATTAGATGGATAGAACCCATAAGTAAGGACGAGGTACTGAACAGCACTGGTGAGAAGAGGAATTTGTGGCACAACTTGACTAGAAGAAGGCATCTGTTGGTAGGACACGTTCTGAGGCATCAAGAGATCATCAATTTAGTACTGGAGGGAAGCGTGGAGGGTAAAAAACGTAGAGGGAGACCAAGAGACGAATACAGTAAACAGATTCAGAAGGATGTAGGTTGCAGTAGTGATTCGGAGATGAAGAGGCTTGCCCAGAACAGAGTAGCATGGAGGGCTGCGTGAAACCAGTCTCTGGACTGAAGACCACAACAACAACAATGGTTTTAGAGGAATAAATATAGTGTTGCCGGTTAAGTCTGGGAGCATAGTCTGTGAAATATCCAGGATGAACGAGAACATCACACACAAACTTTCAGTATACTGTTATATATTCGTTTTGTTATTACGGTTATCCATGCTCCTGTAAGGTTCCTTCACAACATTGAATAAGCCTGCAGTATGCAATAACCGAAAAGTAAAACACAAAGCAAAAGTGATGCGGCATTGCTGCCGTCGCTGCGAGAAAAAGGCACAGCGTCGTTACATCACTCTTCCAATGGATTCAGTGATCCCGTGCGTATCGGCTAACTCCTCACCAGTACCCCTATCTCTGTATATCACATGCAACGCACAATTAACACAGAGGAAAAACGAAACCCTGGACAGAACCGAACTGTGGTGAACACAAAGCTGAGGAGAACGAGGCAAGGAGGACATTACTTTTGTCTACAGGAGGTACCGTGAGCGGGTGGAAACACTACACACAGTGAAAGCCGCCGACATTGCACTGCTGTGAACTATTTTCAGTGTAATACAGATAAAAAGCTAACTGGGGCAAGAAACAAAACGAGAAGTAATACCTCCGTAGCGAGCTGCAGGAGACGGTGGGTCCCTCACACCAAAATATTCAGAAGGTACCTCTACCCAATCCCTGCAAGTTTGTCGGTGGCGCCGCGCGGGGCAGCCGCCCTGTCTCAGGCGGCCTGCCACGGTTCGCGCGGCTCCCCCCCTCCCCCCGCCCCCCCACCCTTCAGAGGTTTCAATTCTCCTTCGGGCATGGATGTGTGTGCTGTCTTTAGCGTAATTTAAAGTTAGAGTAAGTAGTGTGTAAGCCTAGGGAACATGACCTCAGTAGTTTGGTCCCATAGGAATTTACCACCAAATATTTTGTTGGTGGCTCTCTGGTTCACGTACATCTGATTTCTCCGCTGGCATCGAGCTGACTTCACAACTCCAGCGTAACCTACAAACCAGATACATTTTATGTCCGCTTTCAAACTTCTTTCCAACAAAGATATTTGTTACGTAGGAATCTATAGTTTCGCCTGTACGAAATCAAACAGCAATTTCGAGAGTCTTTATTGCCCTGAGTAACATGTAAACTAAGGTAAAACAATGGACATCCGTGCACAGAAACAATCTAACATTTTTCGTAACATACATATTCAACGTACTCCGTTGGTCAGGAAGCTGTTCTTGACATTGACTTGTTAGGAATTATGACAACAAGTGACTTATGAGAGATGTCTTAAGGTATGTCCAGCTTCTTTGAGGCTGTTGTTGCTATCGCAAGATACCAGCACAGACATTTGCAGCGCATATTGCTTATCTTCCAGTAGTTCCAGTACCATCCAACTTTCTTCAACTATCTGACCAGCGAAACAACTCTTGCAGGAATGAAGATGTGTTACATGATTTGGAACTGCTTTTTACAATAGATCTAAAATTCATATTGACGCGTTTACCAATGTTACCCGAAAGCAATACGTATTTCACTAGCAACGCTAAAATTACACATCACGAAAATAAAAATCTGATATCAAAGTTCCTTGAAATTACTGCAATCAGTCGCCTTTTGATTTTGTTCTTCAATTCTTTTATTGTCCCATTAACGGTTTTGAATCGTCTACCGATTCATCATCACGTGGTACATATTTATTGTCTGCAGCAGGGTGGGAGTCGTGTGGCTGTGGTAATATGTATAAACGAAAGATGTAAGCACTGAGTGTGGTGAGAATTATTCACATTAAGCGATAGATTTTGTTGCTTTACTTCTAGTTATCAGTACCCTTTGGTTGAATGTTGGTGCACACAATATCTTGAAAATATTCATTATGTGTTCCAGGATACTGGCTACACCAACATCCAACCAAAGTTTACTGGTGACTGGAAGTAAAGCAATAAAATCTATCACATAATGTGAATAACTTTCGCCTCACTCAGTGCTTACATCTTTCGATTATACATCTTACCAGAGCTACACGACTCCCACAATGCTGCAGCCAAACAATAAATATGTACCATCTGATGATGAGTCGTTGGACGATTCGAAACCGGCCATGGAACAATAAAAGAACTGAAGAACAAAATAAAAAGGGGACTGGTTGCAGTAATGTCAAGAAACTTTATTCATCACAGTTTCGGTTTTCCTCATCCATAATAGATAAAGGTTTGAAAATCTGATATTACTTAAAGTGGCTTATTCTTGATTCTTAATAAATCAGTATTTAAAAATGTAATTTTGTCGAGGTTAATGACTATGAGCCGAGACATTATAATCACCTCCTTCGTACTGTATTGGTCCACCTTTGGAAAGCATTACAGTAGCTATTCTGCATGGCATTAATTCCATAAGGTATTGTTAGGTTTATGGAAGTACACTATGTGATCAAAAGTATCCGGACATTTGGCTGAAAATGACTTACAAGTCTGTGGCACCCTCCTCCAGTAATGCTGGAATTCAATATGGTGTTGACCCACCATTAACCTTGATGACAGCTTCCACTCTCGCAGGCATACGTTCATTAGCAGCCCATTCTTTACGGAGTGCTGCACGAAAGATAGGTATCGATGTCGGTCGGTAAGGCCTGGCACGAAGTCGGCGTTCCAAAACATTACAAAGGTCTTCTATAGGATTCAGGTCAGGACTCTGTGCAGGCCAGTCCATTACAGGGATGTTATTGTCGTGTAAACACTACACCACAGGCCGTGCATTATGAACAGGTGCTCGATCGTGTTGAAAGATGGAGTCACCATCCCCAAATTGCTCTTCAACAGTATGAAGCAAGAAGCTGCTTAAAACATTGATGTAGGCCTGAACTGTGAAACTGCCACGCAAAACAAGGGGTGCAAGACCTCTCCATGAAAAACACGATTACACCATAACATCATCGCCTCCGAATTTTACTGTTGGCACTAAACATGCTGGCAGATGGCGTTCACCGGGCATTCGCCATGCCCATGCCCTACCATCGGATCGCCACATTGTGTACCGTGTTTCGTCACTGCACGCAACGCTTTTCCACTGTTCAGTCGTCCAATGTTTATGCTCCTTACACCAAGCGATACGTCGTTTGGCATTTACAAGCGTGATGTGTGGCTTATGAGCAGTCGGTCGACCATGAAATCCGTTTTCTCAAAAAAATGGTTAAAATGGCTCTGAGCACTATGGGACTCAACTTCTGAGGTCATCAGTCTCCTAGAACTTAGAACTAATTAAACCTAACTAACCTAAGGAGACCACACACATCCATGCTCGAGGCATGATTCGACCGTAGCGGTCGCACGGTTCCAGACTGTAGCGCCTAGAACCGCTCGGCTACTCCGGCCGGCCCGTTTTCTCACCTCCTCTTAACTGTCATAGTAAAAAGGTATGACTTTGGGGTGTCCGCATATTTTTGATCGTATATTGTATATGGCACGATATGCCTGCACATCGGACATGCTATTCCCTTAAATTATTTCGCAAATTACGGCCCAGTGGTTTGTGAGTGAGGACCTGGTGCTCTTCAAAGTGCTGTTGCATGATTCTGGTTTCTTTGACGTGAGCAATTATCCTGCTGGATGTCACCGCCGTTGCTGTCGGCAAAGGTATCAAACTCGAAGGGACGCCAACAATAACAATAACATATTAAACAGCAACCGTGGTACCTTAAGTTACTACCAGATCCTACAGAAGCCCATATGAATGTCCCTCGTAGCATAATACTGCCCCCATCAGCCCGTGCCCCTGGCGTGCTGCATGTTTCGAGCGGACATTCGCCTGGGTGCCAGCGTCCCCGGACACGACCAGCAACATAATATCTCAAGAAAGGATCAGTTTCCATTCATCGACTACGCTGTCTCAGTGAACTTGGGCCCATTGCAGTCGTCATCGTCGATGTCGTTGGGTCAACATGGGACCCTAGAGGATGACAATTGCAGAGACCCAAGTTCAATAATGTGTGCTGAATGGTTTGTTCTTAAGCAAAAATGCCTACCCATGTGGCACCTCTTTTACAGATTTAAGTCCCTTTGCGTATTTTTATTCGTGTTTCATTTCTTACGAGTTAGAAATTATTATTAATAAAGATTAGCAACACTGGCCTTCGGCATTGTAATAATTGAAGCTTTCGTGTGAGCAATTTTTTGTCGGCCTCACAGACAGTCAGTGAATAAATTATGTCCCCAAAATGGGATCTGAATCTAATTACATTAAAGGAGTCCGACAGCCATTCTACAGGCGACAAAGTGATAATTCATTTCGTAATTTCAAAGAAATCCCACAAGCTGTGGTCAATCGAACTGCGACTTGGAGTCGACTTAGACGTAACTTTCGTAATTAAATGTGTAAAATATTGCGTCAAAGCATTTATTAGTGCTCAAACTTGAGAAATATCTTTTACTCCATCGCATTTTAAGATATCCAGAGACCATATTTATACGTAAAATAGTTTTGTGCTTCACACAGGAAACTGATGTAATTAAATAAAATATTTACAGTCTCGCAACGTGAAAAATATTTAAGAAGTGATAATGTAGCTGTATTTAATTTTAATTTTATTTAGTTATAAACAGATTTTTACTCTGTCATCAAATCTGACGTTTACTCTTTCATCAAATGTACCACACATCGATGCATATCGTAGCCTGTTAGTAGCTGCCACTATGATCCGCATCGAATGAACCCTGCCTAGCTCCCGACACACTCAGATTAAAGCGAAAAGCGGTCGTACAACGGAAACGTTTGATAATTAATAGCCCTAACAAATGAATCCATGGTGTGTTCTTTACAGAAACCAATAGTCACTTTCCGCATTATTTTCGTGTTTCATTTCTTATGAGTGAGAAATTATGAATAATAAAGAGGCAGAATGCCTGAGACAATTAAGCAACAGACGCTCTCATCTCCCATACATCTCGGCAGCAAGCGCTTACGACAGTCCTTTTCCACTGCATCGTGGACTGCATGCGTCGCCTGTCGTTTCTCCACCGTCTCGATACCTCCAACGCTTTGAGCCAAAGCCAAATAGCCAGTCGCAGCAAAAGTATCTCTATCACTCATCTCTTTGCAAGTCTATACAACCAAGTGCTAAGGGTCTGAGAAATCCCCCCTGCTCCATGACCTCCATAGAAACCCCACCAATGCAAACTCACGACCAAATGGGAAACTTCGACACAAAACTTGCCCCCTCTCCTCCGAAAATCTGGCCAATCTCTTATTTTTCCAATCTGGCAATCTCTCATGCTTGAGAAGAGCTACTGCACTAACCAATCCGCGCAGCAGCTGCGCTGTCTTTACTCGGTAAATGGCGCCCGACCAGCTACTGGAGCTCCTATTTTTAGCACTGCCTGACTATCGTTGTTCTCGCTATTTTTTGCAATTCTTGGGCCAACAAAGTTCGTGGCCTGGCAACGAATTGCGGCTGACACGAGTTTTGTCCCCTTACAAGCCACATGCGATCTTATCTATCTTTCTCACCACCCTCACTCCATTCCTCCACGACCCGTGTCTGGCATGCAGCCCGCAAGCATAGAATGATACCATTTTAACAGAATATATCTTCCTGCAAGTCCCAGCTTATTGTTTAGTGCTGTTACTCGATACCTGTCCGTCGGCTGCTTCTGCAGTTTCCCCGAAAAGTCAGCTTGACACGCTACCTTGACGCAAAATACACGGTACCACTGGTCCACACCCGCCTGCATAAATGACTGGTCACTACAGGGCGCTGTCCTACACCATGCGGACAGGGTCTTCAGATCACAGATTCAGTTGTCAACTGGGAGCACCTCTCCAGCCCCTGGCTAGCAAGTGGTCTCTAGTCAGATGGCTCCCCAAGACTGAACCAAATTATCCAGCCGTGTGCTACATCTAAACTAAATTCTCCAAGTCAATCAGATTAACTTTGTAGAGGTTTAGTTTGCTATCTGCAGTAGTCTCTATCACACATTCTGATATCAAAGTTCGATGTAATCAAAGAAGAAGGGAAAAAATATTACTGCCGCATGGTTGATGAATAACTAATGATATTGAGAGTGAAACGACAGCTGGAGCCAACCTGATGCATTTCGGCCTTTAAGTCTTCTAGCGCTTTCACTGCCTTCCAACTACTTTTCATAGCTGCTCACCACAGTAGCACGTGAACAATCTGCCTTCCTTGCTTTTTCAAAGGTGTTCGTTTCCAGACACTGAGCTGTAACAACCTGTGATTCTTAAAAGTCAGTTACGGCAGGGCAGCCCATATCGTAGCTGGAATAATCCTTATTTGCCTTTGCTTCACTTATGCGCTTTCTTTAACGCATCTCTCGCTCTTATAGCCACCAGGCGGCGTTCAATCTGATAATGGTCAGTGGGCAATAATATTTTGGGTCGTCAGGGTGGGTGAAGCTACCATAAAGGGAGGAGGAAACGAAATGAACCTTCTTGGTCTGAGATGGTGTGTGATATTATTTCAGTTATTACATAATAGACTCAAAAAAGTGGCAGTAAGACCCCACTCATGAGTATGATGTTCCACCTCCCTCCGGCCTCTCTGAACGCACTGATTCGGTTAGTAAGACTGTTATAACCCCATTGTATCATCTCCCGGGGCAAGCTGGCCCGTCATTGTTAAAATTGGAAACTGGCACTGCTACGGAGTTGACTCCTCAACTGGTCCCACACATGTTCTATTGGGGACAGATGTTGGGATCTTGTTGGCCACAAGAGTACCTCAGAATCATGTATGTAATTCAGAGAGGTAATTTTGTCTTGCTAAAAATGGCAGCAAGACTTTCACAGGAGAGATAACACATAAGGACGCAGGATGTACGTGGCATACCTTTCCGCTGTCAGAATTCCTTCAGTCACTACCAACTGTGAACTGAAGTCATGCCTGATGGCTCCCCACACTATGACACAATTAGTAACACCTTTGTGTCTTTCCAAAAGGCCGTTGTGTTCTCCCTTTTCGCAAGCTGGCTCACAACTGTTATAACTGGTTCCGATATCCTGCATACTATCACTGGGACGGAGGTGAAGCCTGAGCTGGTCCCAAACACGTTCTATCAGAGATCTGGGGACCTTGATGGCCAGATGAGTACCTAAAAATCACGCAGATAGTTCGCAGGGACACATGCCGTGTTTGGATGAACCTTACCCTGCTGAGAAATAGTACGAGGATATATCCACAAGAGAGGTAACACTTGAGAACACAACAAGGCCGTGACATACCATTGTGGTGTCCCAGTTCCCAGAATCCTTACTATCTATGATCTGAAGTCGTACTGGACAACTCCTCACACTATGTGACCAAGAATACACCGCTCTGTCTGTCCATCGCACTGGCAAAATGGGACATGCTTACCAACGTTGGTTGTATGTGGTAGGGCAGAATCACATTTCATTGCTAAAACAAAATGTCACTCATGCTTCCCAGTCATGAAATCACTCCAGACATAGTATTTATGTTGTGGTGTTAATGGTAGACTAGGCATGGCATAATAATTGACTAGTGAGCTGTTGTAGTCTACAACCAATGCTGTCTCATGGTGATGATGTTTGGTTTGTGGGGTGCTCAACTACGTGGTTATCAGCGCCCATACAAAGTACCAATTTTTTCACAGTTCAGTTTTTTTCACTGTCCATTCTGGCCACTGTCACAAATGATGAGTATGATGATGAAATGATGAGGACAACACAAGCTACCTGAAGGCCGGCCGGTGTGGCCTAGCCGTTCTAGGCGCTACAGTCTGGAACCGCGCGAGTTCTATAGTCGCAGGTTCGAATCCTGCCTCGGGCATGGATGTGTGTGATGTCCTTAGGTTAGTTAGGTTTAAGTAGTTCTAAGTTCCAGGGGACTGATGACCTCAGCAGTTAAGTCCCATTGTACTCAGAGCCACTTGAACCATTTGAACAAATACCCAGTTCCTGTGCAGGGAAAAATCCCCAACCTGGCCGGGAATCGAACCTGGGACCCCATGATTCAGAGGTAGCAACGCTAGCGACTTGACCACAAGCTGCGGACGCGACCAATTCTATGGAGTGACACAAAATGTTGGGGAGAACATTACTTAATCTCAGGTAGCAGGTACTGATTTGAATAGTTTAGATTGTGCTTAGTGAACAACATGATGATCGTCCCTTGTTGCGTTTACACGTGGCCAATTCCTACTGTCACATTCCCATTCAGTCTAACATCAGGACGTTGTCATGTCCAAATATTCCAAAAATCTGGATGTAGCATGATTCGACCAGTTGGCCAAGTGGGTACACACTACAAGGCCGCTTTCAAACTGTCAAGTGCTGATAGCGTGGTATCGCCATGTCCTCCATAGCGATCACCTAGCATCTGACACTTTGCATGCCCTTTAAATATCCTACCTCGCCTGGAAACAGCACTAAACATGAACAACAGTAATGCACTCTGATGATCGTTCTATCTGTCACAGAGAATTGCGACACTCACCATTTATATGCCCATTAATGTTCTGTAAGTATACGAAGTTACATTAGCATCCGACCATGTCTTCAGGGTGCATCATTCTTTCTGTCAGGCATTTTATGGCATTTCAGTTAACAATGATACGAAGGGGAAATTTCAGCTATTCTAATCTTTATGTAGAACATAGTCAGCAGTATATCAAGGTATTATCTAACCACAGTTCAAGTTTCCGCCATTAGTCAGCGCTGTTGTCATGGCACTGCAGCTCTGACGGTGGTAGGAAATTAAAAATTCCTAGAGAGTGGATGGAGGGAAATTAAAAAATTCGAGATATCACTGGCAGAAAATTTCAAAATAAAAAATGGTACTGGCTGGAAATTCCGTGTGAAAAACGGCTTTAAAAAATTGAATTTTTTTAAATTAAAAATTCAAGGTGGTGGACCTAACCCAGATGTACTTTGTAACAAAACACAAGTGGCATTTCTGCAGTATATTAATTGTTCTATAACTAAACTCCATCCGAACAGGCCTTGGAAGGCCCTACAGTACCGACCGGGAGCCTTGTCATCCTCAGCCCACAGGCGTCACAGGATGCGGATATGGAGGGGCATGTAGTCGGCACACCGCTCTCCCGGCCGTATGTCAGTTTACGAGACCGGAGCTGCTACTTCTCAATCAAGTACCTTCTCAGTTTGCCTCACAGGGGCTTGGTGCAGTCCCCTTGCCAATACTGCTCCGCAAACCAGGTCAACCACCCCAAGTGCTAGCGCAGTCCGACAGCGCTTAACTTCGGTGATCTGATGGGAACCTGTGTCACCACTGTGGCAAGGCCGTCGACAGTTGTTCTATAAGGTCTTGGAAATATATATGGTTTGTATATTCCCACTACCGACAAAATTCATAGGCTAAGCAACATTTATTGCTGACTAAGGTTCAATTGTTGTACCACACTTGGCAAGTACAACGGACTTCCAAATTAAATAGTTCCACATTTAAATTGTCCGCATTATTTATTAAAATACACTCCTGGAAATGGAAAAAAGAACATATTGACACCGGTGTGTCAGACCCACCATACTTGCTCCGGACACTGCGAGAGGGCTGTACAAGCAATGATCACACGCACGGCACAGCGGACACACCAGGAACCGCGGTGTTGGCCGTCGAATGGCGCTAGCTGCGCAGCATTTGTGTACCGCCGCCGTCAGTGTCAGCCAGTTTGCCGTGGCATACGGAGCTCCATCGCAGTCTTTAACACTGGTAGCATGCCGCGACAGCGTGGACGTGAACCGTATGTGCAGTTGACGGACTTTGAGCGAGGGCGTATAGTGGGCATGCGGGAGGCCGGGTGGACGTACCGCCGAATTGCTCAATACGTGGGGCGTACATCGATGTTGTCGCCAGTGGTCGGCGGAAGGTGCACGTGCCCGTCGACCTGGGACCGGACCGCAGCGACGCACGGATGCACGCCAAGACCGTAGGATCCTACGCAGTGCCGTAGGGGACCGCACCGCCACTTCCCAGCAAATTAGGGACACTGTTGCTCCTGGGGTATCGGCGAGGATCATTCGCAACCGTCTCCATGAAGCTGGGCTACGGTCCCGCACACCGTTAGGCCGTCTTCCGCTCACGCCCCAACATCGTGCAGCCCGCCTCCAGTGGTGTCGCGACAGGTGTGAATGGAGGGACGAATGGAGACGTGTCGTCTTCAGCGAAGAGAGTCGCTTCTGCCTTGGTGCCAATGATGGTCGTATGCGTGTTTGGCGCCGTGCAGGTGAGCTCCACAATCAGGACTGCATACGACCGAGGCACACAGGGCCAACACCCGGAATCATGGTGTGGGGAGCAATCTCCTACACTGGCCGTACACCACTGGTGATCGTCGAGGGGACACTGAATAGTGCACGGTACATCCAAACCGTCATCGAACCCATCGTTCTACCATTCCTAGACCGGCAAGGGAATTGCTGTTCCAACAGGACAATGCATGTCCGCATGTATCCCGTGCCACCCAACGTGCTCTAGAAGGTGTAAGTCAACTACCCTGGCCAGCAAGATCTCCGGATCTGTCCCCCATTGAGCATGTTTGGGACTGGATGAAGCGTCGTCTCACGCGGTCTGCACGTCCAGCACGAACGCTGGTCCAACTGAAGCGCCAGGTGGAAATGGCATGGCAAGCCGTTCCACAGGACTACATCCAGCATCTCTACGATCGTCTCCATGGGAGAATAGCAGCCTGCATTGCTGCGAAAGGTGGATATACACTGTACTAGTGCCGACATTGTGCATGCTCTGTTGCCTGTGTCTATGTGCCTGTGGTTCTGTCAGTGTGATCATGTGATGTATCTGACCCCAGGAATGTGTCAATAAAGTTTCCCCTTCCTGGGACAATGAATTCACGGTGTTCTTATTTCAATTTCCAGGAGTGTACATGTAGCTTGATTACTGGCTGAGTGGAGTTCGATTCTTATACCACACATTAAAACCATCCAATAATTTCATCAAAAAAATAACAGTTAGGTCTATAACTTTAAAAAAACAGACATAAGCACTACTGGTGACCCTCTTTATAGCTTAAAGTGTGCTTGTCGATGAGAATTACCAAAGTAAACAATCCTATTCCAAATCTAAATTGATCAAAAACTTTCCTCTAGAACCGATATCAAGGTCAGCCAAGCATTATATCGACCCATACTGGGATAATAACATCATACTTCAGTTCAAAACATTTGTCATCTTCAAGTATCGCACGGTGGAAACTGCATGGCCCATTAATGGAATAGCATACTGGACAGTAGTAATACAATTTTGTACAAGTAAGAAAAGAGGATTTTGAAGCTTTCAGAGGCACGAAGACATAATACCGATTCATTACTAGTGTATTAATTTCATCTTTCAGTATACAAAATTTTCCATATTCTGCTGATAATTCATTACAGTGACCCTCATGCTTAACTTTATCTTGCAGTTCATTTGTCAATACATTATCATGTTATGGAAAAATTCAGGTACTGGATCTTGAAATTTGGAATGAAAGTGATTGGAATTTCATTTACACAGCCTGTTAATGTGGAATGGATTGGAACATAATTCAACAGGTAAGAAAGTAATGTAATGGAATACGTCAAAGGAGACTGGAATGAATCGTTTGGAATGGAATGGTTAATAGTGGAATGAGTAGCAACAGAATGGTTTCATATAGAAAGGATTGGAACAATTTGGTTTGGAACTGACCAAAATTGATCAGAATGGAATGGAACAGAATGAGTCAGAATGGATCCAAACAGATCAGGACAGATAAAAACTGAATGTATTGTAGTGGTTTGGAACAGAATGGGTCAGAATGGAACAGAGGGGAACAGTTAAGAAGAGAATGATTTGGAAAGGAATGGATCATAATTTTTTTCACATAGACCGTTTAAAAACAGAACTGGCTGGAATCTCATTCACACAGACCTTTTGAAAGAAAAGATTGGGTAGGGAAATGATGATACTACTCTGAACCATTCTTTTGCATTCCACTGAGATCCAGTTCATTCTGTTTGATCTGTTCTGTTCCATTTTGTTCTGTTCTAATCCAGTCTTATCAACTCCATTCCAGTCCTTTCTATTCTTATCCATTTCATCCCAATCATTCTCCTTTAATCTGTTCACTTCCATTCTGTTCCAAACCACTGTGTTTCATTCTGTTATGATATGTTTCAATCCATTCTGATCTTTTCTATACAACCCATTCCATTCCGACCCACTGCACTCTGAATCATTCTGTTCTGACACGTTTCATTCCACGCTGACCCATTATGTTCCAGTTCGTACCATTCTGTGTTAGCGATATGCGTGAATGACATTCTGATCCATTTTGTTGCCAGTTTTAAGGTCCCATAGCTGCATTTTGCTCTAATGTGATGATCTACGGACCAACTTTTTGTACTGGAAGAAGAAGTGAAGCATTAGGGTTACTATATTGTCTGAAATCAGCAGAAGAAGGCAAACAGTTTTCTTTGAAAGATGAAGGTAATATCTTGGTATGGAGTCAGTATAATGTTTTGGTGAGTTAGAGCGCATCACAACCCTTATTTACATCTAAACCAATGTTTGTTACTACTGTTCAGTATGCTATTCAATCGATGTGTCACGTAGTTTCCATTGGGTGACAGCTGAACATGACATACGTTTCAAACGACATAAAGTTAATACTCTTGCAGGGGTCACTATAATGTTTGGCTGCTTGATATCGGTTTTAGAGACGAGTTTTTGATGAATTTAGATGTGTGAATAACATTATTGCTTTACTAGTTCTCGTAGACGAGTGTACTTAAGGCCTTAAGATAGATCAGCAGGAGCACCAGTGTGTTTTTTGCAACGTTTGCGAGGAGCCGGGCCTAGCAGTGTATTTAACACTAAATTCTAGAATCTACATATGTAAATGATGCTCTAAGCCCCCCCTATTCTAACCCCGACTTTTGCTGTTGCACAAGGATAAAAAAAAATACGCGAACTGACTCTAATCAACCCTGCCAGTGGAGTAGAAGAGAGTTTGGCACCTGCAATAATTTAATTTGATAAATAAGTAAAATAAACGAAGGTTTCATTAACATAGTGAGGAATGATAGGGTTGCTCTTCCGATTAACAGAATGAAAGTTCTGTCCAAAATAACAATATGATTTATTAAGACTAAACACAAAATAATAAACAAAAACACATGAAACATTTACAATACATCAAATTGGCTCAAATTGGATACTCAAACAAACGCTGTGAATGTGAAGTTGTCCCTAAACTAGATTGTGAGGATTATGACGAAGTGGTATGTGGAGCCAATTCCTTGCAACTCAAATCTTAAGAGAAAACACATAGCCAACCCAACATTAATTGCTGCTACCCAAGACAGAACAAAGTTAGAAAAAGACGAACAGGCGCGCTCTGCTGAGCTCTGATTATCACCTAGGAAAATCCCTGTCTGCCGGTGCTGCGGACATACCTTACCAATCTGTCTTCCTAACTGCAAGAACACGATTTGGCGTACCGGAGGCGATGGCTGGTTGCTTCGACGTCCTCGACCGAAAGGCGAGAGCCGACTACCTAGAGCACCCGTACAGGCCGAACACACAACATTCCCGCCCCCACGACAGTGGCCGTCGTTAAACGTTCCAATCTGCAACTCGAAAACCGGCGGAAAATTCCACTCTATTGCCGGAGCAGTACCATTCCACCAATGGAGATTCTTGGCGCCAATTTCTGCGCTGATTTTGCTACGTCACGGAACTGTGCCCTGAACAAGCCAATCACAGTTACTATTTTGCAGAAAGCGCGGTAATTTTCCCGCCACAACTGCCTGGGTACACAAGTCATTCCCAAAGTGTTTTCGCTAAGTTTCTGCGAAGTAATGGAACCTCTAGCCCAGCCGCTACTTCAGACCCCTCCGGGCGTGTCTTATGACAATGTCGGCGTCTGCAAAGCATTCACTCGACTTCCTCACACCCGTCGGCTTAACCCTTTCCAGATCAGCAGAGCCCGCCTGTCACCGGACCACCCGGGTGATGAGAGACGCTGCATGGGAAGTCCGCGTGTGAAGGAATAGCGACTTTTCACTGCATGCAATTAGAGAGGAAAATCGTAAGATAGAAATATGAGAGGGGGCTCATGCCACCTCTCACATTACAAAATCAGTTTTTGTATTTTAATGAATTTGTTAGCTTGAAACAGTTTCTCAGATTTGGAAAAACCTTACTTTCTCGGAAGAATGCTTGTAATTTCAGATAAAGACACCAACATGTATAACGTGACTGTTATTGTGTTACAATGGAATAAGGAAATATATTAAACTTCCTTTATAGAGGGGAATGTCTGAGGAGTATTCCAAGGTACAATACTCCCTCCCCTCTTTTACAAAATTGTGGAATTCACGCATAATGGTTATATGATTACATTAATATTTAATGCACCTATTTCCTGTCGCATCCGACGATTCCTTTTTTTGCCTTTAGTCCGAGAATGAGACAAATTTGGAAGACTCTATATAGACATGTCCATCTATGCTCTACAAGCCACCTTATGGTGTGTGGTGGAGGGTACTCCGGACCACTAATCTTTCCCCCTCTTTCCTGCTCCATTCGCACGTTGCGCATACGAATAATGATTATTGTTAGATCTCTGTATGAGTTCTAGTTTTTTATCTTCTCGTCGTGTAGATTTCGCAAGAAGTATGTGGCAGAAAGTAATATGTTGCCAATTTCAACAGTAAAACTTACCGTGATGCACACCCCTTTCTTGAAGCGACTGCCACTTAAGTTTGTTGAGCGTCTCTTGTTTCCTAAGCCACTTCTTTTGTGAATCAATTAGGTTTCCTTAGGATTTACTCAATGAATATCAACCTGAGATCTGCGTTTCCTACAATTTTTTTATGTGAGCATTTCACTTTGGATCGCTTCGAATGGTTACTTCAAGGTATTTTATGGTAAATGCTGTTTTCAGTAATTTATTGCCATTAGTGTTACGAACAGATGTGGATCTCTTCGACTATCTATGCACAGTACTTTACATTTACTTACGTTTATGGCTAACTGCCAGTACCTGCATCAACTGATGATCCTGTATAGGTCTTTCTTCTTTCCACTAGTTCTGCTGGACATGCAAATGTAGGGGCCAGCACGCCGTTACTGTACTCAGGATCGTCGTGGCAGATTCCTAAAAACGTTGGTGAACCCAGTAAAAGCGGGATCAATTGTAAGATATGTTTATTCAGTAAATTTACAATCCAGATGGAGTCTTCCGTTTTCTAACAGGTCCTGGGGACGGAACATGACGTAAGTCTGGTACTGTGGTTCTCTGACTGGACCTCTGAGAGGACGCGGCAGTGCTTGGCTCTCCTGCGGCTCCTCTCAGCTTCCCACTTCACGTTTTGGAGTGCCGGATGCTGTGACGCCCTATGCTGTTGCCCTAGAGGAATTGCATGTTGCCGTGTTGTCGGCTGTCATGATGAGCAATGCTGTTGCCTCTCAGGTGTCGTGGTGTCGTGCTGTTCGCTGAACCTGACCCGTCCTTCAGCAAGATGGCCGTGGATCGGAGGCTGCAAAGTTAGAGCAACTCGTGCCACAACTCAGTGTCATGGCGACAGTCTCCTGAAGGGCTCATCAGTGGTTACTGCCATTCTAGTCTAGAAGATATGTTCTGGCAACTCCTCTGTCATTAGTGTAGCGGAGATGTACTGGAGAACTGGAACAATCTTGCATATATTGTTACCTAACAATAATCATAGGATCGAGTGTGAACAAGGTGAACACCATCGATCCTTCTAATCGAGTGACTACTGGCCTGTCGGCCGGCATATTTCTTTGGAGAAGGGGTATTGCTACTAGACGTCATTCTAATTCAAATTTTCCACATCACTTGTCTCAGACACAGTCTTGAGCAGTTTACCTCCTGCATCCAACCAACCTCTCTCTATCCTTACCCGGAATGACTTCCGTCAGTCGCTGCAGCTGACCTCTTAACCCCTGCTACGAAATTATAGCTCTTGATATTCACCCCACACAACTGAAAACAACGAATTCTTAGTCGCATCAGTAATCAAATTTAAAAACACATCTAGCAACTGACATACTCTGTTTCTTACTTCAAATGTTCCGAGTATAAGTCTCAGTGATCACTTAAGGCTGTAAGGAGTACATCCAGCTGCCTCGAGAACAAGACTCCAGTTCCCAGCGGTAGACTTTGTATTCAACTAGCCCGAAATGCCTGCTAGAGAATTACGACCTATGATAACATGTCTGAGCATTATAGTCGGCATCACTTGGGAGAAAGTAACTGCCAGTGAATCCTCATTCCCCTCTATGAACAAGAAAGGAAATAACACATCATTAATCTAAAGAATCCGTATGCACAATGAAGCACGTATGTAACATAGCAGCGATGGCGAGGCATTGTAGCATCTGTGACCAGAGAGTATGCGCTTGACCGCGCGAGTGTTGCGAGCGGTTCTCAGTCTGTCAGGCAGTCGTTGCGAGTCTGTAGCTCTGTATAGTTGAGGGCTGTACTCTGTCAGTAGTCGTCGCGTGCAGTACGCCAGTAGTCGTCATGCAGAGCGGTCGGTCAGTGGTAGCAGTCCAGTGGGATTGCGTGATGTGGTCTGGCGACAACACTGGTCAAGATGCTGAATGAGGTATACTGTTAATTAAGATAATCATCGGATAATGTAAAGTTTAACTATTGTAACTAATTTTCAACAAGTGCCCCCAATAATAACTTTGATTTCAAAAGCAATTTTACATAAAATTTTCATTTAATTGAAGTAACTATTTCGTTCCACTTCCCTTAAACAAAAGTTTCAGTTTTCAATTAGATTACAAAAGAAAAAAAAAGGGGAATATTATTATTTGCAATGCAGTTCCTCCAAGCGGTGCGCAACAACAAGAGCAGAAATTTGACTAGCTGTTACAATGAGGTAAGAATTTAATTCTGATTTTTGCACAGGGCCAAACACCGATATTTCGGTTTAATTGAATAATCATTATCACTGAATGAACTTTCATTATTTTAGTGGGAGCTTACACCAGAGTCAGATTGCGAATTTCACATTTTTGTTGTCATTAAATTTAATTGCTAGGGAGGTTACGTTTGGCTCCTATTCATTTATTATTTCTGTCTTTAAAATTTCAGTGGAGAGGTTACACTTAGCGCAATGTCCATTAGCATTCTTAAATAATATTGTCTTTCATTATAAATTATGCTAGGGAGGTTACACTTGGCTCGCATTTCTATTAAGTATTGTCATTTTCCTTTTAAGAAAATTACGGTGGGGAGGTTACACTTGGCGACACCCAGTCCAGGATCGTATTTCGTTGAGAGTCTTTTGAGCGACAGTCAGATATCTGCTCTTATTTGCTTAGATATAATTAGGATTTGGCGCAACGCTTTTATTAACTTGTGACTTTCTTTCTACAGGTCAACGGCAATTCGTTGCTCTATTGTATTTGTGTGTTGCTTTTGCATTTGTGCTTATTTGTTTTTGAATAATTGTGACTATTGTAAAAATGCCGCGAAAGACTGTGAATAGTGTATCGCGAGGTATTATGAACGAAATTACCGACTTAAACAACGTGACCAATAGTAATTGTGACACGCAGTGTAATGATGACAATCCTGCGTTCACTGACAATCAATGCATTCCAACCACTAGTGATGACTTTTACCCTGATAATGAACAAACAAACTCAATTGTCTCGTCTGTTAATTTGACGACAATTGATGACGCAGAACGCTCTATTGTAATGAGCGCTGTCCAGCTTAACACACCCGATTCGGAAAACTCAAGTAATGTACAGACAAATTTGTCTAATGAAAATGAACAGATCACACAAAGTAGGACAGATTTATTTAATTCCGAAACAATGACTGATAGTATACATTTGACTGACAAACCTTTTTGTAAATTTCAAAATGACCAAATGGTTACAGAAAGTGAAACAATTCCAGATCCACTATTGAACAGCACAGAGAATAGAAATGCTGACCTTGAGTCGAATCCAATTATGGCTTTGTTGCGACAAATGAGCAAACAACTTAGTGAACAGGACGAAAAATTTAATAAAATTAATGAAAAACTTGATAAGCAGAACAAACGACTGGAAGAAGAGAACAAACAATTTAGAGAACGGAACAAACAATTTTCTGAATGTATTAAACAGCCGAGGGAAAAACACGATAACCTTAATGAACAGAACAAACAAGCTAGCGAACAGATTACAGCTGTTACCATACAATGTCAGGACACTAAAGTACAATTACGTGTGAATACTAAGACTTGTGCTAATAACAGTAATGAAAAGGTTGGCACTGTTGCACAAGAATTAAATAGTACACATGTAAGCACAACAGAATCACATAAAGACGAAGTTAATGTAGTCACTGAACAATGTTCAGCAAACGCAACACTGATACACGAAATTAATGCAGTCACTGAAGAATGCCCTAAAAACGCAGTACAGATACGCGACGAGTTTAATTTGAAGTCACTGGAAGTTTCACACACTGTGAATACGGAATTTGTTAATAAAAGTGAACGACACAACAACCAAATTGACGAAAGTATTACAGTAACAGAGTTAAAAACTATTTCAGTCACCAATACGTCACAGAATCCGCCACTTTGCGAACAATTGTCAGACTCGCGCAGCGTGTATCATGTGAGCAATTTACAGAGACTACGAGACGTAAAATCCGAAAAGCCACGCGACTTAAAATCTGAAAAGCTACGTAACTTGAAATCCGAAATGACACAGACGAACAGATTCACACACAAACCTGAACGTGTTTTCAAATTCAATGACGAGAACGTAGATTTCGAGCAATTTGCATTTGTAAGAAAATGTAAGGAATTTAATAATGGCAGAACACAGATACACGATTTGCACTGTATAAGACAATTTATTTTTGTACTTTCACCGCTATTACCAGTAATGCAGAAACTAGCTTTGAACCAGAGGGGACAATTTGCTATTGTATTTTCATCAGCATTACGTATTATGCAGAAACTGGAATTAGCAAGAATACAGCGATTTACTTTTGGAATTTTACCGCTATTGCTTGCAACGCAAAAGCTAAAATTTATTTGCAGTGCGTAAATGACCTCAGGGGATTCATTACGCTTTAATGAATATGTGCCGTAGCGAGCATAGGGCCCCGAGCTGTAGTAGTGCTATTTCATCTTTAGTTTTCTGCACTGCTGCCTTTTCTTCTACTATCCTTTATATCTATCAAAACTGCTCTTCAACTATTGCTCTATCTAGGATTAAGAATATGTAAAGAAAACCCGATGTGACAAATTTTTAGCGAATGTGACAATTTTCATTAGGCACTCCAGAATCACGAGAACTTAAATAACAGATAAAAATCGTAATCATCAGTATGTGTAAAATTAACAGCAAACGCATTTTTTGGTAACAATAGACGTTTTCCACCACAATAGCATGAAAGTCAACCGCTTAGCATACCTAACCAACAATGCAGTCTACAAGGTCAACCAAACTTTAATGTTTCGCCGCGTGCACGTATAGTCCCAGCTCCAACAAATAGTAACGCATGGCAGCAAAGAAATAACTACGTAGAGATAACACACTATTTCAACTCGTATCGCAATGCGCCGTATAGAAATTACTGCCATGACAGACGTAAAAATAACGAGCACAATTCTCGGCGTACATTTAATAACAGTCGATCTTATGAGCAGCAACAACATCAGCAACAACACATTATCATGAATGATCCAGACAATAGGTGTCATCGATAGCGTAACACGTCAGTAAAAAATAACAGAACAGTTCATATAGTGGATATGCCACAACATTCTCCCGTAAATAATAGCACGTACGACAGAATTTGACCAGACACAGCACAGATTGCATATTACAGTAACGCAAACATTACTTTTGACACGCAGAATTTTGCTCACGAGAATGTTATGTGAAACATGGTTTGTTGAATGCTCCACTTTTATCGCACCCCGATCTTACTAGAAATTTTTCCATTGCCACCGACAGTTCCAACACCGCTTTAGGCGTACACATTTTCCAGGAAATTGAAGAAGATGGTTCTACTATAATTAAAAACATCGCATTTGCAAGTCGCATTTTGTCACCTGCTGAACGAAATTATTCTGTTACAGAACTTGAAACATTATGTGTTGTATGGGCTTTTACGAGATTTCGGCACTTTCTTTATGGCAGACATACCACCGTTAACACAGACCACAGAGCGATACAATTTTTACTTTCGGCTAAATTCACTCACGACAGGTTAAGTAGATGGAAACTATATTTACAAGAATTTAATTTTACGATTGTCCACATTCCCGGCACACAAAATGTTATAGCAGACGCACTATCGCGTTCTCTCGGCAACAATCAGCAAGACGTAGCAACCAACTTCTGCAAAACAAATTTCAGTGTCATGTACATTCAGCAAGTTGCATTTGAAAACTTTATTTCATCGTCATTACAGGACATAGCAAAGGAGCAAAACAAAGACAACGTATAGAAAGAAATTAAACACCTTTGGCAAGATAGAAAAAATGTTACGATTAGGAACCACTACACTGTACGCAATGACATTCTGTTTCGCCGCTCTCATCCTGACAGCAACAATTGGTTATTATGCATTCCTGACGAACTGGTTAACAAATTAATTTGGTACACTCATTTAAGTTACGCACATTACGGAGCACGAAAATGTTTTCTTATACTGAGACAGAACTGTTATTTTACTAACATGGAAAAACGTATACGACGAGTTTTAGCGTCTTGTAAAATTTGCCAGAAAGCTAAATCAGACACCACTTCACATATTCCTCCATTATATCCCATTATACCTGTTAAATTAAGACACATGGCCGCAGTAGATATTTTTGGTCCGATTCCGAGAACTAACAGAGGTTTTTGCTACATCTTTGTCACTGTTGAGCTCACTTCAAAATTTGTTACTTTCACTCCATTACGCAAAGCTACTGCTAAAACTGTTTCGAAAGCATTTGTAAAACATTTTCTATTTCATATAGGGCATGTGATGAAAGTAATTTCTGACAATGGATCACAATTTCATAGTAGTGTATGGACACGCATGTTACGAGCTAGAAACATTTCTCCGATTTATATATCCAAGTACCACGCTTCTTCGAACCCCTGTGAAAGATTAATGAAAGAAACTGGTAAACTGTGTAGAGTATACTGCCACAGAAGACATATTGATTGGGATACACACATACTCTCATTCCAAGACGTAATTAATTCCATTCCAAATGAATCCACTATGCTATCTCCGTCTGTTATACTGAAAAACGTTGAACCACCAAACAAAATTAAAGAATTAGTAAACTTCCCTAAATGTCGTCGACTAAGACACCACGAAATAATTGACATTGCGCTGAACAACATCAAACGTGCCGCAGAGCGCCGGAGAAGACAGCAAAAACAGGTTTGTACACGCCGCGACTTTCACGTTGGACAGAAAATATTAATACGCACACATTATTTATCCAGTAAATTAAAAGGTAAGTGCAGTAAATTTGAACTTCTGTACGCAGGTCCATATCGGATTCGCAGCATCCCTCACCCCAATGTTGTACACGTCGAAACTTTGAGAACTAGAAAATCGAAAGGCAACCACCATATCTCAAACATTAAACCGTTTATTGAATGAAGACACTTTTTGATTCAACACACTATGATGTCATTTATTAATGCAATTATTTCACTTGACTAATTACTGATGATTATCGTATTTTTTCTTGGCAAGTGCCCGGCAAGGTAAGGTTAGCAGGTCGCTTTTCTTGTCGTTACACATCAGACTGTGCACATTTTCCACTTTTTTTGTGTATATGATTGTATTCCAGTTTTGTTTATATGCACTGTGAAATAGTTAAAATATAACACACCTGTGACTTTGACATTTTTTGCCTTATGACATCTCAACATCGTGACTGTTTTACATTTTTGCTGCTGCATTGTGATATTATCTGTACATTTTGCCTCTGAACACTGTCAATGCCTTTGACATATTACGTTTTCTGTCATGTTATGCTGTATGGTTAATTATGTTACCATAAACCAGTCATTATTTAGTGGGTATATGATTTAAATGCAAGACATTAATCTCTGTTCATCAATTTCAGTAAGAAATGGTGCGTGTAAGAAATAAATTCAACAGAAATGGGAATTTCACCTACGGAATAAACGATAGAAGATGCAATAACTTTATGAGGAAGAGTAAATGGATCAGGATTAACAAGCATTAACAAGAATATACTATACTCATTGTAGAATAGCAGTCTTAAGTAAATTTTTCTTTCAGAATACAAGGTGATTGATGCATGCTGTCAGACTGAACTACACATCTTAGTTTTAGTGATGAAATATGCTAGAGATAAGGAATAGTTGTATAATGAGTAATGAAGTGATTTTTTGCAGATGATAATGAATACTGATGAATAATGATGAAGGATATGGTATTATGAATAATGAAGTTTTTATTTACAGGTGATGATAATAGTGAAGTTATGATAATATGGATAATGAAGTGATTGATAATGAAGTTTTTTCTTTACAGATGAGGATAATGTTGAAGTTATGTATTTATGCTATGTAGTTATTTAAGTATTTGTTGCAGTTTGTTTTGAGAGCAGGTGTTATATTGCATAGTAGGATGACGGAAATTTTTTGAAAGGACAGCTATGGAGCACATTTTATACACATTTCACTACTTGTTAATTCGAAGTTCACTACTTTTCAGTATAGTGTGCGTTTCTTCTTTCAGGTCAATAATCCATTTTGTATTTTTTCCAGGAGATGCTTGTCATGATACTTACTAAAACTGTTACTTATTATACCTGTTCTAGTACTTGCATTTTTTTTTTTTACCCATTTGTGTTTACCATTTATAAATGTAATCACATATACTGCCTTGTTACATAACCTTGCTACAGCTGACTCATGACGAATGACGTTACCTATCCTCATTTGCAGCAATAGGTCAAAAGCAAAAAGTGTTATGCCTCAGCAATTAATTATCGATCCCAACGCAATGCATTGCTAACAAAAAAAAAAATGTATCAACAGTCCCAAATAGTGATACCAGTTTGAGAAAATTCTGAATAATACTGATTAGGTCTGAATAGTATGTCACTTGAGTAATGACTTCTTAATGAGACAACAAAAATACACATATATATAAAATAATGCTTAGTAACTGGTTAGTAAGTGCCACTGTTATTGTAATGAGACTACTTGTAATCCCCATGATTATTAATGCTATGACTATAATTAACTGATTTTTAATAATGACTTCGTAATGATCTGAATAATACTGAATGAGGAACAATGCTTTATACTATTCGATACCTGATGGCCACTGAGTGCCAATAATTAGTGTTACTTAATGAATTGTTATTAATTATGCCATTAATTAGCTCTTGTTTTCAATGTTCATACTTTGTAATTGGAAATGAATGTGACTGTTTAATAATGCTTTGTAATTAGAAGAAGGCTAATGATTCTTACTAGATTGGAATGACACATAATTAATTAACTATGCTATTGATTAATAATGCTTTGTAATTAGGAGAAGGTTAATGATTAATACTGTATTGAAATGACAAATGATTAATTAACTATGCTTTATAATTGGAAATGAATGTGACTGTTTAATAATGCCTTGTAATTAGGAAAAAGCTAATGATTATTACTATTGAAATGACAAATGATTAATTAATTATGCTATACTTTATAACTGGAAATGAATGCGATTGTTTCATAATGCTTTGTAATTAGAAAGCTAATGATTATTACTATTGAGATGACAAATGATTAATTAACTATGCTTTATAATTGGAAATGAATGTGACTGTTTAATAATGCTTTGTGATTAGGAAAAAGCTAATGATTATTACTATTGAAATGACAAATGATTAATTAATTATGCTATACTTTATAACTGGAAATGAATGCGATTGTTTCATAATGCTTTGTAATTAGAAAGCTAATGATTATTACTATTGAAATGACAAATGATTAATTAACTATGCCATACTTTGTAACTGGAAAAGAATGCGATTGTTTCATGATGCTTTGTAATTAGGAGAAGGTTAATGATTAATACAATATTGGAATGACAAATGATTAATTAACTATGCTATACTTTGTAACTGGAAAAGAATTCGATTATTTAATAATGCTTTGTAACTAGGAAAAGAAGATTACTGATTCTATGTAAAACAATTAATGAACATTTTTCTGTAATACTACATACATGGTACAGAAATGTTCAATAACTGGGCTATGAATGCCGCAAACTACTACTGTAATTGACAATATTATGTGACTTAATGTCCTTCACCTCTTGAGCTAACTACCCTGAATTACTGCGATGTCCATTTGTCCTGTTTATCCTAGTGATCATGGAGCACTATCTTTGGTTTTGCACTAATTCTACGTTGGTGTGCCTTGTAAGAGCGTGGTGTTGACACGACATGCTGTCCACCACCGTGAGCGATGAAGACGTTATTATGGTCCCACTGTTTGGTGTACCTAATGTACTGCCAAAATGAAAACATGAAACATTAATACGACAGTTCAGTGTCTTGGCTACACTGATAAATTCTGAGGGGAAAAGAACTTCAAGTTGTGTCACTTGGTGTTGTGCTTCTGTGGAAAGATATGGACTTTCAAAACAGCTGTGTGCAATCTAAAGTGCTACAACCATGATGCAATCCTTCCCTTTCCTATCCTAATTCTTGTCACATAGTGAAAATCATTTTTGCTAACATTATTTATGTTCATGGCTATACATTTTTTCAATTCGCTAAACTCCAGTGCGAGTACACTTATGTCACTGGTCGACATGATTTTTTTTTTGCTGTTATGTTTATTTATTGCCAAAATGCTAAAGACATTTTTTTGATTTATTCTGAAGTACAGTGTATGTGCAGTTTTGTCTTTTATATTGTATATACATTTTTTATTTTCTGAACTACAGTGCATGAGCACTTCTGTTAGGTGTTAATATGTTTTCTACTGAACTTCAGTGCCTGTACACTTTTCTCATTTTTCAATATGATTTCTACTATTCTGTATATTCAATACTTTAATGCGAATGCACTTATTTCATTTGTTACTAATTGTACATACATTTCATCAATTACTGATATGTTCTCAACTGCAGTGCATGTGCACTCATGTCACTTGTCAACATAATATTTTGCCAGTCTGTTTATTTGTTCTGAATATGCTAAAGAATTTTTTTTCAGTGCCTGTGCACTTTGTTATCTGTCAAATAATTTGTATATACATTTTTCTGATTTGCTACTATGTTTTGTACTCACATTTTGTCTTTGTCTGATATATTTTGTACTTAGTGCGTGTGCACAACATTTAAATATTCTGTAAGTTGTAGAATTTTGTTAATTAAAGAAAAATTTTGCCGCGCTTGGCAAGTCCAAATGACTCACCATCGCTGCCAAATTTTTGCCCCCCCAGTGGAGGGTTATGAAACACGTATGTAACATAGCAGCGATGGCGAGGCATTGTAGCATCTGTGACCAGAGAGTATGCGCTTGACCGCGCGAGTGTTGCGAGCGGTTCTCAGTCTGTCAGGCAGTCGTTGCGAGTCTGTAGCTCTGTCTAGTTGAGGGCTGTACTCTGTCAGTAGTCGCGTGCAGTACGCCAGTAGTCGTCATGCAGAGCGGTCGGTCAGTGGTAGCAGTCCAGTGGGATTGCGTGATGTGGTCTGGCGACAACACTGGTCAAGATGCTGAATGAGGTATACTGTTAATTAAGATAATCATCGGATAATGTAAAGTTTAACTATTGTAACTAATTTTCAACAAGTGCCCCCAATAATAACTTTGATTTCAAAAGCAATTTTACATAAAATTTTCATTTAATTGAAGTAACTATTTCGTTCCACTTCCCTTAAACAAAAGTTTCAGTTTTCAATTAGATTACAAAAGAAAAAAAAAGGGGAATATTATTATTTGCAATGCAGTTCCTCCAAGCGGTGCGCAACAACAAGAGCAGAAATTTGACTAGCTGTTACAATGAGGTAAGAATTTAATTCTGATTTTTGCACAGGGCCAAAGACCGATATTTCGGTTTAATTGAATAATCATTATCACTGAATGAACTTTCATTATTTTAGTGGGAGCTTACACCAGAGTCAGATTGCGAATTTCACATTTTTGTTGTCATTAAATTTAATTGCTAGGGAGGTTACGTTTGGCTCCTATTCATTTATTATTTCTGTCTTTAAAATTTCAGTGGAGAGGTTACACTTAGCGCAATGTCCATTAGCATTCTTAAATAATATTGTCTTTCATTATAAATTATGCTAGGGAGGTTACACTTGGCTCGCATCTCTATTAAGTATTGTCATTTTCCTTTTAAGAAAATTACGGTGGGGAGGTTACAACACATCTACCTTATTCATCCCTAGACCTAGAATTATATAGCGTTTTATGCCTTTCTCCGGCTTTATGCGGTAGCTCCTTCTCTCTTTGCATAGAAGAAGATGCTTGCATTATTGCATCAACTACACGAAGAAAAGGTTTCATATGACTGATGTGGACCACAGAAATCTTATTAGTAAACTGCAACTTGACATTCACTCGGAACGTTCTTTCTACCACTTGGTATGGCCACTGAAACTTAACCAGGAATTTCTTAGCCTTACCCTTCGGGATATATGGATTTGCTAACAAATCCATTGTCCTGCCCTATACTGCTGTAGCTTGCTCGTTGCTTATCCCATACGCTCCTGACATTTTAATGCTATTGTGTTTGCATGTTTCACCTTCCGCGAAACTTCCTTTCATGTTCAAAAATTGCTTCATATGCTCACCTTCAGCACCTAACTTCCGCTGTAGCACATCAAAAGGTGACAGCATTTTCCTCCCACACAGACTTCCCTGTATGGACTTTCGAATTATAGGCAGACGTGATATAACTTAAATACACATCCCAACCCAAATGCTGTTTACCCAGTAACTCAAGATCTTCGATATCGTATGGTGAACTCGTTCCGTATGACCATTTGACTGTGGATGAAATAGGCCAGTGCGCAATTTCTTGACTTTTAACAATCAGCATAATTGCTTCATCAAATCAGATATAAAATTAGTTCCGTGATCTGTAGTTATGGTCTCCGCCACTCTGAATTCTAGAAGCCCGGTGTTAACCAAGGCTTACACTTGTTTTCTAATCTGGTATTACCATCATTACTAAATATTTCAAAGATGGCCGATCATCGTCAGCTCATATTTGTTCTGCCGTAAACTCCTTTTAAAGGGTCCAGAGCCTTCAACCCCTACTTTCTAAAATAGTTTGTCTGATTAAAGTAACCTTCGAATCAAAATTCTTTGATAACTCAACTCCGCACGTAGCGGACACGGTATACAATTCCAGACGTAGTGCTCCGCATCTTGTCATTGCATTGTCCAGTGGAGTGCATCTGTTTGTTGTTCTCCTCCTTCCATGGTCCGAAAATACGCAATCATGTGCTTCGTGCGAAACTTCAGTTTGAAGCGCAGTGGGGACAATGATACATGGACCGCAGTTTGAGATCAGTAGAGCAACCTGTTCTGTATTAGAAACTGTGGCTGCTTGTTATACATTCCTCGTAACTGCTTGTGCCATCTTCCAATCAACTTGACTTATTCTCGACATCTGTATTACTGTAATTTCGCTGCTCAACGTATATGAATTTGCTTGCTTTACCTCAGATTTATAGGTTGCCTCAGGTAATTCACATGCGTATGAGAAAAATGACACTTGATGCTGTTAAGCGTGAGACAAACAGATCTTAACCTATCAAACGCGTCTTTTAGTGGTTCTGTGGGCTCGTCCAAATCTTTATAAATCACTATAATAATGTCGAGATAAACCATGCACTTTTTGTATTTTAGACTTCAAGACCCCATCTAATAATTGTTGGAACGTATCAGGTGCATTGTTCAATCCAAAATGCATTCTACGATAATTGTAGTGGCCAGAATGGGTCGTAAATGCTGTGTTCGGTCTATTTTCTGGATGTATCTCTATCTAGTCGTACCCACTCTTCACAACCACCATGAAGAAAAGCCTACATTGCCCCAATTTATCCAGCGTTTTTGTAGTATTCAGAAATGGACACACATCCATTACTGTTTGTTCATTCACATACCTTTAATCACAGCAAAAAATGGTGTTCTCAATCTGTCTGGTGACTTCTTCAGAACAAGTACTGTACTCGCAGACCGTGGATTATTACTATGCTGAATAATTCCATCTGCCAACTGGTGGCCCGTTATTTGCTTGACTCCTAGTTGGAAATGCTTCATCAGTCTGTATGGCTTGTGTTGCACTGATGCTTGGTTCCCTGTCAGAATCCAATTATGTGTTATCTGTTTAGCCAGTTTAGGTCCTTCGAATGCAAACAAATCTTGGTATTTCAATAATGATGCCTCCATCTTAAGCTGATCGTCCCCTTTTAAATGACCAACCTTATTCCACAATGGAGATGCACTGATGTTTTGTTTGACTTTGTAATCTATCCTCGAATTGTCGTTGTTCTGCTCATCGATATCCTCTACCATGGCAACTACCAATCCCGTCAGGAGATCCATTTCCATTTGTCTGAAGTTATTTAAGCGTATCGGTACCATAGCTTGCCAGTTTACATCCCTTCCATTTGCTACATCCCTTAACATAACGTAACGTTTCTCGTCTAACACATCGTTACTTCGTAGCATCTCTACATGCACAAAACCTGCTGCGGTACATCAATAGCCACCTGTACCCATATCAACTTTCCTGTACCCGCCAGTACTCTGTCATGTGAAGCCACCTTTAATGTGTTTGTAGGCAGTTTAATTGGCACTGCCTTAGCAATAGGTGTACCTTGCGACTTAGAAACCTCTGCAACTGTTATACCCTTCGTGAACGAGTTCAAGCGTGTGCTGCGAAAGGTCAGTCTTAGGATGGTGCCTAACCTTTACTACCCCAAGTACTGCAGAAAATCCTTGCACCAAAGTTAGCAACACTTCCATGTGGTCACAGAACCATACATTCCATAATTTCAACTGGTGCTGTGTTCTCCTTACTGAATCTAACTTATTATCCTCTATTGTGTGCAATCTATACCTCAGAGTTTCCAGTCCCCTATTGTCCACGAGGCTCAGGCTAACATGGGCCCCAATTCCTACTCAAAATCTGTACTTATTGTTTTTCATCCAATTCAACAAGCAACAATCCACCACTGTGTGCACTGCCTCAGCACCATTGTTTGCGGGGAATGCTTCTCGATGGCATGAACATTCCATTTTATGTTTAACAGTTTCTTCCCATCTTTTGGCTTTACGCTCCAAACCCTTATGCCCAAAACGCTGGCAGTTAACCATTGTGTTGGCGACACTGTGCCTTTAGATGCCACCGCTTTCAAAGTCTGTAACACTCCTTACCTAACGTGAATATTTTTTGATCCCCACGTGTCCTAGTCACACCGTCTATTTCTTGTAAATGTTGTTGTTGTTGTTGTGGATTCAGTCCTGAGACTGGTTTGATGCAGCTCTCCATGCTACTCTATCCTGTGCAAGCTTCTTCATCTCCCAGTACCTACTGCAACCTACATCCTTCTGAATCTGCTTAGTGTATTGATCTCTTGGTCTCCCTCTACGATTTTTACCCTCCACGCTACCCTCCAATGCTAAATTTGTGATCCCTTGATGCCTCAAAACATGTCCCACCAACCGATCCCTTCTTCTAGTCAAGTTGTGCCACAAACTTCTCTTCTCCCCAACCCTATTCAATACCTCCTCATTAGTTACGTGATGTACACACCTTATCTTCAGCATTCTTCTGTAGCACCACATTTCGAAAGCGTCTATTCTCTTCTTGTCCAAACTATTTATCGTCCATGTTTCACTTCCATACATGGCTACACTCCATACAAATACTTTCAGAAACGACTTCCTGACACTTAAATCAATACTCGATGTTAACAAATTTCTCTTCTTCAGAAACGCTTTCCTTGCCATTGCCAGTCTACATTTTATATCCTCTCTACTTCGACCATCATCAGTTATTTCACTCCCTAAATAGCAAAACTCCTTTACTACTTTAAGTGTCTCATTTCCTAATCTAAACCCCTCAGCATCACCCGATTTAATTTGACTACATTCCATTATCCTCGTTTTGCTTTTGTTGATGTTCATCTTATATCCTCCTATCAAGACACTGTCCATTCCGTTCAACTGCTCTTCCAAGTCCTTTGCTGTCTCTGACAGAATTACAATGTCATGTATCACAGCCCAAAGTGCTGTGGCAAGATCCTCAGGGTTCTCCATTCACAGCCTTCACGTGAAATCAGGAGTAACTCCCTGCACGAACACATCCAAATCCTTACTCTCTGTCTCCTTATCTAGCACTCTATATGCCTCTGGACTTTGATTTAAATCGTACGTCTGTACGGTGATCTTCGGAATCCCATCGGAAAAATCTACTGTTTAATTCGCTTCCTTCGTCTACCTGTTCAACTTATCCCTGAAGAACAGGCACTATTATGTCTCCTGAACCTCTTCTGTAACCTCTCAGCTAATTTCGAAAATATGGACACTGCTTAAAGCCTCATAACACAAAGCATCACTCATGAGACATAGCTTGGCCATCTGCAAACTCCCCTCCTCTATCGAGTGAGGAAACTTGGCTGTGGCCTGGACAGCGCTTGTAAACATCTTCGTATCCTTTGGTACTTTATTGGAGAAAGGAGTTATCAGGATTATGGCAGAGGGATTCAGAGAAATAGAAGAAATAGTTAGCTCAGTTTTCACTTCATCGACCGTTGACCTCGACTATTGAAACGACTGCAGTGCTGTTCGACCACGTGAAATAAATGCATTCTGCTGGTCATTTTCTGCTATCAGTTTATTCATCTGCTCTGTCAAGACTCTAACTGCGTTGCTAGTTCCGGTTGACTGTGTTTCTGGAATTTTCCCATGCAGTTATCAATAAACAGCAGATCCCAACTAAGATTTAATTCAGTTACAGCAGATAATCATAACCCAGCAACACTCTGAATAGTCTTCTGCTTCATGACGATATCCTCTGTAGGTGGCATATGTTGCGGTGCGGTGTGACCCATGAAATTACAAATGATTGTGAGAACCATTCCACCTAAAATGAGACAGGTCTGCAGACTCAGCAGGTTTCTCAAATGAAACTTTCCAGTCACTAAGCCTTACTCTGGACATCATATACCAACACACACACACCCAATAAGCACTAGTGTTCGCCGTCCATTCACCCCACAACTGCTACAGATGTTGGCAGCTGGTGTGCTGCTGCAGGCTAGGTTCTCTGAATGTGCAACAGCCTAATTTCAGAACTTCTGATACAAAATTATGGGGGCCACCACACCCAGCTGGTGCCCCTACTGTGTTCATGAAGTTTGTGACATGTTCATGAACGCTTTGGCAAACGCAGTGACTGAAGGCCGACCGCTGTGGCTGAGCGGTTCTAGGCGCTTCAGTCCGGAACCGCTCGACTGCTACGGTCACAGGTTCGAATCCTGCCTCGGGCATGGGTGTGTGTGATGTTCTTAGGTTAGTTAGGTTTAAGTAGTTCTAGGTTATAGGGGACTGATGACCTCAGATGTTAAGTCCCATGGTGCTCAGAGCCATTTGAACCATTTGTAACTGAAGGATTGATTGAAGGACACCTTTGTTCAGTAATTTTACAATCCAGGCAGCATCTCCCGTTCCCTGCTACGTCTTGGAGCCCCACCCTCACTGCTGTTGTGGTCCTCTGACTGGACATCTGGGAAGATGCAGAAGTGCTCGGTTCCTCCTGCGGCTCCTCCTGGCTTCCCACACTTCATTGTGGAGTTGTCAGATGCCATGACGCCGGACGGTGTTGCCTTAGCACGTATTGCAAGTTGCTATGGTGTTGGCTGTCGTGATAACTTACTCTGCTGCCCATCAGTTAACTGTATTCTTCTGATGTCATGCTGTTCTCTGATCCTGACCTAACTTCAGCATGCTGGATCAGAGATTGAGATGTTAGAGCAAGTCGTACCCCAGCTCGGCCTCACGGTGACAATCTCCTGAGTGTCTCATCAGTGAAAGTTGTGGTTAAAGTGCTGAAGATGGCTCCTGACAGCCCAAAAAGATGCAGTCATTCTCACTCAGTAAGTAGCGAAGATGTATCGAATAACTAGAACTATCTTGCGCAAATCGTTACCTAAACATAATCAGAAAACTGAGAGAGAGTGAGGTGAATACCATTGATCTATCTGGTCAAGTGACTAAAGGCCTTTCGGCTGGTGTATTTAGGCAAATTGTGTTTTTCTATTAGACATCATTCGTAATAATCAAACAATCGTCCTATATTTCTAGCTGTCAACTGTATATTCTACTGCAACATTTGCTTAACAATTCCTTTTGGTTCATTAGCCATCTTGTCCGCCCCCGGTAGCTGAGTGGTCAGAGCGACGGAATCTCAATTCTAAGGTCCCGGGTTCGATTCCCGGCTGGGTCGGAGATTTTCTCCGCTCTGGGACTGGGTGTTGTGTTGTTCTATCATCATCATTTCATCCCCACCGACGCGCAAGTCACCGAAGTGGCGTCAAATCGAACGACTTGCACCCGATGGGAGGCCCTAGTAACACGACATTTACATTTACATTAGCCATCTTGACAACCCACAGTGGATGAAGTTTTGAAGGGAATTGTGTTTCTTGCATATCATTACAGAGGTGCATCAAGGCTCCCATGAGGTATTGCGGAAATTACCTTCTCGCCTGTCAACTTTAATCCGTTAAGAAAGACATATTGAGCTCAATCTGCGAGGAAGTCCTGAATCCAGTTACCAATCTAGTCCATATTCATTAAGCTCGTATTTTGATCACTAAATGAGAGTGCGGAATTATATAGAATGCCTTCCGAAAGTCAAGGAACCCGACATCAACCTGAGCACCTTTAAGTATGGCACCCGAGAGCTCGTGAAGGAACGGATCGAGCCGCTTCGCAAGACCTCTTTCTGCGAGGTCTCTGTTGATTGTTAAGGAGAAGATTTTCTTAAAAATGTCATAGTGCGTGAGCGTAAAATACTGTAGTTTTTCGACGGACTGACGTCAGAGCTATACGACTACAACAATGAACATCTGTCCGACGAGCCATCTTAGAAAATGGAAAGACGTGCGACTTTTTCTATCGGTAGGTACCCACAGCTGCGACCTAAGAAAAATTGCTACTAGAAATGGCGCATTACCTTCAGCATCAATTATACAGAAGCTCGCACGCAGCTGAATTCGTCCGATTTCCTTTCCACTCTTTATCAGTGTTGGATGATTTTCCTCCGCAGCAGTCGCTTGCCTCAGTACCTGCCATTTCGTTTCAAATGGTTCAAATGGCTCTGAGCACTATGGGACTTAACTTCTGAGGTCATCAGTCCCCTAGAACTTAGAACTACTTAAACCTAACTAACCTAAGGACAACACACACATCCATGCTCGAGGCAGGATTCGAACCTGCGACCGTAGCGATCGCGCGGTTCCAGACTATAGAGCCTAGAACCGCTCGGCCACTCCGGCCATTTCGGTGTTCGTAATATGATTTGAAAGTAGTAATGGTATTACGATTTTCCGCGATGAAACAGTTTCGGAAGATCGAATTTGATGTTTCGACCTTGCCTGTGTCAGCGTTTCTTTCGGTACTAGTACAGTCATCTGAGCGACTGAATAGATGACTTCGATTAACTGACCTTAGGCGATACCAGAATTTACGATTTTTAGTCAGATTGTTTGGCAATACATAGCCTTCAAATCGATTCAATACCTCTCGCATTGCTTTCCTCGCCCTTCTTTTGACGTTGTTCAGCCTTTTTCTTTTCTTTTTGTATTTCTGTCTCTTTCTTTATTTGCTGATTAGCTTTTGTCTCCGGTTAAGTAGGCGATATGCGATACCACACGTAATACAAGTTGCGATAAGACCCAGAAGCACCCTGCATCAGCAGAGCGCTTAGGAATATAGCTGAAGAGACTTAACTTGTTCACACTCGCACGACAGCTGTATGACACTGACATATATCTCTGCTGTGTCACCCAGCGCAACGTAGAATGCTTGTCGCTCCATGCAACTTGTGTCGTGTGTACATGGCAAGCGAAACTTCAAGTAATCCGATGTCCCTAAAAACAACTGTTTTACCTAGATTAAGCAAAATTACATCAGCCTCTATAGTTAGTTGGTAAGTAAAACTATTACTTTTCGTGTTAAGAATTTATAAAACACTATTTTGGGATTCGTGCTTGCTCTCTGCTATGCAGGATTCCTCATTCGATTTTGAGGAAAGTACTCGAATTTTTAACGCACCTCACAGTCTGACACCACACATTGATACTGAAAGACCACTGGGCATATTTTGAAAAGTTTTCAGCACAGGATGAAGCTGTTTGGCGGATTTCAGGCCATAGATTCCTGAGTACAAAATCTAGCTAGCATATCGAAAATGTTTTACGCGTGAAGAAGAGCGATACGTCTTTCCGTTCTCGAGAAAATGCGTGAGATATAATGAAGGCTGCACGTATACACCATATGCAACGCTATTGCCGGCTGCTATGCTGAGTTCGAAGTTGCCTTCTCTCTCATTTTTTTGTACGCTGAAGATAGAAGCTGAAACTGAAAATGAAAAACTTTCTAAAATGAGAGTCACCAGGTGATGATGCCGATTGGATGTTTTTTCAGTCTGTTCTCCCTGATTACAGGAAACTTTGTGACACATGTAGAAGGGAACTGAAAGCTAAATTTATGATTGAGCACATGTAGGAAGCCGAGGAGTCACATCAGAATTTTTCTTATTATTGTGGGCACCTTCAGTTTCTACAAAAATACTGTCCACTCCTACGCAGGGTTCACATCCCACTGGTACACCATCGACGATGACTGATCTCACTTCGAATTCAGCAAAGATTCTTCTGAACTCTCTACAAGCTGTATCATAAAGAACTTCACGACGCGGAACAGTTGCAGAAATGCTTTCCTAGGTCTATTAATTCGTAACCTTTATTTATATATGGACCACATTGAATAAAGTACCATACTACGTGGTCTTAAAAAATGAACTTTACGTTTTGTCATTTTTTGTGTCATTCACACACTTTCACCAAGTTATTGTAATGAGTAACTCCTCAGCAAATCGAAAATTTGTGTCCTGCTTTGTCAGAGTAGCTGATACTAGTTGCCCTGAAAGTGGACACTGTTTGGACTCATTCTGCAGAATTCGTGGAATTTTCAGTGTTGAGAGACATCTAAAGAAACCACAGCCGAATTATGTTTGATATTTAGAGCATTACAATGGTGCACCGGTACTTCCTTTTCTTTCTCAGTTTTTTGAGGCGCAATAACGTCCACTTCAGAAGTGCTGAAGACTGCAACTGAATCTGAAACCGGAACGTGATTCGTGCTGTCTTGTTGCTTGTCGTATGGCGAATCGTATTGCGTATCGAATCGCATATCCTACCATACCAGTGTGCACGCCAGTGCCTCACCGAGGAGAATCACGTCGCGTGACATTCATTGCTTCAGTGTGAAGCACTTCTAGATCGTCACATTCTTGTCTAAGGCATAGCGTACAAAGTATTAGACTTTTATTCATTCGCACTCCACATTTTAATCCTTAGTATTGAATACTTGAAGATGATTTGTTATTTGCCTCCGCAACTCGTATTCTTTCAGTCATTCTATACAATAATATTTTCCTGTATATTTCAACGTTCATTTGTGACAAGCGCAGACATTGACGCTAGCACGGTCTTGTGATCACCGATTCCCTCCTCGATCTTAAATGATTAGGATAGTTCAGGTCTGTTAGTTACAAAGTGGTCTAAGGCCTCACGAGTCGGTTCTCTATCTACTAGAAGTAATTTTTCTATAAGACATTCAGAGCAATCTCACATGAATCCCTGTTCGTACTAGTTCTAATCTTACGACTCTCCCAGGCTATAGCCGTGAAATTGAAGTTCCCCTTTTTACAATACGCGTTTATGAGAAAAGATAAATATTTCGAATAAGATATGACATACATCGCCACATCCAAAAATCCACCGTCAATTAGTGAACCACATTAAATCTTCACTTGCGATGTTCCGAATAGCGCGTAGCAGCTGTCGCACTGTTTAGCACATTATCTCTTTGAATATCACTGACCACATCGTTGTCGGACACAGAAGCAATGATTTAGTGAGAAACGACAGACGTCAACTATCAAGGAATTTTAGGTTGACTGTGCTTCGATTTTTGAGAAAAAATTATGTACTGTATCTGAACTCAGATATCAGTAATTGGTTTATATCTACGTCTATATGATTACTCTGCAGTTCACAATTAAGTGCCTGGCAGAGGGTTCATCGAACCGCTTTCAAACTGTTTCTCTACCGTTCCATCCTCGAACGGCGAGCAGAAAAAACGAGCACTTAAATCCTTATGTGCCATCTTTGATTCCTCTTATTTTATCAGGATGATCATTTCTCCCTCTGTAAGTTGGTCCCAAAAGAATATTGTCTTAATCAGAGGAGAAAGTTGGTCATTGAAGTTTCGCAAGAAGATTCTGCGTCAACGAAAACGAAAAAAGCCTTTGTTTTAATGATTTCCACTACCCAAATTCACGTATCATGTCTGTGGCACCTCCCCCTCCTCCCCTCCCCCACCACACACACATATACTATTTCGCGATAATACAAAACGAGCTGCCCTTCTTTGAACTTTTTCTATGTCCTCCGTCAGTCCCATCTGACGCGGATCTCACACAGCAATACTCCAGCAGTGACCAGACAAGCGTGGTGTAAGCTCTCTCTTTAGCACACCTGTTGCGCTTGCTAAATATTCTGCCAATAAATCGCAGTCTTTGGTTTGCTTTGCCCACAACATTATCTATATTGTTCCAATATAAGTTTGCAACTGCAGTCCCTAAGTATTTAGTTGAATTTATATCCTTTAGATTTGTGTGGTTTATCGTGTAAACGAAAATCGTCGGATTTGTTTAAGTATCCATGTGGATGATTTCATACTTGTCACAATTTAAAGACAGTTGCCACTTTTACCCACCATACAGATACCTTGTGTAAATCATTTTGCAATTGGTTTTAATCATCCAACGACTTTACAAGATGTAAATAACTGTATATCTGCAAACAGTCTAAGAAGGTTACTCAGAATGCCTCCTGCGTCGTTTATGTAGATAGGGAACAACAGAGGGCCTATAACACTTCGTTTGGGAACGTCAGATATTACTTCTGTTTTACGCGATGACTTTCCGTTGGTTACTACGAACTGTGACCTATCTCACAGGTAACTATAAATCCTGTCACACAACTGAGGCGATACTCCATAGGTACGCAATTTCATTAGAAGACGATTGTCAGGAACGGTGTAGAAAGTCTCCTGGAAATACAAAGATATGGAATCAATTTGACATCTCTTGTCGATAGCACTCCTTACTTCGTGGGAATAAAGGGCTAGTTGTGTTTCACAAGGAGGATATTTTCAGTATTCGCACTGGCTGTTTGTCAATAAATCGTTTTCTTCGGGGCAATTCATAATGTCCGAATACAGTATATGTTCTAAAATACTACTGAAAATTTACGTCAGTGATAATGATCTGTAACTGGTTTAAATCAGAGGTGGATGCTCATACACTATACTAAATGCTAACAAAGTGTGAGGGATATTGCTGAGTATAAACGTCGATCAGCCTTTACTAGCAGACTTTCTTTTGTAGACAGTGCTGCGGACTACAGCTCAGTGAAACAAGACTTTCATCTGTGAATATAAAACTAACGATTAGTTTAAAGCACAATACCATTCTCATTCGATATAAAATCAGTTAACGAATCGATTATCGCCCACGTTCTGTAAATATGTATCCGCAATATGTGAGGCTAAACGGCACAGGGCCTATACTGACCTACAGCACTGCGTAGACAGAAATTTGCAAGAAGATAAGAAGACGGCCCAGATAGTGATATTGCTTTATCTTTATATTGAGTATAATGAAATAAACATCGTATTATACCCGAAAGTAGTAGTCAGTAAACATTGTGTTCACGATTAAACGTCCCCTTAGAAAAATTAATGAATTACTGTGCTGATAAACCTCTTACATTATTTGATTTTCAAACAGCTGAGCAAAACTGAACGTACTCAGACATTACTCTCTTTACTTATACTGATCACCACTAAACTGACACACAATATTTATAGCGCATCGCAATCTGACTTTCAATAATCCCTGACTAACATTAACCCATACATTTCACAAATCACTTACCTCACAAAAATCTTCGTTACTCAAACTACTGCAATACACCGAGCGCCAATACTGCTAGCTAAATAAAAGATTCTAACTACTGAAGGCACTAACTACTGACAGGAATAGTTAGTAAATGAAAGATTTTGATAGAGAACAAACAATGTATTTACCTTAATAGTGTTCAAAAGTCATAATATACATATATCAGTTCATGACATCCAGTGTTACGAATGTACTGTTTCTGGTAGACACACCTCCAGATCATCCGCTCTCAAAATTCTGCCATTTCTCTCCCCACATCCACCACTGCTGGCGGCTCACCTCCAACTGTGCAACGCTACGCGCTGTTAACATCCAGCTGCCCAACACTACAATGGCAGACAACAATGCAAACTGGACACAGACTGCACACAGCACAGCCAGTGATTTTCATACAGAGCGCTACATGGCGTTACCAATACGAAAACCTAAACAGCCTACTTACAACGAAATACTGAAAATGAGTTTAATTTACTAATTGTTGCGAAGTGTTCAACGTGCTAGAGTGGAAAGATATTGAAATATATGCTGTTTCATCTCTTTTTTGAGTGTAAACGTGCCGGGACATTTGTAGACCCTTCCAGCGACGGTTCGGCGTATTACGAGAAGGTTTTCCAAAAGCGACTCGCTTCCATATTAAGAGTTGTGAAAGTTCGCCGAAATTATGTGAAGCCCGAAGAAATGCCAAAGAATATTACATTGACGCAATACACTGTCCCAAACTTACAGCGTAATTAGCTCTTAACAAGCGGTTTTCAGCGCCCTTGCCATGTTTGGAAGCGATCCGTGGATGTCGGTTGCTCTGACCCTAATATCTTGTACTTCACAGCATTACCGCCACGAAATATCGTGACGGGTGTGAAGCCGGTTGGTTACAAAATACAACATCCAGTCTCTTGTCCAGCGATAGGCCGCTCCAGACCAATAAAACACTGACAGGCCGACACATTTTTTAATATTTCAAACCAAAGATTACTCTGAATGTCACTTTTCCATTTCATATTATTTTGCTTAAACCGCTAAGTTAATCAAAACACTAGGCTACGATTATAAGAGGTGTTAGCCAAAAGTTCCTGAAATCTGACACCAAATACCATCACATCGTACAAGATTTTTATTCATCACGGTTACCCCCAGAGAAGTCCCCTTGTCAGTTCGGACACCGACCCCAGCGCTTCTGTTAGGAACGGAATGCATCCTGGAAGTCCTTTTTAGTCAGTGTGTTCAGCATTAGTTGCGATTCCACTTGAATCTCGAATCTCCTTCATCATTTCAAATCATCGTACCTTCAGCTTCATTTTCGCCTTAGGAAAGAGAAATAAATCGCACGGAGCTAAGTCGGATGAAAGAGGTGGCTGATGAAGAACAGCGGTATAGCATTTTTTTTTGCAAGAAACTGCTGCACGATGAAAGCTGTATGTGGCCTAGCGTTGATGCGCTGAAGGACCCAATCATTCCTATGCCACTTCTGTGAATGTTTCCTTTCACGTCCTCCCTTAGACGCCTTAGGACATCACGATACGACTCTCCTTTAAGCGTCTGACCTCTAAGTACGAACTGCTTGTTGATAATCCCATCAGCATGGAAGAAACCGATCAATAAGGATATGACGTTGTTCTGAACCTGACGGGCTTTCTTTGGCCGAGGTGAAGATGGGCTCTTCCACTGGGATGACGGTTGTTTCTTTTCAAGGTCGTATGTATAAATCCAACTTCCGAAAGAAATTCGGATTCATTTCCCTGCAGACATTCATGCGATGCTCTTTCTTATCATCACACAGCAGTCATGGCACGAACTTCGCAGCATTTCAAAGTATAACCACTATGCGTTAGCCTAGGCTTCTGCAGTTGTTACTATATTTAACGAAACTTATTTGAGTGTGTAACCACGTCGGCAGGTTTGTTTTGTAGACCAACAATTCGGCAATCGCTGCAAGTTACCTCCGTAACTTTCCGTACTTTCTCTACCGGCAAAGTAAATGCTTCAACCCTGACGAAGACCACTTGGTTGACTGTGCAAAACGTATGTCTGTAACACTACACGACCTCATTCTCGCAAAAGCGGAACATTTCATTGAACACTACCGTCAGATTTATATACCGTTTACGTATTTATCTTTTATTACATCAGTAGCCATAAAAGCCAAATTGAAAAAGCCATCACGACACATCTTTTCTTCAGTGGCCTCCGCAGCTGCGTGATATGATCTCTTGCATTGTTGTCTGGCTGTAATGCAGAGAGGACACCTTTAAAAAAAGTGTGGGGACTGTTTAAAAGGTAGGAACATTCTTTGCTTACCGGTGTGTGTCATTACACCGCGTCTCTTGTAGTTGTTGCCAAGTCGTATTCTGAAATGGCGAAGTTAATAACAAGAGACTCCGCGTTCATTTAATTTCCTGTTTGCAGGCGTTGTTAAGGTGCTAGTATGAACGTTTTATGCATCAGCAGACAGATACTTCCACAAAAACAAACACATTCTCGTTCTTTGTTTTAAAAACAGAAACTCTTGTTTAATGCGCTCTGGAACTCGATAGATGCTTTCTATGCCCAGAGTTGCCAGATCTAGTTGGGTTCTCGTCAGCACACTTTGAGATGGGATACAGAAATGAAGAAAAAATTTACTTAATATAATTAGCTTCTATTTAGAACACAGTTACATGGAACTTGTTGCGGCATAAGTGGTTGATACATAATATTTTTCGGAAGATTTCACCTTTTTTGGCTAGTCTTTTTCCCTTTTACATATTTATAAAACTCCACGCAAGTCAGCTTGCAGTTAAACTGGCATTTTAAGATTGGTTTCACAGTCCCTGGCAGCAGTCGATGTCTTTCATCAGTCCACTGGGCCGATATGAACGAAAATGCTCTTTCCACAGTGGCATTATGTGCGGGAATAGAAAACAAACACTGGTATAATTTTAGCAGTTGGCTCTTCCGTTCAAGATTTTCGTTTTCGTAAGAAAGTAAATCTACCTTTATTCAACGGATTGTTCTACACGCAGCTTAGTTTCTAAAAAGATGGCGCTACTTCAGTACTCGCTCATTATTAGCTACAACAGGTAGAAGACGTGCTTTGTTGGTGATGCGATTTTGCTCGAAATAAACTTACGCTGCTGTATTCTTCTTCGGCACGCCAGTGTAGAAGTTTGCACACAACCAGCTAAGTGAAAAATCACTGCAACACGCAAGTTTATTTATATGTAAAAGCCAACTTAGGAATTTTCCATTGTGTGTGACCGCTTCCACAAGACCGTGTGTCGACTTAAAATTCTACTTTCGGATATTTTACTGTTCGCTTCGTTTCTTCTGCGTAATGTTTCACTGACTGTATGAATACCCGTTCGCATTGTGATACACTGTGAAATTTCGAACATTCGCAAGCGCCGCGATAAACTAGTATTGTTATCGTATGTCGCAGTAGACAAAAAACTGAGATCCACAGAGACAGAAATCGAAGTTGCATGTGAGACTGCTGGGGAAAGACTCAGTATCAGCGGTGAACATAAAATGATAATTGGACCCTTCTGTCTCCCACCAGACTCATCTCCTGACGTAACCGAAAAGTTCAGAGAAAACCTCAGTTCACTCGTATGTAAGTTCCCCAGTCGTACTGTAATTATCGGTGGAGACTTCAATCATCCAACAATAACTTGGGAAAATTAAAATTTTGTTAGTTGTGGGCGTGATAAGACACAGTGTGAAACTGTACTAAATACCTTCTCTGAAAACTACGTAGAACAGATAGTTAGGAACCCCACTCACGGTGGGAAAGTATTGCATCTAATGGCAACAACAAGACCTGAGCTCTTTGAGGGTGTCCACGTCGAAACTGGTATCAGTGGCCATGGCGTGCTTGTGGCAACAATGATTACAGAAGTACCAAGGACAACTAAAACAAGCAGAAAGATATATACGTTCAGTAAACTAGACACAAAATCAGTGAGGTCATGTCTCAACAAGAAACATGTAACTTTCAGCACAGGTCACGAGTATATAGAGGAACTCTGGCTTAAGTTTAAACAAATAGTTGGCCACGCACTGGATAGATATGTACCCAGTAGAACAGCCCGCCCGGTTGGCCGTGCGGTCTAACGCACGGCTTTCCGGGCGGGAAGGAGCGCCTGTTCCCCGGCACGAATCCGCCCAGCGGACTTGTGGCGAGATCCGGTGAACCGGCCAGTCTGTGGATGGTTTTTAGGTGGTTTTCCATCTGCCTCGGCGAATGCTGGCTGGTTCCCCTTATTCCGCCTCAGTTACACTATGTCGGTGATTGCTGAGCAAACAAGTTCTCACCACCATTACTCTACCACGCAAACATAGGGGTTACGCTCGTCTGGTGTGAGACGATCCCTTGGGGGATCCACCGGGGGCCGTACCGCATAATAACCCTGGGTTCGGTGTCCGGGGGCGGAGGGGTGAAATGGACTGAGGTAGACGTCGTGGGGTTGTGGACCACTGCGGCTGCGGCAGGGACGGAGCCTCTCCGTCGTTTCTAGGTCCCCGGTTAACATACAATACAATACATACAATATCCAGTAGAACAATTCATAATGCGGGTGAACCTCCATGGTATACAGTCAGCATAAAGAAACTTTTAAAGAAACAGAGATTGCTGCATAATAGATGTAAAACAAAGCTTAGGGCTATAGATAGAGAGATGCTGAATGTAACGCATTTGGCTGTCAAGAGAGCAGTGCCTTCAGTGACTATCGTTGACAGAATATTGTCAAATGACATTTCATAAAACTCAAAGAAATTCTGGTCGTATGTAAAGGCTGTTAGTGGTACCAAAGTTAGTGTCCAGACCCTATGGAATGAGATAGAAACTGAAATTCCGGATAGCAAAGCAAAAGCTCACATGATTAACTCCGTTTTCAAATGTTTCTTTACAAAGACACACATTTGAACATTTGAACTATAATCTATCGTAGATCCCGCCAGCAAAAAACCGTGCCCAGCTCTTGGAAAAAGTTACAGATCACACCAGTCTACAAGAAGGGTAGTAGAAGTGATCCACAAAACTACCGCCCAATATCCTTGAAATCGATTCATTGTATAATCTTAAAACACATTCTGAGCTCAAACACTTTGAGGTATCTTGAACAGAATGACCTCCTCAATGGCAATCAGCATGGATTTCGAAAACATCGATCATGTGAAACCCAACTCGCACTTTTCTGACATAACATATCGACAGCTTTGGATCAAGGCAACAAGGTATATGCAGTGTTTATTGATTTCCGAAAAGCATTTGACTCAGTACAGCGCCTAAGTTTATTGTCAAAAGGACGATCATACGGGGTATCAAGTGAAATTTGTGACTCGATTGAGGACATTTTGGTAGGGAGAATACAGCATGTTATCTTGGATGGAGAATCGTCGTCAGATGTAGAAGTAATTTCGAGTGCACCCCAGGGGAGTGTGTTGAAACCCTTGCTGTTCATGTTCTATGTTAATGACTTTGCAGAAAATATAAATAGTAAAATCAGGCATTTTGCAGAGGATGCCGTTATCCATAATGAAGACAAGCTGCATAAATATTCAGTCAGATCTTGATAAGATTTCAACATGTTTCAGAGATTGGCAGCTTGCTCTAAATGCTCAGAAATGTAAAATTTTGCACTTCAAAAACGAAAAAACGTAGTATCCTTTGACTAAAATATCAATGAGTCACTGCTGGAATCGACCAATTCCAAACCTGCGTGTAACACTTCGTAGGCATATGAAATGGAATGCTCACATGGCTTCAGTCGTGGGTAAAGCAGGTGGCAGACTTCGGTTTATTAGCAGGATACTGGGGAAGTCAATCAGTCTACAAAAGAGGTTGCTTACAAATCACTCGTGCGACCCATGCTAGAATATTGCTTGAGTGTGTGGGACCCGTACCAGACAGGACTAACAGGGGATATTGAACGTATACAGAGAAGGGCACCACGAATAGTCACAGGTTTGTTTCATCTATGGGAGAGTGTCACAGAGTTACTCTAGGAGCTGACTGGCAGGCTCTTACAGACAGATGTAAACTATTCCGAGAAGCTCTATGAACAGTTTAAAGAACCAGCTTTAAGTCATTACTCTAGGAGTATACTACAACCCCCTACGTACAACTCAAACAGAAATCGTGAGGGTAAGATGAGAATAATTATTCCACGAACACAGGCATTCAAATAATGATTTTTCCCACGATCCATACGTGAATGGAACAGGAAAAAATCTTAATAGCTGGTACAATGGGACGTACCCTCTGGCATGCAACTCACGGTGGTTTACAGAGTATAGATGTAGATATAGCTGTAGAGCCAAGCTCGCAACAGTGTTTTGCATAATCGGGACAAGTTTTGATCGTGTCCGGATGTCGAGACAAGAAGGTCCATAACGGTGACGGTCTCGGTATATCGGGACGGAAGGCAACCCTATCTATGTCTCTGCTCGTTGGATGTCTTTTATATATGCCACAGGGCCAAGGCTGTAGAGCCGGAAAATCAACGCTCATAGAAATCAAACACATCTGTTACCTTTAATATTGAACATACAACTCTATCTTCGACAATTTAGTGATATTCTGAAACTGATCTGAAACACAGTAGGACAGTTTGCTGGAAACGTAGATGAAATCGAAGGGTCTAAACACATCATAGACAAGTAGAGGAAATACAGCTTTCCTTAGCCCATTTTTAAGAGAGTATTCTATATTTTTAGTATGCAGTCCACTGCTTTAGTGTCTGGTTAAATTGCAAACCCTTTTTGTCAACAATATTATGCTATCTAGAACAAATGTGCTTGACGTCACTTAGATATCCTGTCATCTGTTTCTGTTGCGCTTTACAGATTGTGCAACGTAAAGTAGGCACCGATTGAGAACTCATGTGCTAAGGACTATATCATATGTTTTGTACGTCCATCTTTGTGGCTGGAAGTCTGGGGAACTACGGCCGTTCACTATTGTAAGAAAATTAAACTCCTACAGCCGTCCTTATGGCGTCATTTAATGTGCGGCTAAGTTTTGGCGTCTCAGAGCACCATCTTCAGGCCTTAGCTGATGCTGAAGCGGTTAACACAATTCGTGTACACGATGCAACAGTGGCCAACATAGCTGGTATACGCAGACTACCTATAACTGTGACGTTGTCTCTCCAACCATCAACTATCAACTGACAGTTGAAGACTGGAGAGACGTCACAATTACTGATAGGTTGCGCAAACCAGTTATGTTGGCCACTGATACATCGTGTATACGGATGGTCCGGAACTGGTAGCCATACAATAAATGACACCATAAGGGCGGCTGTAGGAGTTTAATTTTCTTACAATGTATTATATGTGGTGGATTCCATAATGAATATCCAAAGAGTCAAAACTTGCCCGCCTTTGATTTTGAGTTGGTTACCGCCTGTAGTCCGGGAACTTACGGGCCACACTGTGAAAATTGCAGAACGCCCCTGAGCTCTGCGTACTGAACACCGAACTTAAAACGCATGATGTGTCACGATGCAGACCTTTGTTGGTGTCATGGAACAAGAATACGCAATTCGGAGTGAAAAATGAATATATCCATCAATACGATACGTTGTTGTCAATTAGTAACCACCACGTGAAGCAGTAATTGTAATTAATCTGCACTTATTACACTAATCTCCTTACAAGCGTATTTGAAAAACATTCTGTTTATTTGTACGGGTGTAATTATAATTTACGCAGGGAACATTTAGCTTAGGGTTATGCGATAGTTCACTTATAGTTTAGAGAGACGTATATCGTTTATTAAGGTTCTATAGAAACAGAAAAACAGTCAGTGGGAGCCAAAGCGTATGTCGGATGCAAGACGTATCTTAAGAAAATACTGCAACACTTGATGACAAGTGTATTATGTAACATATTTCTCTTAGCGAATGAAAATAATAGTAAATATCGTACACGCAATTATCATGTGTTAGGAAATTTGCAGTTTCAAATCTGTGAGGGTACATTCTGTTACTGAATGTGGCGTGTTATGGCAACATTTGGAAGCTGCGTTAACGCGCTACAGCTATATCACGTGAAATTAATTTTGTGCAATCTCATTAGCTCTAAGTGAATTTACAGACACAAAGCGCATATTACCCCTTGTGCAAAGTACTGTACGAAGTCGAGCGTTTGTTGTATCTAGACAGTGTCTACTGATAGTCGAGCGATTTCGTTTATAGGCAACTGAGAGGCATTTTTTGTCTATAGGCACGTCTTTGCAACAAATTTGTAGAACTTTTGACTCCCTTTTGAAATGGGAGACATGCGACAATTATTAGAGAATGCTGCGCGACTGTTCGTAGTGTGGACGTGTTGGTAGACGTGGCTTCCAGTTATTAGTTATTCTCCTTGCAAAGTGGAAAAAGCTTCGTCAATTTTTTATTATTTTTATTTTTCTTATTGTTAAATATCGCTTTATTAAAATTTGGTCAACAGAGAAAGTGTTGCAGCTGACTGAAGATCTTCACGCAACATCATATTTGAGGAAAGTCATTGATTCCGAAAACAAAGATAGCAACAAGAAGAAGCTGCTTATCGAAGTGCAGGCAAAAAAAAAAAAAAAAAAAAATCAAGTATCAGGCAATAATGTGGAAATAATCACGCTGTCTCTACTTCCAGAGTCGAAAGTAAACTGCAGCCAAAGCGGGCCTCTCCGCAAATAGTTCACGTTTCCACCAACGTCTCCTCTTTCGATTTCTTTCTTTAACCGCAATTATATCACTGCACGAGCCGTGATCTCAATACAATCAGCCATATTTCATAAATATTGAGGAACACGACATTCAAGTGTGTACACGAGACAAAGAATCTAGATTGTCTACATACACTGTCTAGCTACATGTCTATAGACAGCCCCCATACAATATCTATAGATAGTCGCTCGACTTTGTATACAGGTGTGTACTTACCTTTAGACGTTTTATTACTGACAAACTAATAACACCTGTCGTCTAAACATGACGAACTATCTACGGCTAAGTATTTGTTTCTCCTGTAGGAAATTCGTTTGTAAACTTAGGCTCTGTGTCGCAAAAAGAGTGTTATACTTCAGTTAGTGTTAAATGGTGAAATATTTAGTTGTAGATATATTAAAGTCCTTTCGCAACTGTTGTAATGATATCAGGAATGGTATATTACATTCTCTGTAATTTTAATTAGGAAAATTGATTATTGTTTAGTACTTAACAGAGGTATAAACTTGATGTACGTAATTATTATTTGAAATTGGACTTCCTTCTGTACTGATAAATATCGCTGTTGTGGTATGTCTGACAATCCGACAATGGTCTGCCAATGATTTCCTAAAATTACAGTTGGAATCACTAGTACTATGTAACGCTAATGGTGATCGCCTGGTTACACTACGGCACATTTCCTGTTGTGTAATCAAGTATTGAGTATCTTCCTTTCTACTTTCCAGAGGTTGTTAACAATGTCACGTCTGCAGGCGGCTGTTTGCTTAAGAACAGTCAAATGAAAACGTGACTGTTGGGAAAACTAAGTAAACTTTATAATGGACATAACTGATATTTCATTTGTCCCACTCTGACACATGGCTACGGAACCATGATTCCACCCAGGCGTGCATCTCTCGCCCAAATGCTGGAAATATTGTTTGGATTACGATGCAGAAGTTTCACTGGGAAACCATTACACATTTTCCATATACAGTCCCGATCTCTCTCCAAACGATTTTCATAGTTTTGGAGACCTGAAGAAGGACTTTCAAGGCAGTCGATTTGTTCCTGAGGAAGATGTTCACATCTACGTACGTTCATGGTTCCATAGGCAACCGAAACATTTTTCCATGAGGGCACTGACCGTCTTGTCTCACAGGGGGGGAAAGCATTAACAGCATTGGCAGCTACTCTTGGAGTAATAAATAGATTACTTTTTTTCCAGCTTTTTTCTTTTCATTTGATTGCCCTTATACCGTTTATTAATAATTTTCATTTAGTGTACATTGATCAAACGCATAAGTAGAGCACCTTCAAGTGCGATAACAACAATTTTTCAGAAACATTTGCAAAAGATGCACTTCGATCGTTTAGGGACAAAAAAGACACTGGGATCTACATATTTTTTCGTGGATTCATTTCATGGAAACGGTTAGATGCAGTTAATTGGTCTTGTGCTGTTATATCGTACAAACGCTATGGACCATCTCTTAATAAACCAGGTGATATGTCAAAGCTTTTATTATTTATAACGAGCGATATGAACCAACTTCCTCAAGTAACTTTTCTACTTTTTTATTCGTAACGCCATCGGACAGCACGCCACTTCCAGATATTTCCTGCTTTAAAGAATTTTACAATAACGAGATGATGAGAACATTGTGTTCTGTGCATGTTGTTAACATTAAACTGGGATTGCCACTTGACCTTGGAATGCTGCCGTTTCTTATGGTTTCTTCAAAGTTCGAAACTTATTGGAAGTATTTGTTACATTTTCACCACCCGTGTATTCGTAACAGCAATGGTGAACTCCAGCTGTTGCTACATGTGCAAAGAGAAAAGCACACAAGGAGTAAAAGTTTGTGTTCTACGTTGTTTGAGAACTTCGACGTAATGTGCTCTTTTGGTTAACTTCGGAATAAATTTTTAAATCCGTTGTTATGAGTGCATTATATGTAGGATTGTTGAGCAAAGTCTTTGGTCATCTGCAACAGTAGTTTTTTGGATTTCATACACATAAAAGGTCATTGGCATCCACTACTCAAAAACTGGTTATTTCTTTTCACAATGATTAACCTCAAAATAGACCTGTAGGAGTTAGTTTTTTTTCTCTTTATTCATTTCTGATAGCCCACATCTGCGTAATTTATGGTCAGTTTGGTTGTTTTGAACTGAAATACACAGGATGGCACAGTTATAAGTAGCCTGTGTAAGTATAAAGGTAATGCCACGAAATTACAGAAACGAAGAGCTGAAATGGACTTACAATTTATTTATAATAAAAATAGAGTGAAAAATATATTTATATAAGATGTTGAAAGTAACCCCCCGAAACATCAATACATAGCTGCGCACATCTAAGCATATTCAGATACACCCAGCGTAAAGTTCGGATTTCCATAGCGGCAACTTCGCGGCTGACGTTGCTTTTCAGTTCCTGTATTGTGTGTGGATTTTTTTCATAGACCTTACCCTTTAAGTGTCCCCACAGGAAAAAAAATCACACGTTGTTAGATCTGGCGAACGTGATGGCCATAAATGTTTATTGGAAGTTCATTCCTTACTGAACACATCATGTACTTATTGCAGAGATACCTTAGATGTGTGGCACGTCGCTCCATCTTGCTTGGAAAAGCAGTATTCTCTTTCATTTTCAGTGAGTTGATCACAAAATTTATAAAAAATCTCCGTATATGCAACTGTGTTGAGGGTAGTGTCAAAAAATATCGGTGCAATGATGCGCGTCCGTGTTACATCGCACCAAACGTCTATGTCTTCACCATGGAATGCCTGCTGACCACAACGTTCCGGTTCTCCATTACCTAGTATCTCTTTTTCTGTGAATTAACCTGACTAGAAAGATGGACCATGCTTCATAATAAAAGAGTCTAACAAAGCATCATTGACGTTATTGAAATGCCGCGATCTGTAATCTACACGTTTTTGACTGTCGTCTTCTCCTAACAGCTACACAACCGTTACACGACATGGCTTCAAATTAAGACTTTTCAATACGCTCCTACTTCAATACGTCTTTGGGTCCAGTTTACCTGTAGACTTCTTTGGTCTCTGAATAATTCTGCCGCTAATGTCTGCAGTAACCTCTGCCGTTTTACATTTTGATCAGATACCAGATGCGTCAGTTTCTATACAGACTCTGTATTTTAGTCTTTGCTGGTAGACCGCTGTCTGGATACTTGGTGCCGACAATTCCGCGAGTTTCATTTTCGAACCTGTTTTCAAATATGCTTCAACAATTTCAATTCTTTCTTCTATCGAGAAAGTCGTTTTGCAGACCGCAAAAAGAAACATCTAACTTCACTAAGGAAATAAACTGAAACGCATGTAGAAGATGGCTAAGAATCGATTATTGCATACAACTGTCCATTGTTGTAACTGTTTGCTGTTTTTAAAAGGGGGAGACGGGCTAAAAGAGTTTCGTGTTTTATTCAAGAAGCAAATCGTTCTCGAAATATTCCAGTCTTTGTTGGATTGGAAGTTTTAAGAATATAGATGAAAACCTGTGTGTGTGTGTGTGTGTGTGTGTGTGTGTGAGAGAGAGAGAGAGAGAGAGAGAGAGAGAGAGAGGTGAAATGATCTGTAAGTACATTAAATCTGGAAAATATGACATTTTGCGTCTGACATTTCTCTTAAATACATTTCCGGCATAAGTCTGGCGCAGAACACTTCCTTCATTTATTTTTATCACAACACTAGCATCCTCACACCTAGGTTCTGTGTTCTGCTTTTCCAGTAAGAAACCACCAGACTGACTGTGAATCAAAATAACGGGGAACAAAAGTCAGACAAAAACACACGCACACATACACACACACAAAGTGTAATGGAAGTACAGATTCAGCTGCTTTCTTGGACGATACCTTCAATATACTGTCTTTACCATTTGATCGAGGAGCATAAAGTATTAGTACATACATGCCATGAAGTTCATTCATGTGTGCCACTGACTACGTCACTTGATACTGTTACATAGTCTATGCCTCAACAGATAACACTGAAGAGCGAAAATAAATGTTACAGGGGCAACTGTTGTGTAAATTCCATGCAATCTCCTGTGTTGAGGAGACGGGGCGGAAAGACGGCAGTGTAATGTGTCATAAATCGTATACTTTCAGTATTTCGAATACGTCTGGCTCTGTAGTGCCTACATTTAAAAAGCGATCGAATTTTTTACTGTGCACTGTGGTGCGAGAATGTGCACAAAATGATGCTAAATAAATATTTGAAAGTTTAAAGTGTTACCAGCAAACCAAATGGTGCGCTAGCCTACAAGAAAGAGGAAAACAAATACACAAAAACTGGAGAAAAACCACGAAGGAGCAGGTGTACAATCACTAAAAATGTGGCATATTCGGAATTCTACGGACACTTCCAAAGTCACTGGATATCTATAAAGACGTTCTGCAGAGCAATCACAGCAAAAATGTACTACATCAGACTCGGCAATACGATTAAGTGCCGTATAATATCGAAAAATAGCGGTGTCTTACCCAGATACCAACAAATGGGTGCATCTGTGATGTGACTCTTGTCGCTAAGAAGCTCTTCAAAGCTAAGAGACCTGTTTATTCCAGTTATCAAATACAAATTGTTACGATGTTTACGAAACGTTTATACCATGTCCACAGCACTTAGGAAGTGAATATGTTCATACTAGCCATGCAACGACATTCTAAGTGTACAGGGTGCTTTACGGGCAGACCTACGGCGTCCCGATATCACGTGACCGAGCTGGCATTGTATATTACAGCACAAAATCTGTCCTGCGCAACCGAGTGCTCAATCCAGAGACGTTTCCACTCTACGTGTACAGTCTGTGTAAGGTGCTATACTCTATGGTTGCTATGGAACCGGGTAATAGTGTGTCTTTGGAGTTCTGTGTCTGCAATAACATATCTTTGGTTTCTTCAGTTCAGACGAATCTACATTATAAAATTGTGCACTAACAATTTAATAGGAGATACCACAACAGAACGAATTTTCAGGCTGAAGCGGCAGCATGGAACAGACGAATTTACGAAACGAAAGAAAACAGATGTGGTTCCAGTTGGAAGATAGCGTTGCCGCAGGAAACAAAGGTTAGTGGTTTTCGACAGCGTACTTGTATAAAAATAAATGATTATGAATGTATTCATTCAGAACTCTTTGCCTTGTTGCTATTTAGCGAAAAATTCTTAGCCGATGAAGCAGATAGCAGTTTAAAAATACTTCGTGTAGGCTGAAGCATTGTTCCGACAAACCGAAGGCAAAATGAAGTACTAATAACAATATAACATAGGCAGTGGGGATTACTTTTATAGCTGCTATGAATACCAGTCCCTGTTCTTGACAAACTGATATGTACCAAAGCCTGATTTCAGCGTACCTCCTGTTAAACATAATTTACGTAGTTGTTTGAAGTGAAACACTTATTAAAATAAATTGAAAAAATATCTATACGTACTTGTACCAAACATATTGCTTAGCTTTCAGTTCTGTACGGTTGTATCTACGACAACTGAATTGAGTAAATTTCTATAGCTGACGGAGAGTGATTGACACAGAATGGGTCAGATAATGGCAATGCGTTATTACGGCCGGTTAGAAATAGGCAATGACATGATCCTTAAAAACATGTTAACTAATGACATCCGTATGCAGGAAAATAACGAGTAGCTCACAGAGTGGAAGCATCCCTTTATTGAACGTTTTTGAGTTTACAGAGCATTGTTTTCGATGTATTTTAGCACTTACTTTAGGGTAACGATATTTTTGAAACAAGAAAACGATACATTTAAATTTTTTCCCAATTAAACGAGGGACAAAAGCGAATGCGTAAAATTGCTTTGTCATAAAGACGAAGATTTCGAAATTAATAATAAATAAGCAATGTGTAACTTACATTATATAGTAACTCTGAATTCACTCAAGCCTAACAACCCTTTAAAGTTATTAGTGCAAGAGACAGTCACCACTGGTATTTTCCTGATGACCGGATCTCCTTCAGAAGCCCACTTTACCACACAACGTTATGTTGTCACGATTAAAGTTCACCTTAGATCTGTTGATCAACATAGCTTTCAACGTTTCTACTGAAAATGAGTTATTGTTATTTGTCCACAAATTGTTCATATGAGAAAACACTCGTTCTGTGGGGGCGTTAGTTCCGTATAAACAAAGAAGAAATTCTATTATTTTATGAATATTGGTATAAGGTACATTGTTCTTGATACAATGCGAAATAATTCCCACCTAACAGTCGCTAGGCGATTTTTTTTCCTGCTTCCATTTGTATAATATATATATTCGAAGATATATAGTGTTTAGTACGCACACACTCATCATACAGACCAGTATTATAGTTGAATTAGCCATTTCACTATATTAAATCTTCACCCTTTTGTATATACTTCCATTGAGCTACTCCTCCCTCAAGTGTTCTCCAATTGCACTCCCACAAACTCTAAGTTGGTTCAGCCCACTCACTTAAATATTTAGCTGCAGCTTGATAAAATGTACTGACACAGTATTCAAATTTTACTATCTGTGATCATAAACCCTAGTTTTCTAATTTACCAAGAACTGTTCAGAGAGTTGATGTTATGAAGTAATCTTTATCATTGAAAACTAAATTAACTTTTAAACCATTTAATTCAGAAATTACTTCGAAAACTGTAACTGTTTCACCCTGCACTCTTTAACTGCAGTATGAAAAGTTGATGCCTGGGTGTGAATTAAAGACATAATGATTTGATAAAAAATTGACATTTATTTTGAGATGCAAAATATGGTTTCTGAAGAACACACATAGTCAGAAAACTTCCGACTGCAGCGAGTAAAGCAAGCCTCCTTGTTTTGCTATAGCCTGAAACTTGGTTGTACTCCTGGTGTATAAATTTACCAAATTCTTTAAGATTTTCAACCCTTCAGTATACATACAGAAAAAAGAATGTATTTTAGAAACAATACGTTCAGTATCAATGGGAAGGGCATCACCAGACTTCTGGATAGTATTGTGGGTTATTTGAGGACAAAAACCAATCCCAAATAAGTTATGATCTAAAATTCCTTTCAGATTTGTGAAGACGCTGTTGACGCCATTCTTCGATGCACTTCCAAAATTGCAGTTCGTGTTACCTGCACAAAGAGCGATTGTTTTTCTTTTAAGTCATTGCTTTTAAAACTCTCACTCAAAAGTGCAACAGTGATTTACGAAGTTTCTCCTAGCAAAGGTTTCAGATCCAGTATTGTAACTGGAGTGCCCTCAATAGGATTGAAATACCACACAACCAACTGAAATAATTTTGCGTTCATATTGTCTGATGCATCCGTCATTCCTGGAATAAAATTTGCTTCCTGTAAATCACATTCAAGTTGAGAAATAGCCAATGGGATTAAAACATTTAAATTATTATTGCCTCAGTTTTCTTACGGCCACAAGAAAATTTTGATGTGGAAGTACACTGGATAATTTCAGCAATACAGTCCACTGGTCTAAATGATTGGTTGTGATCAACAGTATGATAAGGGAACGCTCCTTCACAGCTGCTAATTTCATATCTTTATCGCCAAAACGTACGGTTTTTTTAATTACTCAATACGATGCTAGAAGAGCACTTTCACGCACCATTCTTTTACGTTTTTCGTTCTTTGAATGTTGTGATACATCCGATCGCTTGTACTGAAAGTAGATGCAAACTTACTGCAACGAACATCTAGTCCAAAATTGTTTTTTAAAGGGTATTCACAAGAAGCGGTTTCGGTTGTCAGTTGTTAGTATAGGCTGGCGCAAATAAAAGAGGCCCGGAAGGGTGTACACGATTAGACGTGAAAGTATGCACATAACCACAACTGGTGTCGCGCAGACTGCGTGTACGCCCGCCTTGTGGTCCAAACACGTTCACAGCGTAGTGAGGGCTGCGTTAGTATGAGTGGAGTAGTGCAAAGGGGACGATGGCGCTCACAGTGGAGCAGCGGATGTTCGTTGTGGAAAGTTCCGTGACTACAAAGTCGTAGAAATGGTGTTGTCAGTTGTTTGATGAGATGTTTAATGGTATCAAAGTGCCAGGAAAGAGTGCAATGCAACGCTTAGTCAGAAAATGGCGTCAGACAGAATCTGTTTCGAATAAGTCAAAAAACGTTCCGAAACGTGGCTGCACACCAGAAAATGTGGCTGTAGTTCACCAGAAAATGCTTTGGAGTCCTACTAAATCAAAACGACGCCCTTCGCAAGATCCGGCATGTCACGTCGAACATGCTCCTCAGCGTCTCCAGTTTGGTGAGTGGCTGTTCACTGACAAAAAGGTTGGCTTGGACATGGATCTGTTCTTTATGTCTGATAAAGCTTGATTTCACCTGAACGGTTATTCACAGAGTCACAGGTTGTGGGCACCACAGAATACGCATGACTTACACTGAACACCATAGCATGATCAGTTGGGTGGGGTTTGGTGTGCAATGTCTGCAAGCCACGTTATTGGTCCCATCTTCTTTCATCAGATGCCGACTTCGGAGCATTGCACTGCCAACGTTTTGAAACGAAGGAGGAAAAGACCTACAGTTATTTCAACAGGAGGAAGCAACCGCCCACACAGCTGGCCGAAACTTAGAGCACATTTACACAATCTTCACTCCTGACAGAGTTGTTAGCAGGGGTCAGTCTGGTCGCGGTCCGAGCTGGTCACACAGTTTACCTGATCTGTCAGTGGGTGATTAAATGGTTCAAATGGCTCTGAGAACTGTGGGACTTAACTTCTGAAGTCATCAGTACCCTAAACTACTTAAACCTAACTAACCTAAGGACATCACGCACATCCATGCCCGAGACAGGATTCTAACCTGTGACCGTAGCGGTCGCGTAGTTCCAGACCGTACCACCTAGAACCGCTCGGCCATCCCGGCCGGCAGTGGGTGATTATTTTGTGTGGAGAACCCTAGAATCTAGGGTGTATCGCAACAACCCTCTTTGTCTTAGAGAATCGCAGCAGAATTTTGAATGAGATTGCAGCAATTCCAGTATTCCAGCTTTGATACGCCTTCAGCAACTTGCTGACCAGGGCACAAAAGTGCCAAGATATGAATGGTGATCACTTTCAACACCTGCTATAGCCAGGTTAGTACTGTAATTTCCTTTTCTGTGTTTCTTTGCACCATGGAACACTGTTCTCCAGGTCACTTTTATTTGCCTCACCCTGTATCTTTAAATTTTTCAGCAGACGATGCAAAACGGGACCTTTTGAATTTTTGAAAACTATAGTTAAAGGCGCCACCGGCCTTGCTGCAGTGGTGACACCGGTTCCCGTGAGATCACCAAGTTAAGCGCTGTCGGGCTGGGGTAACACCTGGGTGGGTGACCATCCGGTCTGCCGACTGCTGTTAGCAAGCGGGGTGCACTCAGCCCTTGTGAGGCAAACTGAGGAGCTCCTTCATTGAGAAGTAGCGGCTCCGGCCTCGGAAACTGACATACTGCCGGGAGAGCGATGTGCTGACCACATGCCCCTATCCGCATCCAGAGACGCCTGTGGGCTGAGGATGACACGGCGGACAGTTGGTACTGTTGGGCCTTGATAGCCTGTTCGAGAGGAGAGGATAGTTAAAAGGCGTTCTATGCCGATAAGACACTTCCACAAAAAGGGACATCTTCGCGTCCCCTTGTACCTTAAGAAAAGACCAGAGAGAGACAAAAAAAGAAACTGTCCCAGCTAACATGGGACGTCAGGTCCCCTTAACTATTATCTGTGAAACAGTCATTAATAATTTCGTATAAAATTCGAAACACTGGTTGTAGTGGTAAACTAATCTGTGGGTTAATCCGAGACCTATCAAGTTGCAAAGTATTTGCTTGTGAGTTGGCGAAGATAACGTACGCGAATAAGAAATCGACTGCGATTAGAAAGACAGAGATGTGGTGACAAACAGCTGTAGCATACCCAAGACCTTTTAGTTATAGAGATAAGAATAACAACTGATTGATAGCTGTTCGTGCACAGTACGTCCATCTACCATAGCAAGAACCAATCAGGGAATGAGCTTGTTCAAGCCTTCTATTCTGATCACTGCTATCGTATTGATGTGCAACCTCAGATGTCAGTTATCACAAACAGCGGTCGGTTACAACAATCGTGATTCATTTTCGATGTATGCAGTGTCTCTATGCGGCATGTGTATTTCACACGACTAAAGGCCATAAACTAATTGCGAAAGTGGGCAGAAAATTGTTAAGACTACTTTCACCCTGCTAAGAAAACCTAGCATTCCACGTTAATAGCCGGCCGCTGTGACCGAGCGGTTCTAGGCGCTTCAGTCCGGAACCGCGCTGCAGCTACGGTCGCAGGTTCGAATCCTGCCTCGGGCATTGATACGTATGATGTCCTTAGGCTTAGTAGGTTTAAGTAGTTCTAAGTCTAGGGAACTGATGATCTCAGATGTTAAGTCCTATAGTGCTTAGGGACATTTGAATCCACGTTAATAGGTAGTGTCTGAATGTATACACACATGGATGCCACAGCATCCGCATCGTGTGAACCGACTTCATCGTTCCCTCCAATGATCAACTGCTAATCACTTTCGTATTTTGATTGAGATATGGAAGATCACAGCTGCTTTGCACGTTAGCAGAGTCGATGACCATGAGTTCCAAATATTTGTTATGGTGACAGACAGATAAGTAGCGCAGATTGCAGCCTACTTTAAGTTAAGACACTAAGTTGGTAGTTGTTACTGGTCTTTTGTAGAGCTCACTGCATAGTTTCATTTGTGTGTTTCATTACAAACCGTCACAGTGCAAGTTGTGACGTCAAGGTTCTGCTGCTGAGTCTCTTGCAGTGACTGGCTATCTCAGTTGCTGCTTAACAAAAGGCAGACATGAACAAAGACGCGAAATTCTTCTACAGCTAAGCCAGTATTGCGTTCTTTTTTGCACTACTTTCCAAAACAGAACAGGTCTCGTAACAGATTCGAGCCATTCCAAACGTGGAACCTGTATAATTAAAGACAAAATATCTATAAATACCGACTTTTATGCCTTGCGCCATCAGCTTTCTGCAAACAGAAATTTAAAATTAGGTAACTCTCAAGTCAGAGCGTTGGCTTTGTAAGGGCCTTCGGGGTGTAAATGCAGATAGTGTGATCATGGTACCTTAATATGTACCCATTCCATTGTGTTACCTGTGTTTTTTTGTCTTTGTCTATCAGTCTTTCCTTAAACACGTCATATAAGTTATTATCTGGTATTTTTTTCATTGTAGTAACTGCACCACAAAGTGGGCTACACCTGTCAGTACAGACTAACCGTTTTGCATTCACCAGTACACACTTAAACACCTGACCTGCTGGCTCATGCCACATGAATTAACTGACCTAAAAACTTACTATCTCTAATAGCTATGATTATTAATACGCAAATGAAGTAAATACTAATGTAATCTTGCTGAGTATACTGTCCTCAGGCACAAATATAAACATATACGCTTATACTCCTAACACCCTTTCTATGAAGACGAAGAACATGACAATTATGAGCACTTACAAAAACATATATATTCAACATTTCGTCCACAAATGATAATATAAGATTTCTTCTGTAGCAGAATAGTTAGCATTGCTACCTTCGATACGAAATGATTCAGATTTGATTCCCGGTACCTCCTCAGATTTTTCTGAAGTTGGGAGATCTGGAACGGGGTTCACTCTACCTCGTGAGGCCAAATGAGGAGCTCCTTGAGTAAAGACGCAGCGGTATCATCAGGATTCATCTACTGACAATAACAGCTGGAGGGATTTGTGGCATACAGACTACAGGTCCCATCATCATAGATCATTCCTCATACTATATCGTAGGCAGCAATAATTATTATCCGTTTACCTTCAATGAAGAATATTGGCATCAGACGATATAGACAAAACAATACTCGGATGCGTTGCAAACACGATGTGTTAAGTAACTGAACACCAGATACGAACACCAGCTATTAGCAAGACCACAGTGTTCAGGGTGGATAAACTCGAAACTGGGATATGTTCCTTTCGTCAGACCAACGAATATTTCCAAATATGATTAAACTGGCACATGAGTGATTATCGTTCCCTTTTTTATAATTTAGAATGTGTTTCTATATGCTAACACACTTTTGGTAAGAAAAAGACAAAAAAATATTTTTGCGCCTTTTCGCTTATTTAAACTACCGATTCAATTCCAAGTACATGCAAGAATTACTAAGATTTCTGTTTAAAAAAGCAGTACATACACCTTTTAATTCTTTTCTATATAGCTACAGAGAAAATAATTCCTTTGTTACACAATGGAAATAAACAAAACATTTCATTCCATTTAGTTTGTAGATTTATATAACATCTGTATGTGGTTGGATACAAGATCAGCTTAATTGTTCCACACCTATTTCATTTCCGCTTGCTACGAGCTATACTATACTTACTTGGAATTCGTAAAGGGCTCCTTCTCCAATGGACCTTCATTCTTTTAGTTTTAAGTACAAGCTACAGAAGAATGTCACTTATAACTTGAAAACGTAGTTGTTCTGGTTAGACCCATGGTGGCTTCCCATTAACTTCCATCCACCAGACAACAAACAGAAAGTAAAAACGAGTTGATTCAGTGAATAACTTTAAAATCAGAGGAAATGTAAAAACCTTAACAAAATCAAGATATCGGAAATGATTCACTCTTAGCTGGTTAAAACGGGACCATGTACGACAACTGAGCATGTCTTTCTAAGCTACTGTAGTGGTTCGGATTTCATACAGAACTTGGTTAATTATGTGAAGTGTGTACGCTGAATGCCACGTCTGCTGGCCATGCTTCGTCTAGACTATTGGAAGAAGGTTTGCTGATTTTATTTCTAACCGGATTTTATTTCTAACCGGATTTTATTTCTAACCGGATTTTATTTTTAACTTCACACTGAGAACCAGACCATTAGCGTATTGGTATTGGCACAACTTAGCAACCTGATGTCGCCCTAAAGAACGAAACCCGTGGTGACACAATGAATGTTTATAAATAAATCTGTGGTGGTTTTCATTACTCATTAATATACTTTTACTATGACGGGATATCTTGAAGTGAAACAGCGTCTGTTATTTTTACCTGCACTGATTAAAGTGTCCGGTGATCGAGCGACGAAGTATCTCGTTCAGTCAGCTACTACGTTTTACCATATTGTCAAGCTCGAGCGCTTCATTCACACATGTTTAATGCCACTGCTCGTCTTACGTACCTGCTCCGTAAGCCACATCATTGTAAGGAATTCTTATGTAGCCCGGTAGCCAGCAGAATGTCATTACCTTCCGAAGCTTTTGCGTACAAAGGAGTGAGTCTTGGATCAATTAGAATACGCCACATTCTTGCTGCCGCCACTAGATGGTTCGAAGTCAACAATCATGATAAACTGTATAGTTAACGATTCTAGCGTGCTTTGGTGACGTTCTTGATAGACATCGTCATTGATTTTTATATAACTGACTGACAGCCAACGTCGGAACATTTGTGATGTTTGAACTTGTACTTCCGAAGATGTAGCGAGTATACCCTACAGGCAGCTAAAACAAGCTATCCACCTGCAGTATATGTTCGAACGTTAATGTTCTCCATTATCGTTTAACATAATGAACGGCGCCAGGTGGCGAAGAGCAAAGAACCGCCCATTAGGGTTTCGTGTGACTTCGGTGAAATCATGCGGTTGGAATCGCACCAGCTGATCATCGACTGCGTACGTCTCCTGTAGCTCATCGAAGCGCAGGAAGCAGGTAGTCGATGAGGTGGGTAATCTAGTTACGAACGACGGCCGCCGTGGGGCCGCCTGTTGATGGCATTGTTTACGAGAACAGCGCGATGGGCGGCTAGATAGCTGCGCAGGTGGTCGCCACCCGGTTCAAGCGCTTGCACTGGGGCAACATGCTGCCTCTACCACCAGAGATAGATTCGGCTCACCGATATTTGCACTCATAACCTCATCGCTATCCAAAACATCTGTCAAAAGTTTTTTTTCTTTTAGGCGTACCACATTCTTCCTTCCTCTGACTTCCATTCGTAGATAAACACTGAAGAGCCAAAGAAACTAGTACACTCGCCTAATATCGTGTAGGTCCCCTCGAAAACGCAGAAGTGCCGCACCATGACGTGGCATTGACTCGACTGTTGTCTGAAATTGTGCTGGAGGGAAATGACACTATGAATCCGGCAGGGTTGTCCAGCGGTGGAGATCTCTTCTGAACAGCACGTTGCAAGGCATCCCAAATACGCTCAATAATGTTCATGTCTTGAGAGTTTGGTGACCAGCGCAAGTGTTTAAACTCAGAAAAGTGTTCCTGGAGCCACTCTGTAGCAATTATGGACGTGTTGAGTTTCACATTGTCCTGCTGGAATTGCCCAAGTATGTCGGAATGCACAATGAACATGAATGGATGCAGGTGATCAGACAGGATGCTTAAGTACGTGTCACCTGTCAGATTCGTATATAGAGGCATCACGGGTCCCATATCAGTCCTACGGCACACGCCCCACACCATTACAAAGCCTCCACCAGCTTCAACAGTCCCTGATGACGTGCAGCGTCCATGGATTCATGAGGATGTCTCCATACCCATTCACGTCCATTCGCTCGATACAATTTGAAACGAGACTCGTCCGACCAGGCAACATGTTTGCAGTCATCAACAGTCCAAAGTCGATGTTGACGGGCCCAGGCGAGGCGTAAAGCTTTGTGTCGTCCAGTCATTAAGGATAAACGAGTGGGCCTTCGGCTCCGAAAGCCCATATCGATGATCTTTCGTTGAATGGTTCGCACGCTGACACTTGTTGATGGCCCAGCATTGAAATCAGTAGCAATTAGCGGAAAGGTTGTACTTCTGACACGTTGAACGATCCTCTTCAGTCGTCGTTGGTCCCGCTCTTACAGACTTTTTCCGGCCGCAGTGATGTCCAACATTTGATATTTTACCAGATTCCTGATATTCACGGTGCACTCTCGAAAAGGTCGTACGGGAAAATCCTCGCTTCATCGCTACCTCGGAGATGCTCGTGCGCCGACTATAACACTACGTTCGAAATCACTTACATGTTGATAACCTGCCATTTTAGCACTTGTTGTCTTATATTTTGACTGTTTACATATCTCTGTATTTGAATACGCATCCCTATACCTGTTTCTTTGGATCTTCAGTGTAGATTGCATCCTGCGGCAGACTTAGCTGTCGTGGCCCTTAAGAATGGAATACACTGTTTGCTAATACAACTGTAACACAAGGAAGGATAGTTAACAACGAAATTTCGCTAATGGTGTTTGTACATAATGATGGGAAGAATACATAAATTTTTAGATAACGGAACTCGGTCTACAGGCCCTAGCGGGCCTATTGGTACCGACCGGCCGGCAGGTTATCCTTCGCCACTGGCATCGTTAAACGCGCTATGGAGGCGCCTGGGGCCTAACACCACTCTCCCGGCTGTTGTCAGTTTCCTTGGCCTGAAGCCCCTTCTACTCGCTCCTCAATTGAAATCACGAGGCTGAGTGCAATCCGTTCCAGTCTCCTCCTCCCCCCGCCCCCCCCCCCCCCCCAAACCAAGGAAAAATCCCTGGCATTACTGAAATCGAACCCGGTTCTTTGTGCCATCTCTGGCACAATCAATGGCTCTAACCCAGCAGGTTATCTAGTCGAACTGACTGTGAACTTGGATGGCAGGTTATGTGGATGTCCCTCTTGTTTCAACTCTGTGCCGTTCATCAGCCATAGTGGCTGGAAAGTGACGGCTTGCCATTATTTCGGCAGCCCACGACCACATATTTTCAATGGGTGAAAAATGAGAGGATCGTGCTGGCCGGTCAACAGCCTACATTTTCTTTCCCGATCTGGGTCAGGACAGCATGTACAACATGAGGACTTGTATGATCTTGAAAGACAACGTCACGAGGTCCTAGAAAATGAGGAAGACGTACTGACTTAAACACGTGTGGTGAGTAACAGCTGCTGTCTATGCCAGTACCAGTGGACTCTCACGCCGTCACGCTAGATCCTAGCCCCTAGGACGATGACGAATGCGGTTTGCCACCGATCGTTCGTTCCACATACGAATACGACCATCACGACGGTATGTGGAGAGCCAGGACATACCTAGAAAAACGAAGAGATGCCGCTTCTGAGTCCATTGCTGACATTATGCCTATAACAATCGCGCGGCGCTCTCTCTCTCTCTTTTTCTGTTGTCGCGTCCAGAAGACTTCGCGCTGCCCTTTTGGCCACTGATATGTCAGCAGACAAGCCCAAATCCTGTTACAAGGCACGTGACTCTACTATAGGATCGCGTACGTCCGAGCGAATCATATGTCTGTCATAACTACGTATGCCTCTGCAGCCGTTGTCATGACGATTGAAATTTTCTGTGTGTTGTACCGCGTCATCGTATAAAAAACTACGAGGCGTACTCCGAAAGTAAACTCCGATCGATCGCGAAGTGGAAACCAAAGTGAAAACAAAAAGTATTTTATTTGTAATAGTTAGCTATGTCTTCCAGCAACGTGTCTAAGCAATCGCCGCTCCGCCTGAGACATTTGTCGTAGCGTTGTACTAATTTTCCAATACCCTCGTCATAGAAGGCATCCGCCTGCACTTCTCGCAGATTCTCTACGCTGATCTGCATTTCGTTGTCTGTGCGAAAACGTTGACTTCATAGCCAGCGATTCATGTCAGTAGAGATGAAAATCAGAGGGAGGAAACACACTGCATCGAAAACGCTGCAGGGGCGTCCTCATTGCCCCTGCAGAGTGCGACCGAGAACTGTCATGAAGACAGAAATGCATGACAGTTGTGTGGGCTCCATCAAATCAGGCGAAATTTCTCACGCGCACTCATACTCGGCGGGAAACTGTTTTCTAGGCATCTTTACGTGCTCCATGTGCGCTCAGAACTGGAAAGACAGACGTGATGCGATCGACGGGCACACTAGAGACACATTCCAGCACATCTACGCAAAGCTTTTTCGGATTTTCATTGTGGTTTCCATTTCGCAACCGATCGGACTTTACTTTCGGAATACGCATTGTATAGTTATAAACTTATTCATTTTTAATCATCGAGTGTCTGTCTTCTTGGTGTCAGTCGCAGGATTCGTTGAGATCGTGTATGTCGTTGAGTGTGGGTCTCCTGATCATAACGATTCCATACTGTCAGTACTTGTCAAGTAGTCCAGTCAAATAGTAGATATACCTTGCAAAAGGTGGGGTAGAAGAGTTTATTTTTTCAACTCATTCATATGGTTGGAAAGATTAGAAAAACGAGTTTTTCCAACAAAATTTCGCTTGGGAAAACTTTCTGCAGTCAAAAAACATCGAAAATTTCGGACTTTTTCCAGTTTTTTCAAAATATCTCAGTTTCATTTGCTCCTATCGCTTTAAAGTCTATTTTCTTTTTTAAAGAGCACAAAATTCTCTGCAAATTTGATTCTTGCCATTTTTTTCTACTCCCAATATCTAAGGCGCTACAGCGTCTCAAAAAATACCAATTTTTCAAATTTTGAGAATAGTGGCAAGATACCTTATTTTTGAACACTATTTTTTCAGTTTCTGTTTCTGTAGTATAAATACATTATACATCATGTTATAAGTTGGAATTTACCACCTCACTTTCAGGTATTCAATTTCTCTGTATGCAACATGAGGACTGTTGGGCACCCAACTGCTGTGATTCTTACACCACTACCTGAAGTTCACTATGGGCCACCTCAGCCCTTGTATTTGTAAAACTATAAATATAAAAATACATTATTAAGAGACATAAACACACACACACACACACACACACAAACACACACACACACACATACACACGCACACAAAATAAATTGTCTCAGGAAACTGAACTATTATTAGCTGCAATAGGCAACCTAATTAGGTAGGTAATTATTCTCGTGTATAAAAGCCACACAGTTGACATTAAAAATAAGTAGCTTTATTACAATTAAAATGCACTGTCAGTTACTGAAAAATGTTGACAGTTCTGGGTGTGTAATACTTGCAATGTGGCTCTTAAGCGCACTTGAGACAGGTATGAGCATCAACCTCCAACGTTTTGATGGGCCAGGTTCCTCAGTGTCACCAGAAATACCTTGACTTACGGATTCAGGGTCTGTACATAGATTTGATCCCAGATTGACCTCTTCTTTAAACAGCGAGTCAGCCTCAGCAAGTTCGTTGGTTTCGTCAGCGGTTTCCTCATCATCCTCCATAACATCTACTTCACTGTCGTCATATAAAAATTTTGGCACATTTTCACAGTTGACCCCAACACATTTCTTGCAAATTGAAGAACATTTCAAACCCACTTTTCTGCAGGAGCACGCTCCGCTACAGTTCAGCTTGCAAGAGCATGAAACAATGTGAAGAAGTGCTTCAGGTGCTGGATCTTGGCTCATTATAACGGGTATTGGACCGTGGTCACTGTGATTCCAGCCCCATTTCTCAGGAGGTTCCCAGTTTCCCATCTAACTTTGGACTTGTTGGTAAGTCCGCAACGAATGATGTTGTGCAGCATCTTGTGTAGGTGGCAACCGTGCAAGATTCAGTTTGCTTTTTGTGGCAGACTTGGCGAATAGCTGGTACCGCAAATGGTCTAGTGTGTGGAAACTGCTGACATCTCCACTATACAATGCGATAGTAACCTGTTCTCCTGCAGTTATTATTTCTTCACGGGTAGCATGTGGTTTATTGAACGTGCAAAGCCCTGAGGTTAGGTGTTCATTTTTCGCAACAATATTGCAGCACTTAATTTTTCCTTGACCAAAAAAGCAGATGTTGTATCACATTATCACATCCGCTAAAGGGGTGAGTGGACAGAATATATTCACTGTCAAACTTGTAAGGTGCAGTGGAAAACCACTTGTCTTCTGTATTTCCTCTTCCTGGCTTTAAGAAAAATAAGTTTTCAATGCCTTGTCCCAAACCGGTCATGAGCACAAGCAGGTCATCTTCTCCTATAATAACAACACTTCCAAAATCTTTGGTTCTTGAAATGGCAGATGTTACAATTATAACGTCAGCATCATCTTGTGCCTGGTGCAATTCAATGCTACACTCCAGAAATTCCATTTTAAGAAGTGTGATCAAACGCATCTTGTTTCGTTCGTTGTACAAGAACTTGTCCTGAGGGACTTTGTTCACCATCTCTGATTCAACTACAACGTCAACCGAAGAATGTTGTTTGGACCTACGAATCCTCTCAGCACTCTTTGTGCTACATTTGTCTCCCTCACATGAATACCCATCAAATACAATAGCAAATTGAGATACAAAATGACGTTGCAGGTAAGAAACATAGCTTTGGGCTATTGACTTGAAGCAAACATTTCGAGTCCAAGTCACTTTGTGAGTAAGGTACCCTCCATGAATGACAAATAATTTACTCGGTCCACCTGACTTCACATCTTCCACTGGAACGAAGTCATTGTAGAAAGAAGCTTTTGTTCCTTTTCGCATGCCTTTTTGTGAGAATAGGGACATTGGGTAAGGAGCAAGTTCATATTTCAGAAAGGCTTTTTATTCTTCTTCACTTTGTTTCATTAAACAAATCCTTTGGAAAAGAGTTAAAGGATCAACAGGAGTAATTTTAGTGCTCCCAGCTTTTACAGAATTGAACGCAGAAAGGAGAATCACAAATTTGTCTTTTCTACGGAACTTTACATCGTGGAAATTGTCACCAACTATTCTTTGCTCGAAATTTGAAAAATTGGTATTTGTTGACGCGCTGTAGCGCCTTAGATACTGGGAGTAGAAAAAAATGGTAAGAATCAAATTTGTAGAGAATTTTGTGCTCTTTAAAAAAGAAAATAGACGTCAAAGCGATAGGAGCAAATGAAACTAAGATATTTTGAAAAAACTGAAAAAAGTCCGAAATTTTCAAAGTTTTTTGACTGCAGGAAGTTTTCCCAAGAGAAATTTTGTTGGCAAAATTTGGTTTTCTAACCTTCCCAACAATATGAACGAGTTAAAAAAATAAAATCTTCTACCTCGCCTTTTGCAAGGTACAGGCTTTTTTTCTGACAGTTTCACTGGACTTAAGTGTCATCGGATAATTATGGCAGATACATGGGACATGTGCCTCCGAAGTTGTGACACTTTCCTTTTTATACGCCACTTACCGTGAGTGCCTCTGTTCCGGTAAAATCTCCATCGCCGTGGTTGATTGATTTAGTCAACAATACATCGAACGAAATAGATCGCCGCACTTCGTTTCGCCTTGTAATGACGAGTAAGTAAGCACAAATACGTGTAAAACAAGGCAATTAATTGCTCGTGAAAAATTACAGTCTTGTTTGGAACGTATGCTGATAAACATCTTACATTAGAAAATAAAGATTTCTACTTTCAGTTTTATATTCAGCCAGCTGTATTTATTATTTTTAACTATTTGAGATTTACGATGTTACTGACTGCTTTGAAATCGTCTACAGATAGTCAAAAACAATAACTTCATCTAGTAGGACAAATAATTTTTATTCTACGAATTGGTGACAAGAGTATAATTAAGGACTGAGCAGGTATCATTATGTGTCAAATACACTGATGAGCCTGTATGACGACGTAAGTGTACACGACCATCGAGCTCGTATAACAAGAAACGAGATTCATCTGATATGATTCCAATGATCAACGGCCCAATCTCGTGCCCACTGCAGATCGTGATTGTCGATGTCGTTGGGTTAACATGGGAACACGTAGAGATTGTCTGCTGAACTTTGTGCTGCGAAACATTTGTGCCTGCACCAGCACTGTATCCTGTCCTTGGATCTGCCGCAGATCTCCGCTATCCTCCTTACTGACCGGGCATGTCTCTGAACTCCACGTTCTGCGACGAAGTGTGGACGTCTAATCTCCTGTCACGAAAACGTGGTTTCACCGTGCTTCAACCATTTTTCAGTGAGGATCACAGCAGTAGCATCCGACCATCCGCTTCTGAGATTATCTTTCCCAGTTGCCGGGCAATAACAATCTACTCTTATTCAGAGTCGCTTATGTAAGCGAATTTCCCCATTTCCGATCCGCGTCGTCGCTAGAATGATTCTCCAATCGTCCTGGCTCCCCTTACTTATTTTCGTTATCGCGTCAAGTGCTCGCAATGCCACGTGATGGTGTTTAGTCTAGCGGCGAGCACTGGTCATCATGTTACGACTCATGCGTGTGTTCATATTGATAGTACAAAAATAATTACCGGTATAAGTATGTAATCATCCCTCACAGGCGAATTACATGTGGTAATATTGGAATCTCCTATTCACTCATTTCATAACTGACTCAAATCCGCAGCATCTTTGATACTCGGTAACACAATGCGCCATCATTTTATTTATTTGTAATCTTTTGTGAACATTTACTTGGGAGAACAAATACGAATCACGCTATCAATAATCATTTTAACGTCAGATAGTATATAAGCTTTCTGCAGCTTATAACAATTAGAGAAAGTAATGCTGCAGTTGTGTCTACAGAACATGATATAAAAATAAGAAAAGGCGAGATTCAACTGAAAGAACAAAGACAAAATTAGAGCACTCTCCACAGTTGAGCCATTTGCTACTTATTTCGCGGTCGTTAGCCACCAAAAAATTGTCATTTACAGCAGGAGTCATCGACTCTCACGAGCTTTTATAGGAATCTTTTGGCCAATGACACCACACACTAGCCACTCCAAATGCTATTGAGTTGCCGACGTCACGGAACAAGGAATTTCACATATCTATGTTGCAAAATCAGGGAGGCAATCTGCAGAGACCCAAAACTACAATCGCGTAAAACATCCAGCATATGTAGGAATTTTTTGAAATAATTTTCTGCTTTATCTATGTCCTAATAGTAAGTGATGTCAAATAATGCAGAGGTACTATCAAAAAACCAGTTACAAGTAAAACACATTTTGTAACTGAAGCTGTTCAAAGCTAACACAAATTTCCATTTTCAACATCGATAAACTTGTTAAGACATAAAACTTAGTTCATTTCCAAACTTCACATGTCCGTGTTTCAAGGTAGAGGATGGTGATTAACAATGTCTTTCAGATAGTTTTAATACATCATACGGCACTTAAACTTGTTCATCTTCAAATATTTACAAATTCTGCACAAAACACAATCTCGTGTCTAACCACAAAAAGTGTATAAAATATCGGAAACTGCTTATGGCATTGTCTGTTGCACATTCCTTCGTGTGGTTCTAAACTAGTCACTCCACCAACGTACCGACCAGGGAACATTATGAGCTCTTAAATCCACTATCCTCTAGGTACGACATTCTCCTATACTACGAGGGGCGTACGATAAGTAATGCAACTCATTCTTTTCTCGGCCAATTTAGGTTGAAAAAAAGGCGTAATTTGTTGTCGGACTGTCGGACGTAGTGCAATATTCCCACTTAAGCCAGTATAGTTCCAGGAAGTTCTAATAGGTGGCGGCCCTATACGCAGCTTTCAAAATGGCGTCTGTAATACAGAATGTCTACGGGGACCTGGCAGTGAACAAAACCACGGTGAGTCGTTGGGCGAGGCGTCTGTTATCAACGCAACAAGGTCACATAAAACTGTCCGATCTTCCACGTGCTGGTCGGCCGCACACAGCTGTGACTCCTGCCATATTGGAACGTGCGGACACTCTCAATCGATCGAGAGAAGAGCAATGAAGGACCATCTGTGCGCAATTGCTTGTGTGTTACGAGGTTGATCGTGTCAATTTTTTGTCTAACATGGTCACAGACGATGAAGAATGGGTTCGTCGCTTCGAATCGGAAACAAAACCGCAGTCTGTGCAGTGGCGGCACACTACCCGTCCTTCGAAGCCGCACCCTCAGCCAGTAAAGCCATGGCGAATGTCTTCTGGAGCTCTGTTTGAAGTTCTCCCTCATGGTGCAATGATGAACTCTGAAGTGTGTTGTAGAATCCTCAGGAAATTGAAGAAACGACTTCAGCGTGTTTGTCGGCACAAAAATGCAAACGAGCTTTTCCTCTATCACAACGCAAGGCCTCACAGAAGCCTGCGCACTCGAGAGGAGCTCACAAAACTTCATTGGAGTGTTCTTCCTCATCCACCCTACAGTCCGGATGTCGCACCTTCCGACTTCCATCTGTCTGGCCAAATGATGGATGCACTTTGCGAGAAGCAGTGCGTGGATGGTGTGGAGGTTATTGATACAGCAAGACGTTGGCTCCGACGTCAACCAGTAGAGGGGTACCATGCGGGCATATAGACCCTCCCAACGAGGTGGCGTAAGGCTGCCGTATTGAACGGAGATTATGTTGAAAAATAGGAGTTTGTAACCAAAAGGCTGGGGTATAACATGGTGTATTGGAATCCTGAATACAACCAACCTGCTAACAGAAAAAAGCTTTGCATAATTTATCGAACACCCGTCGTAGTAGTTCAGTAAAGAACTACATTTAAATGGTGTGCAGTGGAAGCCTCAAAATCAAAAGTAATATTCAGAGTGGTTAATATCTGAGATCTCTACGAAACAGGAAGAAACGATTGTCTTGGAGGAACCATTGTGACCCTCTAAAAGCACAAAAAAAAAAAGTCTGTAAATTTGTTGGAAATTAGATTCTGTATTTCTTCATAATGGAGTAAGCAAGAAATAAGAGAGTTAAAGGTGTACCCTGAAATATAGGATTTTGTAAGGTACAAAGAAGCACCTCTATAAAACCGTCAGACATCTGAAAGCAAACGAGGAAAGAAAGTGTGTAGCAGAGCACTAACGTAACGCAAAGGCGACCAAATACAATGCACTTCCATTTTATTTATTTCTATTCTATAGGTCTTCCCGAGTCTTCCGGCGTTGCAGTCTTCCTATAGACGTGAGCATCGTCGGAAAATTGCCTTACGGAGTTTCCGACGTTACACTCTGGATCGTTTTTATAATCTGTAAATGTTAATGGCCCTATAACTTTCAAAGGAGTACTCACGCAATTACCTGTACATCTGTCATTTTTGTCCTGTTCAGAACGACGTGCTGAGTTATGTCTAATACGAAGTTCTGAAATACAGTCACAAATCTGGTCTGATAATCAGTAAGACTGTAGTTTGTTCAAAATGGTTCAAATGGTTCTAAGCACTATGGGACTTAACATCTGAGGTCATCAGTCCCCTAGACTTAGATCTACTTAAACCTAACTAACCTAAGGACATCACACACATCCATGTCCGAGGCAGGATTCGAGCCTGCGACTGTAGCAGCTGCGTGGTTCCGGATTGAAGCGCTTAGAACCGCTCGGTCACAACGACCGGTGTAGTTTGTTCACTGAAGACAGTGCTGACCTGTACCGTATGTCGCCCAGTAGCCAAGGAGCCTGACGCCAATTTGGACGCCGTTACCAAAGGTGCTCTGTACCTCAAGGACGAACAGAGCAAACCGCGATCTCGAAAAGATCCGAGAAATTAGAGCAAATACGGAGACTTACAAGCAGTCGTTCTTCCCACGCACAATTCGTGAATGGAACAGGGAAGGGGGGATCAGATAGTGGTACAATAAGTACCCTCCGCCACACACCGTAAGGTGGCTCGCGGAGTATAGATGTAGATGTAGATGTAGATGCTAGCGGAATCCATGTTAAATCACATAAAAGATATTTTCGTTTCCCGGGTTCATAATCGTCTTCTTTAGAACACACCGACTTCACTGATAAGGCCTGTAACTTCATGCATCTCTCCGACGACTTTCCTTGAAAGCGGGTGTGGCCTGCTCCTTTTGTCCATTCGCTTGATGTCGTAAAAAGATCGTAACTAACAGACGTGTGCAACGTCTTGTCACTGACAATCGGTGTCAATCAAGACAAGATTTGCTGCAGTCAGTGAACAAAGGGAATTCCTCAATCAGTTTCCGAGTGAAAATTGCTAAGGTAACCATATTTGAAGTCGAATTCCTCGCTAAAGGCCATTGTTCACAGCGGCTGATGAAGTTGCGCCTCTTCAGTGGGCCAGGCAGCACTGAAATCGCAGGCACAAAGTGTGGTCGATAAATTGCGACTTCGGTATTTTTAAATTCTGCGAACTGTCAAGTTCACCGGTGGCTAAATGCAGGACGTAACCTGTGGTGTGCGGAGGTGCAGATGGTTCTATGATGAAAGTAATTCTGCGATGTTTTGGGACTGTTTCCGGCGCCATGACGTGTTCAAGTTGCCGGAGATATGAACGATGATATTTACTTCTAAATTCTCGGAGACTAATGTTGTCAGGTCCAGAAGATTCGACACTGACACTGGAATTACGAAAAATAGAGAAACATTGAAAAGGTGAGTTTGGTGCTTCAGCTGTTCTACATAGTTCCCCCCCCCCCCCCCCCCTACACACACACCCACCAACCCCTCCCCGCCTCCCTTTTCCTACAACGCCCAGAACGTCATACAGCTATGTGAAACTGTCAGAAAGGTCTTTTGGGATTTGTTCAACTTGCGCATCATATTGGCTTGAATGTCTGTTATGTCTCATAGCGTAGATCTTTGATGTGAATTCTCGCTCATTGTTGTTTCGTGATGGATTCGTACTGATACACAAAGTCTCGTCACCTATGATTCTATTTTCCAGAAATGGATTATCCACATTATGCCTTTCCATCAAGCTGCGGCAGGCGTCAACGCGTCGTTGTTTTTGTTCGAGATTCAAGGTGTCCGGCAGAAACTTTGCATACACTTTTCGCGCCTTCAAAATAGTCAGGAGAATGTCTCGAACACATGACTGAGAAATGTTGCTCCATTGTGATTTGTGACAGAGAAACGTTGATACACTATTGCCACATGTCTCTTGCGCATCACCTCCTGTTGACAACTGACTGGAAGAATACACATCTGGCTTTTACAGTTGCTAGTTGAAGCTGGCACCGTAGTTACTGCACTGACGTCGCTTATATGCCAAGAATGAAATCGGCCTCGGTACTTTTCGGACGGGTGGTGTATTGTACATGTTCATGATGAGCACTCTGTCTATGATCCTGGCTTCTAAGGTGACAAAATGCATGTTGCCAGGGCTGCGTGAATATGTTAGTGGTTTGACGAAGACCAGTTTGGTTTGAGGAGTTGTGCGACGTGGACGTGCCGTTTACGTCCTGCCGCGGAATGCATCATCATTGGTTGTCTACTTACTTAGGCTATTTCGCATATCCTAATGTTTTCATCGGTTAAAATGGTCAACTCTTACAGAAAATCGGCGCTGGAATTCAGTTTTAGGAGAAAATTTGCTCAACTAAAAGCGCTGGCAGTTGAATGTTTTCTCCGAGACGAAGTACAGATACAAAGTAACGAACTTGATAGTATACATCTTTCCATTGTCAGCAGTGTGGTGCACGTCAAGCTTCTTAATGATGCAGTCTCCGACAGCGTCCTTCGAGGAATTGAAAACTGGCTCAAATTCTGCCATTCGGATAGTAATATGGGTGCTGTAGAGATCGACAACGCTTTTATGCGACTGCGGACGATCCAGATCTTTTAACTTTCTTTTGAGCAGCCGGCGGACGAGGTGGTGTCCGCTCATCGATATTATGGGGCGGTACAAGGATATATTGCGTAGAAATGGCCTCATTTCAGCACATACTACGTCCTTAATGGCGAGCGTCAGGTCCATGTTACTTTAAATGTACACGTCCCGTTCTATTAGAGAATGCAGAGGCGTCATCATTTACGACAGGCAGCCAAAGACGCGCTCATAATGTGGCAAAGAGTACCATGTCTGGTCCGAATGCCTTCAGAGGAGAATAGAACAACTACCACCTGCGCACCTGATCCCTCTCCCAATGCCGACGACCTTACCTGTGACATATGTGGAACGTTGCCGTCTCAGAAGTAGCGTAACGACACTCCGCAGATGACTAAGACAAGACAGACGAAAGAGGTAACTGCCTCGTCCATCACAGCCCTCCTGCCCAAACAGCCAAGTCGACGGGTGATGAAAATGCCGATAGAGGCACAAATGTTGACACACCATGATAGTGACCGCGTCAGGACTCGTGTCAGACCATCGGAACTCTTTGCCGTAGTCCGACACGGTGGGGCACTCACGATAAAAACCGACCACCAGAGAAGCGCAAGAGGGGACAGAGGACACGACCTGATGACTCCATGACACAGTCGCAGGCAGATGAAGCTTCACCTCGCCCGGACGATAAAACACTGATAGAAGGCACTGAACCACGCAACCTATGCCCATACACTGCAGCGGACGCTGTGGAATCTCCTCCCTATATTTGTTTCTGTATGGAACTTAGCCCAACTTTACCTCCCACTCTATAAAATCTAGATATTACCCAAAACTATATCCCCATAAACTGTTATTCAACTCAAACTCGTACGCTAACCTTTGACTAAACAGAACCTAATTCGAACTGAACTGTAACTGATCTTAATGCAACTTGACATTATCTTAAAAGCGCAACTGAAATAAAACAAGTTTCTGCCCTTAATCAAAATTTCCACTTACCTCGCGTCTTGGCAACATTGTTGGAGATTTCTCGAAAGCATAATAGCAAACACCAAGCAGGCAGCAGCTAAGCTAGATTTCTAAATACATATTCAAACTGTTGCATATTGTAATGCATAATGACAAACAATGGAGCGAGGAGAATGACTGTTCCTATGAAATGTTATTCCAAGACAACGATTTCAGAATGAATTACATATCCAAAAAGACAGAGTAAAACTTCGGGTAAGCTTCACACATAACATTATTCTGAACAACGCCATGCTTAACAAAGTGAAGAATGATTTAAAAAGGGTACAAAGTTAACAGAGGATTTCTGTAAAAATCAAACAGCTTAATCAATTGATATGTTATTCCATGATTCTGGGAAGTGAGGTGGTCTTTCTCTCAGCTCTGAACAAGTTAAATAGGTGACAATAATCATTCCAACAAATTATGTGCGCAGTTCAACAGTCTTATCTCAATGTTCTTCTCTTCGAAAACAGTTACATTTAAAATTTATATTTCTTTCATTTTTCATTGTACACGTCATATTCATCATTGTTCTCCTTTCTTCACCTAACAGATACCATTACAAGTCAATACAACACTACTAAAGAAGTCCATCACCTACCATATTTCAAATAAGAACGTATCAGATCGCACAGAAGCAAAGACTGTGCCACGAGAAGACCAAAGATTGCTTAACACTAACGTAACTTGCTCTCTCTCTCTGACGTGCACACCGATGACGTACAAAAATAAAAATGACGTGACCACCTTACAGCTGTTACGTCCTTGTCAAAAGTGGCACAATCTGACGATAGTCGCTGGGATGAATAAGGCTCCCCTGCCACTGCAGCGCCAATGCCGACGTTGAGCTTCTCGGAAGTGTTAACGGCTGATACGCTCCTCGCCCATCTCTGTGAGCGGATGATGGCGAAGATCCTGCGACTGAGGTTGTGCTGGCGCCCAACGCCTCGGCGACCCATAATTAATACATTTCTGTGAATTGGAGGAAGACGCGTGCATGGATACTGAAGAACATGTCGAACCAAAACATATTTCTGTAGCACTGAGTGTCCTGCTCCTACAAACCTGTGGCAGGCCTACCGAACTGATTCCACCAATCTGAATTCCACCGGTTCGAAAGTGAATCTTCAATCACTGTGCGATATCATACGAATGTCAGATACTGACATTGTGTTCAAGCAAGAAATTCGTTTGGAGGAGTTTCCAGACTTCTCCGATTATACTTCGTGCGTCCTGCCTGTTGATGACGCCGGCAGCGATACAGTCATACTGGTGCGAGATAACACAGAGATTGACGAAGTCCAAGGTTTGGCGAAAGACACACAAGATGCAGGGACTGTAAACATCTGTGCCCCCTTTGGCACGGACAAGAGACGCGACCGGCCGCGTTTCTGTTCGGAGGAGACCTTGCGCCCAACTCGTTTCGTTGTAGTTTCGTATTGGTAACAAAGTCTTGTAACCCATGACGATTTTTTCCAGAAATGAACTGTCTGCATTTTGTCTTTCAATAAATCGCAGCAGACGTCCAAACACCTTTGCTTTTTTTCGAGAGTTAAGGTGTCCGGGAGAAATTTTGCACACACTTTTCTCTTCTTCAAAATGTTCCGAAGTATGTCTTGAACACTTTATTGAAAGATGTTGCTCGACTGCGATTTGTGACACAACATCGCTAACACACTATGGTCGGACGCCCCCTTCATAAAACTGCCTGCTTACAACTAACCGGACGAGTGAATGTCTATTTTTTAGAGTTGTTAGTTGAAGTTGCCACCGCACTTACTGCGCAGGCATTACTTGTACGCCGGGAATGAAATCAGTCTTTGTGCTTTTTGGACGGACGATGTATTTTACATGTTCATGACGAGTATTTCGTCGACGCTCCTGTGTTACAAGATGTCAAGACCTGTGTTGAAAGGGCTGTACGAACATATTAGTAGTTTAACGAAGACGCAGGCACCCTATCCCACCTCAAATTGCCCCCCCTAATCATCTTATGTTGACGACAAAGAAAATAATTGCTTCAGTTTCTTACAGTGGGTGACATGTAGCAATCAACATTCTTGAAAATCTGTCGCCCTTTGGGAACTCATCACCAGTGCGAGGCTTCATTTGAATGTGGCATACCTAAAGAAGCTTGTGGACTCTCCTTCTCGGCAAACTGAAGCCATTATCCAGACAAGTTGCCGTGTTATGTGGTATCAGAGTGATGTCTCATGGGTTATGACTGTCCATTTGTCCTGTGTCATTATTCTTTAATATTATTGATGTTATTCTTGTTATTCTTATTATTATTAATGTCATTCTACATCTACATCAATATCCATAATACACAGTCTAGCGTATCGAGCGTGGCGGAAGGCGCCTCGTACCACTACTTGTCATTCCCTTTCCTGTTCCACTCGTAAACAGAACGAAGGAAAACGACTGACTACATGTCCTCGTATGAGCCCTGATTTCTCGTATCTTATCTTCGTAGTCCTTACGCGCAATCTATTTTGGAGCCAGTAGAATCGTTCTGCAGTCAGCGTCAGATTCCGCTTCTCTGAATTTTCTCAATAGCGTTTTTCGAAAAGAGTATTGCCCTCCGTCCAGAGATTCCCAACTGACTTACCGAAGCATCTCTAACACTTGCGTGTTGTTCGAAACTACCAGAAACAATACTAGCAGCCCGTCTCTGAGTTGCTTCGATGTCTTCCTTTAATCTGACCTGGTACGCATCCCAGACGCTCGAATAGTACACAAAAATAGGCCGCATTGGCGTCCTACCTGCGGTCTCCTTCACAGGTGAACCACACTTTCCCAGAATTCTCCCAATAAACTGAAGTAGACTATTCGCCTTCCTTACCACAATCCTGTGTCAAGCAGTACACTACTAACGCTGTACCCATAATTTCGTGTTTGTTTTTCTAGCTTATCTGCTTTAATTTACATTTTTGTACATTTAGAGCTAGCCGTTGTTCATCACAACAACTAGAAATTGTGTATAATTAATCTTGTATCCACCTACAGTCACTCAACGACAACAACTTCATCAGTAAACAGTCGCAGATTGCTGCTTACCCCGTCCGCCAGATCATTTATGTATATAGAGAATAATAGTAGTCGTATTATACTTACCTGGGGCACTCCTGACGATACCCTTGTCTCTGATAAACACTCGCCGTCCAGGACAACATACTATGTTCTGTTATTTAAGATTCTGTGATTATTGTTGCTATTATCGGTTTGGCCTGCTGAGGAACAAGTGAAACATCTTATGTCTTCTTTTTTTCTCTCTTCATCCAGTAGTTTATCATTCTTTCCCTAAATTGTCCTCTTCTTTCTTCTGTCCATATTACCCCTGTCTTTTTCTTTGTTTTCTCCTGAAAACCGTCGAAACTTTTTAATTTTTCTGTGAACTTTCCTGTTTTTCCTATTTCTTCCTCAGTTATTTCCGTTAACCACAGGTCGGTTTTGGATTTCTGTCTCGTTCGTCCATAGACTACAATACTTCCTTTCTTCATTGTGTCTAATTTTCGTTCTGTTCTTTTATAAACATCTTTATTACTTCTTAATTTCCATTTATTATCGTCATTTTTGAACGTAATATTTTTCTGACTTTTTCATATCTTTCTTTTAATTTCCACCTAATTTTTTGGCTGCATTATTATTATTACAAGCGAGTACTGGTAAGTAATGTCGCGAATTTTGGATTTGAAAACTCTTAAAACTTATTAAATAAAACAAACGTTATTAACATTCTGTGTCTTTATTCTTCATGTCTACATATTTATTTCTGAACATAGTCATACTGGGGACGAATCCATTTCTGGCAGCGACAGACCAGTTTGTTGATACCATCACTGTAGAATGTTTGGCTCTGTTGAGGGAGCCACAGCATTAACTCTGCTTGCACCGGTTCTTCACTATCAAAGAGAAGTCCTCGAAGTTGTTCTTTAAGTTTTGGAAACATGAAAATCGAATGGGGCGAAGTCGGGACTGTATGAAGAACGATGAATGACTATGGACTGGAGGCGTCGGATTGTTGCAGATATCGCAGCGCTCGTGTGTGATCGGGCGTTGTAATGCTGAAGGAGAGGTTGCTCTATGTGTGGACGCACTTTTCGAATTCGTGTTTACAGTTTTCTGATCACCTCGCACAGTACCTTGCAGAGCTTATGATGCTGCCTTTATGCATGAATAGCAAATGCATCATACCTTGAACATCGCCGAATGCTGTGAGCACGACTTCTTGAACTTTTTGGCTTCAGTGATCCTTTGTGGATGAACATCATTGATGCTTTCTTGTCTAAGGGGTCAAAATGGTGAACCCAGCTCTCGTCACCTGTCACCATGTTGTTAAGGAAGCCATCACCCTTACGCGCAAAAGTTTCCTGAACCACAATTCTGAGAGCTCTGTCTGTGTTATCCGACGATTTTCGCTGATGGGTTCACCAACTCGATTCCGATGAGTCGTGTCGGTTGCCGTGCACGATCGTCCACTCCTTACTCCGTCACAGTCTATGAGGTTAGCACCAATGTTTCATTCTTTACCAGCACCAACAACCCAACGTCGCACATTACTGATGTGCAATTATCAGCGCACACAATTTTTGTTCTTATATGGATTTCAAGTGGAGGCACGTTTACTGCTGTTTACAACTCGATAACAAATGGTTCAAATGACTCTGAACACTATGGGACTTAACTTCTGAGGTCATCAGTCCCCTAGAACTTAGAACTACTGAAACCTAACTAACCTAAGGACATCACACACATCCATGCCCGAGGCAGGATTCGAACCAGCGACCGTAGCGGTCGCGCGGTTCCAGACTGCAGCGCCTAGAACCGCTCGGCCACTCCGGCCGGCTCGATAACACCACACCGTTTCTCACGCAGCGGCTTAGTTACTTTACACACCGCCATAGTACACACTACAATTCGGCCCGGCGGAGGTTCGAGTCCTCCCTCGGGCATGGGTGTGTGTGTTTATCCTTAGGATAATTTAGGTTAAGTAGTGTGTAAGCTTAGGGACTGATGACCTTAGCTGTTAAGTCCCATAAGATTCCGCACACTACACTTCGGAGAGTTCTAGCGGCAGCGCGTTACAACTTGCGTCAGCGAAGCAAGGAAATAGACCGAGTAATACGATGACATGTAATAGGCTACCTCAACCGATATTGGGAACAAAATAAAAATTTCGGAGGCATTGCTTTTCAGCACGTTTTCCTATTAAATTCACAGGCATCTGTAGCACGTTAGTAGTAATGGTGAATGCAACTTGTATTTGCGGGGCAGGAAGGGCGAGAGAGTAACAGTCTATGGCCCCAAGAACTGAAGCACGGACGCGTGCTTGCCGGCGGGTGTCCACGCCACAGAGTACCAGCACACCCGCCACATGCCCCGCTTGACATTCCTGGCAGGCGAAGACTCCGCGACTAAGCGGACCTACTAGCGGCGGCCGTAGAAGGTTAGAGGGGCCGCCGATGGAGCTATTCGAGCCACCGGATTCCGGTGGAAACGGTCGTAAAGAAAAAACCTTTCATCGAGCGCGCTGCGCCTCTGCTCGGAGCAGTGCGTCCCATTCCGCCAGGCCAGGGCAGCGGTTTTAATTAACGGGCCGGCGGTATCAATTACAGGCGGTTTTTGGGCGCCGCGGAATGTCGGCCGGGATCCACTTCAAAAGAGCGGCGCTGGCGCTGGAGATGGCGATGCAGGCCGCTATCGGCCGGGCGGCCGCCCCTAAAGGCCGCCTAACGGCGCCGCACCGAGCTCAGCCACCGGCCGATGTGTGTCACGTCTACAAGCGACGCAGGGCACTATTTACGTGGCTGTGTTGGGTAGGGAGCTACACGAATATCGTCGCCAACGACCCAATGTCTCCCAGTAATCTATACTCTAAAACAAAATAAAAGAAAGAAAAAGAAAATAAAAACGACGCACTGCAAAGAAATTATCCGAATGGGACGGAAATCGGTAGCAATTATGTACAGACATGTAGAGACAAACAAATGATTACAACCTAGAAAAACTAGATGATTTATTCAAGAGAAAGAGTTTCAGACACTGAACAAGTTAAAAACACGCTGGTCCACCTCTGGCCCTTATGGAAGCTGTTATTAGGCTTGGCATTGATTGACAGAGTTGTTGCATGACCTCCTAACGGATATCGTGCCAAATTCCGTACAATTGGCGCATTAGAATATCGTGCCAAACTCTGTCCAATTGAGGCACTACATTGTCAAAATTGGTTAGAGGACTCTCCCCATAAGCTACAAAACTTCTTAATCTCCCCCTGCGGGTCCGGAGGTTAGAATAGGCCTAAGGTATTCTTACCTGTCGTAAGAGGCGTCTAAAAGGAGTCTCACACTTTTCGGCCCTATGAGTTCAGGTCCCATTCTTTTGTTTGACCTGCCACTTACAAAATTCTACAGAAGTGAGGGCCATATGGGGCGGGACGCCTTACGTAGTGCACGAATTATCCATAATGCCCTTAGAATCGATCTCCTGAATCTCTTGTCATGGCCTTGCATCTCCACCTCCGATTCAACTATTTGGGCGAGGACACTTTCCGTGGTATGTCATCTTCTTCCGTTGTCTGCTGTCCTCTTTCGCCCCCATGACAATACTGGATTTCTCTGCGCCCCATATCCAGCACGGTAGCCAGTTCGTTGAGGTGGGGCCGTCACGTACCCATTTGGTGGTAGCCCCTTGAAAACACAGGAACGCACTGCTGATGCCTGAACTGCAAACTAATGCCAAGGAGTAGATGCCTGTCTTCAAGGGGTATCAGGACTCCCGGCAAAGGTTATCATGCAAGTTGGCCTTTGCTGTGGTTGGGTGGCTCCCGTGGGGAGAGCCCCTGAGTTGGTGGCATCGGGGCGGATGATCTGCAATGAAACGGACTAAGTCATCTCTTGCTGGTGACCGTACAGCCCAGCAGTTACTAAGAAGGGAAAGATCCAATACAATGCCGACAGGTATATCCCTAAATCGTTTCCCTCCCTCGCTACACCATGTGAGGAACATAGGGCTACAGAACAGAGCGAGCCATATTCGTCTCGGTTTTCAGTCTGTAGCAGAACTGATGGGGACTCCTTTCTACCTACGAAGCCTCAGTTTTTCGTTGAACACCTTGAGGGTAAATTTGGAAAATTGACAGCGCTTTCCAAGATGCGAAACGGCACAGTCTTGATTCCGACAGCATCCCCAGCCCAATCCCAAGCATTACTCGCCTGAGACAAGCTGAGTGATATTCCGTCACTCCCCATAAAAGCCTCAACATGGTCCAGGGGATCATTTTCCATCGCGATCTCCTCTTGCAATCTGACGACGAGCTCCGCGCAAATTTAGAACAGCAGGGTGTTCATTTCATCTGGCGCGTTTAAAGTGGGACCCAAAGACAACAGAGTTGCTACCGGTGCCTTCATCATTGCCTTTTAGGGTGATTCATTGCCTGAAAAGGTTAAGGGTGATGGTTTATCGCTGTGACGTTAAACCATACGTCCCTCCCCCTATGCGGTGCTTTAAGTGCTCGAAGTTCGGGCACATGTCTTCCCACTGCACTTCCAGCGCCACATGTCGAGATTACGGACGTCCACTGCACCCAGATACTCCATCTGCACCACCTCCCACTTGCATCAACTGTGGAAAACACCACTCCCCCTGCTCGCCAGACTGCCCAGTACTCCAAAAGGAGCGGAAAATCATGGAGTACAAGATCCTGGACTGGTTGACGTACACCGAGGCTAAACGTAAATTTCAAAGATGACACTCCATTCGGTTGACGTCGACATATGCTGCATCTCCATCCCCATGGCTGCCCCAAGTTCCAGCGGTTTCTCACTCTGTGCCACTAACAGTGGGCCCTCCAGGCCGCCAGTATACATCTGCCCCCATTGTGGTAGGAGGCAAATCTTCCTCCATTGCTCCCAAAGCACCTACTTCAAGAGCAAGGCTCCCCCAAATGCAGGGGACATCGGTCCACTCTCCGCTGCCAGTGAAGCAACAGCCTCCTCTGGCTATTCTCATGTGGAAGGGATCCTTTGGGGCACTCTCTCCCAAGGTCTCCACTAATGTCATGGCAGACACTCGCCAGTGGCTCAAGGAGCCAAAAGCTGCTGGACAAAGAGCTTCATAGTCTTCCTCCATGCCCGAAGCCAGAGAAATCTTCCCAGCAAGCCCCTACAGAGAAGCGAGAGAGCAAGCAAACTTAGAAGAAGTCTGCTAAGAAACAAGACCCTCTCTGGTGGCCCCAACAGCTTCACTCCCTATCAATTCTGCATCAGAGGACGCAGTGGACATCTTAGTGTCCCCTGTGGATCTGGATCTCACTGATGCCTCATCCACCACAGAAATGACTACAAATACCCAATCAGTGGCAACAGGTGATCCTGAGACATAACCTGCCTCCTTGTGTGCTTCATCCCTTTCCTGCCTCACGATAACGTCATCCTCCAGTGGAACTGCCACAGTTTTTTCCACCCCATGGCTGAGCTATGCCAACTTTTAAGTTTTACACCTGGTTTCTGTATTGCCCTTCAGGAATCCTGGTTCCCAGAAATGCGAACCCCTGCCCACCATGGCTATAGGGTATATTACAAGAACTGTAGTGACTATAATAGATTGTCAGGTGGAGTTTGTGTCTATGTCCTGAACTCAGTATGCAGTGAACCTCTGCCCCTTCAAACCCCTCTTGAAACTGGCTATCAGGATAAGGACGACACAGGAAATAACTGTCTGCAATGTATATCATCCTCCAAATGGTGAAGTACCCCTGAATGCACTGGCTGCACTGATTGATGAACTCCCTAAATCTTCCCTACTTTTGGGAGATTTTAACGCTCATAACCCCTAGTCGAGTGACACTCTGCTTACTGGCCGAGGCAGAGATTTCGAAAATTTACTGTCACAACTCGACCTCTGCCTCTTAAATACAGGTGCCCCCACATAGTTCAGTGTGGTACATGGTACATATTCGGCCATTGATCTCTCGGTTTGCAGTCCTGGGCTTCTCCCATCTATCCACTGGAGAGCACATGACGACCTGTGTGATAGTGACCACTTCTCCATCTCCCTGTGATTGCCCTGGCGTCAGGCCACGGATGCGTACCCAGCTGGGCTTTAAACAAAGCAGACTGAGAAGCCTTCACCTCTGCTGCATTTCCCCCACATGGTACCATCAATGTGGTAAAAATGGTTCAAATGGCTCTGAGCACTATGGGACAACTGCTGTGGTCATCAGTCCCCTAGAACTTAGAACTACTTAAACCTAACTAACCTAAGGACATCACACACATCCATGCCCTAGGCAGGATTCGAACCTGCGACCGTAGCAGTCGCGCGGTTCCGGACTGAGCGCCTAGAACCGCTAGACCACCGCGGCCGGCTCAATGTGGTAGTCGAGCAGGTAGCTACAACGATCGTTCCTGCGGCGGAAAACGCGGTCCCTCATTCTTTAGGGTGCCCCCAGCGAAAGACAGCCCCTTGGTGGTCGCCAGAAGTCGCTGATGCAATTAAGGAGCGTCGGCGAGGTCTACAGCGGCATAAGCGGCACTTTTCCCCAAAGCACCACATAGTCTTTAGACTGCTCCGTGACCGCGTGCGCCAGCTTATCAAACGATGGAAACAGGAGTGTTGGGAGAGATACGTCTCGACCATTGGGTGCCATACGTTATCTTCCCAAGTCTGGGCAAAAATCAAACGAGTTTTTGGGTACCAGATTCCAATAGGTATTCCGGGTGTTAACATAAATGGCGTGTTATCTACCGACGCGAACCGATTGCCGAGCACTTTTCTGAGAACTATGCTCGCGCCTCTGCGTCGGACAATCACCCCCCAGCCTTTCGCAAACAGCGGATGGAAGAGAAAGTCCTCTCGTTCATTAGACGCCACAGTGATCCCTATAATGCCTCATTTACAAAGTGGGAGCTCCTCAGTGCCCTTGCACATTGCCCCGACACAGCTCCTGGGCCAGATCGGACCCACAGTCAGATGATTAAACATCTCTCGTCTGACTACAAGCGAAATCTCCTCGTGATCTTCAACTGGATCTGGTGCGATGACGTCTTTCCATCGCACTGGCGGGAGAGCACCAAAATACCAGTGCTCAATCCCGGCAAAAACCCACTTGATGTGGATAGCTATCGGCCTTTCATTTCACCAACGTTCTTTGTAAGCTGCTGGAACGTATGATGTGTCAGCGTTTGCATTGGGCCCTGGAGTTACGTGGCGTACTGGCTCTGTACCAGGGCAGTTTGCGCCTGGGTCGTTCTACCACTGTTAATCTTGTGTCCCTCGATTCTGCCATCCGAGCAGCCTTTTCCAGACACCAACACCTTGTGGCCATCTTTTTTTATTTACGAAAAGTGTATGACATCACCTGGTGACATCATATCCTTGCCACATTATACGAGTTGGGTCTCCAAGGCCCGCTCCCGATTTTTATCCAGAATTTCCTGTCGCTTCGTACCTTCCATGTCCAAGTTGGTCCCTCCCATAGTTCCCCCAAAAATCCAGGAGAATGGGGACCCACAGGGCTCTGTGTTGAGTGTCTCTCTATTTTTAGTGGCCTTTAACGGTCTATTAGCAGCTGTAGGGCCATCCGTCTCACCCTCTCTATATGCAGACGACTTCTGCATTTCGTACTGCTCCACCAGTACTGGTGTTGCTGAGCGGCATCTACAGGAAGCCACCCACAAGGCGCAGTCATGGGCTGTAGCCGACGGTTTTCAGTTTTCAGCAGCAAAGTCGTGTGTTATGCACTTCTGTCGGCGTCGTACCGCTCATCCGGAACCAGAACTTTACCTTACTGGCGATCTCCTCACTGTAGTGGAGACATATCGATTTTTATGACTGGTTTTCGACGCCTGATTGACTTGGCTGCCTCACCTTCGTCAGCTTAAGCGGAAGTGCTGGCAGCACATCAATGCCCTCCGCTGCCTGAGCAACATCAACTGGGGTGCAGATCTCTCTACGCTGCTGCAGCTCTACAGAGCCCTTGTTCAATCCGACTTGTCTATGGGAGTTTGGTTTATGGTTCGGCGGCGCCCTCAGCATTGCGTTTACTCGATACAGTGCAGCACTGTGGCGAATAACTAGCGACGGGAGCTTTTAGGGCGAGTCCGGTGACAAGCGTCCTGGCGGAGCTGGAGTCCCTCCAATGCAGGTCAGGCGTGCACAACTGCTCGCCAGTTACGTTGCACACGTTCGTTGTTCTCCTGCGCATCCGAAATCCGAATTACCGCCTCCTTTTTCCATCCACGGCGGTTCATCTCCCACATAGGCGGCCCAGGTCAGGGCTTACAATTGCAGGTCGCGTCCGATCCCTTCTATCTGAAATGGGATCCTTGCCTTTACCACCTATACTCGAGGTCCAATCACATACACCTCCATTCGGGAGGACGACGGTTCAGTCCCGCGCCCGGCCATCCTGATTTAGGTTTTCCGTGATTTCCCTAAATCACTCCAGGCAAATGCCGGGATGGTTCCTCTGAAAGGGCACGGCCGACTTCCTTCCCAATCCTTCCCTAATCCGATGAGACCGATGACCACGCTGTCTGGTCTCCTTCCCCACACCAACCAACCAACCACATACACCTCCATCGTGTACACTGAGGCCGAATCATCGCCTGGACCTTTCACACGGCCCAAAGGACTCAGTTCACGCCGCGGCTCTCTGCTGTCACTTCCTCTCGGTTCTTGACATGTACCGAGGCCATGAAGTGGTTTACACCGACGGCTCGATGGCTGATGGTCACGTCGGCTTCGATTATGTGCGTGGAGGACATACTGAACAGCATCCCTTGCCCGATGGCTCCAGTGTTTTCACTGCAGAACTGTTGGCTATATCTCGTGCTCTTGAGCACATCCGTTCGTGCCCTGGGGAGTTGTTTCTTTTGTGTATTAATTCCTTGAGTAGCCTACAAGCTATCGACCAGTGCTACCTTCTTCGTCTTTTGGTAGCGACTATCCAGGATTCCACCTACGCCCTGGAACGGTCTGGTCGTTCAGTGGTGTTTATGTCGACCCCAGGACACGTCGGAATCCGAGGCAACGAACTTGCTAACAGGCTGACCAAACAGGCTGCACGGAAACCGCTTATGGAGATCCGTATTCCAATAACTGACCTGCGTTCGTTTTTACGCCGCCGGGTTTTCCGGCTTTGGAAGACGAAATGTAATAGTCTCAGTACGCACAACAAACGGCGTGCCATTAAGGAGACTACGAATGTGTGGCAGTCCTCCATGCGGGCCTCTCGCAGGGACTCTGTGGTTCTCTGTCGGCTCCGTATTGGCCACGCTTCTGCGACCCACGGCTACCTCCTGCGCCTTGAAGACCTGCCTCAGTGTCAATGTGGTGCCCAGTTGACAGCGGCCCACATTCTGGTGCACTGTCACACTTTGACTGCCCTGCGACCAAATCTTCGGTTACCGGAATCGTTCCCACAAATTTTATCTGACAATGCTTCATCGGCTGATTTAGTTTTACGTTTTATTAGTGCGAGTGGGTTTTATCATTTGATCTAAGTTTTAGCGCATGTTCTTCGTCCCTCTGTGTCCTCCACCCTAGTGCTTTTAGAGTGGAGGTTTTAATGTGTTACAGAGTGGCTGGCTTCTTCTTATTCTCATGGTCAGCCAGCCATGGTAATCTGTTTTGTCGTTTTAGTCTCTTCTACATGTTTCTTCCGTTTCTGTGGTTTTCTTCTCTCCTTTTGTCTATTTAAGTGTTTGTTGCCCTTCCGTCGCTCTTGTGGTTTTTCCTTTTTCTCTCGTTTTGTGTTGTCAGTCTCGCATGTTTTATTCTCACCCTTATGGCATTGTTTTATTCGGAACAAGGGACGGATGACCTATCAGTTTGGTTCCTTCCGCCGTCTTTTAAACCAACCAATCAACAGTTCTTAATCGTGGAGAGATCCGGCGACCTTGCTGGCCAACGTAGGGTCTGGCAAGCACAAAGACAAGCAATAGAAACTTTCGTCGTGTATGGGCGAACATTAACTCGCTAAAATGGAACTCCGTGATGGCTTGGCATGAAAGGCAGCAAAACGAGGCGTACCGCTGTGTTGTAAGAGTGCCGAGGATGACAACCAAAGGCATCCTGCTGTGAAAAGAAAAAAAAACTGGTTACCGGTCCTATGGCGGGCGACGACGAGGTTGGTACCGCATCTCCATCTGGAGCGTTTCCAGACACATCTTCAGTATGGAATCTCATTGACTGGAATAGAATGGCCTTCAGCGATAAGCCCCGCTTGGAACTGAGAGCCAATAACCAGCGAAGTCTGGTCTGTAGACGTCCCGGACAGTGGTGGTTTACCAGCCTCTCTATCGCCCGCCATTCCACCCGACAATCACGAGTGGTCTGCGGTGCCATTTCTTTCCATAGCAAGACCCATTTTTTTGTCATCCACTGCACCCTTAGAGCACATAGGTACGTCGACGGTATTCTACGCCCCGTTTTCTTGCTATTCATGGTAGGCCATCCAGTATTTAAATTTCAGAAAGATAATGTCTGCCCGCAACACGGCGAGAGTTTCTGATGTTTGTCTTCGTTGTTGCCAAACCCTACGTTGGCCAGCAAGATCGCCGGATTCCTCCCCAGTTGACAACGGCTGTAGCATTGTGGACAGAGTCCTCCAACCAGCTCGGAATTTTGACGACCTAACGAGACAATTAAATTTGGCACGATACCCCTCGGGACGTCCGCCTGCTTAACTGGGTGGTAACGTACTCGCCTCCCATGCAAGCGGGCTCGGGTTCGATTCCCGGCAGGGTTGGAGGTTTTTCTCCGCTCTGGGACTGGGTGTTGTGTTGTTCTCATCGTCATTTCATCCTCATCCCCGGGGCGCAAGTTGCCCAATGTGGCGTCGAACACTTGCACTTGGCGGCCGAACTTCCCCGGATGGGGCCTGCGGGCCAACGTTGCCATACGCTCATTCCCATTTTTCCCTGGGGACGATATCCAACAATACTACCAATCAATGCCAAGCCGAATAACTGCTTACTTAAAGGCAAAGATGGATCAGCGCGTTACTGGCTTACTCAATTTTTGAAACGTTTTCTCTTGAATAACTACTCCAATTATGAGATTGTAATCAAGAGAGCACCCGTGGTCTTGGGGTAGCGTCTTTGATTCATAATCAAACCGTCACGTCGGATCACGGGAAAGGGACTGCCAAGGAGGCAGTTACCATGAGAAAAAGATTTAATAATCAACGGAAGCCTAACATTCTACTTGTCGGGTATTTAAATATCAGAAGACTGAATGTGGTAGGGAAACTAGAAAATCCGAAAAGGAAAATGCAAAAGCTCAATCTAGATATAGTAGAGGTCAGTGAAGTGAGGTGGAAAGAAGACAAGGATTTCTGGTCAGATGTGTATAGGATAACATCAACAGGAGCAGAAAATGGTATAACAGGAGTTGGATTCGTTATGAATAGGAAGGTAGGGCAGAGAGTGTGTTACTGTGAACACTTCAGTGACAGGTTTGTTCTTATCAGAATTTACAGCAAACCAACACCGACAACGATATTTCAGGTATACATACCGACGTCACAAGCTGAAGATGAAGAGATAGAGAAAATGAATGAGGATATTGAAAGGGTAACACAGTATGTAAAGGGTGATGAAAATCTAATAGTCATGGGGGACTGGAATGCAGTTGTAGGGGAAGGAGCAGAAGAAAAGGATACAGGAGAATATGGACTTGGAACAAGGAATGAGAGAGGAGAACGACTAACTAGTAATAGCCAATACTCGTTCAAGAATCACAAGAGGAGGAGGTATACTTGAAAAAGGCCGGGTGATACGGGAGGATTTCAGTTAGATTACATCATGGTCAGAGAAGATTCCGAAATTAGATATTGGATTGTAAGGCATATCCAGGAGAAGATACAGACCCAGATCACAATATAGTAGTGATGAAGAGTAGACTGAAGTTTAAGACATTAATCAGGAAGAATCAATACGCAAAGAAGTGGGACACTGAAGTACTAAGGAACGAAGAGACTCGATTGAAGTTCTCTAAGGCTATAGATACAGCAATAAGAAATAGCTCAGTAGGGAGTACAGTTGAAGAGGGCCATCACGGAAGTTGGGAGGAAAACATAGGTACAAAGAAGGTAACTGCGAAGAAACCATGGGTAACAGAAGAAATATTTCAGTTGATTGATGAAAGGAGGAAGTACAAAAATGTTCCGGGAAACTCAGGAATACCGAAATACAAGTCACTGAGGAATGAAATAAATAGGCAGTGCAGGGAAGCAAAGTTGAAATGGCTGCAGGAAAAATGTGACGACATTGAAAAAGAAGTGGTTGTTGGAAGGACAGACTCAGAATACAGGAAAGTCAAAACAACCTTCGGTGACATTAAAGGCAAGGGTGGTAACATTAAGAATGCAACGGGAATTCCACTGTTAAATGCAGAGGAGAGAGCGGATAGGTGTAAAGAATTCATTGAAAGCCTCTATGAGGGGGAAGATTTGTCTGATGTGATAGAAGAAGAAACAGGAGTCGATTTAGAAGAGACAGGGGATCCAGTATTAGAATCAGATTTCAAAAGAGCTTTGGAGGACTTAAGATCAAATAAGGCAGAAGGGATGGATAACATTGCATCAGAATTTCTAAAATCGTTGGGGGTAGTGGCAACAAAATGACTATGCACGTTGGTGCGTAGAATGTATGAGTCTGGTGACATATCATCTGACTTTCGGGATAGTATCATCCACACAATTCCGAAGACGGCAAGAGCTGACAAGTGCGAAAATTATCGCGCAGCCAGCTTAACAGCTCGTGCATCCAAGTTGTTTACAATAATAATATACAGAAAAATGGAAAAGAAAATTGAGGATGCGCTAGATGACGAAATTGGAAATTTGTGGTAAGATCTTATAGGACCAAACTGCTGAGGCCATCGGTCCCTAAGCTTACACACAACTTAATCTAAATTACTCTAACTTACGCTAAGGACAACACACACCCAGGAACGAGGAAGGACTCGAACCTCCGATGGGGGGGGGGGGGGGGGAGCCGCCCGGACCGTGGCAAGACGCCTCAAACGATCAGTTTGGCTTTAGGAAAAGTAAAGGCACGAGAGAGGCAATTCTGACATTACGGTTAATAATGGAAGCAAGACTAAAGAAAAATCAAGACACGTACATAGGATTTGTCCACTTGGAAAAAGCGTTCGAATATAAAATGGTGCAAGATGTTCGAAACTCCGAAAAAAGTAGGGGTAAGCTATAGGGAGAGACGGATCATATACAACATGTACAACAGACTTATTAACAAAATATAGTACGTACTATATTTTGCTAAGAAATTCATTCTAACACGAAGTTATTGATGTAAAAACATGGTTGTGATAATTAAACTTTTACAATTTGAGAGGGTCCCCATGAAAAACGAACGATCGTAGGACAATGAAACTGTGTGGAAATATTGGCAAGAGCATTCGGAAAAGAAATAACCAATAAACCATTTAAAGAAAAATATTTTAATTTTCGCATGAGAGGGTAACATTCGTTAATTGCTTATCATGTTCACAGTCCAGGTAACAAACGTCGCTCAGTAAGACGACTATCTGCATCGAGGAGAGCCTGGTATCGCACCAGAGATTGCTCTGCTGCTGCCCCAAACAACGATGGACCATGGAATGTTCAGCTGTCGTGACACGGCTCGTGCATTGCTTGAAGATCGCACGTTGCGTCCAGCATTCTCAGCCATGGCAACAGTAATGTCTCCGGCACAATAGACAGTGGGTGACTCCCAGGAGCAATTCCCAAATCGCCAGTTAATTCGACTTTCGAATCACGTTTCTCAGCCCCTGTGTGAGAAGGGGATCTTTCCATAATGATTTAATACATCGATACTCGCAAAAAACAGCAACACCACTGCTGTTGTTTTGATAAAACAACTTTACGAGTAGGCTGGACCACTGCTCACGTTGTCCAGAAACATGTTGACTGTCTGCAACTATGATGTACACTGATGGTTGTGTTTCAAGCAGATGGCTGCACCATACCAGTTCCTGCGCCTAAACGGCTGGTGACGACGCTCACACTACCAACCACGCAAATCCTGCGGCGTAGATTACGAACATTATTCTTATAATGTTGGCTATCCGTACGGGAAATAATTCTCCGTCTACACTGGCTCAAGTAGCGCAACTTTAACCACCCAGTACATAAATTCGCTCACAGTTTGCACCAGCAAGTCAGCGCAATCACACGTTCTCTGGGTAGAAGGCAGGTTAAGCATAGAATTCGCGTCCTACTATGCAAAGAACCGCTACTTTAACAGTCAATAAGTAGTTTGAATGTCACTGGATGGTTATCTGTCATGGTACGCTCTCTTAATACTAAACAGTTTACCAACATTCAATAATCTGTAATTTCGTATCTTCGATTTATAGGAGTCCACGGGGAATTTTAGCCAATCCAAAGACAGTCACAAAATTTTCTAAAACTCTCAAAAGCTTCCGGAAAAGCTGAAAACTCCTGCCGTTGTCGTTTCCTGAACCAGTCAACTTCTCAGTATAAGGAAATTACAAATTTTTTGCAAAATTGTTAGAACACAGACACATAGCTTCACACGCTACTAAAGGTGAATAACGATTCCTCAACACTAGTGCATGTAAATCGCTGTCCCTCCCAGAGCGGATGATCATTCCCTTCCTTCGTTTGAGTGGAACATTCTGTAGCCAACAGCTTCATAATTTCTCGAGGACGGCACGGAAATCGCCGTCCTTCACCGGTACCCAGCTCCGAATTTACTGCAATCGCTTTCAGACTTGCTATTTTCCGAAAGGCAAATAAATGGAAAATTATCTCATTTTTATTAGTCTTAACGACACATGTGAAAGTTTTCCTTCTAGAATCTTTAAGCTGGCTGCTTTATGTTAAACATATGTTTCGTACGCCAACTGATCATGCATTATAAAAAAATTTCAGTTTTCATACGTCACATGCATGATAATTTCACATGCTCACTTACTCTTGACACCACAACAAATGTAAACAGTAATGACAAACAAATGAATCAATAATTACTGTTTGAAAACTAAGAACTTACACAACTTTTACTGTTATACACAAAACGCTGTTTAATTGACTAGTGACAAAATGCTAAGTTTAAACCACCCTCTGACGTATTTACAAAATCATTAATGTACCAAAACGTTGCAGCTGGAGGAATTTCGACATTTTTTAACATATATTATTCTAGCTGACGTCCCAAGTCGTCCGTTTCAATTATGGATATACGAAGATAAAATGCACGTAGTGTGCTTGAGCACATTTCCAGTCAAAATCGAATTTCAGTTTGCTTCTAGTTTGATATATATATATATATCTTAGGAAATACGTTTCTAACACGCACTTTGATTAAAACAATCTAGCTCACACATTCATTGTGTGATCCTTAATCATACTATGCCAATATTATTTAGCAAACAAATCTATTTTATAAAATTTAAAAATAACTTTTTGTAGAAAATGTGTTTTGAATGCATTCTCTTTGTTTTGTTGACTTGCTGGACATCGTGGCCAGTAAGGGGAACTGAGATTCAGTCACTTGTTTTGCTGCACGTTTGTTTCAGGAACAGCAGTACCTGTTTTAGAGTTTTTTTTTGTGTAAATGATTATAGACTCAGTGATTTGATGAAACTTTCTGCTTTATCTGATGCATGTCAGGACCATGTTGTCCATAATATTTTATTTGTATTTACCCCACTGTCTTATTGTAAGCAGTTTCTTTATTAGAAAATTAGCTCTCAAATACAGCAGAGTTCTTTAATGTCCAAGGTTTAACAATGGAGAGTATGGCATCACGAATAAATACTACGCGGCAAGGTGTTCTTCACCACTGGCCAAGTCTGCCTTTCCTCGCCTTTCTTATCTAAAATACGAATCATTGAACAGTTATGTACTATTATCGTTTAGTGTATTCTGACTTGGCAGCCTGTTTCCCGTCACTAAGAAAAGAAGCCGGTTAATACAGAGGTCACGATTTGTCATGCCACAGGTCAATTAAGTAATCGGTTGTGCAATAAGTTCCATTATTCCTGAACAAATGCAAAAGTTGGTTTGATAGTCACTGTGTTTTACAATGAAGGGAGTAAAGCCAGGAATTCGAAGCGGCGTGCTCTGAACAGAATATAATTTGAGTATAAACACGCTAAGCCCACAACCACTCTTATACTTACACTGAAAAAGATGTCTAATGTTGCAAGCATCGTTGGCAAACAGTACACATGTCGTAGGGCGATATCTATCAGCAAATTCTGTGAAAATCACCTGCGTGAGACTCGATGGTCTTTACGAAGAATTTGACACCATGTTGTACATATTCTGTCAAATGTGTATCAGTGTTTGTGCTGATGGTCCAAGGAAAGTAAAAATACCAGTAGTCCCGTATCTGGACGCCGTCAGCATAGAGATTCACGCCTGGTGCGTACTTCAGACACATGATATAATGATAATCACGGCGGGGGTAGATTAACCCCGCCCTCACTCTTCTTTCTGTCATATCTCATAACTGTGCAGCAACTTTCGATGTCGTAGAAGAAGGCGCAACTGATAGGATGAATGCCGTTAAATATTATTTACTCATCAGAGCAGATTAATTCCCGGCGTTCGGTGCTCCAGCTGCCAGAGTGTATCAGCAGTGGCACAGCTTACCTCTGAGCACTGTAGAACAGGGAGCCATAACTAATGATAATAGCACGCCCATGGTGATCAGCACTGCATGACAAAACCGTGTGATGGATTCTGCTCCCGTTCTTACTTCAGGGAAACGCCATTTTCAAAGACTTCAGTGAGCGCAGATTTCTCGCTTTAATTTTCTGACCATGACGACCACAATAGCTGCTCTGAGCATGTGTGAGGTATACGCCGTCTGATGCGATGTTCGTTACTAGCAACATAACGTGACAAAAAATGGCTCTAAGCACTGTGGGACTTAACATCTGAGGTCATCAGTCCCCTAGACTTAGAACTACTTAAACCTAACTAACCTAAGGACATCACACACATCCATGCCCGAGGCAGGATTCGAACCTGCGACTGGAGCAGCAGCGCGGTTCCGGACTGAAGCACCTAGAACCGCTCGGCCACAGCGGCCGGCTTACCGTTTTGTAAAGAGGCGTTTGGTATTTCGATCTTCGTCTTTCATCCTCCGTTCCGGTGCCATTACGGTTACAGAGTGTCCGAAAAGATGGCTTTGACAGTAGTTGATATAGACGTTTTCTCAGTACGGTACAGTGTCACAACGTAAAAAAACTATAAGAAGTAACCAACTTTTCATTCACGGTTACAGTGCCTTTCTTATAGGTCTGTTAGAAGAGTATAGTTTTTATATTATGACACGTTACCGTACTCAGAAAACTTTAATGTCATTTGACTATCAGTGGAAAGCTATGCAATTATACCAACAACAGTTGTTGCTCCTAGAACTACCTCAACCAGTTACGAAGTGAACATTGCGAGGGGAGCAGTCTGCAATCTTCGTTTGGAGTAGCGTCCTTCGAAAAACGAAATTTCTCATAATGGTATGTACAGTTGCAAATCTCCAATGAGCCTAACAATACAGTAACTTTACAATACCCGCAGTACAGACCAACGAGTCACAATTTTGGCTGTTGTAAATGATAAAATGGTGTTGAATGTATCGACATCCAAAGGAAGCGTTTAACCTGCAGTATGTGGAGTGTCCATTCCTAGCTCCCGGTTTTGGGCCGTTTTTCGTACCATGATTTTTACCCATTCAACAATTTTAGCGTGAACACCAAACCAGAAAACATTTAAATATTACAGGTGACCAAATGGTGGCCTTTCTCTACATCTTAATTGTATGTATGCTGTGGAAACTCCCACCTTGAAAATTAGAGCAGCTTTGTTTACGGAATTCTTCGTGTACATTCTTGGATCGACTGACACTTAAGGCGCAGTATTGTACATCGAGGGGCCCACTAAATCATCCGATAAACATGGAATCAACACTCCTGCAATTTCGTAACTCTAAGCTGGTTCTAATAATATATGAGTGGCTTCAGCTGAATATGGCATACATGTAGAAAGTTGTGGACTCGCTTCCTCGCTGAAATGAAGCCAGTCCAGGCCTAGAGATAGTGTGGCTCCTGAGGTGACAATTTTTGGCTGGTGAGGTTAAATGAAGTACACATATATTATATTAGCTGTTAAAGTAAACTTGTCCCCAACAAAAGAGTTGTTTTGAACACCACAGTTACTTACTAGGCAAGATCCTACAAAAGATCGTAAGCTCCTACCTTCCTCCTATCTTCGACCTGAGTTGCGCAGCCAGTTAGACTGGGACAAACAGCTTAACGTGGATTCCGACGTATGGTGTAAATCGTCATTTTTTTCATTTACAAATGGTAACTAGAGACGGAAAAGCAATATGAAACAGGAAAAAATCGTGGGACTGACTAGGGATTGAATCTTAGATCGTTGGATGTGTACTGCTCAATACCCAACTTTTTCAGCTTGTTCTTCTTGGAATCTAGTCCGGTTTTTCGTTCCTTGAACCTCCCCGTCTCAATATTCAGTGTATCTACCATCCTTTCTCACTTGGTCGTGTTCCTTGTCGTCATTTGTGGGACTTTTCGAATTGCGAGAAATTTTTGGCACCCTGAGTAACTATATGTGGATTTTATTGACCTCTGCACAAATTCAGTTTCATCATTAGAAATGTGATTTACTGTCGGATGTTTTTTCCACTTGTCGAATGTCTTCCACTTGCTAAATTTCAGTAGTGATGCTTTGTTCAAAATTTGTCACCAATCATTTATTCATTTAGCAATTACATTCCGAGTCCTCCAAACCTTGACAAACCCTACTAAAAACACTCACTTAGCCACCGAGCCCCACAGTATGGATGTTGTAGAATAACAAAGTTAATAGATATACGTTTTAAAAATATTTTTAAGTTCCAGTGTGACCTGAGACTGCAGTATATGACAAAAACTCTCACAGGATGGTCTCTCTGTTTCCCTACGACAGTATGCCTAATGTGTGTACATCTACACCCACATTCGTATTCCGCAAGCCACCATAAAGTGGATGGCAACTGGCCTTCCCAGTTGATGCATGTATTAAGATCCTTTCCATTTCGTCCACATACAGAGCGCGAGAAGAAAGGCTGTCTAAAATTTAAATGATTCTAAATGCACTGTAGTTGGTATAATGTTGCCTTCTCTGTCCCAGAGTTAGCGATACTTAAGGGGCGGTAGTATATCCCTCGATTCTTCACTTATTACTAATACTGCAAGCTTCGTAATTAGTTTTTCGTGGGACTTTGGCGACTATCTTAGGACGCTCTCCCTTCAATCAAACAAACCTGTGAACATTCGTGCTGCCCTTCCTTACATACACTGAGTATCTTCTGTTAGTCCTCTTTAGTATGTGTCCAAAATACTACAGCAATATTCTCTGGATCGTTGTATCTGCTGCAATGAAGTAACCGTAAAATCATTGTGGGCCTCACCAACAACTCGGATGAGTCAAGAATATGCTGATCATCTCCGAACGTAAGGCGCAGAGCTGCACTGATGATTAGGGAGCAGTGAGATTATTCTTGGTGCTATTCAGTTGCCCCATGCCTTACAGAACGCGTTCCCACGCGAGGAAGTTGATACATGTCGTCGCAGTTCACGCATGTTGGAAATCTGGTCACGCGCATATAGGCTTGACCTTGGTTTAAATCACACACCCGTCTATGAATTAATAGTCATTACAAATGCACCAATGGCCATATGATCCTGTATGACCTTTCATGACAATAAGTGGCACTAGTGGTCAAGCAGGTAGGGCACCATTCTCTGGCCATAGAGGTTCTAGGTTCAATCTCAGACATGTGTGCGAATTTTCATTCGATACAGCCCCCCCAGGACGGCGCCAGGTCCAGTCAGACTGTGGTCAGAAAGCGTACCGATGATCTTAACTAGACGTCAAAAGCGGTCGGGTTGAAGGGCCTGCCATCCCTCCTCCTCCTAGTGCCGCGCAAAACCCACCACAATAAGGCCTATAGCCTTGACACAGGCTTGCACCGTGGACTTTACTTTTCATAATAACAATAGTTAACTGTGGTACGAGTTTCACTGCTCTAAATACATACATAAAAAAAAGTTTTGCATCACCCCGGTTCCCAGAACTCCAAGATAGATGTTCACTGTGGATATTGTATCACAAACACAGTCCCTTTGTTCAGAGATGTCACTAAACCCGCCCAAAGATGCAAACGACCATGCATGAGCAGCGCCTATTAGATGGGGTCCGACAGCCTATCAGTTCGTCATGTCTGTAGTTCAACCATGCCTAGACGGTCAATACCGCGGTTACATTGTGCCAGGTAGGGCTCTCTTCAAGGGGAGTGTGCAGGCTTCTCGGAGTGAACCAAAGCGATTTTGTTCGGACATGGAGGAGATACAGAGAGACAGGAACTGTCGTCGATGACATGCCTCGCTCAGGCCGCCCAAGGGCGGATGACCGCTACCTACGGATTACGGCTCGGAGGAATGCTGACAGCAACGCCAACATTTTGAATAATGCTTTTCGTGCAGCCACAGGACGTCGTGTTACTACTCAAAGTGTGCGCAATATGCTGCATGACACGCAACTTCACTCCCGACGTCCATGGCGATGTCCATCTTTGCAACCACGACAATGCAGCGCGGTACAGATGGGCCCAACCACATGTCGAATGGACCGCTGAGGATTGGCATCACGGCCGGCCGGGGTGGCCGAGCGGTTCTAGGCGCTACAGTCTGGAACCGCACGACCGCTACGGTCACAGGTTCGAATCCTGCCTCGGGCATGGATGTGTGTGATGTCCTTAGATTAGTTAGGTTTAAGTAAATCTAAGATCTACCCCTAGAATTTAGATTTACTTAAACCTAACTAATCTAAGTACATCAGATGTTTAGTCCCATAGTGCTCAGAGCCATTTAACCATTTGATTGGCATCACGTTCTTTTCACCGATGAGTGTCGCATATGCCCTCAACCAGACAATCGCCGGAGACGTGTTTGGAGGTATCCCAGTCAGGCTGAACGCCTTAGACACACTGTCCGCGAGTGCAGGAAGGTGGAGGTTCGCTGCTATTTTGGGGTGGCATTATGTGGGGCCGACGTACGCCACTGGTGGTCGTGGAAGGCGCCACAACGGCTTTATGATACGTGATTGCCATCCTCCTACCGAGATTGCAATCACATCGGCAGCATATTGGCGAGGCATTCGACTTTATGGACGACAATTCGCGCTCCCATCGCGCACATCTTGTGAATGACTTAAATCAGGATGATAACATCGCTTGACTAGAGTGGCCAGCATGTTCTCCAGGCATCAACCCTGCCGCAAATGCTTGGGATAGATTGAAAAGCGCTGTTTATGGACGACGTGACCCACCAACCACTCTGAGGGATCTACGCCGAATCGCCGTTGATGAGTGCGACAATCTGGACCAACAGTACCGTGATGAACTTGTGTATAGTATGCCAGTACGAATACAGGCACTCATCAGTGCAAGAGGACGTGCTACTGGGTATTAGAGGTACCGGTGTGTACAAAAATGGTTCAAATGGCTCTGAGCACTATGGGACTTAACATCTGTGGTCATCAGTCCCCTAGAACTTAGAACTACTTAAACCTAACTAACCTAAGGACATCACTCACATCCATACCCGAGGCAGGATTCGAACCTGCGACCATAGCAGTCGCGCGGTTCCAGACTGAGCGCCGAGAACCGCTAGACCACCGCGGACGGCACCGGTGTGTGCAGCAATCTAGACCACCACCTCTGAAGGTCTCGCTCTATGGTGGTACAACATGCAATGTGTGGTTTTCTTGAGCAATAAAAAGAGCGGAAATGATGTTTAGGTTCATCTCTATTCCAATTTTCTGCACAGGTTCCGGAACTCTCGGAACTGAGGATATGCAAAACGTTTTTGATGCGTGTATTCTTGGAGGTACTCAAAATCACCTTCAGCCTAAATCCTATAGGTTCCATGCGGAAGGCAGGTAGTAACTAGAGTTACTACGTGCCTTCCGCTTGGAACACCCCTATCTCACTACTGACTACTACTGTTAGGCACATATGGTTGCTGTCAACAAGTATGGGCCTGAAGATGGTGTTGTAACAACATCGAAACTAGTTGCCAATAAAACCAACACATTAATACAGATGGATTAATTTCGTCATTTTTAACGTGTATTTTAATCCACATCACGAAATAAAGTTGAATTCAAATCCCAGAAAATGAATCTACTACCACTTAAATACAGGGTCGATAATGTACATGGCCGGCCGCGGTGGTCTAGTGGTTCTAGGCGCGCAGTCCGGAACCGCGGGACTGCTACGGTCGCAGGTTCGAATCCTGCCTCGGGCATGGATGTGTGTGATGTCTTTAGGTTAGTTAGGTTTAAGTAGTTCTAAGTTCTAGGGGATTGATGACCACAGAAGTTAAGTCCCATAGTGCTCAGAGCCATTTGAACCATTTTTTTGATAATGTACATAAATTTGAACGTTCTCAAACGAAATTAATTGCCGTCCACACTATGTCAGTGTTCAACCAAATGCTTACCAAATTAGTTGACTGAACAGCTGCTCCTACAACGGTCCCTGGAAGACTAGACTAGTTATATACACACGGAATGTATTCGTAGTTGCGAATACGACAACCACCAGGTGTATATGGGAACGACGACAGAGAAAAATTGTGCCAGTCCGCGACTCGAACCTGAACTTCCCATTTTATGCGAGCAGTCACCTTAACCGCTTTGGCTATCCGTGCACAACTGACGGCCAGACTCAAACCTCCATATGTCGTCGTTCCTGTGTCGCAACCTGTACTCGTACACACCTTATGTAAGTTCCGTACAGGGGGTGGACATTTTGATTGAAAGTTTTTTATTAATTAATTTTAACTGAAATGCCTAGGTTGCTAAGAAGAACTATGCAGTGTTCCTTAGTATATGCATGCGCGTCGGAATGAACACTACATCATTCTTCTTAACATCCTAGGCATTTAAATACCGTATTTATCCTTGCACTTCCGAAGGACATTGTATAGTTCTTAACAACACAGGCACTGCAATATCATCCTTATACGCCAATACTAAGCAACGACTTTCAGTTAAAAACAAAAAGAAAAATAATGTCCTCCCCCGCACGTGGATTACATAACGTTTGTACGAGAACAGGTTGAGATACAGGAACCGAAACGTATGGAAGTTCCTGTTTGGCCGTCACTCAAGGACGGATAACGTAAGCGGTTAAGGCGACTGCTCGTGTAAAGTGAGAAATCCGGTTCGATTACCGGTCCTGTACAACTTTTCACTGCCATCATTCTCGTACACAGCTGACAGTTTTCCGAAGGAACATTGCCTCGTACTTTTGAACAACACAAAAAAATGGTTCAAATGGCTCTGAGCACTATGGGACTTAACATCTATGGTCATCAGTCCCCTAGAACTTAGAACTACCTAAACCTAACTAACCTAAGGACATCACACAACACTCAGTCATCACGAGGCAGAGAAAATCCCTGACCCCGCCGGGAATCGAACCCGGGAAGCGGGGCGCGGGAAGCGAGAACGCTACCACACGATCACGAGTTGCGGACTTTTGAACAACACAGGTACTGCAATGTCCTATTTATCAGACCACGCCGGCGCAAATGACATTCAATTAAAATGTGTCATGTCTCCCCTGTACAGGAATATATAATGGACGTAGGTGTGCAGGTTGTAGACACATGGTTGACGACATGTGGTAGTTCGAGTCTTGCTGGGAAGTGTGTTCAGGTATCTTAATGGTAAGGCGACCTCTAGCGGTAAGCAGAAAATCCGGGCTCGAAACCCGGGCCAGCACAACTTTTCATTGTTGGTTATCCATAATCGCACCTACTAATACATTTCATGTAATTTATTGTATGTGTCAATCTTGTGGTCCCTTGCACTCACTGAAGTAGTTACGAAGAGCTGCAGAAACATGAAACAGGGACAACCAGATGAGCAGTCGAATCAAAGACCTGAGCCTCTAACTGCCACAACGTCTTGTTTGGGACCAAGTTATCTGGCACGATAACACCATGTCATCGTGTTCCGCTACATCTGTTCCAACATTTCTTACTGGTTCGCTGTTTAGCTATACCTTTCTCCGCCCTTCCTCTCTCTTTCTCCCTTCCTCAGTCCTTCCCTCTCTCTCTCTCTCTCTCTCTCTGTCTCTCTCTATCAACACAAAAACACACACACACACAGCTATACAGTTATTTGGGAATTTTACGACCGCATAGGAAATTGGACACGCGAAATTTAGCTGTAGCTCGGCTGCAGATGCACTCCGTCATGGTTCACTTCCTCTTGACCTAAATTCGTGTACAGGGAAAATAACAGTTATCTCAGTATTTCGCGCTTCATTGCACTGACCGAGAAGAAGACATCAAAGCGTAACTGACTCCATCCAGGGCGAGTTCCCTGGTGAGGCTAGATCGAGAGTCCTGTCTGTTTTCAGACGGTAAATGCGTCTCCGTAACGCAGCAAAGAGCCTTAACGGCAACCAAGAAGCTTGCTTAACGTCTCCTAATTCTGGCATTCGGAGTGCTGTAGACACATCTACACCAATTCACGCGCGAGCACAAATGGTTGCCGCTTCTGGGCGTATCAGTCAAGAACCAGAGTCCGCGAACCTATCAATTTCCGAGAAGCGTTCGGCAAAGAGCAGCAGGTGCGGTCGCGCGTCGATTTACAGCTCGCCTAATTCCAGTTACTTTATTCCTGCTAAATTAGAAGTAACGCGGCCGAAAACGGCCATAAAGTCCTATTTATTGCCACAGCTACGGCAGCTAGGAGAAGAAATTAGAGGGAGTGGAGAACGAGCGCCCAAGTTTATGTGGAATTACGGGCAGATTTCATCAGCGGCCGGTGAGCAGCGGCGGCCGTGTTCAGCGATTACGCGGCTGGTTTTCCGATCGAAACTGCCCCAGTCGGCGGAAGCTTCGCATCTGCGACGGGCAAAGTGTCTGGGGCGGCCACCTGGGCGCTCGCGAGCCGCCACTACATCAGCGACCGCCCACCCGGCGTCCCAGTCTGTCAGCGGCCGACCGGGAGGCACATCCGGGAGACACTCACCCAGCCCAGCGGCCTACGACTTCATTAGTTGAGCCGTCGTAAATATCAACGATGCCGCCATTACAGCCTATCATCGTCCCTGTTAAAGATCGCCTGTGCGGATGCAAGCCGGATAATAAATACTCGGTGCAGCTGGCTTGCTCGCTGTATTACGCTATCGCTCTAGGGCTACCCTCACTGTAAGTAATGGAGCATTTGTGGGGAGAATGAGGTAGCGACTATTAAGACTCTGTCATTGTGTGTGCTGTTGTAACACCAGAAACGGCAACTTCCATAATTACCTTGTGCATAAATTAGCTTCGGTTATCATATGGCAGATCACACGATAATCATCATTCACCGTCAGTGTCTCAAAGTTTAAAGACTGCTCTTTTTCCTGTAAAAGGCAGACTTCGAAAATAAATTTCTGGAAAAGCAGGCGAGACAAGTAATTCAGGGACAGATTGTGGAACAAGAGAAAAACAGTGTAGAATTGCAATCAGGAAATCCTCGTTTACGACGCTTAGGTGGAATTAATAAGAAAAAGCAGTTAATATGCTCTTTTCCTTTATTCTCAGAGACTGTAGCCGAATTCCTCCATTGTTCAGCGACGCGAACTGTACATTCGTTTTCAGGATCATCTCTTCAGGTGGCTTATGGCTCTGAGCACTATGGGACTTAACATCTGAGGTCATCAGTCCCCTAGAACTTCGAACCACTTAAACCTAACTAACCTAAGGACATCATACACTTCCATGCCCGAAGCAGGATTCGAACCTGCGACCATAGTGGTCGCGTGGTTCCAGACTGAAGCGCCTAGAACCACTTGGCCACACCGCCCGGCCTTCAGGTAGCTTATTTCGGGGCGGATGCTATTATTCTTCTACATCCGAACTTCGTCACATTTACATCTACTGGCAATTTTATCACCCAAAACTATGATAGGGTGAGTTGGGTGGCCAGTGCATCAATTGGAGCTCGCCACAGTGCTCCTAAAACCATCCATCAGACTCCTGGCCTTATGACGTGGCGCACTGTTTTGTCGAAAAATGCCGCTGCCATCGGGAAACATGATCGTCATGAAGGGCTGTACTTGGTCTGAAACCATTGTAAAATATTCCTTGGCCATCATGGTGCCTTGCACGAGCTCCACTAGGCCCATGGGCGCCCACGTGAATGTTTCCCAGAGCATAATGGAGCCGTCTCCAGTTCGTCTCCGTCCCACAGTACAGGTGTCAAGGAGCTGCTCCCCTGGAAGACGACGGATTCACACCCTCGCGTCGGCTTGACGGAGAAGGTACTGGGATTCATCAGACCATGCAACTCTCTCCCTGCAACTGCGCTCGCGGCAAGTGTCGATGGTCACATGCCCATTTCAGTCGTAGTTGCCGATGTCGTGGTGTTAAAATTTGGCGCTGCGGAGGTGCATCGTTAGGAATGTTCGGTAAACTGTGTGTTCAGACGTATTTGTACTCTGGCCAGCACTGCATTCTGATGTTAGTTCCACCACAGTTCGCCGCCTGTCCTGTTTTGCCAGTCTGCCCAGCCTACGACGTCCGACACCTGTAACGAGAGGTGGCCACCCAACCCCACGACCTCTGGGTATCGTTTCATCTTGGTTCCACCACGTGCTGAAGACATTCATCAGAGCACTCCACGAACACCCGACAGTTTTCGTAATGCTTGTCATCACAATCTTCAGTCGGTCAAAGATAGGTAGCGCGCCTTCCCATTCTACACACAGGCAGCACGCTCACAGATGCTACACGCACCATGCGTGTGTCTGACTAGCAGTCGCTCCTCGCCAGGTGACGCTGCTATCTCCTAGACGGGCTTATACCCATAGCAGGTTGGTGGTCATAACGATCTGGCTGATCAGCGTATAAATTCAGTAACCTCACGACGCCAACCAATCATCTGTATTGCCGTCGTTTTGCTATATTGTTCAGTTCGGAGTAGATTGAGCTCATCCGTTGTTGACTGATTGACTTGTATGATGATTTATCTAGAACTCAAAAAATGGTATCAATCTTTACGTAAACCTCACGTTCGTGTGCAGTAACAGAGCTCAGATGAACTTTGGATTTCGGCGGTCACGGAATTACGTGTAGTACTTATTATTCTGCTTAGAAATTTACTCTGAAAGGTGAAGTTGGCCGTGCAAGCTGCAGGATCTCGAGTTATCAATACGCATTTGTCCGCTTAGTTAACGCGAGTCATACGAATACATGAATTTCATACTTAGTGATCACTGAAATGAAGCTCCTATGTACCTTTTATTCCTTTAATTGCAGTTCGCTAGATTTTCTTAGTTGTTAACAACTTAAATTTTCCTCTTACAATCGTGAGTTTTCCTCTTTCTGTACATATTTTAACAACAAAGTCTCAGTAACAGAAAAATTACAACATGTCAGCACGGAATACTCACGCGCTACACTGATTATTAGCGTTAGCACTCGCAATTGCCTGTAACCATTTCTTTACCAATTTTATCACAAAACGAAATTTTCTGTCAGTGACCTTTTCTCTTCTCCCACGGCACGCAAACCGCCTTCCAGGCACAGTCTCGTGGTACACCACAGTGTACACCTGAAGCTCGCAGTTGATTCGACCTACCCAATGTCGAGTCCAGTTCTGTCTAGGATGCTTTACGTTTCCGCTAATTCTAAACTGCGGTGCGGAACGCATGGTCTTTTGTGAAACATACGCTCAGTCTCTTCCTTTACTTAAATCACTTAGTAACTTGAACTAGATATAGGGAGGGACCGGCGATTTTTAAACGAAACTGATGCACCACTGACTTCCACCTGTTAGTTGGTCTCCAACAGTTATAGACCGGAAGGGGAACTGCTATTGCTGCCACCTTCCATTGGGAACGAAGGTTGGATGGCACGGAGCAAGCCGACAATACCAAATTCTGGCCATTTATGGTCTAGTCAGCTTGTTCATGTACTGCCACTTTTATTTATTCGTGTTCATCACAACTCTCCCGTAGCCAAGCGTCAAACTGACGACGACGTCAATGCCTCATCTTTGCCTCAGGCTTCATGGAATACTGTAAAACAGACGTCAAGAGTCGCAACAGAGACCAATCAACAGGTGCGTGGACTTACTTTGTAAAAACAGATGACATGCCATGCCTCACATCGGGACACCTCTAGGGCAGCACTCTTTCATCGCCAATCTAAAAATTCCCCTGTATTGCAACGTTGGCTTGGGTTGTTTGGGGAAGAGACCAAACTGCGAGGTCATCAGTCTCATCGGATTAGGGAAGAACAGGGAAGGAAGTCGGCCGTGCCCTTTCAAGGGAACCATCCCGGAATTTACCCGTAGTGGTTTAGGAAAATCACGGAAAACCTAAATCAGGATGGCCGGACGCGGGATTGAGCCGTCGTCCTGCCGAATGCGAGTCCAGTGTCTAACCACTGCGCCACCTCGCTCGGTTGTACTGCAAGGCATCTTTACCTTAGCACCCAGTTTTTGTGTAGTATATAACAGCTTATTGATTCCACTCGTCAAAAAATATGGTGAAGGGCATTGATTCGTTTAAGACGTTTGACGTCAAATGAGCGTGTCACACATTTCATCTGAATCTTCCTCCCATTCTCTGTTGATATCTCTCTCTAAGGCTAGTTATCGTGTCAAGCTTTAGGGGCGAGGTTAATATGATGTCCAGCTATTCTATGTCATTCATTAAGAGAAAAACGTTTTCTTCTGTGTCAATAAGTGTAGTGTACTATCAAACTCCAGCACGCAGTACTCGAGCTGCCGTCCATTGGACTACTATACTGTATTCTCCGTAAGAACGCTCCTGATGTAAACAAACATGTATGAGGCGATTGGTCAGAGATCAGGACACATTCGCACAGGTATTGTTACGCCACTGGAAGTAGACCTAATTATGTGTTAGGTATTTTGTGTTTTACTACTGCTAACGGAACTTTTTAGCCTGTCTAAACATTAACACCAACAACAATAGTTCAAGTATACATGCCGACGTCGCAAGCAGAAGATGAAGAGAGAGAGAAAGTATATGACGATTTTGAACGGGTATTTCAGTACGTAAAAGGAAATGAAAATCTACTAGTCATGGGGATTGGAATTCGGTTGTAGGCGATGGATTAGAACAAAGGGTTACGGCAGAATATAGCCTTGGTGGTATGAATGAAAGAGGAGAGAGACTACTTGAGTTCTGAAATTAATTTCAGTTGGTAGCAGCGGATATTCTATTCAAGAATCACAAGAGAGTACGTTTGCTTGCGGAAGGCCTGGAGATACGTCAAGATTTAAGTTACATTGCATCATGGTCAGGCAGAGCTTTCTAAATCAGTTAGTGAATTGTAAGGCGTACCAAGGAGCAGGTAAAGACTGAGATCACAATTTAGTAATAATGAGGAGTAGGATGAAGTTTAAGAGACTACTCAGGAGATACAATGCACAAAAAAGTAGGATACGGAAATACTAACAAATAAAGAGACGTGCTTGAAGTTGTCTGTGGCTATATATACTGCGATAATGAATAGCTCAGTAGGCGATAATGAATAGCTCAGTAGGCAATTTTGTTGAAGAGAAACAACATCTCTAAAAAGGGTAGTCACCGAAGTTGGAAAAAAAAGATAGATATGTGGAAGGTATCTGCAAAGAAGCCATGGGTAACAGAAGAACTACTTCAGTTGATTGAAAAAGAAGGAAGTACAAAAATGTCCAAGGAAATTCTGGAATACAGAAATAGAGGTAACTTACATATTTAATAAATAGGAAGTGAGGGCAGCTAAGGCGAAAAATGGCTGTGTGGAAAATATGAAGAAACAGAAAAGAAATGATTGTCCGAAACAGTGACTCAGCATGTAGAAAAGTCCAAACGACCTTCGATGAAATTAAAAGCAAGGGCGTAACATTAAGACTACTGCGGGAATTCCTCTGTTAAATTCAGAGGAGAGAGCGGATAGGTGGAAAGAGTACATTGAAGGCCTCTGCGAGGGAGAAGATAAAATTCCAGAGGAATTTCTAAAACCATTGGGGGAAGTGGCTAGAAAACGATTGCTTATGTTGGTGTATTCAATGTATGAGACTGGCGATGTATAATCGAACTTTCGGAAAAACGTCGTCCACACAATTCCGAAGATTATAAGAGCCAGAATTATCGTACAATCAGCTTAGCATCTCATGCGTCCAAGTCGCTGACAAAAATAATATACAAAAATGGAAAATAAGATTTAGAATCTGTTATATGACAATTTGGCTTTAGAAAAGGTAAAGGCACCGGAGAAGCATTTCTGACGTTGCAATTGATAATGGAAACAAGAATGAAGAAAAATCAAGATTGTCAACCTGGAAAAATCATTCGACAATGTAAAATGGTGCAAGATGTTCGAGCTATAGGGAAATACGGTCAAAATACTATCCGTTCAAGAACCAAGACGGAATAATAAGAGTGGAGACCAAGAACGAACTGCTAGTATTAAAAAGGGTTTGAGAGAGGAATGTAGTCTTTCATCGCTACTGTACAACCTACACAACAGGGAAGAATGACGGAAATAAACGAAACGTTCAAGAGTGGGATCAAAATTAAAGTTGCAAGGATATCAATGATAAGATTCAGTGACAGTGAAGAAGAATTGCAGGATCTGTTGAATAAAATGAACTGTGTATTGAGTATGGAATATGGATTGAGAGTAAATCAAAGAACGACGAAAGTAATGAAAAGTAGCAAAAACAAGACGAGCGAGAAACGCAACATAAGAATTGGTGACCGCGAAGCAGATTAAGTTAAATCTGGTACGTAGGCAGCAAACCAACCCATTACGGACGGAGCAAAGAGAGCAGAAAAAAACAGACTAGTATAGGCCAAAATGTCATTCCTGACCAAGAGAATTTCACTAGCACTAAACTTAGGCTTAATTTTAGTGAGGGAGGCATTTCTGAGAATGTAGATTTGGAGGACAGCATTGTATGGTAGTGAGACATGGACTGGTGGGAAAACCGGAACAAAAGAGAATCAAGTTTTTGAAATGTGGTGCTGTAGAATAACGTTGAAAATATGATGGGCTCCTAAGATAAGGAATGAGGTGGTTCTCTACAGAATCGGCAAGGAAATGAACAAAAAAAGGCCCTGAGCACTATGGGACTTAACTTCTGAGGTCATCAGTCCATTAGAACTTAGAACTACTTAAACCTAACTAATCTAAGGACAACACACACACCCATGCCCGAGGCAGGAGTCGAAAATTGCGGCCGTAGCGCTCGCGCGGTTCCAGACTGTAGGGCCTGAAACCACTAGGTCACTCCGGCCGGCCGGAAATAAACATATGGAGAACAGTGACAAGAAGAAGCGACAGGATGATAGAAGATCTGTTAAAACGCCAGGGGATGCCTTCCATGGTACTAGAGGGAGCAGTGGAGGGTAGAAGCTGTAGAGGAAGACAGAGATTGGAATACATCCAGCAAATACGCACATCAAAAAAGTTTTGCATCACCTCGGATCCGAGAGTTCCGGAACCTGTACAGAAAATTGGAATAGAGATGAACATAAACATCATTTCCGCCCGTTTTACTGCTCATGAAAACCACGCACTGCATGTTATACCACCATACAGCGAGACCTTCAGAGCTGGTGGTCCACATTGGTGTACACACCGGTACCTCTAATACGCAGTGGCACGTCCTCTTGCACTGATTCACAAGTTCATTAAGGTACTGTTGGTCCAGATTGTCCCACTCATCAACGGCGATTAGGCGTAGATCCCTCAGAATGGTTGGTGGGTCACGTCGTCCATAAACAGATCTTTTAAATCCATCCCAGGCATGTACGGTAGGTTTCATGTCTGGATAACATGCTGGCCGCTCTAGTCGAGCGATATCGTTATCCTGAAGGAAGTCATTCATAAGATGTGCACGATGGGGGCGCGAATTGTCGTCCATGAAGACGAATGCCTCGCCAATATCCTCCCGGTTTGGTTGCACTACCGGTCGGAGGATGACATTCACGCATCGTACAGCCGTTGTGGCGCCTTCCATGACCACCAGTGGCGCACGTCAGCTCCACATAATGCCACCCCAAAACAGCAGGGAACCTCCACCTTGCTGCACTCGCTCGACAGCGTGTCTAAGGCGTTCAGCCTGACCTCGTTGTCTCCAAAAAAGTCTCCGATGATTGTGTTATTGAAGGCATAAGCGACACTCATCGGTGAAGAGAACGTGATGCCAACCCTGAGCAGTCCATTCGGCATGTTGTTGGGCCCATCTGTACTGTACTGCATGGTGTCGTGGTTGCAAAGATAAACCTCACTGTGGACGTCGGGAGTGAAGTTGTGCATCATACAGTCTATTGCGCACAGTTTGAGTAGTAACACGACGTCCGGTGGTGCACGAAAAGCATTATTCAACATGGTGGCGTTTCTATCAGGATTCCTTCGAGCCGCAATCCGTGGGTAGCGGTGATCCGCTGCGTTAGTAGCCCTTGGGCGGCCTGAGCGAGGCATGTCATCGACAGTTCCTGTCTCTCTGTATCTCCTCCATGTCCGAACAACATCGCTTTGGTTCAGTCCGAGACGCCTTGACACATCTATTGTTGAGAGCCCTTCCTGGCACAAAGTAACAGTCCGGACGCGATCGAACCGCGGTATTGACCGTCTAGGCATGGTTGAACTACAGACAACACGAGCCGTGTACCTCCTTCCTCTTGGAATGACTGGAACTGATCGGCTGTTGGACTCCCTCCGTCTAATAGGCACTGCTCATGCAAGGTTGTTTTCATCTTTGGACGAGGTTAGTGGCATCTCTGAACAGTCGAAGGGACTGTGTCTGTGATACAATATCCACAGTCAACGTCTATCATCAGGAGTTCCGGGAATCGAGGTAATACAAAACTTTTTTAGATGTGTGTGATTGAGAAACTAGGTTGCAAGTGCTACCCTGAGATGAAAAGATTGTGACAGGACAGGAATTGATGGTGAAACAGTAGTGGTTCTGCTGAACAGTATGCTAAATGCTTAGGCCATGTGTTTCTTACTTCAAATCGCAGTGCACAGTCGCTTTCTGTGAAGAATCCTGGGCTCCACGTTATGGCTAGTTCTGATCGGTGCATGTCGTAGCTTGGTTTGTCAATGCACTCTTAATTTCTCCTTCGAGCATGATAAGCCGAAACGCTTAAATTTCCACCTTATTTTTATTAAGTACGAGAAACGTGGAACAGTATCATTACAAAAATATCACCAAATATGCACAGTTGTGGTAACATACTGGATGGAATAACAGATTTGTATACGCGAGGTTGTGGGTTCAATTTCACACTAATAAGGGATCCTTTCGGTCTCGGAAATTCAGGTCACGATGAGACTTCATAGGTTCGTATTACACCCGCAAAGGTGTCCACTCATAGATGTCTTAAAGCGCACTATTCAGAAAAATCGGGGAAAAAGGACTCTAAAGTTTTAAGCGTAGATCTAACGCACTTCATATACGGTCGGAAGTAGCGTTATGGCGTACTGGTGAACTAATGTAGCCAGTAGCGTACTAAAATGTCATTCGACCGATCTGGGTTTGATCCTACCTACAGGCTCCATTTTATTTTGTTTTCTTAACTTTTTAAAAATTATAACAACTTTTAAGTGAAGTTAATGACCTAAAGTATTATCAATTAATTCATAAATAATTTTATTTTGTTTATGAAATGGCTGTCAGAGGCTACATAAGATGTGAATCACGCTCGTCAATACTTTCTTTTTAAACAGTTGAGTAATTTCAAATGCATTTTTAATGGTAGTAAATTAAAGAGTTACTTACTCTCATAACAATTTTATTATAAGATGAGGCGACATTATAAGTTACGGGAAGGTTATAAATATTCGTTTTAAATGCAAGGAACCAGTATCTTCGTGGAAACGCAGAGTATAGCTGTTGCTTAATTGTATACATAAACAGGCAACCGATCAGAAAGTGCCAAGGCCCGCAAGGAACTAATCAAGCAATGGGCCTTACCTGCTACAGTGCCAGTTCATTCCTGACTTTCGCAGAGTTTTTAGCCTTCTGTACTGAGAAATATTATCGGAATTTTTACAATATCGTGAATTAAAAATCTCTGTCAATGGAGACATCGAGAAAGTATCAGAAGCTGCAGATTCGTTATACAGAGAAGTGTCATAGGTATTAAAAGATGCGGTTGTTTATTACGAATGCTTGGTTACCGCAATCATTTGACTGCATCGAAATCTTCAACGGTAATTTCTCTTGAAGCAGTGTTCATGAGTAAATAAATTTGCAGAGGTACTATGGACATATTGACTGAAAATATATTTGTGCCTGATTATGAACTTACATACGAAAATGAAAACTGTGAAGGTGAACCTTTCGAAAAGTAGGAAGGGATGAATATGACCCAGGAGAAAAGAAGGCAAGAGAAGTAGGCCGTCTTTCTTTAGATCACAAAATTAATGTTGTTAATATCGCAAAGGCTCACCACTCATGGAAACTACAGACATTATGAAAAAGTATGCAGCTGATTAAGAAAAAAGGAATATTCATCCCAATAGAAAGGAGAAACAAAAAGAAGGCAATCAAGTTGATAAGTATGTAGTAAGCAATTCCTGGACGTAAGATCGTTTGTGGAAGCCCGACGTAATTATCAGGAGTGACTGTATGGATTTTACAACAGTGGGCTTTAGCAGCAGCACTACAGTTTACAGGTTTTGAATTTGAAGCTTCTGACAACTGGGTTCCCATATTCAAAAATAAGCAAGGTTTCGAAGTAGACCAACGGAAGTCGGTGTCATGTGGAAATTTCTGACTCCATGAACTAGATACTCATAAGCTACGCTGGAGAACATATTTACAAATGAATAAAATCTATCTTGAGCTGGTCTGTCACACTCATACAATCTCAGTAACATGGATTTGACTTGGAGACTCAAAAAGTTATTTTTGTCCCCTATTTTTTACCTTTGTTTTTAGTAACTTATAACAACCTAATGCTCCTGCAACACAAATATTCTGCCTTTCCGTTTCTAGAATGCTTGTCTGAAAGATAGTTAGCTGACTGTGCACAAACCATAATCATTATTCTGATTCGTCGTTATTGAAAAATGAATGCAAAGCAGCAGGGCACCCTGATTCTGACAGGAAAAATGATTTTAAAACATAATACAGTTTCCAAATCCTTTCTACTGCAGGCAACAATGCTAACCACGTTGTGCTACTTTAACCTAGTACTTGTTGATATTCAGTATTCACAAATTCACAGAATTACTTTAGTCGTTCCACACTGTATATGTGGAAATACTTACAAATTTTACTCACAATGTTTTCTACATCGATTGTTAACTTGCCTACTGCTGTTTCTACGCTGTTGTGAATTATACGTGCCAATCCCTACAAGAGACTTTTTCAGACTTATCTCTAATTTGCTGAAAACATTTTCTTTACTTTCTCTCTGAATCCAACAAACATGTTATTCGTATTATCAGCTGAGAGACACACAAATTTTGACTCCAAATTATGGGCCTGTAGAATATGCTGCACACGTTGTGAGAACACAGCTGGTGTCTCGTTTTCGACAGAACAGAAATCTAACAACTTTATATGTACTCCACCTTCAGGTTTGAAATATTTGACAATGAGAGGAAGTAATTTAATAAATCTATGATTACTGGTATCAACAGAAACGCTTGTAAAATTCACTTCACTAACGTTTTCAGTAAGAAGCTCTTTGCAGCATTGCGCCAATACATTAGTAACAATACATTATGTTGTTGTCTTTGCACATTTAAACTTGATATCAAACACTTTCTCAATCATTTTCGACGTGTAGTCCATGAAACTATAGTTGTGACGGTGACACACAGTGTGGTAGGCAAATGCTCCTTCCTCCACAGCCAATTTTAATTCTTCATTGCCTGAGACATAAAGAATTTGTAAATGATACTAACAAAATAAAAATAATTGCAGCATTTAATAACAAACAAACCAGAGATGTAATACCAGTAATGTCTAACACCATCGCCCTGAAAGACAATCCACAAGTTCCTTCAGGTAAACCACTTCCAGCTGAAACTGCTCATTGGGGGCCTGTAGGGCAACGAAATTGCGGGGATGTTCATCACTTTGTTTCACCCACTGTTCCTGATAGCCTCAGACAATTTCTGTGGGATTAAGGTCCGTTGATCTATCGGAGTAGTCGAGGTGCGATAGGGTGCCTGAGTGAACGACAAACCAGGAACTTAGGCGTACAGCCCTGTAACCTTGACAGACGGGAGTGAGCACAGGGTACAGCTACATCTACAAGGATACCCTGCCAATCGCATTTAAGTGCCTGGCAGAGGGTCCATCGAAATACCTACACAATTCTCTATTATTCCAATCTCGTACGGCGCGTGGAAAGAATGAACACCTATTTCTTTCCGTACGAGCTCTGATTTCCCTTATTTTATCGTGGTGATCGTTCCTTCTTATGTAGGTCGGTGTCAACAAAATATTTTCGCATTCGGAGGAGAAAGTTGATGATTGGAATTTAGTGAGAAGATTCCGTCGCAACGAAAATCGCCTTTGTTTTAACGATGTCAAATGGTTCAAATGGCTCTGAGCACTATGCGACTTAACTTCTGAGGTCATCAGTCGCCTAGAACTTAGAACTAATTAAACCGAACTAACCTAAGGACATCGCACACATCCATGCCCGAGGCAGGATTCGAACCTGCGACCGTAGCAGTCGCGCGGCTCCGGACTGAGCGCCTAGAACCGCGAGACCACCGTGGCCGGCTTTAACGATGTCCAGCCCAAATTCTGTATCATTTCTGTGGCACTCTCTCCCATATTTCGCGATAATACAAAATGTGCTGGCTTTCTTTGAACTTTCTCGCTGTACTCCGTCAGCCCTATCTGGTAAGGATCCCACTCCGCGCAGCAGTATTCTAAAAGAGGACGGACAAGCGTAGTGTAGGCAGTCTCCTTAGTAGGTCTGTTGCATTTTCTAAGTGCCCTGCCAATAAAACGCAATCTTTGCTTAGCCTTCCCCAAAACATTTTCTTTGTGTTCCTTCCAATTTAAGTTGTTCGTAATTGTAATACATAGGTATTTAGTTGAATTTACGGCCTTTGGATTGGACTGATTTATCGTGTAACCGAAGTTTAACGAGTTCCTTTTAGCACTCATGTGGATGACCTCACACTTATTAGGTCAGCTGCCACTTTTGGCACCATTCAGATATCTTCTCTAAATCGTTTTGCAGTTTGTTTTGATCTTCTGATGAAACTTTATTAGTCAATAAACGACAGCGTCATCTGCAAACAACCGAAGACGGCTGCTCAGATTGTCTGCCAAATCGTTTATAAAGATAAGGAACAGCAAAAGGCCTAACTACCTTGGGGAACGCCAGAAATCACTTCCGTTTTACTGGATGACTTTCCGTCAATTACTACGAACTGTGACCTCTCTGACAGAAAATCACAAATCCAGTCACATAACTGAGACGATATTTCAAAAGAATGCAATTTCACTCACGCTCAAGATTTGGAAAAAGTAAACACACTGCTGCAATTCTTGTTCACGGTGACTTGAAGGAGTGGGACCAAGTCATGGTTCGAAAAACATCCCCGAAACATCACCAGACCACATCTGGCCAGAAGTAGACCTTCTCCATAGCGCAGGTCAAACGCCGCAACGAGGCATCGGCGTACTGCACGCCTTGCACCATCTGAAAAGAGGCAAAATCGTGACTTATCGGACCTCAGTACTCGGCTTCGAGTTACTTATTGCCCAGTTTTGTGTTGTCTGGCTCATTTCAAACGTGCAGTTTTATGTGCCGCCATGGTCAATGGCCTTTTGCATGGTTATCCACTCTTTATTCTCATTGGAGACAGATCTCTTCTCAGTTTTCGCTCAGAATCTATTTGGGGTGGACTGCTTTCACTGACATCAGCAGTTCCTGTTGGGTCTGAAACTGTCCCTTGTTATCACGCTACGAGAAGGTTATTAGGAGTATATCTCTCCATGTACCACCAGCCGGTGTGGCCGAGTGGTTGTAGCCGCTACAGTCTGGAACCGCGTGACCGCTACGGTCGCAGGTTCGAATCCCGCCTCGGGCATGGATGTGTGTGATGTCCTGAAGTTAGTTAGTTTTAAGCAGTTCTAAGTTCTAGGGGACTGATGACCTCAACAGTTAAGTCGCATAGTGCTCAGAGCCATTTGAATCATCTCCATGTTCACAAGTTAGACAGTCTTCATATATGTACCAACAAGTCGGGGTGTGCTCATGGGCACGCCAAACACGGTAACTCCTTTGTGCCATTCTGTCACCTATGCACATCGACCCATCTCACCGCCATGACTTACGCCAACAGTGGACAGTCACATGAGCGCCTGTGCTACCACCAGTTATACGCCATCTACAGCACTCTACAGCGACTACTGCACTCTTTTAATGGGTGACTAGTACTTCGTACGGTGAACTTACTGTGTTACAGAATATTCAGGGAAAGAGTCAGTTCTGTTCTGGAAGGTACCAACAGGGTTGTGGAGCCATGCCGATTGCAGTGGCGTGGCCAGGTGCGCTAGGTTTCTCGGTTGAGGATCAATGGCGCGAAGAGCTAGATCGAGGTGGTCCCACAGATTCTCAACTGAGTTGAAATCTAGGGAGTTTCTGGCCAGGGGAGTACCCCCACCTCATCCTGGTTGTCTTTGAACCACACACGTACACTGCTCGTATATACCATTGCGCCGAGGGAAAACAAACTGCCAGTATGGTGGCATATGGTCCCCAAGGATAGATGCATACGTTTGTTGATGTATTGTGTCTTCCAAAGAATGCCACGGAGACATTATCCAGGCCATATTGCTCTCTCCTCCGGCCTGGACCCATCTGATAACTGTAGCAGGATGTATGCTTTCAGACGTTTCACATCGTACACACAAACGGTCATCTGTCCAATGGAGCACGAAACGTGATTCAACTGAAAATGCAAATCAGTGGACGTCCAGCTGTGGTACTGGCGAGCGAAGTCCAACGTTCGTCGACGATGAACAGCAGTTACCATGGGAGCATGAACCAGGAGCATGCTGCCGAGGCCTTGTGAGCAGTGAAATCACATGCCATTCTGTCCAAATATCACTTTCTATATTATAATCAAACTCAATGTATTCTCCCTTTAAATTATCGACATTAGTAGCTAAAATATCACCATCATGAAAGAAAACATTACTTTTTACTTCCACGTCGTTACAAACACCTTCAGAAACAGCGCTTTCAACAGCCGCTGATACAACTCGCTACCTAAAAACCTCATTTACCTGCGTCGACAAATCACCAATACAAGAACCGTTCCTAGTTTCACCAACCTCTGCCGTTACATCACACAAATTATAGCTACAGTGTCGTGCAATTTCACAATCAACAGTACCATTAAATTCCTCTGCGTCTTGATTTAAACCTGAGCATAGTACCTTTTCCTCTCCTACACGCTCCTGCGCCTCATTAATTGCAGATCGTACATCAAATTCAGATCCACATTCGTTCTCAAACAAACATTCAGGATCCACAAATCCATTCAGAATTTCGAGTTCACCTCCATTAGTAGAAAGATACGCACAAATTTCTTCCTCTGAAGTATCAATACTAGCAGCTTCAACTTTCGTAACTTAAGCACATAAAACATCACTACTACGTTTCTTCAAAGATAATTCACCAATATCCGTCGATACACACACAAACTGATCAACTGCTAACGAGACTAATGCCACCACGCCCTTATTAACCTCCTTAACAACTTTCGCCCTCACCATACTACCTGAAATATCATCACCTTCATCACTATAATCTTTATTGCTGGTTAGCATCTTTTTAGAATTTTCTATATCATCTAACTCCACCAAATTCAGCTCCACCTCAGCCTCCTTTTGGCACATAAAATCTTTCATTATATTAACATCCACACACTCTTTCGTCTCACATTCATAAAACAAATCATTTAGTCCTAAATCGTCAGCATCGCCTTTATCTTTATCTTTCATTACCTTAGGATTACCCCTTTTATGTACGATCTGAATTGAAAATTTGCCTATTTGATTCTCATCTCCTACTAGTTTCATTCCAATATTCTGACGCCTTTCTGCCAATTTACTAACATCTATCACATTTCCGTTTACTCGCGTCCTATTCATCGCCGGTTTATTTTACCACCTACGGACCTTAGATGCGGCGAAACTTACTTTTCGCAATCCCCCATTACGCTGGTTCATTTCGCCAGGTGCCGGTCTCTCAAATCTACGTTCTTGGTGTCGGTCCTTGTCACGAGATTATCTGTTCCCATTACACCTTTGAAATTCATCATTGCATGTGTTCCTGTTACCGTTTCCATTATCATAATTGCTGTTTGCGTTCCATTGATAACTTCCTGGATGTCTTTCGTAGTAATCACTCGGACTATAGTTATGATTTCCACTCTGAAAAATATTTGTCTGCTTACTTAGCGCTTTCAATTTCAGTGCCCGTTCTAATTTTTTTACGAAGTCCAAAAATCCGTCTATTGAGTTGCTAGGACTGTGCACCAGATCCCACTGCACATTAGCCGGTAACCACCCTTTCGACGTCGTAATTTCAGTAAGCACGTGCATTAATCTCGCAAGTTCACGTATACAAACCTCTCGCATCGACCCGTTCCCGTATTTAAAAGTTGGTCCGTTCAGAAACTAATTTTGGAGTCGCTTTTGCTTCGCTACACTCCAGAACTTGTTCAGGAAACTGCTTTCAGAGATTTAGTAGGTAGTGAACGTATCACTGTATATTTGCCCACGATTGCGGCTCACCTTCCAAATGTCTTTTCACCAATTTTATATTCGCCTCGTTGGACATTCCCCTTCTAAAACCATCTCAGCAATTTACTGGGTGATACTTCCCGTCGTCTCCAAAACATTTGACCGTTCCCGAGTTCATCCACGAAACGCTGATCACGGTAGAGGTTTGATGTGCAGCTTATGATTCAACTCCCTTTTTATTTCATTGATTTGCTTTGTAACTTCACCATTTTCAATTTTAATGCCAGGTTCTACTTGTTCCTTAATTTTATCTACTTCTTTTTCCCCTTTCCCTACTCGAAAGTATAAGTTGCTAATAGCCTCTGTCGTCTCAGCCATTAGATCATCTTACCTACTCATAAAATTTCTTAGTTGCCTCCCAGATCTGCCTGCAACTTCTCCACCTTCTCACGAAAATTTTTCTCGGCTTGATCTACCTTAGAGTCAAGTATTCCAACTTCATCAACAATTTTGCCCATTTCATGCCGAATTATTTTTAATTTTCCGTCTATCATTTCCTGGATTCCACTAGCAATTTTACGTACTTCGTCTTTCTCAACCGAAGCTATTTCGGATTGAACCGAATCAATTTTTAAATTTACGTCATCCATATCGGTTTTAACACAATCAATTTTGAATCCCAATCCTCTTATCATTTGATTAATTGTGACATCATTTCTCCCCCAAATTCATCTCCCTTGCCCGATTTCGGACTATTTGCCCTACTAAATTCACCGCCGATCACGCTCTCCCGTTCCAACTTCGGTCTAAGCGGCTCGCTAGTATCTTCGGACCCACACAAACTGTCCGACTGCTTACCAAAATATTAGCGACGTCTATTATTGGCGATTGAACTACAGAATCATACATAATCTCGTTATCAGAGCAGGTACTTAGCTTTGTCGTGCTGGATCCTTCTGCCATGTTACCGCTGCCGATGTTGCAGTTGAAGCTGACGCTGAAGATCTCGTAGCCTCTGTTGTGGTACTGCAACCGCCGCTGCGTGATGAATCGCCGTTGAAGATGCCGCAGGTGGCTGGAACCACAGCCTCTTCTTCCGCGTTACTTTTTTATCACTCCTAACCACTGCTAAACTCGGATCACCTTGGGACCTAGATCACAAGATGTTGTTAACTGCCGGCCTCGGTGGCCGAGCGGTTCTAGGCGCTACAATCTGGAACCGCGCGACCGCTACGGTTGCAGGTTCAAACCCTGCCTCGGGCATAGATGTGTGTGATGTCCTTAGGTTAGTTAGGTTTAAGTAGTTCAAAGTTCTAGGGGACTGATGACCTCAGAAGTTAAGTCACATAGTGCTCAGAGCCATTTGAACCATTTTTCTATTGTTAACTGTGAGAGTTATAACTGTAATTTCACAACTGTTAACGAAACCTAATATTCACTCCTGAACCGATCTCACATTTAACTTTTGCGAGAAGTCCTTCCTATCGAAGGTCATATAATTCTTTTTGAAACACTTTGCAGAATTCAAAACTTTCCAGAGTTCATACTCCGCAACTAACACTTTCCAAAATCCAATCCTGTTCCAAGACTTTGCAAGATTCTTATCCTTCAACTAACACTTTCGAAATTCCTATCCCGGACGAGCCCCCAATTGCAAGCTAACATCCCAAAGTTGTTCGGGCTCACATGCGGTTCCTCTTCGTCGAAATGTCTTGGCTCAAACTCGTCTAGGAGTTGAACTGCAGGTGTCGCATTACACGCCCTTAATTAGACACTTGTGACCCTTTGGTTAAATTATCTGACTGATGGCAAGTTTACGAAGTTGTATGAAACATACAACTTTAATATAATATATAACAACAGCAATAATAATATCAGAAGCTAAATTAACGACCCATAAATGATGTAGACCACACAGTTGCGATTTGGTTAGAATAATGTTTATTCAGAAAGCAGTTACCTAAAGGTCGACCGACCGCTTCCGCGTCTCAACCAGCACTGTACCCTTTGGTGTCTAGACCAGAACTGTCTCTCCGCCCGTCTCCGGACGCGTCCTCCACGTGCCGAACATCGTCGCTCAGCTGACTAGGGCAGTTTCCTTTCCTGACGCTGTCCGTCTCATTGACTACAGCTTATTCTACATTATTTTACATTTTAACATATTTAAATAATCAAAGCTTGACCACTTTCACGTTCTAAATAAAGTAACAATTATATCCATTACATAATAAATGTTAAATTGTTTTACATAAAACCAATACAATTCCCTTCTTAACTTTGAATGTCACGGCCAGTAACCATGCACCAATGTGCTTTCTGATAAATAAACAAAGAACAGAAGTTACTATTGTGCACTAAAGTTTACAACAAATATTCTATTACCTAATGATTCAATAAGGTGTCATGCTGTCATCGTTCAATGTGTTTTGTGTGGAGAAAATGATGATCTGATGCTTAACTGAAAACACTGATAATTTAAATTTACTATACTTTTAAACAAATATATGATATTTATAACATTTGTCATTTTAATTATGCGTTTCTATACGAAATGTCGATCGTTAAGATCGACCGAAGCGTTCAGATTTTAGCATTCAGGTTTTGTTACAAAGCTTGTTAATTTCATTTTAAAAGTAAACCCTAAACTATTATAGATATGATCAATATTCAAGTTTTACTGGGATCACCATGAAAATTTATGAAGGATGGTACATTAAAATTACTGTGGCTTCATTCCCTGAATTACTACAGAATTAAATAGTTTTCATAAATGTTTCCTTTGTGGCCGATTTTAGGTCCGCCATATTTAACATTGCTACGTCTCCCTGTCAACAAACGGCTTCTACGGGGTTTCCCTATGATGTAGGTTCTCGTCTGTCTCAGCTTAGGCCTCATTCAGCACAATAGACACCTGTGAATTTCCCCATCTCGTGGCGAATCTGCGCTCTTCGCGGCACGCGGTCCTGGACGACAGGGTTCGTATCACAATTCCTGAAGGCTGACTCTTTCAGTCATATACTTAAATGAGAGCAAAATGCTCATTGACTCATAGCCTATACACAACGAAGTTCACTAGGGGTTGTTGAGGAGATACTGTTGGTAACCCTTTGGTTCATCTGGGTGGTCAGTTGCTCAACAGTTTCATGTCTATTCGCCCGTACCCATCACCTCAGCCATCGTTCACTTGTTTGACCTATGGCCCGCAGGGCACTACCGTTGCCATGGGGCGGTTTTGGATGCCTTTTGCCATACACGGTATACTTCGACCACGGCTACACGCGAACGGTTTAAAAAATATAGCAGTTTCGGAAATGCCGAAAGTCCGTGATCATGTACTTTGGATGTCAGATAAATCACTCCGTTTCCACATTACGAGAATAACTGCACTGTCTTCCACGTGCCCGCAACACGCTTTGTATAACTTCCATTGCTAGTGCTGTCACCTGCCAGCTATGAGCTGTTATTGCACTTTGATGTCGAACATAGACGGTGGTCACAATGATGTGACTAGGCCGTGTATATTCTCTTCACTCTCATGTTAACTTTCACGTTATTTCTTCAACGGACTGGTACTAAATGGTAAGAAAGTGGTTGCTTCTGTATTATTTCATATCTCCTCTGCCACCCATGTGCGCCAGCGCAGTGAAACATTGCAGTTGCTTTGTTTCCAAATAACAAAATGTCTTATTATTGCTTAAAGTCGACACAAGTAATTGTCTTGTAGCCGGGAATTTCCATGATATTCGAGTCTTACAGCATATGAAACTAAAGAATGCACAGGACCTGACTCTCTTTCTGTGAAATATCGTCCCTTTATCCAGAGGACGTACGGGTGAAGAGATGAAGATGGGTAAAACACTTGGCCAACATGTGATAAGGTAACGAGGGTGGTGAATCAATACCGCTACAGATATAAAAATGCTGGCCATGAACTTTTACATCTGTGCTCCGAAATAGAGGTTTCTGAGGTAGGACAGTTTACTGAAAAACGTGTTAGCTTATTTCAAACTATTTGTTTGGAATGAAACTGAAGGCTGATGAACATGAGAAATATTGTCAAATGTATATCTGTTGTCGCCCATTAAAGATATGTTGTGTGCGGATTTTGTTCAAATGAAATTTTAAGAAGCTTGTAACATAGAATGATTTGTCAAATATCTTTGGTGATCAGGACACGAACAGGTGTAATTGTGATGCTCTATTTGCACCCGAAAATGTTCTGAGAGATCGAGACTGGTTGTTAAATATAGCAATTCATCTAGCGGCTTTCGGTGTTTCTGTACATTATAGGTCTAATATCTGCATATATCAGCTGTGGAGCACCACTTACCACAAAAATTTTATTTTTAATTGATACAAGCACAAGTACATTTAAGAGTTTTCAACCAAAAGTCACATACAGTGATACCTGGTGCTCGCAATGCGTTGTGATATTTTGTTGTTGAATTCACTCATGTTGTGAACTTTTGTGATTGCGTCAGTAACACAGTGAAAGAATATAAGTACTCTGCCCTGCTAAAACAACACGAGTCAGTCACGCCCCAGGGAAATATCTTCTAGTAACCGTGAGAACAAAGGCCCCACGCATGAAACCTCTAACGCTGCTCTCTAAAATAGACCAAATTAACCAAGAGTCGCTCGCACTACATCACGGTCGTTGATAGAAAACCTATATTGAAAATGTGTCCTCTACGAAAATGTAAGTGAATCTTTCTCGCAACATAAAAGCCTTTCCCAAATTTTTAGAGCTGATAAATGTGGAAATGATAGAAATAAATAGTATGTTATTACAAATTATCCACAAACATAATCCAAATCATCGAAAATCATTGTATGCGTCCGGTTACTCTATCCACCGATGACACAAACGTCGCTGACTTAACGATTTCCGTAATTGTCCATGTGAAACGCCGATGTACATAGAAATTTTTAGTGAACTTGAAATGGAAATACGAGGGCTAGGTTATATGGACTGAAGTATTCCTTCTACCTCATACACGTACTGATCAACTGTTAACCTACGAGACATTGCATGCATTGGGAACTGCAGCAGTCTCAGGGAGTTTGTTCAAAATATGCGTAAACATTCTTAAATTGGGTACTACGTGGTTCAGAAATCGTCTACTGTATGATTCAGAAGTCGTTTGAGCATTTCGACTGCAAATATACATACTTAGATTGGAAAAGTCTACATATATAAAATGTTTAAAACAGCACAGCTTGAAGCAATAGTCCCGTTCTACAAAATATTAGAGTTGCGAGTGCTTGTTTCAGATTAATATAAGCACGTAATACTGCAAGTGACAAATTCAAGAGTCTGTGTCTTCATACCTACCAAAAAATGGCAATACATATACATCAATTTTTGAACTCATTTTTGAATGTTTCATAAAATCACCGCCTGTGATACTAATTCTCTGTATGTCCGTCTTTACAGAGATGATTGCGGGACGTCGGCTTTTCAGAATAGAATATCAGATCAAACAACTGTCAGCCGTCTAAATTCCCAGAATGTTATTTTATGGGGCTGCCAGTTTCGGTGATATATTACGCCATAGGAAGACGATGTTTGAAGTGACTGCTATGTCAGAAATGTACAGATACCAGTCTTTGAATGGAGGCCCATATTTTGATCGGAACCGAGGTTGGAACATTATTACACGTCGGACAGGGGACCTGAAGATGGCGTAATATATCGCCGAAACTGGTAGCATTATAAAATAACAATCTGGAGATTTAGACGGTTGAAAAGTGTTGAACATTCTGAGATGTTAATGTTTCTTGGTGTAACGCATTGCATTTTCAATACGCATAACATCGTTGTTTTGTGATGTCGATGAGGGACACAGATATAAAGAAAGAGAAGTAAAACTTTTATGGATGCTTCAGTCCAGTAGGTTCCACGGTGGACACATTTACCGAGTTATCGAGGAAAGCTGTAAAGCAAATTTTAAAGAAAAACAATTCGAGAATATTTTGACAACAAAACGTATTCTGCACTGTCGTGACACGAGGTCATCTACGCGGCGCTTCTCAAATGGCGGATAAGGGGGTCCCCATCGCGTTACCGGCGGACTTGAGTGAAATAATATCGCTCTAGCGGACCCTCTGCGGTTAACAACCGTAGTTCTAAATCAGAGCTTGCTCCAGCTAAAGACTGTCCTGTCCAAGGAGGCAGCCTTTGCAATCACCAAAATGCGCAGTAACACACAAAAAGAAGGTTCAACATTTGCAAATAAATTATATAGCAACCGTCACTACTTAAGAGCGGAAAACTCAAGAATTTCACGGATGAATTAAATTAAAAAGTTTAATAACTGGACTCTAGGAATTGAGAAACATGATCAAGGATCCTTTAGAATCATAAAGACATAGAATTTATGGTGAGAAACCAGGAAAGAGGGTTGTGTAGCAATATCCCTAGTTTAGAGCAGGATTTATTGTCAATATAAAAATAATAGATTCAGCAACTGACTTTCAAGCAACATCGCCAAGAACTAAAACTCTTGACTTTTAAAACAACGAATAAAGCTTACACAGTTATAGACACTCACAAATGAAAAAACATTTTGTAACAAAAGACAACGAAAAGTTAAATAAATTCTGGGACCTTCTCGAACAAATTGCGAATAGAATAAATAAAGGGAATGCAAAAATCTTATTTGGAGACTTCAATGCTCTTGTGAAAAGAAAAGAAGTATAAAGACACATTTGGAAAATTGAATCCACAAACTTTAGAAACAAGAATGGTCAAAGAATTGTAGAACTGCTTAAAACACAACCTTATATCTGAATCAACATACTTCAAGAGGAAGTTAAATAAACTTAAAAGGGTGAGTGGCAGCTACTGACATGTTTGTATAGACAAAAATTTTGATAAGGAAGCCTACGTTGTTGAAGTATCGAGATGGGCAGACACAGAATCAGACCACAACCTAATTGTAATTAAAGTCAAATTCACTCCATTAACAAAAAAATGGAAAACTAATAAAACAAAAAGGAGATGTGACCCACGTCAGCTAATTAAAAATGACAAATACCAATAAATGATCCAAACCATAAAATTAACAGATGATCTAGAAGAACTGGTACCAAGTCTCAAAAAACAAGCCGAAAATCTAGCTTCCATGAAACCACAAAGAAAACGTGTGTGGTAGTCACCAGAATGTGACAAATTCCATGAAGAAAGACACCAAGCATACTTAAAGTTTCAAGAAAGTTTCAAACACACCAAACAGGAGAAAATGCCATCAGTTTTGACAATGAACGGCAAAAACTCACAAAACATTAGGGGAATTAAGAGAAGATTCCATAAAAACGTAACAAAATCTATAGAAGATAATTACCATAAAACCAATTCCAGGAACTATTACACAATCTTTGGGAAACAGCAACAACAGCGTGAGCCCCCTATGTTAATTCTAAAGGTTGAAGAGGGAAGAATGGCACACAGTAACGAAGAAAAGACTGAAATCATTACAAAAGCATTTAATAAACTTTTTAATTGTAAAGAACGCAAATCAACGTAAATACTCCAGGGAAAACCGAACCTATCAACTTAAACCCTTCAGCTTTCCAGGAAGTAGAAACAGCCCTCAAAAAACAGAAAAAATGAAGCATGTGGAGAAGATCAAGTGTTTGTTGAAATGTGGGACTATTAGAGTGATACAATCAAGGCAGCCTTACACAAGGCTCTAACAAAAATTTGGATAAGAGAACAGTTCGCTGAGCATTGGACCACGGCCAGAGAAATCCAGAAAACTAAGAGGAATCTCTTTCTTACATTGCACATACAGGATATTATCCGAGATACTATAAGGAAGAATCAAGGAACAACTAGAAGAGGGTTAGGGGAATTGTAGTGAGGTTACAGAGCCTGGAGAAGCCCTTCACAGCACATAATTAATTTAAAATTGATTATGACATACTACAGGAAGATACAAGGATAACCCAAGGAACATAAGAACTGAAAATTTGAAGAATAATAAAAGTTTAAACTGCTTGGGATTTGTTGATGATCTTATTCTCACTGCCAACTACGTCGAAGAAACCAGGTATAAACTAAAATCACAACGAGAAATAGCACAGAAAATTGGCCTTAGAATAACATTTTAAAGAAAAAAAACCAAAGCTTATGCTAATTGACCGAAGACCTGCGAACAAAATTACTGTAGAAGAACAGGAAATAAAAATTGTTGATAAACTTGAATATTTATTTCTCTAAATTATTTCTCTAAATGAGAAAGCAACGTGCAGAATAGAATAAAAAACTGAACAAAGCAAACTACCTTACGAGAAACACGTACAACTAAAAAAGTCTATCCATAGATGCAAAATTAAGACATTATAAGACAATTACACAACCAGAAATAACATATGCAGCTGAAAAGTCTTCAAAACAACGAATACAGCAGAAACTAACAAAATATCAAAGACAGACAGAATAATAATTAGGACATGCACAAATAAAAAATGTCAAGTAATGGGCACTGGAGAATACGGGGTAACAGAAGTAATGAGCAAGATCAAAAGGAAACTTATTCTGTGGACATGTGATGAGAACACCATAAAACAGAAAATGTCAGGAAATAATAGGAAAATTGTGTGGCATAGTAAGAACAAAATTAAATGGATTGGAGAGATTACGAAAGATCTAAGAGAATTACAATTAACAGTAGATGACCTAAGAAACAAATCAGAGAAAAAAAGAGTGCAATACACACATACCAAACTACACATGAAGATCAGTAAAATGACTGCATCGAGAATGAACTTAGACGAAGGAAGAAAGAAAATATCTGAGGGAATGAAGAAGTATTGGGCAGACAGAAAACACCTTTCGTATAATAATGAATTATAATACTCCTTGTGTAACTGCTGTAGTATTGAACTGTCTTATTTAAATAGTATTGAACTGAACTATATTACTGAACAGCAAAATCTTGCATAAAAGTTTGTATAACTGACTAGAGTGGTCCAATGAAGGTGATAAAACAAAAAAAAAGAAAAAAGATTCGTGGTTACAAATTGATCATCTGGCTTTCTAAGAGTGTAATTTATTCTGTGACTCAGATTTGGCTTCCAAGTGCACAGTAAGTGAGCAAGACGCACCTCAATGACTACAGAACACAACGGGTCACTTAATAGTGTGGTCCACTGTCTCAATGAGAAGAGACCAAGGTGGATATGCGACTTCCAGTCTCTGTTCGCCAAACATACAGGTGTTTGATAATAGTAGTTGGACAAGGCCGCCAACAGTTGCATTTTGTTAGTGTGAGTTGCCTACATCATGGGCAAGTATGCACCCAGGGGCCAACCTATTGGTCTACTTTGATTGACAGGTCATTAACCTACTGTTCTCCTTTGATTGACAGGTCCTTAACCTGTTGTCCACCTGCCCCCTCCTCTCTCCCCCCCCCCACCCCTCAGGAAACCACCAACCCACCCCCTCCCCCTCGGTGCTACAGGTACACTTTCAGGTCTGTGTTATTGGAGTAGCTCCTTTAACTCTTACCAATTTGATTGACTACTTAATTAAATTGATCAATTAATTAACTTCTCCCTCTCTGATAAACCACCTCCCCACTCTCCCTCCAGGAAATTGGCAGGAAAAATACTGAGTTGGTCGGTCATTTGGAGGGAACTCGATTGCAGTGTATGGAATACTGTTTAAACAATTTAGACAATGTACAGAATATTGTTTAATTATTTATGGCAGTGTATGGAATACAGCCTATTTATTTACTTAAAAAAATTTTCAGGAAATCAGTACCCCACCCCTACTATCCCATTGTCCCCATCTCCCCTCCCCTCTCCCCCTCCCCTCACTCCTCTAAGCGGACATTGGCGGCTCTGCAGTGGAGAGAAAGGATTTCACAAAGGGAAATTCAACGGTATTTTGTTAATTTAAAAAAAAAAATTCTGTTTGTGGGGGTTGGATTTTTCTTGCTCATTATACTCTGCTGTTTGGAAATATGCAGGTCTTGTAAGAAGTGATTAAATTGATCATCCTTTTTATCCCGATCGTTCAAGGAATGCCGTCATAAAACATACATAACACGAAAATACACAGTTAAAAATCTTTCGATCACGAAGCACGCGCCATTTGTTGTCCCTGGTCCACTGAACGACACAGAATGCCACCACTCACACGGCCAGGAGTTGGGATGCACTGGCAGCCCCCGTGAAGTGACAATGACACCTGATAAATACGTGTCGAAACATGTGTTCGCGTAGGCACTGTTGCTGGTGCAACGACACACACTTTTCATATCTGTGCATCCAGCGAGATGGTTACCTAGCGGTTCACCTTGCAGGAGTAGCTAAAAGCTTGTCAGTGTTGCAATGCTTCCCAGAAAGCATTCTTCTTAGAGATCCTAAAGGGACAGCCCATCCATCACGTGTAACGTCCTGCTTTTGACATACGTCTCAGACACGGAAATCATTTGCCCTTGTTCTCATCGCTAAAAGCCTTCATCGTGTCTGTGCATGCTTGTACAAACACCACTGATCATAAATGCATTCATGTTGTTTGGAAAGAGACGACTGTCTAAGCTCAGAGGGGAAAATCAGAGCAATTACGCAAACAGCATTCGCAGGCTACTCTCAGAACTTTCCATTGATCGCTTGCCCCCATTTTGTTTGAAGCGGTCTGTAGTGGCTCCTATATTCCGGCGCAAAGGATCTCTTGTGAATGAATGGAGCATTATGATTGGCTCTTACTTAATTTACCTACCAAACTGCTGCTTCTGCTTGTGTGGGTGCACTATCCGCCGTTTTTTTCTGCAGACGAGACTTTCAGCGGCAAAACTATTTTGTACGGATCGCCATACTGCACCGACACTTAAACCTTGGCAAGAGTTGTCTACAGATAGTAAAATATGGGAAGACACTTCCTCAATTACACTGCTCTTCCACTGACAACGGAAGCTTGAATATTTCAGCGTGAAACCTATCTCCAACCCAGCCGTATATCACCACATACCATATCGATGTAGTAAACACACAATTCGTATCTGCGCCTTACAAAATCACCACTTCTGTATGCTTCATATAGCTATCGACAATCAGACACTCGCACATATACCACGAAGACTGTTGTACAAGGTCTGGGTTGGTTACCGTCGTCAGAAAAGCGTTACTGTTTCTGGCTATTACCTGCTTGCTTCCTGCACCCATCTCCAGACTTTTAGATTCCAAGAACATATTATTTTCACATGGTTTACCAGAATATCATACCATTTTCGCGATAATTTTCGCTATCAAGCACCTAGCAGAATGGTACCGATCGCTTGCACAGTACAATTCCGAAGATATGGATTGGAAATTATTTCTCTAGAAACCCAAACACTAGCGATGTGCAACGTCCTGTAAACCACTGAGTAACTAAAAACTTATCCCGTCTGAAGATTTTTACGTGAAAATTCGAAAAAATAGAGGAAACTAATATTTCCCGTCATGAATACCGATGGGGGGGGGGGGGTGGTGGTTAGTGTTTAACGTCCCGTCGACAACGAGGTCATTAGAGACGGAGCGCAAGCTCGGGTTAGGGAAGGAGTGGGAAGGAAATCGGCCGTGCCCTTTCATAGGAACCATCCCGGCATTTGCCTGAAACGATTTAGGGAAATCACGGAAAACCTAAATCAGGATGGCCGGAGACGGGATTGAACCGTCGTCCTCCCGAATGCGAGTCCAGTGTGCTAACCACTGCGCCACCTCGCTCGGTATGAATACCGATGTCTGTGATATAACAGATTCCAAGTAATTCCTTATGATTTACAATGCCAGGCCGGCCGCAGTGGCCGAGCGGTTCTAGGCGCTACAGTCTGGAACCGCGCTACGGCTACGGTCGCAGGTTCGAATCCTGCCTCGGGCATGGATGTGTGTGATGTTCTTAGGTTAGTTAGGTTTAAGTAGTTCTAAGTTCTAGGGGACTGATGACCTTAGCTGTTAAGTCCCATAGTACTCAGAGCCATTCGAACCATTTTACAATGCCAACTAACGTGTTTCTCATGTCTAGAGAACCAGCAAATGTGTCTTTCACCCGCTAGATGAGCACACTGCAATCGATGTTCTGTCAAACAATGAAAGACGGTAAATGTGCAGAAGCAGTCAACTGGACAATTAACTTGTGAGCGAATAACAGTCCACCGCAAACACGTCCATATTGAATCTTCTCAGATTTCCACGGAAAACGCAGGCGATCATGAAGGCTGCCCGACACATACTGAATATTAATTCGGTATTTAGCCGTCCAGTGGACGACACAGTTAGGTCAGGTACATTCATGTACCCCAACAGCTCCTCCGTTAGCCAGAAACGTGAATCATTCCCACCACAGACAGGCCAATGCCGCTGCGCGCCACGCAACCGTAGACCAAAACATGGCTCTGAGCACTATGGGACTTAACTTCTAAGGTCATCACTCCCCTAGAACTTAGAACTACTTAAACCTAACTAACCTAAGGACATCACACACATACATGCCCGAGGCGGGATTCGAACCTGCGACCGTAGCTGTCGCGCGGTTCCAGACCGCACCGCCTAGAACCGCTCGGCCACAGCGGCCGGCAACCGTAGACAGAATCTTCCAGGGAAACGGGCCGCATACATATTCGATCGCTATACTTACAGTTAAATATTACAATTCCTGTCTCAATTGGACGACATTCGACAATGAACGAAGTATCGGAAATACCCCCCTGCTGACACTGCATCAATATAGGCCGTCTATTCAACTCTCAATAAACTATCACGTGAGGAAATTTCAAATGAGGTCGGCTGTGCCGTCTCAGAGTAGATAAAAACTCAACATCGGTATGTCTTGATGCTGTTGCTATTGTACACAGGATGTCTGTGAATACCTCCGTCTGGCCAACACTATAACTACGGTGTCTTCTTTGGTGAAGTCTTTAAAACTGATCCTACTCCTAAATCTTCTGACGTAGACCAGCAATAGGCTTAATGGAAATCTGTGACCTGGTATTCTGATCCTAGTTCGTCCTGCAAAATTTGGCCTACACCTCTAACATGAGAGCTACCTATAAATAAAACTTCCTCTATTTGCATTCTGCATTAGAACACCACTGGATTTTAAGCCTTAATAAGTATATTGTTTTGACACAGTTATTAATGTTATATCTTTCTAACAAGTCTCTCTCTCTCTCTCTGTAGAGGTAGAATTAACATAATTTACTTACGTGTTCTTTCTCGATCGCGTTGTTTACTAAATAAGTTCTAATGAATGTGTACTTAGGCTTCGGCAAATATTTCCTTTATCTAATAAAGAGCTTCAGGTCCGTTAAGTAAATACGTACTCGGTTTGTGTATTTGAAAGGCAAGAGGGTATGCTACAAACGTTTTCATACTACGTTAGTTAATCAAACTCAGAGACTTTGGGCTAATAGGACTGTGTGTACCTAGGACTTAAAATCTGACTTTTTTCTAGTATTCCATTAAGAAATCCGTACATGGTGTTTTTCTAGATGTCTGCTACAGCAAATCTGTGACCTGTACTACGCTGAATGTATAATCACAACTATTAACGATGCATTACAGGTCTTAAATTTACAAACTGCTGTGAACACCAGACGAAGGCGGTGCACTGTAAAACAGAAAAGTTATTTTCTTAAATTTTGAAAAACCTGTTTGTGAAGACATTGTTATTTTGAGTAATTTTCTTTCAGTATCTGTTAAAAATCACTTACAGCTCACAAACACAGTGTGGCTTTGAAACTGACATACATAGAATATTATATAAGAATTTGAACTCTTGCAGTGTGCTCCAATGTGGGGCAGAATGTAACGTGCAGTGGGATATGCTGTAACAAGATTTAAAATATTGACATAACTTATTCGAATGTTTCAAAACACGAACAACAATTAAATGTTAGGTAAAATTAATATTCAGAATCTTTGAAAATAATTCAAATTTTTTTACAATATTCGTCGAAAATGAAAACAACGTTTTTGATTGACATCAGATCTTCAACATCCATGATGCGTCTTGGTTTTCCCAGACAGGTTTTAGTGAAATCATTACGACAGTCTGCAGATGTACAAATGCATTTGTTGGTTCCACTATTTTCAAAAATTGCCTACCTCATGTCTTCTACTTTACCGTGATTTTGACCTTTACTGTCTTCATTGTCTGAGTAATCTCAAGGATCACAAATTTTTTTATCTTCCACTGTTCCACCCAGATTCTCCTGTTTTTTTTTTAATTTTTATTTTCCTATTTCGTCTTCCACTGACTTGGATTATGTTTTTTTAACAGTATTATGTGCTGCAAAGCAATTCATGTCCCCTTCTTTTTCGATACTTCGTTCGTTCATCGTTGTTGTTGTTGTTGTTGTTGTTGTTGTGGTCTTCAGTCCAGAGACTGGTTTGATGCAGCTCTCCATGCTACTCTGTCCTGTGCAAGCTACTTCATCTCCCAATACTTACTGCAACCTACATCCTTCTGAATCTGCTTAGTGTATTCATCTTTTGGTCTCTCTCTACGATTTTTACCCTCCACGCTGCCCTCCAACGCTAAATTTGTGATCCCTTCATGCCTCAGAACATGTCCTACCAACCGGTCCCTAATTCTTGTCAAGCTGTGCCACAAACTCCTCCCCAATTCTGTTCAGTACCTCCTCATTAGTTATGTGATCTAACCATCTAACCTTCAGCATTCTTCTGTAGCACCACATTTCGAAAGTTTCTATTCTCTTCTTGTCCAAACTATTTATTGTCCATGCTTCACTTCCATACATGGCTACACTCCATACAAATACTTTCAGAAACGACTTCCTGACACTTAAATCTATACTCTATGTTAACAAATTTCTCTTCCTCAGAAACGCTTTCCTTGCCATTGCCCGTCTACATTTTATATCCTCTCTACTTCGATCATCGTCAGTTATTTTGCTCCCCAAATAGCAAATAGCAAAACTTCTTTACTACTTTAAGTGTCTCATACCCTCAGCAACACCCGACTTAATTCGCTTACAGTCCATTATCCTCGTTTTGTTCATCTTATATCCTCCTTTCAAGACACTGTCCATACCGTTCAACTGCTCTTCCAAGTCCTTTGCTGTCTCTGACAGGATTACAATGTCATCGGCGAACCTCAAAGTTTTTATTTCTTCCCCATGGATTTTAATACCTACCCCGAATTTTTCTTTTGTTTCCTTTATTGCTTGCTTAATATACAGATTGAATAACATCGGGGAGAGGCTACAGCCCTGTATCCCTCCCTTCCCAACCACTGCTTCCCTTTCATACCCCTCGACTCATATAACTGCCATCTGGTTTCCGTACAAATTGTAAATAGCCTTTCGCTCCCTGTATTTTACCCCAGTCACCTTTAGAATTTGAAAGAGAATATTCCAGTCAACATTGTCAAAAGCTTTCTCTAAGTCTACAAATGCTAGAAACGGAGGTTTGCCTTTCGTTAATCTATTTTCTAAGCTAAGAAGTAGGGCCAGTATTTCCTCATGTTTTCTAACATTTCTACTGAATCCAAACTGACCTTTCTCGTGGTCGGCTTCTACCAATTTTTCCATGCGTCTGTAAAGAGATCGTGTTAGTATTTTGCAGCCGTGACTTATTAAACTGATAGTTCACATCTGTCAACATCTGCTTTCTTTGGAATTGGAATTATTATATTCTTCTTGAAGTCTGAGGGTATTTCGCTTGTCTCATACATCTTGCTCACCAGATGGTAGAGTTTTGTCAGGACTGGCTCTCCCAAGAACGTCAGTAGTTCTAATAGAATGTTGTCCACTCCCGAGGCCTTGTTTCCGGTCAGGTCTCTGTCAAACTCTTCACGCAGTATCGCATCTCCCATTTCATCTTCATCTACATCCTCTTCCATTTCCATAGTATTGTCGTCAAGTACATCGCTCTTGTATAGACCCTCTATATACTCCTTCCACCTTTCTGTTTTCCCTTCCTTGCTTAGGACTTGGTTTCCATCTGAGCTCTTGATATTCATACAAGTGGTTCTCTTTTCTCCAAAGGTCTCTTTAATTTTCCTGTACGCAATACCTGCTTAGCCATTTTGCACTTCCTGTCGATCTCATTTTTGAGACGTTTGTATTCCTTTTTGGCTGCGTCATTTACTGCATTTTTTTATTTTCTCCTTTCATCAATTAAATTCAATATTACTTCTGTTATCCAAGGATTTCTACTAGCCCTCGTCTTTTTACCTACTTCATCTTCTGCTGCCTTCACTACTTCATCCCTCAGAGCTACCCATTCTTTTTCTACTGTATTTCTTTCCCCCATTCGTGACAGTTGTTCCCTTATGCTCTGTACAACCTCTGGTTTAGTCAGTAAATTCCCACCTTTTTGCAGTTTCTTCAGTTTTAATCTACAGTTCATAACCAATAGATTGTGGTCAGTGTCCACATCTGCCCCTGGAAATGTCTTACAATTTAAAACCTGGTTCCTAAATCTCTGTCTTACCTTCTAGTAACTCCAGAATTCTTCCACGTGTACAATCTTCTTTTATGATTCTTGAACCAAGTGTTAGCTATGATTAAGTTAAGCTCTGTGCAAAATTCTACCAGGCGGCTTCCTCTTTCATTTCTTACCCCCAATCCATATTCACCTACTATGTTTCTTTCTCTCCCTTTTCCTACTCTTGAATTCCAGTCACCCATGACTATTAAATTTTCGTCTCCCTTCACTACCTGAATAATTTCTTTTATCTCATCATACATTTCATCAATTTCTTCGTCATCTCAGAGCTAGTTGGCATATAAACTTGTACTACTGTAGTAAGCGTGGGTTTCGTATCTATCTTGGCAACAATAATGCGTTCACTGTGCTGTTCGTAGTAGCTTACCCGCACTCCTATTTTTTTTTATTCATTATTAAGCCTACTACTGCATTCCCTACTTGATTTTGTATTTATAACCCTGTATTCACCTGACCAAAAGTGTTGTTCCTCCTACCACCGAACTTCACTAAATCCCACTATAACTTTAACCTATCCATTTCCCTTTTTAAATTTTCTAACCTACGAGCCCGATTAAGGGATCTGACATTCCTCGCTCCGATCCGTAGAACGCCAGTTTTCTTTCTGCTGATAACAACGTCCTCTTGAGTAGTCCCTGCCCGGAGATCCGAATGGGGGACTATTTTACCTCCAGAATATATTACCCAAGAGGACGCCATCATCATTTAACCATACAGTAAAGCTGCATGCCCTCGGGAAAAATTACGGCTGTAGTTTCCTCTTGCTTTCAGCCGTTCTTAGTACCAGCACAGCAAGGCCGTTTTGGTTAGTGTTACATGGCCAGATCAGTGAATCATCGAGACTGTAGCTCCTGCAACTACTGAAAAGGCTGCTGCCCCTCTTCAGTTTGTCTGGCCTCTCAACAGATACCCCTCCGTTGTGGTTGCACCTACGGTACGGCCATCTGTATCGCTGAGGCACGCAAGCCTCCCCACCAACGGCAATGTCTATCAGCTTTCATCAGCTTAGGGAAATATCTAGAAATATCAGGACCAATTTATCACCAGCACGGCGCATCTTCCTCAGTTGGTATGTTATAAGGCTTTCCTGTGACGCACTTTGACTCTCACCATTGTCAGCGGCTCCTAGAACACAAAGACTTACATCATGACCCGCTTTTAACTGTTTCACTGTGCGTCTAAGGTAGCTTTACATGGTTTCGTAAGTTTCACAAAAAATGTAAATCATAATGAATTTTTAGCAATGCGGTATGATATACTATTATTTTACTATGGTCATATTTCACAGAATTGGAGCAATTGTTATGACCATAAACTACTGAAAGCACATTGTATTATGATATAAATTTACTTCAAAAACCTCAAAACACATTTTCTTCACTACACATCGAAAATGAATTTTAATCATTTCCAAAATAGATTGACAATTGTAAACTGGTGAAATGCAGGGCTGCCATCATGATAGCCTATTCACAAATCCATATATTACATTACGCCCCATATCACACTGACCCCACGTTTCCAAAATCGCTAGAGGCAAATGCCGGAATGGTTCCTTTGAAAGGGCACGGCTGATTTCCTTCCCCATTCTTGACACAATCCGAGCTTGTGTTCCGTCTCTAATGACCTCGATGCTGAAGGGACGTTAAACCCAATCTGCCTCCCTTCCTTTTCGGCATGTAATAGTCGGTGCAGCTACTGAAAAAGTAGCGAATTAAGTATTTGATGAGGTATGACGATAGTGTCACTGAAATTAAAATTGTATTAAGCAGTTTGTGCAGAATAGGGAAATAAATGTAGCTTGTGATGGACGGAATTATCTATCTAGTGCCTAATTTGTGTTTTAGTGACAAGAAAAATTATTTATCCGTAAAGATATTAAATAGTCAAAATTTACGTGGCTGATAGAATTAACTTGTGATTTCACGGATTCTGCCTTCCCAACCTTAAATCAAATTTCTCAGAAATAATGAATCAGTGAGTTTTACAGCGAATTCTTCATCAGCCTACATGAAAAATACTTTTATTTTAAGACACACAAAATAATAATACTGTTCCAGTATTAATAAAGTCTACTTATATTTAGTATCTGATCTCAGCTTTTGTTATCTAGTGCCCTGCCTACTTAAAAATAGCGACACTACTCACATGATTTTCATTGAAGTTCGTATCCTATTAAAACAAATGTCTAAAAACAACTGTTTTCGAGATTCAGGGAGCAACGTCTGGCTGTCATCGACTAAATCCTTAAGCTTCAGTTAATCCTAAATAGAATGAACAAAAGATTTGGTAATAAAAGTGATCGTGGCCACGGTTTTGGACAAAAGGAGGAAAAAACCGAGCCAGAGGAGCAGAAGTGTTGAAAGTTGCACATCACATTCGAGTATTGTGTGTGGTTTTCATATACACTTTGAACTGTCATTTTGGTGGAACATCAGTGATGATATATACAAATGCCATTTAGCTCCTTCTTCACTTGTGCATATAAATTAAATGTTGCATAATACAACATTAGTGTAAAGTAGTGGAAAACGGAACGGAAAACTAGGGAATTATATCAACAGAAGTTGTTACGCTGAATCTTATTTTCTTTTCAGAATCAGCTATGACATCTTTCTCATAGCCCGACTTTCAGGTTCCACGCCGTAAGCCAAGGTCTGCTTTACAGAGGTGACGAGGGCAGCAGCATCTCACGAGAAGGTGGGAGCTAATTGCTCGAATCTGGGGATCGTGACACGGCGCCACGAACCATTACAAGTTCAGGTCCCCACCTCCTCCTGGAAAATCACTTAAGGGCACGTTTTAAACAATTCCTCCGACCGACGACGTTTCTCGCCATATCCATCACCGGCAGGTCTCGTAATTTAAGCGCATAATTTCCCCCCGCGGTGGAATGTAAACGCGATAACGCGCGGCCGCTCATTTCCCGGGCAATAATTCGTGAAAATAAAGTGTTGCGCGGCGCACCGGGCGCGCGTTCGTCACGCGGCTACCGAGCGTAATTATTAAAGGCGCGCCAGATACAGGGCATTAGCCATTCGCCACGCCTCCGCTCCGCGCCGCGCCGCTCCGCTCCGCGCATGCGTATTAATCACGGCCGCTGCGGACCCCGCGGCGCTGCGTGCGCGCCGCTCGGACGGCACACTCCGGGGGAGGGCGTGAAATGCAAAGTGATCGGCGTTTCTTGGCATCGCCACGGACGAGTTCAGGGGGCAGCGTTCGCAGGGTGTTTTTTTTTTCTGTGAATGTAATGCATCCATCTACCGAGCGAGGTGGCGCAGTGGCTAGCACACTGGACTCGCATTCGGGAGGACGACAGGTCAATCCCACGTCCGGCCATCCTGATTTAGGTTTTCCGTGATTTCCCTAAATCGCTCCACGCAAATTCCGGGATGGTTCCTTTGAACGGGCACGGCCCACTTCCTTCCCCATCCTTCCCTAATCCGATGAGACCGATGACCTCGCTGTTCGGTCTCTTTCCCCAAACAACCCAACCAATGAATTCATATGTAGTCTCATGTATACACGCAGGTACATATCGTTCAAAGTTAAGACACCTTCAGCGGACACACTGTAACCCAGAAACTATTGTCTGGCATACATGAGATGTGGAAAAGCTACAACTGCAACCCTGTCCAGTCTCCTGACAGGAAGAGAGTTACTAATTAGATTAAATTTATATTTCCGATCATTCGTTCGCATTGCTTGTGAAATGACGAATCAAATGAATTCAGTCACGCGCTGCTCGTGTTATTAATTCGTAGGTCAATAAACTTAATTATGGAACAGGTGATAGTGTACCACTTTTCCCCAGCAATCTAAGACCACCGATAGCCAGCCTCGATAGGGAACTACAGAACGGTTGCGGCTGATACATTTTCACGACCGAGACTGTCGTACGCCCCCAAAAGTGAGTGTTGCTTGGAACTGGGTGACAGTGTTCGGAAACATGGGAAATAATCAGTTGCTGTAAGCGAGAGGTAGCACTGACATGAATATGTTGTTAAAATTCCCTTATTAAAAAAGACAAGACTTGAAATAAGTACTGAAATGACAAACACTATGTTTTACAACTTCTGACTTTATTGAGAATACAGGATCAACTCCTGATGTTTGCTCTAAATGAATTGTATCCACAAAAAGACCAAGTCCTTACACACAGACGGTGACTAACCAGCACCGTTCCGCCTACTTAAAATGAAACTGGCAGTACTATATGAGCCCGCACCTATGACATTACTTGCTGAAGTCCACAGTTAAACAACTAGGATTCCATAAACTGCGCTGTAGCTACCGTACATAACTCTACATAGTCCTACCTGGGTACTCAGCTGTCCCTGCTGACATTACTACCAGAATATTACTCTGACTGCAACAGACCCCTGCCGCGCGGGATTAGCCGAGCGGTCTGAGGCGCTGCAGTCATCGACTGTGCGACTGGTCCCGGCAGAGGTTTGAATCCCTCCTCGGGCATGGGTATGTGTGTTTGTCCTTAGGAAAATTTAAGTTAAGTAGTGTGTAAGCTTAGGGACTGATGACCCTAGCAGTTAGATCTCATAAGATTTCACACCCATTTGAAATTTTTTGAACAGACCCCTTCTTCCAAGCTTTAATCAGTTTTCCCCTTCGTCCTTGCCAGTCCCAGACATGGCGTCGCCGAAGGGCCTTCTCCATCCATTGGCTCTAATTGTGTATTATACTTTGGAAGCTTAGCAGAGGGAGGAAAACATCTGTAGTCAAATTATGTCTTAGGGCTGCTAAAAGCGCTTCGTAATGCGCTGGCGTAAGCTGTCACCGGCACACCATGCGGCTAAGAACTTGCGATAATATCGATAGAGGCCAAAGTCGGACTCGCAAGGAACGTGCCGCCAACGCCCTCTCGGCTGCCAGTATTTACATCACCACGGCGGACCAGAGGGGCAGTCACTCCCGGTCAGTTCCTGGCAGTCATCGAGAGAGTCTGCGGGTCGAGTTATCTGTCGCAGTGCAGTGGGAATCGCAGTTGCAGTTAGCTCAGCCTCTACCTCAGAGTCAGGCAGTACCTAGCGACCAGAGTAGTGTACATAGCGGACTCGTACTTCACCAGCAGCGAGGCTAATGTGGACTACCTGGAATTAAGTGGTGAAACGTCCCCTTAGAAAAATTAAACATGACTGTGCTTAAACTGACACACAATATTTTTAGCGCAACGCAATCTGACTTTCAAAAATCCCTACAAAAGATTGGCCCTGACTAACATTAACCTATACCTTTCACAAATCACTTACCTCACAAAAATCTTCTTTACTCCAACTACTGCAATACAACGAGCGCCACTACTGCCATCTAAATAAAAGATTCAAACTACGGAAGGCACTAACTACTGATAGGCATAGTTAGCAAATGAAAGATTTTAATAGAGAACAAACAATGTATTTACCTTAATAGTGTTGAAAAATGATAATATACATAGCAGTTCATGACATCCAGTCTTACAAATTTCAAAACTCCGCCATTTCTCTCCCCACATTCACCACTGCTGGCGGCTCACCTCCAACTGCGCAACGCTACGCGCTGTTAACATCCAGCTGCCCAACACTACAATGGCAGACAACAATGCAAACTAGCCACAGACTGCACACAGCACAGCCAGCGATTTTCATACAGAGCGCTACGTGACGTTACCAATAAGAAAACAGAAACAGCCGACTTGCAGTAACTTTCTTATTCTTATTAATAAAGAACCCAGTTAATACTTGCATGCATTTGTGTTACAGAAAGAGGGTATCTGTCACCAAACATTCTCTCCTTGCTTCCCATGGTGCAAGCTTACAGTGACAATGAGACGACACAAAACATAACTTCGAAACACACTCTCCCTTTATTCCTCTCTTACCCTTGCTCCTTGTCTGCTATTACAGCACTTTTGTTTTTATAGCTTATAGTGGTGCCACCGTCGCCATCCTCGCAACACTGGTCAGTATTTTTCCTCGATGCGTATAGGAGCCTCTCACGTTTTATGTAACCTCCCTCCAAGGTCTGGCTCTAGTCCCACCTAGGAGACCAGTATTTTTTTAAATGTAACTTTCCCTTTGTTATGTTTCGAAGACACAAGACATGGCTGTTTCCTGTGGGTACTACAGGACTACACGTTAATTATTGGTAATTATGGTCAAGTTGGCACCGGCCAAAGTTGCCGTGCTGTTCTAGGCGCTTCAGTTTGGAACCGCGTGACCGCTACGATCGCAGGTTCGATTCCTGCCTCGGGCTTGGATATGTGTGATGTCCTTAGGTTAGTTAGGTTTAAGTAGTTCTAAGTTCTAGGGGACTGATGACCTAAGATGTTAAGTCCCATAGTGCTCAGAGCCATTTGAACCATTTGTCAAGTTGCCGAAACCGGCAGAGGTTCCGAGCTGTTGGTTTGAATACGGGCCGTCACTGAACGGAACAGATTTTAACCTCCATCCCTGTTAGGTTAGCTATGGTAGTTTGTTAGATGGGGTAATTTCTTTCCCCCGGTGGACGCATATACTGTAGAGGGGCATGTGAACTGACGGAAGCGCGAAAAGCCTCTCTCAGGGCCATTTCGTTGCAGCCCTACACTGAAGTCACTTGGTGATAACCGTAAAACATGTGATGCCGCCATTTTCTGTGTCTATGAACTTTCCTTCGTTATTTGCCGGCGGCCGTGGACTGAGCAGTTTGGTTCAGCGTAACAGTTTCTGAGTAATACGCTCGCAGCTATTTAGATTGCGATTTTACAAACAATACAACCATTTGGATCTCGATCGAAGGGCACAGCAACTTTCTAAGAACACGGTATACTACTCTTGTTACCACTGTCTGGGCTCTTTTTTAAGAGGACCACACCCTGCCTATCTAACTCCATGTTAATTTAGGCAAGTATTTGACCCATTTCTGAAAAAAAAAACTATTTGATCCAGGACCTTAATATTTTTACTGTATGTTACATGATGGTAACAGAGTCAAGTGTACTAAAATCTACTTTATCCATTTTATAGTTTTTAAGAAATACTTTTTTAAATTTAATAACAAAAAATAATAAGTTTTTTCTGCAGAAAATATATTTTGCGAACTTCCTAATGGGAGAATATTAATGAATGTAGTACCAGATGTGGCTTTTTATATTATGCCGAGTCTCTGAAACTTTCATTCACTTATCTATGATCTAGATATAATGGGGCATATGTACTGAAAATTTTAGTTTGCGGGAAATTGACTTCAAAGAAAAAACTTTTAAAATCTGTTATTTACAGTTAATTAAAACTGTCCTGCTACATATGATGGCCCTTCTTTGGGCTCTAGCAAGTCTTCCAGCTTCTTTTTCACCTTCCTCGGTGTTTGTCTTGCTTTCTTGGCCAAATAAGATGCAGACCTGTCTGCATCGGCTATCCTCATTTTATCGCAATGTTCCAGCCCAGTGATCATACTTTCACCAGGATTAATTCCCAGCTTTTTCAGTATCCAACACTTTCCAATATTACCACAACTGAATGTAATAACAGCATCATGAACTCCTAGTTTCATTGTATGCATGCCTACAAATACAATTTTAGAAAGGCGGTTCCAAATTATGCTGTTTTAACATTCATTTGGGTTCTGTGGCTGCCCTTGCAGACATTTCTTTAGGAGGTCAGGATGAGCCAAGTCTCTGAAAATAGGTTTAATTGCTGTAATAGCAGCAGCAGGAGGAGAATGCTCATGAGAAGAAGATTCTCCAGTTTCCTGAGCCTTATTGTATTTGCACCACGAATTTTCTCCTGATGGACACAATCCATGACATGGCTTATCATCAGTAGAGGCTTATGGAATAATATGGCCAAAACATCTCTCTTCATTGCCTCCAGATTTTCTTAATTTCTCCTAATTGCTTGCCCATAGTATACCTGCAAGTTTTCGATAACAACTACTCGCAATCACACTTGAACAAAACTAACCGCATGTTTGAAAGCGTGTTGTTTACAAACAGCAGAAACAAAAGAATACCGACCGTTGCATGCCAAGGATAGCCAACACACAGTAATGTGAGGCTGAATCATTTGGTCCAGTGCGACCTATCCATCATTCAGTAATCCTTTGATTTAAAAATTCCCGCACTTCCAGATGCCAGTATGTCGGTGTCCTATCCTGTTGGTAAATGAAGCCGTTCGAATCAGTCTCCAGCTGTGGGAAAAGAAAGTTCTCAGGCATATCGAGATATGTGCTTCCTGTAACAGTTTTCTCGGCAAAGAAAAATGGACCATACACCTTTTCCCTTGAAACTGCACCAAACACAGTCAATTTTGGAGAGTCCCTCTCATGTTGTACAACTTCGTGTGTTTTCTCCGTACCTTATATTTTCACATTATGATGATTCGCCTTTATATTTAAATAGAATATGGCCTCGTCACTAAACACTAAGCGTGGAATAAAACTGTCATCCTCCATCTTGTCAGAAAAGAAATTACAGAATTCCACACGTTATTGTTTGTCACCTTCACGAAGAGCTTGCAGTAGCTGAATTTTGTATGGTTTCATGTGTAAACGTCGACGCAACACACGCCAGACGGACATCGGGGGCATGTTGAGCTGTCGAGCTGCACGGCGAACGGATTTCTGCGGACTCCTTATGAAACTATGGCGGATGCTTTCAACGTCTGTGCCAGACACTCGGCAACGGCCCGCCGATTTGCCTTTACACAAACAACCTGTTTCCCGGAATTATTCATGCCGTCGTCCAGTGCCCTGTGCTGTAGAAGGATCCACACAATACCTAGTACGAATGTCACGCTGAACAGTTATTACTGACACGCACTAGGCTAAACGTAGAATACAAAACGCTTTCTGTTGTCCCGACACCATTTTTACTACAACGAAAGTGGGAACACACTGCTGCTGCGTATCGGGAACCATTTAAAACTCAAGAGTTTGCCCTTTCTAACAGTATGCTGTTCACCCACATAGCTCAAATAACACAAGTTATGATTTTTTTTAAAAATCGGATGATTCTTTTTGATAAACTCTGTATAGTGAAGCCACAGAAATAAAAGCTTGCGGGCTCATCTCCTCGCCGTAGTGATGTATGAGAAGCGTAAGAAGTAGGTAGCGTGCCAACGTGTTTGATATTCTCCGACGTAAACGACTGTCCAGTGTAAAAAGCTGTCTGCGTCTGGGCAGTATGGTCGCACAGCGAGCCGCCGCGTAACCCACTCAGCCACAAACACGGGGCGACGGCGCACTCAGAAATGTCGAAGTTCTGTCGTGTCAGCGGCCGTACGCAACGTGCTCACAGGTGGGGCTTTTAGGACTGAACCTGTTTCTTCTTGCAATGGGACTAGGAGAGAAACAGAGAGAGGGAGCTGTCACTGTGGGAGAAGATGTATATTTCGACAGAAAGCTATCGGGCTATTTCCAGTGAGACCTTCTCCGGAAGTGGCTGTATGCCTTGCTTTCCCATTAATCGTCGTTGTGGGCCAATAGTGCATGAAGCGTACACCAATAATTAGATTCCTATCACACATACACGTAATTACCCACGCATGAAATCAAATTTTACACCTTAGTACCTTCTCCGTTGTTACTGTCAGATGAAATTATCAGCTATCTCTGTAGGCTGGACGTCAGCTTCATAGTTGACTAAAACCCACATTCAAACTACGCTCGCGATCAATGAAATACACTGCGTCTTTGCGTTAGTGTGGCGCAGCAACGTGAATACAGATGTTATCAGTAGCCAAAATAAATTGTGGTTCACTTTGATCACTAAGAAATACATTAACAAGTTGGTAAAAATCAGCGCACTGCTCGTGTTTTTGTAATGCGTGTTACAAACAGATCGGTCGCTCATGTTACTCCAGCATCTCGTAATAACACCAAAACGTGTAGCCAGGCTAAAATATTACTTAGCAGAACAAAGTAAAGCCGGCCACGGTGGCCGAGCAGTTCTAGGCGCTTCAGTCAGGAACCGAGCGACTGCTACGGTCGCAGGTTCGAATCCTGCCTCGGGCATGGATGTGTGTGATGTCCTTAGGTTGGTTAGGTTTAAGTAGTTCTAAGTTCTAGGGGACCGATGACCTCAGATGTTAAGTCCCATAGTGCTAATAGCCACTTGAACCACTTGAACAAAGTAAAGATGAACTGCAACTCTATCCACACAAACAAAGTAGGCTTGCCTTGCTAACCTTTTTTCTGCAGGATCGATGTTAACGCCTTTGAATGAACCTCTGCATTTTGATGTTGTGATGATAACTTGTGGAGGAACTCCATTCTTACTTCCTTCATATTTGCAAATTTTTCAGTCACTCTTTGGCTGAAGCCGGGAATTCCTAAAACAAGATCTCGTTCAATAGACAGTTGCTTGTGCTGATACTGTTCCTCGATCCGTAGTATTCCATATGAAGTAGCATTTTTAGTTCGACAGACATCCCGATCGAGAATCTTTTTGCTTTTCATTTTTTTTTAAATTAGGATTTATCTGTCACTGTGAGAGAAACAGATTTAAGATTTACATCTTAGAATTTTGTTTGCGGAAACGTTATGTAATATGTGAAAACTAATTTTTGTGATTCTTTGATTATTGTTACGCAGTTTCAGAGAAATCTTAACTGTTACTGAAGTTTCATTAAATATTATTAAGTCAAAAGATATGATATTGCTGTTATCTCTGAGTCCTTGTTCACATCCCAAAACTCAAATAATTTTCAGTTTATTTAAAATTATTACCAAAAATTATGAACCAAGAATGACAGCAACGTTTTTAGAAACTGCATTGCACATTGGCGTAATTCAGTAGTTAAATTTTGCAGCTCTTGTATGGAGACGCGCTGTAGCTACGTGAGCAGTTTGCACGGCGTCATCCAGTGAGAATCAGGTAAGCCAAATAATTAAGGCAACAGATACTTTTTTTATTTCAATTTCACAGGGACCAACTTAAATTTCAGAGTAATCAGATATTCATCAATAGTCATTGTCAGATTTTGTGATAGCAATAAGTTTCAGACAGGGAATGATTTTCTCGGAGTTAGACTTGTCTATGCATTCGTGGAGCCGAATTTACTTATAACAGTTTGTGTTGCTCAAGCTATCAGCTTTACGATCGGATATCCGCATCGTTCAAAACAGAAAGCCCGAATTTTAGCATCCAATAGACAATTTAACACTAAAATCGCTATCGACATTACAGATCCATTTTCACAGAAATAAATTTGAACTGATAACTTTCGATGTTTGTAATTTCACACTCAAAAACTGTCATTTGATTTATGCATAAGTTGGGTGAATATCAGTTTTCTACAGCTGATTGTACCAAATATATACATGGAACGTAGCTTTATGAAAAAACGAGAGCTAGAAGGAGAAGCTTTCATACTTTAAAATCCTTAATAAGCCGCAGGCTTGTCGGATGGTATTTTCAGTACAAAGTTTCTCCGCATTTCTCACATTATTCATACATTTGAAAATATATTCCCTATTTATAACAGTATTGACAATCATTGACTGGAAATTCCACTGAATAGGCTTTGAACGTGGCAGTCGTCGAGAACTGCTGTTCTTTCTGGAGATGCTGAGAGGAAGCTGTAAAATCCCTGAAGTTCGGTGAAAAGTATTCGACCATTTTACTAATCGAATTGAAAGCATAATGAGATTCAGTTAGTGTATCAACATTTCCTAAACAAGAGTCTACATCTCACATGATGAACTACTCATAACTGCCGCACAGTCGTAATGTTTATGGTATTGGTTTGTGTGGACAATTCTCCAGTCGTAATTTATCTGTCCTGTGATATACATTACAACGACTGGGCATCGTGGTTTTCTGATACTATGGAGTATCAAAATTTTTCCATTGGTGTTGGATTACTGATGTACCTTTATACTACAACCATCCGCAAAACACAGGCAACATCGCTTGCTTCGTAAGATATTACATCAAAAAACTTCGCACTCATAATTTGTTTTTTAATTTCCTCTTAGCAGACTTGAAGCAAACACTGGAACAGCTCATTCTGGATGTTTCTTTTAGGTGTGTTTGAAAACTGTTCCTTTTTCTATGTGCAGTTATAATACAGAATCGAATTAGGCACTAAAATTACTCAAGGCACGATAAACGCTAGGACTGGAAGATTATTGAGTCTCATCGTATCCTCTGGGGGTAAGTTCCAACGCTCCGCAGAAACACACAAGGGTTTATAATTAAATTCAGTATGTACCTATGATCAGTAACTATTTCGACGTATAGAGAAATGGATAGGTTAAGGTTAGATATAGCGGGAATTAGTGAAATTGGGTGGCAGGACGAACAAGACTTCTGGTAAGGTGAATACAGGGCTGAAAAATGGTTCAAATGGCTCTGAGCACTATGCGACTTAACTTCTGAGGTCATCAGTCGCCTAGAACTTAGAACTAATTAAACCTAACTAACCTAAGGACATCACACACATCCATGCCCAAGGCAGGATTCGAACCTGCGACCGTAGCGGTCGGTCGGTTCCAGACTGTAGCGCCTAGAACCGCACGGCCACTCCGGCCGGCAATACAGGGCTACAAATACAAAATCAAATAGGGGTAATGCAGTAGTAAGTTTAATAATGAATAAAAAATAGGATGCGGGTAATCTACTACAAACACCATAGTCAACGCATTATTGTGGCCAAGATAGATAAGAAGCCCATGCCTACCGCAGAAGTACAAGTTTATATGCCAACTAGTTCCGCAGAAGACGAAGAGATTGATGAAATGTATGATGAGATAAAAGAAATTGTTCAGACAGTGAAGGGAGACGAAAATTTTATAGTCATGGGTGACTGGAATTCGAGAGTAGGAAAAGGAAGAGAAGGTAACGTAGTGGGTGAATATGGAATGGGAGTAAAGAATGAAAGAGGAAGCCGCCGGTAGAATTTTGCACAGAGCATAACATAATCATAGCTAACACTTGGTTAAAAAACCATGAAAGAAGGTTGTATGCATGGAAGAAGCCGGGAGATACTGGAAGGTTTCAGACAGATTATATAAAGGTAAAACACAGATTTAGGAACCAGGTTTTAAATTGTAAGACACTTCCAGGGGCAGATGTGGACGCTGACCGCAATCTATTGATTATGAACAGTAGATTAAAACTGAAGAAACTGCAAAAAGGTGGGAACTTAAGGAGATGGACCTGGATAAACTGACTAAACCAGAGGTTGTACAGAGTTTCAGGAAGAGCATAAGGGAACAATTGTCACGAATGGGGGAAAGAAATACAGTAGAAGAAGAATGGGTAGCTCTGAGAGATGAAGTAGTGAAGGCAGCAGAAGATCAAGTAGGTAAAAAGACGAGGGCTAGTTGAAATCCTTGGATAACAGAAGTAATATTGAATTTAATTGATGAAAGGAGAAAATATAAAAATGCAGTAAATGACGCAGGCAAAAAGGAATACAAATATCTCAAAAGTAAGAGCGACAGGAAGTGCAAAATGGCTAAGCAGGGATGGCTAGAGGACAAATGTAAGGCTGTAGAGCCATGTATCACTAGGGGTAAGATAGATACTGCCTACAGGAAAATTAAAGAGACCTTTGGAGAAAAGAGAACCACTTGTATGAATATCAAGAGCTCAGATGGAAATCCAGTTCTGAGCAAAGAAGGGAAAGCAGAAAGGTGGAAGGAGTATATAGAGGGTCTATACAAGGGCGATGTACTTGAGGACAATATTATGGAAATGGAAGAGGGTTTGATGAAGGGTGAAATGGGAGATATGATACTGCGTGAAGAGTCTGACAGAGCACTGAAAGACCTAAGTCGAAACAAGGCCCCCGGAGTAGACAACATTCCATTAGAACTACTGACGTTCTTGGGAGAGCCAGTCCTGACAGAACTCTACCATCTGGTGAGCAAGATGTATGAGACAGGCTAAATACCCTCAGACTTCAAGAAGAATATAATAATTCCAATTCCAAAGAAAGCAGGTGTTGACAGATGTGAACTATCAGTTTAATAAGTCACGGCTGCAAAATACTAACACGAACTCTTTACAGACGAATGGAAAAAGTGGTAGAAGCCGACCACGGGGAAGATCGGTTTGGATTCAGTAGAAATGTTGGAGCACGTGAGGCAATACTGGCCCTACGACTTAGCTTAGAAGATAGATTAAGGAAAGGCAAACCTACGTTTCTAACATTTTTAGACTTAAAGATAGCTTTTGAGAAAGTTGACTGGAATATTCTCTTTCCAATTCTTAAGGTGACAGGGGTAAAATACAGGGAGTGAAAGGCTATTTACAATTTGTACAGAAACCAGATGGCAGTTATAAGAGTCGAGGGGCATGAAAGGGAAGCAGTGGTTGGGAAGGGAGTGAGACAGGGTTGTAACCTCTCCCCGATGTTGTTCAATCTGTATACTGAGCAAGCAGTAAAGGAAACAAAAGAAAAATTCGGAGTAGGAATTAAAATCCAGGTAGAAGAAATATAGGCTTTGAGGTTCGCCGATGATACTGTAATTCGGTCAGAGACAGAAAAGAACCTGGAAGAGCAGTTGAACGGAATGGACAGTGTGTTGGAAGGAGGGTATAAGATTAACATCAACAAAAACAAAACGAGGATAATGGAATGGAGTCGAATTAAATCGGGTGATGCTGAGGGAATTAGATTAGGAAATGAGACACTTAAAGTAGTAAAGGAGTTTTGCTATTTAGGGAGCAAAATAACTGATGATGGTCGAAGTAGAGAGGATATAAAATGTAGACTGGCAATGGCAAGGAAAGCGTTTCTGAAGAAGAGAAATTTGTTAACATCAAGTATAGAGTTAAGTGTCGGGAAGTCGTTTCTGAAAGTATTTTTCTGGAGTGTAGCTTTGTATGGAAGTGAAACGTGGACGCTAAATAGTTTAGACAAGAAGAGAATAGCATCTTTCGAAATGCGGTGGTACAGAAGAATGCTGAAGATTAGATGGGTAGATCACATAACTAATGAGGAGTTATTGAATAGAATTGGGAAGAAGAGGAGTTTGTGGCACAACTTGACTAGAAGAAGATATCGGTTGGTAGGACATGTTTTGACGCATCAAGGGATCACCAATTTAGTATTGGAGGGCAGCATAGAGGGTAAAAATCGTAGAGGGAGACCAAGAAATGAATACACTAAGCAGATTCAGAAGGATGTAGGTTGCAATAGGTACTGGGAGATGAAGAAGCTTGCACAGGACAGAGCAGCATGGAGAGATGCATCACGTCAGTCTCAGGACTGAAGACTACAACAACAACAACAATTCACAGGCACCGAAAAAAGTTTGTGTTTACGAATTTTGTAATGGAGGCGTTGAATGTCAGAGGCTCCGAATTTAGTCTGCAAAAGCTCTCCTCCAAATAATAAAACAAAGAAAACAAATTCGCCGTTTCTCAAATTGCAGCCACACAGCCATTCGTACTTGCTGTAGAGTTGAGAGCTAAATTTTCTACCGAATTGAGAATTTCCCGTTTTATATGTCTCCGAAATTTTTAAAGTGGCAGTCCGTCTGCCTAACCACTTCTCATTTTCCCTTGACCTTACGTATATTGAGGGGTTCAGACTGCAAGGAAATTGCCTGGTCCTTATTCCGCGTGTTCTAATGTTACTGGAGCTCAAAATTCACCGTAGCACAAGCTAAGATAATGGAAACACCGCAGAGAAATATTTACATCGCCACAGCTACACGTGAAGTTCGTGAACTGATAACGAAGTGCGACAATCGTGCTTTGTTCGAAGATCTGAGAGTTCCGGCTGTCTGGAAGAGTGTGGCTAGGGATCGGAAAAACTGGCCGGTAAAACTCGATACCGGTATTTTAGTTGAATAATCGCTATGTTTCGTCATTAGTTTGGTCTCGATTGTAACAGGCGTTTTTTATTTTTGCTGATAACCGAGATATGAACCGAAATATCAATTAGCCATAGCTGCAAGGCTAAAATTTTTCGTTTTTAAAGAAACTTTTTTTAAAAAAGGAATAATTGTTGTTCGTGAAATTTGCATTGCTTGAAATATTGCATTCTTATATAAAATGAGAAAAGCGATCAGTCCTGGTTTAATAAAAATACCGAAAGAAACGAAAGAACGAACACATGACATAAGAACTGGTGCAGCATTGCCTGAGACAATGCCTTGTGTAGTGGCTGAATTTATGCTTCTACGTGAAACGTGCGAGACCTCTCCCATATGGTCTATACGGTAGCCTCGTCGGCTGCTTGAGGAACTGGAGAGGTCCCGGCTGCCTGCTGCGACCAGAGGGGTTCATGGCTGCACGTACTCGATGGTCAGGACTGGCTGCAGTGTTTCCCACTTTTGTAACTGTTCTTGTTTTTTATGTCTGTCATTGGATGAGACGGTCTCGATGTCACTGTTCTCATTCCTAGTCCGGTACCAGGCTTAAATCAAATTGAAGACACATGGGACGTTTCAGGCCGAAGAACTGCAGTTTATTAAAGCCACGACAGACCATTGTGTGTCAAACACAGGGCGCTCACCTAATAATGGAGGGATTACCGTAAGATGGGGAGACATGAGGAAATTTAATGCATCCTGTAGCAACTCGTTCTTAGTGTTAACCGGTCTGCAAGCCACAGAGAGTGAGAAAACATATACGGTAAGTACCACACAAGGCTCTCATCCATTTCCTGACACAGCTAGCATCACTGTTCCACGTATCACAGTATTTTGAGGACTCGTTATCATCAAGCGAAATGTTGTTTTTGGGTCAGGAAATTTACTAATTTGTTGATAAATGTACAGTGGCCGTTGAATAAGCAATGCAGCTTTTTTTCCTCTGCCAACTTCGGAATTTGTTGTAGAACATCGTGGAATATTCCTTTTGCGGCCCCTATAGTTTCATGAAGTTCCTATGGGTGGTGGTACTGTACGCATCCTTAAAATGTGATTTGTAATGGAGGAGATTTCCAAGCAGGGAATAGTCACTGAGTTTATTTTGCCGTAAAACTAGAGCATCGCAGATATTCATAGGAGCTTGCAGAATGTCTACGGAGTTCTGGCAATGAACAAAAGTACGGCGAATCGTTGGGCGAGGCGTCTGTCATCATCCCAACAAGGTCGCGCAAATCTGTCCAATCTCCCGCGTAGCGGTCGGCCGCACACAGCTGACTCCTGCAATGTTGGAACATGCAGAAACTGTTATTCGAGGGGATCAACGGATGACAATCGTTGCACGACTAGAAGTCGCTGTCGATAGTGCTGACACAGTCGTCGACTAGCGGAGGTTCATCGCCGCCTAACAGGAGACCGTAAACAGCAACGAAGGATCATCTGAGTGGAACTGCCTGCGCGTTACGAGGGAGATTACTAATGCCGGCAAGACTTTCTCTCCGACATTGACCAGTAGAGTGGTATCATGCGATAATACCAGCCATCCCAATAAGGTAATGTAAGGCCGTCGCACTGAATGAAGATTATGTAAAAAATTGGATTTTGTTGCCAAAACGGCGGGGAATAATTTGGAGAGTTGGAATCCTGAGTAAAGCCAACCTGCTTTCAGAAAAGAAAAAAAAAAAAAAACATTTGCATTACTTACTGAACGCCCCACGCCCTTCGTTGGTCCGCATCATGTATGCTGCGTCTTGAGCTGAAGACGATACGTCTAAAAAATAACCATAACAATGCGATTAGCTAGAAATGCTGCTGCTCGGGAAGCGTGTAGCCGTGTTGGCGGAGCACTTTGTAGGGTTGCGCAGCCGGCTGGTGGGAAGGGCGCCGTTTCCCTCGCTGCCGGGGCCCAGGCTGCGCAAGGCCATCCATCAGGCCGCCACCCACCACGCCGACATGTGACGCCAGCGCGTCTGCGGCGACACCACGCCCTCCCCTGCGGAACACCTTGGCGGGCTCACGTGCCGCTGAGTAAATAACGCGACCTCACAGCAGACTTAATAACACCCTCTCCAGCGCGCGCAGCCCGCACCTCCCAGTCGTGATTAACGACGTGGCGTGCCGCGCCGTGCTGTCTCCGTATCTGTGTGAGAACATTTGCTGTCAGATATTTACTGAAACAGTAGCACCTCAGTTAATTCACACTAACGGAACTTACACGTCCAATTGTATTCTTTTTTTCGTTATTGTTTCATTTCAACCGTGGGTATAATTAGTAGAATTGTTAAGGCGTACCTAAGCGACGAGAACGAAATACAGGGTTATTACAAATGATTGAAGCGATTTCACAGCTCTACAATAACTTTATTATTTGAGATATTTTCACAATGCTTTGCACACACATACAAAAACTCAAAAAGTTTTTTTAGGCATTCACAAATGTTCGATATGTGCCCCTTTAGTGATTCGGCAGACAACAAGCCGATAATCAAGTTCCTCCCACACTCGGCGCAGCATGACCCCATCAATGAATTCGAAAGCATCGTTGATGCGAGCTCGCAGTTCTCGCACGTTTCTTGGTAGAGGAGGTTTAAACACTGAATCTTTCACATAACCCCACAGAAAGAAATCGCATGGTGTTAAATCGGGAGAGCGTGGAGGCCATGACATGAATTGCTGATCATGATCTCCACCACGACCGATCCATCGGTTTTCCAATCTCCTGTTTAAGAAATGCCGAACATCATGATGGAAGTGCGGTGGAGCACCATCCTGTTGAAAGATGAAAATAGCTCTCTGCTTGCTTTATTCGTCGACTTCCGCGGGCTACGCGTGAAACTTGCCCGCACGCGTTCAACCGTTTCTTCGCTCACTGCAGGCCGACCCGTTGATTTCCCCTTACAGAGGCATCCAGAAGCTTTAAACTGCGCATACCATCGCCGAATGGAGTTAGCAGTTGGTGGATCTTTCTTGAACTTCGTCCTAAAGTGTCGTTGCACTGTTATGACTGACTGATGTGAGTGCATTTCAAGCACGACATACACTTTCTCGGCTCCTGTCGCCATTTTGTCTCACTGCGCTCTCGAGCGCTCTGGTGGCAGAAACCTGAAGTGCGGCTTCAGCCGAACAAAACTTTATGGGTTTTTCTACGTATCTGCAGTGTGTCGTGACCATATGTCAATGAATGGAGCTACAGTGAATTTATGAAATCGCTTCAATCATTTGTAATAGCCCTGTAGCTTATACCACGACACCGTGTTTTGCTTTGGAAAAACAGGAAGACTCATTAGTGTTTAACGCCCTGTCGACGATGTGGTCGTTATAAACGGAACATAAGTTCGGTTGGGGCAAGAATAAGCATGGAAATCGGCCTTGCTGTTTGAATGAAACGATGAGGAATTGCCCTTCAGCGACTTCGGGAAATAACAGAAAAGCGAAATTTGGATTGTCGGACAAGGATTTGGACCTGTAGCCTCCGAAATACGAGTCCAGAGTCTTACCATGGCTCGAAGTCGTCCAGCATCTATTTTTGTGTGTGTGTGTGTGTGTGAGAGAGAGAGAGAGAGAGAAGAAGCTACACGTGTACTCATTGCTATCTGGGAAATGATCAGTGACAAGAATCTTTCAGTAGCCCTTCGCAGAGAAGAAATAAAATGATTACGAGAGAGCCCTTGAAAATACTGATAACAACAAAGAAGTGCTTTGAATGATAACACAAGACGTTCACAGTGGCAGCCAGTGCGGAGAAATATTATAGTTCAGACAACATCTGGTGGCTATGGACCCTGTTGAAACTAAAATAATAACTAAACAAATTGACAAAAATATTTAAAACGTGTAATAATAAGGGAAAAAAATATTTTCTGCCGGAATACATTGGTGTGTCTAAAGAAATGACGTTTACTTTCGACGCCGGAGCATTTGTGTCACTGGCAGAAATATGTCTGCGTCATCAGAGCCTCCTTCACTGTCTTCAGAGACCTCTCCTTTTATATCTCTGCTGATAGTCCTCCTGACCATTTTGTATGTACTTATATAGTTATCCGTAAGTAGGTTGCGCAACTGTAACACCGTGACCGTGAGTACAAATGCTTAGGTGTCCAGTAAGCTACAATTAGTGAGTCACCTAACCATGGAAAAGTGTTAGGATAATTTAATGGATCTTTTAACATAAATAAAATCTGAGTTTAACATTTTTTTTATTTGCTTCAGTTATTGATCAAAAGTCAAAAGTAGTTGACACAGAGCAAAGTTTTATAAAAATCTGGATTGAAGTCACGCAATAATGATAGTAAAACTGTCAGGAGGTACCAAATTATATGGAAGACAGATTCGAGAAAAAGTAACAAGTTTTACTTATCTGAGTAGCTCATAAATTCTACTTAACGAGACAACATCACAAAATATAATAAGATGGGCAACTAAAGATGTGCCCCAGAAAAAGTAAGCAACAACATACTCAGAGTACAGATCATGCTACCGTAGACTGCAAACTTTACGCAAAATCAGCAAAGTGTACAACCAGCAGCATTAGATGGCAGCTAGGACATCAAACCCACGAAAAGCTCCTGCTGCCTCCTCAGCTATCTACTTTCAAAATACTATACATGGAGGGGAGGACTCAACACTATTGCCGATGTGACAGACGAGAAAATCGCTTCTTTCATGAAAAATCAGGGGAACGCAGCTAAAACTTCCCTCTGATCACGAAAAATTCACAATAACAAAGGTGGTACTGGCCGAGAGCACTGCCTATTCGATTGGTTGGCCTCTTGGTGCCAAGCACGGTAGCAGGGATACTTTGTCCCGGTGGATGAGCATTCTGTGAAATTAAAACGTCAGGTTTTGTTGAATTGTGTGTTAGAAACTGTAAAAAGTGAGTCTTACTGTGATTCACAGTTAGTTTATTTTCTACAAGCCATGAACTTAGATCGTGAACTGCCCTATTTGAAATTGGGCCAATGCTGCACACAACATCCTTTACTACCAAGCTAGTGCTGTCAGCAAACAGATATATTTTAGAGTTACACCTAATACTAGACGGCATATCTTTCATATAAATAAATATTTTAGAGTACTCCTAATACTAGAGGGCATATCATTTATATAAATAAATATTTTAGAGTTACCCCTAATACTAGAGGTCATATCATTTATGTAAATAAGGAACCTCCCCCCCCCCCTGCCCCTCCATTTCACGGTACCCCACTCACACCCCACATCACGGGCATTCTCGACATTGTGAACAATGACCTTTTGCTGTTCGTTGCTAAAGTAAGAGGTGAACCAACTGTGAGCTACTCCCCATATTCCGTAATGGTCCAACTTCTGGAGCAATATTTTGTGATCAATACAATCAAACGCCTTAGTTAAATCAAAAAATTTGCCTAGGGTTCGAAATCTTTTGTTTAACCCATCCAGTACCTCATAGAGAAAAGAGAATATAGCATTTTCAGATGTTAAACGACTTCTAAAGCCGAACTGTAAATTTGATAACAAGTAGTGTGATATAAAATGATCAATTATCCTTACATACACAGCCTTTTCAATAACTTGAGCAAACACTGATTGCATAGAAATAGGTCTAAAATTTTCTACATTATTCTTTTCTCCCTTTTTATAAAGCGGCTTTGTTACTAAGTACTTTAATCGTTCAGGAAACTGACCATTCCAAAGAAAAATTACAAATATGGCTCAATACAGGGATAACATGTGCAGCACAGTACTTCAATACTGTGCTAGGCTCTCCATAACCATGAGTGTCCTTAGTCTTCAGTGATTTAATTATTGATTCATATCTCCCTCTTGTCTGTATCACAGAGAAGTATAACACACATCAATCTCGGAAAGGCAATTGCCAAGAAACTAAACTTTTATTTAATTCACTAGCAATGCTCAGAAAATGATTGTTAAATACTGTAGATTTTTCTGATTTATCAGTAACAGAAATATTTTTACTATGAACTGACATTATATCGTCAACCTTGTGCTGCTGACCAGACACTTCCTTCAGAACTGACCATATGGTTTTCATTTTATACTATGAATTAGCTATTCTGTTTGCGCAACACATACTCTTTGCCTTCCTAATAACATTTTTAAGCACCTTGCAATACTGTTTGTAATGGGCTACTGTAGCTTGATTGTGACTACTTCTAACACTGCACGAGCCCTAGCACTACCCGGGAAAGTGCTGCACGGTCAGTTACAGCAACAATCTTAACTTCCACCTCGATAGGCACCTTTCTCTTCCAGTTGCCACACCAAGCTCACCCTTGCTTACGAATTTCACCATCATCTTCCTTAAACCATTTAATGGGATCGGATCCCTCCTTAATCATTTCAGTCGACGAGACTCTCTCTATGAATCACTGCAACTGCCGCCCCTCACATAAAACAGTTTCACTAACAGCGCACGGTCCCTCACGATACAGCTCGTCAAACGACAGCGTGGGAGTCATACCATCATACAAACGGTGTACAGCGCCAGATTGCGTTTGGTGGTCAAAACTGGAACTAATTTTTTTCCAGCATATATCGCTTCTACATCGACGCGTTAGCGTGTTTATTAAGTTTCCGTGACGTACGATGATTACATCCAACACTGGACCTCCTTGGGTAGGTGAACTAATTATAACCACCCAGCATTATGGATGAAGACCGGATGGATCCCCCAAAAAATCCTCAAATATCAACTCAGAAAAGACGTAGCAGGACCATAAAGGAGATGGAAAGAGGCAGAACCACTAGACCTGATACTGGGTAGGAAGAAAAGAGAGAGCACAAGCCGTGCCGTCGACATTTCCCCTATTGCATAAATAGTTCTAGTGCAGTACAGACACAATAGTATGAACTTGTTGAGAAATTGTACGAAATGTCGGTAAAGATACGCAGGAAATACTCCAGAACAGACTCAGGAATTTTGTCGATGGAATTCTGGTCCAACCTGTAAAACCACAGCAGAAACTGGCACAAACTCAGTCGTGTTACCCCAAGTGCGATGGTCTTAACAAAGAACGTGGAACGTAGGGACTCCAGCGTGAGCAGCTCGCCGTACCACCCGCTGACACGACCGCCGCGCCGTCCCGCGACAACCTGCGACGCGCCGCTCCGGACAATGGGCGACGCTGGCGTTACTTACGGCAAGCAGGGGGCGCGCGGCGCACAATGGACGCTGATTTGTGTCGATGGCCTTGCGCCTGTTGTCCCTGTTTGTGCGTGCGGTGTTCTAAGTAAATTCTGTGGACAAAGACTGCGGCCGCGTGTTGTCTCATTCCACTCAACTAGGCGGGAAGAGGCACGCCGGCCCCAGCTATGGGCGGGACACATGCTAACAAGGAACTGGGGACTCCTTAGAGAGGGGCAGCTTCTCTGACGAGTCGTATGAGACGAGGAGAGACCTCGGGAAAGGCAATGTCGATGCACGCTGGACGACGAGGTGAAGTTAGCGCGAAATGACGACGCAGTTACAGCAGACTCGCCGTCAATATAATCCATATTGCTTAGATCTGTATTGAAAAGTGAAAGCGGGGCTACGACGTAAGACCATCTTACAAAATGCCGAAATACGCAGAACGACAGAGATGATGGACTGCATGAGTCATCAAAGGAACTAGCAATGATAGTAGACTTCATTAATGGCCGAAGTTAAATCCGTAACAGATGAAGTAAAAGACACAAACTAGTATTCCGTGGCGTTGAAATGGATCAAATATATGTGATTTCATCGACTCGCAGGTCAACAGAATCACGCTCATAGTAAAATGCTAGCGGATTTTTGGCGGTGACAACACAGTGATGTAGCTTTAAGTGACACTGATTCTTCGTAGGTGCTAAAAGTGGCAACCAAGAAATCAATGGCGCAAGATCTAGTCAACAGCTTCAGCGGCGGGTGAAATATTAGAGTCCCAATAACGAAGAAGTTGGAAACTGTGAAAGGTCTCTGTTGGATTCCTTTCATGTTAATTTCTTAAATCTGTTGTCATTTACGGCATAAATTCCTCTTCTGAATTTACTGTGGTGTTTCTGACTATCTGGGAGGAGACTGAGCAGTGAAACGTGTTACTTTTACACATAAACAAGAACGATCTGTCACACTACTACACTTTAAAACACAGTTTATATGTAATTCATGTCACACAGTCTCATACGGAACCTACATCCGCTTTCTTTTATATACTCTATATGATACTGTCATCCCCCTTCCCTTCTGTGTGAGAGGATGAATGAGAAAATGTATTTCTAGTTGCATGCTTGAGGGTAGCAGACAAGCCTGTCTGCTAGAGAACAGTAGGACCAACGTCGGAACAGGTAGCTACGCTTTCTAAAAGCAGAGAGGTTTTTATTCTTAGTATGGTCCTGTCCATCCCTTGTCATGTTGGTATAGGAACCTGCCTCTCTGGTCACTTCCGTTTGTATCTGTTAAGCACGCTCGGTAGGGGCCCAGACAGTCTGTCCGCGGCGAGCGCCTGAAGTGGTAAGGTCTCCGGCTAAGCGCATCTCTGCTAAGTCGGTAGGACAATGGATTTCTTAAGTTCAGCCTAACTTAAGATTTAATCACCTTTATTTCAGGCTTATATCTAAAATATCTAATGTTGTCTTAAATTGCAACGCAGTGTAATTCGAGTGTGAAGTTCAGAATATCTTCCGGTAGTTGTTTTGTCACTACTTTGTGAGTAAAGTGGAACCACGTGTTGATCAGTAACTCTAACTAAGATCATCAATCTTAAATGCGAATGTGGATGAGATTATAACGTCTCGTCTTGACAATATGTTTCAATATAGCAACGTTTCTTTATGTTCAACCCACGTGGGGTGTACTTTGTGAGACCAGTACCACGTGCTTATACAATTGTTTGACCCATCAGTTTAATAGAACTACGGTCGCAGGTTCGAATGCTGCCTCGGGCATGGAGGTGTGTGATGTCCTTAGCTTGGTTAGATTTAAGTAGTTGTAAGTTCTAGGGGACTGATGACCTCAGATGTTGAGGCCCATAGTGCTCAGAGCCATTTGAACCATTTGAACTTACGTGACATTCACTGGAAACTGTGAACTGTTAGACGCCTGGAGACAGACGTCATTTATCCCGTTAAGGACTGCCTACTTGGAAAGTTTCAAGAAGTAGTGATTAGTTATGAATATAAGTGTGTACAATAATCACCCCACGTATCGTTCCCATAATGACCATGAAGACTAGATTTGAGTAACCGCAACGCGCACAGAAGCATTTCAACTGTAATTCTTTGCACTTTCCATAAGCGATTGAAACGGGAAGAAAGCCTAATTCGTGTAGTTGTCGGTAGTTTGCTGGGTAGATAGATGTACAGTGTGACCCAGAAGACCGTTAACATTTGGAAATTCACTACTACACGGAATAATGTAGGGAGAGAGATAAAAATTAACACACACATGCTTGAAATGACTTGGGGTTTTACTGAAAGGAAAGAAAAGTTCACAGATTGACCAACAGATGGCGCTTCATGTGGTACAAAAGCAATAATTAGCGTAACAGTTGATTTTTAGCAAAGATGATGTACTTTATGAGGAATGCTCAGCGTGTCGGCAGTCGTTCAACAACAGTACAAGTAGGTGAGGGACAATGTTGTGAACAACACCGTACAACGTATCAGCAGGAATAGTGAGAAATTGCCATCGGATGTTTCCTTTCAGTATCCCTAATAAGGTCGCGCGATCGCAGTAGACTCGCGACTTCAGGTGACGCCACTACCAATGAACACACGGACTGAGATCTGAGGCGCTTGGAGGTCGAGCATGACGAAAGTGGCGGGCAGCAAGTGGTCCTCACCAGACAATGTACTCAAGTGATTTTTCACACATGTAGCTATACGGCGTGCACAAAAGTCGTACCTTCTAGCAGATGTTTATCAGCCAGATAGAGAAGATGCGATTCCGTAACATATTGGCTTACCTCGCACCCATAAAGCTGACACTTTGAAAGGCACAACCCCGCATTTCCAGTGCCATCATTTGGCCGGTTTTTGCATTCATTTTCGGTTTCTATAAAACTTCGTGTCATTTCAGGCATGTGTGTGCCTTCTATCTCGCTACCTACATTATTTCGTGAATTGGCACATTTTCAAATGTTAACAGACTTTCGGGTGAGCCTGTAGTAGATGATACCAGTGACTGAGTGTAACTGTGGCGCACGCTACTCACCTGGAGCGGCGCCGCTTTCTGGACCCGCACGCAACCTGACGAGTGGCTCGCTGACGCAGCGCGGCTTCCAGCGGCGACGGTGTACCCGCCTGGTCCCGCGGGGAGCCTACAGCACAGCCCCAGCCCCAGCCCCGGCAGACAGCGGACAGGCGTCAGCCGCCCCCGCGCTATCCCGCGCGCCCATCGGATTATCCGCAGTGACGCGTGACATGCAGATTACAGCACAATGCCGGCAGGAATCCCGAGCGCGCGCGTCGCTGCGCTTTAAAAGCCCCGCCTGAGCGCGCGCGCCATGACAGCTCGTCAGCTCCCGGTGAGACCCCCTCCCCCCCCCCCCCCCACCCCATTTCTCGCTGCCGTGTCGAGGCGGGCGAGTGAGGATAGCTTTGCCTACTAAAATGTCAAGCTGCGAAGTCGCTCTTATCTCGATGGGAATAAAGTGACTCTAAAAGGAATGGAGAGGCAGTTTAATCTCAGCCTCGCAGAGCGGTGACGAGAGAAAAGAGCTGCTGAGGCGGTAACGTATATTCCGTGCCTGTAGGTCAGGCTTGACGGGAATTAAGAAAGTCGAGGCGTCGAGCTGTGACGCACCTGGTCTTGTTCCTGATAATGCTTCCTTGTACTGTAAGCTCTAACCGGAGAGCTCAGCGTTGCATCAATACCCACACTACAGAGAGGGCCAAGTACTGGACTTCGTAATGCACCCTGCCCGCCTCCCCCTCCTTCCAGCGAGTCTAGGAATCACGGCTACCGGCATTTCTGTGGCCCAGATAAGGTGCGACGCATTTATAAGAGGTGACGCTATAAAATAACGGGACTCACGTTGTCACACAGTAAATAAGCGTGTCCAGTAGCCGTGAAGTGTGAAGCCTTCTCAGTCGAATGCAGCATTGTGGTGTCTGTAGAAAAATCAGTGTGGTCATGGCCTTCGTTTGCTTAGGAGCTGTTATTTTGTTTTGCCGGTGGAAGGGTAATCGTACTAGTAGAGCAACGAACTGTCGCGAAGTTTCACATAAACTTGGAAATACTGGTACTGACTCCTATTTAGTAAAACTGTGGTACAACAGCCGGCCGGAGCGACCGAGTGGTTCTAGGCGCTTCAGTCTGGAACCGCGCGACCGCTACTGTCACGGGTTCGAATCCTGCCTCAGGCATGGATGTGTGTGATGTCTGTAGGTTAGTTAGGTTTAAGTAGTTCTAAGTTCTGGGGGACTGATGACCTCAGAAGTGAAGTCCCATAGTGGTCAGAGCCATTTGAACCACTTTTTTTGTGGTACAACATATCGATACCACCCCAAGGGCATCCTACAGTTGGTAACGGAATAGTAAGATTTAGTCTGACGCTGATAGCAGCTGAGTGGGATCTGGTGGACCCAATGGTGCGCGTTCGCTGAGCCACACCTACAGTGCCCTCTGCTACCTGAATACAAGATGGTTGGCGGCAGCCACTCAGCTCACTCGCGCTTGGGGCCACATCGCACCGACATCACTACTCTAAAAGCCTCATCATTGCTGAACTGATGTAGCTGGACTCTATCTCTTGTAACATTATTTGTAATGAGTCTTCGTACTTTTGGAGAAATACAGGTTAAGTAAATCTTCTGTTTTGTTGTGTTAACTTGTTCGCTAATCATTTCTGCTGCTGTCCAGCTTTCTTACATTAGCAGTTGCCGCACATTGCTATAGCCCACCTCTCCTTAACACCGTGTACGAAGTCGTACACAGCAAAAAGAAGTGTATGGAGAAGACCTTTTTATCACTTACGCAAGTTTTTTGTTGGTTCAAGGGTTTCTAAGATGACCGAGAAAACAGTGAAGACGACTCACTCCCTGGACGCCCTGCAACATCAGAAACGGGCAAAAATATCTTAAAAGTATGCAACCTGATTCCTATCATCATCGACTGATTATTCGATCGATTGATGAAACTGTATAAATTGACAAATAATGCGTAAATGAAAATCTCCATAACTAATTTAACATGAGAAAAGTGGGTGCAAAACTGGTGTCGAAAATTCTCACGATTGAACAAAGAGAAGCTCGTGAAAATATTTGTACTGCATGAATATCATTGAAAATGATCCTAATTTCTTCGAAAGAATGATAACATGTAACGAATCTTGGTTTTTCACTTATTATCCAGAACCTAAGCGGAAATCCATGCTGTGGAGGGGTCCAACGTCACTGAGAGCGAGGAAGGTCGACTGACCAAGTCAAGATTCAAAGCGATGATGATTGTGCATCTTCACCGACTTCCTGAAAGTCAAAGTATTAATCAAAATTACTATCTTGAAGCTCTTGTTCAACTCTGTGAGAAAATAAGAAAGAAACGATCCGAATTGTGGAAGAACTAGTCATGGGTTCCGCATCAAGAACGCACCGGCTCATACAGCATTGTGTGTTGAAGACTCTAGCGAAGTACAACATCCCTATGCTGGACCAACCACCTTATCAAATGGCTCTGAGCACTATGGGACTTAACTGCTGTGGTCATCAGTCCCCTAGAACTTAGAACTACTTAAACCTAACTAACCTAAGGACATCACACACATCGATGCCCGAGACAGGATTCGAACCTGCGACCGTAGCGGTCACGCGGTTCCAGACTGTAGCGCCTAGAACCGCACGGCTACTCCGGCCGGCGTGACCAACCACCTTACTCGCCTGACCTAGCACTATGTGACTTACCTGTTGTTCAAGGTGAAATCTGCGTTCAAAGATGAAGATTTCAGTCAGTTGAAACGGTGAAAGAAAGAGTAGCCCGCTTCATCAAGCAGATCACAGAGGAAGAATTCCAGCAGTGCTGCTATTAGCATAAAAATTGCACGGAGCGCTGTAGGTACAGAGGAGGGGAGTATTCTGAGCGTAGCACTAGCTAGATACGAATGTGTTATTAAAAGAAATGTTTTACTGCAATACTCCCTTTATTTTATGCTAAGCTATGCAGTTGACGAACTGAAGAAATTACAAAAAGGAAGGAAATGAAGGAGATGGGCACTGGACAAATTGAAGGAGCCAGTGGCTGTTGAGAGTTTCAGAGGGAGCATCAGGCAACGTTGGACTGAAACGGGAGAGAGGAATACAAGAGAAAACGAATGGTTTGCTCTAAGATATGAAAATGGGAATTCTCAGAAGAACAGAAAATACGAATAACATAAAATGTGCAAGAACCAAGAGGTGTTAATAAGAATGCAAAACCAAGAACGAAGTGCTCATATTAAGAAGGGTGTAAGAAAGGGATGCAGTCTTTCACCCCAGTTGTTTAAACTATACATCGAAGGAGCAATGCCATAAAGGAAAGAAAGGTTCGTGACTGGGATTAAAGTTGAAGGTGAAAGGATCTAAATAATAAGATTTGCTGACGAAATTGCTAGTACCGTCGTTGAAAGAGAGAAAGATTTACAGGAGCTATTCAATGGAATGAATGCTCTAATATGCACAGAATATGAATTGAGAATAAATTAAGCAGAAAACAAAGCAAGAAGGAGTGCAGAAATGAGAGTAGCGATAAGCCTGACGTCAAAATTGGTGCCCCGAAGTAAATGAAATAATGGAATTCTGCTAACTTGGAAGCAAAATCACACATGACGGACGAAGCAAATGACACAGGCAAAGAGAATTTTCCTGGTCGAAATAAATCTAATAGTATCAAACATTGGCCTTAATTCGAGAAAGAAAATTCTAAAAATGCACGACTGGAGCACAGCATTGAACGGACAACTTGAAAAGAACAGAATTGAAGCATCTGAGATGTGGTGCTATAGAAGGACGTTGAATATTAGATCCACTGAAAAGAAATGAGGAAGTTATCCGCGGAATAGGCAAGTAGAGGAACATGTGGATAAAACTGGTGAGGACAAAGGACAGGATGATAGGACAGATAGAAAGGAACGACTTAAACGGTACTTGAAGGGGCGCTAGAATGTAAAAACTGTAAGGAGAGACAGGCGTTGGAATATATCCAAAAAATAATTGAGGATTTTCCGTGCATGTGTTACAGGTGAAGATACCAGCAAAGGTGACGAATTATCAACAGGCCGCATCAAAACAGTCAGAAGACATGGCCATAAAAAAATATTTTTTTGAACCTTCAAAACAATGTATTCTTTGTGTGTTACTAAACGGGGGTGATACACACTTGGCTCTGCAATGAACTACATCTAACTGCTTATCGGTCTTACAAAGAATTTTTTTTTCCTTACGTAAGAATTTCCACACGTGCTTCTGCTACCCGAGCGCTGGTTTCTGTGCGCAGCAACGTCTGACCTATTACTGGGGCTCTAGAATTTACCTTGTCAAGAAACCTTTACTTTTTACTGTCGTAGAATCGACAAAGATTCTGGTGTAGCCTTCCATCTAACTCGAATGCCACGAACGTCATGGATGCCGACATGAAACACCACTTGTAGCCTGGTCCATCCAGTACTTTCAGGAGGTAGCGGCCACCATTCCTTCACGTCTCGGACGAGACACGTCGACAAACATAACGAATTCACACAGCATCAAGAATTTATTTAGTTAGAAGCAACAATTCTGAGCAGCTAGTCCTTCCTTTATTTTTTAGTTTGCTTTCGAAGCGGCCTTGCAAAGTATCGTAATGCATTCGTTTCTTAAAACACAAAAGCGAGAAAAGCTAAATGGTTAACACCAGGTTTTAAACGAACAGAGCATACTTTTTCTGCAGATGCACCTCATACGAAAAATACGAGTACACAGAAGAACGGAAAAAATTAGTGTCTATTTGACGACCAATTTCGTTTCAGAAATCGTATAGGCGGTTCAGGTGTCGTACGTGGTAATGGGGGTAAGATGTTCGAAATTCTCAGTAAAAAAGCGGAAATCTACCGGAAAAAACGCATAGTATAAAATGTATAACACCTGAGAGGGAACAACAAGATTGGAAAATGAAGGACGAAGAGCTCGGATTAAAAAGAGTAAGACAGGGATGCAATGTTTCGCCCCTACTGTTCAATCCTTACAACGAAGCAGCAATGGCGGAAATAAATACTCAGACGTGGTACTAAAATTCACCGCGAAAGGATACCAGTGATGAAATTTGTTAATGATATTTCTGTCCTCAGTGAAACTGGGAAAGAATATGTGGCCTGTTGAACAGAATGAGCAGTGCAATGATCACAAAAAATGGTTACAAGCAGAAATGAGATTACTTCACATCAAAACTATGGACTACGTAGTACATGAAGTTAAGGAATTCTGCTACCTAGGCAGCAAAACAGGCATTTCTCGCTGAAAGAAGTTAACTATACTGCATTCATCATAAAATAAACTTGAAGTAATCTTCACACTATGCATTATTGTCAATGGATTTCATTTCACGTGGAAAACTTGGACAGCATTGGCCAGCCAGTTTGTCCAACTACCCTGAATGACGTGAATAGGTGCAGTTAATACGCAGAAAGAGAGGAACAGATACAAATGGCTTCGAATGTCATTTAACGTTTAAGCAAAACGAAATTCTTGGGAATGCAGGAGGATGGCGTAGGTTATTTCCCATCAGAAAGATTCCCAACAATTGGTAATAAAATGATATTTATTAAATATGAAGAAATAATCAGCTTAAATGATGCTTCTACTTATGAAATGTTTAGCATAATTAGACGTTTGGAATTATTAAAAGTCCTCTGAAATATTATAGTCCTATCACTGTGGCTCTGAGTGCTGCCTACGTAGATTCCAGAGCTCGCCTACGGCACCTGTGGAGCCCAAGTCTCGCGGTGTGTGTGTGTGTGTGTGTGTGTGTGTGTCTGTGTGTGTGTGTATGCTATGTGAGCCCAAGTACTACCTTGCATTAAGGCTGGACTTCTGGGATGTCTGTGTACAGGGATTTATTCAAGCTTCATTCAGACGTAAACAGGGTGGCGGGGTGCCTCGCAGCCCGTGGCCCTACTGAAGGTGTTAGTTGTCGTTGATTCCAGTTACTGGGGAGCCTCAATGATTGCACTCGGTGCTACAGAGCGATAGAGTCTGCATATTTCAGGTGTCGGGTAGTGGGCCTGAGTTCGTCGATGCTATGAAGGAGTTTCTGCGTTGCATATTTAATGTGATCGGAGATGTGTGGGATGTTCATCTCGGCGTGAAGATCGGCAATCCGATCCCATGTTGGAGCTCCTACGATGTGGCGGAGGCATCTGTTTTTAAACGCCATGTCTTATTAAAGACTTGTAGTGACCGATGATTGGATGGGCTGATAGTTTACCACGTGGAGCAGCCATAAAGATGTGCACTTAAATCTGTCGTTCGCTATAGCCGAAGCTACGTTCGAATATTCATCTGGCAACTGTCCAACAACGGACGTATAACAGAATTCTCTTGTTGTGGATAGGACGTTTGGAAAGGGGTTTGCTGTTCAGGGTCACTCCAAAGCATTTTACTTCGTTCACCTATGCAAGTTATTGACGGTGAAGAGTAAGCCGGTCTCGCAAGTCGGGGCGTTTGCGAGTGAAGAGGACAGCCTCAGTTTTGTCGGCCTTAAGACGAATGTGATTATCTAGTGCCCACTGTTGCGTAAGCGTAAACTGACGTTGTAGTCTCCACACTGCTGCTGTAATCCGCCGGCTACCAGTGAGTATGGCTGTGTCGTCCGCAAAGTGAGCCAGGATGACCTGGAGCAGGACGGGTAAGTCGTTAGTATAAACGATGAAAAGGGGGATAAAACCGAGCCCTGCGGGAGACATTCCTGTAGGCGTCTAACGCTGGGGCGTTGCCCGTCGATGGGAACCATTATCTGCCAGCGTTGGAGAAAATTGCCGGTGACACGTAAACAATAGTCAGACAAGGTTTTCAGGTCTTGCACCCGTCGCAGCTCAGTGCTCCGGTGTTTAACGAGGCATCGACCAATCGCTGCTCACACGCGTGATGCCCACGGGTTAGCAGCTGCGGCCCCTGGCGAGTCTCTGCGTAGCTCGTATTGCCGACCCATACAGCTGCTACGCTAGGAGTGTTTGAAGCGCGGTTTATCGATTGTGGTGTGGTACTCCTTGGAGTGGTGAGTACCGCCAGTACAGAAATAATGTACAGTAAATCTCCGGCAATACCATTTTGAGGGAAAAGAGACGAAAAACGTAGCATGCTCTCGTTCTTAGGTAACAAATGGCTCTGAGCTCTTTGGGATTTAACTTCTGAGGTCATCAGTTCCCCAGAACTTAGAACTACTTAAAGCTAACTAACCTAAGGACAACACACACATCATTGCCCGAGGCAGGATTCGAACTTGCGACCGTTGCGGTCGCGCGGTTCCAGACTGTAGCGCCTAGAACCGCTCGGCCACTCCAGCCGGCTCTTAGGTAACATATTACTGTTGTTTCGTGGAGTGCAAAGGTTGCCGTATTCTTTCATTCCGTGCGCTCAACGCCCTCGACGCAGAAATACTAGTAAACTACAATTTGCCGTATCGTTAGTGACGGATATTCTCTCTGTAAAGTTGCGAAAAACATTAAGAACAACCTGTTTCCCACCGATTTTTAGCGGGCTACGAGAAGCAACCACATTCACAGGACATGTTAACAGCGCGACGATCGGAGCACAATTGGCTTTTACGGAGACTGCGACTGGGCGTGATTTCAGTAACAAAAATACGAAGGTAAAGTATGATTAACAAAAACATTGACAGCTCTTAATACATTATAATATTTTATTCATAGTAAAATGGTAATATGATATCTAACACGTAAGTAGGGGGATAGCCACATCAGTGTAAATGTGTTACGGCGTTTGTGTTTCTTTACATCGGGTTTCCTCTTATGAAAATGAAGTTTCATTTCAAATATAGACATTTATCTGAGGAAGAAATTTCTGGGAATGTACGTTTGGATCACAGCACTGTATGGAACTGAATAATGGACTCTGAGAAAACCAGAAAAGACGAGGACCGATGCTTTTGACATAAGTTACAGAGTTGTAGAGGGCAAAAATTTTAGCGGAAGACAGACACCGGAATACAATGTAAGTCGGGGGGAGATGCCGTAGTTAAGAAATTTTCTTTTATAACGGTTGAACCATCCAAAAAGCTTGAAATTCCTTTTAAGTTGAAGTATGATCCTGAATTTAATTACATTGAAAAACTAAACAGTAAACATTTGAATAAATGACAGATACACTGTGATACTAGAAGCATTGTACAGCTGGCATCTTCCACTGATGGCTGAGTAAGATGCAGCCTATACTGGGAAAATATCAACTGTGTGAAAGGAACAAAATTTTTGAATCAAGTGTAACAGAACAAAAACAATTTATTTTGATTATGAAAAATACAAACAAGAATAATCTGACAGTCAGCAGTCGGTTATTGCTAGATTAAGGCTTTCATTTAACGTTCATTGTTATCTGATGCATGTTTTACAAATATTGCATTAGTCACTGCCATTTCCACAGTTCTTCTACAGCCGCTTCTTACATCCATTACTTTGGATCCAGTCATACTCTAGTCCTTTTTGTAGTGAAAGAAGCCCTTGCAGATGAGACAAATATAGTAGTCGCTGGTCAGTCTCACCATTTGTGTTTCTCAGATACAGAGAATCCTCATTACTTGAAGATGAAGCTTGGTGGTCTCAACTTCTTCCTTCGCAAAATCATCTTAATCCGTTCTTTGTGATTCGTATCTCATCTGCCTACTTTTTGAGCTGCTCGTTAGAACCTCTGAAAGTTGTGTTTCCTTCTTGATTGACCTGGATGCTCAAGTTGTATGAAGAGGATGTAGGACTATGTCATAAACGATGAATTATTAGTTTGTTCTCCACAGCTTCTGAATGGTCCTTCAGCACTTTTGGATGATCTTGCATTGAGTTCAGAGACCGCTGCTTTGGGTGTGGGTGCAGACGGTGCGGGAGTGGGCGTTGAAACACGGCTTGTGGATGGTATTACTAGATTGCTCTACATTGCATGGTGTCATTATATTTCCTGAAATTTGTATTTGTGCGTCATGTGTATCGCCAGCTGCTATGTCGGATATTGCTGTCCAGGGTCACTCTGAAGTGAGGCGGGTAGCCGCGCGGTCAGAGGCGCCTTGTCACAGTTCGCGGTACTCCCCCCGTCGGAGGTTCGAGTCCTCTCTCTGGCATAGGTGTGTGTGTGTTGTCCTTTCATGCGAAACTCCTCAATCGTCAAACTGCTGCTTAGGTGTCTCTGAACCCAACTGTTGATATCCTGTTGCCAAAATATTTGTAAGGGCTTGAAAAAGTCCGATCTATGGGTTGCAAGTACTGCATAGTATGGCTAGCTAGGTGGAGAACCATAATTTGTTTCTCAACTGAAAAATCAAGAAGATTGATATCAGAACAGCATGACCTGCGCACATCCGGAATTAGCGATACTTTACAATATTCCTTCCTAGGAATGAAGTGAATATTCAACCAGTTTATAAACTCAGTCATATTTACATGTGAAGGTCTATCGTTCTCTTCGAACGTGGGAAAGCTGGAGGCGTACCATCTTCAAATTCAGGTTTCTTCGTTTTCCTACAAATATGCAGTAGGATGGAAAGAATTTCCGTTCGGCATTGCAGCAAGCAATAAGGATACCGTTTCACCTTTTGCTACTGACATTGCGTGATGGACATCTTTGCTACCTTTCACTACCTGAACTTTCCCGGGTTTGTTGTTTAGCTAAAGACCACAATTGACCAAGTTATAAATTTTTCCAGGCTGCTGAAACTACTTGTTCTCGTGGTAGGTGTATAGGAACAGTGATAAATAGTTCTCAACCTCTTTTCAACACATTCCCAACCCTCTTGCAATGGATATAGCCTGGGTATATCTTACAACAACAATGTGATACCTTTGCAAGCATAGATGCAGTCAGACATAGCCTGCCATTTCATATTCTTTGTTGAATCGGTTAGGTATTCCATATTTCTCCTCAAACGAATACGCTATCCGTCGAATTGTTTCTATCGTTGGTAGGTATCCAGCGTTTTACAGTCTTATGTAGTTCACAAGTGCGCTTTAATTTTCATGCACGAGTTGTCTTGAAGAAGTTTTCAATAAAAATTACGATCAGTATTTTGTTGTTACTAAAGTTTCAGCGTTTAGAGTAACGGTAAATTTGGCACCATTCTTGATTTTATGATAATATTCTTACTTGCAGGACCTGGTCGTCCTTTGATTAAATTTCTGTTTTGCATTCTATGTTTCAGGGTTCTGCATGGTATTTGGTAGAGTTTGGAAGCATTCCACTATTAACATCTGCAATCAGTTGGAGATTAAATTCTAACCAGGAAGCGCTATTTCCTTTTCTCTCGTACTGACAAGGCATGACAGGTTGAACCGTATGATACTTTATACCGTATTCCTCAGTAAAACAAATTTTTACATCTAAGATTTAAATGTGTTATTTATATATTTTAATATCAGTCATAAATAATTAATTTACACCAGACAATTCTTTTGAACTTATCCGGCACACAGAGAATGAAGTGGTATTTTACCCATTTAACATTGTGAAGATGCAATTTACATTTTCTTCAGTATAAACCCCATTAAAAATGTAAATGTCGTGTGACTAGGGCCTCCCGTCGGGTAGACCTTTCGCCGGATGCGAGTCTTTCGATTTGACGCCCCTTCGGCGGCTTACGCGTCGATGGGGATGGTGATGAGGACAACACAGCACCCACTCCCTGAGCGGAGAAATATACGACCCACCCGGTAATCGAACCAGGGCCCTTAGGATTGACATTCTGTCGCGCTGACCACTCAGCTACCGGGGACGGACGTAAGCTCCATCAAAAATGACTAAACACGATAGCAAAACACGCATTAAAATCATGTTCATAACGCAATCATCCAAGAGGAAAATCGTTACCATAAACAAGAACGGAACTATAAGTTGTATACTTGCGACTTTTTAACTCAATACATTCTCCGATTACTGCGTCTTCAAAGGAGCATCAAGATTGTGGCACCGAATTACCTTATCCAACAAATAACTGATATTGGCATAGGAGAGGAAAGCATGGTCGGTCACAAGTCAGAAGATTAACATACGGCCTCCGCGCCGCACCGTTAAAAAAAAGTCTAATGGTATTATGTCTTAAGTGCGAGTGGGCGGGTAATGGCACTGTCACGCCTAAGGCAGCGATATGAGAAAGTCTGGTAGAACGTGTAGCTGGTCTATATACTCGCGGTATGTATAAGTTACACGTCTTCCTCACATCGTATGAATCGCGCACACCGTAAAACTATATGAATCAATTTACACAAACGTTTTTTTATTAGCAGCAACATTTCGCCACTTCATCAAATTGGACATCCAACAGAATGGTTCAAATGGCTCTGAGCACTATGGGACTTAACTTCTGAGGTCATAAGTTCCTTAGAACTTAGAACTACTTTAACCTAAGGACATCACACACATCCATGCCCGAGGCAGGATTCGAACCTGCGACCGCAGCGGTCACGTGGTTCATGACTAGCGCCTAGAACCGCTCGGCCACTCCGGCCGGCGCACATCCAACAGACCCATAATATTTGGAAGGAGTGTCTTCTGCACAAAATGACATTTTACTTTCGTATTAGAACTTGTTATTGCAGTGTGCTGCCAAAAAAGTCGTGCCAGACAAATATTAGAAAAATCGAAGGAAGAAAAACGTATAGGAAGCACTTTTGTGAACTTCGTTATATGGCTAGTGAACATCACCAATTATTTTGTAATAAGGATAAATATAACTATGTTGGTGGTCATTCACACTGTCTTAACATCCTTGCTCACACCAAACGTGCATTCTGGTCAACCTCTCGCTTTCACGCAGTGTGTTGAGACCACTGAAAAAAAGGAGAATGAAAAGATACGTCAGTCCGAATTCTGACGTAACGGAAAACACAACAGAAGTCGTGAACATACACTATGTCGGTATATTCTACTTCAGTGGAAACGTGTGGTATTTTTCGCGAATACTTGCACAGTGGAATAATTATCTGACGTTTCACTCTGACATACTCGTAACCGCTCGCATCATACAAACAGAGCAAATAATAGGCACTACTCCGCCGTTGTGTCACGGCTGGAAAGAGAAACAGGGTAGACAATCAAGATAAAACCCGTTCGCCATTACTGTAATAAGTAAGATAGATAAAATGTCTTCCATCTCGGAAAGAATTCGGGATAGAGCATGTGACAGAATAAAATATGTTGCTTGAAATCGTCACTTTTAAAGCAATGTGGCGTCTAATATAGTGATGACATTTTATTTCATACAGAGCAAACTACCATAAAATCAACTGAACTGAGAAAAAGCCTACTCTTTACAGAAGTCCTCACGCTCTGTGTAATTACAAATATCGGTGATATGTCACCCATATGTATGGATGTCCCATGGAAATGTATTCTGGGGCAAATCGCCACTGGAAACAAATAGTTTCCTCATACAGAAGCACGTTTTAAGAAAATATGTGGTGGTCGTTTACGATCATGTTGCCCACTCTTAGTTCAAGTAAATATACTCTCTCATGAAATTTATGCTACATAGTCTATTATTTACGCTACATAGTCTAAAAATGGCATAGGTTCACAAATGGCTGAATATCGCTGTTTTTGAATGCTTAAACATTTACCTAATGAAATAATTATCTCAAATATTTTAAATCTAGATGAAAGCATTTCTTGTGTTTAAGTTTTACAGCGGAATTTTCATATAGAAGCTTGTGGTTTCTGTATTGTTAATGAGGTCATGCGTAGTCAGAGGTTAATAATTCACTTTTGACTTAATTAAACAATGAACTTAGAATTCAAGCAATGAGCATGCAAACTTTTTACGTAAGTTATGCGAATTATTTGTAATTGCGTACATGGAAAATGCAAGCTTTTTTAAAATGTTAAAATGGCTGTTACCATTTCTATACGAAATTCGTCAAATGCCTTAATTTCCAGCAGCTATATGCAACCGTCGTTAGTAAATAATCGTTCCTGTCTTAAAACCGCTAGGAAGATTATCTATCAATACTTTCTAATTGGAAAAGAGTTAGGTTGCTTTTCTGCTAATATAGGCAGATACCTATCACATGAAGAAAGGCTACGATGATCAAATGACAAATTATATGTAAGAATGCAATGCATATTCATTAAATGTTCACTTTTAAGAAAGCTTTAAACATAAAGTCAAATAATTTTTTTAAACTGTTGCAAAAAATTATTTCACTTTTATTTTGTTGTTATAAAATCTCCTCTAATATTAAAGCTAGACTCGAAACAAAATTTGTTTTTACTAAGAAGTTTTCCTACATTCGTCTTTTTGTAATCCGCATTACATATTAGAAACAGAGCAGGTAAGAAAAACGCAGACAGCTATGTGACCATTAGCACCTGCGGCTGCAAAACAAATTTTTCTCTTCTGAGATCTTTCCCATGATTCCCTGAAGTAATTTCTTTCGCAAGATTATAATTATGAGTCAGGTGAAGCTTCTACCATTGGCAATTTGACTGAGAAACGAGTTATACACGATAATTACCTAAGATCGAGAAGCGCAGAAGAAATTAGCAAAAAAACATGTTGATACTTCCGAGTCAGAAAGCAGGCCAACAGAATTTCACTTGATCTCGAACAGATAAGACTTTTTTTGTTGATGCCTTTCTAACTGGCGCTCGTTATTGTGTATAATAAGCGTTGTTTGTTTCATGAAATCCAAACTACCGCTTTCGGAGGAGCGAAGCTAATACTGCGCAGCTGACAGCCCGTAACCAATGGTGTTCTCGATTAAGTTTTCTTTCTGGATTTCATAGCGGAACGGATACGTAATTATGTGTTGAGTTTCACGATCTTAGAAACATCTTGTTCCGTCCGGTTCAGACGGAGAAAGCTTTCTTTCCATCGAGTTATGAACAGTGCACCAAGGTGCTCAAAATGCTGCTTTCTCGATGGGTAACAGGGCTAAGCTCCAATCAAATGGCTGTTGATTCTGTTAGTACCTCCATTTCCAAAGGTTTTCCCAAAATCTGTTCAACGAAAACCGAAAAATGTTTCGTCGACTTCTTGTGAGTTGTAAATGGTACTGCGTAAATAGAAGTGACACAGACTGCTGAATCTTGAAGCGGCAAGTTTGAGTTTGTGTGGCTCAAATCGAAATGATGGTTGGATTTTCATCGAGAAAAGCGAGAGAATATTTTGTCAAAGTGCTGTTCCTGATCACTGAATTATACTTCAATAACTTCTAAATCAGCTACTAATTTTGCGAAATGGAAACGAGCTAGATGGTGCAGTGCTTAAGGCAACGACTTCAACGTTTGAAATCATGGAGACCAGGATTCAAAAGCGACCCCGCTGCTCAGCCTTTATGTTTGAATGACGTGTCTAAATCGAAAAGGTGACTGCTGGAATCGTACTGTTCAAAAATGGCTCTGAGCACTATGGGACTTAACTGCTGTGGTCATCAGTCCCCTAGAACTTAGAACTACTTAAACCTAACTAACCTAAGAACATCACACACATCCATGCCCGAGGCAGGATTCGAACCTGCGACCGTAGCAGTCGCGCGGTTCCGGACTCAGCGCCTAGAACCGGGAATCGTACTGTCGTCGCTTTCCGTTATTCGATAATACCGATTCATTGAGTCAGCAGCCGGCCGGTGTGGCCGTGCGGTTAAAGGCGCTTCAGTCTGGAAACGCGTGACCGCTACGGTCGCAGGTTCGAATCCTGCCTCGGGCATGGATGTGTGTGGTGTCCTTAGGTTAGTTAGGTTTAATTAGTTCTAAGTTCTAGGCGACTGATGACCTCAGCAGTTGAGTCGCATAGTGCTCAGAGCCATTTGAACCATTGAGTCAGCAACTACTTTACTTTACACAGTTACGTAAGTGAGACTTGGCATTTACACAGTTAAGTGACACTTGGCATTTACACAGTTAAGTGAGACTTGACAAGATCTCGAATACACAAGGAATTGTCAAACCCGAAAAATTTAGAGTTACACATAACAGCGGTAAGAAGAGTCTACAACCCAGAGAACATATAAAGTACACTTTGCATCGTAATCCGAAGTCGGTGCTTCCCACAGTACATTTGAAAATGGAAGGGCCAATAACCTTCCCTAATGAACTCTCCGCGGATAGATGTTCGGAGTAAATAGTGATAGTCTATGAATCATCGTTAGAAACGAGATGCGTGGCTTTCGGTAATTATGTTACGTGTATTATTCTTGAAGAATCAAGTTTGCAAAGATCACTAGTATTTCTGTTCATTCCTATTAACGGTTTCGAGAGATCTACGCTATCATCATTGCATCCTGTAACATTATTAGACGTGCATGCTTTTTACACAACTGGAAGTCACACAGTGATGTTGCTTCAAACTGTAATAAAAAGTGGCAGGTATAATCAGTATGCCACAAGTAAAATACCAAATTAAAACATACGACATGTTGTGCTGATATCTCAGCGTATACTCTAGAAGATGTTGAAGGAAACTGTGACGTGGGCTTACATCTTGTAAGATTTCACGTTCATTGACAACGGCCATGAAAATCAGCAGACTGACACATTATAATCACTTTCCACATGTTCGTATTACTTTCGTTGTTTGTTCAAGCTCATGCCCGCAACAGTAGTTGTCTACTTAATGAGGTGCTTCAAGTAACATTCATCGACATGAACTTCTTTTGCATTATAGATCAACTGTTTGAAATAAGTCCTCAAAGCACTTGGAAAAAATTCCAGGGGTACATAACCATTCTGTCGTATTATTTATCAGTTCTAAAATTTTCTGCTCTTTTAATGTAAGGCAACAGAATATATGGTCTTGCTGTGCATGTGCTTTGACGGACGTCTATTTAATACCTTGTTTCCCAAGAACTGTCAAGAAAGATTTTGTTTCATGGGGTATTTCATTGCCTTGGTGGAATGTCCAGTGGCCGTGCGGTTCTAGGCGCTTCAGTCCGGAACCGCGTGACTGCTACGGTCGCAGGTTCGAATCCTGCCTCGGGCATGGGTGTGTGTGATGTCCTTAGCTTAGTTAGGTTTAAGTAGTTCTAAGTTCTAGACGACTGATGACCTCAAATGTTAAGTCCCATAGTGCTCAGAGCCACTTGGAATGTCCAGTCTTTTCAAGCGTGTGGAATGTGACTGGAGGCTCACACGTAACCAAACAGCTTTCCAGTATAGCCGCCATTAACAGAGTTTCGCTGAGAATTACTGCACCTGGTCCATGTTGCCCAAAGTTTCTTGTACTGAAAAGCCACGTAATGCGCTATTATGAAGTGCTATTCTCAGCACTGCATGTTTATATAACGTCAAAAAATGTGTTGTGTTACACAATAAAAGGACGAATGTTTATGACAAAAAGCGCTGCCTCTTATATTTTCCATGTACTCAGTACAATCACGACCACAACTACGAATTGTGGATAAAGTGAAAGTTTAAGCTATTTTATGAGTCGTTAACCCTAAACTTCCGTTATGAAATGACTTTCTTATAAGATGTTGTTGTTTATTACGTCTGAAGACTGCAAAGTCGTTACCCAAACACTCATGAAACAACACACAGAAAACCTGCAATCCTGGGGAAATCACCGCGACTCTCACTAAAACAATAACCAGACTTGTAATCTAGCAATGCTCTTTATCTTCACTAAATAACAAGAGGATGATCGTTAAGCTTGGCTACTGCACACAGCGATGACGCTGTCACTGTGAGACCAACAAGCTGAGATGCGAAACAGTTTATATTTGTTAGTGGGTCGACCAATCATGGGAAGGTTCTAGGGTCTTAGAAGTGGAACAGGTTATATTTATTATTAGTGGGTCACCTAACCATGGATAGGTTCCAGGAAAATTTAAACGATGTTGTAATTTACATCATGTCATGTCATCTCATAACACATTTTTATTTGCTATAAATATTCGCCATAACACACAAGTAGCTCACAGAAAGCAAAGTTTCCTTGAAGTCTGGCTTGAATTCACACAAAATGCCATCAACACTGTGGGTAGGTGACAAATTATATAGAAGATTACATGGAAAAAACACAACATCCTTATCTGGGCGCTTCAGTCTGGAACCGCGTGACTGCTACGGTCGCAGGTTCGAATCCTGCCTCGGGCATGGATGTGTGTGATGTCCTTAGGTTAGTTGGGTTTAAGTAATTCTAAGTTCTAGGGGACTGATGGCCTCAGATATTAAGTCCCATAGTGCTCAGAGCCATTTGAACTTATCTGGGCAGCTCATGAATTGAACTTTAAAGGAACAAAATCACAAATTATTATCAAATAGACAGTTTGATACCAGATGAAGTAAGTACAGAGCTTCCCAGAGTACGGATCACATTACTGGAGAATGGAAAACTTTCATTTTCTCTAAATCAGCAAATCCTGCACCCATCAGCGGCAGACGGCAGCTGGGAGACCACAATGCACAGCAGCCGGAACATGAATGCAATAAAACTTGCTGTTTCCTTCCCAACCATCTACTTTTAAAAAAAACTCTGCATGGAGAAGGCGACTCAGTGTTATTGCCAGTGCGATGGTCCGGAATATCGCTTGTTTCAAGAAAAAACGGGGTTCAAATGGCTCTGAGTACTATGGGACTTAACTGCTGTGGTCATCAGTCCCCTAGAACTTAGAACTACTTAAACCTAACTAACCTAAGGACATCACACACATCCATGCCCGAGGCAGGATTCGAACCTGCGACCGTAGCGGTCACGCGGCTCCGGACTGTAGCGCCTAGAACCGCAAGGCCACTCCGGCCGGCAAAAAACGGGGGAATACAACAGAAACTTCTCACTTTTCATATACAAAACGCACATTAACAAACACGAGGTTGGTACTGGCCGACAGCAGGGCCTCCTTGTTTGGTCCGCCTCTTCAAGCTAAGATTGGTGGCGAGGCGACTCAGTTCAATTGCATGGAGTGAAAACAAACACCGCTCTCACGCCAGCAGGGCAGCACCTCAGTATACTAACCTTTGATGTTCGTAGAGACAAGGTAAAATCGTCGTACTCAATTACTCTCCGAAGCGGCAGTGGCAGCATGGCGTCTCCTGCCCTAAGCTAAACCCGAGACCTGCTCTGCCCACAAAAGCAAAAGCAGGCCGTGGTCTCACTTTCGTGAAAACTGCCGGTCTCCCAGGAGAAGTTCACCTCTCCTAATGAGAGTCACTGATTGTCTTCTACCGACAACAGGACCACAGACCACACTGCGAGTGGACAGCTCCAGTGTGAAAAACACAAAGCGTTCTCCCAATCCTACACATTCAGTACTCTCAATAAAGTAACCACCGAATAGTGGCCGCTTAGCGAGCTGTGACAATAATGACACGGAAGTTATATTAAATCTGCGACTTATAAAGTAGTTGTTATTAGTTGCCTAGGATAGAGCTCGCTTTCACAAAAATGGTATGAGACATATTGGTATAGTTTTCGAATTTGTGGGATCCATAATCAAGTTGGCCTTACAGGGGCCACGTGAGTGTACAAAGGTTGGGCGGTTCAAATAGTCGCAGGTTTGTTTGACTTGCGATAGAATGTAACAGAAAAATGAAAAATCTATTGGTTAATGAAAGAAATGCGCAATATATCTCATGACAACGTAACTGGAAAATTTTCATTGATTGGTTTTAAGGGTGGAAACTACTTTTGAGATCGTTTTATATAGGTCTGGTACGGACTGTGAATATAAAACTTGACAATAACAGATTTTACATAGACATACAGGTATTTCTTGCCCTTATTCTCTATCCACGAATGGAACACCTGGAAATATTGACTTATGGAAAAACAAAAAGTATCCTCAGCCACACACTCTTCTGTGATTCACACAATATACATATAAATGTAGAAACATACTCAGTAATAGTCCGGGAAAAGAATGAAGTGGAAGAATCAATTTAACATTCTCCACGAAGATAATACATCATCAAATCATTTGCGTAAGTACCGTACTCCAGTGACAGCTGGTACACTATATCCATCACGTCATCGTCTTTTGAAGGGTCAAATTCGAACAGAAGTCATCTTCTTTGGTAGCTCACAAACACACCAGCTCACAAAGCATCTAACTCTTTCTTTTTCGTACTACGATGAAGCACCATCGAGACATCTATATGTTGACTGATATTCCATGCGATTTAACGTGTTAACAGCCCCCCCCCCCCCCCCATGAACCATGGACCTTGCCGTTGGTGGGGAGGCTTGCGTGCCTCAGCGATACAGATAGCCGTACCGTAGGTGCAACCACAACGGAGGGGTATCTGTTGAGAGGTCAGACAAACTTGTGGTTCCTGAAGAGGGGCAGCAGCCTTTTCAGTAGTTGCAAGGGCAACAGTCTGGATGATTGACTGATCTGGCCTTGTAACAATAACCAAAACGGCCTTGCTGTGCTGGTACTGCGAACGGCTGAAAGCAAGGGGAAACTACAGCCATAATTTTTTCCGAGGGTATGAAGCTTTGAGAGCTGCATCAAACCAGTCTCAGGACTGAAGACCACAACAACAACAACAACATTAACGTGTTTTTAGTGTTCATGGGAAAATCAACAACAAAATATTTGAATAAACTTCTTACAACGATAGCTTCGTTATGAGCATCGTAATTCCCTCCGACCACTACGTGGAGAGAGAGGAAAAAAAAAAACACCACAATCAATAGTTCAGATTAATAAGAGAACCGAACTGTGGAAGAAATGATGATTACTTTCCGTAAAACTGCTCGCTTTGGTTCTCAAGACAAAAACCTTTCATAATCAACCTACCGCATTAACGAAATGAGATCCAGAACAATAACTATAATTTATTTGTGAATGGACAGCTAATACCGACTGCTTTAATCTATCGATATTTCATTATGTGGCCTTCCTCGAGCCTAAGAGGAGATCCGTTCAATAAAAAATAGCGAGTTCTGTGTGGATAATTCGCGTGTCCCTTGACAGGGTACATTTATTATTCGTTCCATCAGGAGCTTCCGTACGGGCTTTAACGTTATTGTTTGTTCGCAACACGACAAGGATTGCACCAGGAGGATATGCAAACGGAGTGTTTAAACGAGCAGTTTTGAAAAAGATGTGTAAGCGGCCACTTGCGTAGCGTTATTTATCTCTGTATGACACTTTCACCATCTAAACATATTTTTCTGCAACTCTTCTCAAAGACATCAGCAGAAGCTAGTTCAAATTGCGAGAACAATATGTTCAGGACCTGAGCCGCTTCAGCACAAGGTATCAAAGTAACAAATTACACCTACTATGAAATTTTTAAGTGTTAATCCATGTTCTGCAAGCAGAATTCAATAAATCAGTTACACTGGACTACAGCGTATTTCTAATGAATCGTTACCGAAAACTGTTTTGTGTGGAAACTATTTTACAATAAAATGGAGGTTGATATTGCTGTATTACTGGCGAGGAGCAGAAACGACCACATTTCTCTTAACAATAATTTTTGTTACTGTCAAAAACTCAAGTAAAATTTTTCTGTTGCTATGCCGGTTTCTAATGGTGAATTATTGTCCATGAGTCTGCGGAATGAGTCTTGGTGTAAGGCTGCGTCGAAATTTGTCAAGCATCACCGTGCGGTTTTTATTAAAGCGACGCGGTGGATACAATACAGCTAACTTTTTTTAAAAATACTAGCCAATCTTATATTATTCGCATTTTGAATGCGAACAGATAATGATGTCAATTTCGTTAATTTTGTATGTATCGCGTTGTACCTGTTAACAGCAAATTTTTCCGAAATGTTATAAATTTGCAATGGTGAGAAAGGTGCTAGAGATGAACAGAAAAAAAAATTTTATGCGATTTTAAGACCTTGTGACATGCACGGAATGCAGTGCACTGCAGCAGATTGAAAGATAAGTGTAGTGACATGCGCTCAGTGACGCAGTTAGGTAACCGTTGTGCACGACATACAAATTACTTCGTTGATGCAGCTCTATGTAATGTTTTGTACGGCATGTCGTTGTTAGCAACGGAAATTCAAACACACGGGCAATGGCAGCACGAACAAGCCACGTGTCATTATCGGGATTCTATATTGCACGAGACTCATACGGGGAGATGGTAATTACATTGAAATCACGATACTGAAAACTGGCTAATTGTTTTTCTCTCCTTTTTCTGCTTAAATTTCTCTGGTAGTGAACTTTGGTGCGTCTGTTAACCATTCCCAACAAATAGTATCCATCTAGAGATTGGTGAAACGTTGGAAATGAAAGACTGTGATTCAACTACTATATATAAGACGGAATTTACGTGTTAATTGGGCGAAAGTCACAATTTATGATATGTAATCATTTACAAGAACGTACTGTGTAATTGGGTCCAGTTAGAAAGTTCCAAAAGACAACTGTCAATAAATCAAAGTATGCATCGCAAGAGGATCTTCTTGTGATCGTGAAGTACCCCGCGTTTCTCCATCCAGTCAGACATCTTCGTTATATTACTAATGGATCTGACTGTTTATCCAGTTCAAATTTAGTTGTGCAGGACTTCTTTCAGTCTCGTTGCCAATATTTAATTTTTCTTATTTGCTTTTCTTTGAAATTCATTGCTTAAATTAGTCCTTTAATTCATTATAGACTTTTTCTCTATAGACAATGTGTTTTGTAGTTATTGGTTTACCTGCATTATTGCAATATGTGAAGACAGATTTACCCTGTTGGATAAATTTAGGGAACCTATATTCCAAGGAGATTGTACTTCAGTTATTCACCTTTAATCCCAAGTATGGATCATAAGAGGAATTAAGTCGCGCACAGAGCGGCGTACTCGTAAAAATTTAATATCAACTATCTTCATCCGCGAATGTAATGGGTCAGAATGGCTTATGTATTGGTACGCCTACAGTTATCTGCAAGACAAAGAAGTAAGTCACAAGAAGGTCAAAAAAAGCGCCGAATTTACGGTCTGGTCACAGCCTTTCTTTTAGATGTATTTCCATGTTGTTGTTGTTGTGGTCTTCAGTCCTGAGACTGGTTTGATGCAGCTCTCCATGCTACTCTATCCTGTGCAAGCTTTTTCATCTCCCAGTACCTACTGCAACCTACATCCTTGTGAATCTGCTTAGTGTATTCATCTCTTGGTCTCCCTCTACGATTTTTACCCTCCACGCTGCCCTCCAATACTAAATTGGTGATCCCTTGATGCCTCAGAACATGTCCTACCAACCGATCCCTTCTTCTGGTCAAATTGTGCCACAAAATTCTCTCCTCCCCAATCCTATTCAATACCTCCTCATTAGTTATGTGATCTACCCATCTAATCTTCAGCATTCTTCTGTAGCACCACATTTCGAAAGCTTCTATTCTCTTCTTGTCCAAACTATTTATCGTCCATGTTTCACTTCCATACATGGCTACACTCCATACGAATACTTTCAAAAACGACTTCCTGACACTTAAATCAATACTGGATGTTAACAAATTTCTCTTCTTCAGAAACGCTTTCCTTGCCATTGCCAGCCTACATTTTATATCCTCTCTACTTCGACCATCATCAGTTATTTTGCTCCCCAAATAGCAAAACTCCTTCACTACTTTAAGTGCCTCATTTCCTAATCTAATTCCCTCAGCATCACCCGACTTAATTAGACTACATTCCATTATCCTTGTTTTGCTTTTGTTGATGTTCATCTTATATCCTCCTTTCAAGACACTGTCCATTCCATTCAACTGCTCTTCCAAGTCCTTTGCTGTCTCTGACAGAATTACAATGTCATCGGCGAACCTCAAAGTTTTTATTTCTTCTCCATGAATTTTAATACCTACCCCGAATTTTTCTTTTGTTTCCTTTACTGCTTGCTCAATATACAGATTGAACAACATCGGGGAGAGGCTACAACCCTGTCTTACTCCCTTCCCAACCACTGCTTCCCTTTCATGTCCCTCGACTCTTATAACTGCCATCTGGTTTCTGTACAAATTGTAAATAGCCTTTCGCTCCCTGTATTTTACCCCTGCCACCTTTAGAATTTGAAAGAGAGTATTGCAGTCAACATTGTCAAAAGCTTTCTCTAAGTCTACAAATGCTAGAAACGTAGGTTTGCCTTTCCTTGATCTTTCTTCTAAGATAAGTCGTAAGGTCAGTATTGCCTCACGTGTTCCAGTGTTTCTACGGAATCCAAATTGATCTTCCCCGAGGTTGGCTTCTACTAGTTTTTCCATTCGTCTGTAAAGAATTCGTGTTAGTATTTTGCAGCTATGACTTATTAAGCTGATAGTTCGGTAATTTTCACATCTGTCAACACCTGCTTTCTTTGGGATTGGAATTATTATATTCTTCTTGAAGTCTGAGGGTATTTCGCCTGTTTCATACATCTTGCTCACCAGATGGTAGAGTTTTGTCAGGACTGGCTCTCCCACGGCCGTCAGTAGTTCCAATGGAATATTGTCTACTCCGGGGGCCTTGTTTCGACTCAGGTCTTTCAGTGCTCTGTCAAACTCTTCACGCAGTATCGTATCTCCCATTTCATCTTCATCTACATCCTCTTCCATTTCCATAATATTGTCCTCAAGTACATCGCCCTTGTATAGACCCTCTATATACTCCTTCCACCTTTCTGCTTTCCCTTCTTTGCTTAGAACTGGGTTTCCATCTGAGCTCTTGACATTCATACAAGTCGTTCTCTTATCTCCAAAGGTCTCTTTAATTTTCCTGTAGGCGGTATCTATCTTACCCCTAGTGAGATAGGCCTCTACATCCTTACATTTGTCCTCTAGCCATCCCTGCTTAGCCATTTTGCACTTCCTGTCGATCTCATTTTTGAGACGTTTGTATTCCTTTTTGCCTGTTTCACTTACTGCATTTTTATATTTTCTCCTTTCATCAATTAAATTAAATATTTCTTCTGTTACCCAAGGATTTCTACTAGCCCTCGTCTTTTTACCTACTTGATCCTCTGCTGCCTTCACTACTTCATCCCTCAAAGCTACCCATTCTTCTTCTACTGTATTTATTTCCCCCATTCCTGTCAATTGCTCCCTTATGCTCTCCCTGAATCTTTGTACAACCTCTGGTTTAGTCAATTTATCCAGGTCCATCTCCTTAAATTCCCACCTTTTTGCAGTTTCTTCAGTTTTAATCTACAGGTCATAACCAATAGATTGTGGTCAGAGTCCACATCTGCCCCTGGAAATGTCTTACAATTTAAAACCTGATTCCTAAATCTCTGTCTTACCATTATATAATCTATCTGATACCTTTTAGCATCTCCAGGGTTCTTCCATGTATACAACCTTCTTTCATGATTCTTAAACCAAGTGTTAGTTATGATAATGTTGTGCTCTGTGCAAAATTCTACCAGGCGGCTTCCTCTTTCATTTCTGTCCCCCAATCCATATTCACCTACTATGTTTCCTTCTCTCCCTTTTCCTACACTCGAATTCCAGTCACCCATGACTATTAAATTTTCGTCTCCCTTCACAATCTGAATAATTTCTTTTATTTCATCATACATTTCTTCAATTTCTTCGTCATCTCAGAGCTAGTTGGCATATAAACTTGTACTACTGTAGTAGGTGTGGGCTTCGTGTCTATCTTGGCCACAATAATGCGTTCACTAGGCTGTTTGTAGTAGCTTACCCACATTCCTATTTTCCTATTCATTATTAAACCTACTCCTGCATTACCCCTATTTGATTTTGTGTTTATAACCCTGTAGTCACCTGACCAGAAGTCTTGTTTCTCCTGCCACCGAACTTCACTAATTCCCACTATATCTAACTTCAACCTATCCATTTCCCTTTTTAAATTTTCTAACCTACCTGCCCGATACGGGATCTGACATTCCACGCTCCGATCCGTAGAACGCCAGTTTTCTTTCTCCTGATAACGACATCCTCTTGAGTAGTCCCCGCCCGGAGATCCGAATGGGGGACTATTTTACCTCCGGAATATTTTACCCAAGAGGACGCCATCATCATGTAATCATACAGTAAAGCTGCATGCCCTCGGGAAAAATTACGGCTGTAGTTTCCCCTTGCTTTCAGCCGTTCGCAGTACCAGCACAGCAAGGCCGTTTTGGTTATTGTTACAAGGCCAGATCAGTCAATCATCCAGACTGTTGCCCTTCCAACTACTGAAAAGGCTGCTGCCCCTCTTCAGGAACCACACGTTTGTCTGGCCTCTCAACAGATACCCCTCCGTTGTGGTTGCACCTACGGTACGGCTATCTGTATCGCTGAGGCACGCAAGCCTCCCCACCAACGGCAAGGTCCATGGTTCATGGGGGGAGGTATTTCCATAGTGATAACAATTTTGTTGAATTTTCCTCTCTTTTTGGCGATTAGGATCGATTACAAGCACACCATCTGCGTCTAATCGACTGATCCAGTAGGGAGTCTGTTGATTTATTGTAACCAAAATTCTCAAGTAAAAAAAGTTCCTTCTGATGCAACATACGTTCGGCTACAACAAAAATTTCTTGACAACGTTTAAGAGCATTACGTGTTCCACCTCTCGCTTTATGAGGGTATGTCCTGTTATTTTTATACCAATGTAACGTGAGATATAGGTGGAATGGATTCCGGGCAGGAGGTTGTGTAGACGTGGGGCTCAGTAGTTCTATCACCACATTATTTACCGTGAAAAGAGCAGTTTACTAATGTAGAAAACGCTGTTTTAAACGGAAGATTATTGAGACCATAACACACTTGAGCAGGACTTGAATAAGAAAAAATATCTTCTTCAAATAATAATTTCTAGCCCTTCCATCCCCAAGTCATCTGGCAATCAATAAGGAGTTCAGATTTTTATTTTGGTCTATTGAACCTTTCTCAAAACTGTCCTTCAGCGTAATACGAAATTATATGAAAGGTAATAAGAATTAATGAACGTTACAATTACCACGTACAGCGTGCGTGGCGCCATAACTTTGACGTCACAGATCACCATTACAAAAAAGCGGTGTCACATGAGGACGGTCAAAGTATAGGAGAGTATCGACAGAGACAGGCAGTAGTGGTTGCTGTGACAGCAAGTGTTGCATAAAGGTATGCTGTACGCGGTAAAGGCGGTTGCATTTTAACGATTCAAATATCCGTGTTTGATTGTGTGTTAGATGTCGGTAATAGACAAACATTCCGTAGTTAGCTAGGTAGATAGTTAGTTGCTGCATGTTCCATTTATCATTTGAAGGATTCTTTTATCTAAATGATGTGGAACGACTCAGTTCATTGGACAAGTATACACGATTAGTATCAACGTTAATGAACACATTATTAGATTTTAAGTAGATGTTCGTCCATGGAATAGAAGGAGCTATCCAGGAGAAATGATTTTCGGTTAGATTTTAAACCTTGTTTTGCTAGCTACCAGACATTTTATGTTATTGCGCAAATGATCAAAAAAAATTTTTCTGAGCTACTGACAGACTTAATAATGGGAAATAAAGGCCATTTTTTTACTATCACGAATTTCATTAGCGAATACCGGTATATGTCTTCTTATGTGTAGTGAAGATGCCTAACTCTTTGAAGACGTACCTGTGTGACGACTGCAGGTGAACACCATATATAATTCTTAATGCTCGCTTTTGTGCAATCAATACTTTCTTTTTAAGTGATGAGGAACTACAGGAAATTAGTCCTTACCACATTATTGAGTGGCGAAAATATGCAAAATATGTCAGGAGGTTGATGCCTTTGTTTCCAAGACACCAGTTATACGAAGATCAAAAGTAGTTGAACTTAATTATTTAAGAAGCTCGGTAATGTGTTTCTTCCAGTTACGATTTTCTTCAATATGTACATCCAAAAATTTGGAGTGTTCTCTTCTAAGTACTTATTTCTGTTCATGTGCTACATCATAAATTTCCGTTTGTTGTTCAAACATCAGTATTCATCCAAGTTACAAACAGAGCCATAGATACGCAACTCAGGATGAAACAGCATCAGCTAAGATAATTGTACCAACGAGATGTAGGGGGCTGGGTGTCTACCGATGGGGAATTGATTGTTTACAAGAAAATGGACATAGGTAAATAGAGGATCAAGTGGAGTTCTGTTCCCAATAACGATAAGGTCACTTCCTGTGTCATATTACACCTGGGGCAGTATTTATCTCCAAGTTCACCGCCCCACCCTCCTTCCACCGTTAGAAACGACTTTTTTCTGTGCTGAAAATACTGAAATATGCTCGCATAGGAATGAAATTTAAACTAACATATCCCACAGGCACTGTGTTGAGTTTTGTAATTTACTTTGCCACTCCAAGTACCACCTAGTGGCATTTTGCAAATTGGGCAAGTCAGTCTGTCCAGTATAATCTGCTCGTTGTAGGAAAATATTGTAACCTTGTGTGTGCAGAACTGGACTTTCCAGATCCTTTGTGCACGCAGGTACTGCCGAGCTGCCGCTGAGACTGGATGCCTCAGGTAACCTGGAGACACGGCAGTGAGTGGATGTACGTCTCGACAAGCCAAGGGCTGCAGCTCGTGGCACGTTGTGAATATTACTAAATATCACCTTGTACACTTGTAAAGTACGAGGGTTGCCCAAAAAGTAATGCACCGCTTTCTTTTTCTCATTCGAAAACAATGCTACGAATGCTAAACGTTATGCATGTATTATTTGAAGTCACCTGAGTGAGCGCGCCAAGTTTCCGTCACTTCCGACAGATAGCGTAGCTGCAGGACAGTTTCAAAATGGCGCCTGTAGGTGATGCACGTCACAAGCAACGTGCCGTCATTGAATTTCTCACTGCAGAAAAAGGAACTGTGGGAAATATTCACAAACGCTTGTGCGAAGTCTATGAGCATCTACTGTTGACAGAAGTACAGTTAGTCGCTTGGGCATGGAGGGTGAGATCATCAGAAGGCGGTTCGGCAGAGCTCCACGATTTGCAGCGGTCGGGGAGACCATCCATGGCTGTCACGCCTGACATGTAGCAGCGAGATGATGTCATTCACAAGGACAGACGGCATTACGACTCGGCAGTTGGCGCTGCATCCGTCAGTCAGCAGTGTGGATGCAATTATCAGTACTCTTGGATACTGAAAAGTGTGTGCAAGATGGGTCCCATGGTGTCTAACGGTGGATCACAAATTGCATAGAAAAAACATTTGTTATGATTTATTGCAACGTTTTGAAACCGACCGGGAAGCCTTCTTATTCCGGATTGTGACAGGTCGAGAAACCTGGATTCACCATGTTGAGACAAGACAAAACGACAGTCGATGGAACGGCGCCATTCCTACTCCTCACAGAAGAAAAAATTCAAAGCAACTGCTTCCGCTGGTAAGGTCATGATCATTGTGTTCTGAGACTGTGAAGGTGTGATTTTCATTGATGTGATGCCAAGGGGCGGTACCATTAATTCAGAAGCATATGTCAACACAATAACAAAAAAAAAGTCAAGACGCGTTTCCGGTGACTTCGGCGCCACAGCAACACAGGAGCGGTTTTGGTGAAACATGATAACGCTCGACCCACACAAGTCTGACCACTACTGAAAATATCGCAAAACAGGGTTGCACAGTGTTACGCCATCCACCCTACAGCCCTGACCTAGCCCGCCCGGACTTCCACTTGTTTGGGTCATTAAACAATGCTATTCTGGAAATTCTGTGGACGATGAGGAGCTGGTTAACATAGTGAAGCACTGGCTCCGCCACTAGGACAAGGACTGGTACCAACAGGGCATATGAGCCCTTGCTTCGCGCGGGAAGAAGGCCATAGACGGGATCGAGATTACGTGGAAAAATAGGGTATGTAGATACATTACCATTCTTTCGTGTGTGTAATTATCATTATGTTCCATAAAGAACTACTGAAGAAAAAATACGGTGCATTACTTTCTGCCCTCGTAATACGGAACAAAGTATTTTTATACAGTATAACAAACTATGTTTAGTATAATTGTGGAGTACATATGAGGAAAAGGCAGCGAGTCCTTTCGTACATCATTCTCCAAACATAAATGTACGAATGCAGGACCAGAGGTATGCAAGTGAGCTGTGTACTCATTTAAATGTCGGAATTCTTGCTTAGCAGCGTTCAGTCAAGGTGTCCATGGTGTAACATTTTCTATTTCAATTAGTGTATAACGGGAATAGATCTACACTACTGGCAATTAAAATTGCTAAACATAGAAGAAATGCAGATGATAAACGGGTATTCATTGGACAAATATATTATAATAGAACTGACATGTGATTACATTTTCACGCAATTTGGGTGGATAGATCTTGAGAAATCAGTACCCAGAACAACCATCTCTGGCCGTAATAACAGCCTTGATACGCCTGGGTATTGAGTCAAACAGAGCTTGGATGGCGTGTACAGGTACAGCTGCCCATGTAGCTTCAACACGATACCACAGTTCATCAAGAGTAGTGACTGGCGTATTGTGACGAGCCAGTTGCTCGGCCACCATTGACAAGACGTTTTCAATTGGTGAGAGATCTGGATAATGTGCTGGCCCGGCAGCAGTCGAATATTTTCTGTATATAGGAAGGCCTGTACAGCACCAGCAACATGCGGTCGTGCATTATCCTGCAGGGATCGAATGAAGGGTAGTGCCGCGGGTCGTGACACATCTGAAATGTAACGTCCACTGTTCAAAGTGCCGTCAGTGCGAACAAGAGGTGACCGAGACGTGTAACCAATGGCGCCCCATAGCATCACGCCGGGTGATACGCCAGTATGGCGATGACGAATACACGCTTCCAATGTGCGTTCACCGCGATGTCGCCAAACACGGATGCGACCATCATGATGCTGTAGACAGAAACTGGATTAATCCGAAAAAATGAAGTTTTGCCATTTGTGCACCCAGGTTCGTCGTTGTGTACACCATTGCAGGCGCTCCTGTCTGTGATGCAGCGTCAAGGATAACCGCAGCCATGGTCTCCGAGCTGATAGTCCATACTGCTGCAAACGTCGTCGAACTGTTCGTGCAGATGGTTGTTGTCCTGCAAACGTCCCCATCTGTTGACTCAGGGATCGAGACGTGGCTGCACGATCCGTTACAGCCATGCAGATAAGATGCCTGTCATCGCGACTGCTAGTGCTACGAGGCCGATGGGATCGAGCACGGCGTTCCGTATTACCCTCCGGAACCCACCGATTCCATATTTTGCTAACAGTCGTTGGATCTCGACCAACGCGGGCAGCAATGTCGCGATACCATAAACCGCAATCGCGATAGGCTACAATCCGACCTTTATCAAAGTCGGAAACGTGATGGTACGCATTTCTCCTCCTTACACGAGGCATCACAACAACGTTTCACCAGGCAAAGCCGGTCAACTGCTGTTTGTGTATGAGAAATCGGTTGGAAACTTTCCTCATGTCAGCACGTTGTAGTTGTCGCCACCGGCGCCAACCTTGTGTGAATGCTCTGAAAAGCTAATAATTTGCATGTCACAGCATCTTCTTCCTGTCGGTTAAATGTCGCGTCTGTAGCACGTCATTTTCGTGGTGTAGCATTTTTAATGGCCAGTAGTGTAGTAATACTTTAAAGAGTACGTGTTTTCCTGCATGTGAGATACTTACACTGAATGAGAACAGCCAATGTCTCTCCCAGCAGCGTAAGAGCGTCGGCTGTGACAAACAGTCCCAGAGGAGCCACGGCTGTTCACTCCACATCAGTTCAGCCCCGCCGCTTCTCACCTCAGCAGCCGTTCCCAGGCAAAACAAGGGGGCGACCGCTCTGTCACGGGCGTTTTGTGCCGCACGTCGGGAGCGCCATTCTCGCGCAGCTCGTCGCGTCGGGCCATTTGCGGCTGATCGCTCATCCCATTCTGGGCCGGAGTTTGCAAACCGCGCCGCGACCCCCGGCTGCGCCGCGCTCTAGCCCGCCGGCGGAGGCGGCGCGCCACACGGCGGCCGCTATTATCTCGTCATCCCGGCCGGCTGGCGCTGTTCGGGGCCCGCTGACCGGCGTGTCCCATCCGTCAAGGGCTGACGCGCGAATAGGACGAGCCGGGCCTTAATTCGGAACCAATGAGCGCTGCTCGAAGCGGCGCACGACAGCAGGTGATGGATTAGCGAGCCGGGCCACCCGCCTGCTGCACGTGGCAGGCTAACCTCTGGGCGGCGCCTCCGCGGAAGCCTGCTCCTTCCAATCGGCCGAGATGGAGAACTGTAGCTTGTCTGTCTTCTGAATGGCCCGTAGCGTAGAGCAGAGATCGTTATCGTGCAGTCAGTGATTTGGCTGCAGTGCTTCCGTTCTTTCCTTCTGTCCTACAAAACAAAATTCGAAGCCTTCTTTGCGTCTGTACTTTTCCTTTACAAACACTGATGAGCAAGAACATTGTGGACATCAACCTACTATCGACATAACGTCCAGGCTATAGCAGCGTCACCTGACGAGGAATGACTGCCAATCAGACACACGCACAGTGCACGTACACCACGGGCAATTAAAATTGCTACACCACGAAGATGACGTGTTACAGATTCGAAATTTAACGGACAGGAAAAAGATGATGTGATATGCAAATGATTTTCAGAGGATTCACACAAGGTTGGCGCCGGTGGCGACACCTACAACGTACTGACATGAGGAAAGTTTCCAACCGATATCTCATACACAAACAGCAGTTGACCGGTGTTGCCTGGTGAAACGTTGTTGTGATGCCTCGTTTAAGGAGGAGAAATGCGTACCACCACGTTTCCGACTTTGATAAAGGTCGGATTGTAGCCTATCGCGATTGCGATTTATCGTATCGCGACATTACTGCTCGCGTTGGTCGAGATCCAATGACTGTTAGCAGAATATGGAATCGGTGGGTTCAGGAGGGTAATACGGAACGCCGTGCTGGATCCCAACGGCCACGTATCACTAGCAGTCGAGATGACAGGCGTCTCATCCGCATGGCTGTAACGGATCGTGCAGCCACGTCTCGATCCCTGCGCCAACAGATGGGGACGTTTGCAAGACAACAACCATCTGCACGAACAGTTCGGCGACGTTTGCAGCAGCATGGACTATCAGCTCGGAGACCACGGTTGCGGTTACCCTTGACGCTGCATTACGGACGGGAGCGCCTGCGATGGTATACTCAACGAGGACCCTGGGTGCACGAATGGCAAAACGTCATTTTTTCGGATGAATCCAGTTTCTGTTCACAGCATCATGATGGTTGCATCCGTGGTTGGCGACATCGAGGTGAACGCACATTGGGAACGTGTATTCGTCATCGCCATACTGGCGTATCACCCGGCGTGATGGTATGGCTCTACCCTTCATTCGATCCCTGCGAAACCCCACATTTCAGCAGGATAATGCATGACCGCATGTTGCAGGTCCTGTTCGGGCCTTTCTGGATACAGAAAATGTTCGACTGCTGCCCTGGCCAGCACATTCTCCAGATCTCTCACCAATTGAAAACGTCTGGTCAATGGTGGCCGAGCAACTGGCTCATCACAATACGCCAGTCACTACTCTTGATGAGCTGTGGTATCGTGTTGAAGCTGCATGGGCAGCTGTACCTGTACACGCCATGCAAGCTCTGTTTGACTCAATGCCCAGGCGTATCAAGGCTGTTATTACGGCCAGAGGTGGTTGTTCTGGGTACTGATTTCTCAGGATCTATGCACCTAAACTGCGTGAAGGTGTAATCACATGCAGTTCTAGTATAATATATTTGTCCAATGAATACCCGTTTATCATCTGCATTTCTTCTTGGTTTAGCAATTTTAATGGCCATTAGTGTAGTGTGACTGATCGTGCTGTTCATGTGTAGAATGGGGAAGGTGCATAATCTATCTGAGTTTGACCGACGGCAGATTTTGATTGGTCCGAAAACTGCACAACTTGTTGGGTATTCGAGGACTGCTGTGGTGAGCGTCTTTAGCGCCTGGCGGAACCAAAGTGAAACCAGACGCCATGGGGTTGGCGGTCACCTCTAATTAGAGATGTCGGACGTCGTAGGTTGGACAGACTGGTAAAATAGGACAGGCAGCGAACTGTGACGGAGCTAACAAGAGATTTTAATGCTGGGCAGAGTACAGGTGTGTCTTAACACACACTGCACCGAACACTTCTAACGATGGGCCTCCGCAGCTAACGACACATGCGTGTGCCAATGTTAATACCACGACATCAGCAACTACGATTGAAAGGGGCGCCTGAACATCGGTACCACGTACAGCCCTTCATGACGGTCATGTCTCCCGACGACAGTGGCATATTTCAACAAGATAATGCGCCATGTCATAAGGCTAGGAGTGTGATGGGGTGGTTCCATAAACACAGTGGCAACTTCCGATTGATGTGCTGGCCCCCATGTCCCCAGATCTGAACCCGATGGAACATATCGCCCCCTCCTCGGAATTTCTGGAAATTAGGTGACTTGGGTGTGAAGATATAGTGCCAGTTAGCTGCAATGGCCCACCAAGGCCTCATGGCTTCCATGCCACGACGCGTCGCCGCTGTTATCCATGGCAAAGGTGGACATAACGGCTATTAGGTAAGTGGCTGATAAGTTTATATAGCTGTCTCTTGGTTTTTACGAACTGCCTCATGTTTGTAGCTTGCTGATAAATGTCTTTTGCAACTATGGTGACCAGGTTCAAAAAACTCTCCTCTTCCATTCTAAAGTAATTATGAAGCGAATCCCAATCTTGAAGTCCTTAATGATAATCAATACAACATCGAGTATATTCATACTGTTCATGCGAAAAACTTCCGGTTCGGTCCAACTCTCTCGGTGGACAAGTGAGAGGAGACTCAAAGCAACGGCTGAATAACAGCCGAGCATATCACTTTGAAGGAGTGGCGGTGACACACTCCGACGATGGAATTACCAAGGAGGGATGCAGTAATGCTCCAACTCTACGGCGAAGGAAAAAAGTGGCTGGACGAGAACAAACCACTGCTAGTGATTGTACGAAACGGACTTAAAAACGTGGTCGTAGCCCGAACCCGAGTCCTCCAGGATGGTGAGCGGAACGGGGTGTCGGTGTTAGCGCCGTGGAACTGTGGTGTCGACGGTTTGGAGTCCAGCGACCGTCTCACGGAGGGCGTCCACTTTTCTGTACAGTTGGCGAGCCTTACGGCGAATGGTCGTCTTGAGAAGGGCCGCATTTGTCTCCTCATGCAGAATGACAATCCTGGTGAGCGGAGGGGCGTGAAGATTCCACCGGAGAACTTTATTCTGTAGGCGCTGGACCGTCAGCATCCGGGACTTACTAATAGTGGCTCACACAGAGGAACCATACGTTAGTGAGGGTAGTACAACGGAGTGATACAGCCGGAGCTTGGTAACTAAATTCAGCTCTCGGCTGGAGAAGAGCGGGTACAAGGCCCTAGTCAACTTTAACCTTTTGTGGGTGACGTATTCTGTGTGGCGGTGGAAGAAAAGTTTCTTATCCAACCAGACCCCGAGATACTTGGGCCCACGGGACACGGGCGCCCCCGACTGAGATGTGACGGAGTAGAGGATCCCGTTTAGTGAAATACACTGCGGTAGTTTTGTCGGCATTGAGGGCAATCTTATTGGAGCGACACCAGGTGACCCTTTCGTCCAATTGCGCGCGAACTTACATTAGATACTATACTTTAACTGTATTCAACTTAAAACCAAAAATGAGATGGTGATTCAACGGAGTTAACAGATCGTTGTACAGCATTACGTGCTAGTGTTCCTCAATCAGCAATTTGCTGCTGAAGCCATCGCCGAGGCCAGAATCTTCTCAGGGATTTTCTCCGCTATTCTACGACATACCGCAGCTGTTTTTACGCGCGTCTATTTTGCTAAAGAAGTACCTCATTGGTGCATAACATAATACAAAGAGCTATCGCTGGAGAGCGATGCGATCGGAAATTACGATGAGAAGCACCTTCCGTGAGACGTCGCAGCAATCACGAAGGATACCACGTCTGGCGTGCTTCACGATGAGAAACACGTCCCATGTAACGATGGCTTTAGCGTGCGTTTGGTGATACGAGTCTAGTCTTCTCATCTGGTCACCTTCCACTCTTTCCCTCAGACCTCCCAAACAGAATTCGGTACCTTCTTTATGACGGCATTTTTCCTTCTGCGCCTACTGGTGTGCAAAAATTACGGACGAAAGTAATTTTCACATAATTCGCACTGCCAATAACACAGCTCGATCAAACGTGAACAGTAGAAAGAAAACTACTGCTACAGTATAGTACAGAAGGTAACTGAAAGAAATATGCAGCGAGACGAACAGAAATGATGCTTTCAGTCGAAGAAAATAATTATGCTCAAATCATCATTATTTATGAAGGTCTCGTGGACACTACTAAAGGCGGGTTATGTTTCTTAATCGGGTGTGTGATCGCCATAGACGGCAGTGCAAGCCTTGAAACGTGCTCCCAAGCTGACCACAGTGTTGGTAAAGCTGTCCTCACACTGGGCGTGTACCTCATCGCGAAGCACGCCAGACACGGTGCCCGTTGTGGTTGCTGCACGCTCAGAAACATGATACATCTCACGGAACGTGCTTCTCATCGTGATTTGCGACCTCAGCGCTCTCCATCGGTAGTTTTCGACTGCATCTGGTGCGCATCTCACACAGTTTGTTTGTGGAAATGGACGGACGTAGAATAGTTCCGTTAGTTTTGTTAGCGATAGGCGAACAAGAGTGCCGAAAATTACGAAGGAGGTTGTGGCCTCAACGATGGCTTAATACTGTATTGCTGATAGACAAAGTACATATTCTGTACAACGATATGAGGTAAATAGTAGTAGAAATTATTCATCAAATCAGTTGACTCTCCATGACATTTTCGGTGTTTATCTGATTACAATTGAAGCATAATGTCTAATATCAGTTTATACATGCATAATATTCATACACTCGATATTGTGTTGACCACCATCAGTCATCACATAGATTTCAAGAGCTATATTCATTTCGTAATTTCAGTTGAATGGAAGAGGAGATTTCTTCGAAGTTATTCACCGTCATCGAAAAAATATATTTACTGACACGATAAAAACACGAGGCAGTACATGAAACAAGAGACAGATACATATTTTTTACACAAGGCTTCATAACAACTTCTAGTGTGTCGACTGTGTTTACTTTCTGACGTAGAATGGCAGCCACGTTAAGGTATCTGGTTACTGGGGAAACATGCCAGTTTTAGGCCTACGCAACAAGAATTGCAGCAAATATATTATTTATAATAAATAACGTCGACTATTGCAGATAATACTTGTATTAAATTAATAATAAAGACATAGAATGTCTTACGAACAAAAGATAACAAAAGATTTGGTAGCAGCTATACACGAACCTATACCTTTCCCTTTATAGCTATAGACACTACCAATTGCGCTTTAGCTATACACTGCGGCAACGCCTGTTATATAGCGGCTAGTTGTAGTTGTTACCAAAAACATCGAAATGTTCGTGACCAATTTACTTCAGATTTTTGGGTGATACTCTAATAAACTTGTGGACGGACATAGGTTACACAAACTTTTAATATATATATATGATACACAAATGTATGTGTAATACAATGCCTCGAAAAGTTTTTGAGAGAAAGTGTCATATTTCTCCACTGTACTCTAGTAAACTTTCAGGTGGACACAGGCTACGTATTTTTAAAAAAATATATGGTAAATAAATATGTATGTAATATGCAATTGGAAAACTCTCAGATAGACATCGGCTGTAAATTTTTAAACATATGTGATGCATAAATATATATTTAATACATAAAAGGTAACGTTGTTTGCAGAAATCTTGAGAAGTTCTTGAGTGTTTTACTTCAAACTGTTGCACAAAATCTACTAACATATAGGTAGTCATATGCTACATACTTTTTAAACAATAATGCGCATATTTTCTGTTAAAATCTATTGTGAGAATAAATATGCTGCGGCATGAAAATGTAGAGCTCAGTTTCCAAACTTGCAGTCAGTTTTAACTTATATCAGGGCATTTAAATGATTAGACAAACTGTTTCTTTCACATGCTCTCTTTCCCCATATATATTAAACAAGAGTTATATATGCAACAGTGTGTTGTTTTGTGTTTTACATTGCAGTCAGGTTTCACAGGAAAGAGGAATGTTGTATTTTTAGCTTATCGAATTATTATTAGTTACTATACAGAATCAGAATCATCGAAAACTTTGCATTCCTACCCGTTCACAGATTGAAACTGCGAAGTACCGTCATTGAAGCCTCACAGACCCAGTGGAGAGGCCTCTCCTGTATCCCCTCTATTAATAGCGACAACCAATATATCCCTTCCTTTTAAGTGGCTTCATTCCCAGTAGAGGTTTAGTTTTCAGTAACAATAAACAAGGCTCAAGCACAAAGACAAAGGGGAAGAGGAAATGGACAGAGACTGTAAGGTGGCAGCTTGAATGAATGTTAATTTCGCACCTTGCATGAGATTTTATATGGCGTAACAAGTAGAAGAACATGTCACCTGACATACTTCGACGACAGCGAGCAGATTTGCCTATCAAAATGTACAGTATGTAATGTGAAGGGATGACACTCGATTCGAAGGTATTAACACTCTGAACCCAAATCCTGCATGTCAATGAGCAAAAGGTGAAAAAAGCTGCTGGAAGAAATGTTTTAGTTTGGGGGCAGATGCAAGTTGCACTGTCATGGTCTGTATACAGTGGAAGGATTCTAATAGGGTTGGTGACCCGCACTGAAAGAGACAAAGAACGTGCTGGGCGATACAGCGAGTGCACCTGGTAGCGGCCCAGCGCTGCTTGCGACGGAGAAATTCTTTAGAAAACTGAATTGGGGAATATCCAGATGGATACAAACAGACCAGTGACACAGCTGATCACGTGAAAGGCCCATGGGTGCGCTTGTGATGTACGCGTGTAACTTTTATGCTTCAGGAGTGGGCACAAAATGTCTGATTCGCTGAAATGAAATCGGAAGGAGTAAAAGGGGCGATATTTCGAAGCATCTTAAAGGTTTGCCGTTTGCGATTGGCAGGGATAGTTTCCAGACGATGAAGGGAACACTCCCATTGGTCTGAAAAATCCGTGACGTGAAGCACGAAAGGACACAGGTGGGGGACAGTTTGTTACGAAACATACAATACCGAAAACTTTGGGGACTCTTACTTGAACCAGCGTCAAGTGTAGAACAGGGCGCAACACGCTCTGTACGAAGCCAAATGAGGAATTTCTGTGTGAACACTGCTTTCATTTTGGCTGACATTCAGCTAGAAATTATCTGAAGAGTCGTTGAGCTCCAATAGCGGAGAAACGAAACAGCCATGTAGTTAATTGTTCTTGCGAGAACTGAGAGGGTGTTGAAGTATACACGCTGCTCCATCTGTGCACGTGTATATCGCCATATTTTCCAGACTAGGGATGAGTGCACGTTTTCTCGCCTAACTAGATACATAGGACAGTTTCAGCTGATAAAATCAGTAAAAATTTTCGTTAGCTTTTTATAGGATTTTCAGAGGGCAGAGCAGCCATGCAGCCAACAACACGGCGCAGCTAAAGGTAAATGCCGCTGGCAGTGGCATAAAGTTGTTGGATCACCAGTTTGCGTCCACGGTGAAAATGAGCAACCTTGAGTAATCTTTTGCTCATCTTGTCACAAAAACTAACCATCCTCTGTAGACTTGATTATCATCTTAAATAATACCGAACTTAGAACCGGAATCGGATGATTTGTCGTAATATTTGCCAACAAGTAAGAAACATCTTGTAGAGAACCTCTGCTTAAATATAAAAGCCGGCCGTTGTGGCCGAGCGGTTCTAGGCGCTTCAGTCCGGAACCGCGCAACCGCTACGGTCGCAGGTTCGAATCGTGCCTCGGGCATGGATGAGTGTGATGTCCTTAGGTTAGTTAGGTTTCAGTAGTTCTAAGTTCTAGGGGACTGATGACAACAGATGTTAAGTCCCATAGTGCTCAGAGCCATTTGAACCATTTTTAAATATAAAATTGTTGTGTTCAGTGGCATTTCTGCTAAACAGGACGTAATGAATTATATTGACAACTGTCCTGAGATTTTCATGTCAAAATCTATGTAAACTCGTCTGCTTCTTTGACAATAATAGAGAAATTAAACCAATTTTACAGCTAAACACCGATGTGCTCTATCATAGAATAAGCGGCCATTCCTAACCTCAGTCATTCATTCTAGTGACGCTAACGGACTCACAGGGTGAGTCAAAAGGAGTGGAGTGTTTGAAGACGGGGAAGGGGGGAAAATGGGTAGAGAAAAGGCTCAGCAGGAGATGGGCAGAGAGAGGGATGAGATGGAGATAGAGGGAGATTGGGTGTAAGAAAGGTGCAGGAGATAGACAGTGAGGGGTGGAGGAAAGGAGGATATGGACAAAGAGAGGGAGAGGGGAGATGGACAGAGAGAGGGGGGAGGGAAGGAGATTAGGACGAATATCCAATTCCTATACTTATTTAGCAACTGAGAAGTATTGCCAGCTTTGCTAATATGGTATTCAATAAGTGAAGGCGGTACCTACAGGTATCATTTGATATTTGACTATGACAAATTGCACCGAAAAAGATACGCCCATGACAGATCATGAACGTGCTACAGCACTACACGGTTTATTTTTGTAGCACGCAAGTCATAATACTAAAAGCATCAAATATACGAAGACTTTAAGTACTGATATATGGTTACCTGTCGTTTTATTATAACAAATCGTGCATAAAACGAGGCGTTTACAAAAGTTCTTCAGTGTACTGTTGCTTTGATGCGGCTTATGTTTATACCACGTATGTCGCAACAAAGAAAAAAGCTCTAAATACGGAGTTAAGCAATATGGCGACTCGAAAATTTTGCTTGTGACGTAAAACAGATTCCGCAACTCAATGGCCACGTTCCAATCGACGAGGCAACAGTATGACGTGCCAGATGCTTCATTTCACGCTTTGCAAATGTAGTGGAATGTGGAATTCCACGTTGTGACGTCACCAGCTTCTCGTCCACGTACGTTTCCATGTTCCGTGAGAGGACAGCTTAATAACTTCTAGTGGCAGGGCTTTCCATTCCTCCACCAGAATTGTTGGCAATTGCTGAACGGTCGCTAGTGCATGTGGACCTGCTGTGCTTCGTCTAACTCATGTGCTCGCTGGGATTTAATTCGGGGAAACTGGTAGCCTGTTCCAGTCGCCGAATATACTATCGCTCCTAGAGCTCCTACATGTGCACTGTTTGATGCGGTCGCACATTGTCATGAAAAAAAATGAAGTAAGTTGGCTAAGGAGTGCATCGTGATCAAAGATTTGTAGATCAGGATGCCCATGCAACATTACATCTCACACTAGGACCAACATAACGTTTAAGAGCATTACGTGTTCCCACCTCTCGCTTTATGAGGGTATGTCCATATGTCCAGAATCACTGCTCAGACCGAATCAACTCTCATCCCGGGAGAGAACGTGGTCCCACTCCAGTCTGTATGTTCTTCGCACCATCGCAAAAGGCGCCCCCGTTGTGCTAGTGTCATTGGAACATAATGTACTGCCAGTCGGGACAAGACACAACTCTAATGCAGTTGCCGTCGCCTGGGAAAAATGATATTGCCTGCCATGTAGTCTCGTCATACGTGGTTGCCATTGCACCTACTTTTTGACATGGGTTCTTTCTTATCTTCTGCACAATGTAACGGCCATCTGTTGCTGCAGTTGATCTTAGTCGACAACTTCCTCCACTTCCGGCATCAGTACCTGTTGTTCGCGACTCTCTTCATGCATGTGAAACAAAACGTGAGCAATTTCAAACTCGTGGGCTACACTCGTCCTGTTTCGTCCAAATGTTTCTTCCCCACGTGAAGTCATCCAGATGTTGTCTCAGGTTGTAATGAAGGACACCATCACAGTGCACCCCAACTGCTCTTTAATTGAGACACACAGTCTTCTTCCGGTTCTTTCAGCTGCCTTGTGCAGTGGAACCAGTCCCATTTGGCGCTACAGTCACGCTGATCTCATGATGGTATGGGGCGAGATGGAACCTCTCAGTCCTCGCCTTCATACGCCCACGCCACGCGGTGTCCATCTCCGGCCAGTTTATACACTCCAACAACTTCCAACACCGTCATTCTGCTACGTGACACGCCAATACCATTTCTACGTCGACATTTTTTATCAATATTAAAGTACAGACTTTTACAATTTTTTGCTTGTCTTTGTTAACTTTTTTTTTAAGTAGACGATCATTATTTGTTTCGAGTATTTGATCTTACTCCAGCACAAAAATTTTATAAGATAAGAGAGTATCAAATAAGAAAATAAAAAAATTCTTAATTTGATACAAGCGATTATATTATACACACTAAAGGATAATTACAAAATACAGTGTGAATTTGCGTACGTTGTATTGGCCATTGTCCCAGCGTCTCTAAATTCTCGGTATACCATCTCTGTAATACATTTTCCGTCACGCTGTTTGCGACCAACAGTTTATACACAGGTATCCTCTGAGCTGTGAAAGTATGGCTCATTCTGGGCTTTAGTAACTTCCTCCCAGATAGCCCCACGAAACAGGGAGCAATACTTGAACTCGTTAGTGTCGTGTAGTATCTGTACATATATCGTACAATCGACAGTAGTGACCACTTCTACAACGCGTTCTTGTTTGTCTCAACATAAATAAAAATCATCACGAAAAGGAGCGAGAAGCTGGAACCATGACTGTACATGTTTTTGGACAGTGCACTGACCTGATCCAGGCTAGGATCTTTCTGAATGATGTCAATTGCTCACTACAGTGCTATGTAGGATGCTAACCCTGTTAAGAAATGTGCGAACCCCTCCCCACCCCCTAAAGACTCCAGAACTCACATATGTATTTCATGGACAGTGTTCTTCCAACAGGGCAAGTAAAGCATGTCTAATGCTATTACAAACAGCCTGAATTTCTTGAGATTCTCAGGTGTCAAGTAACTTACGAGAATGAGACCAGGCAACGTCCCTGTCAATCGTCGATATTTCAACATATGAACATTCCGTCATTTTTAGGCGTAAATGCGAAAAGTGGTAGTTATGAAAAACTAGACCCTCAGTGGGCGGGTCTGCGCTAATCAGGAATCGGAAGATGTAGTCACATCGTAAAAGGACTCACGCCATCTCTTAGCCCTCTGTTTTATCACTGAGGCAGGATTACAACAAAAATTTCCGTCCCTGTTCATAAAGGCCACTGCCTAGTTTAATTTTAAAAGCTTCCTTAATAACGCTGTCCCTGTGACTCGGCTTGTACGCCAGAATCTCTGTGTTGTTGTATTCCATCAGACAGTCTGTGCCAAGAGTCTGCAAGCCCAGAATTTCACGACTGCTTTAAGCGTGTGCGATGCTTAATCTCTATGCACCGACCCTCAGCTGTACAGATGGTCTGACGGATGTTGATATGCTATGGAAGATACAGTAATGACCACTTTACGCAAGCCAAGATAATCCCTTTACACAACCCAAAAGATAATGGCCGAAAATCGCATTTCACAACTTGTTTCCTCAGAATGCGATAAACTGTATTCGAAACACCACCTGCGTATAGCAGGTAATCACTGAACGTTGGCCTCACTTCACTATTATCATTAGCCTCTCGATTCACGGGTGGTCTACAGTGCAACGCGCATCTGACCTGTTTCTCACAATACCTGTTCAGGCGAAAGGTTACTTCAAAATGGGCTAATCCAGCTGACTAACTTACACAGTTTCAGATGGCTTGGATCCTATGATCCAAGGTGCGAGGTACCCCTTCACTTTGATCAGCCTGAAGTTAGAAGTGAGTGTGAGCAGGCTTCCTGGAGGCGGCATATCCCAACGTACTGTCACCCTCTTCCTGATTAACACATCAAGACAGCATCCTTTTCTACTTCCATATTATGGTGAATATTCGGATAGACTCAACAGAGATGTTTTAAAAAGCTGCGCAAATTCTCATTTCCACGAGGCCAAATAGCTAAAGTATCGTCTACATATCTCAAAAAAAGTATGAAAGTTCCATGGCGAGTTCATCGAAATCATCAATAAAAAGACTGACGGCTATAGGAGACAACTGGCTTCCATCGCAATTTCATGTGTCTGCCCATAGAATTGGTTTGAGTAAAAAGTAAGTGGATGTCAACATACAGGGTTAGTCCTTGATGATTTTAAAACTTTCGGGGATAATGGAGACGGGTAGGCCCTAAATGTGTCAATTTGAGGTAAGGGAAGCTGGTCCGAAAACGACCGAGACGAAAGTTAAAAGCGAAAATCTTTCTGATACCTCTGACAGGGGGAATACAAGTATCAGTACTCTTGTTGCTAATATGTATACCTTACGAGCTATGGCCATTTGATCTTCGCTAAAGTGAAACACATCTCTATTACCGAACAAGTACTTCTTAAAATATGCATTTTAGAGACCATATTTATAGGACTTTTCTTTCTTCTTTTTGTCCATACTACCATTTTTTAAAGTTGCCTGCACTACAATTTTAGCAACAACAATATCGGTAGATGTATTTCACAGTCGAAGGTATCGGAAAGAATTTCGATTACAACTTTCGACTCCGTCGTTTGCAGATCGGGGTGCCTTACCTCAAACTGGTACATTTTCCCTTCTCCACCATCCCTGAAAGTTTGTAACATCATCAAGAAATCACCCTGTATGTCGAACTCTGTATCAATAGCAAATCTGACAGTCATTCAAAAGCAATCCCTGTTATAGAAGCATTAAATCTGTTCGGTTCCTAAAGTTGCGTACACAGTGACATACCAGAAGACTGAACAGAGCAGCGAAGTGCATTGATACACAGTACGTCGCTGGAATAGGCCTGAGAGGAGTCATTTCCTTATGGATCTGCAGAAGGCCTTATAGTGTAGGAGGGTTACCAAACTAAGAGTTAAGGCTTCTGACAGTATCTTCCGACTAGGAAATTTTCTTCAGGAAGGTGTTGGTACGTTAGTATCCCTCTCAACCAATTTAGGTGAGTCAGCACTCAACTATGATATAAAAAGTCAGATAGTAAACTCTGCCTTTCATGAACATAATCCCATTTTTCCAAGACAACGGAATCATTTCCCTTGCCCGTATGTAAGACAACTATATCAGGATGCGCGAGACGGATCTTTCTGCTGTTGAAGTGTTACTCTTGGGCGAACGTGCCCCCTTTAAAACACAACATACTTCTCTCCTAGTTAAAGGTAGCTTAGAGACAATCTGTTCGACAAAACTTATAAGATCAACAACTGGGAAAAGTTTGGAAATCGGTGCATTTCCCTACCACGAAAAAGGTGGGTCTTCTAATGATTTCTCCTTGAGACTGATCATAGAAAGTCGAAACGTAATTTAACACAGGGAGGCATGGAAACGTTCAAACTTTGGCGAAAGTTGGGCTCACCTAAATTCTAGAGCAGCTCTTCCTTTCAGTCTGCGGTCTTTTGTTTCTGAACAAGATTTTGAAAATATGCGACATTGCCTTTCTCAAACATGATAAAGATGCAACAGCATTAATTCACGGATATTAACACAAGAAATTAGTACATTTCTTGAGATGCTTAAAACATGCTAAAAATACAGTTTACCTATGTTATGGCATTCAATTATATAAGTATGTGTTTCTTCACAAGGAAACCAAAATCCTAGTGTCAGGGAATTTAAAATGTGTGGTAGGTCTAACACGAATTCAGAAAAGAGAGAAAACGCTTGTGTAGAAGGATTTCTCGCATGCTCACCTTACAGACCTTCTCATATTTCTCTACGTAACTGGTATTCTGTCACTTATCTGCGGGTAATAATCATTGAACAAGAATTAATTGCGTTTTTCCACTAGTATCGAAATACGACTATGTTCATAATAATCATCATGCGATAAATAACCTTACGTGAAACTATCTCTACACCTACATCTACATCTACATTGATACTCCGCAAGCCACCCAACGGTGTGTGGCGGAGGGCACTTTACGTGCCACTGTCATTACCTCCCTTTCCTGTTCCAGTCGCGTATGGTTCGCGGGAAGAACGACTGTCTGAAAGCCTCCGTGCGCGCTCTAATCTCTCTAATTTTACATTCGTGATCTCCTCGGGAGGTATAAGTAGGGGGAAGCAATATATTCGATACCTCATCCAGAAACGCACCCTCTCGAAACCTGGCAAGCAAGCTACACCGCGATGCAGAGCGCCTCTCTTGCAGAGTCTGCCACTTGAGTTTATTAAACATCTCCGTAACGCTATCACGGTTACCAAATAACCCTGTGACGAAACGCGCCGCTCTTCTTTGGATCTTCTCTATCTCCTCCGTCAGACCGATCTGGTACGGATCCCACACTGATGAGCAATACTCAAGTATAGATCGAACGAGTGTTTTGTAAGCCATCTCTTTTGTTGATGGACTACATTTTCTAAGCACTCTCCCAATGAATCTCAACCTGGTACCCGCCTTACCAACAATTAATTTTATATGATTATTCCACTTCAAATCGTTCCGCACGCATACTCCCAGATATTTTACAGAAGTAACTGCTACCAGTGTTTGTTCCGCTATCATATAATCATACAATAAAGGATCCTTCTTTCTATGTATTCGCAATACATTACATTTGTCTATGTTAAGGGTCAGTTGCCACTCCCTGCACCAAGTGCCTATCCGCTGCAGATCTTCCTGCATTTCGCTACAATTTTCTAATGCTGCAACTTCTCTGTATATTACAGCATCATCCGCGAAAAGCCGCATGCAACTTCCGACACTATCTACTAGGTCATTTATATATATTGTGAAAAGCAATGGTCCCATAACACTCCCCTGTGGCACGCCAGAGGTTACTTTAACGTCTGTAGACGTCTCTCCATTGATAACAACATGCTGTGTTCTGTTTGCTAAAAACTCTTCAATCCAGCCACACAGCTGGTCTGATATTCCGTAGGCTCTTACTTTGTTAATCAGGCGACAGTGCGGAACTGTATCGAACGCCTTCCGGAAGTCAAGAAAAATAGCATCTACCTGGGAGCCTGTATCTAATATTTTCTGGGTCTCATGAACAAATAAAGCGAGTTGGGTCTCACACGATCGCTGTTTCCGGAATCCATGTCGATTCCTACATAGTAGATTCTGGGTTTCCAGAAATGACATGATACGCGAGCAAAAAACATGTTCTAAAATTCTGCAAGAGATCGACGTCAGAGATATAGGTCTGTAGTTTTGCGCATCTGCTCGACGACCCTTCTTGAAGACTGGGACTACCTGTGCTCTTTTCCAATCATTTGGAACCCTCCGTTCCTCTAGAGACTTGCGGTACACGGCTGTTAGAAGGGGGGCAAGTTCTTTCGCGTACTCTGTGTAGAATCGAATTGGTATCCCATCAGGTCCAGTGGACTTTCCTCTATTGAGTGATTCCAGTTGCTTTTCTATTCCTTGGACACTTATTTCGATGTCAGCCATTTTTTCGTTTGTGCGAGGATTTAGAGAAGGAACTGCAGTGCGGTCTTCCTCTGTGAAACAGCTTTGGAAAAAGGTGTTTAGTATTTCAGCTTTACGCGTGTCATCCTCTGTTTCAATGCCATCATCATCCCGTAGTGTCTGGATATGCTGTTTCGAGCCACTTACTGATTTAACGTAAGACCAGAACTTCCTAGGATTTCTGTCAAGTCGGTACATAGAATTTTACTTTCGAATTCAATGAACGCTTCACGCATAGCCCTCCTTACGCTAACTTTGACATCGTTTAGCTTCTGTTTGTCTGAGAGGTTTTGGCTGCGTTTAAACTTGGAGTGGAGTTCTCTTTGCTTTCGCAGTAGTTTCCTAACTTTGTTGTTGTACCACGGTGGGTTTTTCCCGTCCCTCACAGCTTTACTCGGCACGTACCTGTCTAAAACGCATTTTACGATTGCCTTGAACTTTTTCCATAAACACTCAACATTGTCAGTGTCGGAACAGAAATTTTCGTTTTGATCTGTTAGGTAGTCTGAAATCTGCCTTCTATTACTCTTGCTAAACAGATAAACCTTCCTCCCTTTTTTTATATTCCTATTAACTTCCATATTCAGGGATGCTGCAACGGCCTTATGATCACTGATTCCCTGTTCTGTACATACAGAGTCGAAAAGTTCGGGTCTGTTTGTTATCAGTAGGTCCAAAATGTTATCTCCACGAGTCGGTTCTCTGTTTAATTGCTCGAGGTAATTTCCGGATAGTGCACTCAGTATAATGTCACTCGATGCTCTGTCCCTACCACCCGTCCTAAACATCTGAGTGTCCCAGTCTATATCTGGTAAATTGAAATCTCCACCTAAGACTATAACATGCTGAGAAAATTTATGTGAAATGTATTCCAAATTTTCTCTCAGTTGTTCTGCCACTAATGCTGCTGAGTCGGGAGGTCGGTAAAAGGAGCCAATTATTAACCTAGTTCGGTTGTTTAGTGTAACCTCCACCCATAATAATTCACAGGAACTATCCACTTCTACTTCACTACAGGATAAACTACTACTAACTGCGACGAACACTCCACCACCGGTTGCATGCAATCTATCCTTTCTAAACACCGTCTGTACCTTTGTAAAAATTTCGGCAGAATTTATCTCTGGCTTAAGCCAGCTTTCTGTACCTATAACGATTTCAGCTTCGGTGCTTTCTATCAGCGCTTGAAGTTCCGGTACTTTACCAACGCAGCTTCGACAGTTGACAATTACAATACCGATTGCTGCTTGGTCCCCGCATGTCCTGACTTTGCCCCGCACCCGTTGAGGCTGTTGCCCTTTCTGTACTTGCCCAAGGCCATCTAACCTAAAAAACCGCCCAGCCCACGCCACACAACCCCTGCTACCCGTGTAGCCGCTTGTTGCGTGTAGTGGACTCCTGACCTATCCAGCGGAACCCGAAACCCCACCACCCTATGGCAAAATTCTTAACTGCAAATGCGGAGCAATGTATCAGGATTAGAAACCTCATCCGGAAGTTCGTAATTGGAAGCGTACGCTCGTATAATTTAATTATCATAGAACTGCTTCCTTATTTCCACCGCAGTCCAGTATCTCGCAGATAATCTTAATGCTTAAGCGTGCAGGTGTGTAGACTGATACACAGCATATAGCTGTGAAGGAATTCTAAAGATGTATCTCAAAACGACCTTGTGATGATCCGTTGTATATCGAAATATCATGAATGGATTCCAAGGAATGAGTAACACAGTTACAAAATCATTATAAATTTTGCCAACTGCGCTACCCGGTCACACTGACGGATCCACCAAAATTTTTAGTTGCTACACGCCCGGAACCCCCTGCCCCCTCCTCCTCAAAGAGGAAAAGACGTCGTCTTAGAGTCCCATAAACCAAAAATATTTGAGAAGGTCGATTTACTAGGTTTCTTTTAATTTACTTAATTAACAAGAAGTTCATCGCAACCCGGTTCTGTATAAATGCCTCATGAACGTAGAACTCTCCGTCCAACTTCTGAATTGAAACAGATTGAACACGACATATGATGAATTGAAAAAGAATGGAGTTACGTAGAACGACATTCAGAGTTTCTTACCTAAAGGAAGTTCATAAAATTCTTAACTACAAAGGCGGAGCAATGTATCAGGATTAGAAACCTCATCCGGAAGTTCGTAATTGGAAGCGTACGCTCGTATAATTTAATTATCATAGAACTGCTTCCTTATTTCCACCGCAGTCCAGTATCTCGCAGATAATCTTAATGCTTAAGCGTGCAGGTGTGTAGACTGATACAACCCTAAAATTAAAATTAGGTCACGTAGCAGTTGTTAAGGTGGAAAGCGTTCGTCTCCTCTATGCAGCTTCTGTTTGGTGTGAAGATGACACTGAGGGATGAGTATTACAATGTACGGATGTTCTGACAACGAACCCAACGGTGAAATACAGAGATTAAAAGCTCTGAGAAACGCAAAGTGAACGCTGCGCAGTCGCGGGAGCAAGTAGTAATTCATAATATTGTTGTCAATAACGCTTCCTCGATACATATATTATCGATTATGGTTTGAGAACATCACGGCTGCTTTCTTAGATATCACTGAAGAAACAACAGCAACCGGCTACACTTTCTGAATGAATGATGTGTTCCAATGAAACTAATTTGTGTGTTGGGTCATTGTCAGACAGCAGCGAAGATTTCCGATACGAATTTCACAGTCTTATCCTACAGAATAAAAAATGTCCGTGATTTTGTAGTTAACATAAACTTTTAAATTATGTGCACTGTCTGTGCATTTTATTTACTTGAGGAAAAGTTCTCCATTTTACATTACAGAATAGGCGTCTGCTTCATTGATACGTGACATACTGAACCATTAGTTAGACTAAAGATACGACGGCGGACACATGTGTTGGCATCTGATTGTGATATGAGTGTACGAAAGGACAGGATAGTACAGTAATGAAACGCTTTTGCAGTTTTGATGTCTATGACAGCAAATATTCTTGTCTTAGTCGAGGTCATCATGAAAGCTATCGCTACATTTTATTTTAAAACATAGTGGCAACATCTAATGAAGGTTTTTTATTTTATTTTTCGTTTTATTTTCTTTTTTCAATTTTTCAGGATAATGTTTTGTTTGTCTTCTTGATTAAGTAGATAAGCAAACATATTCTCTCTTTCGGTATAAAATTGTAGGAGTTGGATGAAATTTTGTAGGTGCATTTGGTTTCTTTAACTGATCAATCAAGATGTAGTCAGGTTTGTGATGTTTCTGTATGTTTTTAGTTCTTCCGACAAATTCATAGTATTCCTTTCCCAGAAAGGTGCAGTATTTCAAATTCTCTTCAATGCTGTTCTCTGTGTACACATTTTGGCCTATGTGAGCAACAAAAATTGATTAAGCTATATAGTCTAAGTGCTCCTACTCTGCTCTATTTCCCCCGAAATGATCCTAACAGTTTTCGACTGTAAATTGTGCAAGTGTTTTGCAAGGAATCTCTTTCTACTAAAGGGAAATTTCCAACTATTCTTCCAATTACTCATACGAGTTACACACAACTGAATCCGCGAGTTCGTTCCATTTCATAACCGACATACTTTTACTTTCACGTTACTTAAAGCGGCGAATGAACCTAGGTGTAAATCTTTCGTCATATTGGCCAAAGCTATTACTTTTTGTCACTTTCATTAGCTGACAGTAAGAGCTAGTTCTCAGACCTAGCACCATACAGATATTGTATCAACGTATAAATTAATATTACTGCACACTCTGTAAGGCAATATTTCCTCGTAGATCATTACGTCATCTATGGTAGCTTGAGACTTGCATGTAAGACCATAAGGCAAGTCACTATTACATGTATTAACAGGGGGGAAGTTTTTACAGTTCCCAGGGGCCATATTCGACTTACTTCATAGTCTGTAAAAGGTTCTCTGTGGAGGATAGTGAACCGTGTGCTCGACGAAAAGAGGTACTCACTGCTGTCACAAACTAAGCCCAGTAGATCTACTGAGGATTTCATCTTTAGAAGGCTCCGGATCGCTGCAAAACTGAGCGACTTTCGAAAATATAGAACAGTAACTTCAGTTTTTGGTTTTTATATTATCTGTTTATTTTCAAACCATATTAATTTCCATGGCGGGCGTCATTTTGTCTCCGTTATGTCATTGGGTTTGAACTGAGACGTCAGTAACAAGGGAGGGGAGTACTGTATTGCCTGTTCTCCTGACCATTTTTTTATTTTTTTAAATTTTTTATTATTTATTTATTTATTTTGAGATGTGTGTGTTCTTCGCCTTCTTCCAATGGTTATGAGCAACTCTTCGTTGAATGCGCCTGCGGTAAATTGTGATTAAGAGTATAGTTAATTCATTTTCGAGATTATTTACAAATGTTGAAACGGACGGTTTGGGCTCGTAAGAGCTTTCTAGTTTCTGGGATCTGATTCGATTTTGGACATTACTAGCTATTTCATCTACTTAATCCATGGTTAATATGGTGTGGTAATTAAATAGTGAGAGCTTTCCTTGAACCAGCTGTGTGAAGAAACTGTAAAAACTACTGAATATTCTTCATGGAGTATTTACTTTGTCTTTTCCGGTTCTATTAGGAAATGTTGTCAGGCTGACGAAACAATTTTTCAATACTATATTTCAATGACTGTCTTAGTCGATCAGGGACGGCTTCCGGCGTACTAGGTGTCCACAATCAATTGAAAAGTCATCAAAGTATTGATCATTAATGTGATACTGGCAGTCGGAGTATATGTATCTTCTTTCAATATCGTCGAGGAAATTCAGGAACAATATCTAGACCCTAATTTATCTTCCACAGAGAGTTTTGGCACACGACGCAATAGTTTTCGAGAGCTTACCGTATTTGCTTTATCAAGTAAGTGTGCGTTAGTTACATGTCCGCATCTACGATCATTCTGGTCTACAAGGATCCATTAAATTATAGGTTCGTAGATATTTGTCGATAATAGAGACCTTCTTCCGATTTTGCTTCCATTTATATTGCGGATGGTCCGATGTAAATGCCCAATTAACTCTTACATTTTCGAGGAAATACATTATGCACCTTTGTCTTAGGTTTTCCTTCAGCTAAAATTTCCAAACGAGAAAACAAGGGCAACAAACTCAGTGTGTTAGATTTTCTTGTCAGTCCTAGTTGTGGGTCACCAATATGGTAATAGCGAAAAGCCATGATGCCTTGCCCCAGCGCTTCATGGCGAAGCAATAAAATAAATACTCTCGTGCCTTTAATTCAACAAAATATTTCAGTCAGAACCACTTATGTTCATAGTAACTATTCAGTTGGCAAGTATTTTTTTGCATTAGTAACTTATTTTCACATCACAGAAGATAAGTTTCCCTCGAGATCCTCAGGAGCTATGACATTGAGATACTTTGTTTTGTGATAGCGTGGCGGTACCATGTCACAAAAACGACAAATGATAGATCTGTGGACGAATGAATGAACGTACAGTCTTGTGCAGGTCAGGTGAAATCTAAATGTACTTCCTGGGAACCAAACTTGGGTTCAGTACAGAGAAAGTTAATCAATGACTAACAGTATAGCATTTCATAACCTATAATGTTGCGTTTAAGTATGTGTGTCTGTGACGAACCATACCTTAGAATAATGAGACTGCGTAATATTATTTTCATTGGGGCTCATTCACTCTGAAAAAAGGTCAGCTTTTATATGGAATTCAGTGACCACTGAAAGCAGCAGCATAAGTATACAAATACATCATATTTTACAGAAACCATACAGGTTCTTCTAAGATTTTCCATACAGTGGAATCTTCACTTCATTGTATGATTCGTATTTGTGTATCACACGTGACAAATTGTGACGGTATAAAATCGGTGAACCTGTCAACCCCCGGCCACGCAAGTTTTTGGAGCCGATGTTGAAAATGTTTAATAAAAATTAGGAATTTACACATGAAATACGCAGATGTACGTCTTTTTATTTTGACAATCGATTTCGATCACAGTCTCACCATCTTCGGTTTATCTGTGCCAGCGGAGAACAATAATATGTCACGTACATACACAAACTGAACATTGTGCCTTACAAAACATTTTCCATCAAATATACATGCAGCAGATACAGAGGTGACAGAAGTCTGGAATACCTCCTAATATCATGTCGGGCCTCCTTTTTCTCGGTATAGTGATGCAACTCGACGTGTCATGGACTCAACAAGTCGTTGGAAGTCTCCTGCAGAAATACTGAACCATGCTGCCTCTACCGTCGTCCATTACTGCGAAAATCTTGCCTGTGCAGAATACTGTGCACGACCAGATCTCTCGATTGTGTCTCATAGATGTTCGATGGGATTGACGTCGGTGGACCTGGGTGGCCAAATCATTAGCTCGAATTGTTCAGAATGCCCCACAAACCAATCGGGAACAATTGTGACCCGCGTGAAATAGCGCATTGTCATCCATAAAAATTCCAACACTTTTTGGGAACATGATGTCCACGGATGGCTGAAAACGGTCTCCAGTTAGCCGAACATAACCATTTCCAGTCAACTATCGGTTCAGTTAGACCAAAGGACTCAGTCAATTTCATGTAAACACAGCCTACTTCCAGTCAACTATCGGTTCAGTTAGACCAGAGGACTCAGTCAATTTCATGTAAACACAGCCTACACCATTATGAAGTCACCACCAGCTTCCATAGTGCCTTGTTGACAATTTACGTCCATGGCTTCGTACGTTCTGCGCAAAACTCAAATTCTACCATCAGCCTTTACTAATTAAAACCACGACTCGTCTGACCAGGCAACGGTTTTCGAGACGTCTAGAGTACAACAGATATGATCACGAGCCCAAGAGAGGCGCATCAGGCAGTGTGCTATTAGCAGAGACACTCGTGTCGGTCAATTGCTGCTATTGCCCATTACAGCCATATTTCGCTGTACTGTTCTAACAGATGCGTTAGTAGTACGTCCCACATTGATTTCTGCAGTTATTTCAAGCAATGTTGCTTGTCTGTTAACACTGACAACTCTACGCAAACGCTGCTGCTGCTCTCTGTCGTTAAGTGAAGGCCATCGGCCGTTGCGTTGTTCATGGTGAGAGCTAATGCCTGACATTTGGTGTGCTCGTCACACTCTTTACATTGTGGATCTCGGAATAATGAATTCCCTAAATATTTACGAAATGGAATATACCATGCGTATAGCACCAACCACCAATCCGCGTTCGCCGGCAGTTGTGGCCGAGCGGTTCTAAGCGCTTCAGTCCAGAACTGCGCTGCTGCGACGGTCGGGGGTTCGAATCCTGCCTCGGGGATGGATGTGTCTGATGACCTTAGGTTAGTTAGGTTTAAGTACTTCTAAGTTCTAGGGGATTGATGACCTCAGATCTTAAGTCCCATAGTGCTCAGAGCCAATCCGCGTTCAAAGTCTGTTAACTCCCGTCGTGCGGCTATTATCACGTCGGAAACATTTTCGCATGAATCCCCTGAGTACAAATGACACCTACGTTAATGCACTGCTCTTTCATACCTTGTCTACGCGATACTATCGCCATTTGTATATACGCATATCGATCGTTATTCCATGACCTATGTCACCTCAGTGTGCAAAGAGATCACTTAAGTTGACAAAGGATATACTTAAAAGTTGCTGTAATTGGATATGGACGCACAATTCACAACTGCCGGCCGGAGTGGCCGAGCGGTTCTAGGCGCCACAGTCTGGAACCGCGCGACCGCTACGGTCGCAGGTTCGAATCCTGCCTCGGGCGTGGATGTCTGTGATGTCCTTAGGTTAGTTAGGTTTAAGTAGTTCTAAGTTCTAGGGGACTGATGACCACAGCAGTTAAGTCCCATAGTGCTCAGAACCATTTGAACCATTTTTAAATTCACAACTGAAATATGTAATGAAAATCTTCAAAAGCTCCATTTTGGGACCACTTGTGAATACAAAAGTACATATTTAATAATATCACAAATTATTCCTAAATGGGGCATTTAAAGAATTCGGTTTCTAATTAATATAGTTGTAAGCACTTATTATATAGATATATTGTTCACCTTCAGTACAGATGGCCTAAGGATGGAAGACTGTAACCTTCTGCACAGAGTAGTATGAAAGCGAAGAATAAAATGTTTTGAGATGTCTCGAGCCGCGAGTGGGCAGACAAAATCCCAGGGAGGGGACATCAGAACCTAAGTGAACATGCCTGTCCGGTTTATTGCTCCTATGACGGCGAGTCTCATTGCGCCTTTATCTGAAAAGTAATATAATGATGTTTCGGTATTTGTTGATGACACGAGGGCAGCAGCTAAGTTAGGGAAATGGTTAGAGGAAACGCGTCTGTACATGGTTAAATTACGATTGGTGGGTGACACTAAAACGTAGGGCTGTACTATGAAACGCTTAGGAAGGCATAGACATTTCACCAGATGCTTGTAGGCCTTGTGGATTTTCGTAGAACAGTTTTTGCTACATATCCAGCAGTACCGAGAGAAGCAGCATTACCACGTTAGAGAAACAGCATAACCATGTTATGCACAATATTACAGCTACCAGTACCGTAGCGATTCTTATTGCCATTTGGGAAATCTGCTTTTTTTGAAAGCGAAAGCGGAACGACACCCAGAGCTAACCGTGCATCGGTTACCTATTGCCTGGTTTAGTAATGCGACAGAAAGTAATACGGAGTAATTAAGTCGAGTCGTAGATCCATGTGATGGTGAATAAAAGATAAGTCATCAAGGAATTAGTGTAACAGACTAAGGAATTATGCGTAAGAGACAATTCTTCGTGAAATAAGCGTTAATTGGAGGGCAAAGATACCCAGTGATGGGCGAAATAATTATGAAGATGTGAATATTGAAATCAGCAGGAGAGAGGATCTGAGTGCACAAATTCGGGAGGTTTTATAAATGATGAAGAAATGTTGCACAGTGAAGAACAAATTTTTTTGAGCAGTTTGGAACGACATCCATGATAGCGTGCTGCGTGGAATGCAATCGCTGCCTAACAGATATAAACACTCGAGGAAGCCGGAGCACAAACAAGTGAGGAATACATTGTCACAGACTGTGCAACTGGGAGCATTAAAAACAGCTGATTCAGCACCATAATGCTTTTTATGGAGCAATAATTCTTTTAACAAGGCAGCGTGGAGTAACTACAATCAATGATTATGGGCGAACGCCTTTCTGGCTGCTAACTCTGTACAAAAGAATGGTCTTAAACTAAACATTAATTCAGTAAAGTACACTGACAGGCTTTGAAAGCTGGAGCACATGTGGTCACCATTATGGGGGGAGCCACTTCACTGACCACTATACAGCCGTCTCCTTTCTACTCCTCAGGGTCAGAGTTTAATATTTCCGTCTTCATAACTGGCACCAACAGAAAACCAGATCCGTAAGTTTAGATTGGTCTGGTGATATACGACGAAGCGTGGGTACGGCTTCCAGTTTGGAATTTGTTTCGAAGTGTCCACAGCTGTGAGCTGCCATTCCGTCCGGTCTGACTGAAAATGAGGACTAGACAGATCTTCTGTGGATGTGCAATAGATCTGCCTCACTATAAGCAGGGCACCGAGTGCTACTACTCCTTGGTAGTGCATGTACAGTTTTATTGGCTGTATGCTGGGCCACCCCTCGGGCTTTCACGACGCTGTTGGGACTTTCGCATCCTTGCCATCACGACAACTGTCATCAGGGGTATGCAGATTTCTGGAGCCAGGCATAAGTGCAGTAGGCTCAACGAGAACACTGAAGCTTCGGCGGATATCCACACTTAGGGTACGAGCCGACCGCCGCTCCACCCGGCAGGAGGCCACGGAACCGTCTGTGGGCAACACCAGGAGCTTCGATACCACATTCTGTGACAGATGATGACGTGCCACTGAGCACGTTCCTGCAATATGGATGTATCACAGCTGCTACTATGCTGTCATGAAAAGGAGACTGAATCACTGTAAAATCCTCGTCAATAAATGGATGTTAATTAAATGCTGTCTCGTTGCCGCCTTAGGAGTGATACAGTTCTCGCTGCTAGACCGTCATGAATCCTCGTTGCAACAGGCTTAGCCACATGACAGACAACACAGGAGACTTGTGCAGAGATTTTGATGGCGAGGATTACGTAGGTATCTAATGTTCAAATGGCTCAAATGGCTCTGAGCACTATGGGCTTTAACTTCTGAGGTCATCAGTCCCCTAGAACTTAGAGCTACTTAAACCTAATTGACCTAAGGACATCACACACATCCATGCCCGTGGCAGGATTCGAACCTGGGACCATAGCGGCCGTGCGGCTCCAGACTGTAGCGCCTAGAACCTCTCGGCCACCACGGCCGGCTATGTGATGTAGGGGAGCAGGAAACAGCCTAGATAACAACTTAGAACATAGCATTAACAGTGACCTGGAGAAAGTAGGAGCACCAACACCACAAACTCGTGTGCATTTTGTCAACGTTTTGCAGTGACATGACCAGCTGTTAGCTATGTGAACAAAGACCTGAGCGAGTTGCTTTTCACTGAAACAACGTCTTGTATCTGAGCCGTGTCTGTTTGTGCGATTGGGAGATGGGGATACACTAATCATGGCATGCTTCTAAATGGGAGGAGGAAGGAAGGATTAACTGAGTATTCCGCAGAAAGTGTAAGGAGAGCAGAAGCTCACAAGACAAAATTCCTGTGATTACTGGAATCAAAGTCACACTTTTTTATGTTAGAATCAGGTTACGGACAAACAGTACTGAAAGAAGTTAGAGAAATACAAGTCCATATATGTGTAACAGATTCTAGAAAAATAAAATTAATTTGTTTCATGAGATCATTAGAGGGTTGAAAAACCGGATACATGCGTTTATCGTATGCACAGAAGATGTGGAAAGTTCTGAAGGGGTAGCTGTTCTGTGCCTCTCTGAACACCATTTAACCACAGGGATGGAGAAGTTAAATATCAGGGATTATAGACTTGCATCATTTTTATGTAGAGTTAACATGGAGAAAGGTGGATCTGCAACATATGTAAGGTTGGACACATAGTCAAAAACGTGGAAACAAATATTTTTGTGTTGATCAGAACCTAGAAGTATGTGCTTGTGAGCTTTTAGTGCAGAATACTTTGTAACCGCCTACAGATCCCCTCTAGGAAACTTTCAGCTATTAATGAGAAAACTACGTACATTATTGAGCTACTTGTCAGACATGGAAAAGTTAGTAGTTCGTGGAGATTTCTGTGTACATTTTTGAAAGATACAGGCAGGAAAAGTGAAATAGAATTATTATTTGACTGTTTAATTTTAATTTCAGTGGTCAATTTTTGTGCAGCAGAATAGTAGGACACTGATTAATAACTTTTCATAGACAGTGCTCCGATCATGATGCACAATTAATGGAAGTAAACAGTCTGGCACATTACAGCCTGGACACACTCATACAAAGCAGTTAGGTTCATTAATGAGAACAGGATACAATAATTTATGATTACACTGAAAGGGATGGTAACGGTTGAAGTATCTATAGGAACAGATGCTAACGTCAAATTTATTTTTTTACATACTAAATTTGTGTCAATACTTTCCAAGTTACTTTAGAATACGTTATGGGAGTGACAGTGTGTTGTGGGTTGGCAGGAGAGCCAACACCGTATTGTTAGAGGAAGCCGAAAGGCACGCGTTTTAGCTCACGCAGGCTGGCGTGAGGTCTGGAACAGGACAAGGAAATTAGACTTTAGAAAAACAGACGTAGCTGGTGGAATACTTAACTTTAATCCATTAATGATGAGCGTCGCTCTTGACGGTACATGATTACAGTATCAATAGTAACTGGTACTGGCGCCTTGCTAGGTCGTAGCAAATGACGTAGCTGAAGGCTATGCTAACTATCGTCTCGGCAAATGAGAGCGTATTTTGTCAGTGAACCATCGCTAGCAAAGTCGGTTGTACAACTGGGGCGGGTGCTAGGAAGTCCCTCTAGACCTGCCGTGTGGCGGCGCTCGGTCTGCAATCACTGATAGTGGCGACACGCGGGTCCGACGTATACTAACGGACCGCGGCCGATTTAAAGGCTACCACCAAGCAAGTGTGGTGTCTTGCGGTGACACCACACAGTGATCAATGTGTTACAAATATGTGCTATAAAAACAGTCTTGATCATGATTTATTTATTAAAGTGACCGGTTTCGATCACTACTGTGGCCATCTTCAGACCGTTGAGTAGGAACTTCTTTCTGCTGGAGAATAGAGAGTTGTGATTCTCCAGCAGAAAGAAGTTCCTACTCAATGGTCTGAAGATGACCACAGTAGTGGTCGAAACCGGTCACTTTAATAAATAAATCGTCATCAAGACTGTTTTTATAGTTAAAAAAAACTTTTCAAGCTGTTTTACTAAAAAAAAATATCCATTAAGAAAACAAGTAATCCTTGGATAACAAAGAGAATTAAAATATCAAGAGGGAGACAGAAACTTATGTAAAACCCCAAAAAAGTCAAGATTCAACATTACTTGCATATTACAAAAATACTTTAGTATATTAAGAAGAGTCATTAAAATGTCCAGAAGTATCCATGTCCTGCCGGAAATACACTGAAGTGCCAAAGAAACTTCTACACTTGCCTAATATCGTGTAGGGCCCCCGCAAGCATGCAGAAGTGCAGCAACACGGCTTGGCATGACTCGACCAATGTCTGAAATAGTGTTGGAGGATATGGACACCATGAACCCTGTTGGGCTGTCCATAAATCCGTAAGAGTACGAGGGGGTGGGGATCCCTTCTAAACATCACGTTGCAAGGTATCCTAGATATGTTCAATAATGTGCATGTCTGGGGAGTCTGGTGACCAACGGAAGTGTTTAAACTCAGAAGAGTGTTCCTGGAGCCACTTTGTAGCAATTCTGGACGTTTGGAGTGTCGCACTGTCCTGCTTGAATTGCCCAAGTCTGTCGGTATGCACAATGGACATGAATGGATGCAAGTAACCAGAAAGGATGTGTCACGTGTCAGAATCGTATCTAAACGTATCAATTGTATCCTATCACTCCAACTGCACGCGCCCCACACCATTACACAGTCTTCACCAGTTTGAACAGTCATCTGCTGACATGCGAGGTGCATGGATTCATGAGGTTGTCTGCATACCCGTACACGTCCATCCGCTCGATACAATTTGAAACGAGGCTCACCCGATCTGGTAACATGTTTCCAGTCATATTTCATGAGATCATTAGAGGGTTGGAAAACCAAATACATGGGTTTATCGTATGCATGGAAAATGTGGAAAATTCCGAAGGGGTAGCTGTTCTGTTGATGAATGGAAACAATCATCAACACTTCAATGTCGGTGTTGACGGGCGCAGGCGAGGCGTAAAGCTTTGTGTCGTGCAGTCATCAATGACGTTTCATTGAATGGTTCGCACGTTGACACTTGTTGATGGCCCAGCATTGAAATCTGCAGCAATTTGCGGAAAGAGTTGCACTTCTGTTACGTTGAAAGATTGTCTTCAATCGTCGTCGGACCCGTTCTTGCAGGATCCTTTACAGGAGGCAGCGAAGTCGAAGATTTGATGTTTTACCGGATTCCTGATATTCACGACACACTCTCTAAATGGTCGTACATGCAAGTCCCACTTCATCGCTGCCTCGAATATGCTGCGTTCCAAGCGCCAGCTATAACACCACGTTCAGACCCACTTAAATCATGATAACCTGCCATTGTAGCAGCAGTAACTGATCTAACAAAAGGTTCAAATGGCTCTGAACACTATGGGACTTAACATCTGAGGTCATCAGTCCCCTAGAACTTAGAACTACTTAAACCTAACTAACCTAAGGACATCACACACATCCATGCCCGAAGCAGGATTCAAACCTGCGACCGTAGCGGTCGCACGGTTCCAGACTGAAGCGCCTAGAACCACTCGGCCACTCCGGCCGGCCACCGATCTAACAACTGCGCCAGACACTTGTTGTCTTATACACGCGTAGCCGGCCGCTGCGTCGTATTCTTCATGTTTACATATCTCTGCATTTGAATACGCATGCCTATACCACTTTCTTTGGCGCTTCATTGTAAATAACGCCAATAATAAGATTCAATCTATATAGAACATTGTCAAATCGGATACAGGACAGCCATTCAGTGTATAAGTTAAACTAAATAATAACAATTAAATTAATTGACAATGTTGTGACTCTTAATTTACAAGTTGCAAGTAATTTTAAAAATCACTTTCTAAATATATCAGCAAACATAGGATTAAATGGTTCAGTTCAAGAAGCAAGAGGATATATTAAAAAGTCATTCCAAAAAGCTTTAAGCAACTAGAAGTAGCACCAACTTCCATAACTGAAATTAATAAAATCTGAAAGCAGAAGCTTTTGCATGTTTGATGGTATTCCAAATTAGAAAGTAATGTCCTTAGTGATGTATGCAATGCATCATTGACACAGGGAATTTTTGCAGACAGGTTAAAACACGCAATTATTAAATGACTTCATAAGAAAATTATCAGGTTAGGCTTAAACAATTACTGTCCAGTTTCCCCAGTGACAGCTTTTTCTTAAATAGTCGAAAAAGTAATGTACTCAAGAGCGGTCGGACACTTAAGTGGAAAGGACTTACTTAGTTCATCGCAGTTTGTATTCCAGAATGGTTGCTCGACTGAGGAATTTATACAAACACTCTTGAAACAGTATGAGCCTTAGTTTATAATACAGGGTGTCCCAGTTGTCTTGTCCACCAAAAATATCCCTGGAACAATAACAGCTATTGGAATACGACTTTCACCGGTATCAATGTAGGGCTGGGGCACATGAATGTACATGTTTGGAAACATTCTAAAACGAAAGCATATGTGTTTTTTAACACAAACTTATGTTTTTTTAAATAGAACTCCTATATTTTTTCTTCAGCAGTCCATAGCATGACAAAGCACATACACAATGGCGTTGATTGCATCGCAATATTCCCATTACATCCCTATATATTAAGACGCGAATTTGACGTTTGAAACGCCCGACATGCGCTGCTAGCGCACGTCCTCAGGCTCAGGCGTGAACCCCATGCTGCCCGTAATCGCGATGTGATTGACATGCGTAATCACACTTCCATACTACATGGTGCCTATGGGCGCGAAGGATAGCGAAAATCCTTCCAATCAGAAGGCTGAACCTACCCATCGGGGTCTCCAAGCAATTCACGCTGTATGACTTTATTTTTATGATCCAGCTTTAAGTTCTTAGTTGATGGAATGGAACTTAAGCAGACGACAGTAAAGGTGAGCTGCCTATCAGGGTCAAATGGTTTGCAAAATTTCAATATCCATGGTGTAACACTTCCACGCCTGAACCGTGACAAAGGAAATCTCAGGAGAGAAATGAAAACTCGGATACGAGTATCAGCCGACGACGAACACCCCACCTGTCACTTATCTGGTTTTGACCAGTGTTCACCCCAGCTAATTGACTAACAGATCAACAGAGAGTTCGAAACTACCACAATAACGGATAACGCAAAGAAAGTAATAAGGCCCTGTGACTGCTGACTCAACTGTGGTGGCAGTGTTGACATTAATTGATTCAGATTTGATCCCTTTTAATTAAAAAGGGGTGCACATTGATTTTATATTCAGCTATTGAACACCAGATGCAAATGTTGAACATAAAATTAATTAAGAAAGTGACTTGGGATTTCAACTACTTGATTGAAAAGAGATGCAGTCGATTAGCACAAATTTATTTTAACTCACGACCTTCAATCATCACATTACATGATTCTCCTAACAGGCAGTGGGAATAAATTGCGTTCACATGGAGTAAAGCGTGATAAATCAAAAGTAATTCCTATCGACTGACACAGGCGTAATGCGAAGTGCGAGAAGAATTCTACAATACACGGCCCACGAAACTCTCGTGGAAACTTTGCCGGCGTGATCCAACAAATTAATCAGTGACCTAACTCAAGCCGGAGCGGGCGCAATATCACCGAATTCCGCGTGGCGGGGCGGCGTCGTTGTGCGGACGTGGGCCAGCCTCGTGGTGCTGCAAGGCTGCACTCGTCTATTCACTCCAAGCTATCTTGCTCAGTACAAAGCTGAATGAAAAGTTTCTATCGCCAAGCTCAAACGTTCCGTTTGCTAAGTCCTAAACCGCAGAGATGCGCACTCTCTCGCAGGCAAGCTGAGTAAAGAGCGCCATGTCCACACTCTAGGCAAGCTGGGAACAGAACACCTCTACGGAGACTTCTGCCAGTCTGCTCTTCGCCTCAGTTTCCCCTCAAGCAAAATCAGTTACGCCAATTGCAGCGCAAGCCACGTTAATTATGCGTTGCTTCCTAGCGCTGACCAATGCCTGCTCTGGGAAGTGAAAAAATTCCCACAAAATTTCCCTTCCCCTCAACTTCTGCTATTTTGCTCCTCCCAGGCTACCCATCAAGGTTAGCATCTGCATAAAACACAAATGTTTCCGAAATTCTGACTCCCAGGAGAGTACTTCAAATTCCTTGGTCCTGTGTTCCCATCAGAGGCCGGCGTATTTCATTCTGTCACTCTTCACCTGTTTACTTCAGACTCTGTGGACCGTGAATTCAGCATGAAGTTGCTACAGTCACGAACACGCATATTTCAGCCTCTGTTGACTGCTCCACCGTAGCTTTGCACGGCTTTCTCACTTGTTTCACCGAAAACAGAACGACAGACATTTATCAACAGGTGTACAAGTTCTCCGTATGTTTCCCGGTACACCAGCATGGAGTCGGGGTCAACCACCCACTCACTGTCACTCATCTTAAGGCTGCTGGAGGCCGCGCCCCGTTACCACTTTCTCAGAGTTTGAGCCACCCTAAGCTGCCTATTGTCGCTTCCCTTCGCCATTCCCCGGCTGCGTGCCGCCACCCAGCTGTGGTCAACTCTGAATATGTCCCTGGGATAAACTAGCCTCCAGTAAATCGATGCGTTTCCACAAAGTTTTCATGTCGCGTGAATTACCTTAAAACCATCATCCAACATTAATTATTCCAATACGTCCATACTATACGCTCTACAAGATGCATTGTGCCTTGTCAGTGGTTTTTGTTCAGCCCTACTGTTCGCTCAACGTGATCTTTAATGACTTCATGTAAGGGGCATAGTTCTTGCCATCTTACAATGGATGCGAAATGCTCTAAAACACTTGCGGATAAGGTTTTTGTCGATGCGGTGCTGATGTGGAACTAATTTACGTTACCTGCATAGACCTCTGTTTGCAGGACTACAGGCGTTCTGTACAACATGATACGTCACTCAGCTCGAGATTCGGACGTCCTAAACCTCAGCAACTGGTCGAGCTCGGCAGTGCCCCGTCAGACACGAAGCGGCGTGCTCTACACGTGTTTGGCGCGCGGAGCTGCCGGCGGCAGCCAAGCGTGCGACACCTCCGCGGCTGCGCTGCGGCGCGCACTGCGTGTGTGTTCCGCTCTCAGGCGGCCGCAGTGTAAATACGAGCCGTCGCTAAGCGTCTGGCCGGCGTTATTAACGAGCCGTGCGGGCCCCGCCGCGCCGCGCCGCGACACGTGAGGCGGCCGGCGGGCGCAGATGGCGTATGGCAGCGGCCAGAGCGCCGCAGGGCCGCGCCGAGAAAAGCGGAGCACGGCAGAGCCAGCCAGCCGTCTTGTTAGCAAGTCCGCGCCGCGCCGTGATGTATGGACCTGACGCCAACCTGAGAAATGGATCCTCCCGCCGCGACGTGTCTAGGGTCGCTCGCTCTCCTGTCTGTCAACTCGTGGGCCCTCGACGTAAAATAAATCGTACGGAATTTCTGCCACGAGAGTTCTTCTGCCGCCTAATTTAAAATATTTCTTCTTTCGACCGCAATTACACCTTTCATTTGGAACATATAAGCTGCTGGACTTAGGTGGCGTACAACAGCACTCTTGCACTGCTGGTCATTAAAACTGCAACAAACGTCAAATTGGCATGTTCAAAAATGGTTCAAATGCCTTTTTAGCACTATGGAACTTAACTTCTGAAGCCATTAGTCCCCTATAACTTAGAACTACTTAAACCTAACTAACCTAAGGACATCACACACATCCATGCCTGAGGCAGGATTCGAACCTGCGACCGTAGCGGTCGCGCGGTTCCAGACTGAAGCGCCTAGAACCGCTCGGCCACTCAGGCCGGCAAACTGGCATGTGGTGTGCTACTTGTTGGGATAAGAAAATGATAAAAACTTCAGCGCAATTTAAGATATTTACGCAGGGGTGACGGCATCTACATTCTCTATGCAAGGAAACTGAGCTGCAGTGCGTCATCTTTCGATTAAGCTTGTGAGAGCGAGATACTTGCTCGATACGTGAATCTTCGGTAGTTGTGTGTGTCTGTGTGTGTGTGTGTGTGTGTGTGTGTGTGAAATCTTATGGTACTTAACTGCTAAGGTCATCAGTCCCTAAGCTTACACACTACTTAACCTAAATTATCCTAGGGACAAACACGCACACACGTGCCCGAGGGAGGACTCGAACCTCCGTCGTTCGGTAGTTGTCTCCGGGGGACAGACGGAAGATGGGGAATGTAGAGGCGCGCATCCGTCCATAGCTCCTAAGGATAGTGCTCTTGGAGTTGTAAGAAGTAGCAGTGCTTTGGTCTGCAAGCTGAGTGAGTTCAGTGTTCACAGCAAGAATTCTATAGCTTGAGCCTTGTCCCACAGTTATGCAGGGTCAGCCATCGTTAATCGTATTTGGAATGTTAATCCTTAAGGGGTGGCCGGATGCCCTTCCTGCCGCAACCCCGTACCTCCTGGGACGGAATTAGTGTACCCCAACTGTCTGCGTCGAGTGTAATCCATGGAATAGTGCGAAAGTGTTCAGATGTCTGCCAGCCTTGTAACTGAGGCGGAACATGGGGACCAGCCTGGTATTCACCTAGCGGGATGTGGAAAACCACCTAAAAATCAGACCCAGGTTGGCCGGCACAGCGGCCCTCGTTGTTAATCCGCCTGGCGGATTCGATCTGGGGCCGGCGCGCCTACCCGAGTCCCAGGAAGCAGCGCGTTAGCGTTCTTCTTCTTTTTTTTATTCTTTGTTGATCTCATTTTTGCTCTGTTTTGTTCGTTGTATATGTTCGGTGCGGACGTCTCATGACATCCGAGCAAGTAGTTCGTTGAGCCGTTCACTCAGTTTTTTATTACAGATGGTAGCTAACCCTCTGACCCAACACGCTGAGTTACAGTGGCAGGTCTGCTCCACACAAGAATCCTCAGGTATATTTCCGATTTTGGTCTAATGCAGGAGAGGGCAGTTGATAGAGACTCAGTCCGCCATCAAGAAGTGTGAAATATCTCCGGGAAGGTTTGCCAGTCAGGGGCATAGCAGAGGGACTCACCTCTACAGCAGTGTATCTTGGAAGGAGCCATTGCGAGGGCAACACGACAGTTGGGCCGTATGTTTAAAGTTGCACTTGGAATCGCTATGGTTCCTACTATGATATTCGACCAACTTACTTAGAGCGTATTGCGTTAGTGTTCGAATGGTGAGCCTCCGCCTTACTACGTTCTTTCAGAAAGTTTTCGATTTGTTCTAGCCAACCTACCGGTCTGTATCATCCTGGTTTAGTATCTGATGTGTTGTGGTTTACGAAGAGCTCACAGAGGGTGCAGCACAATACAGGGTGAGTTAAAATGGCTTTACAACTTCAGAATGACATAGAAATGTGTTCAGAAAACTTACAGATCAGTAAATGTGCAGTTTTGTAACAGACAAACTCAAGTTTGTCACCAGGAGCGCAAGCGTACTGCACTGTTAAAATGGCTATTTTCACTGATGTGGAATGTGCTCACTTGAAAACTTTTTTGAATGCTCATATCGATGAAGCTTACCGAGATGAGATGGTTTACTAGCACGAACACGGTGCACCACCTTATTTCATCACAGGTCGGTGAACTGTCCATGAAAGGCCAATCGCCTGGCCACCTTTCTAATGTGCGCACTTCGTCTTGACCTTCCAGTCTTGTTGTTACCTCCTGACTGTTGTATATATTGTATATTACCCATCTTTCTCTGCGTCTTACCCCTATTTTTCTTATAACTTAGAAAATCTTACACCATTTGATATTGTCAAATGATTTTTCCATTAGATAAACGCTATGAATGTCTCTTGATTTTTCTTTAGTCTTACTTCCATTATCGACCGCAATGTCAGCATTACCTTTCTGAGCATTTATTCATGAACCCAAACTGATCGTCAACTAACAGATCCTCAATTTTCTTTTCCATTCTTCTGTATATTATTATTGTCAGCAACTTGGATTCATGAGCTGTTAAGATGACTGTGCGATAGTTTTCGCACTTTTCAGATCTTGCAATATTCTGAATTGTATTGATGAGGTTTTTCCGACGTATATGTATATCGTCAGCCTCATACATTCTACACACTAACGGGTATAGGCGTTTCGCTACCACTTCGTGGCCGAACGGTTCTAGACGCTACAGTCTGGAACCGCGCGACCGCTACGATCGCAGGTTCTAATCCTTCCTCGGGCATGGATGTGTGTGATGTCCTTAGGTTAGTTAGGTTTAAGTAGTTCTAAGTTCTAGGGGACTGATGACCACAGATGTTAAGTCCCATAGTGCTCAGAGCCATTTTTGTGCTACCACTTCCCCAATGATTTTAGATATTCTGATGGATGTTGTCTATCCCTTCTGCTTATTCGATCTTAAGTTTTCCAAAGCTCTTTTAAATTCTGATTCTAATGTTGGACACTCTATCACTTCCACATCGACTCCTGTTCCCTTTTCTATCATGTCATCAGACAAGTCGTCCCTCTCATAGAGGCCTTCAGTATACTCCTTCCACCCACACACACTCTTCATTTAACAGTTGATTTCCCATTGAGCTTTTAATGCTACCATCCTTACTCTTAATTTCACCGAAGTTTGATTTGGTTTTTTGTATGGTGAGTTCCTTCCAACAATAATTTCTCTTTCGATTTCTTAACATTTTTCATGCAGCCGTTTCACCTTAGTTTCCCTGCACTTTCTACAAATTTCAGTGCTAAATGACTTGTTGTATTTCATTATTCCTGAATCTCCGTGAACGTTTTTGTAATTCCTTCTTTCATCGATCTGCTGATGTATTTCTTCTGTTACACATCGATTCTTTGGAGTTACCTTCTCTGCATCTATATTTTTCTCTTATACCTCTGTTATTGCCCTTTTTAGGGATTTCCATTAGTTTTCAACTGAACTGCCTACTTCGTTATTCCTATCACAGTATCTACAGCCTCAGAGAAATTCAAGCGTATTTGTCCATTCCTTAGCACTTCTGTGTCCACTTCTTTGCACATCTAAGTGATATCATCCCACATCTTCCGGTCTTTTCCAAGTGTACCTCCTTCTCTTGCGATTCTTGAACAGTGTTGCTTTTACTAATGAAATTTATTGCAGAACTCAATCTTTCTCCTCTTTCATTCCTAGTACCAAGCCTATATTCTCCTATAAACCTTTCTTCTACTCCTTCCCGTACAATCGCAATCCAGTCTCGTTTTACGTACTGAATTACCTGTTCAGTATCTTCATATACTTACTCTGTGTCGTCACTGAACTGTACACAGTAACTCACCCTCTGTCCTATCTTCCTATTCCTAACGAAACCTACTCCCTATTTTCTGCTGCTATTAATATTACCCTCTACTCATCTGACCAGACATCCTTGTCTTCTTGCCAATTCGCTTCACTGACCTACTATATGTGGATCGAGCGTTAGCATTTCCCTTTTCAGATTTTCTAGCTTATCTACAACGTTCAAACATGTGACATTCCATGCTCTGACTCGTAGAACGTTATCCTTTCGTTAGTTGCTCAATCTTCTGCTCATGGTCACCTCCCCCTTGGCAATGTCCTCTCAGAAACCGGGATGTGGGACTGGTCCGGAATCTTCTTCCAAGGGCGAGATAATCATGACACATTTCGATCATGGAGCACTTGTACCGTGGATACACATTACTTGCCTTTAATGCAGTCGTTTCTATTGCCTTCTGAACCTTCCTTCCGTTGATCATTGCTGGTTCTTCCATCTATAGGGGCAGTTTCCCACACCAAGAGCAAGAGAGTGCCCAGAACCTGTGTCTGCTCCTCTGCTCTCTTTGACAAGGCCGTTGGATGAATGAGGGAGACTCATGCAGAAAGTCTTTGGCCGCTATCGCTGACGATGTTTATTAAAATTTTAAGCCCTGGTGTGATTCTAGCCCAGGACTGTGAATATTTTAATTACTAATGAAAGACGCTCCCCCCCCCCCCTCCGGGTTTTTTAGATCTCATTTTGATCTATATATTTCACTGAATTAGTTCGGGACGGATGTCCGATGACAACCGCTCAGGTTCTTTGTTGGATCGTTCACTCAGTATTTTATTACATAGGAAAGCTAACCATAAGTCCGAGCACGCTGAGCTACCGTGCCGGCTTTTTTTTTTTTTTTACGGCTTCACACCGGATCCGACGGGCAGTACCCCCAGACCAAACAGTTTAGCCGACCTGAAAGACTGAATTTACCCATACGTTGCACAAGCTACGCCTGATTGTCTGCAACGAGTGTAGGAAGAAATTGATTACCAGTGGGATGTTTGCTGCATCAACCAAAATGATAGTTCTCACTTTTATGTAAAACTTGAGGTTGTTTGCTATTAACGGACACATCTACCGATTCTGTAAGTAATCTCAATAAATTTTTATATTGTTCCAAAGTTGTAACGTGCTTTCCGACTCACCCTTTATAAGGCTCATGTAGAATATAGTATTATATCAAATAATATGTGTTCCATGGAGTTACACATAAGAAAGTGTGGTCATTTATCGAAAGTTACTGTTTAACTCTGATCCGAGTGCTGTCACTATTAGGCTACAGTAATGGTAAATCAGTACTTGTTTCCTGTGCCGTTGAAAAATTATTTCTAGTAAAGTTCTTTAATGTTGGTGGCTCATTCAGCTGCAGCTGCTGGGTAATAATTTAGAGATAGCCTTCAGGTTTAAAGTACTTTGTCTGTTGAATTTAGGAAGGGTTATCTTATTGTATGTGTGTGTTAACTGTATTTCTGCTTACATATATTTGGTGGGTTACAGATAGCTTTTTCGTTATAAATGTAATTTGTTGTGACGACATTGCCACTGGGTCTTTATTTTGTACATGAGAGCTAGCATGGCTGCAGTTTCTGGAAATGACTATTGTAAACCTGTAATTATTTTAAAAAAATAACATACCATCACTTACTGTAGAATTTATATAAATAGTTTAAGTAGTAAATAGTGAGTTTAGCTTTGGTTGTAGTTGTTTTAATTAAATTCATTTTATCAAGATTATTACTTTCTATTGTCCATCGTGGACGTGTCGTATAAAGTAACAGCTCAACTATGATTCCACGCTCTGAGTTTTTACATATTTTAGATAAATTTGTTTCAAGTATTACGGTTTTTATTAAAGTACAACATCTTACAGCTCCACCAACTATCTCCCTACCACTTCAGAAACATCACACAGCGGGTTTATCTTTCAGAAATTGCGTTTGAATGTTGGTTGTATGTAAGAAGATCATAATACGTCTCCTGGAAGAAAGATGAATCTCATCAGAACGTATTGATGATGGGTGGCTGAGACACTGTTATGCCCCAGTTCGCCAGTGACTATGATTCGTGTACTGTGGCATAGGGTTTTAATTGTATTATCTGTTATACAGTCCCTGTATGACGTGTTTGACACGCTGTTACCAGTATTTTTAAAAAAAATACTGCCAACAGCAACGCTTCCTTCCCTTGCATAAACAACTGTCAGCATCGCACCGCACCGAATCCTGAGTAATGTTGATAGACGTTTCATCTTACAAGAGGCATAAAATGATCTATTCTCAAACTCTCAGCACTAAAATGCGATTTCTGAAAGTGAAATATGCTGCACAGCATGTTTCAAATTCTTTACATTAAACGTCTATGAGTGATACAACATGTCATGGAGAACAACTTCCGATAGACAAAAAAATTTTCATGGGCACCTGTAACACTATATACATAGTAAAGACAGATTCCTGAAGGATTTCTATTCCAACTTTACGATTTAGAGTGGACATTGATCTTGCGACTTGATCCATTCATAATGTGTTTTAGTAAATTACATTTTTAGGCACTTCCTAACACCTGCATTCAAGAAATATAACTTAAGTGAAATAAGATTTTACAGATAATCGATGATTATCTTTAGTGTATACTTCAACCGAATTTGCAAATACACACTTATCCAGAAAACAGAAATTACGAAACAAGCAAACTATATATTACATGCATGGAAATTTCTGAGTGTTAACAACCCAGAAACAGTGATTATGCTTCCAATAACAAACTAAAAGAACAAAAAACAACTTGTATAATTATGAAAAATATACATTTTGCAACTTTATATCACTTCCAAATATTTAGGAGACAGAGGCACTTCACTTCCCAATTTTCGTAAAAAATATCTCAAACAGAAAATATTCAAATTTTAAATATGGAAACTGCCTCGTAATTTTGGATTCAGAAACACATTTAGTCCACGGAACTATTCACACCAGAATCCCTTTCATAATTTGTTAATCTTGATGTTGAATGTGAAATGGACGAAACTGCAAAACACTGGTTTGATGAACAGAATGAAGAGTACTCCCAAGTGAAATTAAGCAGACCATTATTACAAAAACCACAGAAATTCATATCCTCATAAATGAGCATAAATAACGACAGTAAACTTTATTCACTAAATATAAATTTTGTATTCTATTAATTTTTACAAAGTTATTAACTTGCCTCACAATTTTCATACAAAAAAACTAGTACGTTAACTCTACCCTAAACCTGGGGACTTTGCAAGGTCTTTGGCTGATCAGTGTCTTGTATGCTATGAAGTAGACGCATTTTAAGCCCACTTTGTGATCACATCATCACAATTGGATTTGAAAATGTATGTAAACTGTGAATACGAAATGGTATTGAAGTCAGAGATTAAATCATGTGTTAAAATGACATCATGGCCAAGACTATTTATTTAAAGATAAACATAAAATAGAAACCTGATACCAGAACACGATGTTACAAGCTTGCACAATAAAAACAAATCTGGGAGATTATCATCATGACTTCGATTTCATCAAGCTAAGTACAATTAAGTCAGCTTAACTCTAGTTTTGTCAAGTCCTAAAGTTTCACCACAACAGAATGAAGTGAGCTTAGACATTGTCCCATGACCAGGATTCAAATGTGCAGATATCAAGAAGTCCTGTTTCTGTTGCAGAAAATCTATTTAAAGTTTCTGTCTGCATATAATACAAAGAAAAAATGTTCAATATATATGCTTCCATGGACTGAAAAACAAGATGGATACCTGAGTCCCAAATCAACTGTTTTATAGTGACTAGGTTAAGTATACTTGTGACTTGTGTATCACAGTTTTTCTGCATTGTATTGTGACAGTGGAGACTATTATCCTTGAAAATATACTGTCATATAGGTATTTTACAAGACATAACTAGTAATTTTTTTCCAAAATGTCAAATGTGTCAGTATCTGTGGATGAAGTTGGTTCACATGACCAGAAATAATCGTAAAATAACGAAGTTAACGTGATTAATAACGAGTTCGGGTGAACATGTGACTGCCGTTAGCAGCAATGTGGAAAATCTAGCTGTGTATTTGGAAAGTATAGAAAAGAAGGTGAACAATTTACAAACCAGATTTGCGGGTGGAATAACTGACTTAGATGGAAAGATGAAAGCTGAAAGAGGTCCTGCAGAAACAAAATGTAATGTTAAACTTGGAACTGTTAGTCAGAAAACTGTGGGATATTTAATATAATTTTAATGATAAAATTTTTCAAGTACCTGAAGATTTTTCGGATCAAGTTCAGGCAATAGGGCAAGTAACAGACACAAATGTATCAAATTTGCATGAAAATGTCTTAATAAGTACAGCAATTACAAGAAGGGGCCTATTCCATAACATTCTTCAATACTAGGTATTCTAACTGGTTGATTAGGCCTGTGGAAAGCTTTCCTGGCGCTAAAGATTTTCAGTCTGTACATTTGATGCAGCATTGTAAAGACAACTTTATGTCTGGTATGAGTGATGTTCTCAAAATTATATTTGTGAAAAGATTCTTGGAAGGTGAGGATTTGTCTTGGGCAAACCAACTTGATTGCCATAGTTTAACTTTTGATATGTTTGAAATAAGTTTTGTGAAAAGGTTTACATCTGAAGCAGAGCAGGCTAGAATTAAGAGTCACTTTCTGCGTGTTCCTACATTCAGAGAAAGAAAAGAGTAGTATGAAGGAAATCAGTAGGACCAAAATGAAAAAGGTAGTGCATTTGAGTCGATCATTTTTTGAATTAACTGAGATAGATGCAATAAAGGAAAAGCTACCAAAAAGGATATTGTGGGATTTGGATTATGGACCTGATGATTCTATTGATAAATTCCTGATGTACGTGGACAAGTTGTACAGAGCATTCAAAAGAACAGATGGTTGTGAGAGACCTGACTAGGTAAATGGAAACTGTAATATTGCTAATAATAATAATAAGAAGAAGAAGAACCACGATACTATCTATCACAAAAGAGATGCAGATAATAATAATTACAGGAACTGTTATTCAGAAAGAGGACATGGAAAAGGTAAGCAAAACTATCATGATGACAGAAATAGAAATAGGGTGTTTAATGGCACAGGTAGCAGTTATCTAAGTGCAGTTAAATACAGCAACATGTCGGACATCAGGAGGAAAAACATGAATTTTTAAACTGAGAACCCCTCAGTTGGTGGCCTGCAGTGTAAGAGCAAGTAGAAAGCTTTCACAGGGGACCAATGTTACCGATGTGCACTTAGTTCAGAATTGTGATAGCAGTAAAAATGGAATAGTTAATAATATTTTTCAAATAAATAAAAGAAGTTTCTGCTGATTAATTTTGGAGTGGTTACTGGTAAGAACATTTGGAAAGCCAAAGTAATGATGAAACATTGTAAGTGACAAGCTTTGTTTAAAAAAAGCACATTTTTACGAGTTCTTTAATCAATATCTTGGGTGTGTCTTAGAAGGAAGTTATGGTGAGGATACTGAATCTGTAGATTTATTTGAGCACAGGGATAAGTGCATTAGAAAGTAAGGTAACTCATGTTATCCAAAGGGTAATATTTTAAGTGAAGAGTGAAGATGCTATGAAGTTAAGAGCTGATGTTGAAGATGATGAATATTTTAAGTATTTGATACATTTAAGGAGAAAAGGTGTGTTAAGAGAGATGGAAGATAAACTTTCAGACACTGCTGAGTTATCTGATGGACACAAAGATGTGCCTAATTCTGCTCAAGATTCTAGTAGTAATGGGGATCAGTGCTACACTGTTTAGAAAGGGGAAGACTGCAACAGAATTTTACAAAATCTTGGAACGACTCACAGCAGTAAATAAACAAAATAGTCTTGAGTGGCAGAGTATCTATAAGGCTGTATAATATAGATAATTTAAAGGAAAGTTTAAGCATGGAACCTCTGTTTGAAAATGATGGTCGTAAGTACACACAATTCTGAAGTAAGTATGAAACTACAGTAATTGATAAAGTGAGCAAGATTAATAATCATGATGATACTGAATGTGACTTGTTAGATGAACGTGTTGACCATAATACATCAAGTCCTTTCGTTAATATAGAACTTGGAGCATGGGAGGAAGGTGCCTAAGACACTCCAGAAGTCAAATTTTGAGTATATCAGAAACACTCAATGAAGAACATAGGAAAAACTTCAATTATCTTACATTTCCAGTGATTGTAGTAATGGTTTGAGGAGCATCACGGCAGTAAAAACCCATATTCAAAAGACTAGAATACATTTTTTAAATCTGCTATCATGTAAGTGTAAAAGGACAGCTTTTCAAAACGTATTTCCTCAGGAGGTAGTCATAACCATGATTACTTTGTGTCTTGTAAAAATAAAGACCCTCAAGTGTAATGTTTTCTTCCATATGTAAAGTCTTCAGCATTATACTGAAATTTTTCCCCTAAGTTTTTTCTGTGTCAGATAATTTTTATTGAAAATTTGTTTTGGAGCTTTGAGAGCACCTTTATATTTGAAGTCACTATTCTTTTAGTTATTTAAATACACTTTATAGCACTTTCATATGACAAAGTTCACTTAAATCATGTTTCTTATTAAAAGGGATTGTGACAACCAAAAACAATGTTTCAGAATTTAAGTTTTCCACTCAGCAAGTAATTTTGAATGTAGTTCTGTGGTTTTTCAGTCATTTTAAAAGCAGCTGATAATTTACTTACGTAGTTAGGGGAATGTGGATTTAGCAGTTGAAAAACACCCCAACTGTTCTAGAAAAAGAAAACCACAATTCCAGAAGAACCCAAAGAAAGAAGATACATCTGCAAATCCAGCAATGTCAACGAAGAATTAGATGCAAGAGGACGTCCAAGACTAACTACACTCAGGACCTCATGGGCCTGAACCAACTTACACCATCAACCTACACCATAACCGAAATCAACTAATACCACGAAACTTAGGTACTTAATACTGTATCAACACATCAAGAAAAATAGTAATATTTATTGTATATTAACACATATATCTTACATATGCGCCTAACCAAAACAGATTTTAAAACCATTTTCATCGAAGACTGAATACAGCCTTAGTTTTAGCAAATATGTGAAATTTTAAAGATACTACTGCACAAAATTGTTAGACTTCCATCCATAGTGGAATATGAATTGGGCTCTAAGGAGCTAGTGTAACACTATAGACATGTGAAGGTTATCCACTGCAGATGTTTAGAAAAAACTGTGACTGTTTATTGAAAATAAATACAGAAAATTGGAACGAGTCCCATTTTTGAAATATGCATTTACTCAGTAAACCACTTTTAGAAACTATTCTGCCTCATCTTCAAATAATGCGCAGAAGGTCGCATGACTATTCCAAGAGTGTAATGCTGGTTGCTGGCTCTGTGAAAAGAAGATGGAACTTTAATGCGTCGCCATGAGTATTGTTTATCTGGCCATTTCGATCCAGAAATGAGTTCTGAGCTTACTGCAGGCTGTATTTGTGGGTTTGTTGTTAATATCCATGGGTCAACTTCTATGGCGATGGACAGTTGATAATGTATCACTCACTTTTCACAGGATATGTATGTATATACACTGTAGTCAGGAAATTTTTCACCCTCCAGCAAGTGTTTTATAACCGTTGCTTGTCGCAAAGATCTTCATACAAAAATACAAGATAGTCCTTCTTTGCTCAAAGACATAATCTGGTTTTGTTTTCACATGATAAAGTCGATGTATGAGCAAACACATTATCAGAACTGGAGTATGTAAAGAAACGAAATAAGTAAATAAATGGCTACAGGAACAAACTTTAAATGATCTGGTGTTTTATTTGCATTGTTACAAGAACACATAATACAGTCATTTTTTAGGCAAATACTTGAATAAAAACTGGCATTGACATGAATGCCCAGAGGTAAAGTAATGTAAAGTTACAGTACTTCGAGAGAATGGGATCTGTTCATATGACCATTGGAAAAGAAGATGAAGAAAACTTCAAATGAACGGCTGACTTATCCCTTTTCTGACATTAACATGATCTGGAACATTAGTAAAGATAGCTTCTGCTTATTGCAGCTAAAGATAATGCATATATAAGTACTGATTTACTTTACAAGTCGATGGCTTCCACACTTAGACTTGTAATACATGATTTAGTTTGTGGTAGGATATTTAGCTTGGCGTCAATGGAGTTAGGTTGTAATGAGAGGGACAGAACGAGAGCGGGGTATCTTTGGGAGGGGCGGGGGGTTGGGGATTGGATGACTGTAAACCTGTCTTGAACTAGTAAGTCTTCGAAAAACTGAAGAAGAAATTTGTTTGTCAGTTCTGTCTGGACATTGAATAGGAAATCTGGTGTTTTAGTTGTGTTGATAAAGATTTCAGTATCATCAAGAAGGTCAAGTACCATGCCTTTTCAGCAAGATGAAGTATCTGGAGGTTCTGTTCTATGTTATTTTGGAAATGATTGTATTGGGTAAGATGTGTGGTAAAGCTGTATTTTTTAAGGTTCATGTGCTCTTCAAAACTTGTTGTAAAGCATGTGCCAGGAAGTAGTACACTTAATTCCGACTTGACAGTTGTTGCATTCTGGTTTCTTGGTGCTAAAATTTTAATGACCAGCAGTCCATACTGTTTTAAACACTGTTAATCTTGTAAGCTTTCCATAAAAATTTATCTAGAAATCAAAATACTCTTTTATCAAAAACTTTCTCTTTGTGAAGTATTGAATTTGGAATAATGAATTAAATCCAATTAATTGCCGAAAGTAGCTGACCATATACTCAATAAAAATTATTTAACTGAAACTAGATTCTGAAGTACATTATGAAAGTTGTGTGACATTAAGTGCAAGTTCTGATTTTAAATGTACACAAAAATCAAATATTACTCTACACAGACAAAATTACTGCTTGAGATTACCTACACTGTTCACTGTAAATTAATCTACTTATTACAACACTTGATAATTATGAGTATGAAGTGTTTCCTCATAAGAATGCAGAGAGAGATCTGCCCTAAAATGAAAACAACTTACCTCATACTGAGCATGTTGTTTTGTGTCTTGTGTGCTGACTTTCTCGAAAGCAAATAGAAAGCAGCAAATGCAGTAGCTAAAAACAAAAAAGAATTAAATTAAACGAACTACTCACTACATTTTTTTTCTCAGGAAAAATCTGTGGCTATGTGTGGCGTAAGATGTAAAGCACACAATACAAAATACTCAGAACATGATCTGGAAGATGGAAGAGGGTTTTACTTTACTGTACAACAGAAGAAGGTACTAACAATTACGAAACTCTCTCGAGATTACTGTCAAAAAGGACTGTACAACAGAAGAAGGTACTAACAATTACGAAACTCTCTCGATACAAAAGTTACAGACTTCCAACCATCTGCGTTATTTGTGATGTAATGAAAGCAAAGAGATTAAAGTAACACTAATCAAGAATGTTATTAGGTATCTGAGGAACAAAAATTTCCTTCAATTAACATTTCTGACAGATAAATCTTTCATTCTTGTGTATGAATCGGTTGACTTGAAAACTCCCTGTAAAAAATCCTCTCCATGAATAGAAACAACAACATATGTTTACAAACAAGACTTCATCTCCACAACTAAATTTTTCTAGATAATTTCTCTCAAAAAATACAAATGTCATATTTGTTTCTCTAAAACGTCAACTGCGAGCTACTACAGCTCTGCACAAGTGACTAGCGACCAAGCGCACCACATATAAAGTTCAACATGGAATCAAGGATCTTATTACTACTCACGCAACGCGCTTATTCCTCTTTGTCCCAGAAAGGTATAGGTGAATTATTTACAGTGACAGAAAACACGAAAATCTTACAGTCTCTGTTTAGCCTCGCTTCCTTCTCTTGCCAATGCCACAAGTTACTGGCTAGATCTAGCCGACACCGGTGGCACAGTCCGCGACTGGCGCGGGTGTAGCAGCTCTTAACACCCCCGGCGTAAACACGACTCGTTAGCTGGCCGCAGCGCCGCCGCCCCATAAATCGAGCCCGGCGTCGCCGTACAAATGGCGTGTATCATTTGACGTGACACCCAGCGAATTGCTTCATCAGTTACGCGCCGGTTATACGCGCCCGGGGGCGGACGCCTCGCCGCCCGCGCGGATGCTTTCCTAATAAACGGCTTTCCACATTGATGGGAAAGGCGGGCAGAAGCGAGCGGCGCCACCCCGCGCCGACAGATGGCGTCTCGCTCGCTGCCCGCCCGCTCTCGCAATAAAAGCGGCGCGCGCCGACCAGCGGCTCGCCGTAACAACGCCCATTGTCGCAGGCCACTCGCCTAACACTGGCTGGGCCGGCCTCGGCAGAGGGCGGTGTACCATTACCGTCCCCGACAACCCAGAGGCGCGCCTATCAATTCTAATATCGCTGACGCGCCCGCACTTGTCGCGTGCAGAATTTTTCTGCTGACTATTTCGTACATTTGGCCTCTGGGCCATTTACGAGAAGCGACGGTCGCCCGCGTTTCCCTCTATGTGTATGTGTGTGTGTTGGTGTGAAGCGTTTCCCTCCCGAGCCGGCAAAATTGAGTTGTTCCCTCTAGGCGGCGGGCCGCGCCGCTCTTCACACGGGTCGTGAGAGAGGGCTGTCGGGCAGTGCTGCTGCGCGCCATATGGCTGTGCAGTTCAGCGTTGGTGTCTCGCCAAATGCGTGCAACCTTCAAAACCCAAATCTCGCCGCTCCGCACAAAAAGCAAGCTCCCAACATACAGCATGCACCTTGAGGAATAAAAAATAATTTATCACAGACTGATTCGAATAAAACATTACATACGTTTCCAATTTGAGACGTGCGCATACCCGTTTTCTGGCGCACACATCGGCTACCGGGGTTAACTGAAGAAGTGGTACAGTCCTACGGCTTTGACCAATGACGTCATAGTTTACTCACAGATGTTACTCTCTTCATTTTCGAGCCACAGATAATAAATTAGTCATCTTCTGTGGCGAGGCGTCATCATTGTAAATTGATATAAATGAAACTGTTTTTAAAAGACAAGACTAGAAATTGTGTACGACTTTTGTCGCATGTATTAATTTAAATCGGATTTAATTGCGATTCATTCTGTACTTATTTTCATTCTTTGTGAGTTTGACATGTTTTGGAAGAATTGTTTTTCATTCTGGAAATGTTTACTTTTTTATTTTCGTTTGTAGGAATGGATTTATCTCTTCCAGTAAATGTGGAAGTCTTGAAGCAGGGTTCGCCAGTTGCAGTACCGAATACAAATTTTACAGTTATCGCTTTTTTTCTCCTTCGCTGGCACTAGTATTACTCCATATTTTTCAGCCGATACTAGTACTATCTAAGGCGAAAAGACCGACATAAGAAAAATTTGTATCCCGTACTGAAGAGTAGGATCCTGGTATTAGCAAAGACTAAAAAAGCGACATACGTAACGTTGGCATCCTGTACCTCAGGTGAACTACGAAGGTCAATTGTTCTTCAGTTGACTTTTATAGGCCAACTGAAGTACGGGATAGTACCGAGGGCGAAACGTAATTTCGTATCCCATACTTCAGTTGGCCTATATAGGTTAACTGAAGTATGTGGTACAAATGTTATGTATGTCGCTTTTTCTCGCGTTCGCGTAGTTCAGCAGAGGTACAAGATTCCAATGTTACGTACTTCGTTATTTTCATCTTCGCTACAATTAGTATCCTGTTCTTCAGCTGACGTATATAGATAGGCCAACAAAAATATGGGATACAAATTTTACGTATGTCGGTCTTTCCGCCTTCGCTAGTACTAGTATCAACTGAAGAACAGGATGCTATAGGATGCCTGTAGTAGCGGAGACGAAAAAAGCAACACCTGTAAAATTTGTATCCCGTCCTTCATTTGATCTACATAGGTCAACTGAAGAATAGGATAGCAGTAGTAGCGAAGCGAAAAACTCGACATACGTTACATTTTTATCCCATTCAGTAGTTAACCTATACAGATTAATACAACTCCTGTATGTCAGCTCAAGTATTCCACGCTAAAGTTATTTCTCTCATTGTTTCTTTTTCCTTTCTTTTTTGCTCTAGTATCCAATTCTTCAGTTGAGCTATGTAGGTTAACTGAAGAATAGAATCCTAGGACTCAAAGAAGCGATGTGCTTAACATTACATCGGCGCGGAGTGGCCGCGCGGTTAGAGGCGCTATGTCACGAATCACGTTGCCCCTCCCGCCGGAGGTTCGAGTCCTTCCTCGGGCATGGCTGTGTGTGTTGTCCTTCTCGTAAGTTAGTTTAAGTAGTGTGTAAGACCGATGACCTCAGCAGTTTGGTTCCAATGGCTCTGAGCACTATGGGACTTAACATCTATGGTCATCAGTCCACTAGAACTTAGAACTACTTAAACCTAACTAACCTAAGGACATCACACAACACCCAGTCATCACGAGGCAGAGAAAATCCTTGACCCCGCCGGGAATCGAACCCGGGAACCCGGGCGTGGGAAGCGAAAACGCTACCGCACGCAGTTTGGTCCCTTAGTAATTCACACACGCACGCACACACAAACACACAAATACTCACTTAACGCTATGTTCAAAATACGGATGTAAGTGCTCTATGTCTACCATCTGCTTTCTCTGTACTGCATTGCTTTGTTTATCGACATTCGGCCTTGCAGTTAAATCCGTGCAATACATCATTTCTGGTAACTTGTGACGGTACTGGCCAAAGCCGTTGGGTTGTATGCCATTCTTCAGTAATCTCGACTATCCATGGCTGCGACCCTGCTCTGCATGTCTTAGTAACGGGAGGTGGGGGGGGCCGTACGGGTCGTGCTTCGACGTAAGGTTCTGTGTGGCTGGTTTGGGGACGCAGTTGAGTTGACTGCCTGGAGGAATTCTGTGTTGTTACAGAGCCGCGCTGGCCGCGGTACTTCTTCCTGGCGGTGCACAGCCGAGTACGGAGAAAACAGCGGCCTGGCCTCGTTTTCGTTGCTATCAGTCAGTGATTAGATCAGCCTATTGTCGCAAGACATCCGCCTAACACTGGCTGGGCCGACCTCGGCGGCGGCCGGTGTACCATTACCGTCCCCGACAACCCAGAGGCACGCCTATCAATTCTAATATCGCTGACGCGCCTGCACTTGTCGCGTCCAGAATTTTTCTGCTGACTATTTCGTACATTCAGCCGCTGGGCCATTTACGAGAAGCGCTAACGACAGTATGGAATTATCGTATTATCTAAAAATGGTGCAGATGTTAATAGCAAGCGTTGGCTTTGGCATTATATGAAGGTTACTGCCTGTTCCTCAAAGTTTCTTGCTTTCCGGTTTCGTAATGTGCGTCTCGTACTATCTGACTGTGGCGTGTGGCCGCTTAAGGTATAAAATATTTGTCTACTGTACTTGTTGGAACCACGCACTGCGAATCGTCGTGCGGCTGTGCTAGAAATTCATCAGGTTTTTATGCTCATTTGTGTGATGTGTCCACCGGTACCAACTTGTACTCAATTACATTTAAATCTGCCCGCCCGGTTGGCCGTGCGGTCTAACGAACTGCTTTCCGGGCGGGAAGGAGCGCCGGTCCCCGGCACGAAACCGCCCGGCGAATTTGTGACGAGGTCCGTGAGCCGGCCAGTCTGTGGATGGTTTTTAGGCGGTTTTCCATGTGCCTCAGCGGATGCGGGCTGGTTCCCCCTATTCCGCCTCAGCTACACTATGTCGGCGATTGCTGCGCAAACAATTTCTCCACGTAGGGGTACATCACCATTACTCCACCATGCAAACATAGGGGTTACACTCGTCTGGTGTGAGACGTTCCCTGGGGGTTCCACCGAGGGCCCAACCGCACAATAGCTCTTGGTTCGGTGTGGGGTGGCGGAAGGGTGAAGTGGACGGCGGTAGTCGTCGTGGGGTTGCGGACCACTGCGGTTGCGGCGGCGACGGAGCCTCTCCGTCGTTTCTAGGTCCCCGGTTAACATAACATAAGATGTTTAAATCTTCTTTAAAGTGCACAATTACCGCGATCTTTATACCTTACTGTTGGTCTGTTGTTTGGTGTGCAGCATGTGTCCTTTTTCTTGGTGTGTTGTTCTGTTGTTTAATGTCCGTCAGTAGTACGTTAGTGGGGAGCTGTCATTTCTTGTTTCAGGCTGGTATTTGCGGCATTTGCGCGTAGGACGTGTTGATGTTGTAATGTCCGCTGGTAGTGCCGTACTGCGCAGCTGTTGTATCCTATTCTAGAGGCTCCGCTCCCTTGGTACTAGGACTGGTTGCGTGTGAGACGTGTTGTAATGTCCAATACTGCTGTCGGTACTCGCGCGTTTCCGCGTACGATGTAGATTTTTCCTTTTCTGTTTGATGCTTCTACAGAGCAGCTCTTACGATCTGTGTCAGGTATGTCGATCACTGGTACGTGTTTATCAAAATTTCACTCGTAAAATCTGCTTCATTTGGTTTTCTTATTTCTTACGGGCTATTATGTGACACACAAGCTTATATGGGTGGCAAGCGTATTAATGAAGCTTATTACGTTGCAGGTAATACATAGAAACATTATCATTAGTCGATTGTACATGGATTATATTGTATTCTTTCTATACCCAGTTAGTCCTATTCATGCTCACGAGACATTTTTATGTGGATGAAGGCACTGCATCGATAGTATATTTGTGCACTGATTTTTGCAGCTGAGTTAATTAATACGTCTTATTACAATTTCGTGAGTGCTCGTTTTACCTTTTCCATCTTGATTATGTTGGTACTTGTGCTGTTAATTGTTCATGTTTATCACTTCTGTTTGCTGTTGGTGTAACCTTTTAGCCGTTCTCATGTGTAACTTTGTATACTTGTTCGCCGTTAAAACTGTAGCAACAAAGTTTTACTTGTTGACTGACTAGAAGTTCTTGTAGGTGAAACCCATGTAATTCATCTATCAAATTATTACGAAATGTTTCGCTATATCATTTCTAATTCTGCTATCAGCGTTTTGCGAATTTTTATTATTTGTTAGTTGTTTGTAATTATACAACATTGCTTTTCGGATTTCGTTATCCTTAATTGTGATAGCTTTGACTGATTTTTCTAATGCTGATTGAAGTGCAAATTATACAAATCCGTAATCTGACTGACTATTGTTAACATATCCACCCAAATATCTACATTAGAAGGTATTCTTTTTAATCTCGCCTCACACTTTGCACAATGTTTAAAGCGTTACGGACATAGAGCAGTCAGAATGTCACTCAAACAAACACTCAGAAAAGATTTTAACCATTTAACTGCTAGCGACGTATATACCGGTGTATAGTCGTCGAGCACCAGAGCTAACGACCGAGGACGGAAAAAAATATAAACACCACTTGAAACGCATGCCCGAATACAAATGCAGACGCTAAGCCTGCAGGTTCCACTATCATAGCTGGTCACGAACGGCACATGTAGTGCCCTCAGTATGCTGCATCTGGCAGCTGTAGTCAGAACAGCGTTTTGTGTAGTTGTGAGTGTACTTCGTCGGAGCTAGGTGAAGTGGAACGTGGGGAAATTGTCGGTGCTCGTACGGTGTGTGCTTCCGTGACCAAGAAAGCCGAAGCATTTGGTGTTTCAGGAGCCACCGGTATCGAAAATTTACATCGCATGTAATGAAAGCGGAAAAAAATCACCCGATAAGTCACAACGGAGACGAAATTTTGCGTCGAGTGCTCGTGACAGATGGTCACGGAAGAGGAGTGTTCGAAAACTGAGAGACACTGCAGAACTGAATGTCATACTTGCGAACCATGTCAGCACCAAAACAAAACAAAGGGAGCTCCATAAGCCGTGAATTTCAGTGCGACCTGGAATTGGAAAACCATTCATTAGTGACGCAAATGCAACTAGCAGGAAAACGTGGTGGCGAAGCCATAAAACGTGGACTGTGGAGTGATTGAAGAACGTCATTTCGTCGAACGAGGCTTGTTTCACACAGTTTCCGACTTTTCTTCGAGTTTAAGTCGCAATAGTGAAATATCCACGAGGTTTGGTGATGATTTAGGGAGCTATTTCTTTGTATTCCATGGTCCCCATGGTTATTCTGCATGTTAGCATTATTGCCAAGAATTATGTGACTATTTTGCCTGATAAGGTCCGACCCATTGAACAGTGCTTGTTACCCAAGACGACAAGGTCCATATTCATACACCTCGCATCGTCCTGGACTGCTTGTGTGGACACGATGATGAATTGTCGCATCTCACTTGATTACCACGGTCACCAGATATCGGTATTATTGACCCTTTATGGTTTACTTTGGAGAGAAGGGAGAATGATCGCTATCCACCTCTATCATTGTTAGCTGAACTTGCCAATACTTCACATGAAGAATGGTACAATATTCCCTTGGAAACCCTATAAGATGTGCATTTCTCCATTCCGAGATGACTGGAAGCAGTTTTGAGCGGCCTTCGGTTTTCCTGTATCCTATTACGCATGGAAATGCATTGCCTTCGTGGTGTTTCCATTATATATATATATATATATATATATATATATATATATATATATATATATATATATATGATAGGAAATGACTTTGCCAGAACTGCTAGCGTCAGGTATCTACGTTTCGAGGTCTTCGAAGGAAAGGCACGCTATGAAACACATGCTTTATGTGAACAGTTGGTACACAACTCCATCTCTCTTCCACCATTTGTATGAAAGAACAAATGCAGTAAATACAGTTCGTGTGAACACGAAAGAGCGCCAACGCTCGAAGCCTAACTGCAAAGAAGAGAAATGGAGTTTAGGCCAACAGACACTATAATGGCTTTGAAGTGGCATGACAAAAGAGACGGTATGTCACGACATGCCATACAGTTGCAATGAAGTCATCTTTGAAAATGGGCCACCAAACTAGTACGAAAAATTCAATGCAAAATGTGTATTGGATAACAACAGGTCTGTGGGTGCAGTGGACAAATATGACATTCTACTTAGCTCAACCGAATGTGTGCACGCGGTGGAATGGTAAAAGAAAGAAAAGAAAAAGTGCTCAGTTTCCAGCATGTACCTGATTCAATCCTGGCTTTCAACAGAAACACATGGTGTTTCAAAATTAATATATGGGTTTTAAGGCTTTGTATCACACATTACATTCACCTTACAATTATAAATAGTACACGATATGAAAGAGAAACACAAACAGTTTTTCTTACAATTATTCAGTGTGAACGCTGATCACACACCGAGTCGTCACGCGAGTTGTACCGAAACCTTGAAGTCAGGAGTAACTGTTGCAATAGCATTGTTTCTGAAGTGTGACATATCAGCTGGTATCGGAGGCAGATACACATGATCGCTTCAGATCGTGTGTGAACGTGGAGATCATGCATAAAATGCTGTATCAACCGGCCCCTTGCAGCCAGTCCACCCACCGGTCAGATAAACGTCGTTTAACCAGTCACGTACTGAGTTATGACAGTGAGGCGCGCACCATCTAGCTCACAAATAAAGATATGCTGTTCGGCTTCTTCCCATCGAGGCACGGGCCATACCTGTAGCACATCAAGATAAGAAACATCAGTTACAGAAGAATTCACCGAAAAAGAAAGGCCCATAAATTTTTCCGCGGCGATATTTCTTGGGGCTAAGCGTGAAAGACACGCACTCTTTCAACACGTTCTTCAGTCATTCTTTGTCATCCCATATTCTTCCCGTGTCCGCAGCTCGTGGTCTCGCGGTAGCATTCTCGTTTCCCGATCTCGGGGTCCCGGTTTCGATTCCCGGCGGGGTCACTGATTTTCAACTGCACGAGATGACTGGGTGTTGTTGAGTCGTCTTCATCATCATTCATCCACATTACGGTCGGAGGAAGGCAATGGCAAATCACCTCCACTAGGACCTTTGTCTAGTACGACGGTGTGGGTCTCCCGCATCGTTCCGCTACGCTCTGTCAAGGAGTATGGAACTTCCTCATCATCATTCTTCCCGTTGCGCACATCTATACATACAAGACTGTTTAAGGTTCTTTTTCATTTGGTGTATTATTTACAATTGTAAGATGAACGTAATAAATGCTACAACGCCTTAAAACCGGTATGTTCGTTTTGAAACAACCCGTACTTTTATGGTGTGTGCGCCGTGCTGCTATCAGAGCTATGTGTATACTCACAGACAAGTTGCATAAAAGCACTACAAGGACTCGTAAACATACAGTGTTAGATAAAACACTACTAACTAGATTTGCGATCATTGATGTTAGATGGAAATGAGTGCATATACATGAATGTAGCGGTAATATGACGGCATGCTGGCAAGTAATGTTTCTAAATTTTTATTGTGAACACCCTTAAAGAGTTTCAAATAAAGCAAACGTTTTCAGCATTCTACGTCTTTATTCCTCATGTGTACCTATTTATTTCTCAACATAATCACCCTGGCGACGTACACATTTCTCCCACTGGCCGGCCGGAGTGCCCGAGCGGTTCTAGACGCTACAGTCTGGAGTCGAGCGACCGCTACGGTCGCAGGTTTGAATCCTGCATCGGGCATGGATGTGTGTGATGCCCTTAGGTTAGTTAGGTTTAAGTAGTTCTAAGTTCTAGGGGACTGATGACCATAGATGTTAAGTCCCATAGTGCTCAGAGCCATTTGAACCATTTTTTTTAATTTTGTCGTGGTACATGAAAATAAGTGACATCGATTAGCAACGTGAAATAGAAGCATTTTTTACAAGATCTTAAATATTTCAATTCTAACAAATACAGGAAAATTACAAAGGCGTTTCGAACAACAGCATGAAATATTTTTAATTTCGCTCCATGTCACTATTTGAACGCCAATATAAAATGACTTTTTTATATGAATATTTATATATGTGTTCGAGAGAGAGAGAGAGAGAGAGAGAGAGAGATTGATTTTTCATTGAGATTCTTACTTTAAGTCGTAACTTGTACCTGAATTTTGGTTGCTGCCTCCTTGAATGATCAGCTTCTGCACCAGTTAGTGACTTATTACAATTTGGAGGAGGTTGTTGTTCTTTTAGGTTTAAAATACGACTCTGTTAGTTACTCGGCCGTATTGCGGATAGCTTTGAGCCTAAGTTTTCGTAGCTTTTGATACCTAAGGGACCACTGTTGTAAGTAAATAACATCAAGCAGTAATCTGCTTTTCGTGAGAAAAGGAGATTTCTTAGCACACAAACTTCCTTCAAACTACACCTTCTGCTCCATCAAAATTGGTCAGTGGAGTTCACCACCATACTATTCTACAAGAACATAAACCAATTACTGTAATTAAGAAATTATGAGAGGTTGTTAATTATTGAATGAAAACTGTAGAGAATGCATTTCTTTTCCTGTATTGTACTGAACTTAGTAATTTTACAATTCTGTCGATCGATAGACGGCAACGACAATGAAGTTCACCTTGACTGTAGACTAAACTTAATTGGTAGGTTGTGCCACAAAACCGTCAACAAACATTCTCTCGTGGTGGGTGATCGGTAGACATAAGACCCTGCACACACTGAAGATCGTACGGTTACATTAGTTGCTTGTGAAGTATTCTCCACCCTGAACTTAGCTATGCAGCGCATACCAGGGCCACTTGTCTTGCGGTGATACCTGGCGCTCTTTCGACAACCTGTAGAACGTGCTCTTCCTAGCCAGGTATACGAGCAACACGCCGTCTTCCTCGATCTATAGTCTGTGGTGTTACGGATCCTGTCTCGGCATATCGACGATGCACGGAAAGAAAGTTTGGATGACTCGGCTGTATTTGGTCTGCAACAGCCGACTGATACAGCGGTGCAGCATTGTACCTATTACCATCTACGTGGTCGTACATAAAAGTCATGTCTGTCTACTGACGAAATGAATATCCGATTTTTGAATGGAGCACTGGCTGTAGTACATGTACACAATGGACTCGTTGAAGAGAGACAAAAGACGAATGATAATAAGTTTTTAAAAATGCGCATGCACAGTTACAGCCGAAAGAAACTTCTTTTTATGTAGGTTACCGGTTTCGCTCTGTTTTAGATGGTAGACGGTGGCGGTAAACGGAGCATGCACTACAACTCCATGAACTCTAACTGCAGTTAGCTAAGAATGGCTACCACAAATGTATCTCTAGAATGAATAAATATACCAAGGTGAGGTTTTTCCAAGTCACAGCGCAGAATATAGCGAATTTCCTGACATACCTGTCATTTTTATCACTTAAGTCGCTGAATTACGACACCGACTTTGTTTCGCTCTAACGGAAGTATATAGCTTTTTTGTGACGTTTGAAAGAATCTTCTCAGAAAACTTCAGTGACATAACACATATGCGCGGCTCTCTCCGTCAGAGGTTCGAATCCTGCCTCGGGGATGGGTGTGTGTGATGTCCTTAGGTTAGTTAGGTTTAAGTAGTTCTAAGTTCTAGGGGAGTGATGACCACAGATGTTAAGTCCCATAGTGCTCAGAGCCATTTGAATCATTTTTTTTTCTCCCACTGAGAGGACTGTTTGTTGATGTAGTCACTGCATGATGTTTGACTTCGACAGTATCCGAATCTCACCTCTGCTTTCACCGTTTCGTCACCATTAAAATGAAATCTTTGAAGGTGTTCTTTAAGTTTCGTAAACAGATAAAAATCCTGCCTCGGGGATGGGTGTGTGTGATGTCCTTAGGTTAGGTTTAAGTAGTTCGAAGTTCTAGGGGACTGATGACCTTAGAAGATAAGTCCCATAGTGCTCAGAGCCATTTCAACCATTTTTGTATCGAATGGGCACTAAAATTTCGTTTTTAAAACCATTTTGTTTGTAACGGGAAACAAACCGTTGCTTTCCACCGACACTGGGATTCGCATGAAAAATATGACGAGCAGTTTTTGTTTTCCCTGACACCAGCTACGTATTGCAGGAACGAAACCGCAAGCACATAGAGAACACACACGGCACATATATGTAAGTCCACGGTATTGGTGATAAGTTGAGAAAACCGTCCCGAAACACATGTGCTACAAAACGTCACTGTTCCCTGCGCATGTACCCCGACATCAATATGGGATATGATCACCATGCACAAGTACGCAGGCCGCACAACGGGTTGGCATACTATGGATCAGGTGGTCGAGCACCTGCTGAGGAATAGCTTCCCATTCTTGCACCAGTGCCTGCAGGAGCTCCTGAAGTGTAGTAGGGGTTTGAAGACGTGCAGCGATACGACCGAGAGCATCCCAGACTTGCTAGATAGGGTTTAGGTCTGGAGAACAGGCAGGCCACCCCATTCGCCTGATATCTTCTGTTTCAAGGTACTCCTCCACGATGACAGCTCGGTGGCGCCGTGCTGTATCATCCATCAGGAGGAAGGTGGGACCCACTGCACCCCTGAAAAGGCGGATATACTGGTGCAAAATGACGCTCCCGATACACTTGACCTGTTGCAGGAGTGTACGTGCACCAATCATAATCCCACCCCACATCATCAAACCACGACCTCCATACAGGTGCCTTTCAAGGACATTAAAGGTTTGGTATCTGGTTCCTGGTTCACGCCAGATTAAAACCCGGCGAGAATCACTGTTCAGACTATACCTGGACTCGTCCGTGAACATAGCCTGGGACCACTGTTCCAGTGACAATGTACTGTGTTCTTGCCACCAGGCTTTACGGGGTCTTTTGAGACCAGGGGTCAGTGGAATGCACCTTGCAGGTCTCCGCGCGAATAAACCATGTCTGTTCAGTCGTCTGAAGTCTGTGTGTCTGGAGACAACTGTTCCAGTGGCTGCGGTAAGGTCCCGAGCAAGGCTACCTACAGTACTGGATTGGATTAGATTGTTTCGGGGAAGAGACCAACCAGAGACCAAACAGCTAGGTCATCAGTCTCATCCGAGTGCGGAAGGAAGTCGGCCGTGCCCTTTCAGCGGAACGATCCCGGCATTAGCCTGGAGCGATTTAGGGAAATCACGGAAAACCTAAATCAGGATGGCCGGACGCGAGATTGAACTGTCGTTCTCCCGAATGCGAGTCCAGTGTGCCAACCACTGCGCCACCTCGCTCGGTGCTACAGTACTCCGTGGCCTCTGTGGGCACTGATGGTGAGATATCGGTCTTCTTGGGGTGTTGTACACTGTGGACGTCCCGTACTGTAGCGCCTGGACACGTTTCCAGTCTTTCGGAATCGTTTCCGTAATCTAGAGATCACACTTTGTGGCACACGGAGGGCCCGTGCTACGACCTGCTGTGTTTGACCAGCCTCCAGTCGTCCTAGTATTCTACCCCTCATAACGTCATCAATACGTGTTCTTCGAGCGATTTTAAACACACAGCGTATGTGGACTGCTCCCAGCGCCACCGTGAGACGACTGCAGGCCAAATGCACCGCATGGTCATACCCCGATGTGTTTTAACCCCGCAAACTGCCCACCAAAGGGTTGTTTCACCATGTATCGTCATTATCCCTAATTTATGAGCATATATATATATATATATATATATATCGTCATGCGGATGCGGTATAGAGGGGCATGGAGTCAGCACACCGTTCTCTCGGCCGTTGTCGACTTTGACCTTCGAACGGCTACCTCCTCTATGCACCGTATATATACGACAAAAAATTACTGTAAATTCATTTGCCAGTCGCCATTCTTCTACAAACTGTCAGAACTCATTGTTCAACAGGTTTCGTCATTAGCGTGAAACACTAAACCGCCACCGTTTCTTTAAAGACGTTCGTGGTTTTCATATACGTCTTGTACAGCTACAGTAATGTAATACAATGAAGTGAAGAAGATATGTAGTAATATTTAAGACTGTCTTTTTATCGTTGCTGTGAACACGGGTTCATAAAATTAGTCACAGGTTTTCAACTTGCGAAGCATAACTAACGAAGAGGACGCGTTATGGGAAGCAGATGTAGTGCGCACGCCGCAGCTGCCGGCCGTGCTCCGAAAAAACGACGAGCGGACTTATCGCGGGTACCACTCAGCGCCCGCCCGCCATGCTGCACGACGTGGCCGCCTATAAACCACTGCCGTACTTAAAAACGGGGCGAAGGAGTGGGACGTTTCTGCTGTCTGTACCAGATTTGATAACGGGCCCCCTACCGTATGTGCTATTCGACGCTCTTCGCGTTTGCCTTTATTTGAACCAGAAAGAAAAATGCTCCTATCACAGCACAAATGGCTCTGAGCACTATGGGACTTAACTGCTGTGGTCATCAGTTCCCTAGAACTTAGAACTACTTAAACCTAACTAACCTAAGGACATCACACACATCCATGCCCGAGGCAGGATTCAAATCTGCGACCGCAGCGGTCGCGCGGTTCCAGACTGTAGCGCCTAGAACCGCACGGCCACGCCGGCCGGCATCATAGCACAAAAACAGCGATTGTGTCCTAGGCGGTGTTACGGGTGTAAAAGGAGGGAAGAAGGATTTCGACTTATCTGGCTGCTTAAAAAATTTTAAACCTAAACAACTTGAAGTATTCACGCTTTTGTACTTGTTAGCATTAGTACCCATGTTATACTCGTGTCATATAATGCCCCGTTTTAAGTAAAGTAACATGATATATGATGTCGTCCCTCCTGGAATAAATCCAACGCCAGAAATTTAGTCACTTCCCCGACCCCCCCTCCCCACCACCGCCACCCTCCTCCCCAGGAAAACGCTATTACGTGTATGCTCTTCAGCTGTATAATATTGTATATTGTTTACTATGGCTGTTGAATCTTCTGAATTTTGGACACAGGACCAGGGAATTCGGCCTACAAATTTCAAGCAACATGTGTGCCAACACCTTGAAGCTAAGAGAGCTCACAGCGCTGGGGAACTAGGGTTAACCCGTAAGAAAGTGCGGATACGTCAAGATGTTACGATTTAAATGTGTTTTAAGTTGCCAGATAAGTCGAAAAGCTATTTTCCTTCTTTTACATCCATAACTCTGCCCCACGACAAAGTCACCTTTCTTGTGTTACGATGGGAGCATTTGTATATGGTTTCCAAGTTTTACTCTGTCCTAAGTTTAGTATCAGACCACCACAGCCTGGCAACAGATGTAGATTTTCGCTGAATCGGGCAACGACTGATGAGGTACATGTTTCTTTTTTCGAACCATTTTGCTTGAATCGTCGAATCGTATAAAGCTTTCACAAAACAATATGACGAAAATCAGTTACATATATTTGTCTAACGTCTCACAAAATTTGAACCGACTTCCACAAGCCCGAAACATATTAGTGGCGCGCGTAAGTAAACTCAAAAAAACTTGTTTTTGCACGTAAAATCCGAATGAAGCTAAACTTTTAAAAGCCAGTGCTTAATTTTATGGTAAGAATGCATTTTTTATATGAATCAATTTAAACAGTTTTCGCACATTCTGGTCACGTAAGAATGATTTTTTTCTTGATACATTTAGCTCCATCGTATCTCGACAACTGATAAAGATTACTGGATGAAACAAATTTCGTCTTGAGTTTATCCGTTTATCCACCTTAGTGCAAAATTTGAACCGATTCGTACAAGTTTAAAGTATAGAAGTGGCGTGCTTCGTAAACCTCGCACAAAAATTTGTATTTTGCACCTAGCTGCATATAAAATCCGAACTGTGCATGTGTAAGTGGTGCCATTATCTCTTCATTGATTTCATCCCAATTAACATCTTTTACAAAAGCAATTAACCGATTCGCACGATCTGCTTGGACTCCATCTGCGGTTCGTCGTTCAAACTCTGCTAAATATACAGTAACGAAGCAATGTGCGAATGGCTATATAAATGGCTGTTGGTCCACAGTATAACAAAAACGTTTTACTACATGTTTCTAGCTCAAATAAGAACCGGTCACCAAGACCCCGCCCCCCTCCTCCAAACCGGCATCCGGCCTGGGGCTTTTTGAAACATATTTGTTACTGGGTTTCCACTCTATGATCTCGATATATTCAGCTGACATATTCCAGTCTATTATTTTTAGACGACTAGCTCGGAGAGTGTTGTTATAAATTACACCTTTAATCGTCTTGTTGCAGCTCAGTGGTCTGATTATCTCTGTATGTATGCCAGTGGGTTGAAAATTCCATATGAGGTATATACTGGATGTGCATTTCTGTGCCCTTAGATCCAAGCCAGGAAATCCTTTGAACTGCGTAAATGTGCTTTTACTTTTAATGCGGAGACACTGGCACTTTTGGAAACATTCATTGTATCTTGAACTCCCTTCTGAAGGATTTAATTGTGTCTGAATACTAAAGCGTTCTTAAAGTACTGAACACGATAAAATAACAAACGCATATCTTGGATGCGATTTTTGGACTATGTTCGCGATAAGTGGAGGGGGCAGAGAGTCCTTTTACTATGGGTACGTCATACGCTATGATGAGGAGATCGACGTATTAGCGAAGCAAGGTACCTATTGATATAGATGCGAAATTGACGTACACATACCTGCGCGTGGTCAAGAGCCACGTAAGACGTCATTGGCAAGAGATGTGGAATGTGTTCCAACACGCAAAAGGTGGTTACTATGCGGTGTTGCAACCTAGAATTCCTACAAAATCGTGGTATACGAGGACACAGTCATATGGATCGATCAGCTGTTTTCACCATCACTGGGCTCCGCTTCGACCACGCCTTTTCTTCCCAATCTGCATCGAATCAACATTTACTGTTCTTCTGCCCATGAAAGTGATTGTGAGCCACAATCTGATTTCAAGGTCATATTGTTTTGGTGTGCCAAATGTGGCTGCAAATGTTCGGGTTTTCTTACGACATTGCTTACTATAGAATAACACCTATCTCATTCACCTTTTTCTCTTTTGTTTAGTAAAGAACTTCGCCTTTTAAAGTGAGTGTTCAGAGCATTGGGAAATACATTCAACTCCTAAAGGCACGAATGTTTCATTTTTATTGGGGAAATTTCGGAAACGACATGAATTTATGAATTAAAACCGTCAAATTTACATCTAAATCTGTTTGTTAACGATGTATAAAGGACAAAATTAAGACAGTTTGAGCTCGTATAAATATCGATACATGTATTCCGTTCATGTAGTTCAGCAGTTCAGTCTACTCTAGAGGCCAAAATAAATAAAAAAATGAAAGAAAAGGCGTAGGGAATCCATACACAGAGCCGGAGGCGGAAGTACGTAAACTACAGATTTTCGTACATATAAAGTTCCTGCAATAATGCCTGATGCTGCACCGCCTTTTTCTTTTCTTCCACATTTTGATACCGTGCTAAGTGTCCTTAAGACATGCAGTCATATTCAATATTTCGTTATAAAATCACCACGCTGCTAAAAGTTTCTGATTTATTATTCTGATTCAAGTTTCGAGCTAGTGGTCATCATCTAGCAGCGGTCGTCATCTAGCAGAACCTGGATACGGAACGTAAACAAGAGCTTAAGAATAATGCGAAAATACATAAGACAATTACCATTACCATTACGAACCATTGAAACCATTAAGCACTTACTTTTAAATTATTCATGGTAAATACTACAAGCTTACAGTTTTCAATAGTGATCCACGATACTTATCGCCGAGTTAATATGTGTACCGATAAGAATCATAAACAAATGAATATATGTTACATACGTACCTAAACAACTACATTTACACTGTCGTAAAATAAGTTGCATATGGTGTGACATCGTCAAGTTTGGAACTAAATAAGAGACCTACGTTCATTCTGTTTACAGTTCAGAGAGGGTATCTCGAACTTCCAATGTATGAGGTAAGTTGATATACAGTCTATACCATTCAGTACATTTACTCCATGTTATATTACAGTTTTCATGTACTTTCTCACAGTACAGAAAAAAATTATTATGATATTATCATACGAGGACCTAAACTGAAAGTGGTGTAAGTTGATTGCTTGGTGTTTGCGAATGATCTAACCATTTTTGCCAATAATATTAACTCATGTATTATAGAAATTGATCAGCTCACGGTAAACTCAGAAAGTAGTGTGACAGGTCGGCCGAAGTGGCCGTGCGGTTAAAGGCACTGCAGCCTGGAACCGCAAGACCGCTACGGTCGCAGGTTCGAATCCTGCCTCGGGCATGGATGTTTGTGATGTCCTTAGGTTAGTTAGGTTTAACTAGTTCTAAGTTCTACGGGACTTATGACCTCAGCAGTTGAGTTCCATAGTGCTCAGAGCCATTTTGTTACAGACGTCCTTTGAAGAAACAAAATATATGACAATTATTATCGGGGGACCAGAGTGGATGATTTTAAACTAAGGAATACATTTCATTTTGTATTACGATTTATTATTGCAGCTATGGCTGCAATTCATTTATTCTTCCTTCATCAAACAGGAAACTTCATCAGGCCAAAAGCAAAACGATTGGGATGGTTTTAAAAATGTGATAAAGATATGAAGTAGATCTGTAGCCCGGACAAGAAAATCATGGATACGAATGAATTTAGAAAAATGGTGAAAAAATTCTGGGTATTTAAGCTGGGAAAAGAGCTCAAAAGACGAAGGTTCCCTCTGTAAGAAGACCAGAATGAGTCACTGAGTGACAGGTTCAAGAGATGCTGATAGCACATCAACACCGGCAGCAAACAAGAATTAACATTGGAAAATGATAATGGTCGTTAACTCGTAGTCCACAATGGTTTAATTCGAATGTTAAGAAAATATCTTATAAAACTGTATGTCAAAAAATGTAAAAAAAAGAAAATTAGTTGTGAAAACTGTTAATGCGTCTAATAAAGAAACTGTGGAATGATTATATTGCATATCAGACTCTAGTGACTTGTGTTACAAATATTTGAATGAATTACATTCAAAGATGTAGTATCTACCTCATGGTCAATGCTTCAGTACATATGTGCTAATGAAACAGCTATGAGTTGCGAAATGCAGTAATTATACCAGGAATAAACCATTAGTTGATAGTATATCCATGCGTAATTTCAAATTATCTCAAAGAGAATAGGCAACACGATCCCGTTTACTAGCACGACGTGTGTAGGGAATGGTAAGAGAAAACTAATTAATGTTAACAAAAACTCGATGTTGTTTCACTAGGTTGTCTATTGAATTTTAGTAACTTGATGGTGCGAATGTCGTACGAGGCTGAAAAATTCTGTACAAATTAATGTGTTGTGCACCTGAACTTATTAACTAATTCGTGTAGATTTTCGGTAAAATGCAACTCAGTAGTTACCGTTACCAGGCTGTCTCACATTCGAACACAGTTTTGTCAGGTGGAATGGGTGGTAAACAGTTCTAAATGGCATCTGAGTCTATTCGCAGTTTTGAACATGTAACAAAATGCGACAGAATGTACTTCTGGGTGTGAATGCCACTGAGCCCTCGGTGATGTTCTTAACGACGGGAAAAACTCACAAATAGAACTGCTCTATGTAGTATCGTAGATGAGAACGACGATCAAAAAATTTCCGTCTGAGGCCGTTGCTGTAGAGTGTATGCAACCCAGCGCGACCCTGATGTGGGTATCTAAGCACCGACATGTACGCAAGGGATTAGTGTGGCATCTGTGTCCTTCTGACGTGCGTGTACTAAACATGGAAACGTGAAGTATGGTATGGCGACGTTATTACCAAATGCGTCCAAATAGCACAACGTGATGTTACTCTTTTCTTGGCTGCCGAAGGACAAACACAGGTAAACATTCATCGGTTATTGAAGCATGTGTATGGCGCAGCGTGTCATCGAAAACCACCGTTGCGGAATGGTGAGAGACAAGCGATATTGTTGCTTCATGACAACGCACTTCCCCGCGTCGGAAATGCCGTAGCGCAGAAGTTCGCCAACCCAAGTGGAAGACACTCCTGATCTTCCCACATGCGATTGTCACGCCTTCGGTCCCTTGAAAAGGCTCTTGAAGGGTCGGCTACTTCTGTCGGACGAAGATGATTAGCACGCAGTCACGGACTTCTTCACACATCCGGACACCTTTTTTTAATAAACGGATATCTTCAGACTGGAGTTTCGGTGGGGTGATATAATCAATGCTCACAGCGATTTTCCCCGATTGACATATCGATTCTGGATACTACGACCTTGCTAAGTCTAGACTTACGAAACAGGCAAACACGCATGTGGAATTTGTGATATACTTACGGATTCATCCCCTTCTATACGCACAGATAAAAGCATGTGAAAAGCACACACGTAATCCATTGCTTCTAACTGGAGAATTTAGATTTTATAGTCTCCATTTGCAGTATAACAAAAGCTGGTGATGATGTAGCCTTATATACAGTTCTAACAATAGCTTAGCATTGTCTGTAATTTTCTGATTGTTTTTCTGATGATAAAACATCTTAGATATGAATACGTCTTCTCGCCCAAATATATACATATAAATGCAGATTAAACTTTCTCGTTTCAAGCGTACAACAATGGATGAAAAGAATAACAGATCCTAAGCGAAGCCGTAGGATCAGTTGACAGTAATAAGGGTAGTGCAATGCTGCCTTGTTCCGGCCGGTATAGGTTTTTAAATGATCGTTTACATTATGAACTGAAGGCTTCAGTGACGTACGTTGAAATTTGGAAACGTGGCGCCTTTTGGTACGTCGGGTCACCAAGCCGATCACTTTCACCTAATTAACGAGCTGAAAATAAATAAGATATTGGATTAGTGTAGCATGGTGCTGATTACACTATTTCAAATAAAATATAAGACATTTTTAAGGATTTAACTATTATTTTATTAGTAATTAGGGTAGCAAAAAACACAGAACCATCTCATCTGTAAACCCTAACAAGGATAAAAAATGAGTTGGACACCGCTTTTTCGCATTTTAAAACAATGGAAGAACGAAAATTCCACAGATAACTGAATATGCTCAAGAGGTAAACTTTCTACAGGCCAATTAAGTCTTTGAAATATAGTTTTAGTAATTTCTTGTAGTAATAACAAAGTTTTAAAATCGTCGAGGATGTCGGTCCTTCTCTGCAAATCCATTCTTCAATGCAACACTTTTATCCCTACGAAGTACGATGTCGATCGGGACTCTGTCTGTAGGAGTCTGCGTTTTGGCTGTTCGGGAAATGTTCCATCGCGTCATTTTGAAAATGCCTTCCTCGCAATGGTCTCTTAATTCGGGGAAAGACGAAGTACTCACTGGCTAATATGTTACGATAATTCGGAGGGTGAGGTAAAGTTTAATAGGCCTAAGGGAGCATGAGTAGCTTTGACCTGTGTAGAATGAAATGTCTCTGAGCACTATGGGACTTAACTTCTGAGGTCATCAGTCCCCTAGAACTTAGAACTACTTAACACACATCCATGCCCGAGGCTCCAGTCTGTAGCGCCTAGAACCACTCGGCCACTCAGGCCGGCTGTGTAGAATGACCTGGTACTTGAGTATAGAGCAAAAACATGTTCTTGAACTCTTTTATGCAACGCTACATTCTGATAATGAACACCTAGCATCATCTTGACCATTGATGGTTGAATCCGTGCCTTTTTCCAAGTGTTAACGTGTTTCCATCACTTTCTTCGTTGTGGGAGACCCAGCACTCCTTCATCGTGACTGGGTGGCTAAACAGTGAAGTGGTCTTGACTGGCCTGACACACCTGCCTCAGGTACGTTGCCCGTTTGAATGGGTGTAAGCTGTCACGGATTCCAGTGGACGTTGACTTCTGTCTTGTTCAGAACGTAGCGCAAGATGCTGAAAACTTATCCATGAGTGATTTTTACTAGACTGTCATTCGCCGGTTTTTGAACATCAGTTAATCCACGTGTGTTGTGATTCCAGATGCTTCAGAGAGAAATTGACTTCCATTCCTCTCTACGTCACTCAAACCTTTACCACAATGGAAAGTTGTGTGCTGGCATACCAATGTATCACATTAAAATATACTATTATGAGAGTCGGGACCGCCGCAACCTTTAATAAAAATTCTACTAAAGGAACGCGACAAACATTTTTCATTGTTAAATGATTATATTCGTTAACAGTGTACATGCCTAGAGCGAGACTATTCTCCTGTCATTTCGCTAAGCATAAATGAATTAATATTAATTTATGTATGAGTTAGGGAACTAATCAATTTGCATATGAGTTTGTACTGAAATGCAGCAACATGAATCAAAATCAGCTCTCAGCGTCGATGTAATCGATGTTATCGTCGAAAGAAATCGTGGTATTTACACATACCGATCTCAGATTGATGCTCTCACCTAGTCGAAAAAACATGAAAACTAATAATAAAATAAGAGGCGACCAATAAGTTTTCATTCCAAGACCGTACAGTCCTGAATCGGTTTACCAATCAGCCAAACTCACTGTGAGCATCAAGCCAGTCATCCCACCGACACACCAGATTGAAAATTCGCGTTTGTTAAAACACCGTGTTCTGCTGCGTGAAGAAGACCGTAGCTGCTACTGAACGTCCTCGTCCTGTCGGAATCGTCAACCATCCAAGGGACTGAACACATGATAATTGCATGGCGAGAGATAAGTACTATACACAGTGTGTCCAGTTCCGTTAGGACTGTTGCTATGAAAAATAAAAGTCATGACTCACGTTCACAAAATCGGGTATTTATTCAAAATAGACGCCCCCATAATCACAACACAGCTGAAATCATTTTCAAAGTCCTTTAAAACAATCATCGTAGTGCTGTTTTTGGAGTTGCATTAAGTAATGCAGAACAATTTTCTTGACTGTCTTTAACTGCGTCGTAACAGTGTCCTCTCATTGCTGACTTCAGTTTGGTAAAGAACCATAAGTCGACTGGGGCCAAATTCGACGAACACGGTGGATGGTCCAGGACTTTGATCCATTTGCTGGCCAAAAACTTGTGCACAGTCTTCGCTTTGTGGGCTGGAATGTCGTCATGCTGGAGCAACCAAGAACCAGTCCTCTCGGTATTCGGGTCGAATTCGACGAATTCTCGCCCACAAACGCTGGAGGTCTCAAAAAACTTGATGTTGCCTCACTGCTCCACTGTCATTTTCCGTCGTGTGTCAGTAATGTTAACGTACTGCTACCTTCATCAATGCCGCAACTCGCCACGAGATAGCATTCCAGTTTGCAATTTCACACAATCAGTCCTAACGTATTTGGAACACACTGTGTAGGGCGGGTGCTCGAGCGTCTCCTAGGTGATTTGACGTAACTTCTGCGATACGAAATTTGCTATAAGGAGTCGAGCGTTATCATGAATCAGCAGCACCCTTCATAGTTTCCACAACGGTGGTTTGGTGGTTTTACACGGACATGCTGCCCCATACACATTCTTTATCCTCAAAAGGATGTTTACCGATGTTTGTCCTTCGGCAGCCAAGAAGGACTTTGGTACTGTTCCGACGCGTCTGGTAATAACGCCACCATAGTTTACGTCTCCGCATTTACGGCATGCATGTCGGAAAGATACAAACGGCACAGTAAACCGTTTCCTTCATGTCCGTAGATACATACCCACATTGGAATCGCACAACGTTGCGTATACGCTGCAGCAATGTCCCCCAAACTGAAACATTTTGATTACCCTTATAATGAAGTAGGATATTCAAAACATAATACGTTCTATCATCATGTATTACTTTCTGATCATGTGGGTGCATTATCGGTTATTCGCGAAAGTGAAGCAGTAAATGATGATGAGATCAATACACCACTCTGTCCACTGGGCGGATAAAATCTCCAAGCCGGCCAGGAACGGATCCCGGGCCCGTTGCATAAACATTATCACACAGTACCGTATCATATCATTTTCTGTGAGATATTCGACAAGGATACAGTCCACAATTTACGACGCACTAGATCATTTTTCCAGCCTACAAGTTGACTCACTTTATTAAAATACCACCAAGCTCCTTTCTTCCATGCCTGTCAGAACAATTCGCAGTCCTAATTTGGCCTCGATTATAAATTGACGCACAACTGGAATAAAGTTTCCGAAATTCACGCTGCCCGTTTTACTGTAGCGTTACACTCTCGCACGGCCATTTACATTCCCTTGTTTTTAACAAAGTAGTTTTTCTGCTTTAATAAATGTTTCACTGATATGATTAATATCCCTAATGGAGCCAGAGAATTACATTAAATACAAAGTTTTTGTATAGCATAATGCAGCCGCCGCCAGCTTGTCTCCATTCCTTAGTAGAGGTGTGAAGCAGCTGTTTCCCTGGAAGATGACGTATTCGCTCACTCTCATCATCAGAATGAAGAAGGCATCGGGATTCATTAGACCATGCAACGCTCTGCCACTGCGCCAACGTCCAGTGTCGATGGTCACGTGACCATTTCAATCGTAGCTGCCGATGTCGAGACGTTAACGTTGTCACACGCATGGCTCGTCGGCTGCGGAGGCCTATTGTTAGGAATTTCGATGCGATGTGTGTCCAGACACACTTGTACTCTGCCCAGCATTAAAGTCTGCTGTTAGTTCCGCCACAATTCGTCGCCTGTCCTGTTTTACCAGCCTGCCGAGCTTACAAAGTACGACATCTGTAATGAGGTGTGGCCGCCCAACCCCACGACGACTGGACGTGTCTTCATTTTGGTTTCGTCAAGTGTTGAAGATACCACATCACTCCTCGAACACCAGACAAGTCGGCTTCTGGGCCATCACAACCTGCCCTCGGTTAAACTCAGATGGATAGCGCGCCTTCCCCATTCTTCACACGGACAGCATGTTCAGTGATACTATATGGGCCGTGAGTACGTCTGACTGGCAGATATTCCTTGCCAGGTGACTCTGCTGTCGCCTTGGAGGGTTTATATATAGTAGGTCGGTGGTCATAACGTTCGGGCTGATCAGTGTATGTTATCGACCCTTCAAGAACAATATGTAATACCGTAACATTTGCACTCGTTAGCTCATTATACTATTGAAACATTATGCGAACTAAGCAGATTGATTCTTTTTAACGCATTTTCTATACTTTACACAGATAACGAACAATAAATAAGTTACATCTCGTTCGCAAAGGAAAATATGTGATAACATAGACATATCTGACGATGTCAGTGTGGTCGACAGTGAGCAGGTAAAAAAGCTTGTCGTTCAGAAATCAGCACAGATATTTCGAGGCATTTGCCATTAGTATATTTGTAATCAACACAACCAGTAAATAGATAAGGTCGATTCATTTACTAAGACAGTCTCGCCCGTTGAACTCACTCCTTTCCTGCAGCTTCATTAATTAGCTGTTATTTCAGTTTATGAAAGCTTGTTCCATTCCGATAAGAAGATTACATACCTTCCGTCGTTGTGCGAATTTGTAATTTAACTGACATTTCTTTTCATATCATTGTTTTGGAGCACATTTCATGATGCACTACGCCATAGCAGTCAATATAATTTTCAATCTCGCCATTTTCGTGACCATATCGTGTCATTATAACTGAGACTCTGCTCACACAGCTGTAGGATGTACACGTTTAACAGCAAGTACATGCTGTGTAGCCAGTAAGAATCTCATGTTTTCTTTTGTCTTCGCAAAGGCCTTTCAGGGTTTAAGCAGTGCTGTATAAAATAAAAACTCGAGATTAGTAAGACAAACCACCGTGTTTTCTTACAGCCGTCAGCATGAATTTAGTGAGGATTTACACAGAAGCGGCAAAGAAACTGGCATAGGCATGCGTATTCAAATACAGAGATATGTAAACAGGCAGACAAGGCGCAGCATTCGACAACGCGTATATAAGACAAAAAGCGTCTGGCGCAGTTGTTAGATCGGTTACTGCTGCTACAATGGCAGGTTATCAAGATTTAAGTGAGTCTGAACGTTGTATGATAATCCGCGCACGAGCGATGGGAAATAGCACCTCCGAGGTAGCGACACAGTGGGGATTTTCCCGTACGAACATTTCACGAGTGTACCGTGAATATCAGGAATCCGGTAAAACATCAAATTTCTGACATCGGTGCGGCCGATAAAAGATCCTACAAGAACGTGACCAACGACAACTGAAGAGAATCGTTCAACGTGACAGAAGTGCAACCCTTACGCAAATTGCTGCAGATGGCGATGCTGGGCCAAGAAGTGTCAGTGTGCGAACCATTCAACGAAACATCATCGATATTAGCTTTCGAACCCGAAGGCTCACTCGAGTGCCCTTGATCACTGCACGACACAAAGCTTTACGCCTATCCTGGTCCTGTCAACACCGACATTGAACTGTTGATGACTGGAAACATTTTGGAGGTCGGGCGAGTCTCGTTCCAAATTGTGCCGAGCGGATGGACTTGTACGGCTACGGAGACAACCTCATGGATCCGTGGACCCTGCATATCAGCATGGGACTGTTCAAGCTGGTGGAGGCTCTGTAATGGTGTGGAGCGTGTGTAGTTCGAGAGATATGGGACCCCTCCTGATACCTCTAGATACGACTATGACAGGTGAAATGTACGTAATCATACTGTCTAATCACCTGAATCGGTTCATGTCCATTATGCATTCCGACCGTCTTGGGAAATTCCAGCAGGAGAAAGTGACACCCCACACCATTACAGGGCCTCTACTAGCTTGAACAGTCCCCTGCTGACATGCAGGGTCCATGGATTCATGAGGTTGTCTCCACAGCCGTACACGTCCTTCCACTCTAATAGAAATTAGCGATTTTATGAGCAACTTGGCCGGCCGAAGTGGCCGTGCGGTTCTAGGCGCTGTAGTCTGGAACCGCGAGACTGCTACGGTCGCAGGTTCGAATCCTGCCTCGGGCATGGATGTGTGTGATGTCCTTAGGTTAGTTAGGTTTAACTAGTTCTACGTTCTAGGGGACTAATGACCTCAGAAGTTGAGTCCCATGGTGCTCAGAGCCATTTGAACCATTTTGAGCAACTTAATGGTGTAGCAATGGATAACCCATTAGATCCTGCGATTGCTAACAATCGGCTCTGGACAAAGCAAATAAGAAACTATCTCGTTGGTATCGGTTTGTAGATGAGACATTTGTGGTTTGGTCCTATGGCAGAAAGGCTTTGGACGAATTCTTTGATCATCTAAATAAAATTAACCCAATAATCCGGTTCGCTGTGCAAATGGAATATGATAACAGAACATCTTTCTTGGATGTTTTAGTTATGAGACGGTCCGATGAAAATTTGGAATATAAAGTTTTTTCGGAAAGTAACATACGGAAGGATATCTGCATAAAAGTTCCAGTCACCATCCACAGCAAAAGAGAGGTGTCATTAAAAGTCTTGTCGATAGAGCAGAATAGATGGGAACATGGGAACACCTGGACGCTGAAATAAAACATCTGAAGTAGGCCTTCGAGAAAAATGCTACTCAGGAAAAGAGATAAAGAGAATTTTGCGGCCAAGGAGCAGAAGACCGAAGGACAAGGACGAACCAGAACGACGGAAAAATGCGTTTTCTCTCCCTTTTACTAAAAAAATAATGGATCAGATCGGCAAGATATTACACAAACATGACATCAGATCGGTCTTTAGACCAACAAAGAAAATAAGTCAAATATTTCGACCTGTGAGGGATAAAAGCCCTCCTCTGTCGACATGTGGTGTATTCAAAATTCCGTGACCATGTGGTAAAGTTTATATTGGAACTACCAAGAGGAGCGTAAATACACGGCTAAAAGAGCACAAAAGTCTTTACCGACTAGGAAAAATAGAGAAATCAGCTGTAGCAGAGCAAGCTCTTCTGTCAGGGCGCCACGAAGTGAAATTTTCTGAAACAGAAATCTTATCTACAACCTCAAATTATTATCCATGATTATGTAGAGAAGCCCTCAGACTTAGGCATGGAGTATAAAAGAGGAACTATAGCTAGAAACAAGTGTAAGTCAACTAGGACCAGAGCTTGGCGTCGTGCGGTTGCCTGGAGGCAACAGATGGGACTGTACCAAATACGGACCTAGAAACAAGCAAACTGCCGTCCCTTCATTCGTGTCACACAATTCAGCAGAGATACTTCCATATCACAGACTAAATGACGATGCATGTGTGCAAAGTGCCATAGACTGTTACGTAGTGTGATGCCATGACTAATAACAAGATATAATTTTTTCCCTTTCTATCACTACCTTGTACTTTTCGACATAATTCTGATGACGTAGAATTTTTAATTTGGTTACGTAGTGTAGAACATGAAGTGTGACTATGTTTACTTTTCTGTTTTCCTTACGAATTCCTTATGTAAAGAATTTGATGTTTTTCTGATGATCTTTCAAATAGTTTTATTAAATGTATTGTGTGAAACGGAATGCAATAGGCAGAAGTATTGCTAAGAACTGTGGAGCGAAAGTGGTATCGATAGCTGTCAGGTCGAACAGTGTGTGGCAGGCAGTCGCGCATTGTATGTATTTGTGTTTTAATGGTGTTCGTTTTGCGCGATAATAATACCGGACTTTCGTTTGTTAGACACGGTTTGAAACTTGACTTTATGTCAGACATTCTAAACGGACGTTGCATCACGCTAACGCTGTTGGGTTTTGCAGAACTATACTTGTAGCAGTAACAACGCACTCGTGGGAAGACAATATTGTCGTTGGTTTAGAATTGAGCTGCATTATGTAAACTGTGAATTTAATATTGCTAATTTTTTTTGACAACGAAATATGACATATGCTGAAACACTAACCGTCAATGTGGAAATTGTGAACTGTGTTGCTACGTAAGTGACTGTTTTCGCGGGAACAGTGTTATCGGGAACTATGAATATTAACAGCAGATAGACTGTCTAAATTCGCAACCGGAAAATTATAGTAAATGGAATATTAATTTAAACATGATGTGTGGACTGTGCCAAACTATCATGTGTTGCACTAATACGATTTTCAAGTGTTGTATAAACAGTTACTTTGTTGCGGCCTACGAGACGTTGATGCAACGCAGCGTATACCACCGCCAGCCAAAACAGGATGTAAGGATAGAGGGTATATATTAATGCCAAGGACACGACTGGAGGAATTTTTTAGGATTCACATCAGCAGCCGGCCGCGGTGGTCTAGCGGTTCTAGGCGCGCAGCCCGGAACCGCGCGACTGCTACGGTCGCAGGTTCGAATCCTGCCTCGGGCATGGGTGTGTGTGATGTCCTTAGGTTAGTTAGGTTTAAGTAGTTCTAAGTTCTAGGGGACTGATGACCACAGTAGTTAAGTCCCATAGTGCTCAGAGCCATATCAGCAACTTCAAACTGCTTCTATCGCTGTCGCCACATCACGCCGACCCAGAACAGATAAGAATGAAAACAATTCCTTCCTTCCAGAAACTCACAATTGCAACCAATCTAACTTCTTTCTGCTTTGTAACAGACTATCTCTCTATGTTTCTCTTCGTAAATAAAAGTAGTGTATTGTAAAGACTGTTCACCTTGAGTGTTTGTTGATCCCACCACTAACAGTAGTTTCTGCCATCACTTATTTGTGTTTGCTTTTCAGTGTATTTGTACTAGTCGTTACATACGTTGTGTGTGGCTTTTGGAAGTGTGTGCTCCGACGTGTATATACAGTAGTTCAGGCAGGAGAATATATGTGTTGTACTGTGAAATGTGGTCAGACGTGTAAGTTGAGGCATCCGCCATTAAAGTTATTTACACCGACCAATTACAAACAAGTAGCTTGCTCGCCATTGGTTCAAACTGACGTATTAGAGGGAACTTTGAATCAAACAGCTGTCAAAGTATGCTACCTTTGTTTACAAGCCACTTAACGTCATCTTTCCATTCGTTCATGAAATTGAAAATTTGAAATCTGTGGTAAGGACTATGGGACCAAACTGCTGAAGTCATCGGTCCCTAGGCTTACGCTCTACTTAATCTAACGTAAACTAGCTAATGCTAAGGACAACACACACACCCATACCCGAGGTAGGACTCGAACCTCCGACGGGGGGAGGCGCGCGAACCGTGACAAGACGCCTTAGACATTAATTGATTTTCAGATGCAAGTTTATCTGGGTCTAAGTGTTACTGTAAGCAAAATTATAGTACACTGTGTCTTTATTTATGAAATTAGCTTCAGAGTGTTTTCTCTTTTCACTGTCAAAGGATTTTACTATCAGAATTTTAACAGGAGTGAGAAACTTCTCATGTAGAGGTTGGCTTTTGAAGATTCCGCAAGTAAAACTGGTTCTTGAGGTTTATACAGTATTAATTTACTTCATTCAGTTTTTCTTTAAACATTTTCTGATTACAAATTCACAGTCATAGTAAATCTCCAGGAACCGTTTCCTTCACAGTAGCCAGACAAATCAAGGACGACATGTATGAATGGGCCATCTTTCATACCAGAATCTTACTCAGAACGGAAGAGCTTGAAGCGGATATCTTCCGTCGAGATAGTGAAAATGTACAGATACTTGTAGACACACGGAATCATCAACTGAATTCAGCACCAAAACACCGAAATTAATGAAATAGCCATACACCTGGACACACATTCACTCCACTCTCACACTAACACATCTCAAAATAGTAATAAAACACATAGATATAACACACCCACAGCAGAGACACCGAAATTAAAGCCCCAACATGACAACAACAAAATATCGACCTTACATAAAGACCCTTCAATCTCAGGGGATCCGTCATGGACAGTCGACATCAGCTGAAATTCTCCAGTAGCTGTGTAACTAAAATGTTACTTTTTTTATTTTGACGACAATCACTTTCGGCATTCCACTACAGCATCTTCAGGCCCCGTGCGAATCTCTCAAAATAACCGATAATACACCGTTTCACAAGCCACGTTGCTACCAACTCTTCGATGATGCAAAGATACACTACTGGCCATTAAGATTGCTGCACCACGAAGATGACGTGCTACAGACGCAAAATTTAACCGACGGTAAGAAGATTCTGTGATATGCAAATGATCAGCTTTTCAGAGCATTCGCACAAGGTTGGCGCCGGTGGCGACACCTACAACGTGCTGACATGAAGAAAGTTTCCAACCGATTTCTCATATACAAAGAGCAGTTGACCGGCGTTTCCTGGTGAAATGTTGTGATGCCACGTGTAAGGAGGAGAAATGCGTGCCATCACATTTCCGACTTTGATAAAGGTCGGATTGTAGCCTATCGCGATTGCGGTTTATCATATCGCGACATAGCTGCTCGCGTTGGTCGAGATCCAATGACTGTTAGCAGAATATGGAATCGGTGGGTTCAGGAGGGTAATACGGAACGCCGTGCTGGATCCCAACGGCCTCGTGTCACTAGCAGTCGAGATGACAGGCGTCTTATCCGCATGGCTGTAACGGATTGTGCAGCCACGTCTCGATCCCTGAGTCCTCAGATGGGGACGTTTGCAAGACAATAACCATCTGCACGAACAGTTCGACGACGTTTGCAAACAGCATGGACTATCAGCTCGGAGACCATAGCTGCGGTTACCCTTGACGCTGCATCACAGACAGGAGCGCCTGCGATGATGTACTCAACAACTAACCTGGGTGCACGAATGGTAAAACGTCATTTTTTCGGATGAATCCAGGTTCTGTTTACCGCATCATGATGGTCACATCCGTGTTTGGCGACATCGCGGTGAACGTACATTGAAAGCGTGTATTCGTCATCGCCATACTGGCGTTATCACCCGGAGTGACGGTATGGGGTGCCATTGGTTACACGTCTCGGTCACCTCTTGTTCGCATTAACGGCACTTTGAACAGTGGACGTTACATTTCAGATGTGTTACGACCCGTGGCTCTACCCTTCATTCGATCCCTGCGAAACCCTCCATTTCAGCACGATAACGCACGACTGCATGTTGTAGGTCCTGTACGGGCCGTTTTGGATACAGAAAATGTCCGACTGCTGCCCTGCCCAGCACATTCTCCAGATCTCTCACCAATTGAAAACGTGTGGTCAATGCTAGCAAAGCAACTGGCTCGTCAGAATACGCAAGTCACTACTTTTGATGAACTGTGGTATCGTGTTGAAGCTGCATGTGCAGCTGTACGCCATCAAAGCTCTGTTTGACTCAATGCCCAGGCGTATCAAGGCCGTTATTACGGCCAGAGGTGGTTGTTCTGGACTGATTTTTCAGGATCTATGCACCCAAATTGCGTGAAAATGTAATCACATGTCAGTTCTAGTATAAAATATTTGGCCACTGAATACCCGTTTATCATCTGCATTTCTTCTTGGTGTAGCAATTTTAATGGTCAGTAGTGTAATATTTTGGGCCAGTGCTTTTGATGAACTGTGGTATCGTGTTGAAGCTGCATGTGCAGCTGTACCTGTACACGCCATCAAAGCTCTGTTTGACTCAATGCCCAGGCGTATCAAGGCCGTTATTGCGGCCAGAGGTGGTTGTTCTGGACTGATTTATCAGGATCTATGCACCCAAATTGCGTGAAAATGTAATCACATGTCAGTTCTAGTATAAAATATTTGGCCACTGAATACCCGTTTATCATCTTCATTTCTTCTTGGTGTAGCAATTTTAATGGTCAGTAGTGTAATATTTTGGGCCAGTGCTGTAGAGCCACTCGTAATGAAAGGGAAAACGAGGTGGTCACCTATTCATGTGACTTATTAGCTGTTGTATCAGTAAACGCACGAGTACACCTAGAAAACAAAACTACACAACCTCTCATATCTACAAGTAATTGGTGTAGCCAAAACAACTCAAAAGAGCTGTAAATAATATAGTATATGTATTACTCGTGGGGGTACTGAAACTGAACCCAGTTATTAAACTAGCTAAAATTAATATAAAGAGGAAACAAATAACACGATATTTAGGAACAGGTATTGACGAAAGACTTACTTTCAATGTGCATACAATACTGGCAACTGACAAGGCGACGAAACTGATACACAAACTTGATAGGCTAAATACCAGACATTACAGACTACCTTTGAAACCGCTACGAACGTATCTCACAGCTCTCTTGGAAGCCTTAGTATGCGTTACAGCAAGTGCGTGGGCGCACCTCATGTGTGTAGCGACCTATAGAAACACATTGAGCTGAGGTCGGAGGGGCTTACTACTCAGAATGTTGGGTGCTTTTGGCACCACATCAGCAGACTTGTGTGTGGTTCTGGGGACTTGCCCTGATGACGTCACTATCCCATACAGCGCAGTGACATACTGACTAAAGAGAGGCAGAGAAGGCAAGGTCAGAGAAATCACAGGAAAAAACGTCAATTAAACAGCTGGCGCCTTGATATATGACGACGGCAGTGGGACACTACCGACAAAGGCCGCCACGTTTTCTCCTTCTTCCCCAACACATGGAAATGACCCTTCTTCCCCAACATATGGAAACGACTGAAGCTGAAGTATGCGCATCTAAGCCGTGGCATGGTTCACATTCAGACTTGCCACGGCGTGTACCCAGCATATTTGAACTGCGTGGGCCTTAAACAAAGCGCTAGCTGCAGATGTGGGGCATATGGATCTTCTGAATAAATGACACCTGTAACAGAATATAATTAAGTAATAGAAACGTTACGGGACCCAGACAAATGGCGTGCTCTAGGTAAAATCGCTGATAAGATTTCAGGAACACTGCATGATATCTACAGACAAGAATATCCATACGGCAAATCTCGAACAGACGTACAATAAATACGACAACAGGGTCCTTACGAGGACACAGACTCATACACAATTACAGACACTGAAGTAGATGCAGACACGGAAAATGACACAAACACAACGACAACAACAGCAGACACAGACTCATCACATAAGGTGTGTAACACCTAAATTAGATTAATAAGATAATTATAATAAAACCGGACATATCTCTCGGTTTATTCATGTATCTAAACTGCACTTTTAATATGATAAAGTAAAGTAAAATGTTAGTATAATCAACGAGGCAATCACTACATTTAAGGAATGAGCCATACAGGGAGGCGAAGCTCGAAGTTTAAATTCCGAGGCTTCATGTAACACAAACATACAACATAGCAACACACATACAACATGTACGAGTAGATATAGTAACACAAATAGTGCAGTGAGTGTGTCCTACATAGGCACTTAAAAGATATATCAAGTAGTACCAATTCTTAGCAGAGAAACGCTGAGTCACTCCTGATGAATTTCATTTAGTAACGTAAGAAGACATAATTCTGTACGCCACTCACGTGGGAGAGGCTTTATGTTTCTGCCCAGGTCCTCCCACCTGAAATAGAAACAACACGAACCATAATTTATATGTTCTATTTGTTTTAATAGCAAAAAGAAAAGTTGCAGATCGCTCCTTTCGTATATTAATTAATGATATTTATTATTTAACCCTTCGTTTCCTACAACTAATTTAATTTTATTTGTAACTCATTGTTTTTACTCTTGTTTTGTTGCGCAAAACAAATTTCACCAGTAACGAGGAATAATGTAATATTACATGTAAAGATGTATAATGTACGGCCTGCTTTTTAAAATATCAGGCAGCAGGTTTTTAAATATATAATAAATGAAATGAAGTGTTATAATTATAACGAATATTTTCGTGTAGAATTATGCACGTGATTCATGTTTTAGCGTGCATAGTTCCTTCTTCTGCTATTTTTCCTGTTTCTAGAAGGGATCGGCATTGGTATTTTTTAAACGAAATTTATTGGCTGGTAGCCAAACCATACTTACATAAAACAGACAGGTACTGATAGAAAAATAGCGTTGGATTGTTTGCTTGCACGCATGCACACACTGTAGACAGAATATACATACTTTCAGATAGACCAATAAGGAATAATCCGTGCAAAATCAGATGTTATGAGCCACTTTTGTGCAGTTCATTGTCAGTGATATGCTGGACTTAGATTCAGATACCTGCTGCAACAGTGAATCTGTATATTGCGTGTAAAAATTTATGATCCTGCGTTGTCAACAAAGCCATCGCACAGGTCGGCAGTGACCAATGATCAACTTTACAAGTTCTTGTAAACTCATTGTAGTACTTCCATGTAGTCTGTGGTACCCAAAGAAAATTTATCTGCGTCCTCGTCTCGTGGTTAAATAAGGTGTGACTATTAGAGGGGTGAGGTGCCTAGGCTCGGAATTTGCATGAGATTTCATGGAATTGGGGGCAAACAGTTGAATTGCCGAGTATATCTTGCCTTTGTGCCGCGACGTTACTGTGAAATACCTCTATGCAATATTACTTCATTTTCCCGCCGTATTTCATGGTTACTTTAGTGAGATCATCATTTCATCATCATGGACACACAGGTAGTCCAATGTGGTGTCACCTGAAAAGATTGGCAGCGCGGCGGCCGAACTTCCCCAGTTGGGGACTCCATTTCCCCAGTTGGGGACTCCCGGCCATCAATAGTATATGACAATTTCATTTTTTTCACTAGAGCTGTATGCTTGGTAAGGCAGCCTTATGCCCTCCTCCATGCAGGGATGGTGTGTTGCTGGAAACATCTCCTGGCGTCTTATGTTGGGAGAATCCCATTAGATCCTTCCTTTAGGCATGTGGAAAGTTTTCATGGAAGTCAGGTAGCGACGCGCTCCGTGCCTTTTGAAAACCTGGCTAGTGCCTGCAGCACATGTGGTCATTGAATGCCACGGCTACCCTACAGTCCCCAGAGAGTAATTGACATTTTTGCCTTTTTGTATGAACACTGAAACGTCCCCTTAGAAAAATTATAAATGACTGTGCTTAAACTGACACACAATATTTTTTAGCGCTACGAAATCTGACTTTCAAAAATCCCTACAAAAGACTGGCCCTGACTGACAATAACCTATACCTTTCACGAATCACTTACCGCACAAAAATCTTCGTTACTCAAACTACTGATACAGCGTGCACCAATACTGCCAGCTGAATAAAAGATTCTAACTACTGAAAGCACTAACTATTGATAGGCATAGTTAGCAAATGAAAGATTTTGATAGAGAACAAACAATGTATTTACCTTAATAGTGTTGAAAAGTCATTATATATACACTCCTGGAAATTGAAATAAGAACACCGTGAATTCATTGTCCCAGGAAGGGGAAACTTTATTGACACATTCCTGGGGTCAGATACATCACATGATCACACTGACAGAACCACAGGCACATAAACACAGGCAACAGAGCATGCACAATGTCGGCACTAGTACAGTGTATATCCACCTTTCGCAGCAATGCAGGCTGCTATTCTCCCATGGAGACGATCGTAGAGATGCTGGATGCAGTCCTGTGGAACGGCTTGCCATGCCATTTCCACCTGGCGCCTCAGTTGGACCAGCGATCGTGCTGGACGTGCAGACCGCGTGAGAAGACGCTTCATCCAGCCCCAAACATGCTCAATAGGGGACAGATCCGGAGATCTTGCTGGCCAGGGTAGTTGACTTACACCTTCTAGAGCACGTTGGGTGGCACGGGATACATGCGGACGTGCATTGTCCTGTTGGAACAGCAAGTTCCCTTGCCGGTCTAGGAATGGTAGAACGATGGGTTCGATGACGGTTTGGATGTACCGTGCACTATTCAGTGTCCCCTCGACGATCACCAGTGGTGTACGGCCATGTAGGAGATCGCTCCCCACACCATGATGCCGGGTGTTGGCCCTGTGTGCCTCGGTCGTATGCAGTCCTGATTGTGGCGCTCACCTGCACGGCGCCAAACACGCATACGACCATCATTGGCACCAAGGCAGAAGCGACTCTCATCGCTGAAGACGACACGTCTCCATTCGTCCCTCCATTCACGCCTGTCGCGACACCACTGGAGGCGGGCTGCACGATGTTGGGGTGTGAGCGGAAGACGGCCTAACGGTGTGCGGGACCGTAGCCCAGCTTCATGGAGACGGTTGCGAATGGTTCTCGCCGATACCCCAGGAGCAACAGTGTCCCTAATTTGCTGGGAAGTGGCGGTGCGGTCCCCTACGGCACTGCGTAGGATCCGACGGTCTTGGCGTGCATCCGTGCGTCGCTGCGGTCCGGTCCCAGGTCGACGGGCACGTGCACCTTCCGCCGACCACTGGCGACAACATCGATGTACTGTGGAGACCTCACGCCCCACGTGTTGAGCAATTCGGCGGTACGTCCACCCGGCCTCCCGCATGCCCACTATACGCCCTCGCTCAAAGTCCGTCAACTGCACATACGGTTCACGTCCACGCTGTCGCGGCATGCTACCAGTGTTAAAGACTGCGATGGAGCTCCGTATGCCACGGCAAACTGGCTGACACTGACGGCGGCGGTGCACAAATGCTGCGCAGCTAGCGCCATTCGACGGCCAACACCGCGGTTCCTGGTGTGTCCGCTGTGCCGTGCGTGTGATCATTGCTTGTACAGCCCTCTCGCAGTGTCCGGAGCAAGTATGGTGGGTCTGACACACCGGTGTCAATGTGTTCTTTTTTCCATTTCCAGGAATATATATATATATATATATATATATATATATATATATATATATATATATATATATATATCAGTTCATGACATCCAGTCTTACAAATTTTCTGTCTCTGATGGACACACGTCCAGATCATCCGCTCTCAAAACTCCGCCATCTCTCTCCCCACAACCACCACTGCTGGCGGCTCACCTCCAATTGCGCAACGCTACGCGCTGTTAACAGCCAACTGCCCAACACTACAATAGCAAATTCCAACAATGCAAACCAGCCACAGACTGCCCACAGCACAGTCAGTGATTTTCATATAGAGCGCTACATGGCGTTACCAACGTAAAAACCTAAACAGCTTACTTACAACACGAAAGACCAAAACACATAGCAGCATCTAACCAATGTGAGAGAGTCATTTGTAATCGCTCTGAAGAATTTGGTTCAGCCAATACAACTCAGTCGTTCTAGACAGTGTTCATGGTGTGTAAGGCTTGTCAGTCATGAAGACTTTGCTTCGGCCCAGTCTCGACTTAATGTCTAGAAATGTGCGTCTTGTATGTAAGAGAACGAAGTTGAACAACATGTTGAATAATAAACTGGTTGACTTCACTGTGTAGCCGTTGTTTCTGTGCACATTGGCCACCTTCACTCATAATTTACTTATTATTTTGTGAAAGCAACAAGCAGTGCACTAGCTTGTCTGGCTAGTTTTATTTGTTGCATGACAGCAACCAGCAGTGCACTCGCCCTTCTTTTAATACTACGATTTATTATATTAACTAGGGAGATTTGAATTCATTTATCCTAGAATTATAATTTGGTCGTGGGCTGGCGTTAGTCTAATTCACAATATTACCACCGGACTGGATATTTTCAGTGTGTTCTTTCCTCCCATTCGCTTTGCCAGTCATCTATCATACGTCCGTGTAGGACGTATCAGTAACCAGTACTTGGAATTGCAGTGCATTTGGTATGCCCTGTGCTAGCAACTTCTTTGCCTATGCGGTCGACAGCTTCACTCCCAGTGATTCCACAGTGTGATTTCTCCAACGCGAAATTAACAGAATGGATTGCTTCCGACATTTGATTCAAATACTTTGATAATCCTGCCTACGATGGCGTTTTCATTTAAACTGATGCTAAAAGTTTTAAGTCCTGTTAAAGAAGACATACAGTAGGAAACACAGGGATGCTGTCATCAACGAGCAAAAACCAAGTACTTGTGTCGCAGCAAGCTCCGTGGTCATGATGCTTGCCTCTGATGGTAATCTGAACAGCTCAGACTTCCGTACACGTGGTTTACGAAAAAAAGAGCAGGACTCGAAGCGCTCTACCAAATACTGAACTTGAACCCCTTTTTTTAGCTTATTCGCTTTTTCAATTTGTTTCTCTTTTTGTTAATTTTTCTGGTTATTTCCTTTCTTTTTATTTTCTTTTTCTTTAGTTCTTCTTATGGGAACATGAGCTGGAAATATAATATTTATTTGCAGAAAAAATAGTCGCGAAATGAGCAGATAACGTCAGAAAATGCAAAAGGGGAAAACTGACCGTTCCTTTTAGGCAGACTGAGGGCTGGGCACCTCTGCCTTGATGGCAGGATGGGAGGCGAAGTGGGCAGAGGTCGATCACATAAGCCCTGGTCATGGCATCCCCAACACCAAAAAGCAACCGGAAGTCGACAAGAAAGGACGGTCAAGGAAGGAGATACTTAACTTTAATAATAAAAATTCATCGTGTGGCACTGCAGTGGTAGGAAGGGGAGAGGGGAAACGCAAAACAAAGACAGTGCGGTAGCAGGTGATGCCTGCGGCTTGAAGTAACGTCGTGGGGCAGTTCGACAGCAGGCAAAACCACCCAGGCATATTCGAGTTGAATGGGGGATCGTGCGGATGTCCACGTAGTTAATTGACGAAATCAGAGCTTTCTCTAGGAGGATCCAAAGACCAAGCCTCGTTTTGATCCTGCCTCCATGAAGGTAGACGACCGTCCACCCTTTGAACCCGATTAGCGCGTGAGTCTTGGTTGCAGGGATATACACGTCCTCCAAAATAACGAAAGCGTAATGTTCGATCAGGAATTGAGGGATGGAGAAGAAACAGGCGATCACTTGCTACCCCGGTGTCCAGCCTTCACGAACAGTGACACTGATCAGGCTGTGGGTATCATCGTCGACTGAGAGACAGGTGGAGCATAAACGAGTGTCCATCAGAACAATCGTAGGCAAACGTTGGTTCGCAGGCGACATGATACCATGTCACGCATACTGATGTCGGGAGGTACAGCTGATGAAAGTTGCACCACACTGCAAAAAAAAAAAAAAAAAGGCTCTGAGCACTATGGGACTTAACATCTATGGTCATCAGTCCCCTAGAACTTAGAACTACTTAAACCTAACCAATCTAAGGATATCACACAACACCCAGTCATCACGAGGTAGAGAAAATCCCTGACCCCGCCGGGAATCGAACCCGGGAACGCGGGCGCGGGAAGCGAGAACGCTACCGCACGACAACGAGCTGCGGACGCAGCACACTGCAGTCTACCTCATTAACGGATACTTGATCTCAACGTTGAAAGGCACACTGCACAGTAACTGTACGTAGAAATCCTTCCGGCATGACGGATGTGTCCATGGGCGGTAGTATTTACATAGCTAATGTAGTCGAAGGAGACAGGCAGATAACGCAAACAGAGGTGTAATGGCTCCTACCGACAAAGGCGGGGAGATGGTGGCTGGCGTGTGAATGTCCACGAGTTATCGCGTGAGTGAGTTGCCTGTTACCAACCATTGTGTCCATGGTGTTCAGATTATAACGCCGCCACGTGACACCAACCTTGCCTACTAGGAGAGAATGAATGTATCATATTTGGCTTTAAAATGTTAACAGACGTCAGAAAATAGCCCAGCGCGGCCTGAAGGCTGCGACCAACCACCAGCAATATTGGAAGGACCTGTGCTATATGCAGCAGCCTGGAAACTACATGAACATTGAGATATTCCAACATAGCAATGAATCGAGTCAATTGCCGAACTGTTACGTTCCTGACTTGCAGGCCATGCTGGACGTTGACCATTGCAGTGCGAAAAGTGGCGGACGTAAAGTCGATTCGAGGTAGCGAAACCTCTGAATGCAAGGTGGAGGTGTCAATTCTCCTCACGTGAGTCAATAGGGCAAATGGCATCGCCTTATGTTTGGCAGCGCTCAAAGAACTGGCAATCAGCTCCTTGTGCTTGGAGATCAGACCAAGTATGCACACCGTCTCCTCCTATAATCGTACCAGCAGCAACAGGTCACTGCATAGGCACAACAGTGGAATGTTTATTGCTGCAGGGTGAATCCTGACAAGTGCATTGTAAGACTGAATAAGCAGCTCTAGGCCGAGAGTGTAGAGGAGCATCGTTAGCAGGCATTCCTGACGTAAGAAACCGGTACCGGTCTGGTGAAATGAACGTTAGCCTGGACAAGGACATAGAGACAGCACAGGATACTGTGCCATGACAGTGAATAGGTAACCAATTCAGCAGGCAGATAGCACTTAGCCACTGGAGTAATCACATCTTAATATTCGCCAGTGGCCATCCCTGCCCTGGTGAGTCCACCCAGCGTCATTTGTTCAGTGGATATTATACTCGAAAGGAACCGACTGCTATGTATCGGCAAAATACGTATAAATATCATGTAGTCAGCACTGAGTAAGGTATGGGGGCGGTAAAGGATAAGCATCTGGCCCTGTGATGGCTTGTGAAGAGGGATGATAATGTCTTCAATGAATGCTGGTGGGGCCACGGTGACCATCGTCAACAGTTCTTGGAACATCACAGTCAACCTTGGCGCCACCAAATCCTGCAAATCCGAGTAAAATTCCACAGGGAGACTACCTACACCAGGAGACTTGTTTGGAGCGCCCTTCGCTCTCGCATCCTGGACGTCATCACAATTGAAGTTCTCTGACAGGGTTTCCACGTCGACACCTGAGATTGTATGAGTGATGTGGAACAAAACTGGCTCCAAATTTGAACTTAACGTTCACCATACTGATAAATCAGGTGGAAGTGTACCACAAAGACAGCCACAACGTCCGTCTGATTGGTGGCCCGATGTCCCTCGCGAGTGACTAGTTTCAAGATCAGCTGTGGCTGCTAGTGCTTCCTGGCAGTTGGAAGGTGCTGCATTGAAAGGTCTTCCTGCCATGCCGTACCTTGACGGTGAGTCCTAATGACCACTCCTTGCAACCTGGCAGGTTGTGAGCCTTGATCCTGTTGCAGTCCATCTGAAATGCTCGTTGCAGATACAGGTCATGGAGTACAGCGAAGTAGTCTGTTGTATGGTGGTTCCATGCAGATATGTCCCTGCAAAATTTGATCGATACTCGCCATATTGTGGGCTTGGTGCACTCCAGCCACCAAGCCAGTCTAATGTATATGCTGAATGCCGGCGTTCACACAGCATTCAAAAACTTCACACAAGAAACCAGCAGTCGGGGTTGGTAAGGCATGTGATGTTTAATTCCATTGTACGTGACTGCCCCACACCACTTGTCGTAGAAGCAGGATGGTGCTGACGTAAGCCGGCCGTGGTGGCCAAGCGGTTAAAGGCGCTACGGTCTGGAACCGCGCGGCCGCTACGGTTGCGGGTTCGAATCCTGCCTCGGGCATGGATGTGTGTGATGTCCTTAGGTTGGTTAGGTTTAACTAGTTCTAAGTTCTAGGGGACTGATGACCTTAGAAGTTAAGTCCCATAGTGCTCAGAGCCATTTGAACCATTTTGCTGACGTAAGCAAAGTGGTCTGAGAATGCCAAGGGCGTTCTGCATCTTGGATAGTACCGACGTGCCCCTGGGAGACATAAACCCTAGCCAGGCGACTTGCAGAGTGGCCCGTCTGACAGCCATGTCGAATTCCCCAAGTGTCACAAAGGGAAAACTCGCAGACAACGAAACACAGTTCCTGGTTATAGCGCTTGGCATCGAGTCTTGAGACCATTGTAAACATGAATGGCTTCAATAGAGCGAAACACCAGTCCAAGTTGCAAATATTTTATTTTTCATTCGATGACTAGCTTCAGGTCGATACCCATTTCCAACTCAACAAAGTCGAAAATGGCATTTCTGAAGATGTCAACAAAATGTATAATGTACATACACAGTAAATACAGACAACAACTGTACTTAGTTACCTGTATGCACTGCGAATGTACATTACAAATTTTGTTGACATCTTCGGAAATGCCATTTTCGACTTTGTTATGTTGTATGAAAATGGATCTCGGCCCAAAACTAGTCATCGAATGAAAAATAAAATATTTGGAACTTAGACTGGTTTTCCATTCTATCAATTGCCAACCCAAGTTAATCCAGCATGCTCGAAGATCGTATGAATGGCTTCGTTCATATGTTCATACCACCTGAAAAAAGGGAAAAATGAAAAATTCCTTTCACAATCACTAAATTAGCATCTAGTTTAAATTAGATCTTGATTGAATTATCGTTGTGATTTATAACAATTAGGCTAGCCACGCGGAGTGGCCGCACGGTTTAAGGCGCCATGTCACGGATTAAGCGGCGCCTCCCGCCGGAGGTTTGAGTCCCCCCTCGGGCATGGGTGTGCGTGCTGTTTTTAGCATAAGTTAGTTTAAGTAGTGTGTAAGTCTAGGTACCGAAGACCTCAGCTGTTTGGTCCCGTAGTAATTCACACACATTCACACACACACACACACACACACACACACACACACACACACACAATAGGCTACATGAATACTTCAATAAAGAGAAAATAACACATGTTATTTTCCGATTCACAAAGCCCCACGAAGACTGGTTCACATAGCCCCAATGCCTTATCATTTTTAAAATGTAATCATTTGTTGAAATTTGCAACAGATATCGCTAGTTGTTCCGTTGACCGACTTGATAGATCCTACACAAGCGGTAGCGGAAATATTTATAAGTAGCACTCATGTGTTCCAACACTGGATCTTATTTCAAACTGACTTAATGTTGCATGGAAGATTTATGTAAACAGTACTGCCTTACCTCTTCTATTTCCTTCCGGATGATTACTGTCTGAGTTAAATATATTTGGTAAACGCTACTTGCAGCTTGTGCACGACTTGTCTAGCAAAGATTCTCTAACATAATAGCGTCCTAGCTGCGCTCACAAAGTATGCAGTAGAATATTTTCCTACTTCTAACCGTATAGCTCCACGTTACCCTACACGCTGCGGAACTCGCTCAAAAGGAAAATTTTCAATCGCTCCTTGTATAATATTAAAACTGCCTCTTAACTTTTAATCGTTAGTAGTTATTCCTGCAGATGCATGCAGATATACTAAGCGGATTAAGTTTTTGTCAGCAAAGTAACTATTACTGGAGATTTCGGCGGATATATTGGCGCAGAACTCTACCAGTAAGCGTCGTAAATCTGTGTACGCCCAGGGAGCGGCCACGGGCAGCCGAGCCCTAGAGCAGCGCGAGTTTCGTCGCCTCCGCCGGTAGCCGTGCCGGAGGCCCAGAGGAGCTTCCGGCCGGCAGCGGGCGCCCTCCACGCCGGTAAATGAGTTTGGATTTATTGCGGGGGCGCAGCTAATTTGGAGGGCGACGCGGTCCGGCGGCAGCAGCGCCGGTGGTCCGCATCTGCAGGCTGGCGGCGCAGCGACACCAGCCGATGCTGTAAACGGCCGTAATAAGGACCACGTGTGGGAGCCGCGAGCCGCCAGGGCTGCACACGCCGCGCCGCCGCGCCTGGCGGCACTGTCGTCACCCGGGTCGCCGCAGTGCCCTTTTACTCGCCCCTTCGACGTATAGAGCCGCTAATTAAAAATGGTCTGAATGGCGATACTCTCCTCAGTGTAGTCTCTTGAAGGTCGTTTTCCCTTTCATTTTTCATGTTTTCTCTGTACACTACTTGAACTGTATTTTCTTTTCTAAAAAATGACTTTTGCGTTATGTTGTAACTTTCATACACTGGTTCCCGTTTGTTACCTCTAATATTTAAAAGTGTCTTTGCAATGCTTCATTTGCTCTTGTCTGTAATTCGATTACTTCTTGCTAGAGGGCCGGGTCTGTTTTGGTGTCCACCTCGTGGCTGCCTTGGCCTCTTAGCCGTTTGGTCTCACGGCAGCGGCTGTATTGATGCAGTTCTTGGCCCTCGCGGCTGCCACTGATTTCTATGGAATATTTTATTTGGCTGACAAACATATTACCTTTTCACATTTTTAGTTATTATTCTTGTGACATTTTTTATTTGACGAGAGCAATTTTGCTCAGACGGTTTTCACCCGTGGCGTGATTATATGTACACACTGTTTGTACAATTTATGGAAGTAATCCTAATAAGTATTTTGTGTTTCAAGCCATGTTATTATATTTTCTAGGTAATCCTATGTAATTTATTTTATTCTGATGAAGATTGTCTCATTGCAATCGAAACCATGGTCAATTTGACAATAATGTGGTGCAACCGAGGTGGCTATACATACATCCTGTAAGTAAATAACATACGGTTGCTGGATCTCAGCCAATAAAAATGTTTAAAAATTTAATATTTAAATTTTATCTTTTAGACTACGAAACCACTTGTTTCTGAATTGCCTAGGTTATGTAATTTCTTATTCAGACTATATTGAGCTTAATGGCATTCAGTTAGGTATAGTGACCAGTCACCTGACAAGGCAAAGTGAGCAAGTGGAGACATTATCCAAAAGTAGGTCTGCTGTGTTATTTCGAGGACGGAGTAAATTATTTCCAGAATTCAGATGACATCATCAGTCATGCATTGTTATCCGATTACCCTCCCTCCCCTTCCCCAGCCCCTTTGGTGTAGGGCAACTTCCCTGTATAAAAAAGGGGGAAAGTAAAAAGCTGGTGAGAAATAAAAAATTCTCTGAGAAATTAAAAAATAGCCCAGTTATGGTCGTGGGTTTAGCTCCACTCCTATGACGTCACTGTGGAAGTAGGGTTCCTGTCCAAAGAAAAAAATTGGTAGACAATCCATGATGGTGCAGTATCATGTTGGTGGAAGTAGGTCACTCGTGCTAGGTATAAAATCCAAGATAGCTGCTGGGGTTTCTCTTGACGTCCCTCACCTGAGAAGAAGGATGTTGGTTTGCCCTGGCTATGGTCACGTCAAAGCACGAAAGCTATGAGGGGTCTTCAAAAGAAAAAGTACAAGTATTTTTTCAAAGTAAACACCAGTGGCCTGAGCACAATTGCCCCACTTTTTCACGAGCCAGAATTCCTATGGTTGTGACAGGAGCCAGTCCTCTACTGTATCCTTCAACTCGACGTCCAAGTTGAAGCACTCCACTGTGAGATGTTTTTTAGCGGACCAAACGCATGGAAGTCGCAGGACGATGTGTCTGGGGTGTAGGTCTGGTGCTCAAGTAGCTCCCACTTGAACTTGGCCTTTACTCTTTGTGTGACCTTTGCGACGCGTGGACATGCGTTATCGTGAAGAAGAGTCACGCCCTCCGTCACCAGTCCATGCCGTTTGCTACTCATGGACTTGCATAGGCTACGGAGTGCCTCACAGTACACGTCACTGTTACGGTTTTCTCCCTTACTCACAGACTTCAACGAGTATCGGACCTCGGACGTTGAAGAGCACGATGAGCATCACCTTGCCTCTTGAAGACACAGCTTGGAATTTTTAGGGGGAGATGGCGACACTGCATTAGCGTCGCTAGATGTCTCACTACGTTACCCCAAAGCGACATATGCAAATTTCAACCGATTTGTTTGTTACGACATTTCGGACCTTTCCATTTGAACGCCCCTTTTCATGTGAACACTCCTTATAAACGGGCTGACACATCTTCATCGCATCGCTGCCATGACTTACGTCAGCTGTGGAGGACCACAGTGCTCTAGAGTCACCTCTTTTAAGGGTAGCTAATATTTTGTCTGTTGAGATTATATAACGGGACGACCAAAAAGTTTTCGTTCGAAGGCCGTACAGTCCAGAAATGACATGCCGATCATTCAAAAACGTCGTGAGCGTTAAAACAATCATCAACCGACGAACCGTGCTGAAGATACCCTTTTGGTAAAACAGTGTGTCCGGCTTCGTGAATAGTTCCGTAACCCTGCTGCACATCCCCGTCCGACAGATATGGTCGACTATCTGTGGCCATTATGGTCGTTTTTATGGGGCCGAAGGAGTGATAATCGCATGGGAACTGACCAGGACTGTAGGGTGGGTGTCAGAGGTGGCGTAACTTTTGCTCTATGAAATTTGCGTTATCATGAAGCTGCAGCACCCTTTGTCGCCCACCATTCGGCAGACATGCTGCCCCATACACACTCTTCTTTCTCCGATAGATGTCGATCGGTGTTTGTCCTTCGGCAACCAAGAGAGGTACAGCAGTACGTTGGTCCTTTGGACACATTTGGTTATAACGTCACCATCGTTCGCATTTCAGCATTCACCGCACGCACGTCGGAAAGACACGAATGCCACAGTAATCCCTTGCCTACTGGTCCGTATCTGTACAAAGTATTGGGAAAGTCCCATAACAGACTTAAAGTACATGTAGAGTGTAGTGAGTACATAATATTTAGAACAGAAAGCCACATCCGCAAACATAGCGTTTCCGCGCTACAGGCGTTTGAAAACATGTTTGTCAGGTAGGTACGCATCAGGGTAGTCATGATGGAGGAGTACTTACGACGGATCAGCTGATGTCAGTTGATATCTGTTCTAACTCGCTGACCTGATTCGATCCTTATTTATGTTTTTCTGAGTGGTTAGAGAGACATGTTTGAGTAGACGTTTGCAGAATAGGCAGACATGAACCATCTGTATGGCGAAGCTCGTGGTAAAGAATTAGAAAATTGCAGCGAAATGCAGGAAGATCTGCAGCGGGTAGGCACTTGGTGCAGGGAGTGGCAACTGATCCTTAACACAGACAAATGTAATATAATGCGAATACACAGAAAGAAGGATCCTTTATTGTATGATTATATGATAACGGAACAAACGCTGGTAGCAGTTACTTCCGTAAAATATCTGGGAGTATGCGTACGGAACGATTTGAAGTGGAATGATCATATAAAATTAATTGTTGGTAATGCGGGTGCCAGGTAGAGATTCATTGGGAGAGTCCTTAGGACGTGTAATCCATCAACAAAGAAGGTGGCTTACAAAACACTCGTCCGACCTATACTTGATCATTGCTCATCAGTGTGGGATCCGTACCAGGTCGGGTTGACAGAGGAGATAGAGAAGATCCAAAGAAGAGCGGCATGTTTCGTCATAGGGTTATTTGGTAAGTGTGATAGCGTTACGGAGATGTTTAGCAAACTCAAGTGGCAGACTCTGCAAGAGAGGCACTCTGCATCGCGGTGTAGCTTGCTGGCAAGGTTTCGAGAGGGTGCGTTTTTGGATGAAGTATCAAATATATTGCTTCCCCCTACTTATACCTCCCGAGGAGATCACGAGTGCAAAATTAGAGAGATTCGAGCGCGCACGAAGGCTTTCCGGCGGTTGTAGTTCCCGCGAACCATACGCGACTGGAACAGGAAAGGGAGGAAATGATAGTGGCACATAAAGTGGCTTGCGGAGTTTAAATGTAGATGTAGATGTAGAAAGGAAAAGCTGCTCGTCGCCTTTATCAGAATCGTTATGCACAACTTCCGACTCCATCGCATACCTTTTTCACCGCAATCACGCAACAGCTTCACCGGCAGCAGACGCGACTGTGGTGCTCCAAGGATAAGCCGCACATTCAAATTCGAAAAGGCTTTATTGAATCACGTTAAAGAGAATCCGTGAAGGAGTACACGATCAATTGCGCGTGCAATTGATGTTGCTCCCGGGACTACCCGGTAAGGTACATGCTAAATTACTTGTAAAAGCGGTCGCCTCATCAATAAGTTTTCAAATGGTTGAAGTACGGTAACGTACGTTTCAGGACATCGGTTCCTATTTCAGATATAATGTACTCACCCCCCTCTTCAAGTCCTAGAAGTTTGTTACGGAAATATCCGAACACACTGTATACCTCCATGCCGGCAGGAGTGGCCGAGCGGTTCTAGGCGCAACAGTCTGGAAACGCGTGAGCGCTACGGTCGCAGGTTCGAATCCTTCCTCGGGCATGGATGTGTGTGATGTCATTAGGTTAGGTAGTTTTAAGTAGTTCTAAATTCTAGGGGACTGATGACCACAGCAGTTAAGTCCCATAGTGCTCAGAGCCATTTTTCTTTTTGTGTACCTCCACGGGGTCAGCCGCGGGTGGTAGCCGCGCGGTCTAGGGGCGCCTTGCCACGGTTCGCGCGGCGCCGCCGTCAGAGGTCCGAGTCTTACCTCGGGCATGGGTGTGTGTGTGTTGTCCTTAGCGTACGTTAGATTAAGTAGTGTGTAAGCCTAGGAACCCATAGTGGAATGGGGTCAGGCTATGTTGAATACACACTGCAGCAACACCCTAAAACGGAAACATTTTGATCACCCGTTATATTTGAAATAAATAGTCTGCGATCCTTATTGGTCTTTGACTGTCTTTGTTTGTGACGAAAGTGTGGATTTAGAAAATATGAAGTAAGATGAACGTTGATACTGCGCTACCAGGACAATTATCGCTTGAGGACGCGCATGTGTAGTAGTGGATGTGAAACTGTCTGAAAAAAAAAAAAATTATCACGCTCTCTTATTTGATCACTGACAACGTATGACAGGGAGCGTGCCGCGCAAAAGGCGTCTGTACCCACCCAATGTTCGGGGCGGTCTCAGTGAATGAGAAAGGCTACGGAATGCCACCGAAGACAAATTTCTCTTCAAACGCAGTCTTCACTGTTTGCATATATGATGACTTCTTTCCGTGTTTAATTAGTATGCGTAGTTCAAATAGTCCCCTCGATTGGAACTCCGGCCTTGTGGAGGGAAGGAGGAGCTTAAATTGAGGTACAAAATGAAAGAAGAGCAAGAATAAGTAATGGCTTTACTATCAGTATGACTGCAAGGAAAGAATATCGTCTGGGTAGAACTGGCAGAGGTATGACATAGGTGTTATCTATCACCTACGCTCTTCTACGAGTTAGAAAATCATTAATGGATATGGGCTTAGAAGTACGTGGTCTGTACGAAATGATGCTGGAGATCACAGTCGATATGTTTCTCAATTGCAGTCAAATAAAGGCACCGGTCGCACATTTCAATTGTCACGATCGTTTTAGGTCCCCAAGACCATTTTCCGGTGGCTATATGTCTACCGGAGTGAGAATACACAGCCAAACTGTCAGGAAAACTGCATTGGGAGCCGAAGTCAGTCGCGGCAATAATAAAAAATTACAACTATAAGCGCAACTGGTGCTTTTATTTGATTACTGATCAATACCACAGTTTCACTGTGTGATCCATATGCTGAACGAGTAATTTTTATGGTTATGCTAACTACGGATGCAAAAGAGACCAAAGAAATGGTACACGAGACAGAAACTACCAAAATATATGGTGGAATGAATTTTAACAAGAAAAGCAAAATAATGACAATAGAAAGGTATAAAAAGAGGGAAACAGTGCTGAACGCAGACAAAATGGAATAAGTCCAAGACGTTAAATACCTAGAAAGTAGAACGTGTAGCACTTGGATGTCCTGCACAGAGATTGAATCGAAAACGTACCTGACAAAGTCGGCGTACTCTGAAAAGAGGAACATTTTTTGTGTCGGTACGGAAATTGAATTTAGGAAAATGTTGATGAGGTGTTTCGTCTCGAGTTTCCTACTGGGCGCTGACGAAACTTGAACCATGAATAAGGAAGACAGGGAGCGATTAGAGATTAAAGAAAATGAAATGGGTAGACAGAGTGAAAAAAGACGAGACGAGATACTGAAAAAAGTGGGAGACAATTGGCGATTACTGAATATAATTGAACGGAAAAGAAAATTGATATGGTATGAACTGATGAGACATTAGGGAACCAGACAAAAAAATTAGAAATTTATTGGTGGAGGTATGTACTGTCTATGCAACTAAATGAAGGCAGTTTGTTTGTTGCCATACGCGTTTCGCTTCATTTATTTGGGAAGCATCATCAGTGGCCTGAAATACATGTTTCTTTTTATACATACAATAAACGTACTATGTGACGAATATAATATGCTGATATATTACATTTTGTCGTGTTTCTGTCTTGCTTTTTAGGTTATAAGCAACTTTTGTAGCACAAGTTTAGTATTGTGAATGTATAGTTCGGTGTTACGATTTCCAGCGCTGTTAACACGTGTGTGTTCCTGGAAATGTGTGTATTGTTCTTCATAATCCAACTGGCCAATTTCTGGCGTTGTCTCATACACACTTGTCACATCACATGTTTCACTTTCACTTCCATTTTGTGATCAACGTATGCGTGTTTTCGGTGTGTCGGCCGAGGTGGCCGAGCGGTTCTAGGTGCTACAGTCCGGAACCACGCGGCTCCTACGGTCGCAGGTTCGAATCCGTTTATCTTTTGTTTCTGTTGAGTTTGATTTTTTCATTTGTTGTGTGTGTGTGTGTGTGTGTGTGTGTGTGTGTGTGTGTTCGTGCACGCGTGCGTGCGTGTGTGTATTCTGCTATTTTTTATTTTTTTTACAATAAAAAATATGAGTGTGAGTGTGTGTTTGTGTAATTTGCTGTGTGCAAATATATTATTATTCTTTTCTTCTTTGTATATAAGTCTGTGTATGTGTGTGTGGGTGGGAGGGTGGGTGGGTGTGTGTGTTTGCGGGTGTGTGTGTAATTTGCTGTGTCCAAATTTTTTTTTCACACGCACACGCACAACAAATGAAAAAATTAAACACAACAGAAACAAAAGACAGACAAACACACAACATGTAAATCAGTGCTATGTTTATTTGGCAAAGCCTGCGAGGAACAAGTGAGATGGGAGTGACTGTCGTCTCAGCGGGCCATGTGTCTCTATCTTGGCAGTCACCAATATCATCTGTGTTATCAGCAAGTTAGGCCGCGCGGGGTAGCCGTGCGTTCTCAGTCGTCTTGTTGCGGTTCGCGCGGCTGCCCCCGTCGGAGGCTCGAGTCGTCCCTCGGGCATGGGCGTGTGTGTGTTGTCCATAGCATAAGTTAGTTTAAGTTAGATGAAGTAGCGCAGAAGCCTAGGGACCGATGACCTCAGCAGTTAGGTCCGATAGCCCTTACCACAAATTTCCAAAAAAATTATGGTACAAGTTATTGTAAATTAAAGCAACAATAGTGATGCATGACACATGCCACGCCATTACTTGACGAATGCATTGCACCTGATAACTGTTCCCGAGGACCAAAACTACAGTATGCACTTGAAAAGAAACTAATGAAAAAGAAACAAATAACAACGACTGTTCCACTTGGTCACTGGCAGTTTTCAGCACGGCTCCTCATAGATCCGGTACACGTTCAAAAATCCCAAATTTGATCCGAATGGACTGACAACCATTCACAATGCGATCCATGAGTTCATCGACACTATCAGTAGGACTGGAACACACCAAAGCTTTTAAATATCCTTGCACCAAAAACCCAACGGGGTTCAAGTGAGGAGACCTGAGGCCATGGTACTGGTTAGCCAAGACCGACGCACTTGCTGTCGAAACTCTGTTTACCAGTTCTTAGATACCTGGAGTGAAAATAAGATCGAACACGTGCAGTTCATCGTGTCGTAATTTACGCCGCACCTGCTGTGTTTCGAAATAAACGTAGCCTTAGACATTAAGTATTGTAACGTAAGCATTATTGGACCTGTACGTACACTGCATCAGGGAAACCGTTGCTTTCCGAACCTACGTTTATTAGAATTATCTGCTTGTTTTATTGTTCTCAACTCGCCCATTTCGTTTGTACCTAAAACAGTCAAGCACTCTGAACAAGTTATCAGTAATTCGAACTTTCAAAAACGAAAGGGGCTGCTGCTGATGCGATGCAACATGCCGTTTTTCTTCTCCATGAAGCGTTACTAACAGCAGTTAAAGGTTCATTAAGATCCTTAGTAAATCCTACGAGTGGTCGAACCATCACGCCGCAGCAGCACTGTCCACCTTCATCCCATAAGTGGGCTACCTCACTGTGTACTTAGGAGGCCTGTCGAGGCACGTAAACAGCACTCAGTGGCAAGTGTGGGAGAGATGGCGGCGCCTACAATGCCCCAACCTACAATTAGCGGCCACCACAATCCTTCCGTCCCTCCGTGGCGTGCTGCGTCCCCGTTACACAGCCTCTGATTTTTCACTGCTGTCCCTGTATCCAGCTGGTGGGCATCTCCACTGAGGTGACAAAAGTCATGGGATACGTCCTAATACCGTGTCGGAGTTCCTTTTACCTGCGAGACATGGACTCAACATGTCGTTTGAAGTGACCTGCAGAAATGTTGATCGATGCTACCTCTTTAGTCGTTTACTGTTGCAAACGTATTGCCGGTACAGGATTTTGCGCTCAAACTGGCCTCATGATTATGTTCCATAAATGTTCGATGGATCACCCGAATCATTCGCTCGAATTGTCCAGAATGTTCTTCAAACCAATCGCAAACAGTTGTGGCCTGGTGACTTGGTACATTGTCATCCACATTTCATCGTTATTTGGGAACCTGAAGTCCATGAATTGCTGAAAATTGACTCCAAATAGCCGAACATGAACATTTCCATCAATGATCGGTTCGTTTGGAAGTGAGAAGCCAGTCCATTCCACGCAAACACAGCCCGTACCGTTATGGACCCACCACCAGCTTGCACAGTGACTTGTTGACTACTTGAGTCCATGGCTTCGTGGAGTTTGCGCCACACTCGACACCTACCACCAGCTCTTGCCAACTAAAATCCGGACTCATCTGACCAGGCCCTGTTTTCCAGTAGTCTAGGGTCGTCTACTGCCATAGCCCATTAATCCCAAATTTCGGAACACTGTCTTAACGGATACGTTCGTCGTGTCCCACATAAATTCTGTGGTTATTTCTCGCTGTGTTGCTTGTCTGTTCGTACTGACAACTCTACACATACGCCACTATTCTATGCCGTTAAGTCAATGCTGTCGGCCACTGCATTGTTCCTGGTGAGAGTTAATGCCTGAAATTTTGTAATCTCGGCACACTCTTGACACTGTGGATCTCGGAATATTGATTTCCCTGACGATTTCCGAAATGGAATGTCCCATGCGTCTACCTCCAACTACACTCCGCTTTCAAATTATGATAATTCCCTCGTGCAGCCATAATCACTTCGGAAACCTGCGTGCAAATAACAGCTCCGTCATTGCGCTGCCCTTTTATATCTCATGTACGCGTAACTACCGCCATCTTTATATGTGCATATGGCTATCCCAAGATTATTGTCATCTTAGTGTATTTTACGCTGGCATCTCGCGAGAATAAGATACGCTGAGACAACGAGTTTCACAGAACAGTGTAGTCATCAACGGTCTTTTTGTAGTTGTCAAGGAAATACTGTCCCAACAAATAGTGCGTCTGTGTAATAGCACAATACAACTGCAAATATTCACAATGAGTTCTGTAGGAAATCAAACAATTTTCACTTCGTGAAACACGAAAATTGTCCAACAGAATAAAACGTAAAATATGAAATGTAGGTCGACATACTAGTTACGAAAAACCAATGGCAAGGCGCGTGTTGGTGTACGAACGTTCACAGACAGAGCAAATAATGACTGCAGATTATAAATGCGTTTAGAAATCGTTTTGGAAAGGCCCCACCTCGGAAAGCAACCCTATCTGATTGGGAGAAACGTCTTTTGTTTCAGGCAGTCTCAAAGACAGGCCGTAAGACGTAAGAAACTTCGACTGCTTTCGAGAAGAAAGTAGTTATTATATGGCAAGTTGATCCTAAGAACAGACGAGTGTTTTAATTGACAATATGCTCTGAACCCGTGTCTTTTAGGCATCAGAAGTAAACATTATCACAACAGAAAGAAACGTAGTACAGCATTAAACGTAATATGCTTGGTATGAAAAGAATGTAGACCGTAAGCAATAAAAGAAGAAACTGAAACTAATATAACTCTTCGTTCACATTATTGCAGAGAAAGACATAACGAGACCTCGAAGATAAGTTGCGCTGCCAGTGACGACGTTTGCGAATCAAAAGTATTGTTTTTTGACAAACTTCGATTCACTAGTGCCAGTACGCTGAGTCGACGGAAGTCATGGGATAGCGATAAACACATTTAGAGATGGCGGCAGTTACGCGTACACTAGGTATAAAAGGCCAGTGCTTTGACGGAGTTGTCATTTCTACTCAGGTAATTCATGTGAAAGGTTTCCGCCGTGAATATACACTCCTGGAAATGGAAAAAAGAACACATTAACACCGTTGTGTCAGACCCACCATACTTGCTCCGGACACTGCGAGAGGGCTGTACAAGCAATGATCACACGCACGGCACAGCGGACACACCAGGAACCGCGGTGTTGGCCGTCGAATGGCGCTAGCTGCGCAGCATTTGTGCACCGCCGCCGTCAGTGTCAGCCAGTTTGCCGTGGCATACGGAGCTCCATCGCAGTCTTTAACACTGGTAGCATGCCGCGACAGCGTGGACGTGAACCGTATGTGCAGTTGACGGACTTTGAGCGAGGGCGTATAGTGGGCATGCGGGAGGCCGGGTGGACGTACCGCCGAATTGCTCAACACGTGGGGCGTGAGGTCTCCACAGTACATCGATGTTGTCGCCAGTGGTCGGCGGAAGGTGCACGTGCCCGTCGACCTGGGACCGGACCGCAGCGACGCACGGATGCACGCCAAGACCGTAGGATCCTACGCAGTGCCGTAGGGGACCGCACCGCCACTTCCCAGCAAATTAGGGACACTGTTGCTCCTGGGGTATCGGCGAGGACCGTTCGCAACCGTCTCCATGAAGCTGGGCTACGGTCCCGCACACCGTTAGGCCGTCTTTCGCTCACGCCCCAACATCGTGCAGCCCGCCTCCAGTGGTGTCGCGACAGGTGTGAATGGAGGGACGAATGGAGACGTGTCGTCTTCAGCGATGAGAGTCGCTTCTGCCTTGGTGCCAATGATGGTCGTATGCGTGTTTGGCGCCGTGCAGGTGAGCGCCACAATCAGGACTGCATACGACCGAGGCACACAGGGCCAACACCCGGCATCATGGTGTGGGGAGCGATCTCCTACACTGGCCGTACACCACTGGTGATCGTCGAGGGGACACTGAATAGTGCACGGTACATCCAAACCGTCATCGAACCCATCGTTCTACCATTCCTAGACCGGCAAGCGAACTTGCTGTTCCAACAGGACAATGCACGTCCGCATGTATCCCGTACCACCCAACGTGCTCTAGAAGGTGTAAGTCAACTACCCTGGCCAGCAAGATCTCCGGATCTGTCCCCCATTGAGCATGTTTGGGACTGGATGAAGCGTCGTCTCACGCGGTCTGCACGTCCAGCACGAACGCTGGTCCAACTGAGGCGCCAAGTGGAAATGGCATGGCAAGCCGTTCCACAGGAGTACATCCAGCATCTCTACGATCGTCTCCATGGGAGAATAGCAGCCTGCATTGCTGCGAAAGGTGGATATACACTGTACTAGTGCCGACATTGTGCATGCTCTGTTGCCTGTGTCTATGTGCCTGTGGTTCTGTCAGTGTGATCATGTGATGTATCTGACCCCAGGAATGTGTCAATAAAGTTTCCCCTTCCTGAGACAATGAATTCACGGTGTTCTTATTTCAATTTCCAGGAGTGTAGCTACAAGACGGGAATCAACAGACTTTGAAAGCGGAATGGTAGCTGGAGCTAGACGCATGGGACATTCCATTTCGGAAATCGTTAGTGAATTCAATATTCCGAGATGCGCAGTGTCAAAGAGTGTGGCGAGAACAGCAAATCGCAGGCATTATCTCTCACCACGGACAACGCAGTGGCCAATGGCGTTCATTCAACATCCGAGAGCAGAGGCGTTCGCGTAGAATTTCCAGTGCTGACAGACAAGCAACACTGTATGAAATAGCAGTAGAAATCCATGTGGGACACACGACCAACCTTTCCGTCTCGACAGGGCGGCGAAGTTTGGCGTTAATGGGCTATGGCAACAGAATACGGATGCTAGTTTCTGTGGTAACAGCATGGCGTCGCATGCAGCGCCTGTCCTGAGCTCGTGACCGTATCGGGTGGACCATAGACTGGAAAACCGTAGCCTGATCAGATGATTCCCGATTTCAGTTGGTAGGAGATAATGGTAGAGTTCGAGTGTGGTGTAGACCGCACGGAGCCATGGATCCAGGTTTCCATTAGAGCACTTTGCTTGCTAGTAGTGGCTCCGTAATGGTATAGGGTTTGTTTACATGAAATGGACTGGATCCTCTGTTATTTCAGCCACTTGGTGACAATTTGTAGCCATTCATCGATTTCATATCCCAAACAGCTGTGAAATTTTTATGGATACAATATGCCATACAACCACGCCACAGTTGTTCGCGACTGAATGGAAGAATATTCTAGACAGTTCGAGCAACTGATTTGGACACCCAGATCACCCAACATGAACGCCACCGAACATCTGTGGGATATAATCGAGAAGTCAGTTCGTGCACATTATCGCAATTGTGGATAGCTAAGGAGGCAGAACGGCTTATTGTTTCTGCAGGGGACTTCCAACGAGCTGTTGAGTCCATGCTGCGTCGTGTTGCTGCAGTGCGCCGGCAAAAGGGAGATACGACACGTTATTAGGTGGTGTCGTATGACTTTTGTCACATTCGTGTAGAGTAGCAACTTCTCGGAAAAAGTAATTGCTGTCTTCATCACAGTGTGCTGGTCCGTTAATTTCTGTTGTTCAAGGTCTCGTACAAATCGATAACCGTACTCGGCCATTCTCAATTAATTTACAACCAATCCACAGCTCAAGGCGTAGTGTTTAGCGTCGATGCTTGTGTATCGGAGGTCCCGGGCTAGATTCGTGGCCGGAACGGAGATTTTCTTCGCTCGCGGACTGGGTGTTTGTGTTAGCTTAAACAGTTCATGTCATCTTCATCACAAAGTCGCGCAAGTAACCGAAATGGCGTCAAATACACTCCTGGAAATTGAAATAAGAACACCGTGAATTCATTGTCTCAGGAAGGGGAAACTTTATTGACACATTCCTGGGGTCAGATACATCACATGATCACACTGACAGAACCACAGGCACATAGACACAGGCAACAGAGCATGCACAATGTCGGCACTAGTATAGTGTACATCCACCTTCCGCAGCAATGCAGGCTGCTATTCTCCCATGGAGACGATCGTAGAGATGCTGGATGTAGTCCTGTGGAACGGCTTGCCATGCCATTTCCACCTGGCGCCTCAGTTGGACCAGCGTTCGTGCTGGACGTGCAGACCGCGTGAGACGACGCTTCATCCAGTCCCAAACATGCTCAATGGGGGACAGATCCGGAGATCTTGCTGGCCAGGGTAGTTGACTTACACCTTCTAGAGCACGTTGGGTGGTACGGGATACATGCGGACGTGCATTGTCCTGTTGGAACAGCACGTTCCCTTGCCAGTCTAAGAGTGGTAGAACGATGGGTTCGATGACGGTTTGGATGTACCGTGCACTATTCAGTGTCCCCTCGACGATCACCAGTGGTGTACGGCCAGTGTAGGAGATCGCTCCCCACACCATGATGCCGGGTGTTGGCCCTGTGTGCCTCGGTCGTATGCAGTCCTGATTGTGGCGCTCACCTGCACGGCGCCAAACACGCATACGACCATCATTGGCACCAAGGCAGAAGCGACTCTCATCGCTGAAGACGACACGTCTCCATTCGTCCCTCCATTCACGCCTGTCGCGACACCACTGGAGGCGGGCTGCACGATGTTGGGGCGTGAGCGGAAGACGGCCTAACGGTGTGCGGGACCGTAGCCCAGCTTCATGGAGACGGTTGCGAATGGTCCTCGCCGATACCCCAGGAGCAACAGTGTCCCTAATTTGCTGGGAAGTGGCGGTGCGGTCCCCTACGGCACTGCGTAGGATCCTACGGTCTTGGCGTGCATCCGTGCGTCGCTGCGGTCCGGTCCCAGGTCGACGGGCACGTGCACCTTCCGCCGACCACTGGCGACAACATCGATGTACTGTGGAGACCTCACGCCCCACGTGTTGAGCAACTCGGCGGTACGTCCACCCGGCCTCCCGCATGCCCACTATACGCCCTCGCTCAAAGTCCGTCAACTGCACATACGGTTCACGTCCACGCTGTCGCGGCATGCTACCAGTGTTAAAGACTGCGATGGAGCTCCGTATGCCACGGCAAACTGGCTGACACTGACGGCGGCGGTGCACAAATGCTCCGCAGCTAGCGCCATTCGACGGCCAACACCGCGATTCCTGGTGTGTCCGCTGTGCCGTGCATGTGATCATTGCTTGTACAGCCCTCTCGCAGTGTCCGGAGCAAGTATGGTAGGTCTGACACACCGTTGTCAATGTGTTCTTTTTTCCATTTCCAGGAGTGTAGAAGGATTTGCATTAGGCGGCCGAATAACCCCACTGTCCTGGCCAATAATGCCGTACCTCATTTAGTTTTCATTTACAAACGAATATTCGTCCTCTAATAGAAGGCATTTTCTAAGAAATGTCAGCTTTCTCCACTCTTTCGCCTGTTCAGCCATTTTTTCAACAAAATGACCAGTTTCTTATTTTGGTTTGACGGGGCGAAAATGAGACTCCCTATGGGAGTCGTATGGGCTGATTCCAGGTTTTTACTGTCAAACGAAGAGTGACAAAAGGAAAATGGTGTATGAAATTCATCAGGGTGATGCATAGGCTGGCGAAGTGGATTTATTTCCTTGAAAGTGATCAGAGTACCAGAGAAAAAAGTTCATTAATGATCTGAGGGAAAAATATTGTCCGAGTATTCATAGTCACATGAAGAGCGAGAATTGCACAAATGGGGCATAGAACTAACCAGAGTGAGGTCTAGTTTCGCAAAAGATATTATGATTGCTTTAAAGAAATACAGGAATGAAGAGGAACTTAATTATTAATCTGAAAGAAAATTGCAAAATGAATTTTTGCCTGAATTTTCATAGCCAAAAGAAGAGTGACAAATGGACACATGGGTTATCAAGTTGATCAGCGTAAGGTCTAGTTTTGAAAAAAAAAAAAAAAAAAAAAAAAAAAAAAAAAAAAAAAAAAAAAACGCACTTGCTCGAAAGTAACCATGGTAATCAAGAAAAACTTTGTATGTGATTTGAGGGACAACTCGAATATTTCAAGAGCAGTGTCAAAAAGTTCATCTCGTCAAGGCCTAGCTGTTTCTCGTATAAAAAGTTACGTTGGTGAGATATTTAACTGTCAGAGGAGCTTGAACCACGTACTAAATTCAGGATATTACGAGAAGATGCTAAAATAGCGAATGAGGTATCAATGAAATCGTGAACAAAATACGAAATTAAAAATATTTTAGAAATAAAAGATGATCCTATAACGTTTTGTGTGCGAAAGAAAATGTTAAAGAAAATGTGTGAGCCCATCGCTCAAGCGGTGAAGCAGTCACTAATGAAATCTGTTAACAAAGGAGGAACTGAACGTCAAGTACCAAATGTAAACAATACACGACCACATAAAAAAGAAAATAGAAGGATTTTGACCGAAGTCTGTCAATAAAATACCTGACGACAACATGGACCAGCGACTAGAACGCCACCGTGTTTTGTTGGCACAGATTCCAAATGCCGCGTCTCACTCAGGATCATTATTTTCTTATGAATATGTGTTACATCGCAGTTCACACATGACGGACGTGTTTTCTGGACTAAGAAAAATCCACGTTATGTGCAAAAGTTGGAAAGAAACCTGCCTCTTGTTACGACATGGGCCCGGAGTGTCACCACCATACCTGTTGGGATCATATAATCTGAACAGTACATGAATGGAAATTCTTATTTGTACAAGTTGCGAACGTCCTAAGCATGCAGGCAAGGAAATAGCAGATCGTGTATTATTACAGCAGGATTTCATGTCAGCAGCCAGAAAATTTTCTCAAGAAATATGGCGTTTGATCAAAGATTTTTAGGTTTCCTGAATGGAAAAACTAGCAACTGGGCAACCCTTTACAATGGCGTCCCTCATGGATCAAAGTTGGCTCCCATTTTATTAAACTTTTATGCCGACGACGTAGCAAGTACCAGCTCCAAGTAAATCCAGTGACATTACTGTGTCACAACAAAAACATCGTACTCTCAAGCGATCTTGCAATACTGAATGAGTACTTCTTCGTACGGAGAATCCAATCAAGTTCAAGTGAAATAGAGGCAACAGTCTTATATTTCTGTAATAAAGACGCTCACATGAAGTAACGCCTGTTGTATGACGGAGTCGAAATTTCTCATAACTGCATCACTCAGTATCTAGGTGCCACACATTTAAACAGCACTGCACGAACCTTGAAACAAGCTTGGCTCAAAAGTAAATTGGTTCCGCAAAATAGAAACTGCAGGAAAGAAAACACAGATACTCTAAGAAACGCCGAAATTTCGCTTGTGTAATCAGATGCTGAATGTTGTTACCCTGTACGAGAAAACGGCACACATATAAGACAGATGTACTACTGGAAGAGGTCATGAGGATCATTTCTGGCATTATCAGATCTACTCCCACTCAGTGGGAGTACCCTATCCTACCCAATATTGCCCCTCCAGATCTCGGAAGAAAAGATGACAAGATGCAAATTCTTAGTGGAGCTTTCTAAATTACGTCTGAGGTCACGCAAGTCACCTTGGGTCGATCTTCGGATGGCAGACATTGTCGGTTATCACCGGGAAGAGGTAAGAACGCTGGAATGAACATCCACCCCAAAAGGTCACCCTAATTCAAAATCCAACCACAAAGGCCCCCACAGGGTTTAATCTTCCCCCGCATCTAATGGTCGAGCAGCATTCGAACGCGAAAGTGGAAGTGTGAACACACCTTGAAGAAAAGGGAGTGCGTGTGACTGTGGCGCCGAGGAATAGTCAATAGCCGGCCGAAGAGGCCGAGCGGTTCTAGGCGCTACAGTCTGGAACCGCGCGACCGTTTCGGTCGCAGGTTCGAATCCTCCCTCGGGCATGGATGTGTGTGATGTCCTTAGGTTAGTTAGGTTTAAGTAGTTCTAAGTTCTAGGGGACTGATGACCACAGTAAAGTTCCATAGTGCTCAGAGTCATTTGAACCAATAGACAATAAAACGTATTGCGGAAGACTGCTCGGTCTATGCTTTTAAAGGTGATGTGGAACAATTGCACGAAGCGACACCGAGGGCTGCGATCTGGTTGTCAAATTTAAACATTAACCAGTAATTTCATTCTAAATGTAGACTGGCAATGGCAAGGAAGGCGTTTCTGAAGAAGAGAAATTTGTTAACATCGAGTATGGATTTAAGTGTTAGAAAGTCGTTTCTGAAAGTATTTGTTTGGAGTGTAGCCATGTATGGAAGTGAAACATGGACGATAAAAAAGACAAGAAGAGAATAGAAGCTTTCGAAATGTGGTGCTACAGAAGAATGCTGAAGATTAGGTGGGTAGATCACATAACTAATGAGGAGGTATTGAATAGAAATGGTGAGAAGAGGAGATTGTGGCACAACTTGACTAGAAGATGGGACCGGTTGGTAGGACATGTTCTGAGGCATCAAGGGATCACCAATTTAGTATTGGAGGGCAGCGTTGAGGGTAAAAATCGTAGAGGGAGACCAGTAGATGAATCCACTAAGCAGATTCAGAATGATGTAGGCTGTAGTACGTACTGGGAGATGAAGCAGCTTGCACAGGATAGAGTAGCATGGAGAGCTGCATCAAACCAGTCTCAGGACTAAGACCACAACAACAACAACAACATGTACGTAAGAATGTTCTGTCAAACCATACGATAATAACAGCAAAATAAAGGAGCTACAGCACACTTTCCTATTCAGACGCGTGAGTCACCTGATGAAACGTTTCGAGACCACAAGGTTGGGCGCGGAACGCTAACATCTGCACACCATTCAAATGAACACCCGTGAAGCCTGTACTTTACCACCCAGATAACGTATTACCAGGAATAATTGTATTTCGACACAGTACTAATGAAGAATTGCTCAAAAGTGCAGACGTCTTTCGAAGCGTAACTTAGGAGATGCTGCGCATGATATCAAAGAGGACATGGAAACGCATATATCTTTGTGTATGGGACAGTGCTACGCATACAGACCCGCTGTATACATAGTTTTTATTTTATTCTTTAACATTGTCAATGGGGAGATGCGCGACTTGTTGATTTAAACGCGTGTGGATAAAAATTCTGCGACAAGCTCGCAAATTATTTTGATTGATCAACGGTTCGGTTAAGAAACAAAAAATTCCATATTAAAAAGTGAACAGTACAAAATGTATCTGTGGTGTCACCGCCAGACACCACACTTGCTAGGTGGTAGCCTTTAAATCGGCCGCGGTCCGGTAGTATACGTCAGACCCGCGTGTCGCCACTATCAGTGATTGCAGACCGAGCGCCGCCACACGGCAGGTCTAGAGAGACTTCCTAGCACTCGCCCAGTTGTACAGCCGACTTTGCTAGCGATGGTTCACTGAGAAATTACGCTCTCATTTGCCGAGACGATAGTTAGCATAGCCTTCAGCTACGTCATTTGCTACGACCTAGCAAGGCGCCATTATCAATTGCTATTTATCTTGTGATGCATGTGCCGTCAGACCGATGTTCACCAATTATGTATTAAAGTTAAGTATTCCAACAGATATGTACTATTTTTGCTAGTCTCATATCCCTGACCTGTTCCAGACCCCACGCCATCCTGCGTGAGTTTAAACGCGTGCCTTTCGGCTACCCGTCATTGTGGATTGGCTGTCTTGCCAGTCCACAACAGTATCAAATACTTGAATTTACATTGTGCAATACATACCAATGTAAATTTTTTTCAGTGCCATGACAATCAGCACACATCGTCCTATTCTTAGAACAAAGTCGCCCTAATTAAATAAAAACAAGTCATACGGCCATAACGGGAAAAGTATTAAAACGTGACAGAATAAATACACGCAAAAACATATGGTGAATAGTACGAAGTACCTTACCTAAATTGAAAAATCGTAGTTGGTTATGTAAACTGACAACGTTAATCAATAATGAAATATTGTTACACTGCCCATATTCCCACATATGTACACAGACGATCGATAACAATGATAGTTCCATCGACCGTTAGTGGATGTAAAAAGGACATCAATTGTGATTCAAGAACAAGGAAATGTCTGTGTAACAGCTGTCAGCGAACTGCCTGACGTATAGCGCCATGGCTACACAAAAACACTGAGTGCCAGATGGCTTAATTATGCAACAAATTTCACACAGACGTGACTCTAATAATGTATTTTGTATATAAATTTACGTTACGCAAATGCAACAAATTATATTCATAACTGTACATTTGTACTAAATAAACAATGAGAACTGCATTATCTGTTTGTTAAACAATAAAAAACAAAAAAACAGGAAGTACAGAATGTCAGGGAATTACACTATTCACCCAAAACGCTATGACCACCGACCTACTGTTGCTGTAAACCCGTCAACGCGACAGCTGCGTCACCTGGCGAGATACGACTGCTAGTCAGGCACACACGAGGGTGCTCATACTGTAGTTATCAGTGAGCGTGCTGTCCGTGCGTAGAATGGGGAAGGTGCGCGATCTGAGTTTGACATAGGGCAGACTGTAATGGCGCGGAGGCTCGGCACGAGCATTTCTGAAACTGCTCGATTTTTCGGGTGTTCGAAGAGTGTTGTTGTGAGTGTCTTCAACGCGTGGCGAAACCAAGGTGAAACCACGACCAGACGTCGTGGGGTTGGGTGGCCACCTCTCATTACTGGTGTCGGAAGGCTGGGCAGACTGGTAAAACAGGACAGGCCGTGAACTGTGGCGGGACTAACAGTGATGCTGGGCAGAGTAAAAGTGTGTCTGAATACACAATGCATCGAACACTGCTAACGACGACCCTCCGCAGCCGACGACCCATGCGTGTGTCAAAAAAAAAAAAAAAAGAAGAATGGTTCAAATGGCTCTGAGCACTATGGGACTTAACAGCTGAGGTCATCAGTCCCCTAGAACTTAGAACTACTTAAACCTAACTAACCTAAGGACATCAGACACATCCATGCCCGAGGCAGGGATCGAACCTGCGACCGTAGCGGTCTCGCTGTTCCAGACTGACGCGCCTAGAACCGCACGGCCACACCGGCCGGCATGCGTGTGTCAATTTTAATACCACGACATTGGCAAATACTACTGAAATGGGCATATGACCATCGGCACTGAACATTGAGGCAGCGTTGCATAGTCTGATGAATCCTGATACCACCTTCATCATGGCGCTGGAAGTGCGCGAATCCGTCGTCTTCCAGGGGAACTGCTCCTTGACTCCTGTACTGCGGGACGGAGACAAGTTAGCGGCGACTCCTTTATGCTCTGGGGAACATTCACATTGATGTCCATGGGTCCAGTGGAGCTAGTGCAAGGCCCCATACGGTCAAGGAGTATCGTAGACTGATTGCAGACACGTACATGACGATCATGTTTCCCGACGGAACCGGAATTTTTCAGTAAGATAATGCGCCACGTCACAAGACCAGGACTGTGATGGAGGGGTTCGAGGAACCCAGTGGCGAGTTCCAAATGATGTGCTGACTCCCTAGCTCGCCAGATCTTAAACTGATCGAACACATCTGGGATGCCATTGTACGTCGTGTCAGAGTTCATCGCCCCTCTCCGGAATTTACGGGAATTAGGTGACATATGTGTGCAGATGTGATGGCAACTCCCTCCAGTGATCTATCAAGCCCCCATAACTTCCATGCCACTGCGCGTCGCAGGTGTTATACGTAGCAAAGTAGACATACCGGCTATTAGATAGTTAGTCATAATGTTTTGGCTGATAGGTGTACGTCGGAAGGTTTTTATACGTAGATAATCCAGCATACAATAGATATATTTGATTTGTGGGTACAGGGACTTTTTCGGACTCATTCTACTATAACAACGCGATATGCATGTTAGACAGTAAAATTTAACCTTTAATACTTGACGCTGTCCTTTAGCTTTCTCTTTAGTATAGGATTAAGCATATGAAGCTGGCGCAGTGCACTCCCATAGTTCCAGCAGGGTAGTTCGAACTCTAAAATAAGACAAGTTACATTGACACGCAACCATGTCTGTCATTGCTTCATTGTTATTGTCAGGCTGTGGAATTTAAAGTATTAGGAAATGTATTCTGAAAGTATTTGTCTGGAGTATAAAATTGTATGAAAATAAAACGTGGACGACACGATACAGACAATTATACTTTCTAAATGTGGATTACCAGAAGAATGCTGAAAATAAGATGGAGAGGTTGGATTGTAGTAAGGAATCGCGGGCCGCGCGGGATTAGCCGAATGGTCTTAGGCGCTGCAGTCATGGACTGTGAGGCTGGTCCCGGCGGAGGTTCGAGTCCTCCCTCGGGCATGGGTGTGTGTGTTTGTCATTAGGATAATTTAGGTTCAGTAATGTGTAAGCTTAGGGACTGATGGCCTTAGCAGTTAAGTCCCATAAGATTTCACACACATTTGAACAAGGAATCGCGAGGAAGCGCTTTATGCTACGACTTGACTAAAAGGAGTGAGACATCAGTGAAGAGTTAATTTGAAAATGAAGGGATTTATTGGGAATAAAAATTGCAATTGTGGATCAAGCCAGATTCGGATGTAGGGACGTTGCAGTAGTTATATAGAGAACAAAGACTTTAGTCATGAGAGACTACTGTGGAGAATTATTTCAAACTAACCTTCGGACAGAAGACTAGAAGAACATATTGCTTTATAAACTTTCACCAACACCAAAGTAGTGGGCGAACTATGTTGATGTAGATTTCAAATTCTTCATGTTGGGCGTGTAAAATTTCTTTAACGAAAAAAATCTTCTGTGCGTAACAAACATTAATTCCCGGTACTGTAATGTATGGGCTAGTTTTAAAAACGAGCTGTAGTATAAGATGTAAGGGCTAGTTTCTTTAAAAGTAACTGAAGTACACAATTTGACCGATCTGAACCCTTTCGCCATATTTAACAGTTGACAATTTTGTAAATGAAAGAAATGCAGGTCACAACTAAGAAAATAAACCTTATTATTTGTGATCTCTCGACATTTAGGCGTTAAGATGTTGAACCATAAATATACACTTCCGGACTTGTGAAACTAACGAAAATAATAATGGTAATAATAATAATGAGAAGAAGAAGAAGATCAGGAAAATTAGACGCCGATTTTTCTCTTAGCCAAAGATAAGCGCAGCTTCAAAGCTTTTGAAAAAACAGGCTGGAACTCCAGAGAATAATGTCTCGGATGCAGTACTCGTACAGTTGACGAACTCTCAAAACCATATGCTGTGTTGGCTCTTCGTCTTTACCGTAAATCCATGGTAAAGTCGGCGATAAGGTATTACATGCTTTACATAGTTCGCACGACTAAGAAAAATCTTGGTGTTGGTTGTCCCCAATCTTAGACAGTGAGAAGCCACGGTGTGGTATACATTCGCTGTTTGGAAATTTAAAACACTGAGGACAGTCAAATGATGTGGGTTCGTCTACAGTCTTCTCCACTGTGGCATGTGATACCGACAGGCTATTCCATCTGCCCTCCGAGGCCTGTTTCCAGCATAAATTATCGATCCGTGCTTAAGTGGCGGTAATTATCGTGCGAGGAACAGCGACTTGAAAATGAATCAAAATATTAATTTCGACAAGTCATGTTTTGTAATGTACGATCGATTTCTGGCAGATGCACGCAGATACTTCCGGAAGATGTCAGTTTCGTTATTAACACACTTAAAAGAAAGTAGCATCAGATTTTAATGTTGCAGGTGTGATGATTTCCTGTTCATTAAGTCTTATTCTGTAATTGTTAGGAGAAGCCCATAAAAGAAAGAAGAACAAACGAAAAGACATTAACTCGTTTTTAAATCATGCTTGTACTACTTCGGGAAGTTTTGGTGAGGTGTCTAACCTGTAAAAGGAGCAAGTGTTATTAAGTTGTTCTTTCTCTCTCCAAGTCACATCTTCATCACTTTTTTCTTTTTTTCCCCTTTTTATCTACGTGAACACTTCTCGCTTGAACCTGCCTTTAGCTTCGCTGTCACCTGATCAGTTTTTCCATCAAAACTAAGAATGATGACTGAAAACAATTCCATCCGAACTGCACTCGGAAGGCCCATATACACCGACCGTTCGCCGTGTCATCCTCCGCCGATAGGCATTATTGGATGCGGGCATGTCGTCAGCATTCCGCGTTCCCAGCCGTTGTCAGTTTCCGTGACCGGATGGTCACCCAAGTGCTACACAAACCGGACAGCGGTTAACTTCGGTGATAGAGTTACCACTGCAGCAGGGCCATTATGTCAGCCAATTCGGAAACGTGACATAATTATCAATGACAAGAGCTCTTTGTATTTTGTTCGCCCGCTATATTTCAGGACTGTAATTAATCCGCTAACAAAATTCAAATTAGTCAATGAAAATCTCGTTACGTCTTCTCAGTTACTTGATGCTGGCGAGATTGCAGGCACGTCAACATCAGCGGAACCGTTTGAGCTGACGGCATACTCTGTGACTTTCCGATGCTCTCATTTCTAGTTGACGCCACTTAATTACGAATTCTCCAGTTAACAGGTTCACGCCGGCACTGCGATTTCTCGCTGTGGGACGGCACATATCCAAACGCCGTAGGCTACTATTTTAAAATATTGACCTATTTTTAAAATGACGAGAGATCACATAAAACAGTTTTACATTAAATTGATCAGAAATTATGTGGTACCTCCTTTGTTCAGAAAGTTATCCTGTTGAGGGGTTACACAAAATTGTATTCAGAATTTTTCGTTGCATCTGAGTGATAGCTAATACATCACACGCTATAGTAGTGCTGCTAGCACAATTCATAGAATCGGGCGTGGGCCACAGACGGTTCATACCGCCCGATGGGAAAATATAGCGTGAGCCAAAAGTGGTACACTTCAGCGTTAACGTGTTAGGTATTATAAACTGTGAAAGACGTAACGATGAAAATTGTTCGTCATGAAGAAATGATGTGTCAGCTGAAATGAGGTAGGTGTTTTCAGCCGAATAGCTGTACGGTGTTTTACTGACAAGGTCATTTATCTATCCACATTTACACATTTATGATAACATTTCTAACGGATATTTTAGTGATGCATGTCTACTGCATGAACTGAAATATAGCTGATACCTCTAGGCCTATCAGACAATTACCATCGAAATGTGGGGAGAACCTGTTCTCATCTCCCTTTTTATTTTTGATTTTTTGGGTCATCAGTCTCCCCAATGGTTTGAAGCGGCCTTCTACGAATTCTTCTCCTGTGCCAACCTCTTCACCCCAGACCTGCGTCCTCAGTTATTCGGTGGATGTGTTCCGGGGTCTGTCTTCCTCTACAGTTTTTGCCCTCTATAGCTCTCTAGTAGCATGGAAGTCATTCCCTGATGTCTTAACAGATGTCCTATCATCCTACCCCTTCTCCTTGAGGCGTCTTGCCACGGTTCGCGCGGCTCCCCCAGTCGGAGGTTCGAGAGCTCCCTCGGGCTTGGGTGCGTGTGTGTTGTCCTTAGCGTAAGTTAGTTAAAGTTAGATTAAGTAGTGTGTAAGCTTAGGGACCGATGGCCTCAGCAGTTTGGCCCATAGGAACTTACCACAAATTTCCAAAAATTTCCTTCTCCTTGTCAGTGTTTTCCACACATTCCTCCCTCTCCGATTCTACGCAGAACGTCCTCGTTACTTACCTTATCAGTTCACCTAATTTTCAACATTTCTCTGTAACACCACATTTCAAATACTTCGATTGTCTTCTCTTCCGGTTTTCCCACAGTCCATTTTCTCTACCCTACAGTGCTCTGCTCCAATCATCTCCCGTAACCAGGCAGAAAAGCTCCTTAGGAATAAATTGCTAATTCACTTGGAAGCCAATGCAAATACCTAGAGGTCTCTGAACACAGACGCAGATCTGGTGCTTTCGCATATCTCTCCCTTTCTCCCTCTCTCTCTCTCTCTCTCTCTCTCTCTCTCTCTCTCTTCTCTCTCGTCCTCTCTTTCTCTATTTATATTTCGATTATATATTATGCAACTGTCAGACACTGCCTGATTTGGCTCTCCTTTTGGCGGGATAAACTCCGCACATCCAAAGACCGTCGAAAGGGTCTCTTCAGTGACCTTTATATACACTTCTGTCAGATCGTTACGTGATACATTATTTGTTAAAGACAGAGTGGTCACCCACACATTTTATAAGGAGACTATGTTATGAGGACAGCAGACACCCAGCCGAAACAAACCTGGACCATGCGTCAAAAATCACCTAATTCGCCACCGAACTAGCGGCTCTATGCGTAGAACTACGCGTCAAAAAGTGTTTAAGAGCAGGTCAAAGTCTCAGCATAGTAGATAATGGGCTCGGGTCACTGAAACAAACGCGGATATCCATAAGCACATTTAAGATAATACCAAATACTCAGAAATCTCAAAAGCCACCTTACGTTTTTATTGATGTTACGTAAATGAGTATTTAAGTTATAGCTATTTTGTTATAAAAGTACTTGCTCGGTTGTTTTAGCCGAGTGTGACGCTGTGGTTCCTTGCACCTCTCATGTGCTGTTCTGATAGTCCTCCCCACGTAAGACATGCCACATTAGTATGGTACGCCATACACACCTGGCTTTTGGAGACCTATTTCGGCCTTAACATTACAAAGAATATTTCTTATCTTTTTTGAAGGGATCGAAATACACTGGGTGCCATGTTTCCGTAGGAGTTTACCGATCTTCTCGGATATTGGGCCATCATACGGTAGAAAAGCGCTTTTTGGCACCTCTTCCTGTGACTCAGCCACTTTCTCAGGCCCGGCCGAAAGCATTCCACATGAAGGTGGCATGTCTTACATGGGGCAGACTATCAGAACGGTCGAAGAGTGATGGAAGGACCGTCACGGACGTACCCAACAAAAACAACCAAGCAAATCAGCTGGCGAACACTGCCTTTAAAATAATCATGAAATGAAATACACTGAGACCAGTGTCGTGGTTCTAACACTAAGTTTCGGGTCCAGCATAATTAAGAAGTATATCGAAATAAAGATGGCATAAAATCTAATAAACAGGGACGGTGGTTTCAATTAAAACTTGAGTCCGGCACTCAATTTGTTAAAATCTCGTCGGTCATCACATCCACCAGTGTTAGAAAAAGCTGAGAGAATTTGATTTTTAGGGAATATCAGTGCCAGCTCTGAAAAACGAAAGAACATCAAAGGGCGTAGAAGGTGTCAGGAATCGAGCTCGACTATAAATGGGACTGCGAGGCGAACAAATAGTTCACAATCTGGTTGGAGTCAAGGCAGCGAGTATACAAAACAGCTAAACTCGCAGCACCTGAAGAAAGCGACTGGGTCGTTCGTCGAAATATTGTGCATGAAATGGAAACAACAACTCGGCAGAATACCCCGGAAGATCTCTATTAAGCATTCGCTCCGAGAAAAACCTGAGAGATGACAACTTTTTTATTTTCATCAGATAGAAATTACAACGATTTTCATTAAAAACGTCAAGGATGCGAGCGTAGTTTCAGGTAAAATGGGATACAATGTAGAGGGTCACATTCCTGCTTAATGTACGGTAGCCCTTCTAAAAAAAGAAATTAAATGCCCTAAGTAAGTCCGTGATCTCAGTTACCTTTGTCAACTGTTTCGTTTACACCGCTTTAAGATTTTTTTATTGCACTATGTCGCACTACATGTATCGCTTCTTGCCATTCTCGGACACCGTAATTAACAACAAAAGTAATACCAAACCTGAAGTACAGGGTGGGGCAAAGCAAACTGCTTGCTTCAAAATTCAGTTTTCAAAAAAATAACGTACGTATATATTTCAGTCTTTGAACAGCATCAAGTACAACATTTACATTTTATTTGTACACAGTTTTAAAGACTATATCAGGCATATGGCGTAGATTATTCTCAGTACACCGCGTTGATCGAACTCGGAAGTTTCGTTTAACTCTTCCCAGCATATCGACGGGTATGTTGGCAACTGGCTGACGATTGTTGTTCATCAGGCGAGCCAGGGTCATTGGATGACCGTTGTAAATGGTTGATTTTAGACGTCATCATAGAAAGTAGTCGCAAGGGTCTAAATAAAACGAGAGTGCTGGCCAGCGCAGATCGCCCCTCGAGGAGAAGAGATGTCTTGATACCCGTAAGCGTAAATCAGTCACTCACACACGCGCTGTGCGTGCCTTGGCACCGTCCTGCTGAAACCTGCTCCTCTTTTCAGCTTCCACCGTTTCAAATGCGTGTAGCCAGTTACGTTCTTCCTCTTCCTTTGCTTGTACACTTGAAATGTGGCATCCTTTTCCACATCTGGCCATATTTCTCAGTTCATTGCAGATTCTCCGTCTGTCGGATATATAATTGTACAGCTAACAAGAGAGAGGTGAATATGTTACCTATATATCGCATCAGTCTATATATAAACTGCCGAAAAAAATCGCAGCACCAAGAGCGAGCTTTGCGACATAAATGAAAGTTAATACACGTGTTTTTACATCTGATGAGACGATGTCCATTCAAATTTCACGCCAGAACCATAAGAGTGGTGCTAGTAGCTTCACTAAAAAGATGCACATCAAGTTTGCTTTAAAAACACACTGTAACGGTCTCAAGCGTTAGTTGGTTTTGAGACTGGACATGGTGAGTTGGATAATGCTGATACATAGTCAACGCTCTGGTGCGCGGTTAGTGGGTTTAAATCACCTCGGGGTATGACCATGCGGTGCGTTTGACCTACGGTCGTCGCACGGTGGCGCTGGCAGCAGTCCACGTACGCCGAGATGTGTTGGTGCATGTCACAGTACGGAGCAGCGAGTAAGTGAGCAGACGTTTTCAGACGTGCTAATGGTGACTGTGTGTTGAAAATGGCTCAAAGAACACATGTTGATGACGTTATGAGGGGTAGAATACTAGGGTGACTGGAGGCTGGTCGAACACAGCTGGTCGTAGCATGGACCCTCCGTGTGCCACAAAGTGTGATCCCAAGATTATGGCAACGATTCACGCAGACAGGAAACGTGTCCAGGCGCTACAGTACGGGATGTCCACAGTGTACAACACCACAAGAAGACCGATAACTCACCTCAGGGCCCACAGACGGTCACGGAGTACTGCAGGTAGCCGTTCTCTGGACCTTACTGCAGCCACTGGAACAGTTGTCTTCAGACATACAGTCTACAGACGACTGAACAGACATGGTTTATTCGCCTGGAGACCTGCAACGTGCGTTCCACTGACCCCTGGTAACAGGAGAGCCCGTAAAGCCTGGTGTCAAGAACACAGTAGATGGTCACTGGAACAGCGATCCCAGGTTATGTTCACGGATGACTCCAGATATAGTCTGAACAGTGATTCTGGCTGAGTTTTCATCTGTCGTGAACCACGAACCAGATACCAACCCCTTAATGTATTTGATAGGGACCTGTATGGAGGTCGTGGTTTGATGATGTGTGTCAGTTTGAAACTGCGCGACCGCCACTGTCGCAGGTTCGAATCGTGCCTCGGGCATGGATACGTGTGATGTCCTTGGTCTAGTCCGGCTTAAATCGTTCTAAGTTCTAGGGCACTGATGGCCTCAGATGTTAAGTCCCGTACTGCTCAGAGCCATTTGAGCCAATTGATGGGTGGGATTATGATTGGTGCATATACAGCCCTGCATGTCTTTGACAGAGAAACTTTAACAGGTCATGTGTATCGGGACGTCATTTTGCACCAGTAAGCCCGTCTTTTCAGGGGTGCAGTGGGTCCCACCTTCCTCCCGATGAATGATAACGCACTATCCCACCGAGCTGCCATCGTGGAGGAGTACCTTGAAACAGAACATATCAGACGAATGGAGTGACCTGCCTGTTCTCCATACCTAAACCCCATGGAGCACGTCTGGGATGATCTCGGTCGACGTATCGCTGCACATCTTCAAACCCCTACGACACTTCAGGAGCTCCGAAGCTGCTCGACCACCTGATCCAGAGTATGCCAACCCGTGGTGCAGCCTGTGTACGTGTGCGTGGTGATCATATCCCATACTGATGTCGGAGTACATGCGCAGGAAACAGTGGCTTTTTGTAGCACATGTGTTTCTGGGCGGTTTACTCAACTTATCACCAATACCGTGGACTTACAGATCTGTGTCGTGTGTGTTCCCTACGTTCCTATGCTATTAGCGCCAGTTTTGTGTAGTGCCACGTTGTGTGGCACCACATTCTGCAATTATCCTTTATTCATTAGCATGAGTGTAGAATGCCTTTAAGGCGACAATGAGATCATTATCAGCACCTCACAGAATTTGAACCAGGTTTTGTTTGTTTGTTATGGTTTTAGGGCGCAAAACTGCTACGGTCATTAGCGCCCGGTCTGTGACTTAGGAAAAGCTAAAAAACGTAACTGGAAACCAGCAGCAATGGGAACAAAACTCAAAACATGGGAGAAACTAAAAACAGAAGGAAAGCTTAAAAAACCGCTATAGAAGGGGGTTGTTTGTCCCCAAAAAGAGCTTCAAATGACTGACGACATCTCACTGGCACCAATAAACTCGAGAACGCGATCGGGTGAGCGCGTGCCATCTGTTAAAATGGAAGACATATCAGGCGACAGCTGTAGACGGGCGCCTAACGGAGTAAAATAGAGGCACTCAAGTAAAAGGTGTCTGACCGTCCACAGCTGAGAGCAGTTGGGACAGAGTGGGGGAGGATCGCCACTTAAAAGATGTCGATGGCTAAAAGGACAGTGCCCTATCCGGAGTCTAGTTAAAATTACCTCCTCCCGACGACGCGTTCGGGAGGAAGAGGTCCAAGCACAGGCAAGAGCTTTCACGTCCCGCAATTTATTATTGGGAAGTGTCGACCAATGTGCGTGCCATAAAAAAGCAACACGACGACATAAAACACTCCGTAGATCGGCGAAGGGAATCATGCGAATAGCTGGCTGAAGAAGAGAGACTGCAGCCTTGGGCGCTATATCGGCCGCCTCATTTCCACAGATACCAACGTGTCCTGGGATCCAGAGGAACGCCACAGAGACGCCCCCCAAGTGGAGCAAGTGGAGGCAGTCCTGAATCCGGTGGACCAGAGGGTGGACGGGGTAGAGAGCTTGGAGACTGAGGAGAGAGCTGAAAGAATCTGGATAACATACTGTATCCGCTGATGGCGAAGGATGTATTGGACAGCCTGTAGAACAGCGTAAAGCTCCGCAGTATAAACCGAACACTGGTCGGGAAGCCGAAATCGATTTGGGTTGTCGCCAACAATATAGGTACTCCCTACACCAAACGATGTTTTTGAGCCATCATTGTAAATAAATGTGGCTTCCTTCATTTGTGCACATAGAGCAGAAAATGCCCGACGATAAACAAGTGAAGGGGTACCATCCTTGAGAAATTGACAAAGGTCACGGAGCAGGCAGGTCCGGGGACGGAGCCAAGGCGGTGCTGTACCCCAAGTTGTCAAGAACGTTTTAGGAAAGCGGAAGGAAAGAGAATGGAGCAGTTGACGGAAGCGGACTCCCGGTGGTAGTAGGGAGGAAGGGCGGCCTGCATACCCTAAATCCAAGGAGGCGTCGAAAAAAATGTCATGGGCCGGATTTGCAGGCATGGAAGACAGATGGCTAGCATAACGACTCAGAAGGACAGCTCGCCGATTGGACAGCGGAGGTTCAGCTGTCTCAGCATAAAGGCTTTCCACAGGGCTGGTGTAAAAAGCTCCAGACACTAAACGTAATCCACGGTGGTGGATAGAGTCGAGACGACGAAGAATAGACGGCCGAGCAGAGGAGTAAATTATGCTTCCGTAGTCCAATTTCGAGCGCACTAAGGCGCGATAGAAGCGGAGAAGGACCACTCGGTCCGCTCCCCTGGAGGTACCATTCAGGACACGGAGGGTGTTGAGGGATCGCAGACAGCGAGTCGAAAGATAGGTAACGTGGGAGGACCAGCACAGTTTTCTGTCAAACATAAAACCCAAGAATTTAGCGACATCCGAAAATGGAAGGTTGACAGGTCCTAGATGTAAGGAAGGTGGAAGAAACTCCGTACGACGCCAAAAATTAACACAAGCGGTCTTACTGGGATAAAAGCGGAAGCCGGTTTCGATGCTCCAGGAGTGGAGGCGATCGAGACATCCTTGAAGACGTCGTTCAAGAAGGCTGGTCCGTTGAGAGCTGTAGCAGATCGCAAAGTCGTCCACAAAGAGGGCGCCTGAGACATCAGGAAGGAGACAATCCATAATTGGATTTATGGCAATGGCAAACAGTACAACACTTAGCACGGAGCCCTGGGGTACCCCTTTTCTTGGGAGAAAGTACGGGAGAGAGTAGTGTTCACCCGCACTCTAAATGTGCGCTCTGCCATAAATTCGCGAAGAAAAGGGGCAGCCGACCTCGAAATTCCCAAGAGAGCAGTGTGCGGAATATGCCTGTCCTCCAACAGATATCGTGTGCTCTCCCCAGATCAAAAAATATCGCTACTGTTTGGCGTTTCCGGAGAAAATTGTTCATGATATAAGTGGAGAGAGCAACAAGATGATCAACAGCAGAAGATGCTTTCGGAAACCGGATTGGGCAGGTGTTAAAAGACTGCGGGACTCCAGCCACCAAGCTAAACGGCAATTCACCATACGCTCCAAAACCTTACATACACTACTTGTGAGAAAAATGGGTCGATAGTTAGAAGGGAGATGTTTGTCCTTTCCAGGTTTCGGAACAGGAACGACGACAGCTTCCCGCCATCGTCTGGGAAAAGTACTGTCGGTCCAAATTCGATTATAAAGGTGAAGGAGGTAACGCAGACTATGGTATGGTAAATGCAGCAACATTTGGATGTGGATACCATCCGGTCCTGGGGCGGAAGAGCGAGAAGAGTGCATGTTGGAGTTCCCGCATAGAGAAAACAGTGTTGTAGCTTTCGCGATTTTGAAAGGAGAAGGCAAGAGGTTGCATTTCCACTGCGCGTTTCTTCGGGAGAAACGCTGGTGGGTAATTTGAAGAGCTCGAAATCTCTGCAAAGTGTTGACCCAATGAGTTAGAAATTGCGACGGGGTCCACTAATGTATCATGCGCGACAGTGAGCCCAGAGACCGGGGAGAAACTAGGCGCGCCAGATAACCGTCGAATCCGACTCCAAACTTCCGAGGAGGGAGTGAAGTTGTTAAATGAGCTAGTAAAGAAGTCCCACCTTGCCTTCTTGCTATCGCGGATAACGCGACGGCATCGCGCACGGAACTGCTTATAGCGGATACAGGTGGCCAAAGTAGGATGGTGTCTGAAAACGCGAAGAGCACGTCGCCGCTCACGTATTGCGTCACGGCATGCCTCGTTTCACCAAGGAACTGGGGGGCGCCGGGACAACTCGGAAGTGCGAGGTATTGAACGTTCCGCAGCTGTAAGAATAACTTCTGTAATATGAGTGACCTCATCGTCGACGCTAGGAAAGTGACGGTCATCGAATGTCGCTAGAGACGAAAAAAGTGTCCAATCGGCTTGGGCAAACTTCCAGTGTCTCGGGCGCATATATGGCAGTTGTGGCTGCAATCGAAGGACACATAGAAAGTGGTCACTCGAGTGAGTATCAGCAAGGGCGAACCATTCGAAGCGCCGAGCTAGTGGAACAGTACCGACCGAAAGGTCTAAATGAGAGAAATTTGTCGTGGAGGCGGATGAAAATGTAGGGTCCCCAGTGTTGAGGCAAACAAGATCCGCTTGGTGGAAGACGTCTATCAATAGTGAGCCACGCGGACGAGGATGTGGAGATCCCCAAAGCGGGTGGTGGGCATTGAAGTCCTCAACCAGCAAATATGGGGACGGAAGCTGACCAAGAAGATGGAGGAGATCAGCTTGTGCCATTGATGTGGACGATAGAATGTAGACAGTACAAAGAGAGAAGGTGTATCCAGAAAGGGAAAGACGGACAGCGACAGCTTGGAAGGAAGTGTTTAAGGGGATTGAGTGATAATGGAGAGTATCATGGAGAAGAATCATGAGTCCTCCATGTGCTGGAGTGCCTTCAACAGAGGGGAGATCAAATCGGACTGACTGAAAATGGGGGAAAACAAAGCGGTCTTGGGGACGCAGCTTTGTTTCCTGAAGACAGAAGATGACCGGCGAGTAGGATCGTAAGAGGATCGACAATTCATCCCGATTGGCTCGAATGCCACGGATATTCCAATGGATAATGGACATAGGGTGGACAGAAAATGGAAGAATGTGACCAAGGTTGCCGTCAACTCAACGACTGCTCAGAGCTTGCGACCGACAGCGTGGAACGGCATTCGGCCGAAGGCAGAAGATCCTGATCCATAGGTTGTTCAGGAGCAGCTCCTGCCACCAGCGATCGGCCGGTTGATCGGCCGTCAGCAGTGCGCCTCGGCGACACAGAAGACGGCCGAGGGCGGCTACCGCCAGGTGCTGCTGTAGATGAGACACGCCGTGGCGGAGAAGGAGAGGAACTGGGTTTCTTATTAGCCTTCTTTGAAACCGGATGTTTAGATGAAGGAGGAACTGATGGTTGTGAAGTTGGGGTACGTAAAAAATCTTCACGAGTAGGCTCTTTTTGGGACGTCCGGGTCTCTGACTTTTGGGCTCGAGATTTAGCAGAACCCGATGAAGGGTGATCCATACAGTGAGCAGGCGAAAGTGGGGAGGCTGAATGGGCGATCTTTGCGCTGGCCGATCTCACGACTGTGGCACTAAAGGTGAGATCACAAGCCTGCGTGGCTGCCTTCTTTGTTGGCCGAGGAGAGGCAAGAACAGTGCTGTGATTACCTGTCTGAGGCACAGTGGGCTTTCGACTGGCGAATAACTTTCGAGCAGCAAGGGTCGACACCTTTTCCTTCACTCTGATTTCCTCAATGAGCTTTTCGTCTTTAAAAATGGGGCAATCTCTGGAGGAACAGCGTGGTCACCCATACAGTTGATGCAACGAGGGGATGGAGGTGGACAAGCACCCTCATGGGCATCCTTGCCACACGTAACACATTTGGCCGGATTGGAACAGGACTGGCTGGTATGATTGAACCGCTGACACCGATAGCAACGCGTAGGGTTTGGGATGTAAGGGCGAACGGAAATCTCATAGCCCGCTTTTATGTTCGATGGGAGTTGAACTCTGTCAAATGCCAAGAAGACAGTACGGGTTGGAACAATGTTCTTGTCAACCCTTTTCACAACGCGATGAACAGCCGTTACGCCCTGGTCAGACAGGTAGTTTGAATTTCCTCGTCGGACTATCTGTCGAGGGAGCGTGTATAAACGACCCCACATGAGGAATTTAAAGTGCAGTGCGCTTCCAGGGAAGGTGTGTAGCAGTGAAGTACGCAGCAATTTTTGTGCCTGGAGGGCACTGAGTGTTTCTAACGACAAGTTGCCATTTCGTAATCTGGAACAGGACTTTACAGGACCAGCAACTGCGTCGACACCTTTCTGATTAATGAAAGGGTTGACTGAGGAGAGGTCGTGATCTTTGTCAGACCGAGAAACAACAAGGAACTGTCTGTGGCTGAGACTCATTGAACTTTCGCTTATGAGCAGACATAGTAGAAGATGAGGAAACCATTGCGGAGGTATCCCCCATGATTACCGGCGTCTCCAATGGCGCGCTCCTCCCTTGTGGGGGCCCTCTCTGAGGCACTCCCGCCTTAGGTGATTGTTCACACCTCAGGTCACACCTCCCGAGAAACGGACGGATGGACCAATCGGCACTTACGGAGGGTATCAGCTCGGGTAATCACCCCTCCCTGGGCCTGGCCGTTACCAGGGGATACGTACGTGTCCCACCTGTCTACCTGGGGCGGGGAATTAGGCGTTACCCCGTCACCGGCTATGCATGAAATTGCGGGGGTCGGCCTTCAGACACGCACAGGGAGGAAAAAAGAGAAAGGGAAAATCAAAGAAAGGGAAAGGGAAGAAGAGAGGTCTCAAACGCCGCAGCAGAGAAAACAGTATAGAGAAGAGTTAAGGAAAAGAGAAGGATAAAGGAAGGATGAAGACTTGCAAGCAGAGAAAACGAAGCATGTGTTACATTCTCGAGCGTCTGTCCCCGGACATAGGCACAAAACATACTCCCAGTGGGGGAGAAAGGGAAGGAAAGAGGCGGTGGTGAGGGGGGGGGGGGCGAAGATGGGGGATGGGGAAGGATGCGTAGAAGGAAGGTATGCAGCCCGGAAAGGGAGGAGGGCCACATTAGCTCGGGGTCCCGTGCTCGCTACGCACGTATCCACAAAAGAGTTGTGGACCCCCTGGGAGGGGTTGAAAGAGGTTGTGTAATAGGTCTACGGGAAGCTGTATGTTCCTTCTGCGATACTGCAGGAAGACTTGGCACGAATATAGCCACTGTACGTCATTCCTGGCAGCGGTGCTCAAGGGAATGTACCGTTGCAAAAAGACCGGGCTCTGGGCAGCCACATCGCATTACCGAGAGGGAAGACCATCTTTTTTGGAGTGTGGGTATCGTAATGCATCTGCAGCAGAAATCTGAGTAGCAGCTGGAACCACAGTCACACAACGAACTGCTATAAAACGATTACTTCTAGGACATCTTCCAGCCAGACGCCATATAATGTCCAATCCACTAACCCGAAACCACTGCCATTTGCGACATCAGTGCTGTTCAGCGAGAGCCTGTTGGAGGGAAGGGTGGAGGTATGATGTGTTTTCTGGTGAAAACTGATCCTGCATCGGTGCCTGTCATGGCCGTGTGTTGGTTAGGAGGAAATTGGTTGAGGGCCTGCAACCACCCAGTCTGTAAGTTAGACACACTGTACCTACATCTGAAGTTATGGTCTGGAGTGCCATTCCGTATGACAGCAGTAACACTCTCGTGGCTGTCCCACGCACCCTGGCAACAAATGTGTACGACAGTCTTGTGATTCGACTTGTTGTCCTACCATTTGAAAACAGCATGCCTGCCCATGTACCGCTCTTGTAGTACAACATGTTCTACAGTGTGTCGATATATTGCCAGTGTCTGCTCGACCACCCGATTTGTCTTCAATCGATCATATATGGAACATCATCGGGAGACAACTCCAGCGACATCTGCAAGGAGCATTAATCGTCCTTGCATCGATTGACAGTGCAATAGGCGTGTAACTCCATCCCACAAACCGACATCCAGCACCTGTACAACTTCATATATGCAGGTTTGCTTGCTTTCATGAAATATTCTGGTGATTACACCGTTTGTTAATGTACCAGTATTTCTCATTTGCATTGGTTTATCGCATACGTACATCAACCCGTGATCTTTCAACGTTAACCACTGAAATATGTTATCTAAGAAAAATTTCCCTGAAATTTCATTATCTACATCAAGTGCTTTTCGGTTACGTTGCTTTTTTGATCAGTGTATTTTGTTTTTTAGACAAAACCAAATGGCGCAGTCCGTTGGTGAAGCGCAGACGGGCTGCGCCATATTATTTTCGTTATTATAGGACCCTTCCACGGTAATGTTACGTGGGGATTGATATGTGTAGTGGGACTGCAGAAATCTTCCTGCAAAAACCAAAAGTTAATTACGAAAATTTATTTTCTCCGCTTGATAATTAGAGATTTGTGACTCTTTCACATCGAATACAATTTTAATCTTGCCTACACGTACACTGGAATTTACGAACGGTGCAGATTTTATGAAGTTTTAGTATACTGTATGTACGTTGCGTGTAGTGCGGAAGCCAAGTTTGCGACCTCAAGAACCGTGTAAATTTGCAGGAGCCGAAAATCTGCGACTTTTCGGCCTATTTTTTCCGTTTTCTCTCTATTTTTCCCCCTTTCGTTCTACGTCAAAAATCACTCACACCTAATTTGTAGAGTGTACAGTTTCCTACAGTTTGCGCTCATCAAGCGTACTTTTACACCATGTGGGTACAGAGCTTCAAAATGAAAAGAATATTCTCATATTAAAGAACAGAAACTTCAAATGTATATTCAAAAACTGAAAATCTCTGCGAACGAAAGAAAGAAAGATCACAGAAAAATTTTACTCCTGTGACCTCTTTGGCCCACAAGCCAAGTTGGGGTGTGAGCTACTGGGTGTATCAGCTAGAGGGTTGTCAGCTACTGGGGTGGCACTCCATGGTACAGAAGAACAGCAACTAAAGTCCTCTATATTACAGCAAAACCGTAACTAGTTGGCCCATATTCATCTGGACTGCTACAGCAAAATTGTAACAAGTTGTCCCGTGATGCAGCGATTTCCAGTATAGCCATTGTGTGTGGGATAAAGATGGATAGTTGAGATGATGACTTTCTTTCCCTCACAAATGCGTTTATGTTGACGCAGGAAAATATGACATACTTCAAGATTGCGTCTTTGCTTGTGTAAATAGAGGCAAGTTTAAGCATGACTTCATTTAAGCGTGTTGAGACTTGTTCTGGCGCACCATCTAATGCAATAAGTTTCCCCTGTTACAGCAAAAGTTTGACTAGTTGCTCTCTGTGTTATAACAAAACTGTAGCAAGTTGCATCCCATGTTGTAGTTGTGTTGTAGTTACTGTTGGTGATAAAGAGGGTCAGTAAAAATGTTGGTTGCAGTTACACTGATCATGGTGACTACCACAGCTTCAAATGCATGGTGACAGTGCATGAACCATTGCTTGGCAGTGAGTGACATCTACTGGTTGTCAAATAGTGTTGTAACAGCAGAACATGACAGTGTGTAAGCCATGACTTGACAGCAAGTTACGAATAGTTCCAGGTAGTTCCTACTAATTCCAACTGCTTTGGACAATTTACGTTGCCATGTTACAGCAAGTGAAATAAATGACATTTTATGTGCCATAGGTAGCAGCCACAGGATCTTTGACTGTATTCTGAGATCAGTAACTGACAGTGTGTATGTCTAGTGGGTGACCGCTCTTGAGGGTGTGAGCTACTGTGGGTTTCAGCTGCTGTTTAGTGTCAGCTGCTCAAACAGTAACAACTTGCCGTTCCAAACTGTGAAATGTTGCCCTGAAATTAACTATTTTTATCTCACTAAATACTCACTGAGGGTAATGGTGAAAATTTTTTACACTTTCAGGTCGATTTGCTACAGTTTCTGGGCCAGTTTTTACAGTTTTGGGGCAACTTGTTACAGTTTTGAGGGCAAGTTGTGAAAGAACCTGGAGCAAACGTTACACTTTTGATGCAAGTTGATAAAGTTTTCAGCCATGTTCTTACACCAGGCCAATTTTTTTTATAGTTTCAGGGCAAGCTATTACAGTTTTGGGGCAAGTTCTTCAGTTTTGGAGCAAGTAGTTACCTTTTTGGATCAAGATGCTACAATTCTGGGGTTAGCCTACACTGCTCAGTCATTGACACTCTCAGTAACTTATTCCCACTGCACATGCACACTGTCAGCCACAGGATGTTTCAATACAGTAGCTGACACTCACTACGAATTTATCGGCCACACACTGTCAAGTCATGGTACTTACTCTAACACGAAGATGTGACTCCTTGGAACTAGCCAAAACTACACAGTACAACTTGGAATATGGTGTCACTGTATAGCAGATGCATTGTCAGATTCTGCTTTCGGAATACTATTTGAGTTGCAGTAGCTAACACCCACTGTTAGGTTATGGCACATATACCATCACCATGCTTTCTAGGTAGCGGCAGACATGATGATGATTGGGGCAATGGTGGTCACCTTATCATCTGAAAATCGTTAACCTCAATGATATCCATCATGCAACTGCAACTTATGGAGAGCCACAAGTTGTTACTAAAACAAGGTGGAAAATCCCAGTGGCTGATGCTCCTGGTAACTGACTTCTCCAGTAGATGAGGCCACCCCTACCCAACGAGCAGGTGACACGACCAGTAGCTGACACCCACTGCACATGTGCATTGTCAGCTACTGGTGTTACAGTACGATTTTAAACTCCAGTAGCTGACACCCTCTGTAAAGCCATGCCACATACGCTAGCGCTTCGGTTTTAGGACGCTATTTCAGTTCAGAATACCTATTTGCTGTGAGTGAGCCATTTGGGTCTTAATTTATAGCAGCTATAGGATCAAAAATGGTGCCTGTTTTTCTGGGCATGTCCAAAAGAACAGACATCACACACAAACACACACACACACATATATATAAAGACAGCCAGAGATTTCTTCAGTACAGATGGACATCAGACTCGAACTCTTACGGAAATCAGTGAAAAGCTGTGAGTAATGAGGATAATGGGCAAGAGGCACTACATTTGTTTGTAGTGTGTGGATAAGTTGAGAATCTGCATCTGATGGTAAGCATATTAGGGTATTCTGTGTGGTTGCGATGACCACCATTTCCGGATGGCTCAGTGATCAGAGGCAACTATATGGGCACCAACGGAATGCAATGCATGTTCTGCTATGTTCTCCCAAGTTAGCCACAAGGTTGTAAGGATTTCGTATGAGATGGAGTTCCGTTGCTCCAGATGGGCGGTTGACAAATGCTGAATGAGCGTTTGTGGAGGAGCTGTAACACAACCTCCTAATGCATCCCACACATGCTCGATGGGATTTAAGATGCGAAAACGGCGAGCATATCTATTCGCCAAATATCCTCTTGTTCCAAGAACTCCTCCACCTTCGCTGTTTGATGCGGGCGCCAATTGTCATCCCTAAAAATGATGTCGTGGCCGAAAGCACCCCTGAAAAGACGCACATGGGGAAGGACTAGCGTCACAATAGCGTTGGACGCTGATTGTAGTGTTCTCAACGATTTGGACATGCAACGTAATGCCTCACCATACTGTAACACCTGGACCACCAAGACGATCATGTTCGACATTGTTGGATCTAGAGTCATACAGCAAGATTTGAGAACACGTAATGCTGTCGAACATAACTGTCTTGGTGGCCCACGCGGTATTGTGTGGGGAGACATATGATGAATGAGCGTAATGACCTCAAAATCTGTAAGGACCATACACTCACATGTCAACGTTATTGTGGCTACTACCTCCCTAAGTGCGCCTTTTCAGGGACTCATTCGACCCTGACTTCATTTATATGGATGACAATGCACACCCGCATTGAAGAGCACAGCTGAATGGTTCTTGGAACGAGAACATATTCGGTGAATGAGCTGACCTGCCCGTTTCTCCGACTTAAATCTCATCGAGATCGCACGGGATGCGTTGGGGAAACGTATTACACGACTTCGACATGCAACAAAGACCATGCAGCAGTTGTCAAACCGCACTGGTGGTGGACTGCAGTAGACTACCACAAGAAATTTTTCTCAACCTCGTGTCCAGCATCGGAGTACGTCGCAGCACATGCACTGCCATCCTTGGTGATCACACACTCTATTAACTATGTCCCGCATTTCTAATGACCAGGGGCCCATCATGAATCGTGGCGACTTCAGTATAATTATTGTTTTTGAATTAAAGTGTTATTTTTGTTCGTGTCTTTGCCTCAGTTAAATTCTATGTAACAGTGTAGCAGTTTGTTTCTATGTATCGTCCAAGCTTATTTTACTTGGTAGTGACATAAAATGCAAAAGTTGCTTTCGTCCTTAACTTTTAGACACTATTGTACTTTATGAACCCTCTTATGACTATTCGCTAGGTGCAACCAGGTTAATACTATGTTATTTTCAGACGAATAATTTAGTTGTCACGTATTCAAAAAGTTGACGAACCATCAAACAAGTCCATATTTTTTATGCAGGTCTCTGTAGTGCAGTATCCTGCTTTGCGACATCGAGAACCCTGTGCTAACTTGGAGGGAGGGGGGGGGGGGGGGCATTAAAACCGCTGTATTGAAGCATTTCTTTGTGTTTTTTCTATAACTGTTCCGCCTCCGTTCCATGAGAAAAGATACTTAAACCTTTCTTGTACAGCGTTAAGTTTCCTACAGCTTGCATTGATTAAACGTCTTTTCGTACCACATACCCACCAAGATACGGAGCTTCAATGTCACGGTAAATTTCTCAAATCGTCAAAACACTGTCAAACATGCATTTTTCAGTATGATAACTTCAATTTTAAAGATTTTTTTTTAAAAACATAGTCATACCTGCCACTAACGGTTAACGTTAACCAACCCCAAGAAGCCCTTGAAAATAAACTGATAATTTCTGCTTTGGTTGGACGCCAGGTCCGGCGATGTCCTCGGAAGCCTCAATGTGGTTGGCATCCTCCACCTTCGAGATTTCTTACTATTGGTGGTCATATTACCGGTACCATACTATAGACTGAGTGTTTCTATACGTGTACCCTAACGAAGAAAAAAAATGTTAAGTTTAGGATGTCGGTTTAGAACCTGCGTGTCGAATGTGTACGAGAAATGAGGTCATTTGAGCTATACTATAAATGCGCATGTGCACTGCCAGGACATCTCAACCTTAAAGAACAAACGTTCCGTCAGGATTTTCCCAAATCCATGCCTGAAGGTTACTTAACTATTTGTCATACTCAAAAATCATGGCCCGGCATCTGATCAGATATTACAATAGTTCATACCCTACTGATGGCAATGAAGAGTTATGAAGGGCTGCACTGCATAGCAGATAGTGTGTTGCTTCGATGAATGTACGCTGTGTCTTCACCAGCGCAAAAATTCATTGAGGTATGTTCACGAACATATGAACAACACCTAGATACGAGGCCTTCCCATGTAACTAGGGTTTTCTTAACATTCACCATTCCTTGAGGATAAAGAGAGAGTCACTTAGCACAGTAACAAAAAAAATCTAAATGTGTGTGAATTCCTAAGGGCCCAGACTGCTGAGGTCACCGGTCCCTAGACTTCCACACTATGTAAACTAACTTAAACTAAATTACGCTAAGAAGAACACACATACACCCATGTCCGAGGGATGACTCGAACCTTCGGCGGGACGGGCCGCGCAGTCCGTGACATGACGGCTCAAACCGCGCGGCAGCACAGTAACAATTGGTCACGAAGAATAGCAACACGGTTCTGCATATTCTGATCCATAGTTCAAGTTTCCACCACGAGTTGGTCCTATTATTGCGGCCCTGCAGTTTATGAAAGTGGTGAGAAATTTCCAAATCCAAGATGGAAGCAGCCACCACATGCCTCCACCCCCTCAAATGGTTCAAATGGCACTGAGCACTATGGGACTTAACGTCTGAGGTCATTAGTCCCCTAGAACTTAGAACTACTTAAACCTAACTAACCTAACGACATCACACACATCCATGCCCAAGATAGGTTTCGAACCTGCGACCGTAGCGGTCACGCGGCTCCAGATTGTAGCGCCTAGAACCGCTCGGCCACTCCGGCCGGCCCCATCCTCTCACTTATCTATCAGGTGATAAGCTTTGAACTCCTAATCAATGACACCAGCATTATCACACGTGACAGGTCACAATTTCTCTACCCTTCCCCACCTCCACCTTCCTCCCAGCTCTGTAGCCATTAACTGTGTAGTACTTAATAGTAACAACCAATGACAGCGTGTTTTTGTGGTCTTTAAAATGAAACAGGAACCCACAACTACTCTCAGAGCAGCTATCTTGACTGCGCTCAAAAGCATCCCAACGATCTGAACTTTTTCTTTTGCAACATGTTCAAAAGTATTTATCCAAAAACAGTTACATAAAAGGTGTAACTTGCAGTACTTGCAAATTCGTCAATAAAACATGCACACATGAATCGCGGTGTTTCCAAAGCAATTACATTCTTGGAATAAAAGTGTTATTTCTGCTTGGCAGACTATACAGGACTGTAGCAGTTCTTTCTGTATGTGCACCAAGTTTCATCGAGCTGTGGAGCAACAAATTATGCGGAAGTTTTGCACACCAGTGTAGTAACCAAAGTGTTTCCGCAAGCCAGGCACAAGTTGTGAAGGTTTTGTATCTTAATTATGAGCAGCTGCTTCATTGGACTTGCTGCACTAGCGACGCTGCTCCTAAAGTTCGAACAGGGAAACAACAAATATATCAGCATGGATCTGATATACCTGAAGGACATCGTAGTTAGTGACGAGGAACAGTCAGTTCAGGCTCGTAAATGGGCAGCTGGTACGGTCATAAACAAGGGCAGTTTAATGGAGTTAAGTACGGCTTTATAAAAATGCATTATCTTCACGACGTATAGGAGCTGGTCACAGTGTAGCAATTAGCACAGCGTGCGAAGTAAAAGCTTTCAGTGGCCACACGCAGGTGCAGTGTTCCGGAGGATATCTTTGTCTTAACTCCAGATGGGCATTGTGGTGGGAGCGTCCTGTCTCTACCTGTCAAGCGCTTATTTGCAAGTCCAACAGGCGTCAGGCCTTCCCAATCACCTGTTTTAATTATCACGCATGAGTCTGCCTGTTTGTAACTAGCCTGAACGTCACTCTAATCTGATAAATTGTATTGCATGGTCTGTGACATCATAGCAACGAGCTTGTGATGCAGGCAGACGGTTAGCCATGAGTAAGCAGAAATGTCTCTTCCATTCGGGTGTAGAGCCTGCACGCAGTGGGTTATTGCAGTCAGTGAACAAGTAGTGCAACAGGCGATTTTATACATATGAACCAAAAAAATATGTTTACCATAAAACTTACTCTTTATTCAGCACTGCTCTTCACTTGCAGTTTCTCTGTTGAGGTAATTAACCCGTGACTCTGTTATTTCAGTTATGGATGCTATGAATATGTAGACGAGAAACCACTCATACGGACACGTTATAAAACCTAACGCACGTCGCTTTTGTATTTTTAGACTTATTAGACAGCTAAAAAAGTCACGCAAGTTCAGTCTCAGCGTCTCTGTATGCACTAAATGGTCAGGAAATTTCCAGCACTGTTTTGGAGGTATCTGAGTATTGACGTATGATGTGACGATACGTTTTATTTATTTGAAAGGTACGACAAGGGTGACGGTGAAAAGTCGCATTAATTCAGGCGATGTTGAGGAAATTAGATCACGAAGTAGTGTATGAGTTTTGCTACTTGAGCAGCAACATGACAGACGATGGACGAAGCAGAGCTGGCTTGAGTCCTTGAGCACAGTAATCTTTATGAATCAGTCCGCCTAAACCATTTAAGAATTTTCTGGTATGTTACGTCACGCTACTGTAATTAATATAAATTTGCGAATATCATCTAACAACATTATTCAGCGAGGATTCCGAAATCACGGTGCACAGTGGTTTTATTCGCTTGAGTGCGTTAGAGGAAGTGAAGGAGAAATAATCGTGCTTCCTAAAAATGACAGCCTCAGTTGGAAATGGAAACCATACTTTCAGCATACCATTCAAGCATGAATCCACTAAACCACTGATTTAAAGTCTGTTGAGTCCATGATTTTGTTGGAATGGAAGGAGCGCCACACTGGATTGGAATTCACATGGCATCTTGCTCGTATTCTTCTAATAAACATTGTAATCCATCTTCCACCCTTCCTTACTGCATAGGTTTAAGTCAAAATCGTGCCTCTCAATTTTCCTAACACCTCACCCCCCCCCCCCCCCCCCCCACTCCCACACACACATCAGCAGGCGCGTAAACATAGAAATACACACAGAGGAGAGAAAGAAGTGGGAGAGGGGGGAGGGAGGGAGGGAGAGAGAGAGAGAGAGAGAGAGAGAGAGAGAGAGAGAGAGAGAGAGAGGGGGGGGGGGGGAAGAAGTGATAGAGGAAATGTTGGCAGCAATTGTACTCAGAAATACGGTAACAAACTCCAAATAAACACCCAGTTCTGCAGTCAAAACTACCAGTTTTCGTGTTAAACAGATTAATTATTAACTAGTCATTAGCAGTGAAGTATTCACGCCACCTAGTACAATAAGTACAAGGTCTGTAAAAAGAAGAATAACTTCGACGAGAAAGTGCATCTAATTTCCGCAAATGATGAGTTTCTATGACGCTCAAGCTGTGGCCTCAAGTAAGAGGAAGAGAACTCGCCAAGAAAAGCAAAAAATAACTGTTCGATTTTGTTTCAGTGAAATAGATACGAATGTAACTATTTTAATTCTATGATTAACATATGTAAAAAGAAACGATCTACCGTTCAAGAACACTCACGGAAGACGCCTCTCACAGAAAATGCGAAACGCGTCTGGGAAATTAAATATCAGTCCTAAAGAACGGAAAAAGTTCTTTTTTATGAGCGAATAATTTTAAATACTGAAGATCTTGTGAGTACAGCTTACAGTTAAACTTTATTAATTTATATGACTACACGTTTTGCTAACACCGTACTGCGAAGAATTGTTAATTATTTCTGTATCAAGTACACACTCAATACGATTTTAATTGTGATTGACTCTAAACTGAATTTCGAAATTTCCATTGTTTACAGGATACATCATTTCCTTTCGCTCAGAGTCTAAGTTTCGATCTGCAACAGTTCATTTACAGTCGGAAGTTGTATCTCTATCTAACCTTATCACTCTAGATCTAGCAAATTAAAGTGTCATTACCAGTAAATGAAGAGCTCAGCCGCTTATATAGCCTTGCGTATATGCATTCAGTCGAGACGTGTCACATCACTCTCGGGTTAACGGTTACCACGTGAGCAGGTGATAAGTGTTACGACAATGGCAGGTGTTTGTCCAGCTACAGTGAAAATTGTGAATAACTTGAAATATGGAATTACTCAGAGGTTTTGACTGATTCGTGACGTAATGGGGCAGTCAGCGTCTTGTAGCTCTGTTATTACTGCTTGCACTGAAATTTTTCAACTGCTTTTCGAACTGAAATAGTAGAAGTGAAATAATTTTGGAAAGAGCACGTTGCACAAATACTGAAGCTTACCTGTTGTGGATGTTGTAGAAAATGCGACTATGTGATCCAGATATACTATAAACATGGATAGACGTACATACGAGGTGCGACAATAAAGTAACGAGACTGATGTGAAAAAAAAATGTTGCTTACCGTTTTAGTCAAGTTTAGTGTTCGGGTTGTCTCCTTCAAAGTAGTTCCCTTCTGATTGCACACACTTTTTCCAGAGCTTCTTCCTTTGATGGTAACATTTCTGGAACTCATCTTCTGTAATATCCTCCAAGACCCTCGTCACAGGTTTTTGGACATCTTGTGTTGTTTGAAAACGGTGTCCCTTGACCCCGTTTTGACTCTTGGAAACAGATAAAAGTTGTACGGAGCGATATCTGGTGAATAAGGTGGCTGTGGTAATACTGAAATTTGTTTTGAGGTTAAAAATTGCTGTACTGACAGAGCAGTATGGGATGGCGCATTATCATGGCTCTAAGCACTATGGGACTTAACATCTGAGGTCATCAGTCCCCTAGACTTAGAACTACTTAAACGTAACTAATCTAAGGACATCACACACATCCATGCCCGAGGCAGGATTCGAACCTGCGGCTGAAGCAGCAGCGCGGTTCCGGACTGAAGCGCCTAGAACCGCTCGGCCACAACGGCCGGCCCACAATATCATGATGCACAATCAAATTATCAGAGATGTTATCACGGACAAGAAGAACTCTTTTATGAAGTCTTTCTAAAATTTCTTTGTAGTAATACTGGTTAACTGTTTGTACAGGAGGCGCCCACTCTTTATGAACAATTCCCTTCGAATCAAATAAACACCCAAGCATGCATTTCACTTTTGACTTTGACATGCGAGTTTTTCTTGGTCTTGGTGATCCCTTTGAGCACCATTGCGAACTTTGGCGTTTTGTCTCTGGATCGTACCGGAGAAAAAAAAAAAAAAAACAACTTTCATCGCCAGTGATAACATGGCTCAACAATTCTGGATTGATTTATGTTTTCTCTAACAGATCGGCTGCCTCATTTTTTATTTTTCTGTGTTTCTCGCTGTTGTGATGTGAGATTTTTGGGGACGATTTTTGCACAAATCTTTCTCATACCAAGATCTTCAATCATTATTAGATGAACTGTTTCTCGATTGATATTCAGTTCTTCTGCAATCATTGTCACGGATAATCTTCAATCAGATCGTACGAGTTCATGCACCCTGGCCAAGTTGACATCCGTCCAGTCTTCATCTTCAACATTCGTTCTGCCTTCACTAAACATTTTATGCCAACGAAAAACTTGAGCTCTTGATATAACCTCCTCTCCTTAAACCTTCTGTAGCTTACCGTAAGTTGTCATCGCATTTTCGCCCAGTTTAATGCAAAAAGAAATGGCATACTGTTGTGCAATATTATGCAGTTCCATTTCTGTGATGAGAGACGCAAACACGTGTTAACTTATTATAGCACAACTCACGACTGAGCAGTTGCATCGATGTGCCGCTTGGTCTAGAAGCAGCTTATAGACCAAGGGCAAAGATATTGTGCCTAAGCAAGCCTACAGGGTTGCCACATCTTGCAAAGAAAATCAGTCTCGTTACTTTATTGTCGCAACTCGTATGTTCCACATCTCCTCCTAAACCACTGTCTCAATTTCAATTACACTTGGTAGGCTTACCATTTACTATCTGGAAAGAAGCACTGTGGGGATAAGAACCACCTACCTCTTAAAGGCGTCGGGTGGAGGTGGAACAGGCTCCTAGCTCACGAAGTGCAAACAGCCAGACCATATCCATCCAGTATTTGAGAATGAGAGCACATGACTTGCAACGAACTTTGCATATGATGTCAAAGCCTTATGAAAATTTCTCCCCTTCACACCACCAACAAAACGATGAAAGGAAAAAAAAACTGTAACTACACTTTCGACTTTCACGCAAAAAACTGCTGCTTCAGTCAAGATATTTTAATTTATTACTTCTTTAATAATAATTATAGATGCAATATATTTTGCAGATATTATTCACAAAACAACCGAATGTTCCCGCAGAAATTCATCGTTGTATGACACATTGTTCAGGAGATGTCACGTCATAAACACTGAGACGAGTGAAAAGCTGCCGCATCATGCGCGACCTTTTAATTTATTACTTCTTCTCTACTAACTCTACTCGCAAGACATTTCGCAGACAGTATATACAAACACCACTGAAAGTAACTGAATAATTGCGTCATTGTACGACACATGGTTAAGGAGATTTTTTTTCTTTAGTTATCCATCTTCCTACCGGATTGATGCAGTCCGCCACGAATTCCTCTCCTGTGCCAACCTTTTCATATTAGAGTAGCAATTCCAACCTGCGTCCACAATTATTTGCCTGATGTATTCCAATCTCTGTCTTCCGGTACAGCCTTTTCCCTTTGCAGCTCCCTCTAGCACCATGGAAGTTATTCCCTAATGTCTTGAGAGATGTCCTACCATCTTGTCCCTTCTTCTTGTCAGTGTTTTGCATAAATTTCTTTCCTCGCCGATTCTATGGACAACCTCCTCATTCCTTATCTTATCAGTACATCTAATTTTCAACTTTCGTCTGTAGCACCACATCTCAAACGCATCGATTCTCTTCCATTCCGGTTTTCCCACAGTCCATATTTCATCATCCAATGCTGTGCTTCTAACGTACATTCTCAGTAGTGTCTTCCCCAAATTAGGTTCTATGTTTGCAACCAGCTGGTTCTCTTGGCCAGGAGTGCACTTTTTGCCTGTGCTAGTCTTCTTTTTATGTCCTTCTTGCTCCATCTATCATGGTTTATTTTGTTGCCTCGATAGCAGAATTACTCAACTTCGTCTACTTCGTGATCCCTAATTCTAATCTTAAGTTTCTCACTGTTTTCATTTCTGCTAATTCTCATTACTTTCGACTTTCTTCGATTTACTCTCAATCCATATCCTGTACTCAATAGACTGTTCATTCTGTTCAACGGGTCCTGTAATTCTTCTTCACTTTCACTAAGGATAGCAATGACGTCAGCAGATCTTATCGTTGATAACCTTTCACCTTAAATTTAGTCCCACTCTGGAACCTCTCTTTTATTTGCGCCTTTGCTTCTTCGATGAATAGCTTACTTCGTGCTTAGTTTTCCAGTCTCATTGTTCTTTCCTGGTTCTTGTATGTATTGTATATTACTTGTGTTTCCCTACAGCTTCCCCTACTTTTCTCAGAATTTTGAACACCATGCACCATTTGAAGTCACCGAAAGTCCAGGTCTACAAATCCTGCAAACGTGTTTTGATTTGTCTTTAGTCTTGCTTCCTTTATCAACTACAACGTCAGAAAAGCCTCTCTGGCAACTTTACCTTTATTAAAGCCAAACTGATGGTCATTTGATGGGAAATCGATTGCAGTGAATAGAATATTGTTTAAACATTTTAGAAATTGTGTGGAATGTTGTTTATTTAAACAATTTGTGGAATACAAGCCGGAGTAAGGAATATAGTTTATTTGTTTATTTAAATAATTTGGCGGGAAATCGATTGCAATGTATGGAATATTGTTTAAATAATTTAGACATTGTGTGGAATATTGTTTATTTAAAAGATTTATGGGATACAAGACAGTGTTTGAAATACAGTTTATTCATTTATTTAAAGAATTTGTCGGGAAATGCACTTCAGTGTATGGAGTGCTGTTTATTTAAACAATTTTCAGGCTACAAGGCAGTCTATGGAATATACTGTTTATTTAAAGAATGTGTGAGGAAATCGATTGCAGTGTGTAGAGTATTTAAAAAAATTGCGATGCTTTTCAATGCCCATAACGTAATTACTCTGTCACAGACTGCTCAAACATATCTGAAAAACCTTCTCATGTCTGGCCTTTCATGCGGGCAGCCTGGAGTCGGGGCGCGCCTCAGGGCCTTTGGTGGGCTCACCGCTGTCGGCTGTTGGCGGCTCCAAAAGCCCCCTGAAGTATCGCGCTAATATCTGGAAAAAAAGTATGAAATAGCGGCAACCCTTTGATATTGGTACCTGTGAAATTCAACTACCAACTCATCTGCATGCTATGTCCTTAAACAATCTGCATAACATTTGCTTGCAATACCACTATTTGAAACAATACATTGATCAATCGTAAATTTGAAGTTGCGATTGGGTTTTTAAAGTACTATAAACCCCTTAGCTGGTTCTCTCTGCTACATTAGAAAGAAGGAGGTGAAGGAGAAAGGGTCTTCTGTGTGATAGAATAGAGAAAACAGCAAATACCACGGCCAGACAGAATCCACTGTGATGTATTGAGAAGCACTCAACATACCATCCAATTCATAGCAGTAGTTGTCATGGCTAGATGTCGGAGATCGCTGAAACACTCACCCTTTCCGCACGTTCATCTCCCGAGGTCCACAGTGCGCCAGGCCTCTCATTTGCCAAAGGAACCAACGCTGAGAAATCGGCGAAAACTACCAGCGTGGCCAGAGCTTCAGTCGTAGACGCATATGTATGCCAAAGTGCACCAGTCTGTGCCCTGGCCTCCCTGCAGCTTCGTCCATGTCATCGTCCCAGTTTAATTCAGAACTGGCCAGAAGTCGCCTTCTGCATCCTGTGGAGAAACAGGGTGAGCTGAGTTAATGCGACAGGACTGTGTTCAGACTACTCTGTGGAATAGGGACGTGTCATAGCTTCGCCAACCGTGTACAGGTGTAAGGCCAGCGCCAACGAAGCTTCCTCCTGCAACACGAGGCTTTCATAACTCACAGTAGATCCAGGTCAGCATTCGAGTGTGGACGGACGACATGTTATATCCGGAGTGATGCTGGGATGCGGATCCACAATATCGCCATCGGGTAAAGTGTTTGAAGATGGATCTGCTGCGTGTTATACCCAGAGCGATGTTCAGAGGCAGATCCACAATACGCCACATCCAGGATAGGGCTCGAATCAACCACACATTATGTCCGGAGATGTTTTCTATGTTCGAAGTTGGATCTACCAGGTGGAGGACTGTCCACAATGCATGCACAAACACAGACATACAGAAAACAGAGCAGCGCACTGCAGCTGTAGAATATGTGGTTGGAGGTGACTATGCATTCGACTACAGTGCTATAGTATGCAGTCTGATCAGAAAAACAGTCCATTTGCGCTGTATGTTCGCAACTGTTCTACATTTCCAAGCAGTATTGGAAAACTGAGCGAGATGTATCTCATGATCGTGTATGAGAGGTCTGGCGTGCACCGTGTGGACCTCGGGACATGAGTGTGAGGGATGTGCGAGTGTTTCAGCGATCTCTGACGTCTAGTCAAGGCAACTACCGCTACAGATTGGATGCTGGTATAAGTGTGTCATGTACAGTGCTTCTCAATATATCACAGTGGAATCTGTCTTGCAGTGGATTTGTTGTTTTGTTGTCTCTATTGTATCATGCAGTAGACCCTTCCACATCCTCCTCCTTCCGAATGTAGCAAAGAGGACCAGCTTAGGAATTATATAGTGCTTTAAAAACCTAACCGCAACATCAAATTCCTGACTGATCAATTTATTGCTTTCGATAGTAGTATAGCAAGCATACACACCAGTTCAAACCCTCTGCAGATTGTTTAAGGACATAGCATGCTGCTGAGCTGAAATCTAAATTTCTCAGGTACCAGTATGAAAGAGTTGCGCTATCTGACGCTTTCGTTTAGGGATTAGCGCGATACTTCACGAGGCTGTAAATTGTTTAAGCAAATGTTATTCCATACACTGCGGTCAATTGCCTGACAAATTCACTATATTCCAAACACTGCCTTGTATTATATAAATTGTTTAAATAAACAATAATCCACACAAGTTCTAAATTATTTACACTATATCTCATGCAGTGTAGTCGGCTTCCCGCCAGTTTTTTTTTAAATAAATAAACTATATGCCATACAGCACATTTTATCCCATAAATTGCTTAAATCAACAATATTTCACAAAATGTCTAAATTCTTTGAACAATAATCCATACACTTCTATCAATTTCCCACCAATAAGCAGAGTCTTTTTCCTGCCAATTTCCAGGTGGGGAGGAAGAGCGCATTGGGGGGTTTCCCAGAGGGGCAGGGGGTAACTAATTGATGGATTTAATTACTTAATCAATCCAGTTGATTCAAAAGTGAGCTTGTATTGGCAAATGGTGTTTGCTGAGGGGTGAGGGAGAAGAGGGGGAGGAGGATGGGGAGGGGCAAGGAAGGGGAGGGGAATGGGAGGGAGAGAGTGGGGTTTTCTTGGAGAACATTTACCCAAACACAAGGCTGAGGGCCTATCAATCAAAAGGACAGATTATCCGCAGGAGGTCATAATCCAGTTGGCTGAACAATAGGTTAAGGACCTATCAATCAGAAGAGAACTATTTGGTCCCTGAATGTATACTTTCCCCTGAACGTATATAACCTGCACTAACAAGGTGTCCTGATTTTTCCATACTACTCCTTGGTACTCCTTTCAATCCTATATCTGATATCTAAATCTATACATGACTAGTATGTAATATAGCTGGAATCCTTCCATATTTTCAAGCCTTTTCCAATTATACCTACTCCTTTTGTGATTCTTGGAGAGAGTACTCACTATTACTAGCTGAAATTTATTGGAGAACTCTCATTGAACTTTCTCACATTGAGAAGTCAAAAGGAGCAATCTGTTTTACTTGGTACAAACTTTCTACACACAACATTGTATAAATATCTCTTTATTTATAAACGACTGGTTTTGACAGACTTTGTTGTCAACTTCATGTATACCAAAATTTTTTCAATAAAATGTGTTCATTTTGAGTTGGACCTCACAAGTTGTCAGGAAAATAAAATGTAGCACATTATACAAAAGTTTGTCATAAATAAAACATTTAAAATCAAAAAGCACCTTGTGCACGTGGCCATGGGTGCTATGTATATGGGCGTGACCATGTGCACAAGATGCTTTTCAATTTAAATGTTTTATTGAAGACAAATCTTTATATAATGAACTACATTTTATCTACCATTTTATCTACATGACTACTTGACATGAGGAACAACTCAAAATGAATACATTTTATGACAATAATTTTTTAAGTCCTGAAGATGACTGCGAAGTTTGTTGAAAATGAATGCTTGTAAAAAAGAAAAGAAACATTTATGTGAAGTCAGCTTTAGAAAGTTTTATCAGTTAGTCTTTTGCTCTCTCATTCCTAATGGCAAGCCCATATTCTTCTGTAACTATTTCTTCTACTTTTTCCCCTACAACCACTTTCCTATCCCCCATGAATATCAGATTTTCGTCTCCAGTTGCGTACTGAATTACTCATTCAGTTTCCTCATATTCTTTCTCCATTTCTACATCTTTTGCTTCCGACATCGGCATGTATACCTGAACTATTGTAGACAGTGATGGTTTATGTCGAATCTGATGAGAAAAACTCTGTCTCTGAACCGTTCACGTTCACTCACTCTCTGCCCTACCATGCTATTCATAAAGCATCCTACTCATGTTATTCCATTCTCTGCTGCTGGTACTGCCCTATACTCATCTGACCAGAAATTTTTGTCTTCTATCCCTTTCACATTAGGAGATATGGTATCACAAACATTGAGCTACCTGGAAACGGAACTCCAGGCCTAAATTCCATAGAGGTACATGTGAAATATGGGTACAAATATGTGTGAAATATATTAATATATTTGAAATAAATGTGACATATGCGTATGCAGACAATGTCGGCAGTGAAAAGGTCTTTCTAAATCCCTGGATCGATATCAACCGAACTTGAGCACAAATAACTTTATATGTGACAAAAACTACTGTGGGGGCAAGAACAAGCAACCTCCTATTGGTGTGGGGATGATAACGTGGAAAAGGGATAACGGAGGAGGAGATGAACAGATAGGCAGAGAAAAGGAAAAGGTGGATTTGGACAGTGAGAAGGAAGAGAGGGAGACCAAGAGAGTAACAGCAAGGAGAAAATTGACAGAGGAAGGGAAGAGGAGATGGACACAGAGAGAGAGGAGGAGATGGACAGAGAAAGAGGAGATGGACAGAGAGAAGGGGAGGAGTAGACGGGCAAAGAGAGACAGAGGATGAGCAGGTAGACAGAGAGACAGTGGGGAGTATGAACAGAGAGATGGGCTGAAGGAGATGGACAGGATGAGTGGGAAGGAGGAGATGAACTAATAGAATTGGAATAAATACACACCTGGTCAATGCGTCGATTACATTTTCCTTGAACACTGCCGATTGAGTCAATAACTATTTACTGAAGACACTGTCACCATAAATCCGCCAGTACGCAGCATGTGCTGTAAAACTTACGTATGTTACGAAGATCCTTTCTCAAAGACATAAAATTTTTCGTTTATAAACAGCTCTTCGTTTTCGATTTGAACATAAAATAGATGTTAAGTGGTCAAATACTTTGGTCTTGACTTGTGTTAAAATGAATGTTGAATAAAACAGTAATTAGAGAGTCTGATGTTTTCTAAATTCTTTTCACAGATCCAGTACATCTACATATACATCTACATCCATACTCCGCAAGCCACCTGACGGTGTGTGGCGGAGGGTACCTTGAGTACCTCTATCGGTTCTCCCTTCTATTCCATTCTCGTATTGTTCGTGGAAAGAAGGATTGCGGTATGCCTCTGTGTGGGCTCTAATCTCTCTGATTTTATCCTCATGGTCTCTTCGCGAGATATACGTAGGAGGGAGCAATATACTGCTTGACTCTTCGGTGAAGGTATGTTCTCGAAACTTTCACAAAAGCCCGTACCGAGCTACTGAGCGTCTCTCCTGCAGAGTCTTCCACTGGAGTTTATCTATCATCTTCGTAACGCTTTCGCGATTACTAAATGATCCTGTAACGAAGCGCGCTGCTCTCCGTTGGATCTTCTCTATATCTTCTATCAACCCTACCTGGTACGGATCCCACACTGCTGAGCAGTATTCAAGCAGTGGGCGAACAAGCGTACTGTAACCTACTTCCTTTGTTTTCGGATTGCATTTCCTTAGGATTCTTCCAATGAATCTCAGTCTGTCATCTGCTTTACCGACGATCAACATTATATGATAATTCCATTTTAAATCACTCCTAATGCGTACTCCCAGATAATTTGTGGTATTAACTGCTTCCAGTTGCTGACCTGCTATTTTGTAGCTAAATGATAAAGGATCTATCTTTCTGTGTATTCGCAGCACATTACACTTGTCTACATTGAGATTCAATTGCCATTCCCTGCACCATGCGTCAATTCGCTGCAGATCCTTCTGCATTTCAATACAATTTTCCATTGTTACAACCTCTCGATACACCACAGCATCATCCGCAAAAAGCCTCAGTGAACTTCCGATGTCATCCACAAGGTCATTTATGTATATTGTGAATAGCAACGGTCCTATGACACCCCCCTGCGGCACACCTGAAATCACTCTTACTTCGGAAGACTTCTCTCCATTGAGAATGACATGCTGCGTCCTGTTATCTAGGAACTCCTCAATCCAATCACACAATTGGTCTGATAGTCCATATGCTCTTACTTTGTTCATTAAACGACTGTGGGGAACTGTATCGAACGCCTTGCGGAAGTCAAGAAACACGGCATCTACCTGTGAACCCGTATCTATGGCCCTCTGAGTCTCGTGGACGAATAGCGCTAGCTGGGTTTCACATGACCGTCTTTTTCGAAACCCATGCTGATTCCTACAGAGTAGATTTCTAGTCTTCAGAAAAGTCATTATACTCGAACACAATACGTGTTCCAAAATTCTACAACTGATTGACGTTAGAGATATAGGTGTATAGTTCTGCACATCTGCTCGACGTCCCTTCTTGAAAACGGGGATGACCTGTGCCCTTTTCCAATCCTTTGGAACGCTACGCTCTTCTAGAGACCTACGGTACACTGCTGCAAGAAGGGGGGCAAGTTCCTTCGCGTACTCTGTGTAAAATTGAACTGGTATCCCATCAGGTCCAGAGGCCTTTCCTCTTTTGAGCGATTTTAATTGTTTCTCTATCCCTCTGTCGTCAATTTCGATATCTACCATTTTGTCATCTGTGCGACAATCTAGAGAAGGAACTACAGTGCAATCTTCCTCTGTGAAACAACTTTGGAAAAAGACATTTAGTATTTCGGCCTTTAGTCTGTCATCCTCTGTTTCAGTACCATTTTGGTCACAGAGTGTCTGGACATTTTGTTTTGATCCACCTACCGCTTTGACATAAGACCAAAATTTCTTAGGATTTTCTGCCAAGTCAGTACATAGAACTTTACTTTCGAATTCATTGAACGCCTCTCGCATAGCCCTCCTCACACTACATTTCGCTTCATGTAATTTTTGTTTGTCTGCAAGGCTTTGGCTATGTTTATGTTTGCTGTGAAGTTCCCTTTGCTTCCGCAGCAGTTTTCTAACTCGGTTGTTGTACCACGGTGGAAAAATCTCCTACGATCTTGCTTGGCACATACTCATCTAACGCATTATGTACGACGGTTTTGTACTTTGTCCACTGATCCTCAACACTATCTGTACTTGAGACAAAACTTTTGTGTTGAGCCAACAGGTACTCTGAAATCTGCTTTTTGTCACTTTTTCTAAACAGAAAAATCTTCCTACCCTTTTTAATATTCCTATTTACGGCTGAAATCATCGATGCCGTAACCGCTTTATGATCGCTGATTCCCTGTTCTGCGTTAACTTTTTCAAATAGTTCGGGTCTGTTTGTCACCAGAAGGTCTAATATGTTATCGCCACGAGTCGGTTCTCTGTTTAACTGCTCAACGTAGTTTTCAGATAAAGCGCTTAAAAAAATTTCACTGGATTCTTTGTCCCTGCCACCCGTTATGAACGTCTGAGTCTCCCAGTCTATATCCGGCAAATTAAAATCTCCACCCAGATCTATAACATGGTGGGGAAATCTACTCGAAATATTTTCCAAATTATCCTTCAGGTGCTCAGCCACAACAGCTGCTGAGCCAGGGGGCCTACAAAGACATCCAATTACCATGTCTGAGCCTGCTTTAACGGTGACCTTCACCCAAATCATTTCACATTTCGGATCTCCGTCAATTTCCTTCGATACTATTGCCCTTCTTATCGCTATAAACACGCCTCCCCCTTCACTGTCCAGCCTGTCTCTGCGGTATACATTCCAATCTGAGTTTAGGATTTCATTACTATTTACATCTGGTTTCAGCCAACTTTCTGTCCCTAGTACTATATGGGCGTTGTGACCGTTTATTAATGAGAGCAGTTCTGGGACCTTTCTGTAGACGCTCCTGCAGTTTACTATTAGCACATTAATATTGTTATTCCCTGTTGCATTTTGCCTACTCCTACCTCGCTGCGTCTCAGAAGGCGTCTTGTCGGGCCTAGGGAGGGGATTCTCTAACCTAAAAAACCCCCATGTGCACTCCACACGTACTCCGCTACCCTTGTAGCCGCTTCCGGCGTGTAGTGCACGCCTGACCTAGACTCACTCTACGAAAACAAATAAGTAAATTCTCAATGCCCCATGAGAAGATGAGCCTGAAAAGACTCCAAAAGTAGTCTGTGGAAATAGAAAAATATTTTACAACTGAATGGTTGCATTTAAAATTATTTGTTCACTATAAGTAACGTTACCAAGGTATTTATTTGTAGCTGTGCATTCACGCCCATACCACGCAGTGGTTGGCCTTGTGATTAATATTTATGACGTCATATCTCCTGAACTACGTGTCATACAGTGACATAATGTTGTAGATTCATTCAACGGCATATTCTGAAAAATGTGTGACGAATACAGCTGGTAGTAAACAAGAAATTTAGTGTCATAACTCATGCGGTACTCTTACTACATGAAGAGCCGAAAAGTAGAAAGCGAAAACTTTTTTCCTTTCGTTATTTTGTAGTGGTTGACAGCAGGGAAAAATTTCGTGATTGCTCAAAATTATGTGTATGTGAAGTCTTACGGGACTTAACTGCTAAGGTCATTAGTCCCTAACCTTACACACTACTTAACCTAAATTATCCTAAGGACAAACACACACACACCCATGCCCGAGGGAGGACTCGAATCTCGCCGGGACCAGCCGCACAGTCCATGACTGCAGCGCCCTAGACCGCTCGGCTAATCCCGCGCGGCTCAAAATTATGTGAAAAGTTTGTTGCAAGTCACTAAGTGTTCTCTCTCTGAAATACTGGACGCCTGAAGTCTGGGAATCCACACATCGCTGGTTACGCTTCTTTTTCACATCAACCCCTACCCCTTTGACAGGTAGGTTGTTCTCGACCCGCACAAAGATTGTTGCCTGGCGGCAAGGTATATGTGTAACAAGTTTGGTTGAAATCGGGCCAGTGGTTTAGGAGATGTGAAACATGCATTGAAACACGCATACACATACTCTGATGGAAAAAAAATCGCAACACCAAAATATAATTATGTAGAGTAATCAAATTTCAGGCATATGTATTGAAGTGATTAACATTCCAAGATCACAGGTTAATGACAGCGCGAGATAAGCCGTTGCAAATGTGGAATGATGGTACGTTAATAGCCAGTGCAACCGCCAGAATGTTGAGTGCAAGCACGTAAACGTATTCCATGCCTGATGCACTTGGTCGGTCAATACAGGGACGGTTAATACTGTTTATGGATGACGCTGAAGTTGACATCCGCTGATGCCCCTTATCAGATCTAGTAATTGCGCAGGCTAAGGCAACAAGTAAACAGACTGTAGAGCCTGCTGGGTTAGCGATATGTGGTCGAGCGATATCCTGTTGAAAAACACACTACAGCATACTGTTCATGAGGGGCAGCACAACAGGTCGAATGACAAGATTCGCTTACATATTTGCAGTCATGATGATGTCATAGATTCCGTGTATCTATCACGCAGACAGGTTGGTTGAGGCACTCAACTGACCTTCTTCTAAACAACACACAACCGTAACTGGAATCGAGACAGAACTAGTTTTCATCTGATAACACAGCAGACCGCCCCCTTGCCTTCCAATGAGCTCTCGCTTGACACCACTGAAGTTGCAAGTAGCGGAAGTTTGGGGTAAGTGAAATGTACGCTACAGGGCGCCTGTATCGGATGTTTTCTTGAAGTGACCAATCTACAACAGTTCGTTGTGTCACTGTGGTGAAACTGCTCTTCAAATTGCTTCTGAACATGCATTATACGTTCCAGAGCCATACACCAAAGACGATGGTCCTCCCTCTCGGTAGCGTCACATAGCCGTCCGGGGCCCAGTCTTCTTGCGACCGTACGTTATTGTGACCAACGCTGCCAGAAACATTCCTGCGATGCTTTCTGCACCATTGCAGAAGGAACAACCAGCTTGTCGTCGCCCTGTTACACGACTTCCTTCTGAGGTGTTGATAATGGTGTCTTTCTTGCCTAACTTCAACTCACAATGTCCAGTCTCGAAGGTAACTACCATTCACGACTGTTACAGTGTGTATTTAAAGCAGATCTGATTTTCTTCCTGTTAGTGACGCTAACTCTTATGTAGAAACATGAACATCAACTTTCCTTCCCCTCCCGTCGGAAGTTCGAGTCCTCCATCGGGCTTGGGTGTGTGTGTTGTTCTTAGCATAGTTTAAGTAGTGTCTACGTCTAGGGACCGATGACCTCAGCAGTTGGGTTCCATAGGAACTCACACACAACCTAACCTAACCTAACCTAACCTAACCTAACCTAACCTAACCTACTTTCCTTAATATCTCACAACTCCTACTTGCTGTCGCAAATTGTTTTTTTTAAAAATGGCTCTAAGCACTGCCAGACTTAACGTCTGAGGTCATCAGTCCCCTAGACCTAGAAATACTTAAACCTAACTAACCTGAGGACATCACACACATCCATGCCCGAGGCAGGATTCGAACCTGCGACCGTAGCAGCAGCGCGGTTCCGGACTGAAGCGCCTAGAACCACTCGGCCACAGCGGTCGGCCAAATTTTTTCCCTTCGGTATAAAGACAGACTGATATTATTTATAGGTAACGTATTTCTGTCTCTTGTTGGTTGTAACAAAGGCTTTACTAGTGGTCACAGCGGTTCTCGTCAGATCACCGAACGTAAGCGCTGTAGGGCTTGGAGGGCACTTGGATGGGTCACCGACCGCGTCTGCCGAGTGCTGTTGGCAAGCGGGATGCACTCAGGCCTTGCGAAGCCAATTGAGGAGCTACTTGATTGAAAAGTAGCAGTTTCGGTCACGAAAACAGACACCGGTCGAGAGAGCGGTGTGCTGACCACAGGCCTCTCCTATCCGCATCCGGTGATCCCTTAAGGGCCGAGGATGACACGGCGACCGGTCAGAACCGTTGAGCCTTCAAGGCCTGTTCGGGCGGTGTTTGTTTCTTCTTGTTTCGGCGGATGAAGATTCTGCTATGGACTGAAAATCCTGGCAGATGTTGAAAAGAATGACACATTTCAAGTGAATTAGAAAGAAATAAGGAAGAACTTACCTGGTTACAAGCGTCCGAAATGGGAGCTCAAGACAAAAGCGTGACCAAGGGCCGTCCGTAGGATGGCGACTTGAGCGTCTGCACGCATCGCATGGGCTGGAGCGAGTCTGGGCGACCCCAGCAGGTCGCGGCGGGCAATCGCGACCGTAAAGAGCAGCTGACGATAGCTGCCGGCAGCTGATACAGGCCGCCAACTTGACGGCGGCGCAATTAGGCGGCGCGACGGCGCGGCCGGGCCGCACTTTGCATATTAACAGGCCTCCGGCGGCAGCCTGCACGGGCCTCAGCTTCCGGGAGCGGCCATTCGAGCGCTCTGCCCGCGCGCCCCTGCCTACTGATCGCCTAATTTGGCCGCACTCTCAGGTAATGCCGCTAACGACTGCATCCCTTTACCGCGTTTCTACGTGTAGTGGAAACCGTTCGTACTGCATCAGCGACATCTCCTCTGCCGACTAAAACTATGTGCGTCTTCGCGATACAGCACCCTGCCACATTCCCCGCCATTCCCCCCTCACGAACACACACGCAAGTGCAAGCAGACCTGTGACTGCAGACGAAACACTTTCGTCGCTAGTGATCACAGGTTACACGACGGGAAATCCACACCTGGCAGTGGTGTGCCCTGACAAGCAGACAAGGCTATGACGACCGAGTTTAACAATAGCAAAGAGGAAATTCTGTCCCCCGCTGTCTTATGTGAATTGCGAGTTGGCAGCCCCATGACCATTCTCACCTTCGATATGCACTTAGGGACTCAATAAACGTACTTGCAGTAAATCTAGCCTCGGAAACAGTACGAATTAGCGTGATACGACATGGGCAAGCAACAGGAACAAGAGAAAATGATTAACTGAAGATTGGAAAGTTACCACTTGGAACGACGGGAATTGTTCTTAAGGAAGTTTGGTACGTTACTAGCAGGTCTCAAGACTTTAATTTTCAGAGTTCTTCTACAGCTCAACGTTTCAAAGTTTTTGTCTCAACTGCTTGTAGTTCATATTTCACACCTTACAAGTACATATGCCAGACAAGTACTTTATATTACATGTTAACAAATTTTTATTTTTCAAAAGTGCTTCTCATGCATTATCAGTTTGCATTTTATGTCCTTCCTACTTTGGCCATCGCCCGTTATTATGCTTTTAAAATAGCAAAACTCATTTACTACTTTTAGTGTTTCCTTTCTAAATCTGTTTCCATCAGCATCGTCTGATGTAACTCTGCTACGTTCCATTACCCTCGTTTTACTTTGACTGTTGCTAACCTTTCTCGGAGACACTATTCATACCGTTCAACTGTTCTTCCGAGTCCTCAGCCGCCTCTGAGAGAATTACAATATCTTCGTAAAATCGCAAAGTTTTTGTTTCTTCTTTTGAACTTCAATTTCCTTTCTCAATTACCTCTATATTTCCCCAAAACTTCCTCAATACATAGATTGAATGGCATCGGAAATATATTAGGGAAGCGAAATGTATGTTGTTTTCAGTAGAATCGTTCTGCATTCACCTTCAAATGCCGGTTTTCTCAATAGGATTCCTTGAAAAGGACATCATCTTCCATCCAGGGATTCCCATGTGAGTTCCTGAAGGATCTCCTAGAAATTTATCGGTAAGAAATGTGCGGTTCCCTTCCGCCTCCACGCACTGTTTATTTACCACCAGCGCTTCTTTTTCTTTTCTTCCTTTCCCCGTCGTTCCGCCTGCTTCCCAATATTCAGCTTCAGTCTTCCCATTCTGTTTCAATAACTTCCTCAGATTTAGCTCGATTACTTCTTAATTTGTCTGGCTATCTTCATGCGTCCAGTTGGTCTGTAATCCAGAGGCACGCCATTTCTGAAAGGTAGTGATCCAGTTACATTTTCCTCCTGATCTTGATACTGATGATCTCTTTAGTGTCTGTTCCTCTTATTGTTACAAATTTCTCAAGGCGAGTGCATGGGCTTTCACATGTTTCTCTCTTATTCAGTTTTGCCACTAACGTATGTTGCCATCAGTCCCATATTGTGTTCTCGACGCCAATTAAGCTTTTTTCGTTTTTCTCTGTCGTCTGGTTTACTAGGCACTCACCTGTTAATCCCTTATGACTCTACTATGGTTCTCCCTTCCAATCTGCGAATTATAATTGCCTATCGGTATATTCACCAGTCTGTGTAATATGCTTTCCGAAGTATCATGTAACTCGTCCCAGAAATTGATACTACTCTTGTCATTAGTTGGAGGGTGTCCATTTACTGTTGTATACTTTTTGTTCCTTGCTCAGATTATCATCGTTGGTATCTATCTTGATCTACTTTTCACTTCGCTTATGTCATCCATGCATCTAGTGGCTACTATGAAACCCATACCAAAGCTCGTAGGTGTGTGTCACTGCTTTCCCACTGTGACTCCTGTTCTTCCTTTCAGTACTATATGCTTTCCCAAAATTTCCATGCGTAGTTTGTTACTTCACAGCTCCTCCGACAATGCTTTGAATTGGTATTCTACTCTAATTAAGGTGTATGCATTAGCCTTGGGTGAACTTTGGTTTGCGTAGGAGGAGAAGTTTATCAACAAGTGAAGACGTTCCTTACGGAAAACGCTTGGAATGGATACAAACTGTACGGGCATTTGAAGTACTACATCAGGAATACACAGATCATGAAACGCATGCGGCCCACAGTTGATCCGATAGCGGCCTACCCCTCACGTTCGTTCTTGTAAATTTTTTTTCACTGATCTTTCCTTCCGTCCATGAAAGGAGAGAGCGGGCCTTTGTAGAATATTTTACCAAAGAAAAAACGCCACACATCATTAAGTTTTCAGAAGTTATTTTATTTAGACGACCGGTTTCAGCATCTCATTAATGCCATCTTCAGACCCATATGCACTCCATGTATAAGACATTCAGTTATATTGATACTTGCATAACCGGAGAAAAAACGCCCAACAGCAGTAAGTTTTCAGAAGGTATTTTATTTAGACGACTAGTTTCAGCATCTCATTAATGCCATCTTCTGGCCCACATGCACTCCATGCATAGACATTCAGTTATATTGGTACTTGCATAACCGGAGCCATCAATATCTGTATTCCTGAATTCGTTTTTGGCGTGTTTACTTCGAAGACTTGACAACACTTACGTAAAACTTAGTTATTTTAAGAATACATTGTTGCAGCTATATTTGTTAAATAAAGTTGAAATTTTTTGTATTTTGTATTGTTATTGTATGTTGTAAACTGGAATAGTTTTCTGTTCTTAAACTTTCGTGTATGTCTGTGTTGAAAGTGAACTTGAGCAATGCAAGTGGTGTGATTACGTAAACTATATCTGATAAAAAGAGTCTACAGGACCAACTGAAACTACATTACCTTACTATGAGGGTGATTCAAATAACAACCTTAAAATTTTTTAAAATATTATTTATTGTGCAGAAGTGCTACAAAGCTGTATCACTTTTCAACATAATCTCCCCCACGCTCAATGCAAGTCCTCCAGCGCTTACAAAGTGCATAAATTCCTTTAGAAAAACATTCTTTTGGTTGTCCGCGCAACCACTCGCGCTCCGCGTGGCGTACCTCTTCATGAGGACGGAACTGCTTTCCTCCCATTGCGTCTTTGAGTGATCCAAACATATGGAAACCACTTAGGGCAAGGCCTGGTGAGTGTGGTGGATGAGGAAGACACTCAAAATGCAGGTCTGCGATTGTTGCAACTGTTGTACGGCCATTGTGGGGCCTTGCATTGTCATGTTGCAAAAGGACGCCAGCTGACAGCAACCCGCGTCGCTTTCATTTGATTGCAGGCCGCAGATGATTTTTTAGGAGATCTGTGTATGATGCACTGGTGACAGTGGTTCCTCTAGGCATGTAATGCTCCAAAATGACGCCTTTTTCGTCCCAGAAGAGAATCAGCATAACCTTCCCTGCTGATGGTTCTGTTCGAAACTTCTTTGGTTTTGGTGATGAGGAATCGTACAAGGATTGGTGCCATTCCTCATCACCATTCCTTGCTCGCTCTCTTCGTTTCCGGTTGTTGGAAGTGAACCCAAGTTTCATCTTGCAAGGAAGCACCTTCTCGTTCAAAGCGCCGAAGAAGTTCTTCACAAACATCAACACATCGTTCTCTCATTTCAGGAGTCAGCTGCCGTGGCACGCATCTTGCAGACACTTTGTGAAACTGGAGCATATTATGCACAATGTGGTGTGCTGACCCATGACTAATCTGTAAACATGCTGCAATGTCATCCAGTGTCACACGGCGGTTTTCCTTCTCAATGGCTTCAACTGCTGCAGTGTTCTGTGGAGTCACAACTCGTTGTGCCTGACCTGGACGAGGAGCATCTTACGCTGAAGTCACACCATTTGCGAACTTCCTACTCCATTCGTAGACCTGCTGCTGTGACAAACATGCATCACCGTACTGAACCTTCATTCGTCGATGAATGTCAATAGGTTTCACACCTTCACTACGCAAAAACCGAATAACAGAACGCTGTTCTTCCGAGGTGCAAGTCGCAAGTGCGGCGGCCATCACTGATACTGAAACGGTATGTGCGCATCTGCACTATGCTGCCACCTACAGGCCATTCTGCACGCTATTTGTAGCACGCTTACCAACTTACAGGGTAACGCCGCGAAAATGTAATCTGAACTTAACTTTACCTAAACTGAACCCGAAACAATTTTGAAATGTGATGTTTAACTGATTGATGTTAAACTGGCCCAAATTTTCATGACTTACCTTGCGGCAACGGGAACTTGGTACTGCTCGAAAGTGGTGAGTTTTAAAATACAGCGTAGCTGCAAGCCAGCTAAAGGAATGAAAGAGACTTGTCCAAGTGGAATGCAAGGAAAAATAGCTACACTAAGCACACCATGCTTCACTTCGGGAGACTGTGTTGCACTCAGTGCAATGAAGGGACACATAATTACAAAACATACTTTGCGCGAGGAAACATTGGTAGAAACTCGACCGAATCAATGACTGAAGACAAGAAAAGCATTCAAAACCCGTATAACGAACCTGATTCCTTAACAGTTACAATCATCCCTACAAAAATCGCTTCTTATTAAAAAAATATTACTCTGCCATATAATACGCTACTGAAATGGTAAAGGAGTTGTGAAACTACAACTGTCAGTGCGAGCTAGGTGAACAGATTATTTTATTCTATTACGTCTGGATAATCGAACTAATTGAGCCGAACCAATAAAATGAAAAATGTGAAGTATGTGTCTTCGTCAAACTCATGATAAATTACACACAAGCAAGGAATGTAGCGGTAACATTACTTGAAAAATCTTCACATTTTTCGAATCAATCTTTACCAAATCAAACTTCCAAAAAGCAACGTGCTCTGCTTCTGTGTCTCTGTGTTTTGCTAGTTGTTTCCAGACGCACAGCAATGTGACCCACACCCGAATCCCTCACTTAGATTTTCACTGAATGCTACTGGTAAAGACAAAGCAACTGACAACCAAAGATCACACTGCCTGTACTCAGACGCTCTGTAGAGAACATGTAGAGTATTAAAGGCTTCTGTTTCAAAATTATCCAAGGCACAAATATGAAGTATGACACATCGAATGATAATAGACTTCACTTTCACTGAACACAATGTGAATATTTCTGAAACAAGTTACGTGAATTAAAGTTTTTCTTTTATTCAGGCCCTCACACAGTCACAGTGCGGAGTTTGCGGCCAGCGCTACTAACAAGTCTTTATACGCCTGTACTAAATGATAGATTTGCTTTCATTATAAGTTATACTCTATTTCCCTCAGTCTCTCTCTCTCTGTTCCTCTTATTAAACGCCAGTGAGACTAGCTAGTGTCTCCAGCTAATGAAATATCTTGTCTCGGCTCAATGGGAAGTTTTTTATTTCAGATCCTCATTAAGTTACGAAGTACTTCGTTGTCTGTTACCAGATGCACAAGTAACATATCTGACAATAATCAATAATCTTAAACTGGAGCGTTTCAACTGGAGGAGATGGTCAGTTGTCTCTATCAGTGTTTCCTGTATTAATCGACATGAACCAACAATCAGCGAGAATTACTTCATGTGCTTCAAAGTATCTCTTCTTATTATTAATGTTATTTTTAAAAAAGTGATCGCTGAAAATCATATAGCCTACTTTCAATAAGTGTAGTTGAGACCTAACTATTTTGCAATCTAAATTCAAATGTAGTTATTCATTTTTCATTAGTATGCATTCCAAAAACACATATAAATCCTTTTATATATATATATATTGTAGTTCAATTCTTCACCCATGTAGGACAGATACAGTAAACGCCTGAGATAGGAATACGATCCTTTATCCTTACTTTACGAAGCAAAGTTTATACTTTGAGACCACATAAGGAGACTATGTTACATAATTATAAGAGGTGTAAATATTACACTTGAGCATGTGTAATTCACGATTTGATGATTAAAAATTCCGTAAAAATTAGCTTCCTCGAAATGATAAATGTTTCGAAAGCTCCACACAGGAATGTATGAGCTATTATCAACATAAAAGTTCGAAACTTTTATGTTGTTTTCAAAATTTGTTTCATGGAGAGGAAGATCTGGAATACTTCAGATTATTGTCTTCGCAACTGAAGGTAATGCATGAGAAACTGAGAGAAACGTTTTGCAACATTTCGCGTCCTTTTACGGTGTCATTCCTCACCGAAAACCACGAGACGATTTTTTTAGTGAAAGAAGGGTGTAACACGCTGAAACCAACAGCGCCCTTTTCAAAGGAACCGTTCCAGCATTTGGTTAGGCGAGTTCAACACATTTCCTGCAGGATGTAAGGTTCCACCTCGCTCGGTTAGTTGGGTGATTCAGTTTCAAACGGAATTTTCAGGTCTCAAAACAGAGTGGAAAACTGATAGAGCCAAACCTTGGGGAAGATCAGTTTGGGTTCCGCAGCAATATAGGGACACACAAGGCAATACTGACCCTAAGACTTGTCTTATGAAAATAGCCAAAGAAAGCAAGCCAGCTTTTATAGCGTTTGTAGATTTAATACGATGGTTAGAACTTTAACAGTGGCAACTATTTATTTACAGCTCGCACAAAACAGATACGTGTTTCAAAGTAATCACCAGCCTTATCTAAAACCCGTTGGCAGCGATGTGGAAGTCGTAGGATACTCTTAGCAGTGGCAGTTCGAGCGGCGTGGTCCATTGCCCGACGAATTTGTAGAAGTTCTGAAGCGAATGCCGTGAAGTGTTTCCTTCAGTTTAGAAATCGAGTTGAACCCACGAGGGCTTAAGTCAGGGAAGTGCAGTAGATGGTATAGCACTCAGCAGCCCCATCAGTCAAACAAATCAGTAACAGCTTGCACTGTACGTGCTTGAGAATTGTCCTGCAAAATGATGGTCAGGTCCTGCAGAAAGTGTCATCACTTCTGCCTCTAAGCTGGTAGTAGGTTGTGTTCCAGTTCACACACCGTGCTTTCATGTGTTCAAGTAAGCATTTAAGGTATCTTATTTTATGATTACAATGTCATCAACGTTTGCTCATTACTAGTAATATGTTATATGTCTTGCGATTTTTGATGTACAGAGGCCTGTAGATGACACTAATATAGTGCCGAAACTGATCGCATAATTTATATATTTTATAAAAAGTACGGTAATTCATATTTCATATATCTACAAATGTAACATTTCAAGTGGCGCTTCGATGAAGCGCTTTGTTGGGACATCGTCTGTAGGCTGTTTGATGATTCTTCAGGAAATCAGGCAGGGATTGAAGACTTTTCAATAAACTTTCATACCACTTTGGATGGACTGACACGAAACCTGACAGTTTATACACTCGTCTCTCATTTCTTGAGACCAAATCATAATCGTCACCCTCATCAACTATTTGGCATCCACTTCTTTATAAAGTTCTTATCTAAACTTTTCTTTAGATTAAGATTTTCCCCTACACACAGCGATATTGCACTTACTTGCTTCCTAACATCTACTTAGGTCGTCTTCACGGTGTTTTCATAACCATAGCTATCATCAGTGCCTACACGTCTCATACTTCTCCATAACTTTGTCTGTCATCCAAGCCTATATCTCTCACACGCCTCATTTCATAATTATATCTTCCACGCAGCCTGTCCCATGATCCATTTATTTGCTGTCTAGTATCTGCATTACATGCAGAGGAACACTCAGATTCTTGATGCTATTCGCTACATATGAGAAAGTCTTGTAAGTGAAAAGTGACAGTGCACATTCACCGTAAACATTTCTTTACGGGCACATGGAAAATATGATTTCGAAACTCCAATTTTGTTTACAAAAAGCACTCCAGCATACTTTTACTACTCTGTTTATACTTCCTCTACCATCCAGTAGTCGTCTTCAGCATCTAAATACAAACACTCATCTACAGTTGAAAGATTTGGAAGCTTCGTCGAGGACTGCTGATGACATACTATTTCGTTTTTTGGCTTATCTTTCACTACTGCGTTTATTAGAATGAAATCTAGCGGAAGCTGTTGTATTTCCATATATACCCTTCAATACATTAACATATATTCAACCAATCACTTATTTCTCAAAGGCTGTTAAACGAATTTTATTGAAAGTGAGTCAAAAATATTCTCAAAATCTGTGTGTTCAGACAGCAATTATCAACACTCAATAATTTCGTTCACAGCTTTCAAATAGTCCACTATGATACAACCCCTACTGAAGCCGGCTTATATCTTAATCTACCTGAAATCCAATGGTTTTTTTCTACGTAGTTGGTTATAATTTTAATGTTTCATACATTATGGAGGCGGGATTAATATTTGTGCTGTATCCTTTCCTCTTGAAATACAATAGTTATAGCACTGCTCCAGCTTTTGAAAATCGTCTTCTTTCGCCAATATTTTAAAAACATATCACAAGTAATATTCATGTAAATTTCCCTCCAGTTTTTGTCGTTTCCATTGAAAATTCACTACCTTCCGGCACATTCCCTTTCTTCATGCCTCGAATTACTGTACCTTATCTGACATTAGTTCCGGAATGCCATGATTTACATTACTTCTAATGTGTTTTCCTGCTTTATCTCTTGACTTACAGAAGCACTTACACAGACCTTGAAACGCTTTTACAATTTGCTCTTTATTATTAGTTACCAAATATGTTTCATGACAGTGTTTTAAGACTCCCAAATCTATTTTATAACGAGACAGACGTTCAAAGAAATATCTACTTGTGATTGTGGTTTCATTTTCAGACTCAACAGGGAAGATACAACTAATAATCGAGTTAGTGAAAATATGTTTTTATTTCATCAGGACCTTTAATGAAGAGAACCATCAATTTTTCGCTTTCGGCATGATGATAGATAGTTGATCATTTTTATTATGTTATATATCTCGGGCTTTGTAAAGTACTACGCATTAGCTTCCAGCGTAATGAGACCGTGAAATTCTTTTGCACATCCTAGAGTACCATCGAACAAATGTTGATACCTGTCACAGACTTGTTGAGTTGCAGCGTGGGGAATTTTTTTGTGCGTTAGGCCGCACGGCTAACCGGGCGGGCTAAAGAAAGAATATGCTGTTGCCTATATATTAAAAGACAACTGATAAATTACTGCTTATGTACATATACTATTAACAATATGCAGCCTGTCGTTGGGGAAGGGAGCCTCGGAATAAAAGTTCTTCGAACATTCTCCTACGCCGGCCGGGGTGGCCGAGCGGTTCTAGCTCTTACAGTCTGGAACCGCGCGACCGCTACGGTCGCAGGTTCGAATCCTGCCTCGGGCATGGATGTGTGTAATGTCCTTAGGTTAGTTACGTTTAAGTAGTTCTAAGTTCTAGGGGACTGATGACCACAGGAGCTAAGTCCCATAGTGCTCAGAGCCATTTTTCGTTCTCCTACTAATTACTAGGGTCTTAGTATGTGGTGTCGCTACTCGTATCGGTGCTTTGTTTCATTTTTGTTACTGCGTATTGTATTGTTCATGACTGTGTTATGGCATGGAGTGTCATGTGTTGAAGTCTTCTGAGTCTTGTTCATTTACTGTGTTGCTTCCTTCCTCGGTTTTGGAATCTGTGGTCGAGTTTGTGTCCTCCGACGTTGTTTGTTGTGCTGTTGTGGTTGCCTACGCCTCTTTCTATACTGGTTTTAGTGCTTGCACTCGTAGTGCAGTGTGTTTGATGCAGTATCGGCTACGCTATTTGTTATATTCCAATCATCGGAATTAAAGTATTATTCTGGCGATGTGACTATCATTCTCTATTGTCTCACATGTTACATAGTAGTGTGACATGTTCTGGTGTCATAGTTTCTCCGCAAATGCATATTTCACTCGTAGTTAGTCCCATGTGGTTTAAGCGTACCAGATACAGCCCGTGGCCGGTCAGGAAATGGACCATTCGCCTGCTTGGGTCGACATGTTTAGTGTCATCTTTTGCATAGGCCAGGGAAGGAAGAGTGTATTCGGCGACCCTTGTCGCAAGATTCCCACTCTCCCTGTTATGTTTGAATCCGCCATTGTTTCATTTGTGTTTTATTTACAATGTTGGTTCCTGTAATCTCAATGACTTTATCGAGCCTGTCCCTCTTAAACTAGTAAAGTGCAGGTCTATAACGTATTGTTATGTCAAGTGGGCAAGTTCCCATCATAACGCAAAGTTCCTCTAGCGATGCAGTTTTGGAGGCTTTGCTCATTCTCACCAGTACATTACGTTGACCTCGTCTTGCTATTGTCTTGTTAGTCTTACTGTTCAATCTGTGTGCGCAGGCACTTCCGAAGAAGCATGTGATGGATTCAGATAACGCAATGTGGAAGATCATTATCGACTTAACATGTAATTTGTACTGAGCTATGTCGAGGCTTGCTAGTTTGTGCATAATTTTGGAGGCTTTGTGAAATGTCAGTTTGATACACTACGTGATCAAAAGTATCCGGACATCCCCAAAAACATACGTTTTTCATATTAGGTGCACTGTGCTGTCACCTACGGCCAGGTACCCCATATCAGCGACCTCAGTAGTCATTAGACATCATGAGAGAGCAGAATAGGCGTTCCACGGAACTCACGGACGTCGAAAGTGGTCAGGTGATTGGGTGTTACTTGTGTCATACATCTGTACGCGAGATTTCCACAGTCCCAAACACCCCTAGGTGCACTGTTTCCGATGTGATACTGAAATGGAAACGTGAAAGGACACTTACAGCGCAAAAGCTTACAGGCCGACCTCGTCTGTTGACTGACAGACATGGGACAGTTGAAGAGGGTCGTAAAATGTGATTGGCAGACAGCTATCCAGACCACCACACAGGAATGCCAAACTGCATCAGTATCCACTGCAAGTACTATGACAGTTAAACGGGAAACGAGAAAACTTGGATTTCATGGTCGAACGGCTGATCATAAGCGACACATCACAACGGCGGAGCGTAAACATTGGACGACTGAGCAATGGAAAAACGTTGTGTGGACTGACGAATCACGGTACACAATGTGGCGATCCGAATGCCGGTGAGCGTCATCTGCCAACCTTTTTAGTGCCAACAGTAAAATTTGGAGGCGGTGGTGTTATAGTGTGGTCGTGTTATTCCTGGAGGGGCTTGCAGCCCTTATTGTTTTGCGTGAACTATCACAGAACAGGCCTACATTGATGTTTTAAGCAGTTTCTTGCTTCCCATTGTTGAAGAGCAATTCGGGGATAGCGAGTGCATACTTCAACACGATCGAGCACCTTTTGGTAATGCATGGCCTGTGGCGAAGTGGTTACACGACTTTAACATCCCCGTAATGGACTGTTCTGTACATAGTCCTGGTCTGAATCCTGTGGAATACATTTGGGATGTTTTGGATGCCGACTTCGTGCCAGACCTCATCGACCGACAACGATAGCTCACCTCGGCGCACCACTCCGCGAGGAATGGGCTGCTATTCCCGAAAAAACCTTATAGCACCTGATTGGACGTATGCCTGCGATAGTGAACGCTGTCATCAAGGCTAGGGGTGAGCCAATACCATATTAAATTCCAGCATTACTGATGAAGGGCGTCACGAACTTGAAAGTCATTTTCATCCAGGTGTCAGGATACTTTTGATCACATAGTGTATGTTCGTCGAAAGTCTTCTTTCGTAAAGATGCAGTCCTAGATAGCGTGAGGCCTACTTCCATTATATGTTAGTATTGTCAATTTTAGAATTAGGTTTCTCCGTAGTGTCCCTCTGAGCAGTAAATATACAGTTTTGTTGGGTGCTACTTTAGTTGTTGTTGGTTTTTTTTTCACCAGTTGTTAATTTTCTGAAGAAGTTGATTGCCTTTTGCCTCTAGTGCTGCTCTCCAGCTGGCTGACACCACTACGAGCAGGTCATCTGCGTACGTCACCACACTTCTTACTCTGTTGTCACCATGCAGGGTGTTGTTGAGCAAGGGCTCGATTGCAGTATCCCAGAATGTTGGTCCGCAGGTCGAGCCCTGTAGAGATCCCCTTTGTTATTCTCTTGACAACCTTGCGCGTACCAGCCCTTCTCACCGCCTCTGCAGTTGTCGAGGAGGCTATTGTACAGGGAAACTGATAGAGGCATTTCCGTTAACCTGGCTAAGAGGGAGGCCAGCACAGCTTGTTAAAGCCTCAGCTATGTCGATTAGTATAGCGGCCACATATTTGTCGCTGATGCTGTTTGTTACTGTCAGTGCCTCGTTGATGGCGTCTTCTATTGGTGAAGCTCCCTGAAGCCGAATTGATGGGTGTTAAGCCATTGACAGGTTTCAGATTGATTATATAATGATAAGACAGAGATTTAGGAACCAGGTTTTAAATTGTAAGACATTTCCAGGGGCAGATGTGGACTCTGACCACAATCTATTAGTTATGAACTGTAGATTAAAACTGAAGAAATTGCAAAAAGGTGGGAATTTAAGGAGATGGGACCTGGATAAACTGACTAAACCAGAGGTTGTACAGAGTTTCAGGGAGAGCGTAAGGGAACAATTGACAGGAATGGGGGAAAGAAATGCGGTAGAAGAACAATGGGTAGCTTTGAGAGATAAAGTAGTGAAGACAGCAGAGAATCAAGTAGATAAAAAGACGAGAGCTAGTAGAAATCCTTGGGTAACAGAAGAAATATTGAATTTAATTGATGAAAGGAGAAAATATAAAAATGCAGTAAATGAAGCAGACTAAAACGAATACAAAAGTGTCAAAAATGAAATCGACAGGAAGTGTAAAATGGCTAAGCAGACATGGCTAGAGAACAAATGTAAGGATGTAGAGGCTGATCTCACTGGGGTAAGATAGATACTGCCTACAGGAAACTTAAAGAGACCTTTGGAAAAAAGAGAACCACTTGCATGAATATCAAGAGCTCAGACGGAAACCCAGTTCTAAGCAAAGAAGGGAAAACAGAAAAGTGGAAGAAGTATATAGAGGGCCTATACAAGTGTGATGTACTTGAGGACAATATTATGGAAATGGAAGAGAATGTAGATGAAGATGAAGACAGGTGAAATACCCTCAGACTTCAAGAAGAATGTAATAATTCCAATCCCAAAGCAAGCAGGTGTTGACAGATGTGAAAATTACCGAACTATCAATTTAATAAGTCACTGCTGCAAAATATTAACGCGAATTCTTTACAGACGAATGGAAAAACTAGTAGAAGCCGACCTCGGGGAAGATTAGTTTGGATTCCGTAAAAATATTGGAACACGTGAGGCAATACTGACCCTACGACTTATCTTAGAAGCTAAATTAAGGAAAGGCAAACCTACGTTTCTAGCATTTGTAGACTTATAGAAAGCTTTTGACAATGTTGACTGGAATACTCTCTTTCAAATTCTGAAGGTGGCAGGGGTAAAATACAGGGAGCGATAGGCTATTTACAATTTGTACAGAAAGCAGATGGCAGTTGTAAGAGTCGAGAGACATGAAAGGGAAGCAGTGGTTGGGAAGGTAGTGAGACAGGGTTGTAGCCTCTCCCCGATGTTATTCAATCTGTATATTGAGCAAGCAGTGAAGGAAACAAAAGAAAAATTCGGAGTAGGAATTAAAATCCATGGAGAAGAAATAAAAACTTTGAGGTTCGCCGATGACATTGTAATTCTGTCAGAGACAGCAAAGGACTTGGAAGAGCAGTTGAACGGAATGGACAGTGTCTTGAAGGGAGGATATAAGATGAACATCAACAAAAGCAAAACGAGGATAATGAATTGTAGTTGAATTACGTCAGGTGATGCTGAGGGAATTAGATTAGGAAATGAGACACATCCTCATGTTAACTTCGAGTATAGATTTAAGTGTCAGGAAGTCGTTTCTGAAAGTATTTGTATGGAGTGTAGCCATGTATGGAAGTGAAACATGGACGATAAATAGTTTAGACAAGAAGAGAATAGAAGCTTTCGAAATGTGGTCCTACAGAATAATGCTGAAGATTAGAGGGGTAAATCACATAACTAATGAGGAGGTATTGAATAGGATTGGGGAGAAGAGAAGTTTGTGGCACAACTTGACTAGAAGAAGGGATCGGTTGGTAGGACATGTTCTGAGGCATCAAGGGACCACCAATTTAGTATTGGAGGGCAGCGTGGAGGGTAAAAATCGTAGAGGGAGACCAAGAGATGAATACACCAAGCAGATTCAGAAGGATGTAGGTTGCAGTAGGTACTGGGAGATGAAGAAGCTTGCACAGGATAGAGTAGCATGGAGAGCTGCATCAAACCAGTCTCAGGACTGAAGAGTACAACAACAAGCCATTGCAGGCGGTCACACAATAGAGTGAAGGCTGTTTATTGACGACGTGACCCACCAACCACTTTCAGGGATTTACGCCGAATCGCCGTTGAGGAGTGGAACAATGTGGACCATCAGGGCCTTGATGAACTTGTGATAGTATGCCACGACGAATACAGGCATGCATCAATGCTACTGGGTATTGGAGGTTCCAATGTGTACAGCAATCTGGACCACCACCTCTGAATGTCTCGCTGTATAGTGGTACAACACGCAAAATGTGGTTTTCATGAGCAATAAAAACGGCGGAAATGATGTTTATGTTGATCTCTATTCCAATTTTCTGTACCTGTTGCGGAACTCTCGGAACCGAGGTGAAGCAAAACATTTTTTGATGTGTGGTCTCTCTAATGCCATCCACGTGGCAGGGCCCTCGTGCTGCAGTGACAGCTGCAGCAAACGCGGAGGCGTAACTGGCGGCGTTTGTATTTTCAAGTGCGGGCGGCCTTATAGCTGCCGGTACCGCATTGACTGTGGATTACGTGGACGTTATTGCTGACAAATGTCAACCCTTCATGCTTTGTATCTTTTCCGACGTTGGTGGCATCTTCCAGCAGAATAACTGTCCATGTTACTCGTGTTACAGTGGTTTGAGAAGCATGGCAGTAAATGTACGTAGACGTCTTGGCCATCAATTTCTCCTGATCTTAACCAACTGAAACATATCTGGGATGCTGTCGGGAGTTAGCTCCAGGTCGATCAACCACTAATTCACAATCAACCGGAATTGCGGACCTGTGTGTGGACAGCTTGTGTCACACACCTCCGTAAACGCACCAAGGTCTTGCTTTCCAGCATTGGTTAGAACGATTTGGCTCATCGGTGTATATACAGGGTAGCCAATCTGACAAGCTTTTACGGGTTTTTCGGGGTAATCTGTGATTAGAAATAACTCTTAAGAAAAAATTCTATACATTGCGCTATCTCCGAGTTAATTACCATTGAAGTTGGCCAGTCAGTCTTTGCACGCACAAATTCAAGCGGCCCGGCAGATACAATTAGTGAAGGTGTTATCATAGTGTGGGTGATAGCACACGACATCGTTCAGCTTCGGCTTGGGTTGGGTGCGTACTAGCGACCCATGTCCCATTTTTGTGTCGCTCTCTTGTTCGGTTTCCATGAAAACAAACGAAGAAAATGTTTAGCGACACCGTCTCTCACGGGCCACTTCAAATTCCGAGCTCAACAACGTGATTGGCTAACTTCAGTGATAATTAACTCGGATGTTTCGAACTTTTTCTTAACAATTATTTCTCGGCGCAACCTACGTTGGAATACGCCTACAAGCTTTCCGGACAGTTTCTGACCACCCTCTATAACGAGGCCAATATGAGAATAGCAGCTGAAGACGTGTTTTACACAATATGATCATTAAATTTTCATCACATATACCCCACTTCCTACTCTAGGACTCATGCCGAAACTTAAAATACGAGTAATTTACTTCATATTACAGTACTTACACCGGAATACGATTTCTTTCGATACTGTAATCGAAAGTAAGTGAAATAAAGAAACTGTAGTATTTCTTTTCATTTACCTATTTAAAATGTTTGGATGGCTAAGAATGAGGTTATGAACATTCGCGAAGAATCCTCAGCAACGGCGTCACGTAGAAGACAGTCATATAACTCCAGTCAAAAAACCTACGAGACTTCCAGCATCAGTGATAACTTGTTCATTGCGTGTATAGCAATAAGCTAGATATTAGCTGTTAAACTGGTCGTGCACTGATCACAGGTTTGTTACAACGTCGTGAAGGAACTCGTTTCTTAGAACATTGAAATTACATTAAATTGTAGACAGTGCAGTATGTCAAGTCAGGGTCAATAAAATTAATGATTGTTTTTGCCCATATTTCCTCAACACTCGGTGGGCAACAGGAGCAAGAGAACGCCACATATTCTCCCCGTTTCCTATCTACTTTTTTTTTTTTTTTGCCTGTATGACAATGTCCAAAAGAAGGTTTGTTAATTTCGTACTGAGAATCACTTTTCTTGTCTCTTTGCCGTCTTCTTCACAAATCTGGTCTTAGACATATTTCTTTATCTTTTACACTCAGTGTTTCCTTCATTTGTAAGCTTCGCCTACTGTTCCTATGAAATACATCTTGCAACATTCGTTTTTAGATTTGATTAGATTTTGGCTGTGTTTTCCGATTTCAATAACAATATTTATCAAATGACTCACTTTTTTTTACAGTCAGCTACAACATTCTTTATGATTCAGTTTATACTTTCACATTTAATGTTCTCCGTCTGCTCACACTCCAAGCGGAATCAGACACTGGTAGCATTTTCTTTCCTTTTACTTTCTGTGCTTTATTTCAAGTCTATTAATACCTGACAACTGTTTCTCACAAGTGTGAAATCTTTTGTTTGAGACTCCCGCTGGACTCAGGCATATAAACTTGTTCTTTTGCTACTCCCTTTAACAAAAATTTTAACAAAAATACTATCAATTCTATATACTATACATGTGCGTTGTCTTATGCGAGGCGTTTTAAGAACGTTTTACTTCGGCAAACAAACGAATTTAGCCTCTGCTGGTAATTTTTCTTGAGGACATGTCATGTTACACCGACACGCGAAATTATATTTAGTATTATATTTCAGTTTTATCAAGGGGACTCGGTTATCCAAGTTGTTGACTTCTTTGTAAATCTATTAACTGTTGTTGATTAAGAAACTGACGTAATCAACATACCCTTTACTGCCTCTTGTTTTACCATTAACTTCTGTTGCATCTTTCAGAATGGATGTTCGTTAAAACCGAAAGAAACGATTGTGCGTAACCCAAGTAGACAACCTGCCATCACATATGTTACACACTCATTGTTTGTAATGATCATCTTACAACGTGGACACAGGTACCCGCAACAGAACTGAGAGGGATTTAGTATCTCGTCGGTACGAACTATACTGAGGTAACGAAGTCATAGGATATGCACATCTATTGGTGGCGGTAGTGCTGCGTATACAAGGTATAAAAGGGCAGTACATTGGTGGAGCTGTCTTTCTACTCAGGTGATTCATGTGAAAAGGTTTCCGGCGTTCTTACTGTCGCACTACGGGAATTAACAGACTTTGAATGCAGAATGGTGGTTGGAGCAAGATGTATGAGACATTCCATTTCAGAAATGGTTTAGGACTTCAGTAGTACGAGATTCGCAAACTCAAGAATACGCCGATAATACTAAATTTTAGGTATTACCTCTCACCACGGAAAACACATTGGCCAAAATATCACGCGACAGCGGCGGTGTTTGCGTAGAGTTGTCAGAGCTAACAGACATGCAACACTGCGGGACATAATCGTAGAAATCAATGTGGGACGTACGACGAAAGTACCTGTTAGGAGAATGCGGGGAAATTTGGCGTCAGTGGGCTATGGCAGCAGACGACCGACGCGAGTGCTTTTTCTAACAGCACGACATCGCCTGCAGAGCTCCTGCTGGGCTCATGACTATACCTGTTGCGCCCTAGACGACTGGAAAACAGTGGATTGGCGAGATGAGACCCGATTTCAGTTGATGAGAGCTGATGCAATGTTTCGAGTGTGGCGCTGACCCTACGAAGCCATGGATCCATTTTGTCAATAAGGCACTGTGCAAGGTGGTGGCGACTCCATAATGGTGTGGTCTGTGTTTACATTGGATGTACTGTGTTCTCAGGTCCAACTGAATCGATCATTGACTGAAATGGTTACGTTCGTCTACTTGGAGACCACTTTTAGCCGTCGTGGACTCATGTTCCGCAATAACGATGGAATGTTGATGGATGACAACGTGGTGTGTCACCGAGATATAGTTGTTCGCAATTGTTGCGAATAACGTTCTGGACAGTTGGAGCAAATCATTTGGCCACCCATCGAACATTTGTAGGACACAGTCGAGAGGTCAGTTATTGCACAAAATCGTCCACCGACAACACTTTTGCAATTACGGACGGCTATAGAAGCAGCAAGCCTCAGTATTTCTACAGGAGATTTACAACGACTTGTTGAGTCCACGCCACGACGAGTTTCTGCTCTACCCCGGGAAAAACACGTCAGACACGATATTACCGTTCCAAGACTTTCGTCACATCATTGTATATTAATGAATACTCCTCTCTATAGCTGATAAGGGGCGATCAAAAAGTTTTCGTTCGAAAGCCGTGCAATCCTGAATCGGTAAGCTAATCAGGGAAGATCGACGGAAACACTGAAGCGATCAGCCCAACGACTCACCGGGTTGAAGATACCGGATTGGTAAAATGCCGTATCCTACCACGTGAAAAAGTCGACAACTGTCTGCTGTACATACTCGTCCAACAGGAACCGTCGCCGTTCATTGTATTTTTTAAGAGACCGAAGGTGTTGATAATCGCTTGGAGGGGACATCAGGTATCTAGGTGGGATGCTCGAATATCTCCCACTTCAGTTAGCGTAACTTCTGCATTACGAAATTTGCGACAAGGGAATCTAAGTTGTCATGAAGCAGCAGCACGGGAATTGACCCACCATTCCTTAGCGGCGGTTTCCGTCAGACATACTGCCCCATACACATTCTTCATTCCCCATGGATATGTACTGGTGTTTATCCTTCGGGAGGCAAGAAAAGAGTAACAACAGGTTGGTCCTCTTTAGACGTAATTGGTAATAACATCACAATAGTGCACGTTTCCCTACTCTTACCGCACGCACGTTCGAAAGACACGAATGCCAGACTGATCCCTTGTTTACGTAGCAATGCTTATGTACCGGCATCGGAGTAGCGCTACGTCGGGTATACGCTGCAGTAACGTCCTTTAACGGGAACTTTTCGATCATCCCTTACAGTCAAAAAATGGTTCAAATGGTTCTGAGCACTATGGGACTTAACATCTGAGGTCATCAGTCCCCTAGACTTAGGACTACTTAAACATAACTAACCTAAGGACATCACACACACCATGCCCGAGGCAGGATTCCTGGTGACGTAGTCCGCAAGAAGTCGTAAAGATTCGTGTCATTGCGTGAACGCTTGCTCTTTGGGTGTGTGAAAACGTTTCTCTTCATGAAGTGCGTTCGTTCTTGAAGCAACAGCTGCACAGTAAAGTGTATATCTTGTTGCGCTTACTTGAAACTTAATAGCGTACTATTACAATTTTCTCTTTACACTAAAATTACTGCACGAAGACGGAAACGGAGAACAACGGCGGCTACAATTGCATGCAACGTGAAACGACATTTGCAGGAGATCAATCGATAAAACACAGGCGAAGCTTACCGCTAGCGAATATATCATGCTGCACGCTAGCGATTATCCTCGGAGTTAATCTGAACACAGCTACAAGGTACTGACACGTGGAGGTTTCACCCACACACGTAATACTTTGCTTGCTTAACGGGATGACTTCGCCAATCTTACAGACATGGATGTAACAACTTTTAGGAAAACTCTGCAGTTGAATTCAGACTGCGACAGTTAAATGATCATTAATTCGTCTCTAATTTGACCCTTTGAATATTCATGGGATAGCCAGTGCTCAATTACTGCGAATGGCTGCAGAAAATTTGTGGCTGTATATCGAGGCGCTCGAGAATTCGGGAGCACTGGTGAAGGATCTGTTGTCTTCGAACAGCTCTGGTAGAAGTGAGTTCCTGACGCCATTTATTCGTATCGGCGGCCAAGGCCCACGAGAAGACCAGGCCATTGCTAGGGCACCGTATACTACAAGCTGAACAATCCGCCATTTTGAATCCCAGGTCGGAGGCGCTCGTTTAAAATCCACAGAACCCTTACACTTTTTAAAATGCTCTTAAGGCCATCTAATGTACATTCATTGCTCAGACAATATTACAGCGTAGTAAATGCATTGGCTTACTCTTGACTTTAAGAGGAAAGCTAGTTAAAGTAGGTGATTAGACGAGTATTTCGAGATGTGATACATCAACTTACGTTCTGTGTAAGTCAAGTCAAGCTTTTCTAAATATCGACCAAATACAAATATTAAAAAAAAGTTTTGCATCACCTCGGTTGCCAGAATTCCTGAAGATAGACATTGAGGTGTGGATATTGTATCACATTCACTGTTCAGAGATGCCACTAAGTCCGCCCAAAGATGTAAACAACCACGCACGAGCAGCACCTATTAGACGGAGGGGGTCCGACAGCCGATCAGTTCCAGGAAGGAGGTTCCCGGCTCGTATTGTCCGTTGTTCAACCATGCCTAGACGGTCAATACCGCCGTTCGATCGCGTCCGCATTGTTACTTTTCGCCAGGAATGGCTCTCAGCAAGGGAAGTGTCCAGGTCTCTCGGGCTGAACCAAAGTGGTGATGTTTGGACATGGAGGAGACACGGAAAACGAGGAACTATCGATGACGTGCCTCGCTCAGGCCACCCAAGGGCTACTACTACAGTGGATGGTCGCTACCTACAGATTATGCCTCGGAGGAACCCTGACAGCAACGCCACCATCTTGAATAATGCTTTTCGTGCAGCCACAGGACGTCCTGTTACGACGCAGACTGTGCGCAATAGGCTGCATGATGCGCAACTACACTCCCGACGTCCATGGCAAGGTCCATCTCTGCAGCCACGACACCACGCAGCGCGGTACAGATGGGCCCAAAAACATGCCGCAAGGACCGCATAGGATTGGCATCGTGTTCTCTTCACCGATGAGTGTCACATGTGCCTTCAACCAGACAATCGTCGGAGACGTGTTTGGAGGCAACCCGGTCAGGCTAAACGCCTTAGACTCACCGTCCAGTGAGTGCAGCAAGGTGCAGGTTCCCTGCTTTTTTAGGATGGAATTATGTGGGGTCGACGTACGCCGCTGGTGGTCATGGAAGGCACCGTAACGGCTATACGATACGTGAATGCCATCCTCCGACCGATAGTGCAATCATATCGGCAGCGTATTGGCGAGGCATTCGTCTTCATGGACGACAATTCGCGCCCCCAACGTGCACATGTTGTGAAAGGCTTCCTTCAGGTTAACGACAGCGCTCGACTAGAGTGGCCAGCATGTTCTCCACACATAAAGCCTATCTAACATGCCTGGGATAGATTGAAAAGGGCTGTTTATGGACGACGTCACCCACCAACCACTCTGAGGGGCCTACGCCGAATCGGCGTTGAGAAGTGGGACAATCTGGACCAACATGTCTTGATGAACTTGTGGATAGTATGCCACGACGAATACAGGCATGCGTCAGTGTAAGAGAACGTACTACTCAGTATTAGAGGTAACGGTGTGTATAGCAATCTGGATCGCCACCTCTGAAGGTCTCGCTGTATGGTGGTACGACACGCAATGTGTGGTTTTCTTGAGCAATAAAATGGGTAGAAATGATGTTTACGTTAATCTCTATTTCAATTTTCTATACAGGTTCCGGAACTCTCGGAACCGAGGTGATGCAAAACTTTTTTGATGTGTTTATTTGGTACATAGACTTAAGTTTACGATAAGTTGGAGTTGCATGCGTAAACATTTACGGGATAATGTAAAAATGGAGCACAACGTGCGTAAATATTTCATGTCTGCACAAGAGGGAATTGCATGAGTACTCAAAGTATAATACTGATCCCAATTTTAATTATTTCAAAAGCTTCAAAACAAATATATCAAAAATTATTTAAAAAATAAATATAATCTGCAGGGAGATTAAAATAAACGCACTTCTTACCTATATAATTTCATTACCGTCGTTTTGTGAGCACACCTATTTCTAAAACAAAGACAAAAAGCTTTCTTACCAACATCAAACAGGTATTTGCTCTATTTTAGTGTCTTTGCACCTTGAATTTACAAGCCACCTTTGATGCACATCTATATCTGAACGAAACCAATAAAATATTTAGCGACGTTGTCTGCTATTATTTGAACAGTTTGGAGCTGCACACCCAACCATATGACCCTGTGGAAAAGTAAAATTAAGCAAAAATCGCGAAATCACTTTCCTACGCCACGCGAAACATGCAACGCTGTTCTCGGATTGGGATTCAAAACGGCGGATGCTACAGCTCGGTGTATCCAGTGCTTTAGCCGTGACGCGTACGTCACAGCGACACAACAGGTCTTGTGAATGCCAGCGGCTGTCTCCAGCGTGGAGCGAGTAACTATTTGAGACAGTGAATGGTGGCCTCCATCTAGTTCCCAAGTCGTGCAGCGACCGTAAACCATAAAATTACCAAATATGCAGCAACCAGTTGAAATCTATTTGCAAAAGTGAATAAGTAAAACATGATTTTGCGACTGGTTGCTGCATACTTGGTAATTTTATTTGAGACGAGTTTAGCCATTCTTGATTGGGCGTTTAAATGCACCCAGGCTTCTGACAGGACAGTTAAGCATAGCATAGTTAAGGGCTTTAGTGGGTACCTTTTAGTTACATATTGATTTTCCTTGCCCCGTGCATGGAGCCGAGAGTTCGCGAAGCGTAGCGGACAAGCCGACTAGTGTGACGCCACAAGTTCGTTTCAAGGCTGATATTTCTCGATGGCCCCGATTAGAGGCGATATGAGGCACCGTAAACCACCGATCGCTTCGCAGGGTTTTACGGAGGTGACGAGACGTCCGTTCGTCACACACTTGTTGTGTTTCTGTGCAGCATACTTTTTACGCTTGTGGAATCATTATCACTGCAATACAGAAGAAAAACCCTAAAGACTGTTGACCCCTGACACCGAAATTCCTGGGTAAAGTTTGATAAGATGTAGCTCACCTCAATCCGGCAAATCATATGAATTACAATACTTAAGGATTATTCCGTTGGAGCAGCTATGAGCCAACCTCGGGGAGGAAGCGTTGCCTCAATATTTGAGAAGCGCTAATGGCCAGCACCGACCAAGTGGCGCCGGGGAACAAGGTGGAACGTGCCTCGCAATGCCAGTCCACGCCAGGGGAAATATCCCCACCTCACCTTATGTGGAAATGGGAGTATACTGAATACGTAACTAGCCTCGCGTAGTGCGTCACAGAAGGTCCTAGAAGCCACCCTGTGACGCAAGGAGCAGTATAAATAAGGGCTCATGAGGACCCAGTAGTAGTCGACATCTGAGGTGTTTAACGACGCAGACTCTATGCCGTACTTCGCCAGACACGCAACTTACAACTATTCCTAGCCTCAGCTACGTAGTACTTATAGAGATAGATTCGATAGATGGGTATTTGACTGATAGTGGGGATAAGTAGCAGTGCCAGTAAGATTCTTAATTTTTCAGATGAGAGGGAACTTATCATTTATACCCTGGTTCCCTAACCGATACTCACAGGCTTCCGTTCTCTGCACCACCACCTCATAGCTTGATTCTTCCACCTGGCAAAGTTTCGGAGGCTACCCACGTCTATTTCCACTTGTCGAGAAGATCGACAGTGGTGAGACCCCTGAATTGTAGCAAGATGTCTATCTCACTCCCTCTCGGGACACAACGAGTCTTCCACCAGTAATAACTCTACCTTCGATGTTGGTCAACTCGCGACTTGCTGTCATGTTCAGCACACGGCTGCCTGTCACAGTCTGACCGTACCGTCATCCCCCCCCCCCCCTTCCCATGAAGCACTATATGAACATATACCTTCTGGGCTGGCGCTCGTAATTTGATTTGAGGTGACCCATGGTCCAGGGGTGTCAGCACGGTAGCTCAGCGTGTTCGGTCTGTGGTCTGGCTATCCTCTGCAATTAACAAAAAAGCTGAGTAAATGAATTAACGATATACTTCAAGGGCTGTCAAACGATGTGCGCCCGGAACAAATGCAACGAACAATCACCAACAAAAAAAACATGATTGCGTCTTTGATTAGTAAACGAAACGTTATCGGTCCCGGGTTTGAAGCTCTCCACCGCTTAAATTTTTGCCGGTCGAAAACTTCCGGCATAAGGGCCTCCCTCGTTCTGCCAACGGCCTTTTCAGAGGGCGGAGGAGCAGACAGAGGTTCAGGGCACTCTCTTGTCCTTGGAATGGGAAACTGCCCCTAAAGGCGGAAGAATCACCAATGATCAACGGCATGAGGATGGAGCAGGCAATGGAAACCACTACATTAAAGACACATAACGTGTATCCACACGACATGTGGCCTGTAACTGAAAAAGTGTCATAATGATCTCTCCACTGGAAAAAGATCCCGGAATAGTCCCCCATTCGGATCTCCGGGACGGGACTGCCAAGGGACAGGTGACTATGATAAAAGGATTCAATAACCAACGAAAGGATAACGTTGTACGAGTCGGGGCGTGAAATGTCAGAAGCTTGAACGTAGAACTGAGGCTATACAATCTGAAAAGGGAAATGCAATGGCTCAAGCTAAACATAGTAGGGGTCAGAGAGGTAAAATGGAAAGAGGGCAAGGATTTCTGGTCAGATGAGTATAGGGTAATATCAACAGTAGCAGAAAATGCTATAACGGGAGCAGGATGTGTTATGAATAGGAAGGTAGGGCAGAGAGTGTGTTACTTTGAACAGTTCAGTGATACGGTTGTTCTCATCAGGATCGACAGCAAACCAACATCGACAACGTTAGTTCAGATGTATATGACGACGTCGCAAGCTAAAGATCAGGAGATAGTCTATATTAGGATACTGAAAGGGTAATACAGTACGTAAAGAGGGAACAAAATCTAATAGTCATGGGGGGCTGGAATGCAATTGTAGGGGAAGGAGTAGAAGGAAAGGTTACAGGAACATATGGGCATGGAACAAGGAATGAAGAGGAGAAAGACTAATTGAGTTCTGTAACTAATTTAAGTTAATAACAGCGAATACTCTGTTCAAGAATCACAAGAGGAGGAAGTATACTTGCACAAGGTCGGGTGATACGGGAAGATTTCCGTTAGATTATATCATGATCAGACAGAGATTCCGAAATCAGCTACTGGATTGTAAGGCTTACCCATGAGCAGATAAAGACTCAGACCACAATGAAGTAGTGAGATGAGTAGGCTGGAGTATAAGAGATTACACAGGAAGAATCAAGTAAGATACAGAAGTACTAAGGAATGATTAGATACCCTTCAAGTTCTCTAAGGCTATAGTTACAGAAATAACGAATAGCACAGTAGGCAGTACTTGAAGAGGAATGGATATCTCTAAAAAGATCAATCACAGAAGTTGAAAAGAAAAACATAGGTACAAAGAAGGTAACTGCGAACAAACTGTGAGTTACAGAAGAAATACTTTAGTTGATCGACGAAAGAAGAAAGTACAAAACTGTTCAGTGGAATTCAGGGATACAGAAAGACAAGTCGCTGAGGATTGAAATAGATAGAAAGTGCATGGAAGCTAAGACAAAATGGCTGCATGAAAAATGTGAAGAAATCGAAAAAGAAATGCTTGTCAGAAGGACTGACTCGGCACATAAGAAAGTCAAAACAACCTTCGGCGAATTTAAAAGCAAGGATGGTAACATTAAGAGTGCAACAGGAATTCCGCTGTTAAATGCAGAGGGGAAAGGGGATAGGTGGAAAAAGTACAGGGTGATTCAAAAAGAATACCACAACTTTAAAAATGTGTATTTAATGAAAGAAACATAATATAACCTTCTGTTATACATCATTACAAAGAGTATTTAAAAAGGTTTTTTTCACTCAAAAATAAGTTCAGAGATGTTCAATGTGGCCCCCTCCAGACACTCGAGCAATATCAACTCGATACTCCAACTCGTTCCACACTCTCTGTAGCATATCAGGCGTAACAGTTTGGATAGCTGCTGTTATTTCTCGTTTCAAATCATCAATGGTGGCTGGGAGAGGTGGCCGAAACACCATATCATTAACATACCCCCATAAGAAAAAATCGCAGGGGGTAAGATCAGGGCTTCTTGGAGGCCAGTGATGAAGTGCTCTGTCACGGGCTGCCTGGCGACCGATCCATCGCCTCAGGTAGTTGACGTTCAGGTTTCATAACCAACCTTTTTCGTAGGACTCTCCGTACAGTTGATTGTGGAATTTGCAGCTCTCTGCTAGCTCTGTGAGTCGATTTTCCTGGGCTGCGAACAAATGCTTGCTGGATGCGTGCTACATTTTCATCACTCGTTCTCGGCCATCCAGAACTTTTCCCTTTGCACAAACACCCATTCTCTGTAAACTGTTTATACCAACGTTTAATACACCACCTATCAGGAGGTTTAACACCATACTTCGTTCGAAATGCACGCTGAACAACTGTCGTCGATTCACTTCTGCCGTACTCAATAACACAAAAAGCTTTCTGTTGAGCGGTCGCCATCTTAGCATCAACTGGCGCTGACGCCTTGTCAACAGCGCCTCAAGCGAACAAATGTACAACTAAATGAAACTTTATAGCTCCCTTAATTCGCCGACAGATAGTGCTTAGCTCTGCCTTTTGTCGTTGCAGAGTTTTAAATTCCTAAAGTTGTGGTATTCTTTTTGAATCACCTTGTGTATTGAAAGCCTCTATGAGGGATAAGATTTATCTGATGTGACAGAAGGAGAAGCAGAAGTCGATTTAGAAGCGGTGGGGAAGCTAGTATTGGAATCAGAATTTAAGGGAGCTTTGGAAGACTTAAAATCAAATAAGGCAGAAGGTATAGAAGACACCTCATCAGAATTTCTAACATCATTCGGGGAAGTGGTAACAGAATAACTATTCATGTCGGTGAGCAGAATGTACAAGTCTGGCGACATACCATCTCACTTTCGGAAAAATATCATCCACACAATTTCCAAGGCTGCAAGAGCTGACAAGTGCGACAGTTATCGCACAATCAGCTTAACAGCTCATGTATCCAACTTTCTGACAAGAATAGTATACAGAAGAATGAAAGGCACCAGAGATTCAATTCCAACGTTGCGGTTGGTAATGGAAGCAACACTAAGGAAAATCAAGACCCGTTCATAGGATTTGTCGCCTGGAAAAGGCGTTCGACAATGTCAAATGGACCAAGATGTTTGAAATTCTGAGAAAAACAAGGCTAAGCTACTGGTAGGGATGGGTAATATACAATATGTACAAGAGCCAAGAGGGAATAATAAGAGTGGACAACCAAGAACGAAGTGTTCGGATTAAAAAGGGTGTAAGGCTGGGATGTAGTCTTTCACCCCTATTGTTCAATCTTTACATCGAAGAAGCGATGATAGAAGTAAAAGAAAGATTCATGAGTGGAATTAAGATTCAAGGAAATAGGATATCAATGATACGATTCGCTGATGACATATCTCTCCTGGGTGAAAGTGAAGAAGAATTACACGATCTGCTGTATGGAATGAACAATTTAATGAGTACAGAATATGGATTGAAAGTAAATCGAAGAAAGACGAAAGTAATGAGATATAGCAGAAATGAGAACAGCGAGAAACTTAACATCAGGATTGATGGTCTCGAAGTAAAGGAATTCTACTACCTAGGCAGCAAAGTAACCATTGACGGAAGGAGCAAGGAGGCCATAAAAATCAGACTAGCACAGGCAAAAGGCGCATTTCTGGCCAAGAGACGTCTGCTCGTATCAAACACAGATCTTAATTTGAGGAAAAAATTTCGGAGAATATATCTTTAGACCACAGTGAAACATCGACTGTGGGAAAACCGGACCAGAACAGCCATATTTGTAATTTTTCCTTTAGGAACGGCCAGTTTCCTAAACGACTAAAGTACTCAGTAGTAAAGCCGCTTTATAAAAAGGAAGAAAGAGATAACTTAGATAATTTTAGACCTGTTTCTATGCCATCAGTGTTTGCTATTGTTACTGAAAAGGCTGTGTATATATGGATAATTGATCGTTTTATATCACACGATTTGCTATCAAATGTACAGTTCGGCTTTAGAAGTCGTTTAACATCTGAAAATGCTATATTCTCATTTCTCTACGAGGCACTGGATGAGTGAACCAAAAGGTTTCGAACAGTAGGCATATTTTTTATTCAACTAAGGCGTTTGATTGTGTTGATCAGAAAATATCGTTCCAGAAGTTGGACAATTACGGAATACAGGGAGTAGCTCACAATTGGTTTACCTCTTACGTTAGCAACAGACAGCAAAAGGTCATTATTCGCAATGTTGAGAATGGCTGTGATGTGAGGTATGAGTGGGGTACAGTCAAAAGGGTGGAGGGGGGCGGTGCACCAGGGGTCAATGTTGGGGCCACTCCTGTTGCTTATTTACATACATCATATGCCCTCTAGTATTACGAGTAACTATAAAATATTTCTGTTTGCTGACGACACCAGCTTGGTAGTAAAGTAAAGGATGTTGTGTGCAACAATGGCCCAGTTTCAAATAGGGCATTTCATGACTTAAGTTCATGGCTTGTAGAAAATAAACTAATGCTAAATCACAGTAAGACTCAGTTTTCAAATCGAAACTGAAGAGTTTCCTCATACATCATTCCTTCTATTCTGTCGAGGAGTTCCTTGAAATATTAAGCCGATTCTTGTTGTATTGTCTTTGCGCTTACTTAAACTTATGGACTGACTTTTTTCGGGTTCATAAACATTTTATTTTTATCTGTTATTACTTTTATGTTTTAATTACATGTACTGACACGTTCCATGACCTTGGAGATTTGCTCCTCAATTTCGTCGTACGGAACTTGACGTGCCAAAAAAAAAAAAAAAAAAAAGTAGAGGGAATCGAATGTTGAAAATTAGGTGCAGTGATAATGTATGGAACGAGGAGGTTCTGGGCAGAATCGGAGAGGAAAGGAATATGTGGGAGACACTGACAAGGAGAAGGGGACATAGGTTGCAAGTGCTACTCTGAGAGGAAGTTGGGATAGGAGAGGAATTCATGGTGGGCGGGCGGGCCAAAAAACATCTCGCCGAAGCAGGTCATTGTCACCAGCACCGACACGAGTAGGTCATCGGGTGCTGGAAACCACGTAAGCAACTAGACGGTGCCGTATCGCAATATGAAGCTCGTTTGGCAGAAAGTGGCAAAGCTTCTAGAGATGTTTTATTGCAATGTGCTATGAGTATTGTGAAGAATCGGACAAATATATTTTTGAGGAAGTGTACTGTATCTGACAATAAATGGAAAATGTTGATGCTCCCAGTGTTTATATACACCCGAATATGAATTGTTATCGATATATTTGTGACTGTAGCACTGAGAAACGCCAGTAACATTACGAAACTGAGCTCTGCTTCTTGGTCTACAGCTTTAGATAAAGCGTTTGGAAACTGTGGCTGGATTAGAATGCTTGAAATAATGAAACTGTCAGGGATAAAATACAGAGCGTGAAAGATAATCCCACAACCTCTACAGAAAGTAGACTATAGTTCCAAAAATCCGAGAACATGAACAGGAGACATTGAATAGAGTATGAAAATTGTAGCCTATTCTCGCGTTATTTAATTCGCACATTAAATTATCAGCAAAGCAAACCATGGAGTACTTTGAATACAGAATTAATAAGAAGAGGAAGCAAAAACTTTTAGATTTTCCCAGTGACATCGTAATTCTGTCAAGAACCGCAAAAAATGTTTTATTATCAGTTCAGCGGAACAGATACAGCTTGAAAAAATGATTTGAGAAGGAAATGAATAAAACGAAAACAAGAACAATGAAGAGCAGAGGAAGAAAGTCAGGTGATGCCAAGGACATTAAATAAGGCAATTTGTGTTAAAAAGTCTTCGATGAATATCAAAATAAAAGAATATGTGGTCATGCCAGGTGAATTAATCAATAGGTCATTATACATTTTCCTTTACGCAGCAAAAACTGTCCTGCTATAAGCGATACGCGATAAATGAAATGACGAGCGGGGTAGCCGTGCACTCTATGACGCCTTGCCACGGTTCGCGCGGCTTCCCCCGTCGGAGGTTCGAGTCCTCCCTCGGGCATGGGTGTGTGTGTTGTCCTTAGCGTAAGTTAGTTTAAGTTAGATTTAGTAATGTGTAAGTTGAGGGACCGATGACCTCGGCAGTTTGATCCCACAGAACTTACACAAATTTCCAATTTCTAAACGAACAATTCCGTAACCATATTTTTTTTAATGTTTCGCAGGCCACCCGAATGTCAGTAATAAGTCTGTATGCTTAAATGCTTTCCTTCCTAGTAGATAAAAACTGTAGAAATTTACATATATATATTTATATATATTGCTGTAAATTTGGATAGGCTTGGTTTAGAAACGAGATACTAGCTATAGACAATGTAATTGTTAAACAACAGGGAACAGAGAAAAACTGAGAATATAACTTGGATGCTAGAGCAATAAATCGAATCACGTCAAAATCTAATAAATAAAAGAGTTTGACTACGGTGTCGAAATCTAACGAATTCAATTTTCATTAGCTACACTAAAGCCTAAGTGCAAAATTGAAATTAACGTGTTTACGAAAGTATCAATAACTAATGTTTTAAAAATTTGACTTTTTAGAGAGTACGCCAAATACTCAAATAAAAATATGGGTTATAATGTGCAGTTCATCATGTGAATCATCTATGTAGATAGTATTTTACTGATGTGCGTAAAACTGAAGGGAAGGCTTTCTAGGCCAAATATCTGTTCGAAAACAGAACACTACGGACAACACAACATTAGAACAAATTATATGGTTCTACTGTTTAGGCAGCCAAACTCGCCTACATAATAATGATAATCATCTAGCTGTAAAACCCACTTGCTTTGGAATCAGTTGGCCCCATCCACAACATTTTAAAATACAAAAATAGGCAAGATACAAAGGTAAACTTTAATAAAACACTTCTATTCCTGCACTTCTTGTCCGTTGTGAAGTGTGAACACCTGCAGACGAAACATTAGGTCCATTAAATTTTTCAGAGCGAAATTCCTGAGATGAACGAAAGATTACTCAATAACAAACCACTTAAGATACGTAATAGGGTGAGAAGAAGCAGAACCTGTTACGACCGAGTCCAGATGACACAGAAAACACTCTTTCCCAAATTAGCATAAGAAGCTATACCTGCAACTGGAAGGAATGTGCAGTCCCTTTTAAAGTGGCGGGACTTTGACAGCCAGCGGGTTGAGCAGCTGCAGCCAGCAATACCCTATTGGGACTCTGCTCCTGTCAGCGGCCGCTGTGTGCCCACTTCTGCTTTTACACATTTCTTCAGAAGATAGGGCCAAAAAAACTCATACCTGTTAAATTGAATACTGAACAAATTGCCAAGAAACACTGTACGCCGGTTTTCTTTTTTTTGTGTTTTTCTTTTTTTTCCGGGCTGGTCTGATGATGTTGTCCGCCACGAATTCCTCTGCTGCCCCACCCTCACATCAGAGTAGCACCTGTTGCACACAACTTCCTCAATTATTTGTTAGGTGTATTTCAATCTATGTCTTCGTCTGCAGTTTTCACCCTTTACAATTCCCCTAGTACCACGGAAGTTATTCCCTGATGTCTTAATGGATGTCCTATCTTACTGTTCCTTCTTCTTGTGAGTGTTTTCCATATTCTCCTTTCTCCGCCAATTCTACGGAGAGCCTCTTCATTTCCTATCAGCACACTTAATTGTAAATATCCTTCTGTAGCACCACATGTCAAACGTTTCGATTCTCTTCTTTTCCAGTTTTCCCACAGTTCATGAATGACATTGAAGAAGTGTTCTAGACATACCTTTCTAGAATTTTGTCCCTCAAACCGAGACCAATATTTTATATTAGCATACTTCTTTTGCCCGGTAAAAAACTTTCTACGTGAGGTTGTAATCTTTTCATGTCCTCCTTCTTTCGATTGTACACAGAAAACGTAATGCGGTACGAAACTTAGGAATGATCTGTTCCCGAGCGAAGATATTTCAATGCTCGATAAAAAAGATGTATTTTAGTGAGTTCAGTAGTTTTCAAGATACGGCGTGATAAGTCTGAAACTACTTCATCAACGGAAAAAATTCAGACGTCCGAAAACTTATCATATCTCAGATTGTAATTAAAGCTGAGACTGATATACTGAGAGACGCTATAGAGAACTATACCTTATGTGAATGTAAGCTTTTTCATGTCTTTTTGTAGGAGACATAGAGCTTAAAACAATCTTCTATAACTATAAATAGCGGAGCACTTTGGTGGCTACTGCAGATAGCACTAGTCACGACGGCGTTGCAAGTTCAGTACTTTAAGTCAGATGTCCTCTAATTTAAGTCAGACAACTGAAAACTCTGATAAGAAATAAGCAACCGGTCCTTAGTTATTTTCTGGATGTATTCCAATCTGTTTTCCGCCAGAGTTTTACCCTATACACCTCCCTCTAGTACAGTGGTCCCCAATCTCTCTTAGACCGTTACTCCTGAGTGCAATCAGACATCAGCTATTAGTTAGTGCCTCTCCCCTCCCCCTGCCCACATTATCACCAACTTTAACACCAAAGTAAACTGTAGAATGAAAGACTTTTCTTGGAACACTTATATCGAAAGGGTGCAGTACCGCCCGACACTGAAAATAGGCCAACATTCTTCGTTATTCTTGTCAGTACAACATCTTTTTTCTAATAATAACTCAATTTCAATTAATACAGCGAAGCCAGATACCAGTGTGGGAAAGAATAACAATTTATTTATTTAATTGATCACATGTGCATTCACACAAAATAAATCCCTACATCCAGTTTGGTGAGATCTATGAAATGAATGAATGTATGGTCGTCTGCTAACCGCAGATAGTGAATGTGAATATATGATCATCTTTGAGACGATCTTTTGGTCACCTTTGGTGGAACCAAAGAGGTGAAATTTACCAGAGCTTTGAGCGCCTGAAATGTGGCTGACCAATGGGTAGCATGGTCTTCCCCCACCTCGACGGAGGTGCAAGATGACCTGAAGAATGGCCATGTTTCAGCACTCTGCCACTGGATCTGGTGTTGGTAAGACCTGCCTTAGGTGTGCTCCGTAAAGACAAAAGAGTGGAGACATGGTATGCATGTGAAATACTTAAGAGTAGTTTGGAATAATAATTTCTCTATCACAGGAACTTTTGTGGGGAGAATTAAATGTCAGGCAGGTAATATTTAGGGGATCGTAGTAATCTTTGGAAGTGACCAACGGTCACAATGAAACCACGTGTAGCAATAAGTTGAAATACTTTCGAGTGCTTAAGTTAAGCTGAATTACTAGCGTGTGTACTATAAGTTGGAAATATTTAGGAAATGGCGTGTGCAGGACTTGAAATTAGAGACGAGTACTTCCACGTGGTGAGTACTGTGTGAGTCTCAATCTGTGTATGAGACAAAGGATAAAGAGAAGTACTCGCCGATGGTATCAGTTGAGGACTCGCGTGTGTGATGAATATGTTCTTAATATTACTTTGCGTGTTATGTTTCCGTGTGACGCTTGATTCAAACTATAATACTCTGAGAGAGAAGCAAGGTGAGTCAGCCGTCTATCCAGCAACGCCACTTGGCTTGCATTGCACAGGAAGACGTGCATATATCCTCCAGAGTTCATAGTAGGAAAGAAAAATTTCGAAGTGGGCCAGTGTCGTGTGAAACTGGGATAAATACTAATTGAATTGGGAAAGGTGAAAATGATGCGATTATAACGTTGAGACTATTCTTTGTATTGTATGTTGCCAGTGTGATGTATTTCATGAAATTTAAGTATGTGTGGTTGGCATGGGAGAGTAACAAGATAGTTTCAGAGGCAGTGGGTTGTGCATGTTCCTTTTTGTACCGCTCGGTCTGGAAGAAATTTTCGTGATGATGGGTGTGAGAGTCGAAGTGTGAGATATAGAAAAAGATCCACCATCATATCCATAAAGTGCACTGTAGTGTTAAATAATTACGAGACCATAAGATAGAGAATCACCAATGTAAAGCCATGCCCACTGGGCGGAATTTCTCATGTGTTATTGTTGTAGGTTATAGAATTTGTGTGTTTACGTTATAGAATTTATCGGAATAAATAAGTTAGTGAAAAGAAAAAGATTGGTGGCCTTTTCCTTCGAATTGTATGTTGTCATGATATCCAGAATTCATAATGTGTGCGCCATTCGTATTCAGTGCGATGGCCACGTGTTGATCAAAGCCGTTAAATAAGAAAGAAAACGTGGTATTGCCAGTGCATAGTGAACAGTCAGAGTTGTGTAAATTACTAATAGTCAGATGTGCGTTTCCGTTGCGTAATATTCAAATAGGAGAATAACTTGTAACTTAATTGTGAGTACTAGAGATCATGTTACTCGATTAATAATAATGAGTTGGCAGACCACTCATCTTTCAGGCCTGACTGCTTGATGCCACAGTACGAGCAAGGCATGTGGGTGCCTCTCAATATTTTTAAAATGATGAAAGATGAATGATACTTAGTTTGTGTGTGTGTGTGTGTGTGTGTGTGTGTGTGTGTGTGTGTGCGTGTGTCTTAGGATGGATAACGGAGAAATTCGGGGTGCATCGCAAGTGGTACCCACAACTACCACTCAGAAAAAAAAGCTAACTATCCCCAGTGAGGGTACACACTTGTTACAAAAGATTCTTCCCCTGCGTTATTCCTCTGCATTCCTGCACATACTTGACCTGCACAGAGCAATCCCATGTAAAATAAAACACGTGTGCACTGTACTTACTGCTCGTTCATCACTTCACTGCTGCACTTCTGAACTGGCGGAAATTGGAGGACATCAGGCTGTTAATTCTTTGTGTCTGACCATAGCCACTAGTAATAATATTAGTAATAATAATAATAATATTGTGTGCAGCACTATAGTAGCCCTTATGTAGTTACTGCTGTGTCGCGCTGTCAGTTCATTTGTTTCGAAGTGAGAAATGAAGCAATTTCTAGACTACTGCAGGAACTATCTACAACTTGGAGAAGACATTTTCTTGAGGTGTTTAGCATCTGTTGCCTGTATGTCCCACTTTCATCAACAGCGATGTATGGGGCAAAGCGCAACATATGTGTGTACTAGGTAGACTATGTGAGCAACTTGTAACCTCCATCGCATTAATGCTACTAATTGAGAAAAAGTAATTATTCCTAACTTACATAATAAATATAGTCTTACAAAATTGTGATGGTAGTAAAGATCTTTTGAAAATAATTTACTTTCGTGACTGATGCAGAATTGAATGGTTTAGTTTCTACCCCTCAGAAAATTTCATTTTACCCCTCTGGGGGTCATTACCCCCAGGTTGGGAATCATTGCTCTAGTACCAAACTGTAGTCCACCAGGCGCTTTGCCATTTCTAAGGAAACTTAATAATTTTTTCTTATTGTTAATTTTATAGATACGTATTCGACTCTCATACCAATGATTCATTTGAAAAGTGTTTAACACTGACGAACAAAAGAAGATTTACCCTCTTCGTTAATTAGTTTTAGTAATAGTTACCTTTCGTTGTTCTCATGTCCTGGTGATAAGACGTGTAAACGAAGTGCCCTGTAATTTCAAGCAACTTCTGAAACAATACGATTTTCTCAGTTACGATAACGTGGATCCCAGGTGCTTTAAGTCGGGAAGATAGTTACTATTTTAATTTTGTGCGAAGAATTTATATGGAGGCGACGATCTTCACGACGGCGCTGCTTAAAAGTAAAGGAATGTGTTCATCTCTTTCCCTTCGTGCCGCCAACGTCGATTTCAATATGTAGGTCATTTTGCCGCGACATTCAGAACCTGCAATCTTTCTTTTCATTTAATTACAAAGTTTGATTATTTTCTTTCTCAGATGAATCAAATTTTAACCACGATTATTTTTGTTTTTATTTTATTTTTTTTTTTTTTTTACCGAGACCACGGGAAATGATAGTACTTTTGAACGTACATGCCTCTATCCCGATCGTACGTTCGCATACAACTGAGTGTCTACCGGTGTAATTATACTTAAGACACATTTCGGTTACAGTATTATTTCTTATTTTGAACCGTTCACTAGCAAATGTAAGCGCCCTCATCTTGTGTAGTTAGTCAGGTGTGTTCCTTAATAATGTCGCTTTTAATAGTCAGTGGCTAAGTTTTCACAATGGACCTTTGCCTCTGTCTTAACGGCGCTTCACGCGAAATATTTATTACGCGACATTCATACTAACTCTCATTTCAAAATTACAACACCAGCTGAAAAGAGTTTTTAACAATTTAACAGGATGGCTACACTGGCGACCGAGTGCCATGACCTCTTTTTAGAAAAAATAGGACAAATTTTATGTTGAAATATTTAGGTAATTTTTTCCATCCATTATTGTGACTATAACAAATAGTTTCTGTTACATGTTAGGCCAAATGCGTACCAGACAAGAAAATTATTGCCGAAATCAGTCCATAAAATTGACAATTATTTATCCTAAAATGTGGAAAAAGGTAAGTTTTGGAACATTAAACCTACTATTAAGAAAACCGACCGCCAAAAGAAGATACGCATTTTTTTTTCAAAATTTCTTTTCCAGATATTTTTGTAGATTTTTGTAAGTATATTATACGTGAATGTATCACAAGATGGCGGAAAATATTTAGTAGTTGCGTGCGGAATTCTGGATCGCCAGTCTATTGCTTGAGCAGAGACATTTTACTGCGTTAATTTAAACGAACAGCGCTACGTCATATGTGATTCGTTTACGTGCGATAAAAATTACTGCATCGTGAAGCTTGGTTATACATTGTCTAACGAGTGCAGGTAATGATGGTGAAACTTAGGTCTCTAACTAACACAATGGATAGTTCATCGGACTAAGAATCTACTGCTCAGCCTTTAATAAATCCTGAGGCAGAAAATGTACACGATAGCGATACCACGGTCGCAGTGATTAATGGTACTGTGTCGCATGCGGCAGGCGATAATACGCCTTCGCTAGAAATCGTACCAGACTCTGCACTTACGCAGGTTACAGCAGAGCCAAACTTATTAAACTTGTTCAAGGCTAAGCAAACTGACCTGTTGACACAGTGTGCAAAACGGATAACCACACAAATGACTGGACGGATGTGCAGTTTACAAACTAACGTCAATACACAGATGAGCAGTTTAGTATCTTAATAAATGCAAAACAACCTGACAACACAAGTAACACACTTAAAAACCGAAGTGGCTGATCAGATGATTGAAGTAATACGGGATATTTTAAATAATATGAATCAGGGCACTGACAAATTAAAAACACCGATGAAATATGTACCTGACCAAATAAGAAAACTAACTGAAGACTTTAATGATTTGCACTTAACAACGAAAAACACTTAACACAAAAATGCTGCAAGCTGTCACTCAAGCTAAAAAGGTAACTAAAAAAAAGGAGTGGCAGTTTGATGAATTTTTGCAAGAGGAAAATGTTCATATCAACTGCACTTGAGAAACAGAATTACAGAAAGCTATAAATAACACAATGGAAAAATTTTACACTTAACAGAACACATCTGTTACAAAATTACAGAGGGACACTGAGCAAATGAACAGGCAACTCCATGACATTAAGGCGCAACGTAGAGACGCAGGAGAAGAGGAAGAACCTGAAAAGATACATACAGGTAAGGACGACAGTGCACGTAGTGACTATCTCAGTACCAATGTTAATATGTATTCGCCTAACTACGAGGGGTATGGCAATCAACGATACCAGAATGCGAATAGGAAACAATCAGTAGAACCAACTTTGTCGACTGTATTGCTCGGAGTAAGTCTTATACAACATCGGCAGTTTCACATGTTTATCCCTGAACGCCAGTCAGTATATCCTGTTATTTTTACCAACTCATTCAGGAATGTGTTGCCCAAGGCATGGTCCGAACAGCAAAAGATTCAGTCTGTTACCGGATACATTCAAGGCGATGCTGCGCTGTGGGCGACCGAAATGTCTGAAACTTGCCAAACATTAGAGCAATTCGAAAGAGCTTTTCTTTCTAAGTACTGGTCGCGTTGTGTACAGGAACGATTGAGGAAATCGGTGTTCTCTGAAAAATACGATCCAAAATCTAGATCTTTAAGAAAATATTTCAAAAAGTATCTAAATAAAACGCTTTTCTGGGATGAACCAGTTTCACATACTGATGTTATACGCATTTTGAAAGCCAACCTGGCCATTAACATTAGATAGAAACTTGTACAGGTACCTGGCAGCAATTTGGAGTACTTCTTATCAACCTTAGTTTCCATAGATTTGATCTATGAAGACAAGAGGCGCTGCGGTAACAGCCAAAATAGTTATCGTAACGGTAGCGGAAATCAGTCTCCGCTGCACTAAGAACAATACGGCGTCAACAATGCCGAGTGCGCAGCTGCGCCATGACCAGTTTTTGTCGCTCCAGCTTCTACAGTGCAAATACAAAACCCGAATTCGAGAGGCAATTTTAATCCCAATTACAGTTCTAATTACCATCAAGGCTTTAAAACAAAGAGAATAGTGGTGATATGAATTATTCTGACAACGTAAATCGAAACTGCAATAGACAGGATGGTAGAAATCAGTGGGGAAACGCTCATAACCAGTGGCAACCACAGCATTATAGCAATAACAATTTAGCCGGTCCCAGAAATATGCAATGGCAGTATGCTCAAAGGAATCAACCGTTTAAGTTTCAGGACCAAATAACGACAGAGCTGCGCAACGTATAACTAACGCACCGACCGTAAACATTATCGAAGTGACGAATGAGAAACCAATCGACGATAATGTGGCGTTGAACTAAACATGGCCACCTTATGCCCTCCAATGTTGTCCATAGCACGACGATTTATTGAGATACCAAAATGAAGATGACATACGTGATGTGTTGACTGTTGTTGTTGTTGTGGTCTTCAGTCCTGAGACTGGTTTGATGCACCTCTCCATGCTACTCTATCCTGTGCAAGCTTCTTCATCTCCCAGTACTTACTGCAACCTACATCCTTCTGAATCTGCTTAGTGTATTCATCTCTTGGTCTCCCTCTACGATTTTTACCCTCCACGTTGCCCTCCAATGCTAAATTTGTGATTCCCTGATGCCTCAAAACATGTCCTACCAACCGATCCCTTCTTCTAGTCAAGTTGTGCCACAAACTTCTCTTCTCCCCAATCCTATTCAATACCTCCTCATTAGTTACGTGATCTACCCACCTTATCTTCAGCATTCTTCTGTAGCACCACATTTCGAAAGCTTCTATTCTCTTCTTGTCCAAACTAGTTATCGCCCATGTTTCACTTCCATACATGGCTACACTCCATACAAATACTTTCAGAAACGACTTCCTGACACTTAAATCTATACTCGATGTTAACAAATTTCTCTTCTTCGGAAACGCTTTCCTTGCCATTGCCAGTCTACATTTTATATCCTCTCTACTTCGACCATCATCAGTTATTTTACTCCATAAATAGCAAAACGCCTTTACTACTTTAAGTGTCTCATTTCCTAATCTAATTCCCTCAGCATCACCCGATTTAATTTGACTACATTCCATTATCCTCGTTTTGCTTTTGTTGATGTTCATCTTATATCCTCCTTTCAAGACACTGTCCATTCCGTTCAACAGCTCTTCCAAGTCCTTTGCTGTCTCTGACAGAATTACAATGTCATCGGCGAACCTCAAGGTTTTTACTTCTTCTCCATGAATTTTAATACCTACTCCGAATTTTTCTTTTGTTTCCTTTATTGCTTGCTCAATATACAGATTGAATAACATCGGGGAGAGGCTACAACCCTGTCTCACTCCTTTCCCAACCACCGCTTCCCTTTCATGCCCCTCGACTCTTATAACTGCCATCTGGTTTCTGTACAAATTGTAAATAGCCTTTCGCTCCCTGTATTTTACCCCTGAATTTGAAAGAGAGTATTCCAGTTAACATTGTCAAAAGCTTTTTCTAAGTCTACGAATGCTAGAAACGTAGGTTTGCCTTTTCTTAATCTTTCTTCTAAGATGAATCGTAAGATTAGTATTGCCTCACGTGTTCCAACATCCCTCAGAGCTACCCATTCTTCTTCTACTGTATTTCTTTCCCCCATGTGTTGACTAACGATGAAATACCCCGTTTGTACGAGGAGTGTACGAGGAGGACAGCATAGTTCAAGCAAGTGCACAGGCGCTAGTAGGAAAAATACCGACCAATATCTTGCTAGAACACCAGTGCTAAGATTAGTGCGATATCGAAAGCCCTTTTCAAAGAGATTGGCACTCACAAGGCCCTAACAACTTACCCAGTAAAAAATTATAGGATACTAGGTGCCATAGGTGGCAAATCCGAGCTGATTAAAGTTTAAACCATGATCTAAGTGCAGATCGAGGATATCGTATTCTAGTCGATTTTCCTGGTAGTCAGGAAGGGTTGACAGGACGATGTATTTTCGAACTAGATTTCCTGAGGGAAATTTGTGCAAATATTGATTTAGAATCTGGGGAATGTCATCTGTTCATCAACGGTCAAAACTGTGCAATAGATTTAATAAAGATTAAAGGTAGGATTGGTAAGCCTTTTAAAAACATACAAATTCAAATTTTGAAGGTCAACGCGTTTTACTGCCATGACTGAACAAAACAGTGGTGCCAACAATTGGAGCGTGATGAAATCGAAAATATGGTAGAAGAGTACACAGAGGTTTCTCCGCAACAAAATGAAGAACATCATCATCATCATCATCATCATCATTTAAGACTGGTTATGCCTTTCAGCGTTCAGTCTGGAGCATAGTCCCCCTTATAAAATTCCTCCATGATCCCCTATTCAGTGCTAACATCGGTGCCTCTTCTGATGTTAGGCCTATTACTTTAAAATCGTTCTTAACCGAATCCAGGTACCTTCTCCTTGGTCTACCCCGACTCCTCCTACCCTCTACTGCTGAACCCATGGGTCTCTTGGGTAACCTTGCTTCTCCCATGCGTGTAACATGACCCCACCATCTAAGCCTGTTCGCCCTGACTGTTACATCTGTAGAGTTCATTCCCAGTTTTTCTTTGATTTCCTCATTGTGCACACCCTCCTGCCATTGTTCCCATCTACTAGTACCTGCAATCGTCCTAGCCACTTTCATATCCGTAACCTCAACCTTATTGATAAGGTAACCTGAATCCACCCAGCTTTCGCTCCCATACAACAAAGTTGGTCGAAAGATTGAACGGTGCACAGATAACTTAGTCTTGGTACTGACTTCCTTCTTGAAGAAGAGAAAAGATCGTAGCTGAGCGCTCACTGCATTAGCTTTGCTACAACTCGCTTCCAGTTCTTTCACTATGTTGCCATCCTGTGAGAATATGCATCCTAAGTACTTGAAACCGTCCACCTGTTCTAACTTGGTTCCTCCTATTTGGCACTCAATCCGTTTATATCTCTTTATATGAAGAACTTATAAGTTTATTGTTTGAATATGTGCGTGTGTTCGATAAAAGACCCGGAGTTATTAGAATGTATCAGTACCACATGTATATTCGGCCCCACGACATGTTTAGGAAGAACACATATTCCATACCATGGTCGCAAGAAGAGGCGGTAGCTAAGGAGATAAAAAGGATGTTGTCTTGAAATATTATTGAGAACTCGTTATCACCATACTTCACCCCGCTACTCACTATGAAAAAGCCAGTTAACACAATGAGGCTCGTTCTCGACGCCCAGAGAGTTAACAAAATTATTGCCCCAGTAACCATCCGGCCTGAAAATTTAGAGGAACAATTACAACGGTTTTATCGTGGGCAGTATCGGCCCAGTGTTGACCTTCGGAGTTCTTACTGCCAGATCGCACTGTCACTTAAAAGCAGAAAGTACACAGCCTTTATTTTTGCAGGCAGGTTCTACCAGTACTGCGTTTTACCCGTTGGGTTCAATGTTAGTGCTGGTGTCTTTATAACTGCACTTGACACTGTATTTGGCCCTGACCTCCTAGGCAGGTTTACTGTGTACATTGATGATGTATTAATCGCAACATCTACCTGGGATGATAATTTAGAATTATCAGAAATAACGCTACAGAGATTTTCGGCTACTGGGGTTACGACGAATCTTGAGAAATCAAAGTTTGTTAGGAAAAACATTAAATTTTTATGTCACATAATTTCACCTGCTGAAATAAGGCCTGATCGAAAAACTGCTGGCGATTAAGATTTTTCCTGTACCTTGGGAAAAACTGCAGCTAAAAGCGTTCTTGGGTTTGTGTTCTTTTTTCCACCGTTTTGTACCTAATCACCTGCTAAATATTACCGCCTTGTTAGGATTGATAAAGAAGGGCAGGGCGACGTCGAGGACATAAAACTCTAACTTCTTGGCCACACCACCCAGACATAAGCCAAAACTTTTGTGTCGCTACCGATGCATCATTTTCAGGTGTAGGTGCCTCGCTCTTTCAGGTGACCGAGGGTGGGGGCCCTGAAGATTTGAAAGTGATCAGTTCCGCTAGCAGAACCCTTACTGACTGTGAAGGCACATCAACAGAGTTGGAGGTTCTCTCTATTGTGTGGGCATTTAACAAAGTCTATTATTAGCTGTTTTGTAAGTATGTGCGAGTATACAGCGATAATCAAGCACTAAGTTTTCTACTCACTTGTAGATTGTTGCACAATCGGCTTGCAAGATGGACATGGTTCTTAAAAGCCTCCAATTTTGAAATTATACATGTGGACGATGAAGATAACGTAATTGCTGATGCCTTATCACGATTGCCTGAACGTTTACCTGAATTCGAGATATTGGTAGAACAGGATACTGAGTTTAAGATTATGCTTATAAAGGACATTAAGTTCATAAAATGTATTTTGGTTATGAGTAATAACGTGGTAAAACTGCAAGAGGAGGAACGGCGCTGAAAAAAATGAAGGTTCCAATTATGTAACAATCCACAGGTACCAGTGCGGCAGCACTACCAACTGTTATCACGATGTGTTATTTTATAGAAGAAACCCAGACAGCGATTTGTGATGTGTTTGTATTCCCGAAGAGTGTGAAGAGAATTTAATTTGGCACACTCATTTCACTTGGGGACACTACGGTGCTCGTATGTGCTGTAAGAAGTTTAATGTTTAGGCCTACTACTATTTTCCTAATGCTCTCAGACACACCCAGCAAGTTTCGAAAACTTGTATTGTTTGCCAGAAGGGTAGGCCTCCCGACCAGAACTGTGAAACAGTACTACATCCAAAACTGCCTAAGAATGCACTAGAACAAGTTTCATAATAGGCGTATATGACGTATTTTCCAAATGTGTGAAACTCTGTGCCACAAAATCTATCATTAAACGTATGCTAAATGACTACTTTCTCTCTGTTGGGAAACCTCAAGTGATTTTATCTGACAATGCAAATAATTATACCTGCCAGGTTTTGAAACAATTTTTACAGGTAGTAGCAGATCCAGCAAATTTTCGTACCAAAGTATAGCCCGCAAATCGAATTCCTCTGAAAGAATGTTCCAAGAAGGAGGAGTGGGTAAATCCCATCTCATCTGGTCCAAGAGAACAAGTAAATTTAGATGATAAGGTGAGACAAGTGCCAGTTTGTATTACACAGAATGCCAATCGTAGGAAGAAACATTTTGACAGGAAATTACGTGGTACGCCCAGATTTGTTATTGGGGAGAAGATCTTACTTAAAACTCATGTTAATTCACGTTTATTAGCTAAGAGAAATGCTACGTGGCAAATTAAATATACTGGCCCTTACACGATTGTACATATTCCACTCGACAGATGTTACCTAATCAAAGGACTTAACGCAGCCGAGACTTAAGAAGTTTTACCATGTTTAGAATCACACGTTACGCTTATTTATGCACATAACTACACTATGTACTCTTATGATAAGAGAAAAAAAATATGGTCAAGGCAAGTTAAGTTTATACTATGTAGCAAAGCGAACTATCAGAGCAATACCAATTTTATTTTCACCGCAAGTGAATGTGGACATGATAAGAAGCTAAACTAGGACACATAGACAGGAATTAGTCACAGAACGTACTTGTAAGGTTTTGACTGAGTGATTTTTTTTTATCACGGTGGTCTTAGTTTTAAGTTTAAGAATACAGGCACCTGGAGCGAACAATTAGCACAGACCTAGTATTAAAATAAAGTAGTTATAAGTTATTTTTTTCACCACTTGTGTATCAGGATAATAAGCTTCTGGGTAAGTTACGTAAAAAATTCGGACTCCCTAAGACACGGTATTAGTATATGGTTACACAAGTACATGCTTGGTGCATAGAAACTTTAAAGACGTAAGAAATTTCGACACAACTTTGATTAGAGCTGAATTAATTATAATATGTTTTACGAGGACCAATTGATTTCGAGCTGCTGAAGAAAGTCTCTCGCGCCGTCTATTTACTCTACAACCTAGGCTAAGTTATGTGTCTCAAGAAATAATACTTATGATAGAGAATTAGTGTGAACTGGCAAGGATACATTTATCTTTATCTGTATATGTGGGAGGATAACTAAGCTAATGAGGTACGATTTGTAAACATGAAATAAGGTTAATACGACACCGTCTACAAATAAGTACAAGGTAAGTTACAAACGCAAATCTGGGGAGAAATACTAGCTAACACCGAGTCATACACAATTGTTTACGGGTGGTGCGCGTCAAAATTCTACAAGATTGCATCCGGCGACAAAAAGCAGTAGTTATACAGACCTCACAACTATTTCAGGCAATGTTGTAAATCTTATCACGGGCATTGGCTACACATCATGCCGCCCAGTAACGCCAGTGGAAACATGAGTTTTACGTTACGAGAACATGGTAAGATCACTATTAAAAACAAACACGCAATGTGTAAATATTTTGAATTTTGTTATATCTATAATATTTTACTCGACGTATGTGGGAGATATTTCATGTGTGATGAGAGTTGAGAGGCGACAGAGGTCACGATGATTATTAATCCGTGCACATGCCAGTGCAGCCGAAGAACCAAACAAAATGTGAAACAGGTACAGTACACTGACACACATTCATAAGCAGTCTAGCGCACAGCGACCAAGCTTCATTATTACTAATGTTATTTGTATTACTTGTCAGGTTATTCTTGTTTGTTTTATATTTATATGTGATTTTAGATATAGAGATCTGCTCTGTTTGTGTGTCATTTATTATTTTCTTTCATTGGTGCTTGTATCATGCATTGTTACGTAGGTTTGGATGACGTAAACTTGAGATTCTTCTCCCCCCCCCCCCCCCCCCCAGTAACTCGCGGGTAGTTAAAGCACAGATTTTGCCTCATTTGAAGATAATTTCTATGAGCACTTTTGTTTGGTTTATTCATTTTTTGTGTAGTCGCTTCGATATATAAGTGCATTTGTAGCATGATCCTAAGTTAGGTAAGTGCTGCTGTTCTCAAAAATGTGTTCTCTTATGCTCTGTGAGATGTAAGATAGTATCGCGATCGCGAACGTTGTACTAGAGGCACGGATATCCTGAGAGCACGTTCACCTACTGACTTGTGCAATGAAATATTTTGAGCAGTGTGTACGCAGATAAAAGTTTTGCAAGAGGATACAAGAGCAAATAACGAACGTGGGCGTAAACTAGCTATTGGTCTCATGAGCTACAATTTTTTAAATGGTAACAATGAACAGAACAGTGTATAGTTACTCAATGACAGTGAGTTATTCAGTGGCAGTGATTTATTCAGTGACGCGTAAGTTATACGTTTAGAGGCAAGTGAGAACAAGTTTTATACCACGAGCCTTCTACTTCGCAATAAATGAGACTTCGTGAATCGAGAAAGCCTGTTACAGTACGGGTGTTTGTGCACTAGGGCAGTGTGCCGTTAGCAAATATAGTGCAGCACATACCTTCGAGCAGTGAACGTAGGAAATGCCCTATGGTCCCTTCTCACAGCCAAGGTGTGCGATGAGTTGAAACAGGAGCAGTAGTTTCGTAAATGCTGCGAAAGACGCACAGAACACTTCATAAAGGCGTATAGATCGGCACGCGCGGCATCGCTACCCGACAGTGGGTGCGCGGCCAGTGGACTTCAAACGGTGCGAAGCGTGCTCCCAGACTAATTGTTGTGTGTGAGGCTAGTTGTAACTGACGCATTATTGACTGACGGAGACATGCAGGAGGACAATTTGAATGGAAAGCAAAATCTACCTTCAAATGGACACTCGCTATGGTTCAAAGAGATGTAGAGACACGATTTCCTAGCCCATTACATATGGTCTTATCATTACAGCTCACGATCTCCGTACCATGTTACGAAATAAAAACGACATCCGTGTTAATTGAACAGCACCTATATTAATGCATATGTTGGTGTTAACCTTTAACACGGAACATCTCTAAAATGTGCGTAACTAGAAACATGCGGTCTCTCGGACCACCTAGTATTTTATATGACTGAACTCCACGTAAGTCGACAGAAATCCAGTAAAGAGGCAGTTAATTCATGTTGTAAGTAAATTTAATACTTTTCAGCCCATATAAACACTTTGTTGTTTAAATTATATAAAATAAACACGAAATATCACAAGTACGTGCAGTCATCCAGTGTCAGATTTCATATGATTTTCACCACTGTTTTACCAGACAATATATTCCTAAATATAACTAAAATATTTCAGAAAATGTAAAAAAAATGATAATGAACTAAACTGAAATGAAATATTAAATCACATCTCTTTCGCAAAGTCGACACACATCTTTCTGCTGCATACCAGGAAAACTGCGTGATCACATTTGATGCACTTATACACCGTTTTCCTCTTCTTGGACGCAGGACACTTCATATACGTCTTCCTTTTGTCCATTCTATCACTTAGTATGCCTTCGCTTGATTGTTGAGTGTCTCCCAGAACTTTGTGGATGATTTCCTTGGTGTTTCTAGGTAAATTTTGAATTTCCAGGCGTCTTCTTAGACGTGGCTCTCAGCTCCATGGCCAGACTTTTGGTGAATTTGAGACGAGTTAGCATGGGTTTTCCTCAGTAGCACAAATAAAGAACAAAACTGTACAACCAACTGATGTTTATAAGTGTGTAAAATATTGCCATTGGACAGCGTCTTGTACGTCTGTTTGACGAATAATTGGCACATTTCATGCCGAGCAAATCTAGTCCAGATTTCGTTGCATTGTAGTAACAAATAATTTCTGGATTATTTTTTATGGTATCATTTTCAATGGAATGATGCATTGAAGACACAAGAATTACTGCCTTGTTTCTCTTAGGAACAAACGAAACCAGTGTTGTGTTCTTAGAGAATCCATGTAATGCTGACCCAACTGGCCTACTTTTATCAGCCAAAAACTGTCGGAGAATTTCGTGTTTGTTCTTTCTGACCATTCCTACGTATGTTAGTCCCCTCTTTCTCACCTCACGAATGCGTTCTAAGGCCGGCCAGTGTGACCGTGCGGTTCTAGGCGCTTCAGTCTGGAACCGCGTGACCGCTACGGTCGCAGGTTCGAATCCTGCCTCGGGGATGGATGTGTGTGACGTCCTTAGGTTAGTTAGGTTTAAGTAGTTCTAAGTTCTAGGGGACTGATGACCACAGATGTTAAGTCCCATAGTGCTCAGAGCCACTTGAACCATTTGAGTTCTAAAGATGTAAACCAGTTGTCAGCAGTAATGTTTCTGTTACTTCCCTCTATTGGTCTGCACAGACGTAAAACAGCCTGAGTTGGTTTGGCACGCTTTTTCTCTTCTTATGTCAGGCCACATCCATCACTATCTTTCCCTGAATATATGTAGGCATTGAAGAGGTAAGCGCTTCCAGAGTCTGCGAGGCACATAATTTTTATGCCGTATTTGACTGGTTTGTTAGCCATATAAACGCGGAAAGGACATATTCGCCTGAATGGTAGTAATATTTCATCCACTGTAACGTTGCCTTTTACCCTTCTGTCGGGCGCGGCTGTTCAAATTGATACACCTCGAAGTTTACTGTAAATTATTTGTCAACGAGTGGCAGCACTGACGCCTACTCGCTACTAGCTAGCCTTTTCCGAACGCTTGTCATTGTTGTGTGCTTCTGTGTCGATGCGACTGCTCTGTTGTCGATATATGTGTTGACTGATCAGTTTGATACACTGCGCCCGTTCGTGTTGCATTTCAACAATTTATTTCTTTGGTTATCAACATAACTTAGTAAGTAGTACAATGTTAATATGCAATGTGTAATGCACTTATTTTCTTTTTGGACCGTTTAATCGTCAGTTAAGGATGTTTGAGTATCAGGTATAAAACTGATACACTGCGCCTGACTGCGTTATTTTATAGGAGTTTTATCATTTTGGGTGTGAGACACTTGATCATGGCAGGCTACCGTAAGACGTACAACCTCCTTGACCCAAATGATGTTGCAGAAATACAAAAAATGTTGTTCGAAGAGGATAAAGGTGAAGTTCAAGAGGATTTTGAAGATGAAGTAGACACAGATTGTGATGACGCAGTTGAAGTTCGGCAGGAAGATCCAGAAACAGAGGAAAACGACAGTGAAAACGACGAGGAAGTACTTGAAGAAAGCCACAATTATTATACTGGAAGGGACAAAGAGACAAAATGGAATAATGTTCCACCATCGCAGAGAGCACGTTTGAGGGCCCACAATATTATTCGAAAGTTACCTGGTCCTATAGGTGCTGCGAAAGCATTGAGAACGCCTTTGGAATGTTGGAATTGCCTCATAAATGACGACATTTTGTCGATTATAGTTCTGTATACCAATCAGTATATTGAGAGCATCAAAGCTTCTTTTCAGCGAGAGAGAGGCGTAAAACCTATAGATATTATTGAATTAAAAGCTTTCATTGGTCTTCTGTTTTTAGCTGGTGTTAACAAAAGTAACAGACAAAGCTTACAAGATCTGTGGGGAAGTGTTGGGGATGGAATTGAAAAATTTTGTCTCATTATGAACATAAAACGTTTCAAATTCATCATGCGGTGCCTTAGAGTTGACAATCGTGTGACTCGCGATGAAAGGAGAAAATTACACAAGATAACAGCGATTCGGGAAATATTTTCTCTGTTTGTACAGAATTGCCAGAAATCCTACACCCTCGGAGAAAACCTTACAGTAGATGAGAAAGTTGAAGGATTCCGTGGAAGGTGCAGTTTTCGCCAATACATACGTACCAAATCAAACACATATGGAATTAAGATATATGCTCTTGTGGATTCCCAAGTATTTTATCTCTATAATCTGGAAATATACGCTGCGCTGCAGCCAGAATGATTGTACCACGTTAGCAATAAACCTTCTGATGTTGTTCTGCGACTATGTGAGCCAATTTATCAGTCAGGTCGAAACGTAACAGCAGACAATTGGTTTACTAGTATTGGTTTGCTAGAAGAGCTAAGAAGAAAAAATCTTTCTTTTGTTGGGATGATGAAGAAAAACAAGCGTGAGATTCTTCCGGAGTTTGCTACCAGTAAAGGCAGCGCTGTCCGTAGTTCACTTTTTGGCTTCAAGAAAGGCTGTACTCTAGTTTCCTACGTTCCTAAAAAGGGGAAGTGTGTTATCTTGGCATTAAGTTTGCATGAAGATAATTCAGTAGATGCTGACACTGGAGATAAACAGAAGCCATCCATTGTAACATTCTACAATAACATCAAAGGTGGAGTCGACTCTACAGATAAGTTGACCGCTTCATACAATGTAGCAAGAAATGTGTGCCGTTGGCCCATGGTCATATTTTTTGTAATGATCAATATGAGTGGAATCAATTCACAAGTAATTTACTATGGCAACAACGAGAATTTTATCCGAAGAAAAGGATTCCTGAAGCAACTCTCACATGAGTTAGTTCTACCCCACTTGGTTCGTAGATGCTTGGGCACCTCAGGAATTCACAGAGATCTTCAACTGCGGCTACAACAATATAGGCCAACGTGTGAAGAAGAAGCAGAAGACACAAGCAGAAACGAAGAACAAGGGACTGGGATCAAGAGGAAAAGGTGTAATACCTGCACAGAAAAAAAAGACTCAGAAAATATTGTTGCAAAATGTGTCAGAATCCTATCTATTTCGTAGACATTGAACCTTTTTGCTCTGAATGCGGAAAAATTCCGCATTTGTTACCACAGTCAAAAAGTGACGATGAAACAAATGAATGAGTTGTAATATCATTGTTGTTCTGCTCCAGTGTCATAATAGCCTTTCTGCAGAGATAATTGTCATTTGTAAGGTGTTTTATTAGGGAAATAAAATAAAGAAGCAAATGAAAAAGCGACGTTTTTATAATTTTTTACTAAAACCCAACATTGACGATAAGAAATCTGAATGATGAATATTTCAACTGCAGTTGCGCTCGTATGTCATCTTTGTTTTTCTTCAAATATATTTGGCACTTATAATATGTTTTGTGAACAGAATTTGATAAATGATCACGTGAATAAACGGTGTGATCAATTTGATACACCGCGCCCGATCTCGCTTTGGCAAACACCGCGCCCGACAGAAGGTTACACAGTACAATCGCTGAGAATTGAAAATGAATTTCTCAAAAATGTTTGCTATTGCAGCTGCGCGATCTGACTTTTGTCTTTCGTCTCTGGTAGTCGCATCGTCAAGTCTCATGTTGCTTAGATGTATTTCAAAGGGCTTTGCCGACGTTTTCACCACAGATATAGGACTACCGGTCAGATCCTTTTCGAAAAGAGACAACGTACCTTCATGAGACGAAGTGAATATTGATGTCATCACCGGAAGGCCTATGGAAGCTTTGATTTCAACGTTGTCAGTATCTCTGTAATTGGACGGATTAGTTGTTTCCTGCAACTATTCCCTTATTGTATTCAGCTTCACGTTTGTATGTAAAACTATTTGCTCTATCATGTCTTCAACAAATTCTCCCATATTTGGGACTTAGTAGGATTTTGTCCCAAACTTCGACTTTTGGCTGTTAGGCCAGGCATTCCTCCTTTCATGATGTTGTGCTCTGGTGTTCTTCTCGTTTTAGCAGGCTCAGAACGTTCCCACTGGGAATTATTTTTGCCATAAAAGTACTGTGTTTTCTGTGAGGTATTATTTGTAGTATAGACCGCTCCAGGCTCTTATTCCAATAAAACAAATTCTTCACTAGTATCACTCTCTGTTTCATGGTGACTATCACCTATCACGAAATCTGGATCATCAGAATCGTCAAACGTGTCGTCATTGATCCCATTTTCCTCTTCATCTAAATCCCGTAACCGTACTTGCACCTAAGCTTCCGAATCTGAATTAGCTGCAGATATGATACTCTTCTTAGAAAGTCAATCCATGTTATATCTGAAATATTACATAAATTCACGCATAGAAGACGACCCTATAAAATAACAGCCACTGAAAGTAGAATAATATCGTAATGAGAAACATGCGGTCTATTGGACCTACCAAATTCTTGTACGTAATACGAAACATGCGGTATCTCAGGCACATGAAAGAAGGTTGTATACATGGAAGAACCCTGCAGACACTAAAAGGTATCAGATAGATTATATAATGGTAACACAGAGATTTAGGAACCAGGTTTTAAATTGTAAGACATTTCCAGGGGCAGATGTGGCCTCTGACCACAATCTATTGGTTATGAACTGTAGATTAAAACATAAGAAACTGCAAAAAGGTGGGAATTTAAGGAGATGGGACCTGGATAAACTGAAAGAACCAAAGGTTTTACAGAGTCTCAGGCAGAGCATAAGGGAATAATTGACAGAAATGGGGGAAAGAAATACAGTAGAAGAAGAATGGGTAGCTTTGAGGGATGAAATAGTGAACGCAGCTGAGGATCAAATAGGTAAAAAGGCGAGGGCTAGTAGAAATCCCTGGGTAACAGAAGAAATATTGAATTTAATTGATGAAAGGAGAAAATATAAAAATGCAGTAAATGAAGCAGGCAAAAAGGAATAAAAATGTCTCATAAATGATATCGACAGGAAGTGCAAAATGGCTAAGCAGGGATGGTGTGGCGAAATAAATAAAAAACATTTTTACATTTTAAATTCCACGTCATTGTTGATTTAATCAGAGTTCTCACCTTAGACGTAGAATTAGTCCTTCTGCAACAATATTAATTCATTAGTCGCCATCGATGTTCTTCTCTTTGTTGACCGTGTGTACCATCATGAGTCGGCATCGGTTCACTTCACGAAGACGGTGGAAACCAAGGAATACTATGCTACGTCGCTATAAATAATTTTCGTAACACTTCGATACTTTTCACTATTTTTTTTATTCACAACACAATAAGACTTGCTGTGCTCGTCGCACAAACCATAATTACCAGCCATATGGCTGCCTTTCCGCGCAGTCCAAAAATCACGTCCATCCTCCACAAGGCAACAATCGAAAGTGTCCCTTAGCTCCTTGGAGTATCAACCAAAAGAGAATCCAATGTGAACTTTACAAAGATTATAATATACATGCCTCTCAATTTATCTTTGGCGCAGCTTTTAAGATATTGTATGTCTCTGCATAGGAATGTGTCATTACAACTGCCCCCCTACTGTATACTGTCACTAGAAAATTTTATTTGATTGACAGGATACAGTAGTCGACCTTGCAATTGATAGGTTTGGGGGTCTTTTATTTACACACTTCATTTTTATTGTCTCATTTTCATGGCACTGTGAATTCTTTGGTATTTCTGAGTGTGTGTCAGTTTTTTGGTATACTTATGCTAATATTTACAAACCTTAATCCTAATATACAAAGTTCTGGTTAATACTGAGAAAATGACATCATGTAGTAAAGTTTGTACAATAAACTATACACTGAATACAACGTTACATACAAATGTTTCCTTCCTCATCAGAGGTGAAAATTAAGTCCTTGTATTGCCTTCTGTATTTATTCTGGGGCGACGAGCTTTGTTCGCTAGCCCGTGTTGAATATGGGCGGGTGATACGCGCGCCTGATTGTTTGGTCGTCCGTTAGCGGGCGACGTTGGTTGAATGCGCGCGCCAGTGCACTGAATATACACCGACGTGCGGGTACCGTCGAGACTTCCGAACCTCAGTATGCGTGTGCTTTTTGTAGTTCCTTCCAGTACTTAGACTGGATACGACGAGGTACACTGGAATATGTGCCCCGAAGAACACACCACACTATGTGCGAGGCGGAGGACGATCCCGTCGATTCAGCTCCTGGTAAGAAGCGTACCATGTCAAACTTGTTTGGCATTGTCCTTTCCTACTGTGACGCCATGGATCGTTTGACGATACAAGCTTCAATTTTCGATGTCACTTGTTTAGGCTCGCTGACACTTGCAACGTAGCACTACTTTGCACAATTTTAATTTCTACACACACACCACTTTAACCGCGAGTATTGCGATCGAAACTTCCTTTTCACTACACTTTTTTTTTCTTCGCATTAACCCCTTTTACCTATTGTACTGAGATTCATTCCCCTCAATACTTCTGGTCAATGTACATAATTTGTAAGTCACGGGACTTGGCATGAAATACAAAATACATCACATACAATGGAATAACATATAATACATACAATACATTGTTTACATTAACTGCAGGAAAAAACTATCGACTAAAATTGAAAAAATTTTTGACCACTCATAGTGGCTTCTTCGTCTTGGATTTTACTGACACACACACACTCGCCTTTTTCCATTAATCTGTTAGAAGGAACAAGTCCTTTGTTTTCCTTCTTGAACTCGAGTATAAGTTAAGGTTTACCTCCATTACGTATTCTTCACACGCAACGACATGCATCAGCATGCAGAGAATACACCTGTAGCCGCTCCACTGAAGCTTGGGAAGGGAATTTTCTACCTTCTACTTAGGGTAGTGGCAACGACTACGTGTATGCTACGGTTTTTTGCGTATAAAATCTGAAAATGCACGAAATAATCATTTATATGCAGCATAACCCTAATATGTACAGTGTTTTGTGCTTAAGCACGTTCTGGTGTGCTTGTAAATCATTACCTCTAATAAAATTTCCTACCTTAACATGGACATATAAACATAAAATTTTGAAGTTCAGGGTGTAGCTACTATTAATATGTACAGTGTTTCATAATAGCGGCACGCCCTTGTGTGCGTATATCATTTTCAATTAAAGTGCGCTTATAGGCGTCTTGTGTTATCATGGTAGAAAAATACAGACATTTTAATGCATTGGTTGTCATGAAAATCTATGTACACGAATAATCACACTTTCATAGCTTCAGTGCAGCATGAAATTCTGTATGACTTTTTTTTTCATAGTTTATTTTTATAGACGATTCCCTTGCTTACAGGTCGTCCATCACACTACTTACCTGTTTCTCGTATAGCGGCGACATCATTTTCATTCTTTGTGACTGTAAATTGTTATATGTGTGAAAGATATAATTTTGACATGCTTTTTCCTTTCATGTTTCAAGTGGGTAAAGTAATTCATACCTTCCTTTAGCATACATGAGTGAAGCATCGCTAATGTTGCACTTTGTATCAGGTTTTTCGCATTTTCTCGTAAACTCGTAGAGTCTTACGGTTTTAATTAAGTTGTTTCTTGACGTTAGGTATACCTGTTTATACGAGGTTGTCTTACAGTTTAATTTTCCTTATACACTTCTACGTTGTTTAAGTTCAGTACATGTACAGGGCTTCTTTCGCCTTTCACACATTCATACATACGTTTATACACAAAAAAATATCTACCACTATAATATACACTTTGCTGGTGGGGCCCTTTTTCGGTACCCTGCACCATTCCTTCAATATTCCAAAATAATTCAGGGTGTGCTGAGCATCGTCCCTTATACTAATAATACTTACAACTAAATATTTCTTCTTACATACATAACTGCCTTACAGTCCATTAATGCGCAACATTCCCTATTTTCCTCCTTTACACTTTAGCTTTCGTACATGTACCCTCGTGTATAGCTTATATATTCTACAAAGCTGTTTGCTGAGTGCTTCAGGTGTTTCCTAACGTTAATGTGTGTCTCTCTCTCTAAACCCTAGATATTTGTTTTGAGGGCGATTCAGTTCGTTACTCACGTTGCATAGGTCTGTTTATTATTACCCTATTTTAAAGCTTGTGTCACTCTTTTCCTTAGTCACAAAAATTCCCGCGTTTACCTTGTTGTTTATTCTGAAAATCGCTAGCTACTGTGTATTGTAAATGTATGCGTTACCTCTTTTCTTTCCTCTTTGCTGCTTTTTCCCTATATGTAATTGTATGCTGTTCTCGTGTACATAGCCTTTCTTCCGGTTATATATCTGCAATATTTATTTATTTATTTATTTTTCTATTTTCTTTCTCCTTCCGTACAAGCTAAGATTTTACTCAGTATAATATAATATTATAATACCGTCCATGACCAGTATGTACTTGTATGTTCACTTTTATTACGTAATACCAGCTTGTAATTAAATTTTCTAAGTTACTATTTACAAGACTTGTGTACCCTTTCCTTTCTTGTTTTTCAATGACTTTCGTCTCTGTGTCTCATAGTAAGAGTGGTCTCAAAACTTTTAAACTTTCCGCGCATGCGCGCTTACGTACCACGACTGGACTGTAGGTGCGGGGAAAACTCTGCATTGTTGGTGAACATTATTCGTGATAGCCACCACCGTGTAATAGTCACGTGACACCTGGACTCGACCGCGCATGCGCCTTCGCGCTTTGTATACGCTCAGCTGATCGGACATGGAAGGGGGGAAGATTTCTCCCCGGCTCGCTGCCTACAGCGCGGCCAATGACCTCGTCTTGACATGCAGCTATCGCGTGCTCATGAGCTGAGCATTGGATTGCAACTTCGACGTGTGGTTTGTTGCTCGTCTCAAGCGAACAAACTCTGACCTTCGCGCTAATTTGTCTTTGTTCCCCTCTCTTAAATAACTGAGTTAGACTACAAAAGTACCGTATGGTTTATTTTATAGTGTTAAGACTCACAGTAACACATGTTTCATTAGGTTTGGTTAAATATGCGTTTTTAAGCTGGCATATGCCCCCAGTTGTTCGCAAGTTTCTTAGGTTAATGACAGCAATTTTACTATGTGATCCAAGGTTGTACAATTTCAATTTTGCTAAAATAACATATAACCTTTAATGAAAAAATTCCTTGATGTCCTTGTGGGGGTATAACCCTTTCACCTTGCCCGTTCGTGTGTTACCTAACAGATAACATCCTGGGTGAGGTTTGTCCATTATAATGAAAGGGCCATCATACAACAACTGCCACTTTTTGTTTAATGCCTTAATTTTAGAGGATTTTGGGTGGGTACGTAATAGTACTTCCTGTCCAATGTTAAATTCTGTAACGTTTCCTATCTTTTTGTTGTTATTACAGCCTGCACGAGGTCACTTACCTTGTCCGGTGCTTTCATCTCTTCTTCACATAGATCATCTTCTACGGTCGCATCCTGATCATATCTTAAAAATAATTGTCTAAGATGTAATGTGTGCTTGCTTGTGCCCCCTGTTGTCAAATCGGTCGGCCGGTGGGGGCTCATTACGACCGATTGTTGTTTACCGGGGGAGACAAAGGCGTTGCTTCAGTACTGTCCGTTACCTCTACAAAGTGTACTGAGCGGTTATTCTGTCGCCAATTAGTTTCCGGACCGCTGCGTGCAACATTTTCTTGCGACCGGCCGTCGCTATTCCTCCTTGGTCTGTCATTCCTATTACTGTAACTATTGTAATTTTCATTTGTGTGCCGCCTTTCATCACGCGGGCCTGACCAATCATTCACGTGATTTCTATCATTTCCATACCGGCGTGGACCGTAATCTGTACTATACCTTCGGTCTTCACGTCTCTGTGGCGCCGAATTCCTCCGATTCCCGTAATTCCAGGTTCCATTATTTGGCCTTGTCGCATACGGATGCCAACTGTGTGGGTTTTGTCCACTGCCATTAAAATGATATCCGTTACCGTTGTTTTGATTGGTTCCGGAATATTCATTCCGATTACTTGTGCTCGGCTCTTCTTCGTATATTAGATCAATTGAGTCAAGCACGGAAAGAAAGTATTCAAGGTCGTTCTCCGGTATGGTTACCAATTTTTCGCGTAAGTTCGCGGGTAGTCTGTTTTTCAGAATTTTGAGAACATCTACGTGCTGTATTGGATTGTTCCAATAGCGCGTCTTATTCAAGTACTTTTCGAAATACTTTCTCAACCCGCCGTTTTTTAGGTTGAACGGTTGTGGGTTGAATACCTCACGTCGCAGTCTTTCTTGGACCCCAGCAGACCAATATTTCTCCAAGAAAGCCCGTTCAAATTGTTCGTAGGTGACGCACTGTTCAGCCATGTCTGTGGCCCACAAAAGTGCGTCGCCTTGTGTGAAGCCTACTACATATCTAATCTTCTGTGCCTCAGTCCAGTTTCTTGGTAAGACATTTTTAAATGCTCTTACAAATACGACTGGATGAGTTTTTCTGGATTCTGTGGAGAAAACTGGAAACTGTCTATGTTTCAACAGGCTCTCATCGACTAGAATCGTCGAGATGCAAGGCGACACGCCTACTGCCTGTTGCAGCACCGCGTTTGGCGAATAGCCATTGTTTGCCTGTGCCGGTGCGTGCACATACGCCGGACAGGGCGCGTGATGTTCTGCGTTATTGACATCGTAATCTGGCACGGGCGAATAAGTGTCGCGCTGCTTGTTGCTTGACGTAGGCAAGTCATTTGAAACGTTTAGTCTACCAGCAATATCCTTACGTATTCTGTCCTCGGCTACTTTGATTTCATTACCTAATTTTTCAAAAAGTTTTGTTTCCCGGTCAGTTATTGATTCATTTACATTACCGTTTTCTAAAGTTTCATTTATTTTGATAATGTCGGCGTTGATACGCCGAGTCTCCTGTTTCAGAAAACCGACTTCTTCGTTAACTTTATTAACTTGGTCAGGTATTTCTTCACATGCGGACTGTACTCTTGTTAAATTTAATTGAATAGCCTGTACGTTTTCATGTATTTCTTTTTGTACGGTTTGTGTTTGATTGTGTGTTTCTACTATTTCTGACAGTTCCTGTTCCTGTTTGTTTGTAAGATCTGACAATTTCTTTTCTAAATCATTTGCCAATACATTGTATACACTATTGACGGTTTTGATGACTTTGTCTTCGATCTTTTGATCGATTTCATTGGTGAGTTTATTTAAGCGTTGATCGAAATGTCTGTGCATGTTCGCCAGTTTTGTGTTCGTTGTGTTGTGGCTGACTTCTAGATTCGCCAGTTTTGTGTTCGTTGTGTTGTGACTCATCTTTAAATCAGATAATTGCTCGCTCACGTTTGACATCAGACTATATAATGCCTCAAGCGTAACTGACGAAGCTTGTGTGTTTGTATGTATGCCATTATTTGTTGCCATTGTTTCTCTGCCACGGTCTGATTGAATCGAAACCGGGCTAGGTTCACTGATTTCACGCGAAATATTTTCATCTGATCTGGTAATCGATGCTTCATCGACTGTGCACAAGGTTTCATTTGCAAGTGGTTCGTTATTGTTAATCCCTGTGGAGTGCAATTGAATCGTATTTACTTCTACATTATGTTGTGCTGAAAAACTAATTGCGTCATCATTTACGTCACTATTGTCAGAATCGGTGACGTGTCCATGAACATTTGTTAAATTAAAGTTCTCCGATTCCATTGTGAAGATATTATTTTTATCTGTACTTTACTGTTAATCTAAATCTTTAAATTCTCTCGCAGTTGAATTAATAAAAATATCTCGCGATTGTTATTTGTTGCGCGTCGGAAATTTACAAGATGGCGCACTACGTCTTCTAATTCTGCGATTGTTGAACATAAAAAGTAATTATCAAAGTGTAATTGTGTGTTGCCACAAACACTACCAGGATTTTAATATGGACAGGAAAAGGTTCTGCTTTAAGTGGAGCTAAGCCAAGGTGCCGCCACTGCATGCGTTTGCGCTTTCCTACCTTAATTACGGCTGAGCTGCGTCACTCACGATTACGTTAGGTTTGTAAATCCTTGTCCTTGTTCCTTCTGGTTATTGTGCCATCCGTTTATACAGTTAATACTGTTTCACTTTATTCGTCATTTTCCATGTGCGTCATGTAACAGAGAAACAGTAATTAGTACAAGTACATTTGTAGCACAACAATGAAGTACTTACTCTTTGTTCCACCAGCACTGACCCTGTCAGCGGTCGCCAGTGTGGCGATATAAATAAAAAACATTTTACATTTTAAATTCTACGTCATTGTTGATTTAATCAGAGTTCTCACCTTAGACGTAGAATTAGTCCTTCTGCCACAATATTAATTCATTAGTCGCCATCGATGTTCTTCTCTTTGTTGACCGTGTGTACCATCATGAGTCGGCATCGGTTCACTTCACGAAGACGGTGGAAACCAAGGAATACTATGCTACGTCGCTATAAATAATTTTCGTAACACTTCGATACTTTTCACTATTTTTTTTATTCACAACACAATAAGACTTGCTGTGCTCGTCGCACAAACCATAATTACGTCATATGGCTGCCTTTCCGCGCAGTCCAAAAATCACGTCCATCCTCCACAAGGCAACAATCGAAAATGTCCCTTAGCTCCTTGGAGTATCAACCAAAAGAGAATCCAATGTGAACTTTACAAAGATTATAATATACATGCCTCTCAATTTATCTTTGGCGCAGCTTTTAAGATATTGTATGTCTCTGCATAGGAATGTGTCATTACAATGGCTAGAGGATAAATGTAAGGACGCAGAGGCTTATCTCACTAGGGGTAAGATAGATACTGCCTACAGGATAATTAAAGAGACCTTTGGAGAAAGGAGAACCACTTGCGTGAATATCAAGAGCTCAGATGGCAACCCAGTTCTAAGCAAAGAAGGGAAGACAGAAAGGTGGAAGGAGTATATAGAGGGTTTATACAAGGGCGATGTACTTGAGGACAATGTTATGGAAATGGAAGAGGATGTAGATGAAGATGAATGGGGAGATATGATACTGCGTGAAGGGTCTGACAGAGCATTGAAAGATCTGAGTCGAAACAAGGCCCCCGGAGTAGACAAATTCCGTTAGAACTACTGACAACCTTGGGAGAGCCAGTCCTGACAAAACTCTACCATCTGGTGAGCAAGATGTATGAGACGGGCGAAATACTCTCAGACTTCAAGAAGAATATAATAATTCCAATACCAAAGAAAGCAGGTGTTGACAGATGTGAAAATTATCGAACTGTCAGTTTAATAAGTCACAGCTGCTGAATACTAACGCGAATTCTTTACAGACGAATGGAAAAACTGATAGAAGCCGACCTCGGGGAAGATCAGTTAGGATTCCGTATAAATGTTGGAACACGTGAGGCAATACTGATCCTACGACTTATCTTAGAAGAAAGATTAAGCAAAGGCAAACCTACGTTTCTAGCATTTGTAGACTGAGAGAAAGCTTTTGACAATGTTGATTGGAATACTCTCTTTCAAATTCTAAGGATAGCAGGGGTAAAATACAGGCAGCGAAAGGCTATTTACAATTTGTACAGAAACCAAATGGCAGTTATAAGAGTCGAGGTTCATGAAAGGGAAGCAGCGGTGGGGAAGGGAGTGAGAAAGGGTTGTAGCCTATCCCCGATGTTATTCAATCTGTATATTGAGCAAGCAATAAAGGAAACAAAAGAAAAGTTCGGAGTAGGTATTAAAATCCATGGAGAAGAAATAAAAACTTTGAGGTTCACCGATGACATTGTAATTCTGTCAGAGACAGCGAAGGACTTGGAAGAGCAGTTGAACGGAATGGACAGTGTCTTGAAAGGAGGGTATAAGATGAACATCAACAAAAACAAAACGAGGATAATGGAATGTAGTCGTATTAAGTCGGGTGATGCTGAGGGAATTAGATTAAGAAATGAGACACTTAAAGTAGTAAAGGAGTTTAGCTATTTGGGGAGCAAAATAACTGATGATGGTCGAAGTAGAGAGGATATAAAATGTAGACTGGCAATGGCAAGGAAAGCGTTTCTGAAGAAGAAAAATTTGTTAACATTGAGTATAGATTTAAGTGTCAGGAAGTCGTTTCTGAAAGTATTTGTATGGAGTGTAGCCATGTATGGAAGTGTAACGTGGACGATAAGTAGTTTAGACAAGAAGAGAATAGAAGCTTTCGAAATGTGGTGTTATAGAAGAATGCTGAAGATTAGATGGGTTGATCACATAACCAATGAGGAGGTATTGAATAGAATTGGGGAGGAGTTTGTGGCACAACTTGACTAGAAGACGGGATCGGTTGGTAGGACATGTCCTGAGACATCGAGGGATCACCAATTCAGCATTGGAGGGCAGCGTGGAGGGTAAAAATCGTAGAGGGAGACCAAGAGATGAATACACAAAGCAGATTCAGAAGGATGTAGGTTGCAGTAGGTACTGGGAGATGAAGAATCTTGCACAGGATAGAGTGGCATGGAGGGCTGCATCACACCAGTCTCAGGACTGAAGACCACAACAATAACAACCAATACTCTGTATGTCTTCACTGACGAAGTAAAACTGATTGTTGACCGGTGCTCTATACGCTGGAAGTATTGCGGCGAAGGTTCTGGGAAAATGAAGCCGCGCTTTTTTGCAGTGCTGCCGCACTCGACATTTAAAATAAAGGAGAGGTCTGAGAGACCGATGTCTCGGGTTAAGGGTTAAGTTAGACGAAGTACTAATCTTTGAGAATGTAGTTGTTACCTGTTTATCTTCCCCATGATGAGACAACCGTAAAATCCAGAAAGGAGAGGCAGTGGAGAGCATAAGCTACTATAAGGAAGAATTTACCACACTTACCACTCCAGATACCTTTGCTAAACATACAGCCTGGATCGGCACACCAAAATATACGACGTTGTTGTAAATATATTTTTTTTTATTTTCAGGAAAATGTGATTGTAGAATCAAAGGAAAGACTTGTGAAAAGTGATTTTGTTGTCAACGTGCAACTGAATGTTATTTGTTCCCAGGAACAATGACGCTACAAACCAATCATAAAGCACAGAACAATGGACTTGTATAAAATGTAACGTAGACCCTAATCTTCATGTATTTGATGTAAAAAGCGATGTAGTAATTTTGGTGTATATACGTAAGATTACGTTTTTTTCCTGTGCCCTAGTGTATATATTTCCACTTTTAAAAAACCGTAAATGTACGGTATACGAGAGGAACGAATGTTACAACAAGGCCAGGACCGGCACCAGAAGTATATACGCAAAGTTATGATGAGACATCCCTTAATAGACACGAACAGTGCAATTCAAGTACGTGTGTAAAGGAGTGAAAGAGCTACCAGTGTGTAAAGTGGTTAGGCTCATTACCTGGAATTTGACATTTCTCCGGACAATTCGCTCAAGGGGGCAATGTAAAGAAACTTAATAATTGTTCAAAAAAATGTTCAAATGTGTGTGAAATCTTATGGGACTTAAATGTCAATGTCAGAAGTCCCTAAGCTTACACACTACTTATCCTAAATTATCCTAAGGACAAACACACACACCCATGAACTGTGCGACTGGTCCCGGCGGAGGTTCGAGTCCTCCCTCGGGCATGGGTGTGTGTGTGTTTCTCCTTAGGTTAATTTAGGTTAAGTAGTGTGTAAGCTTAGGGACTGCTGACCTTAGCAATTAAGTCCCATAAGATTTCACACACATTTGAACATTTTAGGGCGTGAACGGGACGGATACCCAAGAATTTTACGAGCTATAAATACGCCGAGAAGGCATCAGACAGTACATGTAATGGCTTGTTTGCACTGACGGTGCAGCGAACTAACAGCAACTGTAGTTCGTCTAGAAATTTGTTCCGGTATCTTCATGAATTTCAAAAGTATTTTGGCTTAGGTACATAGGTAACCTATTGAGTATAATGATGAGCATACGTAGTTCCACCTACCAGGAGCAAAAAATACTGAAGTAATGATGGCTTATGTACTTATGCGGAAGTAAGAACACTTCTAATTTAAGCGAGACGTTGAGAACGCATCGTGACGTGTGACAAGCAATAAAACACTCGGAAGATTTGTTATAATTGGCGGCGGCCACAATAAAGCACTCTTCCTCTAAAATACATAGAAATGTCTCACGATACTAACAAACACCTTCCGACTTCGTAAATTATGTTAATCAGGTCCTACACGGTAATAACTGTCGTAAACTTGAGTTATTCTGGTCATTAGGAAATTTCCAGTTTGTCGATCTACAGCTGCGCAGTGGTCGCTCAGCGGACGGCAGACGAAAAGGAGTACAATGTAAGGAGAGCACCAGTTAGCGAGAAACAGCGGCAGTGAGGCAGCAAAACGGCGCATCGACCCCGTCCGGGAACAAAGCTAGCAGCCGCCCCTAATGGTCCCCCGCGCTGCGCCCCTGCGCGGCGCAGCCACGCGCCGTGGCTATCTTAATTTAGTGCGCCCGTTTTAAAAGCAGCCCTACCGCCGCCCCTCGGCCGATACACACACACACAGAGAGACACCGCGGGCGCGATAAGCGGCCTCGCCGGGACCCTCTCGCCGGCTCTGCTCTGCTCTCCAGAACCGGCCGGCGGCAGCGGCGCGGGCGCATGCGCAGTAAAAAGCCCGTTTATTACGGGAAAACGCCGGCCGGCTTGTTCGACAAGCGGCGCCTTATCTGCGGCCCATCTCCTCGCGCCGAGCCGCCTTCGAATTTACATCGCAGCCAGTCGCGGCCGCAGTCGGACAAATTCGTTTCAGGTGGCCGGCCCGGCCCTCGCAGCTGCAGGCCCAGCCGCCGCTGCACCTGTTGGTGGTGGTCCAGGCCTCCTTATACTGACGGACGGCTCACTCGTTAAGACGCCACGGTGATGAGTGCGCTGACTGGACACAAGGGCTCCGTCAGCTTCGTAACAAAATAGGTGCTGCCCTACCTGTTCTCCTGTAGAAGCGACGCTACCTTGTGAGGTGGAGATCGCAACGTCGACTCCCACCACTTCGGCATAGGTTTGGATGTGAGTCTGCTGTTGCTGTGTTTATAGCCTCAGTCATTGGCGGAACAACGTTTCAGAAACAATCATACATGTGCATGATATATATTTAGAAGGGACATAAGCCAGAGTGAAAGAACAACAAATTTCATTTTTCGAAATACGCCCTAAGAAATAAGTAAAAAGATGAAAAGGAAAACACAAGGCATTACGTAGGTATTACTCGAATGGAACGGAAATCGGCACATGTGATGTACATGTACTAGCAAACAAATGATTCCAGTTTCAGGGAAACTGGATGATTAATTCAAATGAAAGATCTTCAGACAATGAGCAATGCAGTAGTGATTTGATCCATCTCTGGCCCTCATGCAAGCAATTACACTACTGGCCATTAAAATTGCTACACCACGAAGATGACGTGCTACAGACGCGAAATTTAGCCGACATGAAGAAGATGCTGTGATATGCAAATGATTACCTTTTCAGAGCATTCACAGAAGGTTGGCGCTGGTGGCGACAACTGCAACGTGCTGACATGAGGTAAGTTTCCAACCGATTTCTCATACACAAACAGCAGTTGACTGGCGTTGCCTGGTGAAACGTTGTTGTGATGACTCGTGTAAGGAGGAGAAATGCGTACCATCACGTTCCCGACTTTGATAAAGGTCGGATTGTAGCCTATCGCGATTGCCGTTTATCGTATCGCGACATTGCTGCTCGCGTTGGTCGAGATCCAATGACTGTTAGCAGAATATGGAATCGGTGCCTTCAGGAGTGCAATACGGAACGCCGTGTAGCGGATCGTACAGCAACGTCTCGATCCCTGAGTCAACAGATGGGGACGTTTGCAAGACAACAACCATCTTCACGAACAGTTCGACGACGTTTGCAGCAGCATGGACTATCGGCTCGGAGACCATGGCTGCGGTTACCCTTGACGAACGTGAGTGCACGAATGGCAAAACGTCATTTTTTCGGATGACTCCAGGTTCTGTTTACACCATGATGGTCTCATCCATGTCTGGCGACATCGTGGTGAACGCACAGTGGAATCGTATATTCCTCATCGCCATACTGGCGTATCACCCGGCGTGATAGCATGGGGTGCCATTGGTTACACGTCTCGGTCACGTCATGTTCGCATTGACGGCACTTTGAACAGTGGGCGTTACATTTCAGATGTATTACGACCCGTGGCTGTACCCTTCATTCGATCCCTGCGAAACCCTACATTTCAGCAGGATAATGCACGACCGCATGTTGTAGGCCCTATACGGGCCGTTCTGGATACAGAAAATGTTCGACTGCTGCCCTGGGCAGCACATTCTCCAGATCTCTCACCAACTGAAAACGTCTGGTCAATGGTGGCCGAGCAACTGGTTCGTCACAATTCGCCAGTCACTACTCTTGATGGACTGTGGTATTGTGTTGAAGCTGCATGGGCAGCTGTGCCTGTACACGCTATCCAAGCTCTGTTTGACTCAATGCCCAGGAGTATGAAGGCCGTAATTACGGCCAGAGGTGGCTGTTCTGGGTACTGATTTCTCAGGATCTATGCACCCAAATTGCGTGAAAATGTAATCACATGTCAGTTCTAGTATAATATATTTGTCCGATGAATACCCTTTTATCATCTGCATTTCTTCTTGGTGTAGCGATTTTAATGGCCAGTAGTGTGTTAGGCTTAAGATGTTGGACGTGCTCCTGAGAGATATCTTGCCAAATTCTCTCCAGTCGTCAAAACCCTGAAATGCATGGAGGGCCCCGTTCATAATGCTCCAAATATTCTCAATTGGGGAGAGATCCGGCGACCTTGCTGACCATAGTGTTTCTTGGCAAGCACAAAGACACACAGCAGAAACTCACACTGTGTACAGATGTGCATTATTTCGCTGAAAAGTTACTCCAGGATGACATGTCATAAAGAGCAACAAAAGAAGCAGGGTAATGTTGGTACTGGCGCTCTTTTGATATCAAATTGATATCCAAATTTATTAAATTATGACAGCTGATTGATTTTTGACTTTGACTTACGACAACCTGAGGGTCGATTTATGGCCCTCTGGGGATAATCCATCCTTATGAGAAATCCCCCACCTGATTCCCCTCTCCATCCTCCTCCCCACCAGTGTGGGAAATACCCAGCCCTAACCCCTCCCCCTCAGCGATACAAGCACACTTTTGATGTCAAATTAACTGACTAATTATTTAAACTGATCAAATAATTAACGCTTCTCTTCTGGAAAAACCCCAGACACCTCTCGCACTCCCCTCCCCCGCCTGGAAACTAGCAGGAAAAAGACACCGTTTGTGCTGGAGAGGAAGAAGTTGGCACAGGAGAGGAATTTGTGGAGAGCTGCATCAAAACAACGAAAAAAATTGTGAAATTTAACAATAGCATCACATTTTCATAATGCACACTGTCAAGTGAGGAAGAGGTATTTTGTGCCTGTCCTATAAAAGGTTTTAAGAACTTTGTTAATTGTTGTTGATTTACATTAATAACATACTTTTAAAGGAAGTCTGATAAGTAAGTGGATCCAGAACCTGAAAATGTTTTCTGGCACTCTGTTAGCAATAGCAATGCGTTTTCAATAACGTGTACTGCCAAGCTAGGGGTACTTGATGACCACTACAAAAAAATTTAAAAAATGCTAATTTCATTAATTGTTGTTGGCTTCTACTCACAAGAGATTTTTAAAGACATCTGTAAGGAAGGTCCTAACATTGAAAATATTGTGGAAAGTGACATCTTCTACCCGGACTTAAATTTTTGGCTGAAGTTAAACTTATATATATATATATATAATATCATTTATGGAATCCAGTAGAAGAATTGCTTAAAAACAACAACAAAAATTTCCAAAATTTTAAGATACTAATAACTGGCTAGATTACAATATTTTCAAAAGGTGGAGAAAATGTACGTCCTCCCCCTTGGCACTGCTAGGATTAAGCCCATTTCAATTCAGACTTCATCGAAAAGATTACATTTCAAACACATTTCTACTAATTACATTTCATACACCGAAGGAGAGCCGTAACAGTTGGCGGTGCTGTCTCCAGTTCTCAACAGCGAAGCGGAGGTGGCTGCTGGCGGAAAAGCGTTCGCTTATAGAACAGCGACAATACTGAGGCGCTCTCATAGAGACGCATACGCTCACTGGAACGTTTTTGCTTTCACTGACATATTCTTTCATCAGAGTCTGTGTGCGTTCTCTGTAGGTCACAGTACACACATGTGTGATTATTTGCTGTGACATTTGATGGAACACTGCAGTGGTAACGACAATTCTAGAAGAACTGGAATTACTATTTGTTCTGGTAAATGTATCAACATCTACTACACCTGCATCTTTGAAGGCATGTTGTAGTGTGAAGAACGGTGTTTAGTTACATCAGAGATGTGAGTATTTTTTGAGTAAGCCTCATTTTGTGTGTGCCTGTCCGTATTTTCCCACAGAGTACATTCCCTTTCTATCAACGGTTTTGCCACAGCAGAACCACAGATCCCCGTCAGATTTCTGAAATTAAGCACTGTCAGGCTAGGCTAGTACGTAGGTGATGGGAGGCCGTCCAGGTCTGCATAGCGCTGTTGGTAAGAGGGGTGCACTCAGCCCGTCTGACGCCAATTGAGAAGCTGCTTAGCTGAAAAGTAGCGGCTCCAGTCACGAAAGCTGACAACGGTCGAGAGAGGTGTGCTGACCACACTCCCCTCCTTTCAACATCCAGCGACGCCTATTGGCTGAGGATGACACGGCGGTCGGTCGGTACAGTAGGGATTTGAAAACCCTGTTTGGATGGAGTTCATTACACATTTCCTTGCTGGAGGTTGAGTGTGGTACGTCTTCTAAGCAACCATCATCTGAGAGTGAGGAGGTAAGACGAAGAATGCATGACAAGTTGACCCTTTGATATGGTAGTGGGGGAGTGCTTGCAAGGCATACGTTGTAACTCATTGTCCATAAAATGGCGTATTCCCAGGCTCGAATCTCAGTGTGGCACAGTTTTAACTTGTCATATACAATCACCCATCTACTATTAACATAAAGTCTTCAGTGAACTAAAACAGATTTCGCTTTCTGTATTTTCGCATTTAAAGTGTTAATATGAAACTAGCTCTGGCGAAAAATGGGTAGTCCGTCATTTAACAATTTAAATAACTCAATGTTCCCCCTGACGAAAGTTTGTAGGCAAATACAATGCATATATAAAAGATTATTTTTCTTAGTCCAGTTTCTTTCTCGGGTCTATTTTCATGTGTTTGGTCCAGCAGATGTGTAGTATTCGCGAGTCGGTGTTTTATTCTTTAATAAGAATCTTTGCCTTCCGGAAAAACCGAGCAGTAACGTTTTCGATTTCAACAATCTACGCCGGCCGGAGTGGCCGAGCGGTTCTAGGCGCTTCAGTCTGGAACCGCGCGACCGCTACGGTCGCAGGTTCGAATCCTGCCTCGGGCATGGATGTGTGTGATGTCGTTAGGTTAGTTAGGTTTATGTAGTTCTTAGTTCTAGGGGACTGATGACCTCAGAAGTTAAGTCCCATAGTGCTCAGAGCCATTTGAACCATTTTGAACCAACAATCTACAAACCCTACTCGATGTAGGAACAGCAGCCTCCACTCATTCCCTTTACTGCTGTTTTGTTTCTGTTACGAAGTACTGGAGACGCGTCATACCTATAGTAATAATTCGGCGAACAAAATCAGAGGCATTGGGTTTTAAACAGTAAACGTTGTTTGCAAATTTGCTTTTGCATTCGCTCTTGGTCAGTGTTGGACAAAGAAGCCACCCATCCTGACCAAGAGCTTTCTAGAAGTCAGTTCTTCACGCAACTTGAGTAATTGTCTTTTTGTGTGGCTAAAGCTGTAGCTATGTAACGCAAAATTAACAGTCGATCGTTCGTTACCATATTATGCAGCTCTCACACACCTTGTGTATACACTGCTGGTCATTAAGATTGCAAAGGTACGAAGGCAAACTAGTGTAAAGCACCCGGCATACTGGGATACGCAAATGATTAGCATTTCAGCGCTTCCCCACAAAGCGGTTATTACTAACGTCAAGATTATACGGTAGGTTCCTGATTGACAAATCGCATTTAAATGTTGGCTGATTGTGATAAGATCGTGTTATGCCACATCTACTATTCAACCACGATATAACTGCACTTGGCCTTAATTTGCTCTTGGCCTATATCGGAAAAATGCCCTGAAGTTACAGTAAACAAGAACATCGGTGAGTAACGAAAATGCGTCGCAATATCACTGCTTTCAGGTCAGTTGTGCATATACTATCAACACGATTAAGTGCTGACTTAGATGAGCGCACAGAATCGCCATTATTCCAAGCTGCAGTAATATTGTGGTGAGCCGGTAAGAAGTTGAAACGCCTAACAGCAAGTGTCGCAACGTGACAGCATTGGGTTACTGACCTCTCGAAACTAGCTTATCACAACATGGCATTGCTGTTCGAATTGACAGGTACCGCACGACCGCCATGCAGAGATGAAATCGGTGGTTTCAGGAGGTCCATGCTCAACACCATTCAGAATCTCTAAGGCTCTACACAGCTAGTGCCTGAGGGGATGCACCTACTGTTCACTCCGCTATATAAGACCATAACAGACAACAGGCGTAACTTTAGTCAGGAATTTGAAGAAATGCATCTCTGATCTCTGAGCCATCAGCCGTACAAATACACCTTTATTCTCTACCGGTTTCGATTAAATAATCATCTACACAGGAGGAAACGTTGTAAAGTGGTGAGTCACGAATACGTTATCTTCAAACCAACTCAAAACGGCTTGTTTGCAGCAAGACAATTGTCTACAAGGATCGTCTGAAAAGATGTTGTGGTACCATTCTTGTGTCGAGTGTTGTCACTGGTCGCCCCACTGTCCATGTTTCTCTCGCATGTATTACTTAGGGTGTAATGAGTATTAGTGCAGATACTTCTATGCGTGGTATCTTAATATGTATGAACAACAGTGCATTGTTTCGATTTTTCTCTGCATCGAACAGTCTTCCTGTAAAGACATGACATAATTTACTACCTGATATTTGTTGCACGGTCGTAACTGCATCACTAAGTAGACTACGCCTGCAATATAGACTAAATGTTTTTCATAAATGCATCCACCCTCCAACATCTATATGCTACCCAGGGGAAAATAAGCATTACTGTTTTGCTCTTGTCACACATACTTTGTTGTACTAATGAATCTAAAAACATACTACTCCTAATAGCTATAGTCATTAGTCTGAAATGACGTAAACACTGAAGTAATGTAGTTCAGTATACTGTGCTGAGTCACCAGCAAAAATATCTGCACTTATACCTGTTACAGCATGTATTTCTGATACGTTAAGGCCAGAGACTGCCGGCCATTGTGGTCGAGCGGTTCTAGGCGCTTCAGTCTGGAACTGCGCTACTGTTACGGTCGCAGGTTCGAATCCTACCTCGGGCATGGATGTGTGTGATGTCCTTAGGTTAGTTAGATTTAACTAGTTCTAAGTCTAGGGGACTGATGACCTGATTTCAAGTCCCATAGTGCTTAGTGCCATTTTTTTCCTTCTTTTTTTTGCCAGTGACTGGGAGAGCGGTGTGCTGACGACACGCCCCTCCTATCCGCATCCTCAACTGAGGATGACAAGGCGGTCGGATGGTCCCGATGGGCCACTTGTGGCCTGAAGACGGAGTGCGAAAGCCAGTGACTGCCCTATTTTTGAGGTATCTGTGACATTGTCTTTCAACAAGATAAAGCAAGGCCACATGTCGCTCATGCACTCCTGACCTATCTCGATACAGACAGCCATTCATAATGTTTGGTACTGAATTGCTGGCACTATTCTCCAGCCACTACAACTGATGAACTGTGGCACATAAGTGAAGCAACATGGAAACACGTACCCAAATCTCTTAACTAAGCACGTTTCGACTTCACACATGATTGGGATAGAGCCATCGTCTGTTCCACGTACGACAGCTCTGTGTATTGAATTTCCCGCCCTCCATACCCACAAATCATCTCAAACTTTACTACAGTATTATATTCATTCTCCTATACTGTATATGCACAACAAATACAGTATTAATTGTCCTCGTAGTCCTTCTGTTTTCAACCCACGTCACTCTGAATAACACAATCGGGCTTTCGACATCTACCTCCGCCATTAAAAATCCCTGACTGTCAATGCTGCTCCTCTGTTCTGCTTACAGAGGCGCGATACCAGCGTCTGAATCATTCCAGACAGGACTACAGTGACGCATGCGCAAGAAGGAGTATTCATTTGCTCCATGCAGTTTTTTATTCTCTCGCAGGCAATGAACGGTTACGTATTGTATGAATGATTGTGCTATAAAAGTTTCACGCTGTCTGTTGTAATACCTTCCAACGGGACACCCTGTGCCTCATCATCATCATCATCATCATCATTTAAGACTGATTATGCCTTTCAGCGTTCGACCTGGAACATAGCCCCCCTTATAAAATTCCTCCATGATCCCATATTCCGTGCTAACATTGGTGCATCTTCTGATGTTAAGCCTATTACTTCAAAATCATTCTTAACCCAATCCAGGTACATTCTTCTTGGTCTACCCCGACTCCTCCTACCCTCTTCTGCTGAACCCATGAGTCTCTTGCGTAACCTTGCTTTTCCCATGCGTGTAACATGACCCCACCATCTAAGCCTGTTCGCCCTGACTGTTACATCTATACAGTTCATTCCCAGTTTTTCTTTGATTTCCTCATTGTCGACACCCTTCTGCCATTGTTCCCATCTACTAGTACCTGTAATCATCCTAGCTACTTTCATATCCGCAACCTCAACCTTATTGATAAGGTAACCTGAATCCACCCAGCTTTCGCTCCCATACAACTAAGTTGGTCGAAAGATTGAACGGTGCACAGATAACTTAGTCTTGGTACTGACTTCATCTTGCAGAAGAGAGTAGATCGTAGCTGAGCGCTCACTGCATTAGCTTTGCTACACCTCGCTTCCAGCTCATTCACTATGTTGCCGTCCTGTGTACTTGAAACCGTCCAACTGTTTGCTCCTCCTATTTGGCACTCAATCCGTTTATATCTCTTTCCCACTGACATTACTTTCGTTTTGGAGATGCTAATCTGCATACCATAGTCCTTACATTTCTGATCTAGCTCTGAAATATTACTTTGCAAACTTTTAATCGAATCTGCCATCACAACTAAGTCATCCGCATATGCGAGACTGCTTATTTTGTGTTCACATATCTTAATCTCACCCAGCCAGTCTATTGTTTTCAACATATGATCCATAAATAATATGAACAGGTTGAAACCTTGTCTTACCCCTGAAACTACTCTGAACCATGAACTCAATTTACCGTCAACTCTAAATGTTGCCTGACTATCTGTGTAGAGACCTTTAACTGCTTCCAAAAGTTTGCCTGCTATTCCATAATCTCGTCGAACAGACAATAACTTCCTCCTAGGAACCCAGTCATATGCCTTTTCTAGGTAAAGCGTAGATACAATTCCCTGTTCCACTCGTAACACTTCTCCATTATTTGCCATAAGCTAAAGATCTGGTCCTGACAACCTCGCCAGCCGGTGTGGCCGTGCGGATCTAGGCGCTTCAGTCTGGAACCGCGTGACCGCTACGGTCGCAGGTTCGAATCCTGCCTGGGGCATGGGTGTGTGTGATGTCCTTAGGTTAGTTAGGTTTAAGTAGTTCTACGTTCTAGGGGACTTATGACCTCAGATGTTGAGTCCCATAGTGCTCAGAGCCATTTTAGCCTGACAACCTCTAAGAGGCCTAAACCCACAATGATTTTCATCCAATTTGTCCTCAACTAAGACTCGCACTTTTCTTTCAGCAATACCTGAGAAGATTTTACCCACAACGCTGATTAAAGAGATACCTCTGTAGTTGTTACAATCTTTTCTGTTTCCATGTTTAAAGTTTGGTGTGATTACTCCTTTCGTCCAGTCTGATGGAACCTGTCCCGACTCCCACGCCATTTCAGTTATCCTGTGTAGCCATTTAAGACCTGACATTCCACTGTATTTCGTGAGTTCCGACTTAATTTCATCCACCCCAGCCGCATTATTGCACTGCAATCTATTGACCATTTTCTCCACTTCCTCAAATGTGATCCTATTTCCATTATCATTCCTATCCCATCTTACATCGAAATCTGAAACATTACTGATCGTATTTTCACCTACGTTGAGCAACTCTTCAAAATATTCTCTCCATCTCCCCAAGGCATCAACAGGATTCACCAGCAGTTTTCCTGGCCTGTCCATAATGCGTGTCATTTCCTTCTTACCTCCGTTTCGAAGACTACTAATTACACTCCAGAATGGTTTTCCAGCAGCTTGACCCAAAGTCTCCAACCTGTTTCCAAAGTCTTTCCAAGATTTCTTCTTGGATGCTGCAGTTATCTGTTTGGCTTTATTCCTTTCTTCAACATAACTTCCTCTGTCTACCTGATTTCAAGTATGTAGCCATTTTTGATACGCCTTCTTTTTCCTTTTACAGGCTGCCTTGACTGTGTCATTCCACCAAGCTGTTTGCTTCGTCCTACCTTTACACACTACTGTTCCAAGACGTTCTTTTGCCACTTCTAGTTCTGTGTCCCTGTACCTTGTACATTCCTTTTCCAATGACTGTAATTGACTACATTCAACTAGCTGGTACCTTTATGAGATCACTGTTATGTACTTGTGCCTGATTTCCTTATCCTGAAGTTTCTCCACTCTTATCCTCCTACATACGGACCTGACCTCCTGCACTTTCGGCCTCACAAAACAAATTTTACTGCAGATTAAATAGTGATTAGTGTCATCAAAGAATCCCCTGAATACACGTGTGTCCCTCACAGCCTTCCTGAATTCCTGATCTGTTATTATATAGTCAATGACAGGTCTGGTTCCCCTGCCTTCCCAAGTACACCGGTGAATGTTCTTATGTTTAAAAAAGGAGTTTGTGATTACTAAGCCCATACTGGCACAGAAATCCAAGAGTTGTTTCCTGTTCCTGTTGGCCTCCATATCCTCTCCTAATTTACCCATTGCATTTTCATACCCATCTGTTCGATTTCCAATCCTGGAATTAAAATCAACCATGAACAGAACACTGTCCTAGTCCTTTACTCTAACAACTACATCACTGAGTGCGTCATAAAAACTATCCATCTTATCTTGATATGTCCCTTCACAACGCGAATATACTGACACAATCCTAATTTTCTTGCTATAAACTGTCAAATCTTCCACATCAGTCGTTCGTTTACATACCTTATTGCAACTACGCTGAGTTCCATTTCTTTCCTGATGTAAAGGCCTACACTTCATTGTGCTATTCCTGCTTTGACTCCTGACAGTTAGACGTTGTATTCTCCCACTTCATCTTCTTTCTCACCCCTTACCCGAATGTCACTAACAGCTAAAACGTACAATCCCATCTCACTTGCAGCCTCTGCCAGCTCTACCTTCTTCCCAGAGTAGCCCCCATTGATATTAATAGCTCCCCATCTCATTGCCATTTGTCTACCAAGTCGTATCTTAGGAGTCCCTGGTTTGTCAATTAGAGGTGGGACTCCGTCACCTCCAATGGTCCGAGGCATTTTGCTCTGATTGTTGCCAGCATCATATTTAAAGTACCAGGGAAGCAGGTTGCTAGCCTTACTTGCCCTGGGTCCCATTGAGTTTTACCCCTAACGGTTGAAGGACTAACCGGTGGATTTGGTAGTCTGCCGTCTGAGCACAAAGGTGACCACGACCCTGTGCCTCATTATTTATAACTCATTAGCAACTTCTAACACCGTGAACATATTATACGGTGGTATTAGTGAAAAGGTTGTGTGTCATTGTGCTACTGCTTTCGTCAGTTTGTGAAGGTAAACTGTTGTACTGCAATAATTTACAGGTCTTTGCTGGTCGTTTGTCAAATGCCAGTCGTCAAGCTGAATGTGTATCTTCTGTTATATTTAACACGATTATTTTTCAAGAAGGTGGCCATACGGCTAAAAGAAGCATTTAGCTTTTCCTTAGTGTTTTATCTTACTACCGACCTAATTTGTTGAGGTCACTCCACATGATCAGAGAAAACTACAGAACATAGCCATCTGCCCTGAAGAGAAGAGACTAACGTAGTTCCAAAGAAAAGTATCATGATTATTTTTCGGTACTGAAACTTGAAGTATCTCTCCATTAGCTGTTATTACCCGATTTACGAGATGCCGCCGTTCTTTTGTATTAATAGTAATATTTTCACGAAGTTACACGTAAACGGATGAGAGCTGCAGTTGAAATTTGCGTTGAGTTTATAGCTGCGCGGGAAAGTACACGACGGCTGCTTCTCTGAGAATCCGGAGCTTCGTTCGCTGGCAGTGCTGCATTATCTGGACGCTTTATTGACGCCGTACGTTAGTGTAGAGGTGTCTATGATGACGGTCACTGGATTGAGATCGACACCATGAAGTACTCCACGAAATTATACATCTGTTCGGCACTTCACACAATAAATCGCTTCTGTTCTTGCGGCTCGAGTGCCAAGAGATGGGCCGGCGAGATAACGGCGCCGTTTTCGGTGCTCACAGCTTTGTCATTCCGCCGGCTATCGCCGCTCAGATCTCACGTCGCCGAACCCCGTCTGTTTTCTTCTGCTGCAAAGCGTTGGTCGCCGACCCCGGTTCCGAGTATTTTTGGTGCTCAATAAAACATAAGTTCATGTTTTCTGCTCTATATTATATTTGGAGAAATGATTCACTATATGTTGTCGACTTCCAGAGTGCCGATGTTAAGAGATAGCACGGATGGTATGCCAAGCTCGCTCGGGAAACGAGCACAACAGAACACAAATCAAATACCTGTAAGTGTGAAAGTCATCGAACGGTGAACTTCATTCTCCATTTCCGTGTTGTAGCTTATACGATTTGAATCATTTTCAGTAACAATGTGTTTCAGGATTTTTATTTCTCCTATTCTTTTAAACAGAAAGAAAGAAGGGTTAAAGTTAATGGTCCTATGGTCGTAGAGATCATTAGGAACGAAGCAGGAATTTCAGTTGGCCTTTTAGATTTTCGATTCCGGAGAACCTTCATAGCGCGAAAGTACCAACTATGTTATGGGAAGATTATAGAAACAATAAGCTTGTGTTTCCTTTCGCACAAGAAGAAATTAGGCAAATAATTCTCAGGCTGAAGAAGAAAATATCTCCAGGGCCTGTTGGGGCTCCCTGTCAAAGTGATACAAACCTTAAGTGATCAAACAAGTATCTACTTGTGTGAATTGTACAACGAGCGTCTCTTGCGAGGAAGGCCGGCCGGAGTGGCTGTGCGGTTGTAGGCGCTACAGTCTGGAACCGCGTGACCGCTACGGTCGCAGGTTCGAATTCTGCCTCGGGCATGGATGTGTGTGATGTCCTTAGGTTAGTTAGGTTTAAGTAGTTCTAAGTTCTAGGGGACTGATGACCACAGTAGTTAAGTCCCATAGTGCTCAGAGCCATTTGAACCATTTTTTTCTTGCGAGGAAGGATCCCTGCTCTGTGAAAGAACGCCAAGACAGTGATTATCAGTAAAGGAGAAGACAAGGATACGATGATACCAAAATCCTACGGACCAGTTTTTCTTGCGAAAGTTCTTGAGAAAGTATTTGAAAAACTGTGATACAAAGATTACATGATCACAGACTACTGCAGGGGATGAGCTCTCACCAATACGGGTTTTAGAAGAGGCAAGTCAGCTGAAGACGCATTTAATAAATCTACCTCGTTAGCGACATATAGAGCTTTTACGTATGGTCTAGCGGTGATGATCGATATTTCTGACGCTTTCGATATGTATGGTGATCTGCTTTCTTTGATCGTCTTAGAGAATTGGGGTGTCCAGAGGTGATTTGCAATTGCCTGTGAGACCGTTTGCATGGGGGAGAGGCAGCTTTAATATGGCCAGGAGAGGGAATAACGAAGAACGTAGCAAAAGGCTGCCCACAGCCACCAGTGTGTGGTAACGTAATCCAGGGCTCCCTGAGCTTGAAGGATAGTGTTGAAGTGCCAGATTGTCGCTGGCACCTCGCAAATCCTCGTATCTCTTGCTGAAAGAGAATTTAGCAAGAAATCCTAAGCTAAAATTAAGAGAAATAACTGTTAGAAGCAGCGCGGTAACAAGGTATCTAGTGGTATTCGTGGACGAACGTAAAAATTATGCACATCATGTAGACGAGAAAGGCAGAAAAGATACTAATATAAGGAAAAAAGAAACTACAATCATGGCAAAAAGGCAATTTTGGCTTCCTTTCACGCAGTCAGACCGTGCCAACAATATATATTAGCATGAGACGTAAGAGACGGCGCGAGCGTTTGTGCTAATAGAAGGCAGTTGGTGAAGCCTTCTTCATTAGTCAAAAGAGTTCAACGAAGAGTGATACTAAGGTTAACGGGCGCCTGCTGCACTCCCCCCAATGGGAACATTCCATCGGATTTGGAAATTACAAAAAGGGGAGCACATTATTGGTTAAAGAAAGGTAAGCAAATGGTACGAAGAATACTTGAAACTGAGGACAGTGTAAAAAAAGTTAATATCAGATCGTATACTGCAGCTGTGGCAAAATGAATGAGACTCATCACGCATGGAGATGAGGACATATCATCCCTATCATTAGGGAGGGACTGAAAATGAGATTTCTTCAGCCTTCGAGTGAACTGATACATTGCCTGACTGGTCATGGCTCGTGCGCTAAGTACCTAAACAAGATAAAAAGGCAGACTCATGATAGATGCGACTGCGTCAATGTGAACACTACAGAGCACACATTGTGGGACTGTGTGCTCTACGAAGATGTAGCGACTAATGATAGTCAGGCATTAAGGACGTTGAAGCCCAGAGCACCACTGAGGAATAAGTCGACCTGGCGCATCTTGGATGATACTGCCGCCACGGTATCCATGAAGGCCAAGGAAGACTTCACAAACACTTAACGGCACAGCAGTAGGCTGGCATCCCGGCTAGAGGAGAGCTCCAGATACTCTACAGAAGGAGGAAAGACAGCTGAGGTCGGCGACCACGGAATGAAATAGTTTTTCAAGAATCTACACTGCACTGGTGCAAGCGGTCATAGAAGTGTGAATTCTGAGAAGTTACAGCGAAACGTGTAATCGCTTCTGAAGTGGAAACGCTGCCTAAGCCCAATGAGTCCAGAAAACGATGGCTTTTGATATGGGTAGTATTAGGCGGATCCAGCAGCGGAAAAAAAACTACACTCATGCTCATAAATTACAGATAATTGCAGAATGTGGTGCCACACAACGTGGCACTACACAAAACTGGCGCTAGTAGCATAGGCACATAGGGAACACACACGACAAGGATCTGTAAGTCCACGGTATTGGTGATAAGTTGAGAAAAGCGTCCCGAAACACATGTGCTACAAAACGCCACTGTTTCCTGCGCATGTACCTCGATATCAATATGCAGTATGATAGCCATGCACACGTACAAAGGCCGCACGACGGGTTGGCATACTCTGGATCATGTGGTCGAGCAGCTGCTGGGGTATAGCCTCCCATTCTTGCACTAGTGCCTGTCAGAGCTCCTGAAGTGTCCTACGGGTTGGAACACGTGCAGCGATACGTCGGCCGAGAGCATCCCAGACCTGCTCGATGAGGTTTAGGTCTCGAAAACAGGCAGGCCACTCCATTCGCCTGATGTCTTTTGTTTCAAGGTACTCCTCCACGATGGCAGCTCGGTGGGGCCCTGCGTTATCATCCATCACGAGGAAGGTGGGACCCACTGTCCCCCTGAAAAGGTGGACATACTGGTGCAAAATGACGTCCCGATACATCTGACCTGTTACAGTTCCTCTGTCAAAGACATGCAGGGGTGTACGTGCACCAATGATACCCACATCATCAAACCACGACCTCAATACAGGTCACTTTCAAGGACATTAAGGAGTTGGTATCTGGTTCCTGGTTCGCGCCAGATGAAAACCCGGCGAGAATCACTGTTCAGACTATACCTGGACTCGTCCGTGAAGATAACCTGGGACCACTGTTTCAATGCCCATGTACTGTGTTCTTGACACCAGGCCTTACGGGCTCTCCTGTGACCAGGGGTGGGTGGAATGCACCTTGCAGGTCTCCGGGCGGATAAACCATGTATGTTCAATCGTCTGTGGACTGTGTGTCTGGAGACAACTGCTTCAGTGGCAAGCGGTAAGGTCCCGAGCAAGGCTACCTGCAGTACTCCATGGCCGTCTGCGGGCACTGATGGTGAGATGTCGGTCTCCTTGTGGTGTTGTACACTGTGGACGCCCCGTACTGCAGCGCCTGGACACTTTTACTGTCTGCTGGAATCGTTGCCATAATCTTGAGATCACACTTTGTGGCACAGTAGGAACCGTGCTACGACCTGCTGTGTTTGAGCAGCCTGCAGTCGCCCTAGTATTCTACCCCTCACAACGTCATCAATTTTCAATACAGAGTCACCATCAGCACCTCTGAAAACGTCTGCACACTTACTCGCTGCACCGTACTCTGACGTGCACCAACACATCTCTGCGTATATGGACTGCTGACAGCGCTACCGTACGACCACCGCAGGTCAAATGCACCGAATGGTCATACCCGAGGTGTTTTAAACCAGCAAACCGCCTACTAGAGCATTGTTTCACCATGCATCATCGTTATCCTTAATTTATGAGCATGAGTGGGTGTGCACCCTAATAAATGGACATAAACAGAACAGAATCTGTAGCAATAGAGCAGTATTAGTAGGTGGGTATTTGGTTAAGGTTTCTTTATTGTAGATTTGCAGTGGTATAGAATAATTGTAGTAGTAGCACTTTTGTAGAATCAGCATATTTTTCAATATTTATAAGTACCACAAACAAATACTTCGGTCTCGTAAACTTTCATACAGCCGGGAGAGCGGTGTACTGACCACAAGCCCCTCCATATGCCCCTCCAGTGACGCCTGTGGGCTGAGGATGACGCAACGGACGGTCGGACTGTACCGTTGGGCCTTCATGGCCTGTTCTGGCAGAGTTTAGTTTAGAAACAAATTTTTAATACATATATCTATTACTATCCACAAAAATGCGACTGTACGGCCTGTATTATCTTTCTAGATAGTAGGCTATAATGTGAGGAATAAATAAATAAATAAATAAAAAATCTCGAAATTTGTCCGTTGGCCGATGTGGATACTGGTAAGATATCAGTCCCGGGAATTCCAACACTTCTGTGTGATGTAATTACAAATTAACAAAATCAGGATTATTTTTCCTTTATTTGTATTGTGGTTTCTTGCTTCTTGACAAATTTCATTATTCTAGGTCAACGGAAGTACCTTGTACGTTTTCACGAGTGAGTTTGCGACTGTCAGAATATGCGGCATTTTTTCACTGAGTTAGAAAAAAAAAATTGACACTGGTTGGGGACCGCAGACCTTAGTATGCGATATCAATTTGAACCTGACACGTCAACCCGTTTCTGAGAAACAAGGATTCTTAACAGTCGGACAGCGAAGTGACCCTATAATATCTACTTTTTTACGTACTGACTGTACGGGACAACAAAAAGAAAAATATTTGTGTCTTACTCGTCTCAGAGTATTTCAAAAAAATTATTCAAATGGCTCTGAGCACTATGCGACTTAACTTCTGAGGTCATCAGTCGCCTAGAACTTAGAACTACTTAAACATAACTAACCTAAGGACATCACACACATCCATACCCGAGGCAGGATTCGAACCTGCGACCGTAGCGGTCGCTCGGTTCCAGACTGTAGCGCCCAGACCGCACAGCCACTCCGGCCGGCTCAGACTATTTCCCTGGAATTATGAATTTCTTCTTGAGGAGAAATAAAGAAAGAAATGTAGAGTGCCCTCCAGCTATCTATCACGGGCCATACGTGCTAAGCAGAGCACTGTTCAACGAACTTTAACATTAGTTGTCACTTGGAACTGTGACTTTGAGCGTATTGAGTAACTGTTCACGACGCTCTAGATTCGGAGACACTCACGATCAGTAAAAATGAATATAAGAGTAATTTAAAATATAACAAAGTTATTATTTTATAGCTTTTTGGTCTGTTTCATTAAAATCATTCAATACAAACAAAATATATTATGTATAAAAAAACCCGCTTTGCTTTGCAAATCCTGCTATCGTCAGGTGAAGGAGACACAGTGATCCGTTTGCTAATTTGCAGTCTTCAACAAGACTATTAAAATTTAAAGTATTGTATTCTGTCTGCCTTCACAGCTGAGCACTGAGTGTCTGACTACAAAGCTTAGACACGGGAATTTTCGTTGCTGCCGGCGATTTTTACGTGATTGGAGGACTGAAACGGTGTACACCGAACCATATAAAGCCAACTGAGGATTTCCAAGTAGTCGTTCCAAGATCTGGAAAGCCGACAGTGGCTCAGAGTGCAGTGTGCTGACTCCACGTCCCTCCATACCGCGTCCGAAAGACACCAGTCGTCAGAGGACGACAGGATGGCCGGTCAGAATTGTGAGAGTCTCTGGGTCTGATCGCAGAGTTACTGTATTCTATCATATCAAATGATAAAAGGGGAAAACGGGGTTGAACATCTATCAACGACAGGGTCGCTAGAGACGGAACACAATCTCATGTTGACCTTGCAAAGCAACCATCCTTGCAAGTAAATGGTCTTAGCAGCTGCCCTATTTTGCCAACATCACCTTCAGTTTGAGCACCTTTTCTCCATTATTATGCATCATACTGACATTAGTCGAACTACATACCGTTCTGGGTAAAAGTGAGCTTTTATTTACACGATAATAAGAACTATAACATGTTCGGCTCACTGCTGAAACACTGTCCGAACAGACCTTAAAGACCAAGCGGTACCGACCGGCCAACGTGTCATCCTCAGCCTTTAGGCGTCACCGTATGTGGTACAGAGGGGCATGTGGTCAGCACACTGCTCTCCCACCCGTTGGCAGTTTTTGTGACTAGTGTCGCTACACCTCAGTCAAATAACTCCGCAACTGACTTCAAAGAGCTGAGGCCATGCCGTTTGCCAGCAGCACTCGCAGACCCGGACGGTTACCCATCCTAGTGCTAGCCAAGCCCAACAGCACTTTGCGTCGATGATCTGACAGCAACCTGTCTTACCACTGCGGCAAGGCTGTTTACGTCCCGCTGCTGACAGACGTGGAGAAACGGTAAGAGGGATTCCAAAGAAGACTAAAGAAAACATAACTTTGTCCGAGAAATATATCAAAATTGTGGCAGCTCCTAGATGTCGACCAAGGATCTGGGAAAGCTTTTTTTGTCTATCAGGAGAATTCCGGAACCGGAAATCGTCTCCCACATATTCCCAATAAGGTGTCCTTCTGCCCCATTCTGCAATAACCTGCTTTGCTGATATGTACGGGGATTAAACAAAAGCTGAGAACGTAAAGAAAGGAAAGAATGCAAAGAACGTGAACGAAAGAAACCATTATAAATAAGATTGGATCAAAACACTGGAACGTACGTAACGAATAAATCTTCATTGAACCGCACTAGAACTTTGGTGGAAGAAGTAACACATTTTTTCGGTAGACTGCTAGATAATAGTGTAGATTAATTAAGTAATGGTGCGAAATAAGATTTTTACTGCAGTGTAGTGCATAAATACACTGTCTAGTCAGGTTATGGAACGTACGTAACGAATAAATCTTCATTGAACCGCACTAGAACTTTGGTGGAAGAAGTAACACATTTTTTCGGTAGACTGCTAGATAATAGTGTAGATTAATTAAGTAATGGTGCGAAATAAGATTTTTACTGCAGTGTAGCGCATAAATACACTGTCTAGTCAGGTTATGGAACGTACGTAACGAATAAATCTTCATTGAACCGCACTAGAACTTTGGTGGAAGAAGTAACACATTTTTTCGGTAGACTGCTAGATAATAGTGTAGATTAATTAAGTAATGGTGCGAAATAAGATTTTTACTGCAGTGTAGCGCATAAATACACTGTCTAGTCAGGTTATGGAACGTACGTAACGAATAAATCTTCATTGAACCGCACTAGAACTTTGGTGGAAGAAGTAACACATTTTTTCGGTAGACTGCTAGATAATAGTGTAGATTAATTAAGTAATGGTGCGAAATAAGATTTTTACTGCAGTGTAGCGCATAAATACACTGTCTAGTCAGGTTATGGAACGTACGTAACGAATAAATCTTCATTGAACCGCACTAGAACTTTGGTGGAAGAAGTAACACATTTTTTCGGTAGACTGCTAGATAATAGTGTAGATTAATTAAGTAATGGTGCGAAATAAGATTTTTACTGCAGTGTAGCGCATAAATACACTGTCTAGTCAGGTTATGGAACGTACGTAACGAATAAATCTTCATTGAACCGCACTAGAACTTTGGTGGAAGAAGTAACACATTTTTTCGGTAGACTGCTAGATAATAGTGTAGATTGATCAAGTAATGGTGCGAAATAAGATTTTTACTGCAGTGTAGCGCATAAATACACTGTCTAGTCAGGTTAATGTGTCCACGTGTCAAAAGCCTGAATAACTACATTTTGCAGGACTACCGCTGCAAGGCGCGCAGGAAGAAAGTCAATGAGGCTCCGGAAGATACCGAAAGGGATGCGGAGTCACGCTGATTCCAGTGCTGTGGCCAACTGCGCTATGTTTTTCGGCTGACGATCCATGGCGCCGACAGACGGATCGAGGTGGTCGCACATATTTCCGATTGGGTTTTAATCCAGGGAGCTTATGGTACTCTTCGAGCTACGCACGCGTACTGAGATCTATGTGACACGTTGTCTTGCTGGTAGGTTTATTGTAATGAGGGGAAATAAGCTGTATGTAGGGGTACTTGTGTTGATTCACTTTTCCTCTAGAATAATGAGACGACCCATGGAATGCCACGAGAACATTTCCCGTCTACAATGTTCCCTACTCCGGTCTGGATCCTTGCGATGACAGCTGCAGGGTGTCTGCTTCACGCCGTACTCGCCAACGGCCATCGGTCGTCTGAAAGGATCGCTGCCTCCACTTAGTGGATGTCCAGGTGAGGTACTGGAGTGCTAAATCCAGCCGATGAACGGGAGCCAGCATGAGTGGATGAACGAGACGGCTGCTGCGGTGACTCATTCGCAACAACGTTTGCTGAACTGTCATTGAGGGAACATTGTTGGTAGCCATATGGTTCATCAGGGCGTTCAGTTGTTCAAAAGCTGCACGTCTATTCGCCCGCACACGTTTCCGCAGCTGCGGTTCACCCCTGTCAGGTACTGCCCGTGATGCAACACAGTTGCCTTGGTGGCAGGTTTGGACAGCATCATTTTGCCATGTGCGGTATACTTCAAGCGTGGCGGCAAGCGAACAGTCCACAAACTTAGCCGTTTCGGAAATGTTTGGTCGAAAGCAGATAAATTGCGTCCCTCCCTGACACCCTTTATATACTTTCCGCTGCTAATAGAGCCACTCGCCGTCTGTGAGTGTTTATTGTACGTTGACGTCTAACATAGGTAGTGGTCAGCTTAATGTTTAAACAGCACTGACATATGGTATGTATTTATAGCATAATAAAATTAGTTGAAATGGAAAAATAACAGAGCCAACCGGTTACAAATAATTGTTTAATACATTGACATATGTTTAGACACCTGTAAGGGTGTCTTTATCAGATTGATACTGTTCCTTGCAAGGTGTACTTACCAAAGGGGGGAAATTTTTCAATTTTTAATCTTTGACTTAAGCATTCCTGCTCTAAAATTTGGATGTTCTCGTCTCCCAAAGTTCATTCTAATGAAGAGGTGTCGAAATCTGGGTCCATGTACTAAACAATTATTGAAACCGGTTATCTGTGTTGTTTCTCGATGGAAACTTATATATGGTTGCTGTAAGACAGCCATGTTCAAAACTGTAAAATTAGTTGAGGCACAAATGCCATTTATTTAAATTAATGAGCTGTGTATGTTAAATATGTCATTTCTCCTGGAACTTCTTTCTGCGTGTTGTAGCATTTATTAACCAGAAAGATGCTCGTCAAAAATGGCAGCTAGACAGGTTTTTAAACTTGTTAATGTAATTACATCCGGTCTAGACAGCTGACGAGACGAGTGACAGCGAGGAATAATAGGTTACTGGTGTTACAGGTGTGAAATTACTTTCTTTTTTTTCAGCTGCGACTCCGGTTCTGGTTGTCCTTGTTGATGTTATCCGCGTTCATACGCAGTTGTGGTTCCTTTGGAAATGCAGTCATCACACGCGCACAGCGGACATGTTTCCCTGACGGTGGTCGAAAGTGTGTAAGGACAGGACGGCAAGGAGCCTGAAATACACTGCCTAACTACAACAGTGAAAGATCCAGAAGACATGGTCGGATGTCACTTCTTACACAACACTATCGGTGGGTATGTAACTGATTAGAATTGTAATTCTCCATGACATGTAGAATGGCCACCAGAGCGCATTAACGTTGTCCGTTTCTAGTGTTACCATCAGGCCTGCTGTGGTATAAGGGCTGTTATCACTGTGAAGAACACGAAAATCACGCGAACTCATATGAGACGACGTTATGAGCACCAAATAGTGTTTTAAAGGGGCCCCATTGTGGACCTCCGTTAGGCCAGCAGGCTGAATCGTGCAATATCCAGATCTGTGGGGCATCCGGATGTGACAGTGGTCCGTTGATGAACTGGACTGGGACGTAAGGGTAGGTACACCCGTCGTTAAAGATCTTGTTGACCATATCTGATCACCACACTGAGGATCGCCGTATTGTGCACCAAGCACGTAGTAACCTGAAACTTCCCGCAGATTAAAACTGTGTGCTTGGCCGAGACTCGAACTCTGGATCTCGGGGCAAAGTCCTGAGTTCGAGTCTAGGTCCGGCACACAGTTTTAATCTGCCAGGAAGTTTAATATGAGTGCACACTCCGCTGCAGAGGGAAAATCTCATTCTGGAAACATAGTAACCCATTCACATCTACCCCTGCCACTCCACAGCGAGTAATGTACTGGCTGCATCAGTCTTCGTCATCCCGCACGGCTGACCGGAAATTTCGAAATTTCTGGTAAGGTCTTATGGGAGCAAACTGCTGAGGTCATCGGTCCAAAACTTACACAGAACTTTAACTTACGCTAAGGACGACACACACATCCATGCCTGAAGTAGGACTGACGGGAGACTATCAGTAGATAGACTAGGGAATTACTGTCCCATGAGTAGACTGCCGTCAGCACAGCAACACAAGCGGCTGCCTCTAGAGTAGTGCTGTGACTAGAAGTATAAACTATTGATAAACTGCATCGAACAGGGTTTAGGGATGAATCGCGGTTCTGGATTACGTAGGATGACCGCTGTCGGTGAGTAGGGAGGCGACCTGGGCAGAGGTCCGGTTCTCTTCATATTTTGGAGAGTCACAGAGGTTTCATTGGTTAGTTGGTTGGTTTGGGGAAGGAGACCAGACAGCGTGGTCATCGGTCTCATCAGATTAGGGAAGGATTTGGAAGGAAGTCGGCCGTGCCCTTTCAGAGGAACCATCCCGGCATTTGCCTGGAGCGATTTAGGGAAATCACGGAAAACCTAAATCAGGATGGCCGGACGCGGGATTGAACCGTCGTCCTCCCGAATGCGAGTCCAGTGTCTAACCACTGCGCCACCCCGCTCGGTAGGTTTCATTGCTCGCGGTGCCTTTGTGTACAACTGTACATGCATACATACTCCGGAAGTCTTCTTATGCATTTTGGAGAATACCTTCCACCAGTACTAGTCATTTCATTTCCTATTCCCTTCGCAAATGGATCGAGGGAGAAAAGACTTGCTCTATGCCTTATCCGTAATTTGTCTGCTTATTTTATTTTGCGTTCGCGGTCTTCACGACTGCGCGTTGGGGGTAGCACAATGTTTCTGCAGTCAGCTGCAAATGCCGGTTCTCTATATTTTGTCTGTAATATTGCTCGAAAACAACGTCGTCTTCCCAACAGGGATTTCCATTCGCTTTTACGAAGGATCTCTGTAAAACCCACTCGCGTGCTGATCGAACCTACCATTATCAAATCTAGCAGCACGCCACTGAATTACTTCCTTTAATCTGACGTGTTGGTGACCATAATACTTGAGCAGTAGTGGAGAGTGAGCAGCACTTGTGTTCTCGTATAACTTCAGGTCATGGCTTATAGTGACTGACTTAATTCTGACGAAGCGACAGTACCTTTCGGACGTCCTGAGTCCTCATGTCTTATCTCTCATGGGATGAGATCGCTGTGCCATTTTTCCAGAGGAAAATACTCGTCCACACATGGCACATTACTCTACGAACCGTCTGCGTGATGCTAAAGCACTCCTGTGGCTGGCACGATCCCCAGATCAGTCCCCGATACGACGTGTATGGGACCAGCTCTTAATGTCAACTCCGTGTCAGTGGCAGTATACAGGATGTAATGTACGACTTACAGCAGTTGTGCGCCAGCTAGACTCAGGACACGATATTACGGCGTTATGACACCGTCCCCAAACGAATAAGTGCATGCAGCAAGCCAGAGAGGGTAGTATGCCATACTGTTAAATGGGCTCGTGCTACCAATTACTTTGTGAATTTCATTCGATTTTTTAATCACTGAAATAACATCACAGACCCTTCAACCCGTGAAGATTCATTTCCTTTGCACTTCCCTTATTGTCAGGTCGTGTGTAATACACAGGGTGTCACACGAGCAATGGTCAGTATTGCTATCGGGTGTGACGTTATTGATTTGGGATATGACAGGAACGAACACTTGAAGCAAAATATTTCATACGGACATATGCCCCATTCCGAATGGTTTCCGAGCAAGAACCTATTGTTTTCATGTACACTGTTATTTGTTTTCTGTATTATTCAGTATATTGTCTTTATTTACAACGCACCACGATAGTGTAGAGGAACCAGAGACAGACACTTTGGTATGGGGCGCGTGTGGTCTGTCAAGTCCGGAAATTACCTCAAACTGACCTACAAAAATTTCACTATGTGATCAAAAGTAACTGGACACCACCAAAATCATACGTTTTTCATATTAAGTGCATTATGCTGCCACTTACTGCCAAGTACTCCATATCAGCGACCTCAGTAATCATTAGACATCGTGAGAGAGCAGAATGGGGCGCTGCGCGGAACTCACGGACTTCGAACGTGGTCAGGTGATTTGGTGTCACTTGTGTCATACGTCTGTACGCGAGATTTCCACACTCCTACGTCAACTGTTTCCGATGTGATAGTCAAGTGGAAACGTGAAGGGACACGTACAACACAAAAGCGTACAGGCTGACCTCGTCTGTTGACTGACAGAGACCGCTGACAGTTGAAGACGGTCGTAATGTGTAATAGGCACACATCTATCCAGACCATCACACAGGAATTCCAAACTGCATCAGGATCCACTGCAAGTACTGTAACAGTTAAGCGGGAGGTGAGAAAACTTGGATTTCATGGTCGAGCAGCTGCTCATAAGCCACACACCACGTCTATAATGCCAAACGACGTCTCGCTTGGTGTAAGGAGCGTAAACATTGGACGATTGAATAGTGGAAAAACGTTGTGTGGAGTGGCGAATCACGGTACACAATGTGGCGATCCGATGGCAGGGTGTGGGTACGTTGAATGCTCCGTGAACGTCATCTGCCAGCGTGTCTAGCTGCAACAGTAAAATTCGGAGGCGGTGGTATTAGGCTGTGGTCGTCTTTTTAATGGCGGGGGCTTGCAACCTTTGTTGTTTTGCTTGGCACTATCACAGCACAGGCCTACAAAAATTCAGTGATGGAGATTGCATCTTTCAGCAGGATCGAGCCCCTGTTCATAATGCACGGCCTGTGGCGGAGTGGTTACACGACAATAACATCCCTGTAATGGACTGGCCTGCACGAAATCCTGACCTCAATCATATAGAACACCTTTGGGATGCCAGGCCTCACCGACCGACATCGATACCTGTCCTCAATGCAGCACTCCGTGAAGAATGAGCTGCCATTCCCCAAGAAACCTGATTAAACGTATACCTGCGAGAATGGAAGCTGTCATCAAGGCTAAGGGTGGGCCAACACCATACTGAATTCCAGCGCCACGAACTTGTAAGTCATTTCAGCCAAGTGTCCGGATACTTTTCATCACAAATACATACGTGTGGCCCGAGATTTTCAGTATTCTCTAGCGTTCTTCAAGCTAGAGAAATAATGAGTAACACCTCTTTTGTAATAAATTTAATGTAGTTTAACTTCTCACTGCGACACGTTTCGGTAGAGAGCACGGTTTTACGAGTTATTCAAGAACGTACAAAACTGACGTTAAATGTGTTCTGTCTCAGAAACCATTCGGCAATAGGGAATATGTTCATACGAAATTTTTTCTTCAAATGAGCGGTTCTGTCATATCCCTGAATATTGACCATTCCTCCTCGGGCACCATGAAGAAACAAACTTTTAACTTTCACTGATCGGAGTTACGTTATTTTTTGTTGACAATCACGTTTCCAGGATAATATTACCCATTGGATAACATTAAGATGTAAGCTACCGCTTGTTCTTCATTTTATCATAGGGCTACTGAACTACTTTGGAATGCTATTCAGCGCATTACACGCTTCAGTAAAAGGCTATTAGTCAAACGTGACGAAGTTACTGTTCACTAAATTATAAATATTGCATTTAGAAATGCAGATATTCTAAGTTATAGCTTCTGCTGGTACCTATGGAAATGGAAATGAGCGTTTGGCGCCATTGGCCGGGAGGCCCCTTGCGGGGCAGGTCCGACTGCCTTGGTGCAGGTCTTATTACATTCGACGCCACATTGGGCGACCTGCGCTCCGGATGGGGATGAAATGGTGATGAAGACAGCACGACACCCAGGCCCCGAGCGGAGAAAATCCCCGACCCAGCTGGGAATTAAACCTGGGCCTGTAGGACGGCAATCCGTCACGCTGTGCTGGTACCTATAAGACGTAGTAAGTATACATCTTTCATGATATTAATTTGTAACCAACTTGTCGATACCCGATTACATTTCTGATGTATTAGTTCTATAGTACCCGGCGTGAGAAATATAACTGCTGTAGCCAGCGGTGGCTCGACTGCGAAAGCCAGGGAGCTGGACCCCGTAAGAGGAAAACAAATTCGATGTGCAGCTCAGTCAATGGGGCAGAGAGTCCGAACGCCGCGTAGAGACACGCTCAGGGTGAAGCACAAAATGTGACCAGCGTGAATCTCTGAACAGGTATCACGGAGAACAAGAAGCACAGCACGATGCAGAGGGTAGGTCCAAGTTAGTCGATGTCAGCACAAAACTGAAGGGAGCGGCTAATCGCCGCCTGCAGGTAACCACCTGGGACAGCGGTACTGCCCGTACAATGATCTGCACACGCCATCCATGACATCCATGTGAGCCATATTTTGTTGACGTATACACTGTACTGTGAGCCGCGTGAGCCATAACTGGCTGACATAAAAAGTTGTGTTTAGAGGTCTTGTGAGCCTCATAGGGCTCACAGATAAAGCGGAACATTGCGGGACTGGCACAACGGCTGGTCCGCCGGCATCGGTGGGGCGACCACTCATCCATGGGCGAGTGGGAAAAGGAGGGCTAAAGTAGTACGGTGGAGGGTGGAGTGGGAGCAGCAGCGGGTATGCATATTGCCACAATCGAGAACGTCCTACGGGGAAAACGCCATGACCAGAACCATGGCCCAGCTGGTGCAGAGACGGCGCCATGCGGGTCCAACAGGTCACGGAGTACATTGACGAGTCAGCTGGTTCCGTTCAACATCCATCACGAATAGAGCTGGAAAACCGTAGTAGGCTACCGTAAACAAGCGTAGACTACGGTAGTTTTCCTAGTAGATTTGGTCAGTTAAGGTTGTATCCGCGTTACCTGTGCGTCAGATGTGTTCGTACCTATCGTTTTCTTTACGAATGCAAGCAGTGTCATACCAGATAGCCCTAAAAACCATAAGCAGTAAACCGTCTACAAACTGGCTGAAGATATATAAACGGCCGGCTAGCCTACAGAACGTTACTGTTCTACAGAGTTGTCCTCCTGTCTCTTACTTACAAGCAAACAGTATTTATAGCAAATACTGAAATTGTCAATGTTTAATTCATGTTTTATTCAAAAAATGTTGGTTCGCAAGGTGAAACAGAGAGATGTTGATGTAAAAATAAAGAAAACAAAACAGATTTATCATATAACGCTAGAAAAACTATTTTCCTTCACAAGAAGGTAAAAAAAAGAAAAAAGAACACAAATATAATTATATCAACCATAACTGCAGTGGTTCATCAAACTAATTTAAAACACGTTTCTGTTATTAATAGTTTTCACATTTATCAATGATACAGGAAACGCTTGCCTCTAATCATGATGAAGAACATTCTGTTGAGTACTTTGTACTTGTATCAAACTAAATGCTTTGGTTATATAAGAGTGCAGAAGTTACACTATCAGTTCATTTTTATTCCTTAGAAAATGCAATTTATATTCTGCATGGATATGAAATACACAATGGACTAATACTGAATGATGAGTGGTTCTAATTATTTGGAAAACAACCAAACAAACAAAGAGTAAAGAGGAGTCTTGGGCTCTTATTCATTGATTTATGTTGGTTTCCCTACCAATGCTTCAAATATAGCCAATAATCCTACCATTTAGTACATCATTTACGTAGTACACAGAATCAACATTTGGTAGACCGCCAACGAGCCCAATGGCAGCCCCGCCAGGAAAACACAGCAGGCCACGACAGACTGAGGCATGTGACTCGGAGTACAACAAATGCAAGAGATCGTAGAGCTACTGAAAACATTCCATCGGACAGCACCCAATATCCAGCGTCCCCCAGTAAGTGGCTGGAAAACAAGGCAGCTCATCAGAATGAAATTTTCATACTGCAGCGGAGTGTGCACTGATATGAAACTTCCTGGCAGATTAACGCTATGGGCCGGGCCGAGACTCTAACTCGGAACCTTTGCCTTTCGTGAGAAAGTGCTCTAACAAACGGGTCTTTTCAATAACTTAGAACAAGGGTGGAATAATAAAATTAGTGGCCTGTGGTCAGTGAAGAGTAGGAACTCCTTTGCATACAGAAAAATATGAAACGTTTTAATGTCAAAAATAATGGCTGAATGCCTCCTTTCCCGTCTGTAAATAGTTATATTGTACCACTGAAAATATCTTCCACGCTTAAACAAAAGGCTGCTTGAAGTCACCTAGGTTCCAATGTTACAGGACCGCACCCATACCATGCTGGACACTTCGGTGGCTATGGTTAATTCTTTTAAAAACTAAACTCCTCCCGAACAGGCCATGAAGGCCCAACGGTACTGACGGGTCGCCGTGTCATCCTCAGCCCATAGGCGTCACTGGATGCGGATATGGAGGGGCTTGTGGTCAGCACACCGCCCTCCCTGCCGTATGTCAGTTTCCCAGACTGGAGCCGCTAGTTCTCCATCAAGTCGCTCCTCAGTTTGCCTCGCAAGGCCTGAGTGCATCCCGCTTGCCAGCAGCACTCGGCAGACCCGATGGTCACCCATCCAAGTGGTAGCCCAGCCCGACAGCGCTTAACTTCGGTGGTCCGACGGTAATCGATATTACCACTGCGGCAAGGCCGTTGGCATGGTTAATGCTTTATCCACTGTACAATAAACCAAATAGGGAGCTTGGAAAAACAATGCTTGAGGGGCTGAAAAGTCCGTTGACAGTCTACAGGCCACACGATTTTGAAGCTCTTTTGATGATGCCAGTTAAGGGGATGGCAAACGTGTGATTCCTGGGGAATGAAGTATAACAAGAAATTTAGCTCAGAAGGGGTTGTAGCTTCTTCAGGTTCTTGGCGCCAGCAGGTTGACGATGGCATTTACGTGCTCATCGTTATGGACAAGACTATCTTTTCGGTGCACATTTCCAAAAAAAATTAACCTTTGGGAAAAAACTATCGTTATACATCGGAAAAACTACATTTTACGATTTGAAACGATTGCTATTTTCCAGAAAGCGTCGGAAAACCGCCTGAAGATGTCGCAGATACACTCCTGGAAATGGAAAAAAGAACACATTGACACCGGTGTGTCAGACCCACCATACTTGCTCCGGACACTGCGAGAGGGCTGTACAAGCAATGATCACACCCACGGCACAGCGGACACACCAGGAACCGCGGTGTTGGCCGTCGAATGGCGCTAGCTGCGCAGCATTTGTGCACCGCCGCCGTCAGTGTCAGCCAGTTTGCCGTGGCATACGGAGCTCCATCGCAGTCTTTAACACTGGTAGCATGCCGCGACAGCGTGGACGTGAACCGTATGTGCAGTTGACGGACTTTGAGCGAGGGCGTATAGTGGGCATGCGGGAGGCCGGGTGGACGTACCGCCGAATTGCTCAACACGTGGGGCGTGAGGTCTCCACAGTACATCGATGTTGTCGCCAGTGGTCGGCGGAAGGTGGACGTGCCCGTCGACCTGGGACCGGACCGCAGCGACGCACGGATGCACGCCAAGACCGTAGGATCCTACGCAGTGCCGTAGGGGACCGCACCGCCACTTTCCAGCAAATTAGGGACACTGTTGCTCCTGGGGTATCGGCGAGGACCATTCGCAACCGTCTCCATGAAGCTGGGCTACGGTCCCGCACACCGTTAGGCCGTCTTCCGCTCACGCCCCAACATCGTGCAGCCCGCCTCCAGTGATGTCGCCACAGGCGTGAATGGAGGGACGAATGGAGACGTGTCGTCTTCAGCGATGAGAGTCGCTTCTGCCTTGGTGCCAATGATGGTCGTATGCGTGTTTGGCGCCGTGCAGGTGAGCGCCACAATCAGGACTGCATACGACCGAGGCACACAGGGCCAACACCCGGCATCATGGTGTGGGGAGCGATCTCCTACACTGGCCGTACACCACTGGTGATCGTCGAGGGGACACTGAATAGTGCACGGTACATCCAAACCGTCATCGAACCCATCGTTCTACCATTCCTAGACCGGCAAGGGAACTTGCTGTTCCAACAGGACAATGCACGTCCGCATGTATCCCGTGCCACCCAACGTGTTCTAGAAAGTGTAAGTCAACTACCCTGGCCAGCAAGATCTCCGGATCTGTCCCCCATTGAGCATGTTTGGGACTGGATGAAGCGTCGTCTCACGCGGTCTGCACGTCCAGCACGAACGCTGGTCCAACTGAGGCGCCAGGTGGAAATGGCATGGCAAGCCGTTCCACAGGACTACATCCAGCATCTCTACGATCGTCTCCATGGGAGAATAGCAGCCTGCATTGCTGCGAAAGGTGGATATACACTGTACTAGTGCCGACATTGTGCATGCTCTGTTGCCTGTGTCTATGTGCCTGTGGTTCTGTCAGTGTGATCATGTGATGTATCTGACCCCAGGAATGTGTCAATAAAGTTTTCCCTTCTTGGGACAATGAATTCACGGTGTTCTTATTTCAATTTCCAGGAGTGTATTCCTCACACTGGAAAATTATGACCCGGATGTCACAGAAGTCAACAGCGAGTGTACTAAATCAAATGCTTCAAATATTCATAAGACAGATCAAGTTCCAGTGGGCAACAATGAAACCATTAAGTCTTAAAGGGGGCGTTGAGCACTAAGAAACGTTAAGAAGTGGCAACTGCAGATATACGTCACGTAAGTTGATGGGAGACAAATACTGCCTCCCGTCCACCCTCCCTCCCCCCCCCCCCCCCCCCCGCGCCCCGCCACCGACAAATTTGCCAAAATTTTTCCATTTGCCAAAATTTTTCCTAGGAGCAGTGTGTGATACGAGTCGATGTCGTGTGTATGATTTAAATCGCTGCAAAGGCGCAAGGCAAAATTTGTTGGCAGCTGAATCATCGACAAAGGCGTGGCCCAGCGACTAGACGAAACAGAAGCAACAACGCCGAATTCCTTGTAACTCGGCCTTGGCCTTGTCGCACGTGGCCAAGGTTCAAAATGGCTCTGACCACTGTGGGACTTAACATCTGAGGTCATCAGTCCCCTAGAACTTAGAACTACTTAAACCTAACTAACCTAAGGACATCACACACATCCATGTCCGAGGCAGGATTCGAACCATCGACCGTAGCGGTCGCGCGGTTCCAGACTGAAGCGCCTAGAACCGCTCGGTCACACCGGCCGGCCGTACTTGGATACTTGGATACAATTTTGCCCTGCATGCCTAAAATACTGGAGTGCGTCAGAAATTCTAAGACCATGAATCCTAGCCCTGCATTTAAATTGTGTACGCCCTGTATACTATACGGCATACGTAAAAGGTTTAAAACGTGTAGCAGAAGCTGCTTCGTTACGCACAAGTCATCTGGAGAGACTAATTGTTTTTAACAACTGCATCTGCTGTAAAATAATATTAAAAGCTAAACTAGGGCGGAGGGAATACCGCCTCTGACTGGCTGGCACAAACACTCGTTGCTAGATCCAGTCTGGAGACGATATAGCTCGAAAGAGAAACTTGTTCCTGGTTCCTCGTGAGTGGCGGAAAGAGAAGACGTTCTCATCGACAGTCGTGACAGGTTGAGGACAGTGGTCCACGGCAGTGGCCACATTGCCTTGTTCCATTGGCGATGGGTTTCCCTGTCCTTTATCAGTTTGTGACCTAGCTGTTTAGGCACACAACTAGCATCAGAATTTTATTAGTGTTTTCTACAAGCAAAAAATCAAATATGTGCTACAAACTGGAAGCATTTATTGTAATAACATACCGTGTTGTCGTGACAGAGCTTTGTTTTTTTTCAGAGTTGGAAACCTGGCGACGACCTTGGTGCTTTTATTCATGCTGATGTTGCCGAGTATGCTATATGCAGAGTTTTGGGTTCATCCGCCGGGAATAGAGGTTAGTTACAGTTAGTTACAGTTGTGCTTGTGCATTACAGTCCTGTTTTAGGACTGCTGGATTCCGCATGTTATGGCATCTGCGCTCACTAGCACAACACAATAACGGTATTCCAGTTTCTAGATTCTACGCGCGACTTACGCCAACTTTACACCATTTTTGATTCTCCAGGGGAAAGTTATGAGGTTGAGAGAAGAAGAGGCTGAGATTTTTTTAAATGCTGTAGGACATAAGACTTGAAAGGTCTCTGTTGGATTCCTCTCATGTTAATTTCTTAAATCTGTTGTCATTTACGGTATAAATTCCTCTTCTAAATTTACTGTGGTGTTTCTGACTATCTGGGAGGAGACCGAGCAGTGAAACGTGTTACTTTTACACATAAACAAGAACGATCTGTCACACTACTACACTTTAAAACACAGTTTATATGTATTTCATGTCACACAGTCTTATACGGAACCTACATCCGCTTTCTTTTATATACTGTATATGATAAGATACTGTCATCCCCCTTCCCTTCTGTGTGAAAGAATGAATGAGCAAATGTATTTCTAGTTGCATGCTTGATGGTAGCAGACAAGCCTGTCTGCTAGAGAACAGTAGGACGAACGTCGGAACAGGTAGCTACGCTTTCTAGAAGCAAAGAGGTTTCTATTCTTAGTATGGTCCTGTCCGTCCCTTGTCATGTTGGTATAGGAAGCTGCCCCTCTGGTCACTTCCGTTTGTATTTGTGAGGCACCCCTCAAGAGGGACCCACGGCAGTCTGTCCGCGGCGAGCGTCTGAAGTGGTAAGATCTCCGGCTAAGCGCGTGTCTGCTAAGTCCGTAGGACAATGGATTTCTTAAGTTCAGCCTAACTGAAAATTTAATCACCTTTATTTCAGGTTTAGCTCTAAAATATCTAATGTTATCTTAAATTGCAAGGCAGTGTAATTCGAGTGTGAAGTTCAGAATATCTTCCGGTAGTTGCTTTGTCACTACTTTGTGAGTAAAGTGGAACCACGTGTTGATCAGTAACTCTAACTAAGATCATCAATCTTAAATGCGAATTTGCGTGAGATTATAACGTCTGGTCTCGACAATATTTTTCAATATAGCAACTTTTCTTTATGTTCAACCCACGTGGGGTGTACTTTGTGAGACCAGTACCACGTGCTTATACAATTGTTTGACCCATCAGGTTAATAGTAAGACGATAGTAACCAGTTCGAGGTTTTTCTTTTCTAAATTGCATTTCGATGTAATTTGTTTTAACTATCAAAATTATTGTGGAGTTACACACTTTGTGTAAACCAAGTTGACCACGTGAAGCATGTGGTGTAAGCATCAAAGTAGACCTCAGCTCTTCTTTTCGGGAAGATTTCACAGGGAGTTAGTATGAATTTAGTGTAGCAGTGTGTGGTAATTTCATGACGGACAGGATTACGCTACGAACGTAACTTCTTTGGGTGAAAATTGAATTGGCTGGTTGTGGTTAATTTCCTCTTGCATATGTTTCAACGTTCTTCGTGTGTTATTTTATGAATGCAGTGTTGTATGTAGTCTCCAAATCTTGGCTCCCTATTTGATGTGTTCCATAAGATTACAAACTCACGTTTACACAATCCTAAGTAAGGCACCAGTTTAGTTATGAATCAGGTTTGATATGCTGAAATTTTAACGGAACAATGATCAATGTTAAAATAAATGTCCAAATATAAACTGATTTATTTCTTTTTATTTAAGTTGTCTTTTTATATATATATCACCGGTTATCGTAAGATGAGTACTAAAAGATTATAATTAATGTTAGTCTGGTTGGGAATTTGGTAAGCTAGACTGGATACCTGGTGAAACAGTTGCGCGGTAATGCAAGGTTAACTTCCTCAGAAAGCTCACAGCTTTTAACCCACTTTTATGGGCTTGAATATCAGCACCGCTTTCAGAACAAATTAATGCAACAACCTGACACATGGCGACCCTGTTCTGTGATTCCGCTAGACTCTGGAATCTCTGAAACGCTAGATTGCGAGCGTTGTATAATCTTAATTTTTTTACCTGCAGCGCTCAAATAACTTCTGCATTGTTTCTGAGCAGACTTTCAAAAGATTCACGGCATTGTTGAGCGGCGTTGTGTTGTTTGTCTTGTTTTGTTTTCTATATTTGTGTGTTTTATGTGTGTGTGTGTATTTTTTCGCTTGTAAATTGCACTGACTTCGATCAAAGACATAAATTTGTTTTGCATGTGAAAAAGTGCGTACTAGGTTGGGTACCTTTCGTGTGACTGTCGTGATTTTTGGAGGATACGTTTATTCTGATTAGTGTGTTGCGTACCGGGCATAAATTGAACTAATGCAGACACGTAACCAAGCTAAAAGAAGGCGGTCCAACAACTTAAGCAACATGGACCAAGGGGATAATTTGATTTCGAATATTAATGTGTCAGACAGTTCCGAAAATTGCAATAGGGAATACTTCAGATGAAATGCAAAACAGGACGAACGGGCTCACATCAGAGCCAGAAATTAATTTGCCTCCAACTAACCAAACTGATTTGACAGAACTCATGAAAGCCTTATTGCAACAAAATAAAGAAACCGCAGAGAAATCTGAAAAATCGATCCGAGAGCTAGGCGATCAAATGATGCAAAAATCTCAAAAATCGATCCGAGAGCTAGGCGAACAAATGACGCAGAAATCTGAAAAATCGATCCGCAAGCTAGGCGAACAAATAGACGAAAAACTAATCCAGCAGACAAATAAAGTCGACAAGACTATGCAGAGAGTGTCCGATGATATCTCACAAAGAATAAACAATCTGGCAAGTGAAATAAAAAGTGATATTATGAAAGAATTAGGCCGTACATTTGAACAAATCGATGATCGTCTGCAAGCCTTAGAACAGGGCAAGCGGAGGCGCGATGCGGAATCGAAAGAGAGCGAGGAACAGCTACTTAGGAATTTGCAAGTGCTGAGAAAAGAATGCCAAAGGGAACGCCAGAAGGCACTCTCCAAGGTTCAGGAGGCGGAAACGCATTGTCCCGCGTCCGTTAGCAACACAGTAGTGGACAACAGCAAGTAGAACAATTGAAGCAGACTGGGGCGGAGGACAACAGACAAATACGTGATAAGATTGCGGCATTAGCGGACATCGTAGGCACGATTGAGGTGACGGAGAGCGATAACAATACTACACCGGCAGCAGTCGCAGAGACCGAAGAAGTGCGAATTACAAGAACGTGAGGCGCATCTGGAAAGCCGCATGGGGTGTGATTCCGAACTCGCCAATAGCACTAAAACTAGCCATACGAACAGTGCAGAGAGGGACTCCGGCCACGAGGGAGATTTTGATGACAGGGAAGAATGTATTTTGAGGGGCAGACATGAGAAAAATAGAAACATTCAAGGGCCCCGCCGGGAGGAAATGTGGGGATTTGATTTCAAACATTTCCTTACGGTGAGAAACTTTGAGATATTTCGAAATTCGCAAAAAGGAATACATCCACGAGCATGGCTCGAGCAATTTGAGTTCTGTCTTCCCCCCGACTGGGCAAGTTCACATAAGATAGAATATATGTGTGGCTATTTGGACGGCGAACCGGCAATTCGCATGAGGTCGGCAGCGCGTCACTGCAACTCCACTCGGGAGTTTCGACAAGCCTTTCTGTCCGCCTATTGGTCGGAAGCGGCACAAGATAGGGTCAAACATGGCATAATTATGCTGCCAAATTTGAACCAGTCTGGTTTCAGCAGCACAGCGCGCCTATTCGACCACATGCTGCAGGCAAATCAATTTCTATACGACCCATACGGGCCTGCGGAACTAATTAGGATATGCATCACCAAATTGCCGATGGACTTGCGCCACGTCATTCTTGCGGGACGATGCAAAGAGGACGTGGAAACGTTTAAGACACTTCTCCAAGAGTTGGAATATAACACAGCAGAATGCCCGCCTAATCAGGCACAAAGTTATTACGGGGCATAGCAGCGCGATCGCAGTCGTGGCCATAGTGCTAATCAATGGCGTGACTGGTCGTCGCGACGCGAACAGAACAATAATCGGGACCGGCCGTATAGAAACTGGGGTAACAGTCGCGAACACAGATGGAACAACGGAAATGATCGAGGACGTGGACAGGATCGTGAACGCAACAGGTACGGCAACCACAATCGATACTACGGTGAACACTGTGGGAATAGGATTGTAGGCGGAGCACCACATGATGTTGATATTCGGCCGGCTAACCCAAGACATAACCCAGCAAATGGAAATGAACAAAACCGGCAATGACAAATGATCAGTGCAGAAGGCGCCCAAACGGAACAAATGAGTGACATGGCAAATGAGTACATAGGGTGTATAGAGAGGAGAATAAATTGATTGGTTTACATTTGTGACATATGCATTTTGAATAATATGTTGGTAAAAATAATGATAAAGATGTTTCTATGTGATTGATTGAAGTGATGTTTTCAGTTTTTTTTATTTCCTTGTGCAATTAGGATTTAGGTTGGTTCAAATGTGAAGATAAAAAGTTTATTTGTGAACGAGTGAAATGCTGTTTATGGTTTTTTTGTGTAAATTGAATAGAGTCGCTCCTGAGAGGAGCAAGATCTGTGTCTAATTAATGCAAAACTCAGGGGAATATCCGATCTGTGGGTATTATGGTCTGGCAAACCCAGGTCCCCAGCTGTTAGTAGCCTTGTTTCCGATTTTCTGCTTTCATTGCTACTATCTATCTATTACTATTCTATATCTGTCAGTATAAATGGGGATCTCTTACTATAGTATGCGTGCTGTATGAATGTTTTAAGATAGGAGAACTCTGAGAAAGGAATGAGTAAGTTTGGAATCTTGAAAACAGGATGCTATAATGCGATTGTTTAACAAATGGCTTCCCAATATATGCTAATATGTTAATATTGATGATATATGTCTTTTTTGTTATTTATAGCTGAGTACGTAAAGTGCTGTCTGTGGATTTCGTAGGTAGATTGATTCCCTTCAAGGTGAAAAAAGAGTTGTGGTTTGTGTAATTTACGTGGCCCTGAAATAGTATTATGGCAGTCAAATGACGAGCAGTTTTCCAGCAAATGGAGAATGGAACGCTAATATGGATCCTTTTTGTAGTCTTGACTGATGTTGAGCCAGAGCCTGAATAATTATTCTGCTTTAATACTTGTCCTAGAAAAGTGACGTTTATGTGTTTCGCTGCTGCTGTGAGCATTACAGCTTACTGTTTTCGCTGGTGCGTGATGCGATGCAGCCTATATGAGTTGAACTGAAGAAATGTCCCTCTTGAAGGTAGAGGAAGATTAAATAATTTAGATTATGGGACCGAAGGAAAGCTTGGTTTAAGAATAGAGGAGACCACAATTTTGCCATTCATGAGAAATGAATCCAGAATAACCACCACAGGCGAAATAACTGATTTGGAAGCGAAAGGTAACTTAAAGAAGGAACAAAATTGGAGCAAAATGGGTAAGAAAATCTAGTATATCCTGTATGACGAAAATATTTTTACCCTTCTCAGAGTCATCTGTCTGGTTAATTCTTGTGATAACGTAATTTGAGATGAAAGTGTCTTACTGTTTTATGTATAAACAGATGATTATGATTAATGTATAATTGCGAGTCTCTTTTCAGGTGTGTGAACTGGTACAAATGTTTTGACGTGCAAATAACCATTGTTCTTTTTACTATGTATGTTTAAGGAACGTTTCTCCATATTTATCTTGTGACAAGACGTATGCCCCGAGCGTCAAGAAGAGGACGAATTAGAACAATGTTGCAGTGGTATATACACTGTGTTGAAGTAGCATTGAAGTAGCTTGTTGGATTAACTAGTAGTGGAGTGAAGTAGAATTTTGAGTAATACATGTTTATGGGTAGTTAGTTTGTAGTATAGACAACAGGTGTGCATGTGTGTGTGTAAATAACATGTGAACCCTATGCTGTCCTGACCTATACTTCCACAAGGCATAATCCTATTCATTTTAGTGAATTAATAGGTAGCGTTTGAATTGTTTAAATTTGAAGCATACCACATTAGTGATGTGGATTTAGATATTATATTGTCAGTTCATTTAATTTTTATTTTTATACTGTCAAGTCATTTCACTTTAATTTTTTTATATTGTCAAGTCATTTAACTTTTATTTTTATATTGTCGTTTCATCTAACTTTTTTTATTAAAAAAATTAAGTCTCACTTTTGTTCTTAAAAATTTTGAAAGGCAATACTAAGTGGTATTATGTATGACATTTTGTAATCACATAACTATGATGAACAATTTCTGTGAATGCAGTTGAGAACGTGAAAACGAACCAGCTAAACTCTTACGAGACAGTGGGAGCAGCGAGGAGGAGGACTAGATGTTAACAGGTGGGTTTCCCAGCAGGGCACACTATCAGCCGGGCCACTTCTGGAGCACGCTCGCCAACAAAAGAAGGGCTGCGGGGCAAACACTTTCCCTTGCACCCGGAGCTAATGGCCGGCCGCACCAGTGCGACCCTTCGTGGAGGCGATGACCAGAGATGGCTGAGCGGTCCTCCGCGCGGAAATCCACCTGCTGGCAACGCACCACACGCACGCGACCGTGACGAGACGGCCCCGGTGAAACGACAGGAGACAGGGATAAAGGGGCGTGGAGCCTTTTGACAGGTACTGTCCAGAGAAACTTGCAGATGTCAACGACGACTATCAACATTTATTGGCGGAAGTCCACTGTCAAGCGACAGTAAATCATGGTTCGGTGTTCTCTGGTTGCTAAGGATGGCACAAAAAAGAGCCACTAAGTGTCATCCTTGCCCAGGATATGAAACCGGCGAGCCAATTGAGGATAACTCAAGAATTTAACAACACAAGGGGCGTGGAGCCTTTTGGCACATCACGTAATGTCCAGAGAAACTGGCAGACTTCAACGACGCCTATCAACATTTCCTGGCGGATGCCCACTGTCAAGCGACAGTAAATCATAGTTCAATGTTCTCTGGTAGCTAAGGGTGGCACAAAGAAAAGCCATTGTCATCCTTGCCTAGGAATATCAACCTGGCGTGTCAAACGAGGATACTGCACGAATTTGACAAAACAAACATGGAACCAAATCGAGATATACGTGACACGGGCCACCAAGAGAAATTTCATGAGAGGGCAGAGACGGCGGGATTGCACGCAACAGATGGACAAAAATCCCTACTGACAGCTGCAGCGACGAACCCGCCCCCCCCCCCCCCCCTCTTATATTGTGCCGCGGAACAGTGGAACTACTGAGTGTGCCAGTGAACAGTGATTATGCGGTTCTTAGTCCAATGCATATACGTGTGTTCTTTCAGAGAAACTTTGATCGTGTATTTTGCAGGGGTTCGATTTATTGTTTTTTTTTATTAGACTGAATCTTGTATTTTGCAGGTGTTTTATTTATTGGTATTTTTTTAGACGTTGACTACTCTACTTTCAGAGCAGTTTCATTTCTCAATATTTGTTTTTGTGTGATGTATTAGATTTGTGATATTTTGTTTCGTAAAATCATTCCTGTGGCATTGCTTCGTTTATCAGTCAGATAGCTATTCATTCTCATTGGACTGTGATCGATTAGCCTTTGCATGGGGCATATTTATAGTGAGAAACCCCTTAAGGGTAACAATCACATAATTGTAGTTTCAGTATAATGACACAGTGATCATTGTTTGCTAACTAACTGAAATATAGTAGAGTGATTAAATTAGTACCACAAAGTTATTTTAATTCTAAAAATTATTAGTTTTATAAGATATAGAATGTTTTGTAAAACATGTTTTTTTTGTCTTATCATTTTTTTGCTGTTGTGGATTGTGCAATGTAATGTTCTGCTTTATAATACTGATGTTATTTTCATGTTTTTTTTTTAAATTGCTGTGGCACCTTTGCTATTTTCATAAATTTTACTTGTTAATAAGCAGTCATAAATTTTCCTGTGATCAGTTGGCTCTTGCAATGAGCAAATACTGGTGAACTCCATAAGGGTAACAACCAGAAATTGTTTTCATATGAATGACACAGGGACCATCGCTTTTACTTGCTGACCGAATTAGGTCTAGACTATCTTTTAAATAGGTGTCACATTGTTTTTTTCTCTTTGAAATTGGTAGATTCTAAAGATGGTTTGAAATTATTGTGTTTTAGCAAGTACCTGCTGACCTTTTGCCTTTGCATTACATTTCTGGTTTAAGTTGGGTTGAGATGACTGCTTGGGAATGTTCTAGCATGGCCAGAAAATTCCCTGCACAGTCTTTTCCCAGAGCGTTGGGGTTATGAAAGGTCTCTGTTGGATTCCTTTCATGTTAATTTCTTAAATCTGTTGTCATTTACGGCATAAATTCCTCTTCTAAATTTACTGTGGTGTTTCTGACTATCTGGGAGGAGACCGAGCAGTGAAATGTGTTACTTTTACACATAAACAAGAACGATCTGCCACTCTACTACACTTCAAAACACAGTTTATATGTACTTCATGTCACACAGTCTCATACGGAACCTACATCCGCTTTCTTTTATATACTGTATATGATAAGATACTGTCATCCCCCATGCCTTCTGTGTGAAAGAATGAATGAGCAAATGTATTTCTAGCTGCATGCTTGATGATAGCAGACAAGCCTGTCTGCTAGAGAACAGTAGGACCAATGTTGGAACAGGTAGCTACCCTTTCTAGAAGCAAAGAGGTTTCTATTCTTAGTATGGTCCTGTCCGTCCCTTGTCATGTTGGTATAGGAAGCTGCCTCTCTGGTCACTTCCGTTTGTATTTGTGAGGCACCCCTCAGGAGGGACCCACGGCAGTCTGTCCGCGGCGAGCGTCTGAAGTGGTAAGATCTCCGGCTAAGCGCGTGTCTGCTAAGTCCGTAGGACAATGGATTTCTTAAGTTCAGCCTAACTGAAAATTTAATCACCTTTATTTCAGGTTTAGCTCTAAAATATCTAATGTTATCTTAAATTGCAAGGCAGTGTAATTCGAGTGTGAAGTTCAGAATATCTTCCGGTAGTTGCTTTGTCACTACTTTGTGAGTAAAGTGGAACCACGTGTTGATCAGTAACTCTAACTAAGATCATCAATCTTAAATGCGAATTTGCGTGAGATTATAACGTCTGGTCTCGACAATATTTTTCAATATAGCAACTTTTCTTTATGTTCAACCCACGTGGGGTGTACTTTGTGAGACCAGTACCACGTGCTTATACAATTGTTTGACCCATCAGGTTAATAGTAAGACGATAGTAACCAGTTCGAGGTTTTTCTTTTCTAAATTGCATTTCGATGTAATTTGTTTTAACTATCAAAATTATTGTGGAGTTACACACTTTGTGTAAACCAAGTTGACCACGTGAAGCATGTGGTGTAAGCATCAAAGTAGACCTCAGCTCTTCTTTTCGGGAAGATTTCACAGGGAGTTAGTATGAATTTAGTGTAGCAGTGTGTGGTAATTTCATGACGGACAGGATTACGCTACGAACGTAACTTCTTTGGGTGAAAATTGAATTGGCTGGTTGTGGTTAATTTCCTCTTGCATATGTTTCAACGTTCTTCGTGTGTTATTTTATGAATGCAGTGTTGTATGTAGTCTCCAAATCTTGGCTCCCTATTTGATGTGTTCCATAAGATTACAAACTCACGTTTACACAATCCTAAGTAAGGCACCAGTTTAGTTATGAATCAGGTTTGATATGCTGAAATTTTAACGGAACAATGATCAATGTTAAAATAAATGTCCAAATATAAACTGATTTATTTCTTTTTATTTAAGTTGTCCTTTTATACATATATCACCGGTTATCGTAAGATGAGTACTAAAAGATTATAATTAATGTTAGTCTGGTTGGGAATTTGGTAAGCTAGACTGGATACCTGGTGAAACAGTTGCGCAGTAATGCAAGGTTAACTTCCTCAGAAAGCTCACAGCTTTTAACCCACTTTTATGGTCTTGAATATCAGCACTGCTTTCAGAACAAATTAATGCATCAACCTTACAGCCTGTATTCACAGCGCAGGACAATGTGTTACAGAGGCGGGGGAGCGCCAGGAGCGAAGGATTCTGCGAATGTTTTCGTTTCATGGATCAGCACAGGTAGGATACTAGGTAAGTGAGACCTTGTGTTGAATTATTGTGAGAAGATATGTGCTTGACCAAGATTAAGAAGAAACACTGCAAACGTTAACTTTTTCTTTGCAAAAATTGATGTAGAATTCAGGAAGAAGTCTTGAATGTGTGTGTGTGTGTGTGTGTGTGTGTGTGTGAGAGAGAGAGAGAGAGAGAGAGAGAGAGAGAGAGAGAGAGCACATAATTCTTTAAAAAAATTAATAACTCGTGGGTCGTGGAAAAACCGGATGAAAATAGTCCCGAGATTAAAGGTTCAATGAAAGTGCAAAATAAAGAGAAGCTATAAAAAATAGTCGATGTACGATTTCCATATAAAAACCTTGAGCAGGCTCGAGATAGTTGGACGTACGCTGTGCGGATGACAGAAAGCTAAAATGTAGTTATACTAAATAATATTTCACAGCACGCAGAACATTTTTAAATGTATTAATAATGCTTCCCCAAGTCAGAGTATTTCTGTAGCACATTCACGCTCCTTCTCATTCATAAGAACTGTTTGTGGTTGGTTCCCCTTAATATGTTGGATAAGCAGAGAGAATTTTGCTGCAATTAACAGTGACAACAGCTGTGAGATAGGCAACAACCCTATTCTTCTCTAAATGAGTTAGCTATCAAACGGCCTATTGTTAAAGCACAATCTTCCCAAGTATCGTGAGTAGTCCATCAAATCGTTTAGTAGACAAGATACAAACAACGATCTTTTTCTTGACTTTGAATCAGGATGGAGTGTTCGACGATTCAGAGGTTTTCCAAATTACTCTCCGCGACATTTCTCTTCTATAGATATAGAGACGGGTGTGACCCCACGACAGAAAAGCACTGGCCAACAGAAAAGCACCGGAGCACGACAATATCAACTTTAAGCTGTCAAAGGACTTCTAGTAGAAGCCTCCCAAAACGTCGCGCAGATTGAGAACATTCTGTACAACAGGACTTTTCTCAGTACTGGAAGTAAATCATCATAATCCTAGTGCTAAATCCAGGGAAGAACCGGGCGAATCCTAATAAGTAACGGCCGATCAGTCTTCTCTCGACACTGAACAAGGTTTTAGAAAGGATTCTCCTAATATTTGGTTCACACACAGGTGGGAGGCTCTCAGATACAACGACAATAGGTGGTCAACCTCGTTAAGGATTGGCGACAAGGATTTTGTAAATAATTTTTCGACCCGTAGCAAAGAACCAGGCAAAATTTCTGTCAAGCTTTTGCCATGTTGGTTCATGTGAGGTTCTGAAGATGCACACTCCAGAAAGTCTGCTAGTTAAGAACGTAGCTGGCGGTAACACTCTTAGGGTACATATTAGTCAGGTTAAAGTGATGTTTGTGAGTCCAGCCAAGGCAAAAAAGAAAAGGGTGAGGTGATCCATTAAAATCAGTAATCCTCCCCCCCCCCCCCCCCCCAGGTTTGACTTTCAGGAGGGGATGATTGATACCAGAGATGCTGTTAACTCGCTGTATCAAGAAGACCACTACTTTTACAGAATAAGAAAATTTACATTGAGGGTTACCGATCAGCATCGAAATTCAAACTAAGTGCAAAAGAAATGGATCACATCAAAAGATACGTCAAACTGATTTCTTAGTGAATAAAAGAGGGTTTATGTCTAATACGATGACGAATGGTAATCGAATGCATGCATATCCCTATCCACGAAGGCACATTTCCAAATCCATCCACAAATAACTAAGTTCCGTATTAAGTTAGAATGGCAACGAAAAGAAAAAGATTTATTGCAGGTAACCGTGACATGTACCACACGCGTGTTCTTGATTGATGGCTTACAAGAATGCAACCCACTACATTTCTGATGCGTTGCTTGCGCCAAAAGCATACAGCAATATTACCAACAGATCTGCAGCTTCGTGAATTGAATACCGCAACCGACGACGAAGTAGCTAAGGATAACAAAGCCTGACACAAGAGCCAATGAATAACATCAAGACAAGGTTCAAAGCTTCTCACTGCAAGCGTCTCATGTTCGCCGTAGACCAAAGACACTAGAAATATGCATATGCGTCCAGCTAGCCGCGGGTTGAAAGAGCTGCGCATGGCAGCGCACCATCGATAGCGGCGTATAAACGTGTGTGCTTCTTTGGATAAGACAAACGAGCGTCATGTTTATATATAAATTAAACGAATCGAAGCGAGAAACAGACACGTTTCGGATTCTTCATTTAAGAACTACAGACGGAAGGTGCACTAGTGTTCTGTATCAGATTTCACCTGTGATCAAATCTCAGTATCAAACTAAGTGATATCAAGTGATATCATGTTGAGAGAGAGAAATACTAGCAATGAGGAGCGACAGTGGGGCGTCATGGCGTGTTACCTAACCTGTAGGCCATAGGATCAAGCTGTATTATACAGACGCTTGTCTTCCGATTGCGTGAATCACACATATTATTTTCGTCTCAAGAATGATCAATTTTCAGTAGCTCTCACTACTTTTTTTGAGCGCGTGCGGTGTGAGAGATTTTCGCCGATACAGTTCCCACCGTGCGGTGCGATATAAGAAAATGGCGCCTACCCTGACAGTATGCACCATTTTCTTATATCACCGCCGTTCCTACAAGAAGTGAAATCCGTCTTACAAGCGAGTTCTGAAGAAGCTCTCCAAATCTGATAGTTTGCTGTTACCTGGCTGGTCCTAACTGCTACCTGTCCCCCAGGAATATACTCTTGCGCTTCTCAGGCACTTTCCAGAACAAAGGAGTCTTTCTGGGTCTCTCTGCCACTGCTTCTTGGTGACCAACAATAACTGTATTTTGAAAGACGTTGCGTTAGAACTAACCTGGCTCAAAATACTTCTGTACGGAGGGAATGATGATATGTAATTTCCAACTGATTCTGATCTCTGGGGACGACAGAATATCGAGAGGCAAGAATTTTTTATTTTAATTTATAACTTAATCATTAATAATAGTAGCACAGTTTTTCTTAGAATCTTTCTGTGTCTTGTGTTAACCGTACTTCGCAAGGACACCAGAAGGGCGAACAATATTCGGGAACTGGTATTTTATGCGCGAACTGCATTTCCTTACAATTCTCACTATTCGTGAGGGTATTTTTGCTCCGTCGTTACAACTAAAATAAAGTGCGTGTTTTTCTCGTATACCCGATTCTGGCATCTACTTTCCCCACCGTTCAATTTGTGAGTTCAAAGCACATTAAATTGCTTAGGATACTTGAAGAACGTGTTTGTGATCAGTTGCGCAGTCAAACGATGTAGGATCCTTTCACTTATTTTTCTGTCACTATTCGGCAGCTATTTTATTAAGAGTTCTCGACGTATCGGCCTCAGAGGAGGGTTGCATTTTTCGTGCTGGAAGGTGCACTCGCCGTGTGGTTTCAGGATCCAGTTGTCGGCAGAAAGCAGTTGGTGAATCTCATTAGGAGAGGCAAACCTCCACAGGGAGACTGGCAGTTTCCGCGAGGCCGCGGCCTGCTTCGGGGTTTTGTGAGTAGAGCTGTCGCCTCATCTAGCTGGCGGCAGTGCGCGCCGTGCCGCCACTGCTGTCCCAGAGAATAACTGCGTTTGGTATTTTTGCCTTTGCTGCACGAACATCAAAGGTCGAGGTGCCACAGTGGTGCCCGGCCAGCGTGAGAGAAAACGGTTGCTTTCGCTCCAAAATTTTGGTCGTCCAATCGAATTGACTCGCCCAGCCACCGTGCTTGGTGCAAAGAAGCCGACCTACCGAGACGACATTGCTACAGCCCGGTACCAACATCACGTTTATCATTTTGCGTTTTGTATATCAAGCGTGAGAAATTTCCCTGAAATAAGCGGTATTCTCGTCCCTAAACGTCATATACAGCTCAGTTTGGGTACCAGTTTTGGAAATTGCCTAGGACACATCAGACTCTGCGTAATGCCTAATTTTACAGCGTTTTCAGCCCCTAGAAATGTGTCTTCGCCGCACAGCCCTACGGTACTTCCATATCCTATGACTAGTCCAATGTAAAGACTAAAACTTTTCAGATCTCAGCGGATCGATAGGTCAGTTTCTCATTTATTAATAGGTTTAGTAGTGATCCTATTTGTTAGTCCATTCGCCAAAGGATTTAATGTGGAACCTGCTACATAATCTTTCCCTATGTACAAAATACAGCTGGCTTTACTCCTAGCAACTTCCTGCAGTTACGCTGAAAGATCACTTGCATATTCTAGCATCTAGTGGACATCATGTCCATTTGACTATGACTGCTTGCCAACTTCTCGCAGGGTTCCAATTCTGAAGAGCAGCAGTGTAGTTACATTCTAGTAACCTTTGTAGTTCCTTAATAGTTTTCACTGACCACAGTACCAATTTCTGACATACGTCTGTGGCTCCGAAGTTGCCTCTGGATTCCCGTGAGAACATACGCTGCCATAACAGTGAGTGTTCAGTCAGTTTGTGTCCTTAACCCCCCCCCCCTCCCCTGTCCCCACCGATTATAACGTTGTAGCTCCACCGTGTGCACCTGAACTAGTAATTAGGCCACCATCTTATGCAACTGATTGTTTAACGCGGATCAGTGATATTCCTCTCTTGATTTTCAAAGTAAATCTCCTGCCCTCTTCTAGGAGTCATCCCAGGCATTTTTTATTAACCCTCGCCGGTTTGATTCAACTCGTACGACATAGCGTGCTGTTCCATCCTCTGTTTCAGTTTTTTCGTCTTCTGTGACGCCTCTCCGATTGCAGCACTGGTTATGGGCGCAGTGCTGTTTGGGCTGGGCTTTGTGCGAGAGTGGTAGAGAGCGTTCTTATTTTTAAATAGCCTTTACATATCTCCATACATTATACCATGAAAACTTATAACGACTTCAGCACAAAACTCTTCCAGAGTTAAAATCATCTACAAACCATGTTCTTCTCAGGAATACTTTTTACTAGAACTGGGCACAGCAAAATGAGATTAAAAGCGTACTCTGGACAGATCTAAATGTTCCTAAACAGTACTCTTAATCGGCCCAGGTGATATTACAGGTGGGCACCATCGAGCAATAAATATCACATCTCAGCCCGAAACAGCTTTACAAGCAGGCACCCAGCACTACACGGTAAAACTAAGACGAGCAAATGCATCAACCTCCACCGGCAACCTAACCAATGCCAACGAACAACACAACTACATGGAGCTGTCTAACAAGGACAAGGAAAAGAAACACAACACAGAAAAACTGATGTCTGGGTACAATGGTTGAATCATGGAGGAGTATAATAATCACAGTGCAATACAACACCGCTCTCTGAAACACCACGATCGCAAGATACAGTACAGTATTTCACATCACATCACGTGTAACGGATTCGCTGTTTGAAAACATAACTCCAAACACACCAGACAACATCACTTCGGTTCCTGCCACACGATAATTTAGTCCGACAAATCCTAACCGGTCCCACGGTAGACAATGTCAGCGTTCAGCTTGGTCATTCCCCGCGTAGACCGTTGAGGCTCTGCAAACACGGTTACCACATACGCGATGCTCAACATTCCAATCTCACTTGTGCACTTACTGGCCGTCAAAGAGCCACTCGCTTCACGATGCTGGCCCGGCAGGCGCTGGCATCGATGTCCGAGCTAGGGGGAGAGTGGCCAACCGGACGATACAGCGGCCATTTTTCTGCCAAACTGCTGGCGGGACTTCTGAATGGCCAGTACTGGAGTACACACTCACCGAATCAAAAGCATAAGACAATATGGCGAAATCATTCATTAAATGCCTTTATTTACAGCTATAATATACTCATACTAGCCTACTACATACAGCAGAGGAAAATTTGATGCAGTGGCTGTAAAAATTATTCGTTACTTGCATTTATCTCCTTTAAAGTTCGTTTACTAGACATATTACAATGAAAGTAACGTAAATAAAAAAAATATAGTGTATAGCATTTGTTTTGTATCGGATTTATGTCAGCCCTGTTGACTGTGACTGCCCACTGCTTTCGTCTTTCTTCATTGCTTGGAAATGTTAACATGCGAAATCCACCTTCGCCTCTATTGGAACAACAAATACTGCAGAACCTGCCATCGTTTACGAACGTATACAGAACGAATTACAGATGTCAAAAACAATACTGTACATTTACTAACGTGTTCATTTCAAACATGTAGGTCTACCGACTTCATCACAAAACGCTTCGTTATTTCAACTTGTATTTAAGATCGCAAACGCTAATTACGTACTAAAAACGATATACAACTAAATCGAACATGCATGCAAAACGCGTAACAAGTCTCTCAATAAGTCAAATACCTTTTAATGAACTTAAAATCAACTCAAAATCACGGCGAACCCAGGAAGTGCGAGAGACGTTTGGCAGCAAAATGGCGCCAAAGCTAATCAACCAATCACGGGCAACGCCACCAATGTCCGAGCTAACCACACGCCCTCTTGCGCAGCGCGCCGTGGCAAACCGCCAGAAATTTCAGCACCGACGGCGGAAAGTACAAATGTACCACTCTGCAAGACACGCAACGAATGCAGTGCCAAAAATATGGTGTGGCGTTCGAGTTACTTCGAAGTTACAGGTCCGTTCAGTCGACGTTCTGTTCTGTCTAAACCGTTCCCAACACCTGGAGACGCCTCCTTCAGTGTGCGGCGTAGGACGACGACGGCAGCTTGGCGCAGCTTACGCGTCGCGGAGTACGGCGCAAAGCCCGGGTACTGACAGTCTCGGCAGCCGTGAGGGCTGAGGTGAGATGCGCCGTTTGTATGCAGGGCGCGGAGCGCTGCGACAGGGCCGACATAGTTACGTGTGAACACGGATGGCCGGCCAGGCATCACTCATTGTTCCGCGTCACGTCGCCGGCGGCCCGCCGGGAACAAAGAAACAAGGGAAAAAGGACCGGCCGGCCGGCAAAAAGAACAGGCCGCACAGCCACGCCACGCTCCGGCCGTCACCACATTCCACCGGCCGCTGCCGGGCTGTTAATTTTCTTGTAGCGACCGCCGTTTTAGCAGTTCTTGTCCCTTCGACATCCCGTCGGCTTTCTAGGAAACTCGGTTTCTGCGTAGCCCGAGACAATGGCGTCTTCATCGCAAGCGGTCCGCGCAGACTCGCCGCGGCGCAGCTAAGGACCTTCATCAACGCTCACTTTCTTATCCCGCCAGGGGGGAACTGCGTGTATCTCGTGCCGTATGTCCCGCTGCCCGGTCTTTCGCTTCCGTCACTTCGCCATCAAAGGCGGAGATCAAGCTAATGAGGCGGCAACAAGGCCAGCGCGACGCCGGCCGGAACCGAAGTCGCTTAAATCACGTGGCGTTTTTAGGCGCCACACGCGCTTCCACGTATTAGCTACCGGTGTTCAACGTCAGCTTTCAAGTAATGTCGTTACGCTCGAGAGCACCACAGTCCACAAGCAATCCATGAAATGGTCACTGAATTTTGCAACGCAGAAACATTGTAATATCCGTTCAGTAACACGTGAGAAATCAAGTAAAAACATCGACATGAATAACAGTAAGTTAAAAAAGAAAAAAACAGTACGCCAGATATGAGCAGGACTTCCGCTCGAAAGGTTCAGTACAAACGTATGTATACAGACACTTCATCCATCACTAGAATAGAAAATCTTCACTATTTCTGCCTGTTATCGACATTGATACTGCCAAGGGATTTGCTAGATTTCCGAGAATGTTTTAATTTCAAGTTAGAAATCAGATAACAAATTGAAAAATAAATATTTTTTTAATGATGTAGTTAAAAGTTAAAATTTTTATGATCTTTCCCTTTACTTGTACTGTTACTCTTGCTTCTTGTGACGTTTTATGATACCAGGTCAACGGGAAGTACCCCACAGGTTTTGCTGAGTGAGTTTGCGAGTAACAAAATACGTCACATAGATCGGAGTAGCTTTGCATTGCAGTGACTTAGAAGCTTATATTTACTACAGTGCCAAGGAACTATAGACATTAGTATGTGACATAAGTTTTACGTTAATGCATCTACCCGTTCCTTAGTTGAAGAGGTCTTAAGAGACGGCGGACGGACAGACAGTCGGACAAGAAATGACTTTTTTTCGTGTGATATCATTACACATTAAAAATTTTCGGATTTTTTCCCCTTTATTTGTGCTGTAAAACCTTCTTTGTTATCGAATTTCGTGATTATAGGCCAAAGGGAATTCCCTATATAGTTTGATGACTGAGTTTTCGGGGAATTCCCTACATACACTACTGGAAATTGAAATAAGAACACCGTGAATTCATTGTCCCAGGAAGGGGAAACTTTATTGACACATTCCTGGGGCCAGATACATCACATGATCACACTGACAGAACCACAGGCACATAGACACAGGCAACAGAGCATGCACAATGTCGGCACTAGTACAGTGTATATCCACATTCCGCAGCAATTCAGGCTGCTATTCTCCCATGGAGACGATCGTGGAGATACTGGATGTAGTCCTGTGGAACGGCTTGCCATGCCATTTCCACCTGGCGCCTCAGTTGGACCAGCGTTCGTGCTGGACGTGCAGACCGCGTGAGACGACGCTTCATCCAGTCCCAAACATGCTCAATGGGGGACAGATCCGGAGATCTTGCTGGCCAGGGTAGTTGACTTACACCTTCTAGAGCAGGTTGGGTGGCACGGGATACATGCGGACGTGCATTGTCCTGTTGGAACAGCAAGTTCCCTTGCCGGTCTAGGAATGGTAGAACGATGGGTTCGATGACGGTTTGGATGTACCGTGCACTATTCAGTGTCCCCTCGACGATCACCAGTGGTGTACGGCCAGTGTAGGAGATCGCTCCCCACACCATGATGCCGGGTGTTGGCCCTGTGTGCCTCGGTCGTATGCAGTCCTGATTGTGGCGCTCACCTGCACGGCGCCAAACACGCATACGACCATCATTGGCACCAAGGCAGAAGCGACTCTCATCGCTGAAGACGACACGTCTCCATTCGTCCCTCCATTCACGCCTGTGGCGACACCACTGGAGGCGGGCTGCACGATGTTGGGGCGTGAGCGTAAGACGGCCTAACGGTGTGCGGGACCGTAGCCCAGCTTCATGGAGACGGTTGCGAATGGTCCTCGCCGATACCCCAGGAGCAACAGTGTCCCTAATTTGCTGGGAAGTGGTGGTGCGGTCCCCTACGGCACTGCGTAGGGTCCTACAGTCTTGGCGTGCATCCGTGCGTCGCTGCGGTCTGGTCCCAGGTCGACGGGCACGTCCACCTTCCGCCGACCACTGGCGACAACATCGATGTACTGTGGAGACCTCACGCCCCACGTGTTGAGCTATTCGGCGGTACGTCCACCCGGCCTCCCGCATGCCCACTATACGCCCTCGCTCAAAGTCCGTCAACTGCACATACGGTTCACGTCCACGCTGTCGCGGCATGCTACCAGTGTTAAAGACTGCGATGGAGCTCCGTATGCCACGGCAAACGGGCTGACACTGACGGCGGCGGTGCACAAATGCTGCGCAGCTAGCGCCATTCAACGGCCAACACCGCGGTTCCTGGTGTGTCCGCTGTGCCGTGCGTGTGATCATTGCTTGTACAGGCCTCTCGCAGTGTCCGGAGCAAGTATGGTGGGTCTGACACACCGGTGTCAATGTGTTCCTTTTTCCATTTCCTGGAGTGTAGTTTGATAACTGAGTTTTCGGGAATCAAAATATGTATCACACACTGATCAGGCGGAACAGTATGACCACCCACCTAATAGCCGGAATGTCCACATTTGGCACGTAGAACAGCGACGACACGTTGTGGCACGTAAGCAATGAGGCCTTGGTATGTCGCTGTAGGAAGTCGGAACCTCATCTGCACTCACAAGTCACCAAATTTTCGTTAATTCCGGGGAGGGCGATGAGCTCTGACGCCACATTCAATCACATCCCAGATGTGTGGGATCGGGTTCAGATCTGGCGAGTTGGGGGGGCCAGCACATCAACTGAAACTCGCCATTGTGTTTCTAGAACCACTCAATCACCTTGTTGGCCTTGTAAAATGACGCATTGTCACGCTAAAAAATTAAAACGCCGTCGGGAAACATGAACGTCATAAAGGGCTGTATGTGCTCTGCAGCCGGTATATGATACTCCTTTGCCGTCATGGTTCCTTGCGTGAGCTCCAATGGACCCATGGATGCCCACGTGAATGTTCCCCAGGCCATAATGCAGCCGCCGCCAGCCTGTCTTCATCCTGCAGTACAGGCACCAAGGAGCTGCTCTTCTGGAAGACAAACAATTCGCGTCATCCCATCGGCATGATGAAGAAGCTATCGGGATTCATCAGACCATGCTACACTCTGCCACTGCGCCAATGTCCAGTGCCTACCGTCACATCCCAATTTCAGTTGTAATTGCCGAAGTCGTGGTGTTAACATGGGCACATACATGGGTCGTCGGCTGCGGAGGCCCATAGTTAGGACTGTTCGGCGCACTGTGTGTTCACACGCAGTTGTACTCTGCCCAGCATTTAAGTCTGATGTTAGTTCCACCACAGTTCGCCGCCTGCCCTGGTTTACCAGACTCCCAGCCCACGACACCCAACATCTGTAAGAGGGATGGCCGCCCGGCATCACGATGTCTGGAAGCGACTTCATCTTGGTTTCGCTAAGTGTTGAAGACACTCACCACATTACGCCTTTAATACCAGACAGGTGAAGTTTTCGAAATGCTCGCGCCGGGCCATCGCCATCTGCCACGCGCTCAATTTCAGACTGACCGCGCGTCTTCCCCATTCCACACCGGACAGCACGCTTACTGATACCACACGCACCGTGCGTGTCTGATTATCAGTCATTCCTCGCCTGGTGACGCTGCTGTTGCCTGGACCGGTGTTTATCGATACTAGATCAGTGGTTATAATCTTCTCTCTGAGCGGTGTATACGGCGGTACCTTTTGACTTAGAAGCTTACATTTATAACTCTGCCAAGAGACATTACTTACTAGTACGTGGCAAATTTATACTTGATATGATGACCCTTTCCTGGGAAAAAGCGGTCTCAACACACTTGCGAAGAAACATGCTGTCGAATAACAAATGACAAATCTTTTTCGTGTGATGTAATTACGAACAGTTTTCGGATTTCTTCCTTTAGTTGCACTGTGAGACCTTGCTTCTTGTCAAATCTCATGATTCCTATAGGTTTTGATGAATGAGTTTTCAAGTACAGAGATACGTGGCATAAATGGCCGCATATTTTGATTGCACTGAATTAGAAGCCTCATTTCAGTTTGATACGTTTACCTGTTCTTGAAAAATAGTTTTCAACATTCGGACAGACACACAGACGGAAAACTAAGTGACGATAAAGGATCCTGTTTTTACTGATTGAGGAACTGGACCCGAAAACCTGAGGTATTGGCGCATTAATAATTGAAGATCTTATAATAAGCAGAGTTCAAAGATTGAGGTAGGATAAGGAGAACCCGGATGTCATGATCGAGTTTGCTAGTTCTCAGACCATCCATCCGCAGATGCCTGCCATGAGGACATTTTCATCTACGTCTATAAAAAAATCTAGAGTATACATAAGGACTCTGTATCAGCTTAAGTCAAAACTTGTCTGGTGGCTTGTGTGTCAGTTGCGGCATTTATCTTAAAAATCGGCTTCCAGTTTGGTCATTTTTACTCTTTCTAGATATTTCCACGACAGATAAATCTGAGGTGCTCACTGGGTATCGAAACCAGAACCTCAGCAGTGCAACCAGCAACGCTGACCACTAAACCACCTTTTTCTACGAATTAAAAGAGGGGCTCCATCTACATCTCTACCATTCCCTCCTTAATCTCTTCGTTGTACAGCTTTGTCTGATCAAATAATTTTAACTCGGGGAATTGGTCCTGCAATGATGTTAGCAACGTTTAAGGCACGCGTTCTAGAAAGTAAGCCCCTCCCTGTAAATGGTCGGAGAGGAAATAAAGAGTTGAGCGATGTTCTTCTGATTGTTTCCAAGACTGTTACTTGGAGAAGATTTAATTACTTACCAGACTACCAGGGCTTCTGAAAGGTGGCTACACTGAGCCACAGCGCCAGAGATTGCGCCAAAGAGTATTATTTCGCCGCCTCCACTGGCAGTTCTTGTCGAGAAGTCGTGGTGGAGAGTGCTTATTGAGAAGTAGCAGTAGTGAGTGCTTGTTGAGATGTAGCAGTGGTGAGTCGTTGTTGAGAAGTTCCCATGGAGAGTGCTTGTTCAGATGTTGTCATATTGCTTTGATGGGCTAGACTCCAGAGATTGTTGGATTGGGGATGTTGTAATGATCAGAGTGTCCTTTTCGTCAATATATATGAAGGTAAAAAAAATTCCTTTTTTTGTATTGTTTCAATGTCTTAAACAATAATGCCTATTGGTTACAGGTTCAGTCAACAAAGCATCTGACTCGTGTTCTTGTATTAGACTGTATTTCTGGTTTCTATGTGCAATTATAGTATTTCTGGTTTTTTAAAATTACTTCAGTATAAATGGTGTTTAAAATATCTGGTCTTATTGAGGAAGAACTGTGCCAGATGTGTACGTTGAATCACACTTCCACACACAGAACAGCTACACTTGTGTTTTGTTGTTTTGTAGGTTTTATAGTTGCTGGAGACTTAATTAATTAATTGTGTTAACGGAAGTTTTCTCTCATTCTTTGTTGTTATTCTATGCAGTCAGATTGCGTACTAATATTAATCAGGGCAACCGTTTACGAGACTTCGTAATCGGACAGACAGCTACCAAAAATATTTGCATTTTATTTAATTAAGCCCTCATGCACGTGGCGACTGCTGCTTCGGATCGTCCCTTGGAATTCTTCTGATTGTATAAATAGCAGACAGTAGTATTGTTGTAGTAATTCGTAGTTTAGTAATTGTAGTATATATTGCATGTGTAGATTTGGTAATTGTCATTCTTCTAATGGTATTTTTTGCAGAATTTAATTTTTGTTGTCTTGTATATGGGTTTGATAATTTTGTGCAATTATGAAGATTTCAATTGTTCGTTAATCGTGTTTGAGGGAAGCATTTCGTGTGAATGATATTGTTGGTGATAAAGTGTCATTGTGTGTAATTTTCATATAGTGACGAGTTTTGTATTTTTTGTAAATGATTACGCGATCGATGAAAAATGCAAAAATGATGAATAGTGAAAATGACGAAATTGTTAACATGGCGAACTCGCCAACACAGGAGAACAGTATTACGAATAATGAAGTTGAAAACAATTTAATAAGTCGGGAAAATAGTCCGGAACCAATTCAAAATTTTTCACAATCAAAAAATTTTCAGAATACGAGATTAACGACAGAAGACTCTGGAATAGTATCGAACACAGATAGCTTTATGGCTATGCCGAAGGAAGTTAGTTTTGCGGGAAATGTTAGGGGCGAAAAGAATTTCGAACCAGTTAATATGGAGCAGTTGATGGGTGCTATATTAAATTTGGGATCACGAATGGAAACACGGCTCGATTCACGAGTAGGAACAATTAAAACTGCGATAGGAACAATTAAAAGTGAGATAGGAACAATTAAAATTGAGATGGGAACAATGGAAACACGGTTAGGCTCACGAATAGGGATATGTTTCAAAAACATGAAAGATGGATTAAAGAGAGAAATTAGAGAAGTACAACCGATTTTGAATTCTCACAATAACAGATTATTTGCAGTAGAGATTAGACAAAAGGAACAGGATAGAGAACAGGAAGAAAGAGATCGCGTGATAGTACAAAAATTTTCAGAGTTAAATTTACAATGTGCACACGATAAGGAAGAAATATTTGAGAGAATCGAGGAATCCGTACCAAATGACAGAATAAATAACCTAACACAACAATATGAACAGTTAACTACTAAATGTGTCAATACTGAAACCCGTGTCGCGACACTTACGGAAGACGTAAATAAACAGAAAGAAAAAATAGGTGACTTATCGGAAAGAGTGGAGGAGATTTCAGATAAATTGACAAATCTTAGTTTAAATGGGGACAGAGATTCGGATGATACAGCTCCATTACCATTTGCAGAAACCGAAGAGTACCAGAACATAAATAAGCATGTTGAAAAACAGGGAAAATTTAATGAACGCGTTAAAAGGGAATTTGAGGCATTACAAAAGCAAGTCAAACAAATTGAAGGCGAAATCGTAGGAAAAGACAGCAGAAGAAATTTAGAATCACAGATAGCAGAGGGGTTTGAAGAAAATAATTTGTTTCATTTACGAGATGCAACAAGAGAGCGCCAGGCGCGCGAATTTGACAATAATCGACATTCGGCCTGGGACAGACGCGGTAGGTCTTTGTCGCCACGAGGAGAAAACTTTGACTATAAACACTTCTTAACTGTTCGGAAATTTAAGATCTTGCGCAATTCTAAGAACGACATACATGTTCATGGTTAGATCAATTTATGTACGCACTTCCACCAAATTGGCCACTAAGTCACAAACTGGAATTTATGTGTGGATATTTAGAAAACGAACCGGCGACGCGGATGCGCGCACTTATTAGAGATTGTAATAATTTAAATGATTTTTATCATGCATTTCTATCGGCATATTGGTCCGAAAACACGCAAGACAGAGTCAAACATAGTCTTATTATGCAACGTAATTTTAAACAGTCTGAGTTCCGCACACCGGCAGAATACTTTGAAGACATGATTCGAAAGAATCAATTCCTGTCCAACCCTTATAGCCCGACTGAATTAATTCGCATTTGCTTAACTAAGCTGCCACAATCGATAAGACAAATTGCTTTAGCTGGAAGATGTAAAGACGACATTGAGACTTTTAAGACTTTACTACAAGAACTTGAGTATGACAACGACGACGGGACTTCTTGTAATTTTTTCAGTAACAGTAATTACAATAGATTTTCAGAGAAAAGGGATAGTGATTGGAACGGGCGTTATATGGGTAATTTTGAGAATGACAGACGAAACAGACAGGACAATAGATACCAGCCTTATGACAATAACAGACGTTCTAACAGAAACTACACAGACAGTTATAATAACGGTAGTTTCTACCGGAATGATCAATGATACGGAAACAGTAATCGGTATCATCAAGATAGAAATTATTCATACAATAATAGAAATTCTTACTACAGAAATAACCAGGGTAGTAGATCTAACAGTAATTTCAGAAGTGACAGTCGAAATTACACAAGAAGTAGTCACGCAGATAGACAGGAAAATAGAGATTTTTATAACAGACACAACCAAGAATTTACATCTAACAGACAGGAGGGACCTAATTGGCATCCTCCGCGTGACAGAAATTCCGAGAGACAAGTGCAAATCGTAGAAATTGATCCGCGAAATGACGCGAATAATCAAAGACGTGACGCAAACAATCGACAATGACTTGTAGCTTCGGCTTCTGGCAGCAATATAGACGGTTCAGAAAGTAATGACACTACGACTTTACACTACGTACGCCTGGAAGACATGAGAGACATTTTGCTAGACGAAAAGGAAAATAATGTAGACGCATTTTTACATCCTGTTATTGAGGTATGTGTGGGTAAGAATAAGTTCACTGCGGTTTTAGATTCTGGGAGCCCATTGAACGTTATTAGTGAATCAGTTTTTCATATTTGTGTAAGAACTAGTGCTTGTTCTGTGTTACCTGTTTCTAAAACTACAATTCGAGGCGCTATTTCGGAAAAAGTGTGGAAGTCAAACAACAGACCAACTTAAATTTCATTTGTCAAGGATACGAATTTTCTGCTGATTTTATTATTGTTCCGCTACTCAATACACAAATTATATTAGGTATGGAGTTTCTTAACACACATAAGGCAATTTTGAACTTTAAAGAAGGAAGTGTGAATTTGATTGTTGCCGGGATGCCGAAATGTTTGAAATTTTTCGAGTGTTTAACAAGATCTGAATCAGATACAAAATGTTTAAGGTTTCTTACTTCTGATATTTTCGCTGAGTATTATGACGACAATGTGTTCATTCATGACAACGACAACAGATACAGAGACGGGATGGATGATATAATTAATAGCGAAGAATTAATTAATGAAAAGGTTAAGAAAGCTGAAGTGCCAGATGACGTTGCAAGAGAAGAACTGCACCAAATTTTGACTTCACATGCTACAGTATTTAGTCAACACGCAGGAACTATACAAGGCTTACAATATTTATTTAAAGTAAAAGAGCACACACCATTTCGGGGGAAAACGTACGCTATTCCTTTGGCTTACAGAGACAAGGTTAAGAGTGAACTTCAATACATGTTAGATCAAGGCATTATTGAGCCAGCAGTCAGTCCTTATACCAGCCCATTACACGTCGTTCTTAAAAAGGATGGGTCAATTCGTTTGGTTCTGGATTCCAGAAAGGTTAATAATATCATCATTCCTGAAACTGACCGTCCACAAAATTTAGATGAACTTCCTCAACATTTCCGTGGAATTAAAGTTTTAACCACGATTGATATCCGCGCAAGTTTTTGGCAAATAGAACTTCACCCTGATTGTAGAAAATACACTGCCTTTTTAGCCTTTGGTAACTGTTACCAATTTCGGAAATTACCGTTTGGACTTACTGTATCTTCAGCAGCATTCATTCGTAGTTTAAACGAAATTTTACCTGTTTATCTTCGTGACAATATTACTTCGTATGTTGACGATATTCTTATTGCTAAACGTTCTTGGAGTGAGTATAACAAAATTTTGGATTCATTATTACGTATTTTTGCAAGAGTTGGCATTACAGTGAACTTGGAAAAATCTGAATTTGGTCGTTCTCAGGTGAAATTTCTTGGTCATATTAGTTCTACAGAAGGTATTCTTCCTGATCCAGAGAAACTAGACGCTATCCGTAATTATGCTGTTCCTACCACAAAACGTGATGTTCGTAGTTTCCTTGGTGTCTGTAATTTTCTTAGACGCTTTGTTAGGTTGGACGATCTGGCCACACCTCGTTTGTGTGAACTATCTGGAAAGAATTCTAATTGGTGTTGGGATGAGGAAGCTCAGTCAGAATTTGAACAACTTCGTGATGCTTTAGTTGCTGCTCCACTTCTTTCATATCCGGATTTATCTAAAGAATTTTGTTTGGCGACGGACTCATCATACAAATGCCTAGGTGCACACTTATTTCAAGAGATAGAAGATAACGGCGTTGTAGTACAGAAAACTATTGCATTTGGAAATCGTGTTCTCTGTAAATCAGAAAAGAATTATTCGATTACGGAACTTGAAGCCTTGGCTGTTGTATGGGCTTTCACAAAATTTCGCATAGTTTTGTATGGCAGACATACTAAGGTTTACACCGATCATCGAGCTCTGGAATTTCTTATGTCAACAAAATTAACTCATGGAAGATTGTCACGATGGGCGCTGTATCTACAGGAATTTGACTTTAGTATTGTTTACATACAGGGTTCTTCAAATATTATTGCTGATGCTTTATCACGTGCACCTGTGGGTTTGAAACAAAGTGCTGAGGAGGACTGCAAAGAAAACAATTATTGTTTGATGTATATTCAAGGTGTTGCGTTTGAGAATTTTATTTCGTCTTCGCTCCAGGACGTCGCTAAGGAGCAAAACAAGGATCCAATCTGGAAGGACATTAAGGAGAAGTTGAGGAGAAAGAAAAGCGTAGCGATTAGACAGTACGTATTATTTAGTTCGCAATGATACTCTTTTTAAACGAAAATCGGTTGACAACTCTTTTCGGTTAGTTTGCATTCCTGATGAGTGGGTTAATAAATTGATTTGGTATATACATTTCAGTTATGCGCACTTTGGTCCCAGAAAATGCTTTCATAAATTACGAGAAAATTGCTACTTCAGTAATATGGAAAAACGTATTCGATCTGTTCTTGCCAAATGCAAATTAAGTCAAAAGGCTAAGCCGCCAACTATTTCTCACAGAGCACCGTTGTTTCCTATCATTCCAGCGAAATTAAAGGTCATGGCTGCAGTCGATTTGTTCGGTCCAGTGGTTCGTTCTATTAATGGTTTTGCGTACATTTTGGTAGCAGTGGAATTGACATCAAAATATGTGTGTTTTACACCTTTACGCAAAGCAACAGCTCGTTCAGTATCTAACGCTTTCATCAAACATTTTCTTAAAGAAGTGGGTCATGTTGATAAGGTTATATCAGATAATGGATCACAGTTTCGTTCTAAAATTTGGCTTCGTACTCTATGGCGTCGTAAGATTAAACCAATTTCCATTTCACTTCTTCACCCCCAATCTAACGCTTCAGAGAGATGGATGAAGGAAATCAATAAATTGTGTCGACTTTATTGTCATCAGAATCACAGAACATGGGATCAGTATCTTCATATTTTTCAAAACATTCTGAATGAACTCCCTAATGATGCAACTTCTTTACCGCCTATATTGATATCAAAAAAATAAAGCACCGACAAATCGCATTTCTGAAATCGTTCCTTTTCCGCCTACACGGAAACTGCGGCATTCTGAAGTTGTGAACCTGGCTCTGCAAAATATTGCATCTGCGGCTGCTAGAAGAGAGATATCAGCTAAACGTCCTGGTCGTTTAAAAATCTTGTCAGTTGGTCAAAAGGTGTTAATTAAGTCTCATCGTTTGTCTCACAAAGGAAAAGGCTTGTGTCGCAAATTTTTTCTGCTTTATAACGGTCCATATAAGGTTCGCAAAATCATTCATGATAACACTGTCGAAGTAGAAACTCTTAAATCTCGGCGCTCTAAGGGAATACATCACATATGGAACGTTAAAATTTTTGTTGAATAACATACTTTCGAGAAACCAACAGTTATACGTAAACATGCAGAGAATACAAGGATACCGCTCCGTGTTCCGGCGGCGGCACATACTCAAAGCAACAATCAAGTCTGCGGGGCGCACAAGGCAGTCGTTGACCGTAAACAATTACTTCCTACGTCACGCGTACCTACAGCTGATCGAGCGCTCAGTGCGAAATCACTGACAGTCGTAAACAAATACACAGTCTAATTTCTCTGATTAAATTCGGTATAAAGCTATAGTGACTTGATAAATTATGTTATTAACGTTCAGTATTTATCAGGATACGGTTGTATAAAATATTTAGGACCTTCAGGTAAATTCTGTGTGTGTCCGACGTTAAGAGGACTTGCTATCGAGAAAATTTCAGGAAGATTGTAATTTCGAAGAAGAAACTAATAAACTAAAAAGGTAACTGTTAATTGAGTTTATTTTTCAGGTAACATATTTCCCCTTAGGTACATACTTTAGACGTAATTTGCTGCTCGCGATTACGTGATTTATACCTTGTGTTAACTGATTTTGACAATGATTGATTAATGAACAGGGTTGTTAATTAGGTATATTATGCATCGCTTGGCTGCACTGCTTTTTTACTGATGTCACATTTTTTTAATTATGTGCCTGCTGTGCTTATTTATTTAAATTATAATTGTCGCCTGATTAATTGTGCTGATATGGTTATGTATGTAAGTTATACTTCGTGATTTATCTGCTTGCGCCTTCATGTTTACTTATTAAGATTACATATGAACATTTATTTGCTTATGCTGATATGATGCTAATGACCTGTTTATTATGTAAGATACATATTTGCTGCTTTGCGTATGAATTGCATATTTATACATTTCTGTTTGTTGTCATAATTCTGAGCAATTGAAATAGCAAGTGACACTTGACATAAGAAATACTCCACATGTTTGCTTCTGTTTTGCCATGATTCTTGAAGTGGTGTACACGCTGTGAAATATTACGATCATTCACACTCCGTACTCGTACTTACTTACTGAGAGTTATTCAAACTAAAGGCTGTTAGAGGTCATGTACGAATTTCTTTTATTTAATGATGGACAAGGTGACCAAAATGTATTTTATAATTCATAATGAGTAGAAGATTTGGGTCAGATGGATTACACAGAGGTTGTGTGTCGACATTTGGTCTTCAGATTGTATGGGATGATGAATTGAAGTTTGCACTAGGATTTTATCTGTACTTGTTGAGGAGACTGACTAGAGGAAAGAGTTGTTATGGAAGTGAAATGATATTGGTGATAAGGTTTATATGTATCGACGTATTGAAGAGGTATTATTGAGGTATTGAGATTGTGTGAAGTTGATGATTATTGGAGTTTTGGTGGACAAGATGTAAGGTAAATGATATTGATGATAAGGTTTATATGTATCGACGTAAGACGTATTATTGAAGTATTAAGATTATGTGATGCTGATGATTATTGGAGTTTTGGTGGATAAGAGGTAAAGTAAGTGAGGAGCATATTTTTTTTTTGTTGGTCTATATGGAACAAGGAGAATGAAGATGGCAGACTAGAACATTCAAGTGGAAGGAAGATTGTCTACACACACACTTCGTTAAATCAATAAGCAGTATATACTTTTTTTGGAGAGAGGAAGTAATTGCATATCTTGGCACACTGACAGTTGTTCAGCAACTGTACATTTGGATCTGCCTTGGCAAACATTGGTCTTGACATGATGACTATGACGTTGACTAACTATTATTGACTGTTATACACTGTTGCCACTACTACTTGATACACATGTTGAACATCAAATTTTGACAGAATTGCATTTACACAGTTAACACTATTCAATTACACAGTAGTACTTAATGTGGATGAAAGATGAGTGAGTGTGTTTCGTGTGTTTTCCCTTTCCTTCCAAATAATTGGTACCGTCCTATCTCCTAAATATTATTTTACTTGTTTGTTGTGGCTTGCACTGACACCCATAAATATTATAGGTTTACTGATATTTGTGTATTTGTAATATTTAATAAGACAATTATCTGATATCATTTGTGTGTTTATTATAATTTGTATGTTTAGTGTAAGAGCGTTGAGAATAATTTTGTAAAAGCAATTGTGTGTGCGTTCAAACTGTTGTTCGTGCTTACACGTATTAACATTGGTGGGTGCCACTTGGAAATGTTTAATTACTGCTGATGAACTGTCTAATTAGTGATAGTGAATATTATGGACTGTTACCTGCACTTGTTCAACATGATGGGTGCCAATGGAAATGTTTAATTTCTGCTGATAAACTCTGATGAACTGTCTGATTAGTGATAGTGAATATTATGTACTGTTACCTCCACCTGCTCAACATTGCTGGGTGCCACTGATGGAATTGCTTCTACTGAAATAATGTCACTTGTTGGTGTCTGCACCTGCTCAACATTACTGGGTGCCACTGATGGAACTGCTTCTACTGAGATAATGTTACTTATTGCTGTCTGCGCCTGTTCAACATTGCTAGGTGCCACTGTCGGAACTGCTTCTACTGAGATAATGTTACTTATTGCTGTCTGCACCTGTCAACATTACTGGGTGCCACTGATGGAACTGCTTCTACTAAAATAATGTCACTTGTTGGTGCCTGCACCTGCTCAACATTGCTGGGTGCCACTGATGGAACTGCTTCTACTGAAATAATGTTACTTCTTGCTGTCTGCACCTGTTCAACATTGCTGGGTGCCACTGGTGGAACTGCTTCTACTGAGATGATGTCACTTGTTGCTGTCTGCACCTGTTCAACATTGCTGGGTGCCACTGATGGAACTGCTGCTATTGAGATAATGTCCCTTGTTGGTGTCTGCGCCTGCTCGCCATTTCTGGGTGCCATTGTTGGAGCTGTTTAAATACTGCTGATGAAATATTATGAGACTGCTATTTGCACCTGTTGACCATTGCGGGGTGCTACTGTTGGAACTGTCAACTACTCTGAGGAGTGCTATTTGTTTATTGAACTATTGAAAAGATTTTATGTGAATGTTTGTATAAACTGATTTTTTGTGTATTTACTGTTTATGAAATGTTGTGAGACTCTTACCTACACCTATTCGTCATTGCTGGTGCCATTGATTGAATGATACTTGTGTAAACTATAATGTAAAATCACATGTATGAAAGCATTTGTATTCCTTACTGTATTTTATATATTAAGTTACTGAAGGGTCAGTGCAAAGCCAAAATTTATTTAGTTATGTGATATTTACTTATTAATATTACCTTTTATTTTTGTCAGTATTTTTTGGACGAATTTGGTGCTAGTTTCACCACCAATGCTGGCAAAAGTACCATCAAATTCTAGCCCGTGGAGGAGGGGCATATGAAAGGTGGCTACACTGAGTCACAGCGCCAGAGATTGAGGCAAAGAGTCTTATTCAGCCGCCTCCACTGGCAGTAGTAGTTCGGAGGTTGCCGTGGGCAGTGCTTGTTGAGACGATGTTGATAGCAGTACTAGTTGTGAGCATGTCGTGTGCAGTTGTTCTGATGGGCGAGACACCCGATGCTGTTCGATTGGGGATGTTGTAATGATCAGGGTGTATTTTTTCGTCAATATATATGAGGTAATAAAAATTTTTTTTGTATTTCAAATTTCCTAAATAACAATGCTTCTTAGTCACAGGTTCAGTCAACAAAGCATCTGGCTTGTGTTCATGTATTAGAATGTAATTCTGATTTCTATGTGCAATCATAGTATTTCTGTTTTTTTTTAATTACTTCATTGTAAATGGCGCTTAAAGCATCTTGTATTGAGGAAGAACCGTGCCAGATGTGTACGTTGAATCACACTTCCACACACAGAACAGTTACACTTGTGCTTTGTTGTTTCGTAGCTTTTATAGTTGCTGGGGACTTAATTAATTAATTGTGTTAACGTAAATTTCCTTTCATTCTTTGTTGTTATTCTATGCAGTCAGATTGCGGAGTAATACTAGTCAGGGCCAACCGGTTATGAGGCTTCGTAGCCAGACATACAGCTACTAAAAATATTTGCATTTTATTCAGTTAAGGCCCCATGCAAACAACAGGAAATAAAATTGTGGATATTTAGATGATTATTACACTCCTGGAAATTGAAATAAGAACACCGTGAATTCATTGTCCCAGGAAGGGGAAACTTTATTGACACATTCCTGGGGTCAGATACATCACATGATCACACTGACAGAACCACAGGCACATAGACACAGGCAACAGAGCATGCACAATGTCAGCACTAGTACAGTGTATATCCACATTCCGCAGCAATGCAGGCTGCTATTCTCCCATGGAGACGACCGTAGAGATGCTGGATGTAGTGCTGTGGAACAGCTTGCCATGCCATTTCCACCTGGCGCCTCAGTTGGACCAGCGTTCGTGCTGGACGTGCAGACCGCGTGAGACGACGCTTCATCCAGTCCCAAACATGCTCAATGGGGGACAGATCCGGAGATCTTGCTGACCAGGGTAGTTGACTTACACCTTCTAGAGCACGTTGGGTGGCACGTGATACATGCGGACGTGCATTGTCCTGTTGGAACAGCAAGTTCCCTTGCCGGTCTAGGAATGGTAGAACGATGGGTTCGATGACGGTTTGGATGTACCGTGCACTATTCAGTGTCCCCTCGATGATCACCAGTGGTGTACGGCCAGTGTAGGAGATCGCTCCCCACACCATGATGCCGGGTGTTGGCCCTGTGTGCCTCGGTCGTATGCAGTCCTGATTGTGGCGCTCACCTGCACGGCGCCAAACACGCATACGACCATCATTGGCACCAAGGCAGAAGCGACTCTCATCGCTGAAGACGACACGTCTCCATTCGTCCCTCCATTCACGCCTGTGGCGACACCACTGGAGGCGGGCTGCACGATGTTGGGGCGTGAGCGTAAGACGGCCTAACGGTGTGCGGGACCGTAGCCCAGCTTCATGGAGACGGTTGCGAATGGTCCTCGCCGATACCCCAGGAGCAACAGTGTCCCTAATTTGCTGGGAAGTGGCGGTGCGGTCCCCTACGGCACTGCGTAGGATCCTATGGTCTTGGCGTGCATCCGTGCGTCGCTGCGGTCCGGTCCCAGGTCGACGGGCACGTGCACCTTCTGCCGACCACTGGCGACAACATCGATGTACTGTGGAGACCTCACGCCCCACGTGTTGAGCAATTCGGCGGTACGTCCACCCGGCCTCCCGCATGCCCACTATACGCCCTCGCTCAATGTCCGTCAACTGCACATACGGTTCACGTCCACGCTGTCGCGGCATGCTACCAGTGTTAAAGACTGCGATGGAGCTCCGTATGCCACGGCAAACTGGCTGACACTGACGGCGGCGGTGCACAAATGCTGCGCAGCTAGCGCCATTCGACGGCCAACACCGCGGTTCCTGGTGTGTCCGCTGTGCCGTGCGTGTGGTCATTGCTTGTACAGCCCTCTCGCAGTGTCCGGAGCAAGTATGGTGGGTCTGACACACCGGTGTCAATGTGTTCTTTTTTCCATTTCCAGGAGTGTAGTTTGGCTTTAGGAAAGACAAAGGTACCAGAGCGGCAATTCTGACGTTGCGGTTTATAATGGTGGGAAGACTAAAGAAAAATCAATACACGTTCATCTGTTTTGTCAATCTGCTAAAACCGTTCTCAATGTGAAATGGCACAAGATGTTCGAAATTCTGAGAAAAACAGGAGAAATCTATACTGGGAGACGGATAATATACAATATGTGCAAGAGCCAAGAGGGAATAATGGGAGTGTGGGTGAAAAAAGGTGTAAGACGCGGATGTAGTCTTTCGCCCCTACTATTTAGTCTGTACATCGAAGGAGCATTGATGTAAATAAAAGAAAGGTTCAGGAGTGGAATTAAAATTCAACGTGAATGGACATCAATGATATGATTTGCTGATGACATTGGTATCCCGATAGAAAGTGAAGAACAGTCCAATAAGTATAGAATATGGATTGAGAGTAAATGGAAGAAAGACGAAAGTAATGAGAAGTAGCAGAAATGGAAACAGCGGGCAACTTAACATCAAGAATGATGGTCATGAAGTAGATGACGTTAAGGAATTCTGCTATCTAGGCAGCAAAATAACCAATGACAATCGGAGCAAGAAGGACATCAAAAGCAGACTAGCAATAGCAAAAAGGACAATTCTGGCCAAGAGAAGTCTATTAGTATCAAACATAGGCTTCGATTTGAGGAAGACATTTCTGAGAATTTACGTTTGGAGTATAGCATTGTGTGGTAGTGAAACATGGACTGTGTGAAAACCAGAACAGATGAGAATCGACGAATTTGAGATGTTGTGCTACAGATGAATGCTGAAAATTAGGTGGACTGATAAGGTAAGGAACGTGGAGGCTCTGCTCAGAATCGGAGAGGAAAGGAATATGCGGTAAACATTAACGAGAAGAAGGGACAGGATGATATGAAGTCTGTTAAGGTAGCAGGGAATGACATCCATGACGCTAGAGGCAGCTGTAGAGGGTAAAAACTTTGTAGAAGGACAGAGATTGGAATACATCCAGCGAATACTTGTGGACGTAGGTTGCAAGTGTTACTCTGAGATGAAGAGGCTGACGCAACGCCGTTTGAAACCAGTCCGAAGACTGATGAAAAAAAATCCATCTACGTTTTCCTTCGCCTTTACTACTGTTGATTTCACCAGTTCGTTTGATATCTCGGTTTTATAATATTACCACTAGGTAATCGAATGATATGACCAGCTACCTAAGTTTACTACTTCATTTGCTTAATTCGTCACTGGATAGCCCACTGTTGGGTTCTCTCCACCTTTTAAGAACGCTGTCAGTCAATGCACGATTGGAAATGCTAAATCGTTCACCGCTCCTTTACAGTCATCCAGCTGTCCTGTTAGCACAGGAGTGTCTTAAATCATTATGGTAGTGCTGTCGGCGCTTAGAAATAAATATAACGAAGAACAGTCCTATGACACTTCTTCGGACTTAGTAGATGGTACTTTCGTTTCTGTTAAACTTCCACTGGTCACTACAACATACTTACTCGAAACGTCATACATATTTGATTCAATTACATGTTTCAGAAGATATGTTAGTTATAAGTCGACACTGTGGCACAATGTTGAACTCCTTTGGGAAAAGTAGGAACACGGAGTTTATCCCTCACAACATGTGACCCCACTTTGGAGATTATCGGTTTAAATTGTCAGACGAAAACAGAAGAGGGTATGACTTACAGATACTGATCATCACATTACCGACAGTATTTTATAATAAATGCTAACCCCTCCATTTTACCTACTGAAATGATACCGTGGGCGGTTGGGATGGTTTGTCTTTGCCAAGTGGGTATGTTAAGCTTAGCAGATGAACTTTCTATAATGGAGTAAATTAATTTTGGAAGTATCAGCGATATCAGGAACTTTTCTCTAGCTGAACAGAGTCAGATTCTGCTGATAATTTACGAACTTATTCACTAACAATGGGATTTAACTGAGGCTCCTTTTTGTGTGAGAACATCGTGAAACTTCTTGAAGACAAGTGGGGCTTTAGGTAGACCGAACAACGGTCCCCCAGTATAATGAGTGAACCCCTTCATCGGTGATCGGCCACAACTTGTCGTGACAAGGGAAGGGTACCGTTTGTTCTCTCAGCATGACTCCATCGCTCTAGCAAAACGTGCAGCGACATTTGTGGAACCACTTACAACACAACGCTCACCATCCTTTTGTAAACTTCGCTTATGAAATTTCGTGTCAGAATGAATGGCTGTTATGCCAGAAAACACACTTTTCTCATGTAAATAGAACTGACACTTTATTTGCCGGCCGCTGTGACCGGGCGGTTCTAGGCGCTTCAGTCTGGAACCGAGTGACCACTACGGTCGCAGGTTCGAATCCTGCCTCGGGCATGGATGTGTGTCATGTCCTTAGGTTAGTTAGGTTTAAGTACTTCTAAGTTCTAGGGGACTGATGACCGATGTCAAGTCCCATAGTGCTCAGAGCCATTTGAACACCTTATTCGTAAACATAATGCTCTGTACAAACATTATACCTTGTTCCTGGTACATGTATGTTGTTCATCACATTTTCATAGTTGTCTAACTGATTTTACAGTTCTCTTTCAATAATTAGTCTACCTTCGTCACTAGATGGTTAACGTGGCTGACTGCCACGCGGAGGAGTCGTTTTCTGGTATATACTTCCAAGGCGCTGGTGATACGGAGAATGCTGTACTCAGTCTTGTGAGTGTATCTTAGGATTTATTTGAAGGAAAACCATCAGCGAAGCAGGTCAACAGCAGAAATATTTGACCAAGAGAGTGGTGCGCTGCGCACATTCTGTTACCTAGCGACGTTCGGTGAAGCCGTTAACAGAGGACGGCTCAAAGACTAGTGGATGTTTGGGTCTGTTATTTGGCTTAAAGTAGGTCATATCCTCCAGTTTGAATGATTTGTGATCCATGGGTAACGGAAATTATAACATTACTGAAATATACTCAGAATCGTGTAGCTCACAGCAACATCGTACGTATCGTAAGTACCGCAACACAGATATGGGTAGTTCAGCGCTATCTGATGATGATACGATGGCAGTTCAATAAGTAATGCAACACTTTTTTTTCTGAAACACGGGTTGTTTTATTCAGCATTGAAATACACCAGGTTATTCCCCAATCTTTTAGCTACACAACACTATTTTTCAACGTAATCTCCATTCAATGCTACGGCCTTACGCGACCTTGAAATGAGGGCCTGTATGCCTGCACGGTACCATTCCACTGGTCGATGTCGGAGCCAACGTCGTACTGCATCAATAACTTCTTCATCATCCGCGTAGTGCCTCCCACGGATTGCGTCCTTCATTGGGTCAAACATATGGAAATCCGACGGTGCGAGATCGGGGCTGTAGGGTGCATGAGGAAGAACAGTCCACTGAAGTTTTGTGAGCTCCTCTCGGGTGCGAAGACTTGTGTGAGGTCTTGCGTTGTCATGAAGAAGGAGAAGTTCGTTCAGATTTTTGTGCCTACGAACACGCTGAAGTCGTTTCTTCAATTTCTGAGGAGTAGCACAATACACTTCAGAGTTGATCGTTTGACCATGGGGAAGGACATCGAACAGAATAACCCCTTCAGCGTCCCAGAAGACTGTAACCATGACTTTACCGGCTGAGGGTATGGCTTTAAGCTTTTTCTTGATAGGGGAGTGGGTGTGGCGCCACTCCATTGATTTCCGTTTTGTTTCAGGTTCGAAGTGATGAACCCATGTTTCATCGCCTGTAACAATCTTTGACAAGAAATTGTCACCCTCAGCCACATGACGAGCAAGCAATTCCGCACAGATGGTTCTCCTTTGCTCTTTATGGTGTTCGGTTAGACAACGAGGGACCCAGCGGGAACAAACCTTTGAATATCCCAACTGGTGAACAATTGTGACAGCACTACCAACAGAGATGTCAAAGTTGAGCACTGAGTTGTTTGATGGTGATCCGTCGACCATCTCGAACGAGTGTGTTCGCACGCTCCGCCATTGCAGGAGTCACAGCTGTGCACGGCCGGCCCGCACGCGGGAGATCAGACAGTCTTGCTTGACCTTGCGGCGATGATGACACACGCTTTGCCCAACGACTCACCGTGCTTTTGTCCACTGCCAGATCACCGTAGACATTCTGCAAGCGCCTATGAATATCTGAGATGCCCTGGTTTTCCGCCAAAAGAAACTCGATCACTGCCCGTTGTTTGCAACGCACATCCGTTACAGACGCCATTTTAACAGCTCCGTACAGCGCTGCCACCTGTCGGAAGTCAATGAAACTATACGAGTCGAAGCGGGAATGTTTGAAAATATTCCACAAGAAATTTCCGGTTTTTTCAACCAAAATTGGCCGAGAAAAAAAATGTGTTGCACTACTTATTGAACTGCCCTCGTACCTCGGTTTCGTAGACCATCTACTGAATTTCAATTGCAACCACAGTTTTTTTATGGCTGGAAGAGCAGCCAGACATGACTTCTTCTTCTGGAGACATGTGAAGAGCCTAGTTTACGAGAGTCTGGTCGAAATTCAAATGGATCTGCTTCCTAGATCTGTCGCAGCCGCGGAAGTACTATGCCCAGCATTCTTGAACGTGTAAGGGAGTCGACGGTATTCCGCTGTCCGCCGTCGTGATCATGGTGGTCGACAACAGTATCTATGAGGGAAGAGCTCCGCATTTGTCTCAAGTTGAACACTGTACACTGACAAGAATGATTGAACACACACTGATAAAAGTAGGGGGCAAAGTGTCACGGATATGTTAATCGAGTTGGGGTAGCTAACATGAAAACAAAGGCGTTTTGCTTCGTGGTGAGAACTTTTCACGAAATTTCAATCACCACGTTTCTCCTCTGAATCTGGAAATGTTTTACTGCCGCCAATCTATATAGAGAGAAATGTTTATCGTAATAAAATAAGAAAATAAGAGCTCGTGCAGAAAGATTTAAGTGTTCGTTTTTCCCACGCGCTGTTAGAGAGTGGTACAGTAGGTAAATAGTCTGAAGGTGGTTCGAAAAACCCTCTTCCAGCAACTCAGAATGAACTGCTGAGTAGTGACGTAAGTGTAGACGCTGATGTACAGGTTTCGCCTGAGGATTGTTGAAATTCTCAGAGTTTTCTGCTGTACGTCAGGGTAACTGCATGTTATTTGCACAGCAGTCAAGGTAATTAGAGTAACCAGTCGAATAAATCATGATTACATCATTAATCTATAATGAGCCATCGGAGACCGCAGCTTCATTACACCAAAATAATCAGAAAATATCCCTGAATAAGGTTCCAAATTTTTTCCATTGTTTTCGGATTCACAGTGTATGTTCTCAGCTATACTTCGCAAGAGGGCGGAGCTACTTCTGTCTGCACTACCATTTTACACCTAGCCTGGTGCATTTGCGAATGCTACTTGGGAAGATGGGAAGTGTGATTGTCTGTGTGAAATCTAATTTCTCTGATGTTTCCGTCGTGATTTTTTCACGAGATGTTTATGGGAAGATTTAATATATTCTCCGACACTCCTCTCTCACAAATCTCTGCGATACGCTCGTACAACGTCCCTTTGTCACGTCTTCCATAGGAATATAATGAGCGTCTCGTAGCGCTCTAGCGCCTTCTCCTGAAACCGTAATGAAACACGCCACTCTTCGTTGGATATTGTGTACCTCTTCTAATAATTCTACCTGTTAAGCAATTCATTGATAAGCAATATTCGTGAATCGTTTTTAAGCCACTTATTTTGTGGATGAACGAAATTTATTTCATATTCCTCCGAAGAATCTCCATTGGGATCTGATTTTCCTAAAATTAGTTTTCTTTGGTCCTTCTATTTCATGCTGCTCCGGGCGGTTCCTCGCAGGTCTTTTAGGCTTGTTAGTGTTTCTATTGTTTTGTCGTCTATAGTGTTATCAAACATCAATTGATTTCTCCATATATTTATGCTGAACAAATATGTACGTTACAAATTTTGCAACGAATAGCAAATCAAGTATAGTTTTTGGAAGTTCGGCTAATGAAACTCTAAGTGGTGTTAGTAAATAGCTCCTCGACAATTATTTGTCATTAAACTGCAAAAAAAGAAAAAGACTGTGCTCATTTCAGAAATTGTAAGAGGGTTCTTCCCAGTATATGTTAAAAATTTGACAAGTACGTAGAAAAGCCTCTCGGTGTTACATTACTTATATATAATTTGACAATTAATGCTGCTGGAAGGACCACACGCCAGAACTGCTCAAGCGCCTAAACAATTCCTTATTTACAATGTCAATGTTGTCAGAAATACATTATATAAAAATAAGGAATATGTCCTTCTTTCGCCACTTTCATTCCGTAATTGTATATGGGACAAGGTTTAGTGGTAACTAATAAAACTAACGTAAAAATTTCCGAGTCCAGAAACTTGTAACACAAATTATTTGTGCTGAAAACTCAAGGAATGCCTGCAGAGGCCTGTTCAAGGAACTGGGGATACTATCCACTGCTACACAGTGCATTTATTCTTGTATGACATTTGTCATTAGTCGTTTACCTATTTTTCCAACCAACAGCTCAGTTCTTGGAATTAGTATTAAAGGTTAATCTTCACTAAGATTTTCAGCCTCTTGCTTTGGTCTAGAAAAGTGTCCATTGTGCAGGAACATATATTTTCACTAATTTGCCATCCGCCATAAGGGGATTAATTACTAATGAAATTCAGTTTAACATTGGTGACCAATGCCTCCTACTCATTGACAAATAGAACTGATTGATGCATGTATATATGGCTGATAATATCAGGTAACTTGTGCATTACAGAAAATCTATCCAATACGTCTTCAGCGCAGTCACACGATCAGTGTAAATAACTGTTGTAAACTGAATTTCCTCTCTGATGACTCGTGGCTACAGAACCTAAAAGTTATAATATTCACCATAGTGTATCCTATACTTACATGCTTTGCGAGAAATTTGTTATTGGCACTTAAATGAATGTTTCAGAGTTTTTAGTGATTTCATATCCATAAGGACCATTCCACTTAACATCTATGGAATTAATATTAGCAGATCTCTCCTCATTTTGTACACATCTAAGGGAGAGCTGTGGAAGTATGAACGGCGTGTATCCATAAACAGTCAATATTTGAAGCTCACAATAAACGACATGACTTCTGACTACTACTGCCATATGGCAACACATATAGGTAATAAACAGAGACATGAAAGCGCCAATTGAGTTGTGGAATACGTGAGAGTGAGGCAAATAAAACAGGATAATTTCTTGTTGTTTCCAACAGACGAAACTAAGAAGGTAAGGTTACAGTTATTACTGATTTACTTTCATCAGAATGTTATTAAGACCAGTAACTAATCATTGGTTCGATTGCTTTTTAAATATAACGCTTTAACACAGAGAATCTCGTCGCTTTAGTGTGTAGTGGCGGCCTGGGATAACAGAGCGCAGAGGAAAAGCTGGTGCACACTCTCATGAAATATAAGCTGGATGAGGCTGAAATGGAGAAGTAAGGAATAAAAACAAGCAACAGACTGGGGTGATGAAAAAGAATGGGGAAGCTGAATGAGAGTGCTGTACTGAACAGCCAGTAAAACATAAAAACAAAACCAGAAGTAAGGAGGAAACGCCAGGCATCGCAGGTACCAGACCTTTCTAGACTTTGTGATGATGTTGATAATGATGATGATTATGACAGTGTACTGGCGCATTTAAGATGCAACCTACACAGTACAAAATGTAATGAGTTATTTCGCACTTGTGGAGAAACAGGTAAGACAAATAATACATATGTGCAAAATAAAAAGAGATCTGCTAACATTAATTCCATCTATCTTAAGTAGAGTGGTCCCCATGGACGTGAAATACTTAAAAACACTGAAACATTCATTTAAGAGATGATAACACATTTGCGCTGTGCTTGGAATCATGTTTCCTGTGCTCGATAAGGGACACCCCAATACATGACTGACAGCTTATCTGAGCGATGGGCATTCCAAAAACTGTTCAAATGTGAAAGCAAAAATGATTACACACTCCATGTTACTTTTAAAAACATTTGAATATTCTGAGTTCCTAACAGCAATTGATAGGTAATTTAAGTGGCGATTATTTTCATTCATATAACCTTCCCCTCTGAAGCACACACTTTCTGAACCATTGTGAGTAATTACACCATGGAGTAGGGAATTGGGCTCCATCGAGTGTTTATTATTTTTTTTTTTTTTGAGTCATCTGTTTCATGGTTTGATGATATTTTCATCTAAATTTCATTTTACCATTTCTTACACTTTATTACTATTTTTCACTATTTATTACTGTTACTATTTTTTACATTTACATTTATTTAGTGTCGTAAATGTAGAGAAACTATAGCTGTCTTTCATACAGTTGGTTTTAGCTTACTTGTTATGATACATAATAAACTGACCAATTCATATGGTATATCAGGTGCATATATACAGGTGTTAAAATATTAAAATATAGAACTAAATGAAAAGTCCAGTAGTCTGCAGTAGCTGTTTTGATTGAAGTCTACTAGGGACTTGCTCAATTATTTTTGCAACTTTTAAGCTGTATCTTTATTCTGGTGTATATCATACTATGTCATGAAGTACAGGGATCTATTACAGAATGTCACAGAGTAACTTCGTGGCTAGGGAAAGTTCTCAGGCTTCATTTGGCAAAACCATCATTAATGATGAATGTGCAGTATTCGTTAAAATGATGAACCATCATCACTTCACTGATTAAAATATGTTTTTGTGAACCTATTGTAAGATGGCAAGAACTATTCCCCTTACATGAAGTCGTTAAAGATCACCTAACTCACGTTGAGAGAACAATAGGGCTGAACAAAAATGACTGACAAGGCACAATGCATCATGTAGAGGGTATAGTATGGACGTATTGGAATAATTAATGTCGGCTGATATAAATTAATTCACATGACATGAAAAATTTGTGGAAACGCGTTGATTTACTGGAGGCTAGTTTATCCCAGGGAAGTATTCAGAGTTGAACGTGGCCGGCTGGGGAGCAGCGAAGGGAAGCAACAATAGGCAGCTTAGGGCAGCTCAAGCTCTGAGAAAGCGGTAACGGTGCGCAGCCTCCAGCTGCCTTAAGATGAGTGACAGTGAGTGGGTGGTTGACTCCATGCTGGTGTACCGGGAAGCAGACAGAGAACTTGTACGCCTGTTGATAAATGTTCGTCGTCCTGTTTTCAGTGAAACATGCGAGAAAGCCATGCAAAGCTACGGTGGAGTGGTCAACAGAGACCAAAATACGTGTGTTCATGACTATAGCAACTTCACGCTGAATTCACAGTCTGCAGAGTCTGAAGTAAATCAGGTGAAGAGCGACAGAATGAAATACGCTGGCCTCCAATGGGAACGTAGGACCAAGAAATTTGAAGTACTCTCCTGGGAGTCCGAATACCGGAAAAATTGGTGTTTTGTGCAGATGCTAATATTGATGGGTGGCCTGGGAGGAGCTAAATAGCAGAAGTTCAGAGGAAGGGAAATTTTGTGGGAATTTGTTCACTTCCCAGAGCAGGCACTGGTAGGCGCTGGGAAGCGACATATAATTAACGCGACTTGTGCTGCAATTGGCGTAACTGATTTTGCTGGAGGGGAAACCAAGGTGAAGAGCAGAATGGGAGAAGTCTCCATAGGGGTCTTCCGTTCCCAGCTTGCCTAGAATGCAGACGTGGCGTTCTCGACTCAGCTTGCCTGAGAAAGAGTGAGCATGTCTGAAGTTAAGGACTTAGCAAATGGAACGATTGAGCTTGAAGATAGAAAGTTTTGGTTCAGCTATGTACTGAGCCAGATAGCTAGGAGTGAATAGATGAGCGCAGCCTTGCAGCACCACGAGGCCCGCCGACGTCATCACAATGATGCTGAATTCGGTGATATTGCACCTGCTCTGGCTTGAATTACGCCACATTAATTTGTTGGATCACGTCGGCAAAGTTTCCACAAGGATTTCATGGGGCTTGTATTGGGGAATTCTTCTCGCACTTCGTGTTATGCCTGAGTCAGTCGATAGGAATTAATTTTGATTTATCGCGCTTTACTCCATGTAAACGCAATTTATTACCACTGCCTGACAAGAGTCATGTAATGTGATGATGGAAGGTCGGGAATTAAAATAAATTTATGTTAATCGACTGCATCTGTTTTCAATCAAGTAGTTGAAATCCCAAGTCATTTTCTTAATTAATTTTATGTTGAACATTTGCATCTGGTGTTCAATAGCTGAATATAACATCAATGTGAACCCATTTTTAATTGAAAGTGATCAATTCTGAATCAATTAATGTCAACACTGCCACCGCAGTTCAAACAGGAGTCACAGGGCCTTATTACTTTCTTTGCGTTATCCGATATTGCGGCAGTTTTGCACTCTCTGTTGATCTGTTAGTCAATTAGCTGGGGTGAACACATGCCAAAATCAGATAAGTCACGGGTAGGGTGCTACACTATGTCAAGCAATGGACATTGCCTTTCATAAATGTAAAGTTGTTATGAATATGTCAAATTTTTCTGCGTGCACACTTATTCATCCACTCTCCCTTATTATATATTTCTGTGAAATCCTACATCGTTGGGTATATCCTCATAATGATCTACAGAGCAAGAATAATGTTGAATCTAGTCAACTGCCAGTCCTCGCACAATTCTTCGCTTCTCTGCAGGTCATCCTGCACTTCGCTGGTCTTCTGACGCTGCAGCCTGCCAGCCAGAAGAGAGAGCAACAAATAGCAGCGCGTATGCAGGAGCCGGCCTTCTAGTGGTGACGTCACGAGGCCGGCCAGTGGCGCAGGTGCTGCCGCCTGCGGTCAGCAAACGTCTCCGCCCCTGGGTGGCCCGGCAGATCGCGTGACGCGCAATCGGCCGTGTAATTACGGCTGCGGCCACCGCGGGCCTCGGTGCCACCTTCTCGCCCGGAATTACCTGTTGTTCCAGCGGGCCTAAATTACGAGTATTCCGTCTCCCGTGACAGAACAATGAGCGGTGCACAATGAGGGGCCGGCCTTGTCTCCGAGTGGCCACCGCCGCTGGCCCGACACTTGTCGGTCAACGAGGTTCGTTTCTCTGCCTCCGCGAGGGACAACAGCACGACGACACGGCGGACGCATTTAGTTCAGAAGGTAAGTAGCAGTTATTTTGAGAACTAATGACGTTCAACTGCTTCCTCTGTCGGCTTAAATTATAAGGCGCTCCCCACAGCCATTCAGCGCCGCATTACTTTTTGTATTGCCCGTGGACGTAGCATGTCGCGTTGACATTAACAGCCGGGGCGCAGCTACGCCGGGGGGACAAAGATTAGAACTCGAGATGTGCCTGCCGTCAAAAGGGACGACCACCGTGGGAAAACGTCCGAAGCTGTGCTAATGTCGTGCAATTGCAGCACAGATGTACTGCCGGGTCTTGGGAGATGTCAACGTCCCATTCTTACGCCGAGGGCCAGCTGTGAAGTACGTCTTTAGATAGAGCAGAAAATTACACACAGCGTGACACTGCAGCTTTTCATTAAGGAGACTATCGCTCTGTTATAACGATTTTTGAGGGAAAACAGAACTGTCGCATGCGACGTTCTGTCATCTGGGTCGTGCACAGTGTATCTGGGAAAGTTTCACTCCGTCCTCGTTTCCTCTTTATTAAATCAGGTCCGCATAATAACGGGACAGACCACACGCACACTCTGTCCATTCTTTATCTGAGACACTCACCTGTTCCCTGCATGTTGCGTTCTGGAAACGTATTCATTATCCGCACTATACTTTGTCCCAGCAGCGCCTGTCCTGTGAGGTACGCAGGGAAGTTTCTAAACAGTTTGGAAAGTAAGGATGAGTCGCTGGCAGATTGGTAGCGTGAGAACTGGTTGGTGCCTGCGTAATTCATCCGCCAACAACGGAAAGAGTTGGGGTATGGTAAAACACTGGATCTGTATTCAGAAGGACGACGGTTCAAATGCCCATCCAGCCACATAGTAAACGCCTCAGAGCCATCTTTTCAGACACTCTGTACGCGTTTATGTTGGTAACGCCACGTAGCACTCTGCATGAAAATCACTGGCTGTGCTGTGTGAAGTCTGTGGCTGGTTTGCATTGCTGGAATTTGCTATTGTAGTGTTTGGCAGTTGGCTGTTGACAGCACGTAGCGTTACGTAGTTGGAGGTGAGCCGCAAGCAGTGGTGGATGTGGGGAGTGAAATGGCGGAGATTTGAGAGCGGATGATCTGGACGTGTGTCCATCAGAGAGAGAGTAAATTTTTAAGACTGGATTTCATGAACTGATATATATTATAATTTTTCAACACTATTAAGGTAAATACATTGTTTGTTTTCTATCAAAATCTTTCATTTGCTAACTATGCCTATCAGTAGTTAGTGACTTCAGTAGTTAGAATCTTTTATTTAGATGGCAGTATTGGCGCTCTCTGTATTGCAGTAGTTCCAGTAACGAAGATTTTTGTGAGGTAAGTGATTCATGAAAGGTATGGGTTATCGTTAGTCAGGGCCATTCTTTTGTACGGATTATTGAAAGCCAGATTGCGTTGCGCTAAAAATATTGTGTGTCAGTTTAAGCAAAGTCATTTATAATTTTTCTAAGGGGACGTTTCAACTTTGTAACCGTAATGGCATCGGAACGGAGGTTGAAAGACGAAGGTTGAAACACTAAACGCTCCTTTACAAAACGGAATCATTGAGAGAGCTCGCACTGCAGTCATAATGACAAGTATCGAAATAATAAATGTAAGCATGGACCTTAGTTGGCTGTAATGTTATTTACATTTAATCGAGCGATTTGCTAATTTCGACTCCTTGCCATTGTCAAATAGTCGAAATTAGCTAATCGCACGATTAAATAAAAATCACATTACAGCCTACTACGGACCATGTTTATGTTTATTAAGCATATGGAGGCCGTGGATCTCCACAAATACAAATTTTTAAGATATGGAAAAACATGACCTTAGGGTAGAAAAACAATTGAAATCCTTCTAGAAAGAAATGCCGTTCGACCTGATGGGATATCAGTACGATTTGACGTAGTGTATGCAAAAGAACTTGTGCATCTTCTAGCGGCACCGTAAAGTACAGTATATTGATGAAGCAGCAAAGTGTTCATGGTGATTGAGAGAAAAGAAAAGAAAAAAAAAAAGAAAAAAGTCACAGGTTATTTCCACTTCCAAGGTGTCTCGTCGAACAGACACAGCAACCTCTACGCCTATATCTGTGACTTTGGTCTGTTGTAGAGTAATGGGACATTTTTATTCTCCTGGAGACTGAAACTCTATTTTGTAAGTTTGCTTTGTACGAAGGAAAATGGGTAAAAAAAAAGATTGCTTTTGACCCAGAAGCATCAGATACCGGCTTCCAGATTAATGCTGTGCTCTTTGACTTCCGGGAGGCGTTCGACACGGTTCGGCACTTCCGCCTAAAGAACAAAACACGAGGTTACGGACTGGACTCAAAGTTTCTAGCAAACATAACACACCATGTCATTCTTCGGAAATGAAAGTAACTTTGGGCATACCTCAAGAGACTGTTAGAGGACCATTACTTATCACAACGTCTGAAGTTTCGTGAGACTTTTCGTAGATGATATATGCGGAGAAGTCATAACGCTAGAAAATTTTGGTGGAATGCAGGAAGACCTGCAGAGGATGGGGGCCTGTTGCTGGGCTTGACCTTTTACTGTCAACATAAAACAGTGAAGAGTGTCTCTCATAAATAGGTAGAAAGACCTGTTACTCTATGTTTACACGTTTGCAACATAATATCTGGAAGCAGTTACATCAATGAAATATCTGGGAATATGTGCACTGAGTGATTCAGAGTGAAACGGCGACATAAAACTATTCGCAGATAAGGCCGGTGCCAAACAATTTCATTCGAAGAATCCTAGGGAAGTGTAGTTTGCCTACAAAGGTGGTAGCTCATAAAACCCTCTTTCGAGCAATACTTGAATGTTGCTCGCCAGTCTGGGGTGCATACCAGATTGGATGGGCAGGAGAAACAGACAAGAACCAAAGAAGAGCAAGACGTTTCGTTACAGGTTCATTTAGTAAGCACGACACGAAAAGTGTCACGGATATGCTCAGCCATCTCCAGTGTCGGACGATGCAATAAAGACGTTCTGCATCACGGTATGGTCTAATATTGAAGATACGAGAGCGTACCTTCCTAGAAGAGTCGACTAGTGTATTGTTTCCTCTTCTGCACATCTCGCGAAAAGCCTATGAAGGAGACATTCGAGTTCGCACGTAGGTTTACGATCAATTGTTCTTCCTCATTCGCGAATGTAAAAGGAAACGACGACGGGGAAACAGGTATTGATAGTATGTAAATTTAGATTTAGGGTTTACCGTGATTTTCCCAAAACACTTACGGCGAATACTTCGTGGTTCCTTAGATTGGGCACTGCAGATTGCCTTTTGCTTTTGGCATTCTTCCCCAAGCTTTCCTCATCCGGCAACAGTACCACCCGCGAATAGCGAGTCTCGGGAAACTTATCCACCTCGACTGTTCTCCGAAGAAAAATATATTCAATAGCATGTTTTGTTCACCATTAAGATTTTATTCTCTAATAACCAGAGTCGTTTCGTTTAATGACTAACGAAAATAGGATGTATTTTTATCTTCATCTGTTCACACATGGAGCAGTGTTCTTCGCCCGGTTCGGTCACTGGAAACATTTTCAGTATCTTCCCAACATAGTTGGCATCTCTCTGGTTTTCTTCAAGAATCTGACGGCAAGACCACCCGTATAGAAAATAAATGTCATAAATCAGTTAGCTCTGAGGAAAGGTAAAATACGCGTGGTCTTCGCGCCAGATTCTTACAGAAAACCACAAATGCCAACTATGTTGGGACGAAACTGAAAATGTTTCCAGTGATCGAACCGGGTGAAGAACACTGCTCTGTGTGTGAACAGATGAAGATAAAAATAAATGCTATTTTCTTTAATCATTTCACGAAACGACTTTGGTTATTAGTTTCAGCGCTAGAGGGCGCGCAATTACCACGCATTGGGAATCAGCGAAGTATTCGGACAGTAGAATGCATAAGAGGCTCACCGTGACCGCTATTGGCAAAGGGCAAGGGCTTCACGTCTGCTAAGATCTGGAAGTTTTAACTGATGGAGCGCGGTAATGCTGCATGTCACGTCAAAAGGGCACCTGAGGCAGCTGTCACCAACACGGAAGGAACCTGCAGAGCACTACATTTTCCCTTTTCTAACATGTGCTTGAGAAGCCTCCGTATTTGTAATTGCTCAGCTTGTGAAGATTCAGATTACCAGAGCTAAAAACTGTACCTACTGTGTCACGGTGACCAGTGTGCCTGCTTAGTTAAGTTCAATTTTCATTTTTTTCTTCGTAAAGTGGCCGTCGCGCATAAATTACTGAATTCAAATTGTTGTTCTTGTTATAGTGCCTGTTGTGTCACTGAAGTTCAGATATTCTAGTATTTGGTAAAGTGACCGTTGGGCCTAATCACTGAATTCAAATTTTAATAGTTTTTAATAAGGTGGCCGCTGGGCTTAGTTGTTGAATTCAAATTGATGCTTGTTACGTTCACCCTTTTTTAATTTATTTATTTTAAAAAATGTAATTTTTGGTAAGAATGGCCTGCTACATGTGACTGTTCCAGATCTGTCTCTTTTATTGTGATCACTGGAGGTGATTAAGTGTTGTTCTAATTTTTCTTTTAATAAATGTTGTTAAGAATAATTCGCTTAATCATCATCCCTTCTACTGTCCTGTCACTCAGTTACAATTATTAGCTATCACTACAACGGCGGTTACCGTTGCTTAGGTTTCTTAATATCAAGGAGGATATTGTGAGCTTAAGAACGTCCTTACCTCTGCTTAAGACAAGCCAGATAATACCAACTATACAATGCAAATTAGTGTAACGAAGAAAACAACATTCACATACTGCATTTTTGATGACTAAAAGTAGTCATCGGCTGCACTTCGTCCTAACACCACAACTACTCCTTAAAACGTAAAACCTGCGCAGTCAGTGTCACATTTTCGTCATCAGAAATTTAGTTCTTCAGTTTCGTGTGAGCTCCGCAATACCGTTTGGATTAAAATCACATGAATGTTTATTTCTTCCACTGTTTGCGTATGTGTAACATAAGTGTAGCATCTTTTAATGTCTTTTTATAGGAAGAAATTGGGACAAATAGCAGGAATGATCTATTAATGGAACATTTCCGAAGATAAGTGTTTGTAAACTAAACATTAAATGAGTGAAGGAAATTACACAGCCTGAAATCAAAACTGTATTAAAAACGATGGTTGGTGAGGCCATCCATGTTGTAGTTTCTTAAAAAACATTGACACACTTCAGTGGAAATGTTCTGTTACGATTAGACAAAATATCATATCCTACAAACATTTAGCAGAAAGCGAAAAGAAAAAAAACGAAAGTGTATTTTCAACCAGCTATAATGACCTTCAGAAAAAAATTTTGGTGGGGAGACGCACTACTTTACAGGTAAAATGGTAACTTCATCAAGAATTACGCTATTGGGCTGTCGGGCGCACTCTCCGTAACGAAACAGTCTACCCTTCCGTGCCAAATGCGCACTCGGGGTAAACGCTAACGTTGCCACCATCTGTTGGTTTCGTGGAACCGATGGGCACGTGGAGCGGTTCCTGCTCAGTTTTTTCGGACAGAAATAATAGCGACAAATGAGCCGTAAGTCTCGACTGCCACAAGGCGATACGCATTAGTGCGTGACTAACAACAAAAACGCGGCATGATCATCCTTCATAATTCTGTTTTTGTTGGAGCTGGTTATTAGGTTGCAGCAAACGTGGAAATGTTGGCGCCGCGGGCTGGCGCTGGGCCGGAAACAGCAGTTGCTCGGCCAGCGGTGGGCGCGGAAAAAGCGTCGCCAGGGGAGCATCGCGATGTGTGGACGTCTGGCGTGTGGGCCGCATTCAGGTGTCGTGCCGGGTCACCCACTAGCTCTACTGAGCGACTACGAACGGTGCCGAACTCTATTTCTCCTACTTTAACCCGATCCAGATACTGCACAGTCCATTTACATTAATCTGAGCGTGGCGTTCGACGCCAACGTACACTACCGGCCATTAAATTTGCTACACCAAGAAGAAATGATGATAAACGGGTATTCATTGGACAAATATATTATACTAGAACTGACATGTGATTACATTTTCACGCAGTTTCGGTGCATAGATCCTGAGATATCAGTACCCAGAACAACCACCTCTGGCCGTAATAACGGCCTTGATACGCCTGGACATTGAGTCAAACACAGCTTGGGTGGCGTGTACAGGTACAACTGCCCATGCCGCTTCAACACGGTACCACAGTTCATCAAGAGTAGTGACTGGCGTATTGTGACGAGCCAGTTGCTCGGCCACCATTGACCAGACGTTTTCAATTGGTGAGAGATCTGGAGAATGTGCTGGCCAGGGCGGCAGTGGAACATTTTCTGTATCCAGTAAGGCCCGTACAGGGCCTGCAACATGCGGTCGTGTATTATCCTGCTGTAATATAGAGTTCCGCAGGGATCGAATGAAGGGTAGAGCCACGGGTCGTAACACATCTGAAATGTAACGTCCACTGTTCAAAGTACCGTCAATGCGAACAAGAGGTGACCGAGACGTGTAACCAATGGCACCCCATACCATCACGCCGGGTGATACGCCAGTATGGCGATGACGAATACACGCTTCGAATGTGCGTTCACCGCGATGTTGCCAAACACGGATGCGATCATCATGATGCTGTAAACGGAACCTGGATTCATCCGAAAAAATTACGTTTTGCCATTCGTGCACCCAGGTTCGTCGTTGAGTACTCCTGTCTGTGATGCAGCGTCAATGGTGACCGCAGCCATGGTCTCCGAGCTGATAGTCCGTGCTGCTGCAAACGTCGTCCCTGGAGATGGTTGTTGTCTTCCAAACGTCTCCATCTGTTGACTCAGGGATCGAGACTTGGGTGCACGATCCGTTATAGCCATGCGGATAAGATGCCTGTCATCTCGACTGCTAGTGATACGAGGCCGTTGGGATCCAGCACGGCGTTCCGTATACCCTCCTGAACCCACCGATTCCATATTCTGCTACCAGTCATTGGATCTCGACCAACGCGAGCAGCGATGTCACGATACGATAAACCGCAATCGCGATAGGCTACAATCCGACCTTTATCAAAGTCGGAAATGTGATCGTACGTATTTCTCCTCCCTACACGAGGCATCACAACAACGTTTCACCAGGTAACGCCGGTCAACTGGTGTTTGTGTATGAGAAATCGGTTGGAAACTTTCCTCATGTCAGCAGGTTGGCCGGCCGAAGTGGCCGAGCGGTTCTAGGCGCTACAGACTGGAACCGCGCGACCGCTACGGTCGCAGGTTCGAATTCCGCCTCGGCCATGGATGTGTGTGATGTCCTTAGGTTAGTTAGGTTTAAGTAGTTCTAAGTTCTAGGGGACTCATGACCTTAGCAGCTAGGTCCCATGGTGCTCAGAGCCATTTGAACCATCAGCAGGTTGTAGGTGTCGCCACTGGCGCCAACCTTGTGTGAATGCTCTGAAAAGCTAATCATTTGCATATCACAGCATCTTCTTCCTGTTGGTTAAATTTCGCGTCTGTAGCACATCTTCGTGTTGTAGCAATTTTAATGGCCGGTAGAGTATAATGACTTTTGACAGACGGCTGGTGGCAGCTCTTGCAGTGGAGGGGTATATAAAGCATGTCGGGGGAACAGTGCAGTCGTTGTCGTAATGAAGAAACGGAGCGATTTATCTGCCTTAGAAAAGGGCATGATCATAGGATTTCGCAATAGGGTGGAAGCATTTCCGAAATTGCTCAGCTCGTAAACTGCTCGCGTGGCGTCGTGATTAAAGTATACAGTGCAATGGAAAATGGCGCTATCTAAAACCGGCGCCGAGGTAACTGCCCGTCCTCATGAACCAAGGGGCTACCAACAGTGTCTGCTCAACGACCGTTCAGCGAATATTACTGCGTATGGGCCTCCCTAGTAGGCACCAGGTTCATGTACCCATCGTGACTGCTATTAATCGGCGACGCAGGCTGGCATTTTCACGTCCAGTATCGCAACTGGACGTCCATTGAGTATCGACAGATGGCCTTTTCAGATGAGAGATGGCCGTTGGCGCGTACGGCGTGAAACGTCTGAAAGCAGAGTCCCTGCGATAAACTTCGGAAGGATCCAGGCCAGAGGACGGAGCGTTATGCTCTGGGGAATGTTTTCGTGGCACTCACTGGGTGATCTCATCATTTTGCGAGGCACAGTGCATTAGCTCAAGTGTGCATCTATCCTTGGGGACCATGTCCACCCCTATATACAGTATGTTTATCCTCAGCACGATGCCATCTACCAGCTGTCACACAGCTCGCAACTTTATCTGCGTTGTGCGAAGCGCAACAGGATGAGTTTTCCACACACCCCTGACCACCGAACTCCCCAGATTTAAAGCCAATCGAGAATGTGTGGGACCATCTCGATTGGGCTGCTCGCGGCATGGATCCTTGACCGAGAATCCTAACGCAAATGGCCACGGAACTGGAGTCGTCACGGCTCGACATCCCTCTTGGTATTTTCCAGGCCCTCAAACACTCTCTCCCTAAGCATCTCGCGCAGCTGTCCATGCTGCAGAAGGTGGTTATTCAGGTTTCTGACAGGCGGCATCATTAGTGTGGCTCGATAATGCATATGCACTACTTGTTGATTTAACTTAGCGCTGGATAGTGGCTGAAGCGTACACGTGCTATAATAGATTCCTATCGCTCATGAAATTTCTCTGCTCGTCGTTTCCAAGCAACAGCATGAGCAGCGTCTCATCAGACGGCGTGGAATCGTTTGATGAGTTCAACTGAACGCACGTGGGCTCCTGTCTGGCCTCAGTGTCTTCTGGCGTTCTGTTTAGTTGCTGGGGTCGCTCACTCAGGAAGGTGGTCCGATTTGTTATGATGCCTGTGCCTGTGGTAACGGTGTGAATACACTTGAAGGATTGTTGCTTCCCTCTCTCATCGTGGTCGCGGGTTTGCGTCTCCGCAGTCGGCATGTTTTTCGTTCCTGCTGCCTTGGTTGTTAATGCTGCGCCGTCGGTATTTACTTACAGCCAAACTTTTGCATGTCAAGGAAATGGCGAACATCTTTGTTACATTTGAGACTGAGTCCTAGCCTATAATGCTGCGTAGCTTTGGCCAGCGAGAATTATAGTTCTCTTTATTTGGATCAGCATTCCGTGTTAATAGTATAAGCCCTCGCTATTTTAAACCTATTTGGAAACAGCAAATGAAAATTACATTTTAATATTGATTGCTCTGTGAAATTCTCATACCTGTGCTTTTCTTTACAAGAAATCCGCTTTTTTTTTTTTTTTTTTTTTTTTTTTTTTTTTTTTTTTGTACTGTGTGCTTTCGTTTAGTGACCCAGACGTTAACACTGGCAATCGTTTTACTTTGTCTGTTCTCTTTAAATTGCTGAAGTACTTTTTTTATGTAAGATTACTGTGCGAAATATGTAGCTTTCGTTTCTTTAGTCGAAGTTGTAAAGGACTTGTGGTTATGTCGCTATAATGTTCACTATCTTTCTCTTTGTGTGTGTGCATGCGTGCGTGCGTGCGTGTGTGTGTGTGTGTGTGTGTGTGTGTGTGTGTGTGTGTGTGTGTGCGTTTCAGATTTGGAGGGAACGAGACATGTCTGAGACAAGCTGGTAGCCTGATGTTAACACAACATTTGTAATCAAATGCGTTTGTTCTCAGCTCTTTTGAGAACTTGTTGACACTGATTCTCTCACTGCTTATCGCATCTGAAATTCTTGTGTACAACGTTTAAAATTTTTGAATTATTAATGACTTTGTAGTGGATGTCCTAACACCTGCTCTGAGTCGTTTACTTTCTCAGTTTTAAAACGCCTTTGAGGCGATTAAATATTACGTCAAGTTAGGTTCAGCACCATACCACTCCCAGGTTTAAGCTCTCTATTACTTCAATGCTGCCGGCCAGTGTGACCGAGGCGCTTCAGTCTGGAACCGCGCGACCGCTACGCTCGCAGGTTCTTATCCTGCCTCGGACATGGATTAGTTAGGTTAGTTAGGTTTAAGTAGTTCTAAGTTCTATGGAACTGATGACCTCAGATGTTAAGTCCCATAGTCATCAGAGCCATTTGAACCATTTGAACTTCAGTGGTATCAACGTACGAGATCAGTGGACCGCAGTGGTGAGATATTGAAGTCGATTTCATGGACAAGTGCTCCAATACCTTACAATTCCATTGGTTCTTTTCCCCCGTATCTACGAACGCTGAACTACTTAAATTTATTGGTCCTGCAAATTGACTACAACTGATTGTATACACTAGGCGATCAGAAGTATCCCGACTCCGTATCGAATGTTTAATTGACCACTACATGTCATTAGAAGAGGACCCGCCACTATAATAGAAGATCAGACTTTAACGTCCCGTCACATCGAGGCCATTAGAGGTGCAGAACAAGATCAAAGTGTGTCAAGGATGGGGGAGGAATTCAGCCGTGCCATGTCAAAGGAACCGCCTCGGCATTTGGTTGGATCGATTCAGGTCTATCATGGAGCACCTAAATCTGGATGGCCGGACGCGGATCGTTGCCCTCCCGAATCCATGTCCAGTGTGCTAATCACTGCTTCACTTCGCTCAGTCCTCCAGTATGAAAGGTGGCCGGGAGAGAAGCACTAACGACAGAACGGGGTAGGTCAGGAGAGCTCACTGACTTCGAATATCGACAACTTACTGAATGTCACCTGAGTAACAAATGCATCAGAACATTTCAACCCTTCTAAAGCTGTCCAATTCGACTGTTGGCCGCTTATGCAGTTCTTATACCGCACAAACGAAATCGCAACAGCACCAGGCGGCATTCCGCCCCTAGTTAGGCAGTTATCATACTTTTTAGGGTTTTTAATTATCTATCTAGTTGGCTTTGGCTCATGTAAACCCGAATCAATTAGTTATTTCCTTATCTCTGGGGGACTTTTACTATTTTCGTGTTACCTTTTCTAAAACACAATTTGAGCGTATTTGAGATAATCCTTACCCAAGTTTGACTCTTGTTTCTGATTGCGTCCTTCTGAGCTTTTTCCTAGCAGCCAAATTTTTTATTCCTAAAAACAATTCTCAACACCAGAACGGTGGTGCACAGACGTGCAACCAACTTCAAAGTTCGTTCCAGAAAGCAGTATCAGATTTGAAGCATTCTACCATGTTTAATAACTCCTGTTCATGTGTTATGTCATTTTCAGGTGTGACTCCATTCGTTGTACGTAACTGAATAAAGTGTATTTTCTCAAACTTTAGGGACAGTTCATTTTTAGAGAACCTTTTAAAAACTTACTGAAAAACATCATAAACCATCTCTTCTGTTGCTTTCACTCTAATGGGATTTATTATGACACTAAAACAGATTTAACAGTAACCTTCCGGGTGTTCAGCAGAGTTGTTGTTCCTATTTACGCACAATATTTCGACTACCAACCAGCCGCCTTCCTTAGGCACTGCGAGGTTTGCTGTTATGTGTATCCGCTGTCTGGACTTCAATCAGACTGTGAGCTGTTATTGGTTTCACGCCCCCTATGTAACCGAGTTCGATTCCCGACGTCCGCTGAGCCCTTTGTGGCTGTTTTCCTTTAGAGAGCAAAGGCAATTTACTCAGCGTTTTCCAACTCTGGTGGATGTTATGGTCGTCCAGATTTTAGTAAATTGAGTGCTGGACGCAGGCGTTATTTAAACTGAAACCACCATCCCGGCTTATTAGATTTTCTTACCGTCTTTATTTCGATAGGCTTCTTGATTATTCTGTCCCAAAAACTTGGCGCTTGCTCCACGATGCTGGCCTCGTTGTGTTCCGTTTCATGATTATATTCGAAGCAATGCTCAGCAATAATCTGCTCAATGTACGACATGAATCGTTCGCCTGGAATGAGATACAGACTCGGCTTTCGAACACCTAGACCGCCTTTAAAATTACAAGGAATTCTTTATATTTTAGTTGGAGAGGGTCTACTGACCTTTGCAGAAACTGGGCCAGCATAAGGCAGACCAGCGATTTTAGATTCTCTTCTTTGGTCTCAGTCTCGACCTGTTTCTCCGGCGTCCTTGACTTTTCCTCCATAGCCCACTCACTTTGATGCTCTGAGTATCCATTCGTTTGTAACACCAGTTTTAGGAGTTGTTATTCTCCGGCGAGGCTTTCCTCGTCTGAAAACTTTCGAGCTGTTTGTGTCAGACTCCTTAGCGCCTAATATCTTTGTGACGGGTAATGGTGCCTCGAGGTGCGGAGATAGAGATCAATGTGTGTAGGTTTTCTGTATGCACACTGTGACCCAGGGATCCGTCCGATCTTCTCTTAACTAACACATCTAGCAAGGATAGGTGGCCCTCTTTTTCAAGTTGTATCATGAATTTTATATTGCGATGGAGAGAAACATGTGGGTTTCACCTTCGTGCATTCCAGTGGCTTCGCTTCATAGTGGTCCAGTAAAAACTCGCCACTACAGGTGATAACGGACGACCCATCGCCACGCCATCAGTTTGTTCATAATATTTTCCGTCGAACAGAAAGTAAGTTGACTTTAGAATTTGCGTAAAAAGTCCTGTGAAACAACCGTATAACTTTTCCGCGATTAGTTCCAACGAAACAGAAAATGGCACTCTGAGAAAGAGGGATACTACATCGAAACTGACAATAATATCCGTGTCCAGGATGCACAGTTAAGTAAGGCAACGTAAAAAATCGGAGGAATTATAAATGTGGTGTGCGCATTTCACCACATATTCTCCAAGTATGGGTTCGAGGTATTTAGCCCACTAGTAAGTCGGTGCACCAGTATTTACTAACTATCGGGTTACAAGAGTACCCGTCTGCCTTAGAAAGTCCACATTATCGTGGTGGCACAGCTGCTCGTATTTTAAGACCCATAATATTTTACATGGGAAGCCTGACTCATTGAGAAGACTCAAAGTCTTCCTCTCGATTTTATTCGCAGGATCGATATCTATCTATCTGACTGCAACGTCATTCAAAAGATCGAATATCTTCCCTTGTAGTCCACACGAGACGGCAGAATCGTAGCGTCGCCTTTGTCGGCTGATACAACTACACTTACCTTGCCTTCCCACAGCTTTTTCAGTGTTACTCGTTCTCCCTTGGAGATGTTTGATCACACCACTGGCGACTTGGTAAGTGCTCTACAGGTTTGGCGGCGAACCTTTTACTGCTGCTTACAGTAGGGGAGAAGCTACGAAAAAATGCTCAAATGTGTGTGAATTCATATGGGACCAAATTGCTGAGGTCATCGGTCCCTAGACTCATACACTACTTAAACTAACTTAGGCTAAGAACAACACACACACCAACGCCCGTTGGAGGACTCGAACCTCCGGCGGGAGCGGCCGCGCAATCCGTGACACCACGTGGCCACCCCGCACGGCTGGAGAAGCTACAACGCACTCCACGGAGCTGATGTCATCTGCCATTGGTAGCATCTTTGAAGTAGGTGCGAAATGTAGCTCCTCAGCAAGGATCTCAACTATATCCTCGTCCAGATGCTTCTGAGTGAGATTAGTTACAGTACAACTTATTGCATCTTGTTTTGGCTGAAAGTGCAAGCCATTGAATTTTGCTTTATGGCGTGCAGTTTTTTCAACTGTATTAATTTGCTTTATGGCGTGCAGTTTTTTCAACTGTATTAATTTGCTTTATGGCGTGCAGTTTTTTCAACTGTATTAATTCCGCTTACGACCATATTGTACTGTCGACACAATCCCAATAATCTGCAGGGAGTTTCGTGGGAGAGTTTAGCGGATGTATAAAAATGGATATGAAGATGCACTTTTGAATTGGCATCTACCAACCGTCTAGCGTCACGACGTGCAACCCACTTGTTTCTATTTATTTGTGGACGACACGTTTGTGGCATGGCCACTTGGAGCAGAAAAGTTCGTGGTAAAGTTAATCTCTATCCACTGTAATATACACACATCAAACAAAGCTTTGCATCACCCCAGTTTCCAGAACTCCTGAAAACAGACGTTGACTGTGGATATTGTATCACAGACACAGTCCCTTTGACTGTCGGAGAAGTCAATAAACCCGTCCAAAGATGTAAACAACTATGCATGAGCAGCGAATATTAGGCGGAGAGGTTCCGACTGCCGATCAGTTCCAGTTATTCCACCAGGAAGGAGGTACACGGCTCGTGTAGTTCAACCATGCATAGACGGTCAATACCGCGGCCCGATCGCGTCCGCATTGTTACTTTGTGCCAGGAAGGGCTCTCAACAAGGGAAGTGTCCAGGCGTCTCGGAGTGAACCAAAGGGATGTTTTTCGGACATGGAGGAGATACAGAGTGACAGGAACTGTCGATATACCTCGCTTAGGCCGCCCAAGGGCTATTACCACAGTGGATGACCGCTACCTACGGATCATGGCTCGGAGGAGCTCTGACAGCAACGCCACCGTGTTGAATAATGCTTTTCGTGCAAGGACAGGACGTCGTGTTACGACTAAGACTGTGCGCAACAGGCTGCATGATGAGCAACTTCACTCTCGACGTCCATGGCGAGGTCCATCTTTACAACCACGACACCATGCAGCGCGGTACAGATGGGCCCAACAACATGCCGAATGGACCGATAAGGATTGGCATCACGTTCTCTTCACCGATGAGTGTCGAATATGTCTTCAACCAGACAATCATTGGAGACACACAGTCAGGCTGAAGGTCTTAGACACATTGTCCAACGATTGCAGCAAGGTGCAGGTTCCCTGCTGTTTTGGGGTGTCATAATATGTGGGGCCGTCGTACGCCGCTGGTGGTCATGGAAGGCGCAGTAACAGCTGTACGATACATGAATGCCATCCTCCGACCGGTAGAATCATATCGGCAGCATATTGGCGAGGCATTGGTCTTCATGGACGACAATTCGCGCCCCCATTGCGTACATCTTGTGAATGGCTTTCTTCAGGTTAACGACATCGCTCGACTAGAGTGGCCAGCATGTTCTCCAGGCATGAAGCCTATTGAACATGCCTAGGATAGACTGAAAAGGGCTGTTTATAGACGATGTGACCCACCAACCACTCTACGTCGAAGTGGGACAATCTGGACCAACAGTGCCTTGATGAACTTGTGGATAGCAGGCCACGACGAGTACAGGCACGCATCAGTGCAAGAGGACGTGCTACTGGGTATTAGAGGTACCGGTGTGTACCGCAATCTGCGCCACCACCTCTGAAGATCTCGCTGTATAGTGGTACAACATGCAATGTGTGGTTTTCATGAGCAATAAAAAGGGCGAAATTCATGTTTATGTTAATCTCTTTTCCAATTTTCTGTACAGGTTCCGCATCTCGCGGAACCGAGGTGATGCAAAACTTCTTTTGATGTGTGTAAAATTCACGATGGAACTTGAGAAAGAGGACCAGCTACTTTTCCTCGACGTGTTGGTTAAGAGAACACCGGCCATATCTATGGGTCACAGTGTATGCACAAAAACTGCACGCACTATCGCCACGCCTTTGGGTATCACTATACGTCACAATGAAGGTTCTGGTCCATACAGATCGAACACTTTCAAACGAGGGGAGCCTCGCCGGAGAAATACAACATCAACGACTGGTGTTCCGAAGAAGTAGGAACTCAAATCATCATATTCCGCGGGAGATGCAGTCAAAATCAAGAAATCTGTTAGCTTACCTTACATATTCATCTAACAGCGCGCGTATCTTGTGTTCCTCTGTACACTTGGATATTTGATGATTGAAAATAAATCCTAAAAGCGTCAGGTGAGCAGTATGAGTAATGAATTCATTTTTGACCGGCTGTATGGCTTTTGTGTTGAGACCTATTCATCTCCAACACAATACTAGATTATAAAATAATCATGGTCGCCTGCCTCTTACGAAATTTTACGTCCCATCTACACGAAATAAAGAACGCCTGAGAAAGCGGTTGAAAAACTGAGAAGAGAAGGAAAGAATCTCTTATCTGCCATATGCTGGCCTGTTGTTCGGAAACATCAGTAGACTCATACGGAAACATGGCATCCAGTGTATTTACCTACATTGAACTAAGATAAAAATATTTTTTAATGTCTCCGAAAGTCGAATGTGTGTCGCAGTCCATGTGAATGTGGCATATCTTACATTGGGCAGACTATCAAGCAGTCGAGGATAGATGCCAGGACCACCAGCGACACTCCTGACTAAAACAACCAAGCAAATCAGCTGTCGCCGACCACTGCCTCGAATAAGACCATGAACTGAGACACCGAGAGAAACCGCGAAACTAAAATTTACTCAGCGTTTTCCGACTCTGATGAATGTAATCACTGGCGAGACTTTAATAAATTGATTGTCGGACTCCTAGGGTTATTTAAACTGAAGCCTCTAAGCTTCTAGGACAGCATGGAGGTTTCAGTTTAAATAAACCTTGCGGTCCGACACTTAATTTAATAAAAATCTCACCAGTGATCACATCCATCAGAGTTGGGAAACGCTCAGTAAATTTTCGTTTCACGGTGTATCAGAGAGTGCTCTGTAAGACAAAAGGGGAAGGAGGGCGCAGTGGACGTCGGGAAATGAACTCGGCTATAAACAGCGGCGTGAGACCAACAATAGTTCAGAGTCTGATTGAAGTCCAGGGGACGAGTAGACGTAACAGCAAAAGTCCCAGCACCTGAAAAAAATTGCCGGGTCGGTCGTCAAAATATTGGGCAGGAAATGGAATTAACAACTCAGCTGAAATTCGGGAAACTCACTATTAATCAACCGCACCTAGAAAACTTGAGACATAACTAAAATAGAAACTTTGCTTCTTTTACTGATTGTCTCTAATTATATTCGCTACGGCTAATTTCCACTGAAATAAAACAGGAAAGGGGGTGAAAGATGACATGTTACAGCGATGAATCCTTATACGCTGCGGAAGAACACAGACGGAAGGTGATGTGTCGCTCTTTAATTAACCAGGTTTTCCTTACCCGCCGTGGACCTCAACTGCGAGTCCCAGCTGGGGGAAGGCACCGGCGCACGGGGGCAGGAGCCGCTAGGACGCAACTGATACACAGTCCTCTTGATTTATCGGTGGGGGCGCTGCGATATTTACAGCGGCTGACTCGTATTTTGTCATTCCCTCCCCACAACCCGCGGTCACGTGCCGCAACAATTGAGAGAAGCGTTTCGCCCGCGGCGTGAAATCAATCAGCCGCGACGCGCAAATTACGCGGCGCCTCGGTATTCGCTGACGCAGCGCGCATGCGCCGTCCGCGCCTAATGACGACGCAGCGCCGCTTTATCTGAGTGCGAGGCGCGCCGCGGCCGTGCAGAATCGCGTTTGACGCGGACCGCACGAGGCAGGGCCGGGCGCGCGCCCACTGGATCATCCGCTAAGCCGCTCAGCGATTCCACACGGCTCCGGCTTATCTTCGCTTTAAACGGGCCATTTATCAGTGCTGCAAAGGGACCTCCAAATGTGCAGCGAAACGTTTTGTCTCTTCTTGCTTCTTTGTTTTCGTAGCGATTATCTGTTCGTCAAATACGTCCTTGTCACGAGCAATTTAATGAAGAAACAAGTAAAAAGGATACCTATTCTCTCTATGACGTATATCTGTATAAACAATAATAAATTTTCTAGATCACGTCAATCTCAAACTCATCCGTTGCCGGTTACCATATTCTCTTGCATACACAGAAATGACACCCAAGTCTTAAACGCTGATAACAAGGGAAAGCCTCACAATCGTAACAAGGCAAAAAGGTACCAGAACACGTCAACTGTCTTACATAAAGTTTCAGATACTTCAAGTCATGTAAGAGGAATGTTTCCAGCCGGCGGTGCCAGACTGATGCCAGGTGCACGTGATAATTTATTTAATAAAATTGCGGGTAAATAGCCACATGCAGTTACACTACTGGCCATTAAAATTGCTGCACCACGAAGATGACGTGCTACAGAAGTGAAATTTAACCAACAGTAAGAAGATGCTGTGATATGCAAATGATTAGCTTTTCAGAGCATTCACACAAGGTTGGCGCCGGTGGCGACACCTACAACGTGCTGACATGAGGAAAGTTGGCAACCGATTTCTCATACACAAACAGCAGCTGACCGGCGTTGCCTGGTGAAACGTTGTGATGCCTCGTGTAAGGAGGAGAAATGCGTACCATCACGTTTCGGGTTTGATAAAGGTCGGATTGTGGCCTATCGCGATTGCGGTTTGTCGTATCGCGACATTGCTGCTCGCGTTGGTCGAGATCCAATGACTGTTAGTACAATATGGAATCGGTGGGTTCAGGAGGGTAATACGGAACGCCGTGCTGGATCCCAACGGCCTCGTATCACCAGCAGTCGAGATGACAGGCATATTATCCGCATGGCTGTAACGGATCTTGCAGCCACATCTCGATCCCTGTGTCAACAGATGGGGACGTTTGCAAGAAAACAACCATCTGCACGGACAGTGCGACGACGTTTGCAGCAGCATGAACTATCAGCTCGGAGACCATGGCTGTGGTTACCCTTGACGCTGCAGCACAGACGGGAGCGCCTGCGATGGTGTACTCAACGACGAACCTGGGTGCACGAATGGCAAAACGTAATTTTTTCGGATGAATCCAGGTTCTGTTTACAGCATCATGATGGTCGCATCCGTCTTTGGCGACATCGCGGTGAACGCACATTGGAAGAGTGTATTCGTCATCGCCATACTGGCGTATCACCCGGCGTGATGGTATGGCGTGCCATTGGTTACACATCTCTGTCACCTCTTGCTCGCATTGACGGCACTTTGAACAGTGGACGTTACATTTCAGATGTGTTACCACCCGTGGCTCTACCCTTCATTCGATCCCTGCGAAACCCTACATTTCAACAGGATAATGCACGACCGCATGTTGCAGGTCCTGTACGGGCCTTTCTCGATACAGAAAATGTTCGAGTGCTGCCCTAGCCAGCACATTCTCCAGATCTCTCACCAATTGAAAACGTCTGGTCAATGGTGGCCGAGCAACTGGCTCGTCACAATACACCAGTCACTACTCTTGATGAACTGTGGTATCGTGTTGAAGCATGGGCAGCTGTACCTGTAAACGCCATTCAAGCTCTGTTTGACTTAATGTCCAGGCGTATCAAGGCCGTTATTACGGCCAGAGGTAGTTGTTCTGGGTAGTGATTTCTCAGGATCTATACACCCAAATTGCTTGAAAATGTAATCACATAGTATAATAAATTTATCCAATGAATACCCGTTTATCATCTGCATTTTTTCTTGGTGTAGCAATTTTAATGGCCAGTAGTGTACTTTCTTAACATCTTACATTATACATTTTTCCATATTCATTTATAGATTTCACTCTTTTACTGCTCTGTTCTGTGCGATATCGTTCAAGGCTTCGTTACACAGTTCACACACATATGTAGTGGTTGGGTCGTGATAATTTTCGTTTTTGCAAGTTAGGTAATGAAAGCCGTGAATAGATGATGTGGTTACGACATGTCGCAGTTCGAAGTGTGGTGCTGTCCATGAGCGGTTCGTCATTGCTTCGGTGTCAAAGATCTCCGGCCATACTGTTTCTCGTTTATCCTAGATGATCTTCAGTTGATTTCTGGAAACCTTGGTGTGTGGCATCATATTATCGAAGCTTGATGTCTTCGGTTACGAATGTCTCTCTCGCTAGCAGGTACACTTGTCTAGATCTTGTTGTCTTTGAGAAACCTAGTGTTCTTTTTAGATAAGTCAATTTTACCTTTTCTAGTGTTTCTATATTTTTTTGTGTTAGGTGGTCCCATATAACCTCTATCCCGTAGGCCAGGATTGGCAAGATTTTTGCGTTGAATAATACACTCCTGGAAATTGAAATAAGAACACCGTGAATTCATTGTCCCAGGAAGGGGAAACTTTATTGACACATTCCTGGGGTCAGATACATCACATGATCACACTGACAGAACCACAGGCACATAGACACAGGCAACAGAGCATGCACAATGTCGGCACTAGTACAGTGTATATCCACCTTTCGCAGCAATGCAGGCTGCTATTCTCCCATGGAGACGATCGTAGAGATGCTGGATGTAGTCCTGTGGAACGGCTTGCCATGCCATTTCCACCTGGCGCCTCAGTTGGACCAGCGTTCGTGCTGGACGTGCAGACCGCGTGAGACGACGCTTCATCCAGTCCCAAACATGCTCAATGGGGGACAGATCCGGAGATCTTGCTGACCAGGGTAGTTGACTTACACCTTCTAGAGCACGTTGGGTGGCACGGGATACATGCGGACGTGCATTGTCCTGTTGGAACAGCAAGTTCCCTTGCCGGTCTAGGAATGGTAGAACGATGGGTTCGATGACGGTTTGGATGTACCGTGCACTATCAGTGTCCCCTCGACGATCACCAGTGGTGTACGGCCAGTGTAGGAGATCGCTCCCCACACCATGATGCCGGGTGTTGGCCCTGTGTGCCTCGGTCGTATGCAGTCCTGATTGTGGCGCTCACCTGCACGGCGCCAAACACGCATACGACCATCATTGGCACAGAGGCAGAAGCGACTCTCATCGCTGAAGACGACACGTCTCCATTCGTCCCTCCATTCACGCCTGTCGCGACACCACTGGAGGCGGGCTGCACGATGTTGGGGCGTGAGCGGAAGACGGCCTAACGGTGTGCGGGACATTTAGGGCAAATTTACACTAGGTTGAGAATATTTTCTGAATAAAGCCAGAAATTGTAAAACACTTAGTGTACGTCCTTCAGTACTGATTCTAATCCTTACCTTTTTTACTATGGAAATTTTAACGACATATTCAGGTCAAGACTCCCTCTAACCTAGACCACCGACTATTCCCCTTTCTCCTCGCCCAAATGCACGCAAAGCTCATTTTTGGGACTCATATTATAGGCTCACAAGAGAAAATATTAGTCACACCCTTAAATGAGCCGGCCGCTGTGGCCGAGCGGACCTAGGCGCTAGAGTCTGGAACCGCGCGACCGCCACATCGACAACCTGCCATCGGATTGCCACATTGTGTACCGTGATTTGCCACTTCAATCAACGTTTTTCCACTGTTCAATCGTCCAATGTTTACGCTCGTTACGCCAAGCGAGGCGCCGTTTGGCATTTAGCGTCGTGATGTGTGGTTTATGATCAGCCACTCGACCATGAAATCCAAGTTTTCTCATCCCCTGCCTAACTATCATAGTACTTGCAGTGGGTCCTGATGCAGTTTGGAATTCCTGTGTGATGGTCTGAATAGTTGTCTGCCTATGACACATTAAGACCCTCTTCAACGGTCGGCGGTCTCTGTCAGTCAACAGACGAGGTCGGCCTTTACACTTTTGTGCTGTATGTGTCCCTTCACGTTTCCACTTCACTATCACATCGGAAACAGTGGAGTAAGGGATGTTTAGGGATGTGAAAATTTCGTTCGAATTCCGAGAATTTCGCGGAGCGCCACATTCCGCTCTCTCACGGTTTCTAAGACTACTGAGGTCGCTGTTGTGGAGTATTACAGGCGCAAACAAAGTTGACACTTGGCGCGGTGGCTGATGGGAGCGACTGTAAATGGGAATTGCCTCTACGGTCACTCCCAACAGCCACCGCGCCGAGTGTCAACTTTGCGCGTGTAATGCCTGGCAGTGGGTGGCAGCACAATACACCTAATACGAAGAACGTATGTTTTTGGGGGTGTCCGAATACTTTTGATCTCACAGTGTAGCAGTTCTCAACTACGGCACGTAAAGAAAGACAAACACTTGGCTGTGTCACCTATGAAAATAGGTAGTTTCAGCGTACTTTTCTAGCTGCGACTTCTCTTATTTCCTGCAAGAACTATCGTTCGTTCTGCAAAGAGGAGACCAATCCAGGGCACAATACGTAAAAAAAAAAAAAAAAAAAAAAAATACTTGGTGACTTAAAGGTTGTTTTAACAAATATGTTTTACAAGATGCTGTGCTATTGGAGGCGCTAAACACTTCTTTGTTTCGAGCTGAACATTTACTCACGACAGTCACTTATAAGGCGATCTCAAAATTTAGGCAATCGCATAGACAGCGTAGTTTGATGTGTTTTCTATGGACAAAGAAGTGAAAGAGGTGAATATCATATTATACGAAAAATTCTAGAATGCTTCAGGTTAGAAGGCCTCGGGAAAGTACGGGATGGGCTTCAATCTCAAACGGTGCATGGCAAATACAGGACGTGCTTGGGTCAAGGAACAGTCGGAATTGTAGTTGTAAATTGTTGTAGTTGTGCTGGGAACGTCCGTGAGCTTCAAGCGCTAATAGAAAGCACAGAATCTGAAATCGTTATAGGTACAGAAAGCTGGCTAAAGCCTGAAATAAGTTCTGCAAAAATTTTTACGAAGTCTCAGACGGTGTTCAGGAAAGATAGATTAGGCACAATTGGTGGTGGAGTGTTTGTGTCTGTCAGTAGTGGTTTATCTTGTAGTGAAGTCGAAGTAGATACTCCGTGCGAATTGGTATGGGTGGAGGTTATACTTAACAGCCGAACTAGTTAATAATTGGCCCCTTCTACCGACCCCCAGACTCCGATGATATAGTTGCTGAACAGTTCAGAGAAAATTTGAGTCTCGTAACAAATAAATACCCCACTCATACGGTTATAGTTGGTGGGGACTTCAACCTTCCCTCGATATGTTGGCAAAAATACTTGTTCAAAACCGGTGGTAGGCAGAAAACATCTTCCGAGATTGTCCTAAATCTTTCTCCGAAAATTATTTCGAGCAGTTAGTCCACGAACCCACGAGAAATGTAAATGGTTGCGAAAACACACTTGACCTCTTAGCCACAAACAATCCACAGCTAATAGAGAGCATCATGACTGATACAGGGATTAGTGATCACAAGGTCGTTGTAGCTAGGCTCAATACCGTTTCTTCCAAATCCACCAGAAACAAACGCAAAATAATTTTATTTAAAAAAGCGGATAAAGTGTCAGTAGAAGCCTTCCTAAGAGACAATCTCCATTCCTTCCGAACTGACTATGCAAATGTAGACGAGATGTGGCTCAAATTCAAAGATACAGTAGCAATAGCAATTGAGAGATTCATACCTCATAAATTGGTAAGAGATGGAACTGATCCCCCATGGTACACAAAACAGGTCAGAACGCTGTTGCAGAGGCAACGCAAAAAGATTGCGAAGTTTAGAAGAACGCGAAATCCCGAAGATTGGCTAAAATTTACAGACGCGCGAAATTTGGCACGGACTTCAATGCGAGATGCCTTTAATAGGTTCCAGAACGAAACATTGCCTCGAAATTTGGTAGAAAATCCGAAGAAATTCTGGTCGTATGTAAAGTACACAAGCGGCAAGACGCAGTCAATACCTTCGCTGCGCAGTGCCGATGGTACTGTTACCGACGACTGTGCCGCTAAAGCGGAGTTATTGAACGCAGTTTTCCGAAATTCCTTCACCAGGGAAGACGAATGGAATATTCCAGAATTTGAAACACGAACAGCTGCTAGCATGAGTTTCTTAGAAGTAGATACCTTAGGGGTTGCAAAGCAACTCAAATCGCTTGATACAGGCAAGTCTTCAGGTCCAGATTGTATACCGGTTAGGTTCCTTTCAGATTACGCTGATACAATAGCTCCCTGCTTAGCAGTCATATACAACCGCTCGCTCACCGATAAATCTGTACCTACAGATTGGAAAATTGCGCAGGTCGCACCAGTGTTTAAGAAGGGTAGTAGGAGTAATCCATCGATCTACAGACCTATATCATTGACGTCGGTTTGCAGTGGGGTTTTGGAGCATATACTGTATTCAAACATTATGAATCACCTCGAAGGGAACGATCTATTGATACGTAATCAGCATGGTTTCAGAAAACATCGTTCTTGTGCAACGCAGCTAGCTCTTTATTCGCGCCGCGCGGGATTAGCCGAGTGGTCTAGGCGCTGCAGTCATGGACTGTGCGGCTGGTCCCGGCGGAGGTTCGAGTCCTCCCTCGGGCATGGATGTGTGTGTTTGTCCTTAGGATAATTTAGGTTAAGTAGTGTGTAAGCTTAGGGACTGATGACCTTAGCAGTTAAGTCCCATAAGATTTCACACACATTTGAACATTTTTTTTCTTTATTCGCACGAAGTAATGGCCGCTATCGACAGGGGATCTCAAGTTGATTCCGTATTTCTAGATTTCCGGAAAGCTTTTGACACCGTTCCTCACATCTACATCTACATCTACATTTATACTCCGCAAGCCACCCAACGGTGTGTGGCGGAGGGCACTTCACGTGCCACTGTCATTACCTCCCTTTTCTGTTCCAGTCGCGTACGGTTCGCGGGAAGAACGACTGTCTGAAAGCCTCCGTGCGCGCTCGAATTTCTCTAATTTTACATTCGTGATCTCCTCGGGAGGTATAAGTAGGGGGAAGCAATATATTCGATACCTCATCCAGAAACGCACCCTCTCGAAACCTAGCGAGCAAGCTACACCGCGATGCAGAGCGCCTCTCTTGCAGAGTCTGCCACTTGAGTTTATTAAACATCTCCGTAACGCTATCACGGTTACCAAATAACCCTGTGACGAAACGCGCCGCTCTTCTTTGCATCTTCTCTATCTCCTCCGTCAACCCAATCTGGTACGGATCCCACACTGATGAGCAATACTCAAGTATAGGTCGAACGAGTGTTTTGTAAGCCACGTCCTTTGTTGATGGACTACATTTTCTAATGACTCTCCCAATGAATCTCAACCTGGCACCCGCCTTACCAACAACTAATTTTATATGCTCATTCCACTTCAAATCGTTCCGCACGCAAACTCCCAGATATTTTACAGAAATAACTGCTACCAGTGTTTGTTCCGCTATCATATAATCATACAATAAAGGATCCTTCTTTCTATGTATTCGCAATACATTACATTTGTCTATGTAAAGGGTCAGTTGCCACTCCCTGCACCAAGTGTCTATCCGCTGCAGATCTTCCTGCATTTCGCAACAATTTCCTAATGCTGCAACTTCTCTGTATACTGCAGTATCATCCGCGAAAAGCCGCATTCTAATCAAGCTGCGGGCCTATGGGGCACCGTCTCAGTTGTGCGACTGGATTCGTGATTTCCTGTCAGGAAGGTCGCAGTCCGTAGTAATAGACGGCAAATCATCGAGTAAAACTAAAGTGATATCAGGTGCTCCCTAGGGAAGCGTCATGGGACCTCTGCTGTTCCTGATCTATATAAATGACCTGGGTGACAATCTGAGCAGTTCTCTTAGAGCAGATGATGCTGTAATTTACCGTCTAGTAAGGTCATCCGAAGACCAGCATCAGTTGCAAAGCGATTTAGAAAAGATTAGCGTATGGTGCGGCAGGTGGCAGTTAACGCTAAATAACGAAAAGTGTGAGGTGATCCACATGAGTTCCAAAAGAAATCCATTGGAATTCGATTACTCGATAAATAGTACAATTCTCAAGGCTGTCAGTTCAAGTACCGGGGTGTTAAAATTACGAACAACTTCAGTTGGAAAGACTACATAGAAAATAGTGTGGGGAAGGTGAGCCAAAGGTTGCGTTTCATCGGGAGGACGCTAAAGAGACAGCTTACACCACACTCGTTCGTCCTCTGTTAAAATATTGCTGCGCGGTGTGGGATCCTTACCAGGTGGGATTGACGGAGGATATCAAAAGGGTGCAAGAAAGGGCAGCTCATTTTGTATTATCACCTAATAGGGGAGAGAGTGTGGCAGATATGATAAGCGAGTTGGGATGGAAGTCATTAAAGCAAAGACGTTCTTCGTCGCGGCGAAATCTATTTACGAAATTTCAGTCACCAACTTTCTCTTCCGAATGCGAAAATATTTTGTTGAACCCAACCTACATAGGTAGGAATGATCATCAAAATAAAATAAGACAAATCAGAGCTCGAACAGAAAGGATTAGGTGTTCGTTTTTCCCGCGCGCTGTTCGGGAGTGGAATGGTAGGGAGACAGTATGATTGTGGTTCGATGAACTCTCTGCCAAGCACTTAAATGTGAATTGCAGAGTAATCATGTACATGTAGATGTAGATGTAGGTCTTCGAACCTCACATTGTGATGTTGCGGCCTGTCTGCATTTGTAATTTCGCAGTAATGCTTTTATACCATAATCAAAAGTACCTCGCTGAAACTATTGATTCGAAAGATGGTTGCACCAGCTATCTGTCAAGCCATCAAAGATAGTTAAATTTGTGAACCAAAAGAACAGAAGCTCATAATATGAATATGTTGCCAGTTTTATAGGTACGACACCTGTACCTATCTTAACACCACCTAATAGCTTAATCAGACGAACCTAATTCTGAAAGACAGAAGAAGTTTGAAAGGAAAAGAACGCCACATTCATTTAATAGAATTTCTGATTATCAAAAACATGTAGTACATGAAATTAAATGTTCACAAAGGCTCAGTCGTAGGGGAAACAGGCGGTATACTTCTGTTCATTAGTTGGATACTGACAAAATGCAGTCAGTCCGTAAAGGAGACACATTAAAAGACAGTTTTGCGTCCCGTCATACAAAACTGCTCAAGTGTACGTGACGTATGCTAAACAGGACTAACAGCAGATATTGAACTTATACACAGAAATTCGGCACAGATGATTGTAGTTTTGTTTGATTCGCGAAGGAAGGTCACGAAAATGTGGAAAATCATCACTGGCCGGCATCTGGACACCAGTTATCTCGAAAGCTGACTTACAAAATTTCCAGAACCAGCGCTAAGTGAGGAATCTCGGAATGTGCTTCATACCCCAAGATACCTCTCCCGTACGGAGCGCGAAGACAGAATTGGACTACAGATATGAGTGGCGTCTGTTCTGTCGCCAGACCGAGACTCGAACGCGGACGCTTCGCTTGTCTAGAATGGTTGCCTTAACCATATCGGCATGAAAGGGAAGCAGTGGTTGGGAAAGGAGTGAGACAGGGTTGTAGCCTCTCCCCGATGTTATTCAATCCGTATATTGAGCAAGCAGTAAAGGAAACAAAAGAAAAATTCGGAGTAGGTATTAAAATTCATGGAGAAGAAGTAAAAACTTTGAGGATCGCCGATGACATTGTAATTCTGTCAGAGACAGCAAAGGACTTGGAAGAGCAGTTGAACGGAATGGACAGCGTCTTGAAAGGAGGATATAAGATGAACATCAACAAAAGCAAAACGAGGATAATGGAATGTAGTCAAATTAAATAGGGTGATGCTGAGGGAATTACACTCCTGGAAATGGAAAAAAGAACACATTGACACCGGTGTGTCAGACCCACCATACTTGCTCCGGACACTGCGAGAGGGCTGTACAAGCAATGATCACACGCACGGCAATGCGGACACACCAGGAACCGCGGTGTTGGCCGTCGAATGGCGCTAGCTGCGCAGCATTTGTGCACCGCCGCCGTCAGTGTCAGCCAGTTTGCCGTGGCATACGGAGCTCCATCGCAGTCTTTAACACCGGTAGCATGCCGCGACAGCGTGGACGTGAACCGTATGTGCAGTTGACGGACTTTGAGCGAGGGCGTATAGTGGGCATGCGGGAGGCCGGGTGGACGTACCGCCGAATTGCTCAACACGTGGGGCGTGAGGTCTCCACAGTACATCGATGTTGTCGCCAGTGGTCGGCGGAAGGTGCACGTGCCCGTCGACCTGGGACCGGACCGCAGCGACGCACGGATGCACGCCAAGACCGTAGGATCCTACGCAGTGCCGTAGGGGACCGCACCGCCACTTCCCAGCAAATTAGGGACACTGTTGCTCCTCGGGTATCGGCGAGGACCATTCGCAACCGTCTCCATGAAGCTGGGCTACGGTCCCGCACACCGTTAGGCCGTCTTCCGCTCACGCCCCAACATCGTGCAGCCCGCCTCCAGTGGTGTCGCGACAGGCGTGAATGGAGGGACGAATGGAGACGTGTCGTCTTCAGCGATGAGAGTCGCTTCTGCCTTGGTGCCAATGATGGTCGTATGCGTGTTTGGCGCCGTGCAGGTGAGCGCCACAATCAGGACTGCATACGACCGAGGCACACAGGGCCAACACCCGGCATCATGGTGTGGGGAGCGATCTCCTACACTGGCCGTACACCACTGGTGATCGTTGAGGGGACACTGAATAGTGCACGGTACATCCAAACCGTCATCGAACCCATCGTTCTACCATTCCTAGACCGGCAAGGGAACTTGCTGTTCCAACAGGACAATGCACGTCCGCATGTATCCCGTGCCACCCAACGTGCTCTAGAAGGTGTAAGTCAACTACCCTGGCCAGCAAGATCTCCGGATCTGTCTCCCATTGAGCATGTTTGGGACTGGATGAAGCGTCGTCTCACGCGGTCTGCACGTCCAGCACGAACGCTGGTCCAACTGAGGCGCCAGGTGGAAATGGCATGGCAAGCCGTTCCACAGGACTACATCCAGCATCTCTACGATCGTCTCCATGGGAGAATAGCAGCCTGCATTGCTGCGAAAGGTGGATATACACTGTACTAGTGCCGACATTGTGCATGCTCTGTTGCCTGTGTCTATGTGCCTGTGGTTCTGTCAGTGTGATCATGTGATGTATCTGACCCCACGAATGTGTCAATAAAGTTTCCCCTTCCTGGGACAATGAATTCACGGTGTTCTTATTTCAATTTCCAGGAGTGTAGATTAGGAAATGAGACACTTAAAGTAGTAAAGGAGTTTTGCTATTTAAGGAGTAAAATACCTGATGATGGTCGAAGTAGAGAGGATATAAAATGTAGACTGGCAATGGCAAGGAAAGCGTTTCTGAAGAAGAGAAATTTGTTAACATCGAGTACAGATTTAGGTGTCAGGAAGTTGTTTCTGAAAGTATTTGTATGGAGTGTAGCCATGTATGGAAGTGAAACATGGACGATAACTAGTTTGGACAAGAAGAGAATAGAAGCTTTCGAAATGTGGTGCTACAGAAGAGTGCTGAAGATAAGGTGGGTAGATCACGTAACTAATGAGGAGGTATAGAATAGGATTGGGGAGAAGAGAAGTTTTGTGGCACAACTTGACTAGAAGAAGGGATCGGTTGGTAGGACACGTTTTGAGGCATCAAGGGATCACAAATTTAGCATTGGAGGGCAGCGTGGAGGGTAAAAATCGTAGAGGGAGACCAAGAGATGAATACACTAAGCAGATTCAGGAGTTTTTAGGTTGCAGTAGGTACTGGGAGATGAAGAAGCTTGCACAGGATAGAGTAGCATGGAGAACTGCATCAAACCAGTCTCAGTACTGAAGACCACAACAACAACAACAACCATATCGGCCATCAGGACCAGCTTCAGACCCAAAAATCCAGCTTGCCGCCCGCCGTAGTGCAACGACACTTGCTCGTTTCCTGTAGGTGTCCAGACGTTTGTGCAGTTGCAGAGCCGCGAGTGGAAATTTGTGGATTTGGATCTGATGGAAACTACTCTGAATGGCCGAGGCGGTAAAGGCAGCGGATCTAGAGAAACGGAGTATTTGGGTTCGATTCCTGGTCCGGCACAAGTTTTCAGCTCTCGACGTTGCATAGCTGTAATGCCCTAAGCGGCTGGAAGTCATTATTTCCATCCTTTCTCTTTCGCATCTCGTCTCCTTTCCGTTCTTTTCACCCTAGTTATTCAAGGATTAGAGTAATTACATCGCGCACAGAGGCATTTAAGAAGTTAATATTCTCGTGCCTCATGCACAAATGGAACGACAAAACGCCCTAACATGTGGTACAATAGTAAGTACCATCTGCTTTGTACACAGATGTAATCTAACGAGCATCGGTTGATAAAGAAAGACAGTTGAAGAAAATGAGCTACTCACCATAACTGTTTAGTGTGAACCTTAATATGCCGTAGTTCCGAGTCCAGGTTAAACTGCAGCTCTCCTGTAACTGGCTAAGTAGATCCAGATGTTGGACGAAGTCAAGGGTATACAACCTCCTTTAGCTCTATTGCAAGTAACGCAATAAAACCAAGATTCTGGTTGTGAACAGCTTTACATATTAACCATAATGCACTCTAAGGCAAAAAAAAAGAAAAAAAATGGACGCTATACGAAAGAATCCGAATTGGACGGAAATCGGTAAATGTGATGTTCATATACAGACAAACGAATGATTACAGTTTCAAAAAAACTGGATAATCTATTCAATATAAAGAACTTCACAAACTGAGCAAGTCAACAGCGCTTTGGCCCACCTTTGGCCATCATCCAAGCAGCTACTCAGCTTTGCATTGATTGATTAAGATATTGGATGGCCTCCTCAGGAATATCGCACCAAATTCTGTCCAATTGGTGCGTTACATCGTCAAAATCCCGAGCTGGTTGGAGGGCTCTGCGAATAATGCTGCAAACCTTCTTAACTGGGGAGAGATCCGGCAACGTTGCTAGCCAAGACAGGGTTAACAAAGCAGTAGAAACACTCATCGCATATGGAAGGGCATTATCATTCTGAAATTTAATCGATTGAGATGCAGCGAAACAAAATGGGCATATAATTTTGTCGACGGACCTTTGTGCTGTAAAGGCGATGCCTATGGTAACCAAACGGGTTCTGCTATGAAATGAAATGGCACCCCAGACCATCACTCTTGGCTGTTGGGTCATATGACGGGCGATATCAAGGTTGGTATCCCACCGCTGTCCCGGACGTCGGTAGACATGTCTTCGGCCTGGAATCTAATTTATTGGAGCAGAATTGTATTCCGTCATGTGTTCAGTTCGAACTGAGCCACGATGACATATCCGGAGACCCCCAGACAGCAATGGGAAACCAGCCTGAATGTCGTCCGCCATACGTCCCGAGTGTTGATCTAGGGTGCCATTTCATATGAACGCGTTTGGTTGTCTTCCGTGGCGCTCTTACAGCACAGTGGCACATTGACGATATCCTACGTCATGTTTTGTTGCCCTTTATGATAAGCAATGTTGGGCTTCTACTTCAACAATATAATGCTGGAACATGTCGAGAGCTTCTAATGCTTGTCTTTGTGCTTGCCAAATTGTACTGTGGACAGCAAGGTTGCTGGATCTCTCCAAATTTGAGAAAGTTTGGAGCATTATGAGCAGGGCCCTTTACCCACTTCGGGATTTTGCCGATGCAACGCGCCAATTGGACATAAGTTGGCACAATATACTTCAGGAGTACATTCAACAACTGTATCAATCCATGCAAGGCCGAATATCTGCTTGCATTAGGGCCAGAAGTGAACCAACATGTTGTCGAGTTTCTCAATTTGTGAAGCTCTTTCTCTTGAATAAATCATACACTTTTTCTTATGTTATAATTATTCGTTTTCCTCTACATGTACATTATATAAACCGATTTCCGTCTCTTTCGGCTAATTCCTTCTTGATGCAACTTCTTATTCCTTCATTTATTTACAGTGACAGTGATTGCAACTGTAACACACTGAAAGTGGCATGTAGTAAAAGTCAGATCTGCATGATTACACGAATGAATGCGTTTTCCTTCTGACGAGGTCGCATTACGACCCGTTTCAGAAGGAGAAATTAACAGTTAGTGATGAAATTCGACAGTCTAAACACAGCGACCTGGTAAAATTAATGGAGTATTTGAAGTACCATTGGTCGTGATCACACGATTGTCGTGCAAATCTCGAAACAGTGGATATAGGAAGGCCCTATCAAACATTCCCACGAAACTAGCGGCCGAAAGGAGAGACATACTGTTCTCTTGGTTATGCAGGACTGTAGCTTAAATCAGGAAATGGGCTTGTTAGCAGCAAGATAGATATCCATCTGTACACTGTGACGCCTTTTGGAGCACTGTTGACCTTGGTGCAGGGAGACCATTGTTGGAGTTACCTTGGTGGAAGCAACAGAAAGAAGTGTGTTCACTCATCAACAATATCGACGGACGCTAGTCGCATGGGGATGTTTAGATTTTGCACTACCTTAACTAACTTCGATGTGCAATACAGAACAAGCAACATGGACTTCTGACATCTGGAGTTTTGTTGCTGAATGACAATGCCAGAAGCCATTCTGCAAGTCACACCCATAATCCGATCACATCTTTTGGACGGAACAGCTTGTCCACTCACTTTACAGTCCACACTTGGTGCTCAGCGATTTTCATTTCTTCGACTACCTAAAGAAGTTTCTCAGCAGTAAGTGCTTCGCAACTGATGAGGACTTGAAAGGTGCAATTAAACTCTGATTATCCTCACAGGTGGCAGATGTTTATGACTTATGAGTGGTAAGCAGGTATGTTGAGTATAGTTGGAATGTTTTTATTGGAAACCTTCTTTGACAAATTAATGAAATGTTAAATTAATTAAAAATAAAAATAAAATTAATTAATTTAAAATGTATTAAATAAAATTAATATAATTAGTTTGTCACAAAAGTCACAAAAGGGTATACAATAAAAACATGCCAACTGTGCTCAGCATACTCACATACTACTTATATAAAAAAATCCATATCAATTTTGAGTGTGCTAGAATTTATTTTTAAAAAACAATGTGACACCCAAAATTAAATCAAAGGTATGAAAGCAATTAAATTTACTCTCAACTAAGTTAAATTTTTTGAATTTTTATCATCACTGATTCTAAGTACTGAATGGGTGTGTTTGGTGCAAGTGCAATTTTGTTAACATTCTTCTCAATCTCCCAAAGACTAAAAAAATCAGAGAATACACATGTAAAAGACTAAAAAATGAATTAAAGTGAAAATTCTACATCATGATACCCATTATCATTATTTTCAAGTTCCTTCATTTCTTTATACCTAAGTCTAATAGTCCCTCCTTCAAAAAATTGAAAATCACAACCACTAATTAATTTCAAATATCTATTTGGTAAAATAATTTTAATTTCATTATTCACTTCCGAACGTATATTCTTTCTATGTCTACTAATCAAATATAAACAACTAGTAGTGTCATATAAAATATTTACCACCAATTAAAATTCTGCTGTTGATATTCCATGTAAATAAAATAATAATTTAATAAAATTTAATGTCCATATGGTACTGTATTATAATTTTCTGGAACTATTCTTAACTTGCTTGTTGATTAAATTTGTAGTATCTACATATCTGATTTTTGATTGTAGTCTAATTGTATCTTATCCTTCATCTCACTCTATTAATTTTCTGATAGATTTACCATTCAACTTTTGAAAGTTTTTATAGTTTAAAGTCAAGCTCTTTACTTACACCTCTAGACTTTTATCGTTTTTCTCAAAATTACAAATTTTTGGTATAGTGGAAGATCAATTTGTAATCCATTTAGTATCTCCTAATTCATCAGTCTATTCACCAAACATATGTACTTTTCAAACACTGTTTTTTCTCTTATCTGTATATATGACAGTGTCCATATCAAAATATGTAATATTCTTTCCTAGTTTATCTAACCTTTCCAACAACATAAGCTTGAATTTGATGTGGTGAATGCTGCAATATAAATATCTGTAGCTGTATTATTTCCTGCATAATAATCCTTGAAATTATACTTCATTTCAACCATATTGTCACTAATAAAATTTGTATCTATAGTATCTGATAGATCATCCAATAATATCTCGAGAAAGTGTTGTAAATTTGTCACATTCTCTGATTTATTCATATTTTTCAATTGTTCAAATTTTCCCCATAATTAATTTAGACATATCTTAGCAAGATCTAAGTCTGTACTTTTTTTTCCTTTCACATGTTTTATATACATTTGACTAGTTACAGGATTATAAGGACTGGTCTCTAATTTTATAACCTTCAACTACAGATTTATTTATCGTAAGTTGCTCAAGTTCTAATAAAACTTCTTTTGTCATCACTGTGATTACAGTTATTTATTCTTTCTTCTTCCCACATTTGACAGACTAAGAAAACAGCACTTTTTCATTCTTATTGATTTCTGTTTGTACTGGCATTAGTGGATGATAGAATCCTCTTGGTGCTAACGTTTTACATTTTATAAACCCTTTCTAATTTTTAGTATTATTTAATGCTTTATGCACTCTATGAATTGGATAAAATATTTTTGGATTTCCTGTTGTTATATTCAGTTTATCTTCTTTTCTGAAATTAATTATTTTTTTAGCTACTGGTACAATAGAATTAATTGATTTCATTGCATTATCTGTCTTCTCACTAATGGTACCTAGTTTACTAGTATTAGTATCGTTAAAGACAATTTTGTAGTCAACAGACTGAGGTGCAAATTTTTTATTTCATTTACATTTTATATCTTTAATCTCAATTATAATATTATTTACACGTTTTTGTCTTGTTTTAGTCTTTTGGAATAATACAGTTTTTTGTGTGTTATTGATCTCAGTCTGTTCATCATTTGTCATTGATACCAATATTTTCAAATGTTCTTCACACAGAATTTGTTATCAACGTTTTTTATAACAATATAGACTATTATTTTTTCACATACACAACGAATTCGACTACTGTTGACACTCTTACATGCTATTCGTTTGTACATGACCTACTTATTGTTCCCGAAATTTGTGCATTTCTGTGAAGTAAAATTACCAATTTATTTCTCCATTTTGCAGCATTTACACAGTTTAGAATGAACCTGCTCCACCTATACAAAAATTACTTGGAAAAAGTAGAAATTTCTAATTTTATCAATGAACCTGGTTAATATTATGTAATTATAAGGAATTCCAATGAAAACTGTTTTTATTACATGTAGGCGATCATAGACATCTTCAAAAATAACATTACAGTCATATAGAAGCAAGTATTTGTGATTATTGATGAAAAAATGAACAGTGGTTTAAGGAAATAGATGTGGATGAAGTACTCGAATGTGATAATCTAGTGAAAATTACCAAGTTACTTTATCCTGAAATTCCCTTATACAATCTTAAGATTATTTTTGATAGTTTGATATAGTATTCCAATTTAATTTATCTTCAAACTTACTGACATAATCTTCAGATAATTTTTTCTTGCTTTGACATTACGTCCAACTAATTTCAGTAAATGGATTTTACTTTCTTGTGTATTCAACAACTATATTACCATATGTTTCATTTGTTAAATACAGTTCACATAATTGTCCAAAATTTAAATTGTTACACATATGAGGAATCATTTGAATAAGTTGTTATTTAGGTGTTAGTCCATTATTAATGTTATTTTTAATGTCATAAATGTTGTTAATGTTGTTGTTGTTATTAAGATTAAAAAGTTGTTGTTTTATCATTTTAGAATAATCTTTTATTCCTGTTTGTTTTGGTCTACATTCAAATTTGCTTACTTTTAGGCTCTCCATTAACAAGATTTATTTTCTTAAGTAAATTATAAAACTATTTCTTTTGGGTTCCACTTAATAATTAACAATATTTTAAAAACCTAATAAAACTATTTTATTTGAAATAGAATTGCTTCCAAGTACCTCTAGTACTGAATTGTATATAGTGAATATATTTGAATTTGATTCAGAAAAACAGCTGTCGTCTAAATTTAGTTATTTGATTTAAGGATATGTGGTTTCCTTTATATGAAGAGAAAAATGTGTTGCTTACAAAAGATATACCATCATTTATTCATTATGGATTAGTCAATAATACAGGTCATGCAATTATAATGTCTAAAAAATTAATAAAATAAAGTCAACTCTAATTAAATCCTTAAATAGTTATAACATGGATTACATTGATATAAAACACAATATTACATTAAATTCAGAATACAAATATATTCAAAATGAAACACTTGTTCCCAATAATGTTGTGCAAAAAATGTGGATTTTAATTTGAGTTAGGAATTTCAAAAACTAATTATGGCTTTAACAGCCCTGGTTACTGGTGGATTTAAAACTCATTATATACCATATGATGATTATATGAAATATGAAAAAGAATATAATGCCATCCAATCTCAAAAAATTATTGAATGACAAGCTATAGAATTTGAAAATAAATTAAAACTAAAAGAACAAAAACAACTTGCTGTACACTAGAAAAAGAGAAATCTAAAACTAAAAAGTTGGACAGGTCAAATACAAAATATTTAAATAAGAATTGAATAATATTTCCCACATTGTCACAACTGATTCAATACAAACAGTTTATTTTTTTTTTTAAATTTTGGTGGAACTACAATCAAGTTAATGTAAGCCTTTAATCTAGTTTTGCATCCTTATTAAGTAATATTTCTTTGCTGCCTTCTGTAGCTCTTTATCTACTTCATATCATTTCTCTAAATCTTCATGATCTCTATAAGTTATATCATGTTGCTTGCAAGCTTCATATAGTGGATTTTTGCCTTGAACTCCTTCAGGAAGCTGTTTTCCAATTGGATTTCCTGCACCACAGAATTTATAGGTTGGAAGTGACAAATCAATATCACCCTTTGAGTTTGATTAATCATTCCGTTTATTAAGCTTCTTCCATGCTTTTCACTTTGCCAAAATGTGTAGGAAAGATTATTGAGAAATCTAATCAAATATGGAGTTCCTTTTGGATTATTGACAATGAAAGCATTAAATTCATTTGATAACATGTATGTTACTTCAAATTTTTATTGTGATATTTATTATTTTCAGCTAATTCCTCAACATGATTTACTGCTAATCTGTCGATTAAATCTCTAACATCATTGATCAAAACATTTTCAGTCACTTTTTCTGTCTATTTCTCTATGAAACTTTCACCTAGTTTCTTATTTACTTCAGAAGAATCTGCATTTCATTCTAATAGTCCTAATTTTGGGAATTAATCATCAATAACGTTTTTATCAAATTACTATAATTAATACTGCTATCTGATTTTAATTTGTTTGGATTCTTCTCAGAACATAACACATATGAATGAAGTAACAACATATCTGCATAATCTAATAAACCAAAACCAACAAATTTTTCACCCTTACCACCTATAGTAAAGTTTTTTAGTTAACAGATTAGTCCATCTGCCCCTTTGTAGTCTTTCCATTGATCATTAACTTATTTCAATAAAATTATACTGATTTATCACCAGTATATTTATATGTACTGACATGTCTTAACCCAAAAACTGTGCCTTCTCTATGGTTTACATACAGGACTTTAACCATTCTTTTTCTTATATTTATTTCTCTAACATCACTCTCCTTTATTCTTTAACAGCACCCTGAGCTTGAACAATCTTTTTTCTACCTTTAACCTCTTTCTCATATTCACTTAACACACTACTTTTTCTGATTCATTTAAAATATAGTCCTGTTGAAGCCTATCATATTGGTCAGTTTGTGGCATATCTCGAAATTCTTCTTGATGATACGATGAGCACAAGAAACAATTTGTTTCCAACTTCTTCTGTTTCCATCAATAGTTTGTAGCACATTATCACCTAATCCTTCAATTCCTTCTTTAATTTTTCGATTGCATTAATACCAGCTTGATCTTCCTTTTATATTTTTCATATTGTGTTTTTGGTTGTTTTGACTGTTTTTTTAAATTAATCTTTTAATTCTTAAATTATTTTCTATTTTGGTTAGCTTTTCTAACAACCTCTCAGACACATTTCGAAAGTATTTTCTAAGGATAAAAAGATATTAATCAAATTTATTTTTAAAATTTAACATTTATATTGTTAAGAAACTTGGATTTACAACAATCAGTAAAATAATGCATTCTGGTTTTACACGTACCAAAAAATAGCACCCATATGTATCTGGCTTTTTTACTATCTCATCAATAGTTGATACAATCTAGACCAATTTTTTCTAATGTTTCATATTCTGTTATATAGGTAAGAATTTCTATAAATTTGTTTATGTGTTCAGGTGAAACACCATCATGAAGTTTCAGCTTTTAAATTGCTCATTTGATAAAGATAAAGAAACATTAAGTTAAGAAATCTTTTAATTGACATCTGTATTTCCCATCATTAGGTTTCCTAGTCATGTCTGTCATAAAAAACCTAAACTAATCTTTCCAACATATACTACACACTTTTTAAAACTATGAAATGTTAAATCTCCACCAAAAAACTTGTGGCAAATATGATTTAAATTTTTATCATCCTGTCTAAAATGTTTAAAAATTTAGATTGTCTCTGACTAATTGTTAAGGTATTTTACAATACATCTGAGCTAATTAAAAACAGTGTCCACCTCCAGTAAAATATACTCTAACTACATCCTGATTTTCAAGAATGAAATCATCAAATACTACAAGTGATTTAATCTGATATTTGTATAATATCATCATTATTCTCAATAGAAGTAGTAATCTTCTTACTATTTTTATCTTCTACTTTTGTACCCATTTTTATAAAATCTTGAAATTTCAATTGATTTGAACTTTTCGAATAAACTTATAAGGGATTCATGTTAGTCCAATTTAACCATCCTGGAGCTAGAATATAGTTGTTAATCAATAATGTCGTTTTCTCATATTCACTTTGTCTTATTATTGCATATTGAATAGAATTTGATAAAAGCTTATCATGTCTATTTTTTTATTTCTTCTCTGGAATTCTTATATTTGTTTGAGGCTTAGCCTCAAGTGACGTCCTCCTGCACCATAAATTAAACCTTGGTTTGCTGGGATGAAATTTTCATCAAACGAGGAAGTGATAGTTGTAGTCTTCAGGTATTTGCAGAGTTTAAGAAAACCCATTTTTCCGATTGGATGAAAAAGCTGGAGGTTCTCTGTATCATGTCTATATCCCTTGAAGGAGACTATGTCAAGATGTAAACAGAGTTGTTTACAAAAGAAACATTATCCTTCCATTTCCTACCAAATCACCCTAGAAAATTATGGGTGTGACTGCTGCAGAACGTGCTGGCTGGGTCAACAACCGCGATAGGTCAGGACAGCACAGACAAGTGGTGGCCATGCGTTAATCTTGCTGAATGAAAACACCATGGGGACCTTACATATAGGCTGCTGACATTACCACTTGACAGCTGCGACATTTGCTGTGTAAATTACAGGCCATGTAAGACTTTTGTGTGGCTTGCCCACTGTCACCCCATACGACCATGCCAGATTGGCTGATGTGATGATGATGAGCGCAATCTGCCAACAATTATTCTCCACGGGGAGGTAGGGTAGATGCACATATTGCCACAAAATTTTCTGTTTTTCTGACACAGAGATCATTGTGGGGTAAATATCTCCACAATTTCAAACTGAAGGCATAGATTTGGTTTTCCCTATCCCCCATCCCAATTACTGCTTTGTCTAGTTATTAGAGAAATTTACAGTTTCTTAAATAATCAAATTGTGGGGTTTTACTCCACAAAATAGTGTAAAGCCCCACTGTGTGGGCCTTTGCCCCATTTGAACTAAACAGGGATTAAGAGTGTTGACTGGATAATAAGCACACATTAAAACAATGAGGTTTTCGTTTCTCCATCCACTTTTATTGCATGCAAAGTCATTGAATGGTAGAGAAATCTGATCCTTCCTTTGAAGTCGTTAGCTCTTATTCATATGTTCTTCTTCTTTTCTTCTTCTCTGGATACATCTTCGCTAAATAGTAAGTCCATATCTGATCTGAGCTACTATCATGACATGAAAAGTCTGAATCTGACTCTGAAGGATAATCAGCTGGCTTTATCACATATTTTAATCCTTTTCTGGCATTGATATAACAAAATCTAGCTTCAATTATTTTGTTTCTATAGAATGTTCTTTTCTTTCTTTGGCACGTTTGTTATTCTCAGTAGCAAGATTTCCTTTTCCTAGGAATTCTTCTCTGATTCGTTCTTTACTGTATGCTGAAGTACAGATTTCAATGCTTTGTCAGAACATTTCCATTAAATCTGTATTTTAGCTGGCAGAGTGATATTTTCAGATGAGATATTTTCACACAATATTGGTTGAAGGTCATCTTTTACTGATGTTACCATCGAAGAATTGTCGTCACGTCACTGGACCAGTGGGGATTTGCATCAAAACACCCGTGGGGATGTGCTGCATTTCGCCATTTTCTGATAAATGCGCCATATTTATTTTGAGGATCGGTTAGACCAAGCATTTCCTTATGAAAGCTAAGTTTCGATGCATTAGTGGCAATGAATAATTCTTCTTTTCAAACCCTTCATTACATTGTGTTGAAGTAAAGCATCAGAAAACTTACATTTCATTAGAGGAAAACAAACTTACCTCATTTTCTCACCTTTGGAGGTACCTGCTGCTCAAACTTTTCTGGAACAATAACTTACAATAAGGCACTATTAGACAGTTGATTGTTTTCGACATGAGCTGTTTCAGAACTCTAGCACTAGTGCAATTACTTACGGCAGCACTTCAGTGTGACTTATAGAGGAGCAAAACCGCTCATGTGATTTTGTTTAAAGACAACAGTACCCTTTGGACTGGTAGAAGGTTACCTGTTTATAGTAAGCCTTTAGTTGTACTAACTTAAAATTCGAAAGTTGTGTTTTGTGTCCAAATAAGTAATATTACGGTTTTATTCCATGTATATTAAAATTCAAATGACATTATAAGCTGTGATAATGTCTAACCCAATAATCAAAAATGGAATGTTGAACTACCGAAGTGATATATTCAGGCTGCATCAGAAAAAAACTTTTACGGATTGTACTAGACAAAATAAAATACCAAGAAAAATGAAAAATAAGTTTCATTTGCAAAAAAGGTCTGATTTCCGTAAACCACAACAGATTTTTTTTCAAAAAAACTGTTTTTGATAATTTTTTTGACATTTTTGTGTATGTTTCTAGATTGTTTATCATCGTGTTTGTGCGTTTGCCCTCATGTTCTAGAAGCTATTGTATCCCTAAGAGCAGAAAGTGGGTATGTTGAGCACATTTGGTATGTTTTTACTCACTACCGTTTTTGCTAAATTAATTTAATTTTAATATAAATCAATTAAATTATATTAATTTTAAGTTTTGATTAACATTATTTTAATTTATAATTAATTTTATTTATGAAGATTTTTATATCACTGTCTCACCAGCTCCAGTGGAGTCAATTAAATGTTCAGTTTCATCAGTAATACTAATTTATAAATCCTGCATAGTATCGAATGTTGGATTATAAACAGGATAACATGGTTCATGAATTACAGGTCTACGAAATTAAGCATTAGGCTTGAATGAAGCAGTAATATTAGTTTCTCAATAAAAATGATCGGTATCCTACACAAACATTCCATAAGCTAATGAAACTTAATATTAATTAACTCAAATGGAATAATTTTAGGAAAATCATTAGCAACAGTTTTTTATCAGCTTCAGTAAGTTAGTTACGCTTCCAATACTACCTTTTTTATCAGTATATAATTTAATATTACTCTCAATAATAATTCTACTTTAAATTTCATCTGCTTTAATATGTATATTAGGGTTTTTTGAATGAAAATTTTCCAAATTTTTCAAGCTATATTGACCTACAGGAATTTCTGTTGTATGATGGATCCAGGTTTTAATTAAGTTTTGCATCTTTCGATAAAACATCACGACACATTGTGTTAAAATGTTGTGCCGGAAACGCTTTTGATAGACTATGAACAATCGCGTCATCTGCGTCACACACAGCTTCTTTACAGCCAATTCACCGTGCAAGATTTCATGCACTCGCTCAGTTGAGATGCCTGATGTCTCAGAAATCTCACGAATTTTTAGTTGGTGTCTTACGTTAGCACATATTAGATTTTGTCAATGATTCCTTTGTGGTGCCCTCAGCTGAGCGGCTGGAACGTCCTTTGTGTTCGGTGCTTGTCCGACCGCATTTAAATTCATCACTCCGAAAATAAATGTTCTTCAGTGATGGTGCAGAGTGCGTGTGAACTTCATCGAATCTGTTTTGATTTGTGCTGCAGTGCAGCACTTCAAATGAAAATGTTTAATAATTAAACGAAACGGTTTCCTCCATTTTCAGTTACAGACGACACGCTGACCAATTCAAGCGGCTGTTAACAATGAAACGTACGCTGTACACAGTTGAAATTGTTTATACGATTCTTGGAATAAGCAGGCTTACCAACCATCAAGGCACAACAAATAAATACGTTCCGCACTTTTGTGGAAATATACCAGAATTATCAAATCATCCTCGCACCTCGTCGTGGTATGATGAAGTACAGATATGCCGCAACACTGCACTGAGCTGAAGGAGTCTGAAATGATATAACCGGATCTGAGATCCGTACTCAGTTCTGGTGCTGGCCGTTTCTACTACTAGTGGTAATAGCTGTATGTACCAAAGATTTCGCTCTATATACACCCAAATCACCTGCAGATTTGATCATACATTCTCTCTACGTACAATAAGCAAAATTTCATTATTTCCTATCCTTCCTCGCGTCTGGATGGTAATGGCTAGCAGTGTAGTAGCTGCCTGAGTAAGCCCTTGGACCGTCCCAGTTTTTCCACGCAGTCTTGAGTGGGCAGCAATATAACTCGCCTTATGCGACGGTAAGTGGCGACGAATGGTGGCCTGGAGCGGCGGCGTCCGTGATGAATGGCGGCGGCTCGTGTTTCCTGGAACTCGTCTCCGGCAGCGGCTGGCGTGATTTCAGGCGGTCGCCGCTGCTGCCTGCTGCGGTGCTCGGCGGCTCTGCGCGCTTTGCACCTGCGCGAGAACAATGGCCTGTTAACACGCCGGCCGCCGTGTCGGATCTTCGCGGCCGCTGAGCACCGCCGCCAATGCCTACCAGTGGGGCTAGCCCAGGTAAACAGAGCCGGATGGTGGTTCATCCTAACAGCCACGTTGCCTGACCTATGCTCCCCCAGTGTGACAGACAGTCTGCTTGCGCGTTCTTTCATACTCTGCGCAACATAGCTGGCCTGTGGAGTGTAATGGAATTTTCATTAAATTACGCAGTTACAAAGAATAAAACATAATTTTTAGTCGTGTGATCTAGGGGTACATCTTTGACTAGCAATCGAAACTTCCTAGGTCCCGGATTCGAATCTCGCCACTGCTCATAATTTGAAAAATAGTCATCAGCAATGGCGACCAAAGACTTTCAGCTTGAGATGTCACTCTTGTTCTGCTGACGTCCTTGTCAAAGAGAGCAGAGCAACTGACAGAGATTCAGGGCACTCTCTTGCCCCCAGTGTGTAAAACTGCCTCTCATAGACGGAAGAATCAGCTAAAGGCGTCAGGGTGCAAAAGGCAATGGGGATCACTGCATCAAAGATAAATTATGTATGCTCAAAGGTATGTGACCTGTAACTGAAAATCTGCGAACATGATCCCTCTGTTGACAAAAGGTTACGCACTAGTCCGCCTCGAGATCTCCAGGAGGGGACAGCCAATTGGGAGATAACCACGAGAAAGAGATTTAACAACCAGCGAAAGGGCATATATCAGCGAGTCTAGGAAAGGCACGTCAGAAGTTTTAAATTGCCAGGGAAACTAGAAAATCTGAAAAGGGATGTGCAGAGGCTCGATCTAGATATGAAATGAAATGGAAAGACGACAAGGATTACTGTTAAGACGAGTATAGGGTAATATCAGAAGAAGCAGAAAATGGTGTAACTCGAGTAGGAATCGGTATGAATAGGATAAGGCGGAGATTCAGTTCCTGTGACAGTTCAGTTACATGGTTGTTCTCATCAGAATCGATAGCACACCATCGCTGACAATAGTTGTTAGTACATAACGACTTCGCAAGCAGAACATGAAAAGACAGAGAAAGTATATGAGGATATTGAAGGGACAATTTATTACTTTAAGAGAGATGAAAATCTAATAGTCATGAAAAATTGGTATCCGGTTGTAGGTGAAGGAGCAGAAGAAAGGGTTATGGAAGAATGTGGACTTGGTACAGAGAATGAGAGAGCAGAAGACTAATTCAGTTCTGCAATAAGTTTCAGTTAGTAATAGCGAATACTCTGTTCAGTAATGAGAAGAGGTGGAGGTACACATGGAAAAGGCCAAGAGATACGGCAAGCTTTCAATTACATCACATCATGGTCAGACAGAGATCCCAGAATCAGATATTGGGTTGTAAGGCGTACAGAGGAAAAGCTGTAGTCTCGGATCACAATGAAATCTTCACCCTGCAGAGGAGTGAACTCTGATACCAAACTTCCTGGTGGATTAAAGCTGTTTGCCGGACTGGAACTCGGGACCTTTGCCTTTCGCGGTCAAACGCCCTACCATCTGAGCTACCCAAGCACGACTCACGACCCGTCTTCACAGCTGTAGTTCCGGCAATACCTCGTCTTGTACCTTCCAGACTCCACAGAAACTCTCATGAAGACCTTGCACAACTAGCACTTCTGGAAAGAAGGATATTGCGGAGACATGGTTTAGCCATAATCTGGGGGATGTTTTCGGAATAAAGGTTTCACTCTGCAGCGCAGTATGCGCTAATATCAAACTTCCCTGACAGGAAGCTTTTTATCCTTCTTAGGGCTGGTAAGCTCTTTTCAGCTAAGGCATTGGTTGTAGAAGTGGTTTAAAGGAGTCCAAAGAGTTTTGCTATTTAACAGTAGGCAGTGTGACCTCCATTTAACAATAAACTTTAACAAATCGCCAGTCCTCTGATGACACATTTCTCCCGAAATTTAGAATTCCTTAGCAGTCTTTTAGTGACTGTAGCGCACGTTCAGATTAAAGCTGCTTAAATTAATGGAAATAATGTTAATATAGTTCTAAAAATAATAGTCAAAGTTGCTGAATCTCTCTTGTAAATGATGCATCACTTGTTTCCAAGTCGATTGCTTCATTATGCTTAAGACATTTTGTTTGTTGTTCATCCATATGCTGGTCACAAATGACTTTTTCCTAAATTCTTTCAAATCTGTCGCATTTCGTTTTCAACATTTCTTGGCATTCATTAATTTTTGTTACACAGTAGCCAAGATCGTAAGCTCGGACTTGCAATATATCAAAGTTTGAGAAAGAAAATATTTGAAAAAGTATATAGAACGAAACTGAAACTAATGTCTTGCATAATGTTGTCCAGTGCACGAGCAGCAGTATAGGTTCGTCTCAGAGGTCTAGTCTATCGTAGATACCTCGAAAAAAAAAGGTGCTCAGTCTTTGGAAGTCACAAGTTACACCCCTATGTAAGCAGAGCAGCAGAAGTAATACACAGAACTACCGTCTAATAACCTTGACATGCGTTTGTTGCAGAATCTTAGAACATATTCAGAGATAAAATGCAGTGATGTACTTCGAACAGAACGTTGACCTTGTTCATACTAACCAGCACGGATTTCGCAAACACCGATCATGTGACAACAAACTTGACATATCCCACGTGATATACAAAAGCCATAGATCAAGGCAATCAGGTAGCTGCAGTATTTCTCGATTTCTGAAAACCATTTTACTCAGTACCACACCTACGCTCCTTATCAAAAGTTCGTCCATATGTGGTCTCAGGCGAAATTTTGTGACTGGATTGATTAATTCCTGGTAGAGAGAGTACAGCAAGTTATCGTGGATGGAGAGCCATGTAAAAGTATAGAGGCAGATTCGAGTATACTCAAGGAATGTATGCTGGGTCCTTTGCTATTCATTTTATATATTAATGACCCTGCAGACAATATTAACAGTAACCTCAGAGTTCTCGCAAACTATACAATTATGTATACTGACGCACTGTCTGAAAGAAAAGGCACAAATATTCTGTCAGATCTTGATAAGATTACAAAGTAGTGCAAAGATTGGCAATTTTCTTTAAATGTTGAGCAACGAAAAATAGTGCATTTCACGCAACGCAGACTAAAATATCGTGAATCACAACTTGAATCGGTAAAATAATACAAATACTTGGGCGTAACACTTGTAAAGTGGTCATGTCATTTTGATTTTTGTATGTCATCGATGTGCACGTCAGAGATAGAGCAAGTTAGGTTACTGTTAAACAATCTTTGGTCTTGTCGTGATACAGTCTTGGCTTCTGCACAATCTGATACGTTCTTAGTTGAAGTGTGGTAGGTGATGGACGTATTCAGTTATGCCGTGTGGACTCGTGATTGAATCTGTTAGAAGAAGAAAGGACAGTAAGGATGGGTTTGATGTGTTCAATGAAAGGTGAAAGCAATGTAAATTTTGTATAATATGATTGTGTTAGAAGAGAAGAAGCTTGAGGCAAGACTGCAGCACTGCGCATCAAGGAGTGATTATTGTCAGCTAGTTGATTCGCTCAGAGCTGAGAGATAGACCACACCACTTCCCTGGATTAACATATTAATTGATTAAGCTGTTTGATTTTCATGGAAGTTCTCTGTTAACTTTGTACTCATTTTAAATCATTGTTCGCTTTGTTAAGCATAGTATTGTTCAGACCAATGTTATGTGTGAAGATCACACGAAGTATTACACTTTCTTTTTGAATATATACTTCATTCAAAAATCGTTGTTTTGGCGTATCATTTCATAGGAATAGTTGCTCTCCCCACCACACTGTTTGTCGTTACGCATTACCACATGCAGTAGTTTGAATATGTATTTAGAAACAGAAATATAGCTTAGCCATTGACTGCTTGCTGTTTTCTGTTGTGCTTTCGAGAAATCTGCAACAATGTTGTCAAGACTCGAGGTAGGCGAAAATTGGTTCACTTCAGCTGTGCATTTTAGATAAAGACAACTTGCATGCATATCTTTCAGTTCAGTCCATATTAGGTTCTGTTTAGTCAAAGACTCAAACGAGTTTAAGTTGGATTACAGTTTGTGGGGACATAGTTTTGGTAATACGTAGACTTTTATAGAGTGAAAGGTAAAGCTGAGCTAGATTTCAGACAGAAACAAATATAGTGAGGAGGTTACGCACTTTGTAGGGATACAAAATAGAATGAGCACATACGATTAATTGTGAATAAATCAGGTGAGTGATAGACTTCGCTTTATTGGCAGAATACTGGGGAGATAGCTTACAAATTAGTAGAGTGACCCATCCTAGAATATTCTTCAAGTGCATGGGACTCGACCCAGATAGAACTGAAGGGAATACTGAACGAATGCAGAGAAGGTCAGCGCGAATGGTCACAGGTTTGTTTATTTGCTGTAGAGTGTAACAGAGATGTTGGAAATGGAAATGAGCGTTTGGCGTCATTGGCCGGGAGGCCCCTCGCGGGGCAGGTCCGGCCGCCATATCGCAGGTCTTATTACATTCGGCGCCACATTGGGCGACCTGCACGCCGGATGGGGATGAAATGATGATGAACACAACACAACACCCAGTCCCTGAGCGGAGAAAATCTCCGACCCAGCCGGGAATCGAACCCGGGCCCAGAGGACGGCAATCCGTCACGCTGACCACTCAGCTACTGGGGCGGACAACAGAGATGTTGAAAGAACTGAACTAACAGACTGTTGAAGATGACGTAAACTACCCTGAGAAAGCCTACTTAAAAAGTTTTAGGAACCGGCTGTGAATGATGACTCTAGGAATGTAGCACGTCCCTTACATATCGCTCACAAACGGATCGTCATCGACCGATGACCGTAGCAGTCTGGTCACTTCAATCCCACAAACCAAACCATAAAAAAGCATCAGACTAATTACAACACGCTCCGAGGCATTTAAACATCATTCTTCCCGCGCTCCATGCGGGAAAAGAACGGAAAAAGCCCTAATAAATGGTACAACGGGACGGGACGGGGTGTAAGCATCGCCTTCCACTTGGCAGTGGATGTAGATGCGGATGCAGATTTGTTAATCTACGTAAGGAGTGGTATTAAAGTTATGTTTCTCTTAGTTTCGACGTTGCTTCCAGTTTGGGCTTGGTAAGCAGAGCTTATCTCTCGTCCATCGAATAAACACCACTTTACCCAGCTCACCTGTGTTATTTATTATTTAGAATGATTTTTCCCTGCCTTTTTAAATGAAATTTGATATAATATCACTCATTCTAACTTAAGCAATCCGGAATTCGTGATAATTTGAATCATTTTCTTTCACTTGCACTTTCAGCGGGCATCATTCAAGGCAGGCGCATTTTTTTGTAATATAAAATGTTGAACAACCCTTCAAAATCCTTCAAAACGTATGGAATAATCTTCTGTGCAATAAATAAACAAAGTTAAACCTTGAAGGAATAGAGCATTCAGATTGCCAGATTGCGTGGTTAAAGATGAGCATTTTGACAATCAAATTGAGAATGAGGACGACGCAATGAACCGGACACAACGAGATTCCAGTAAAGGAGAGGAAATTTATGACCTCAGACCAGTGCTCAAACTGTCAAACGTTAAAAAAAATTGGACACACTTACCAAATTTGCTGACTTTATTCCGAGTTATCAAAAGTATTACCAAACACTAAAAAAGGTAAGACTATTGATAAAATGACAAATTATAACTGAGTCTCAACCAAAGCTAAGTTCCTTTCTTAACACATTATCAACAGATACTAGCGATGAAAATTTTCCCATGCCATCAATATTTGGCAGAAGTTCCTCTTTGTTTGTTGTGGACCATATTCCTGCATGTCGAGAAAAAAGCAGTAAAAAAACTTGTAAAGTAGGTAATACTCAACGGTAAACGTAGTAATTAATTTTCGAGAATTGTGTAGACTTTCATTACAGTAACGTACAGTAATGTATACCTATGGTAGTGTATTTATCGAACTTGTTTAATGTAACCGTTGAATATGTATTGTCACTTAAATTTACTTCTGTTGTAATGTATTGTTATATCGTCATACTAGTTGCTTTTAAATTAAATTTACTTTACTGTAGTTCACATACTATTACACTTTATCTAGTTTTTCATTCGTTAAATACGCTACGAAGAGTGATCAGCTGCCCCTCTTGATGTGTTTTTGCAACCCACAATGCCTTCAAATAGTATGTGCAAGATTTTCATATCCACTTGCTCGCTTCATGGAAACTACTAGCCTCACAGAAAAAATGAAGAGGACTTTTTGCGGGAAATTTGATGTAGTTAAATTTTTTACTAGGTTATGTGTTCGCTAGAGGTCTTATTCTTCGAATTATTCAACAAAAACGTACAATAGTGGACTTCAAACGCGTATTTCTTGAATGATTCGAAAATCGTGAATTTCAGCGTAAACGAATCCCATCGCAAAGTTTAACTACATTAAATTCCCTACAAAAAAATCCTGTTCATTTTTTCTGTGTTTTGCGTGTAGCGAGAGAGTATAAAATGTCGTGTAATGTGTTTGAAGGCATTGCCTGTTGCATAAAACCCATCTGTAGGACAGCTGAATAACCCTCTTATGTTATATACTTCCTAAGTACAACTTTATAAACTACAAGTTTGCCCTCGGGAAATAATATATCTTCAGAAAGCCACCGTGTTAAGATGTAGATGGTCTCGTGCTATATTGTATGCCAAATCAGTATGGAACTTCGGCTAGCCCAGGTGCGTTTTAAGGCAGTGGAAAACATGGCCACTGTTCAGCTGCAATACGCCCTGCAAGAAACAGCCGTCACTGTGTTCCAGAAAGAACGACAATATCCTGGTGGATAAAGCAATGGCGTGAGACGGGTTCTGTGAGCAGCATGAAGCATGAGTAAGTTGAAATGAAATTCGAACTCCAGAAAAAATGTGATGAATTCGTGTAGCTCTGAAATGAAGCCCACAACTATCTGTTTGTCGTCATTATAGAACACTGCAAACCTCTCACATGGTTTACAGAGGATTGTGAAAAAGGATTTAAAGTTTCTTACTTCGAAGCTGCAAGTGCCACGATAGTCACGGCTGGGAGATAAAAGTGTGTAGGCGCAATTTCTGTAAAATATTACTCGACGGAATCGCACAGGATGACGCATTTTTGAAAAAGCTTGTGATGTGTGATGAGGCAGACTTTCTTCTGAATGGGTTTGTCAGTAATCAGAACTGCCGATATTACTTGGACATAAACCAGTACCTCATTCATGAAAATGTCCAGGATAGCCTAAAGGTCGTGCTCTGGTATGCTTTCGGACAGTCCTTTGGGGCCACATTTCTTTTTATGGAAAATAGCTGGCCAGTATCAGTTACAAGCGGTATGTGGCCATGATTAATAATTTCTTCATTCCACAGGCAGAATTTCATCTGAAGTGGTAGTAGAGGGGCTACCTTCTTTCTGAGCCATATTGTGGGTTGCCTACATCAGGAGAAGGTATGCACTCAGTGGTAAACCTAAGCTCTTAAGTGCTTTTCCATGTCAACCTATTGTTCTCCTTTGAGTGACAGGTACTTAACACATTGTTCTGTTAAGTACTTTTCCACGCCATTGCACTTAACCTATTGTTCCACTGTTCCACACCCCCTACTGCACCCCTTCCCCCTCAGGACAGGGATGATGGCGCATTTTGTTAGTGCGGGTTGCATACATCAGGAGCAGGTATGCACTCAGGGGTGAACCTGTTGTTCTCCTTTGACTGACAGGTACTCAACTTATTGTTCTGTTAAGTACTTTTCCAAGTCTAGGTGCTTCAGTCCAGAATCACACACAGCTGCTACAATCGCAGGTTCGAATCCAGACTCAGGCATGGATGTGTGTGATGTCCTTAGGTTAGTTAGGGTTAAGTAGTTTTAAGTCTGATGACCTCAGATGTTAAGTCCCATGGTTCTTAGAGCCATTTGAACCATTTGAACCTTAACCTATGGTACCCCTGCCCCCACCCCCCCGTCCCTCCAACCCCCTGCTCACTCGCTGCTACAGGTACACTTTCGGGTCTGAGTTACTGGAACAGACCCCCTCTCACTTGTTTGAATTTAATTGACCACTTAATTGAATTGATCAATTAATTAACCTCTTTGGTGGGAAAATGCCATGCCCCATACCACACCCCCCTGGTGGGAAGTTCAAATTCCATCAGAACAACGCAACCTCTACTAACTTAGGAACATAGGTGGAAGATAGGTCACATTGACTACTTAATTAAGTTGATCAATTAATTAACTTCTCTGGTGGAAAAGTGCTATGCCCCCCCCCCCCTCCTGCCATGCCCCCTCCCAGGTGGGAAATTCAAATTTTGTCAGATTTTTGTGAGTGCCATGCCTGCCTGGACTTAGAATAAAATAGTTTAAGTCACCACCATGATCATCAACCGACTACGAAGTCCCCTTACCAACCCATGTTGGTGGGCTAATGTGTACTAACGTGTACTAAACTGCACAGTGCATGCCCTCATCTAAGATGTTGGCCATGACGTCAGTTGATGATGCAAGTGCCACACATACCCCCCACCTGGCTGGAAGTTCAAATTTCCATCAGGACAATGCAACCTCAACTAACCTAAGAAAATGGCGGGAAAAAGGGCACATACACTAATCTAAGTCATCCAACCACCACCTCTTCCTAGGAATTGGCGGGAAAAAGAATCAGGTGATCGATCATTTGGAGGCAATTCGACTGCTCTGTGTGGAATATTGTTTAAACAATTTAGACAATGTATGGAATATATGGAAATGGTGGGGGCTGGATTTTTGTGCTCATCGTTCTCGGCTGTTTGGAAGCATATAGGTCTTGCAAGAGGCAGTTACATGGGGTAAACATTTTGCATAACCTAATGTTGGGCACTGTACTCTGGGTGTCTTAACCTAATATTTGTGCCCTTGTTGGATTTAACCTATTGTTCTGTTAACTAGTTTTCCATGTCACCCCATTTCCTTAAACTATTGTACCGCCTTTGATACCAAATTAAGTAATCGGTTATGTCCTCTCACCATTGTCTGGTACACGTTTCGAATTTCACCTGCTTTTCTACGCCATTTCTGACGCATTCTCCTTTGTCACACACCCCCTTAAACTATTGTACTGCGTTTTATCAAAAATTTATGCAAATTAACGTAATGTTCAGCACATAATCTGCTGTTCTGCTCCATGTCACCGACTCACGCACTGCCTCCCATTAACTACTGTACCACTAGCACCACATTGATATAAAAAATTTGTACAAATTAATGAAATCAGTATTCTTCACATGTATGGGGTATTTTTTCTTAATCACCACATCCTATTGGTTGGTGAAATCGATGGAATATAGTTTAAACAAAAGATTTCTAATAAAAACCACATCCCGCCACTCGATCCCTGACGCCGACGCCACTTCCATTGCTGCCGCCGCCGTAAGCCACTGCCGGTGGCAAGCCAACGCGAGCCATCTCTATCACACCGCTGCAGGTGAAAGCTGGGTCTATTTTCGTGTATGCAGTTAGAGCTGTTGTTTTCTATCTACATAAATGATCTTTTGGATAGGGTGTATAGCAATATGCGGCTGTTTGCTGATGATGCTGTGGTGTGGTGGTGGTGGTTGTTGGGGTGGTGTACAGGAAGGTTTCGTCGTTGAGTGACTGTAGGAGGATACAAAATGACTTGGACAGGATTTGTGATTGGTGTAAAGAATGGCAGCTAACTCTAAATATAGATAAATATAAATTAATGCAGTGCTTGACACAGTCACGTCGATTAAATATTTGGGCGTAACATTGCAGAGCGATATGAAGCGGGACAAGCATGTAATGGCAGTTATGGGGAAGGCGGATGGTCATCTTCGGTTCATTGGTAGAATTTTGGGAAGATGTGGTTCATCTGTAAAGGATACCGCTTATAAAACAGTAATACGACCTATTCATGAGTGCTGTTCAAGCGTTTGGGATCCCCATCAGGTCGGATTGAGGGAGGATATAGAAGCAATTCAGAGGCGGGCTGCGAGATTTGTTACTGGTAGGTATGATCATCACGCGAGTGTTGCGGAAATGCTTCAGGAACTCGGGTGGGAGTCTCTAGAGGAAAGGAGGCGTTCTTTTCGAGAATCGCTAATGAGGAAATTTAGAGAACCAGCATTTGAGGCTGATTGCAGTACAATTTTACTGCCGCCAACTTATATTTCGCGGAAGGACCACAAGGATAAGATAAGAGAGATTGGAGCTCGTACGGAGGCGTATAGGCAGTCATTTTTCCCTCGTTCTGTTTGGGAGTGGAACAGGGAGAGAAGATGCTAGTTGTCGTACGAGGTACCCTCCGCTACGCACCGTATAGTGGATTGCGGTGTATGTATGTAGATGTAGATGTAGAATTCTTCGAGTTTCATACTGACGTCACAGAACTCCAAGCCGCGCTGTCGCTGGTTCCATACTCGATGACGCACAGCTGTGGTATGGTCCACCACTGAGAGAGATGTTCCAATGCTTCCCACAACAGTACAAGGTACATTGTTCCTAGCGATCCTTTCGCCATTGTTTTCTGCAGACGAGACTTTCAGCAGTAAAATTACACTCCTGGAAATGGAAAAAGGAACACATTGACACCGGTGTGTCAGACCCACCATACTTGCTCCGGACACTGCGAGAGGGCTGTACAAGCAATGATCACACGCACGGCACAGCGGACACACCAGGAACCGCGGTGTTCGCCGTCGAATGGCGCTAGCTGCGCAGCATTTGTGCACCGCCGCCGTCAGTGTCAGCCAGTTTGCCGTGGCATACGGAGCTCCATCGCAGTCTTTAACACTGGTAGCATGCCGCGACAGCGTGGACGTGAACCGTATGTGCAGTTGACGGACTTTGAGCGAGGGCGTATAGTGGGCATGCGGGAGGCCGGGTGGACGTACCGCCGAATTGCTCAACACGTGGGGCGTGAGGTCTCCACAGTACATCGATGTTGTCGCCAGTGGTCGGCGGAAGGTGCACGTGCCCGTCGACCTGGGACCGGACCGCAGCGACGCACGGATGCACGCCAAGACTGTAGGATCCTACGCAGTGCCGTAGGGGACCGCACCGCCACTTCCCAGCAAATTAGGGACACTGTTGCTCCTGGGGTATCGGCGAGGACCATTCGCAACCGTCTCCATGAAGCTGGGCTACGGTCCCGCACACCGTTAGGCCGTCTTCCGCTCACGCCCCAACATCGTGCAGCCCGCCTCCATTGGTGTCGCGACAGGCGTGAATGGAGGGACGAATGGAGACGTGTCGTCTTCAGCGATGAGAGTCGCTTCTGCCTTGGTGCCAATGATGGTCGTATGCGTGTTTGGCGCCGTGCAGGTGAGCGCCACAATCAGGACTGCATACGACCGAGGCACACAGGGCCAACACCCGGCATCATGGTGTGGGGAGCGATCTCCTACACTGGCCGTACACCACTGGTGATCGTCGAGGGGACACTGAATAGTGCACGGTACATCCAAACCGTCATCGAACCCATCGTTCTACCATTCCTAGACCGGCAAGGGAACTTGCTGTTCCAACAGGACAATGCACGTCCGTATGTATCCCGTGCCACCCAACGTGCTCTAGAAGGTGTAAGTCAACTACCCTGGCCAGCATCTCCGGATCTGTCCCCCATTGAGCATGTTTGGGACTGGATGAAGCGTCGTCTCACGCGGTCTGCACGTCCAGCACGAACGCTGGTCCAACTGAGGCGCCAGGTGGAAATGGCATGGCAAGCCGTTCCACAGGACTACATCCAGCATCTCTACGATCATCTCCATGGGAGAATAGCAGCCTGCATTGCTGCGAAAGGTGGATATACACTGTGCTAGTGCCGACATTGTGCATGCTCTGTTGCCTGTGTCTATGTGCCTGTGGTTCTGTCAGTGTGATCATGTGATGTATCTGACCCCAGGAATGTGTCAATAAAGTTTCCCCTTCCTGGGACAATGAATTCACGGTGTTCTTATTTCAATTTCCAGGAGTGTATTTTGCACAGATCGCTGAATTGCACTGACAGTTAGACACCGCAAAAGTTATCTACAGATCATCAAATACATACAAGACTCACAAGAATATTGAAAGCCAGGAAAATATTTTCCAGTGTAGCTACAATTAAATATTATATTTGCTGCTACAGTCTGACGCCGATCGATGTACAGGTAATGTCTCCTCTTGTCAGCTATTTTTCTGAAACAAATGTCAGTATCTACAGCGAACTCTCGCAAATTGCTTAGTGTCCCAGAGATATTTAACGAGCGCTTTTGTAGAAGTTTTCGTGATGTCTCGGCTTGTATGCACAGAAATTCTTGCCCTAACAAAACCTGTTTACGAAAATGGCCCATAATAACGTGGCATCCCGTCCATCACGTGTTACCCTTCCTGCTTTCAACACACGCAAACGTCCTCACTGCTAAAAGCCTGTGCATGCGCGCTAAAACACCGGTAATCATAAAAGCATTTTTGTTGTTTGGAAAGAGAGCACTCTCTAAGCACAGACGGGGAAATCAGAACAATTACGCTAACAGAATTCAAAGCACTGTCTTACAGAAGAGAAAAAAAGGCCGAAATTTTCGGTATCCTACAGCTACAAGTATGGAGATGTCCTATTGCCACAGTGGCGGATGGGTGTCGGCATCCCCGCCAGAGATGGATGGTATGCTTCAACTTGTCTTTGAACACTTAATTTCTCAGAACTTTCCATACATACCTTGTCTCCATCTTGTTCGAATCAGTTTGTAGACACACCTATGTACCGGCACAAAGGCTGTCTTGTGAATTATGATCGGCTCTTATTGAATTTACCCGCCGATTTACTGAGGCCAGCAGTGTGGAACCACCGTCAGCCTCTTTTCCTTTTGCAGACGAGACTTTCAGCGTTTATTTTACACAGACCATCATACTGCATCGGCAATTAAACTCTGAAACGTGCCCTACATGTCGTCAAATACGGAAAGACTCTTACTCGATTACAATGCTCGCCCACTGGGGACAAGAGCTTGAAAATTAGAACGTGAAACCGACAGGCGACCCATCAATGTATCACCACGTACTGTGTCGATGTAGTAAACATGCAATTCGTATCCTACACCATACAAAATCATCCCTCTTACATCAGAAAGGTTCGGTGAATCGAAGTCACTCTCAGAACTGATGTGCAAAGACTGGCCCATTTCCCCCTCGGTACAAACGTGCTACTATTTCTAGTCTGGACCTGCCTGCTTGCTTGCGTTTCTATACCCATCCCCAGACTCTGGAATTATGCGAAATATTTCCCCATCGTGCGCCATAATATTATACCATTTTCGATGTACTCCTAGATATCAAGCACACAGCAGTAGCCTACCGATCGCTCGTGCAACATAACTCCGAAGATAGAGACTGGAAATTATCTCTCTACAAACCTGAAACTTTAGCACTTACCTGTCTGTGGGGACCTTTAGATGAGAACTCGAAACAGATAGAGGAAACTAATATTCCCACTTTGGAATAACGTTGTTTGTGATGTAACAGATTCCTAATCATCCCTACATTTTACAAAGTCAAATAACCTGCTTCTCATGTCTAGAGAACTGGCAAACCTATCTTCCACATGCTAAATGCACACACAACAATCGATGTTCTCTCAACTAAATATAGACGCAAAGTGTGAAGAAGCAGTCAACTGAACAATTAACATAGGAGGCGATAATGGCCCAGTGCAAACACATGTCCATGTTGAATCTTGTGAAATTTCCACGCGATCACGAAAGCTATCCAACACATACTAAGTATTGGTTCGCTATTCGATCGTCTAGAGGACAGTCCGGTTAAGACCTATACATTCCCACACTCCAACAGGTCTCTCCATTCCGAGGGCCTCTACCGTTAATGGGAAACATGAATCATCCCCCACACAGATCACCAGCGCTGCACGCCAAGCACACACAGGTAGAATCATCACCCTAAGAAACCGCCCACATACGTATTTTATCCATGTACATACAACTAAATGTTACAATTGAGGTACCAGTTGAACGACATTTGACAATGACCAAAGTATCGGAAATACACCCTGTTGATGGCTGTGGTTCTGGAAATAGAAATAACACATACTTTATAAGCCTAATGCCCAAATGCGAACATATCACGCACCCTCTACTACTAAGTATAATACTTCACAAATAACTGATCGCAGACGATACAAAATAATACTGATCCAGAATCAACGATGGTTAGGCGTGTCTCATATGTTTTCTTGCGAGTGCAACCACTGTGTCCTAGAAAGAGAGACGTAATCGGCCAGATGTTAAAAAAAAAAAAACCGATTGCAGCAACTACTGTATGTTACTGTCACAAGTGATCTTCCACACAAGTATCCATGTTACAAGCTATACTAGCTTTATAAATCGAGGTACAACATTACCTCTGGATGAGGTCGTTTTTCCGGACAAATACCGAGATGGTGATCGTAGGAATGTGTATTATGAGATTAAGACATAACCCATGATGCAACATCATGATAAAATTGCCGCATTTTAAAAGTGATTTGGCTAAGGAACGTTATATGTAAGCGGTGTTTGCTACTCCCTCACACCATCCTAGCTAGATAATTCTACTGTATTGTAACACATTCTGTCTTGATGCAATGTCAGAGGGTCGGTGATGTATCCACTGGACTATGGGCAATGGTTGATTGAGAAGGATCACGAACAGTAGTAGACAGTGTCATGATTGAGGTCGTACGAAATGTACACAAGCTTTTCAGATGTCTAATGCCATGCTCTCTACTACAAATGCTGTCTGGCATTTGGAATCGAGTCTTTCCATTCAATCTCCTACCTGCAATGGGTCCTTTAATGATTACAACCACTACTGAATCACATTTCTCGCACTCTCATATCTCCAAAGCGGTGTGCTGACCACATATCCCTCCTATCCGCATCCTCAACTGAGGATGACACGGCAATCGGATGGTCCCGATGGGCCACTTGTGGCCTGAAGACGGTGTTCTTTTGCATATCTCCAAAAGACCCACGTTTCTCGGATCTATCTGCTACAGTAAAATTATTGTGTCGTTTTAGGTAGCCCCTATGCATCCTGCAAATGCCTCCTCAGACTCTACGCTACCATGCCTACACCTTTGCGCACGTGTTCGTTCCAGTGTAAGTCGGAACTGAGTAGGGGTCAGAGGAAACTTTATCTACCACCTCCTGCAGTCCGTGCAGAAACAGGCAAAGCTGTGTTACTGCGACAGAAATGTGTTTTGACCATTGAACAGAAAAGAAGCTTGCTCCTGCAACATGAAGTAGTATAAAAGACAGTATGCGAACTGAGGGAAGGACGTGGATTTGGCTACTGCATTGTGGTTCTTCTCCAAACCACTTACAAATACTACAGACCCATCTCCATTCACATCTATCCCCCCAACATGCTATTTTCGTTGTTCTGTACCATCCATCAGAGAAAAATTACGACCTATAAAAGCTCAACTAACTTCATGTGACAGATGTCTAGATAAGATTTTTACCACATCTCTCTCCCCCCATATATCGAAAATAAATATCGCGTGCGTGCCGGCATCGAGCGCATGTGACGAGCCTATTAAATATACAGGTTTTGATAAATTGAACAGGCCAGTTTAAAGTTCCATCACCTGTACTGTAGGAGGGTGACCGTATCCCACAGACCATACTGTAAGCCGCAAGAGACGCTCCCTGTGACCTTGTCTCATTGTTTGAAACATTATTTTCTAACACGCCTTGTACAATGCCATACATTTTCTTTTTCTGCCACGACTTCGAGGTCTCTGTCAGGTCCTAAACTGACATTAACATGCTCTGACCCACGGCCTCTTGCGGAAAACTAGACATCACGCGGTGTAAATAATTTTGTTACTGCGGCTCCGTAACACATGACACATGGTGGATGATTATAAATAAAAGACAGTTACAACATAAGGAAACTAGAAGAGTTTGGCTGCATTGTGGAGAGTTTCCAACTGATGTCCGAAAGTGATTGACGACCTCTATATTTAAAGTAATTTTCCACAATAACAGAGTATTTGATCGCTCCGCGACCTCCCTTAATTTCCCTGACCGTTTTTGTACTTGCTTCTTTCGTCTATCAACTGAAGTATTTCTTCGGTTATATATAGTTCCTCCACAGTAAGCTTCCGAGTACACAGTTTTTGTTTTCAACTTCTGTGGCTGCCCTTGTTAGAGACGTCCAATCTTCTTCAACTGAACTGCCTACTGAGCTATTCAGTACCGCAGTATTTATAGCCTCAGAGAACTTGAAGCTTTTCACTCTTTAGTACTTCAGGATCCCCCTTCTTTGGGTAATGGTTATTCCTGGCTAGACTCGTGACGTTCACCCTACTCTTCGTTATTACTAAATTATGATCCGAGCCTATATCAGCCCCTAGGTGCACCTTACAATCCAATATCTGCTTTCGGAATCTCTGACTAGCCACACTGTATTATAACTGAAATCCTTACGTACGTACAGGCCTCTTCCAAGTGTACCTTTTCCTCTTGTGAATCTTAAACAGAGTATTCGCTATTACTAGCTGAAATTCGTTGCAGATCTCAATGAGTCTTTCTGCTCTCTCATTCTCAGTGCCAAGCACACCCTTTCTTCAACTCCTCCCCCTAGTACCGCATTCCTACCACTGCGACTATAAGATTTTCATCTCCCTATCCATACTGAATTAATCTTTAAAATACCGTATATAATTCTTCCATCCCTTCTTTTTCTGCTTCGACGTCTGCATGTATACCTGAACAATTGACGGTGCACGTTTGCTGACGAGTCTGATGAGAACAACCCTATCACTGAACGGCCCGCAGTAGCTCACAGTCTTCTCTAGTTTCTTGTGTATAATGATGATGATAAACTTTGGTTTGTGAGGCGCTCAACTACCTGGTCATTAGCGCCAGTACAAAGTTCCAATTTTTACTCGGTCCGAACTAGACACTGTCACGAATGGTAATGAGGGTGATGAAATGATGAGGAAAACACAAACACCCATTCCCCGGCAGAGAAAATCCCCAACCCGGTCGTGAATCGAACCCAGGACCCCGTGATCCAGAGGCAGCAACGCTAGCCACTAGACCACGAGCTGCATAACGAATTATGTTCTCATTTTACCATTTTCTGCTGCTGTTGATGTTTCCCTATACTTATCCGGTCAGAAATCCTTCTGTTCTTTCCATTTCACTTCACTGTCACTCACTCTACGTAAATTGAGGCTTTGCATTTCCGACCTCAGATATTCTAGCTTCCATACTACGTTCAAACTTCTTACATTCCACGCCCCGCCTCCTAGGACGTTTTCCTTTCTTAAGTTATTCTATCTTTTTCCCATGGCGGTCCCCTCACGGAGATCCGAACGGGGAACAGGTGCGGAATCTTTTGCCAATAGAGAGATGGAGAGATCATCATTACACTTTTATCAGTTACAGGCCACATGCACTGTGGGTAAGCGTCACTTGTCTCTAATGCAGTCGTTTCCATTGTCTTCTGCATCCTCATGCCGTTGATCATTGCTGATTCTTCTGCCAAGTACGATGTGCTCGGATTAAAAAGGGTGTAAAACAGGGACGAAGTCTTTACTGTTCAATCTAGACATCGAAGAAGCATTGACGGGAATAAAATAAGAGTTCAAGGGTGGGATTAAAATTAAATGTGGCTGCAGTGGGCGCAGAAATACTAATTTTTCACAATGGATCAATAGAAACGTGACGACTGTCGATTGGATAGCATTTCTTGTTAAACCAGGTAGATGGCTGGGTCCTTACACACCATCATCCAGGCGAATGGCTGCTTGGAACGTGCACCGTGCCTTAGATGTAGGACGGTGAGAGCAGGACTATGCTATGGGATACATTGAGTTGGGCCTCTAGTAGTACTCAAAGACACCACGACAGCAATGAACTAAGTGAACGTTATTGCGGGCCACCTGCATTTCTTTATAGTTGACGCCTTCTCTGATGACTACGACAGCTTCCAGCAGAATGACTCTCCGCAACACAAAGCTGCAGTGGTTTGAGGAAAAACTCACATTGATGTCTTAGCCAGCAAATGCCCCTGATCTGCAACCATTGGAACACATATCGGGCGCCAGCAGTGTGCCCTCAATCCACCGTCCCGTGATTTGCGAGAATTTAGTGACCTTAAAAAAAATTCCAACACGTCATGTTTCATGGCATTTTGACCTGCTATCTTGTGACATACATTGTATAATTGCCACTATCTATGTATTTGCCACTATTTATGTATTTCAATTCTTGGTTTCAATGTAATATTTTACGTAAATTAAGAACTTTATATCTCTGACTCCCTATGCCAGATGGCGCTTACTGTGTTACAACAAATTCTGTTATATTTGATGTCACGTTATTTGTACATTTTTCTTCTGTACTAGACCAATAATATCACACCATATGATTTTACCCGTTGATTTTTATTCTTACATGTTTTTTAAGTTGTTTGAAAATAACACACCAGCATATGTTGACAAGATGTAAATTTCCCCCTTTCTTTTTTGCTACGCGTTTTTAATGTACAATTTTAAAATTGAAACATTCAGTTAATGATTTGCAAGTGTACTTTGGTATTTTCTGGCAATCTCTTGCAAATAAAGTATTGTTAAGTCTTCACGTGACACACGCCACATAGAGGGCGTTCCAAGACCCTGTCAAACCGAGGTCTGCTGTATAGGTGAATGTAAACAGGAGCTTCAGTTATTGTGGTCGTTTATCAGTTTTGGTTACTGATAACTTGATACCAGTGCCTATGAGTTTACTCTGTACACCACAGGTATGTTATTTCCAACAGTTGGTTTATACTCAGGTGTACACTCCTGGAAATTGAAATAAGAACACCGTGAATTCATTGTCCCAGGAAGGGGACACTTTATTGACACATTCCTGGGGTCAGATACATCACATGATCACACTGACAGAACCACAGGCACATAGACACAGGCAACAGAGCATGCACAATGTCGGCACTAGTACAGTGTATATCCACCTTTCGCAGCAATGCAGGCTGCTATTCTCCCATGGAGACGATCGTAGAGATGCTGTATGTAGTCCTGTGGAACGGCTTCCCATGCCATTTCCACCTGGCGCCTCAGTTGGACCAGCGTTCGTGCTGGACGTGCAGACCGCGCGAGACGACGCTTCATCCAGTCCCAAACATGCTCAATGGGGGACAGATCCGGAGATCTTGCTGGCCAGGGTAGTTGACTTACACCTTCTAGAGCACGTTGGGTGGCACGGGATACATGCGGACGTGCATTGTCCTGTTGGAACAGCAAGTTCCCTTGCCGGTCTAGGAATGGTAGAACGATGGGTTCGATGACGGTTTGGATGTACCGTGCACTATTCAGTGTCCCCTCGACGATCACCAGTGGTGTACGGCCAGTGTAGGAGATCGCTCCCCACACCATGATGCCGGGTGTTGGCCCTGTGTGCCTCGGTCGTATGCAGTCCTGATTGTGGCGCTCACCTGCACGGCGCCATACACGCATACGACCATCATTGGCACCAAGGCAGAAGCGACTCTCATCGCTGAAGACGACACGTCTCCATTCGTCCCTCCATTCACGCCTGTCGCGACACCACTGGAGGCGGGCTGCACGATGTTGGGGCGTGAGCGGAAGACGGCCTAATGGTGTGCGGGACCGTAGCCCAGCTTCATGGAAACGGTTGCGAATGGTCCTCGCCGATAGCCCAGGAGCAACAGTGTCCCTAATTTGCTGGGAAGTGGCGGTGCGGTCACCTACGGCACTGCGTAGGATCCTACGGTCTTGGCGTGCATCCGTGCGTCGCTGCGGTCCGGTCCCAGGTCGACGGGCACGTGCACCTTCCGCCGACCACTGGCGACAACATCGATGTACTGTGGAGACCTCACGCCCCACGTGTTGAGCAATTCGGCGGTACGTCCACCCGGCCTCCCGCATGCCCACTATAAGCCCTCGCTCAAAGTCCGTCAACTGCACATACGGTTCACGTCCACGCTGTCGCGGCATGCTACCAGTGTTAAAGACTGCGATGGAGCTCCGTATGCCACGGCAAACTGGCTGAAACTGACGGCGGCGGTGCACAAATGCTGCGCAGCTAGCGCCATTCGACGGCCAACACCGCGGTTCCTGGTGTGTCCGCTGTGCCGTGCGTGTGATCATTGCTTGTACAGCCCTCTCGCAGTGTCCGGAGCAAGTATGGTGGGTCTGACACACCGGTGTCAATGTGTTCTTTTTTCCATTTCCAGGAGTGTATTTGCGGTTTTTGTTTTTTTTATTCACTGATCGCTATGTGAAATTTTTAACTTCCAGCACTGAAGGTGATCACTATGTGATTGAAAATCGATTTTGCTACCAACAAACAATGGTCGCTGTGCACACAGCACTCCATGGAGTCGCCGATCAATTTAGTGACCTCTGAGTAGAACTCTAGCACCACATACTTCTGGTAAGCTATCTGTGATTTGTAGAATCCATGACAAGCAGAATCGCTGCTGTACTATGTTTGAAATGTGGACCGCCGGCCGCTGTGACCGAGCGGGTCTAGGCGTTACGGACTCGAACCGCGCGACCGCTACGGTCGCAGGTTCGAATCCTGCCTCGGGCATGGATGTGTGTGATGTCGTTAGGTTGGTTAGGTTTAAGTAGTTCTAAGTTCTAGGGGACTGATGACCTCAGAAAATAAGTCCTATAGTGCTCAGAGCCATTTGAACCATTTTTAAAAGTGGACCAACATGCTATAGAAAAGGCAGTCATAATGTTTTGGCACATCGGTGTATATAAAATTAAGGAACTGTGCTACCTAGGCGGCAAAATAACCCATAATGGACGGAGCAAGAAGTACATAAAACCAGGCTGTCACAGCAGAAAGGGCATTCCTGGCCAACAGTCGTCTGCTACTATTAGGCAAACGTTTTAATTTAAGGAAGAAGTTTCTTAGAATGTACACTCGGAGCACAGCATTGTATAATAATGAAACATGGACTGTGGGAAAAGCGGAACAGAAGAGAATAGAAGCATTTGAGTGGTGATGCTACAGATTGAATGCTGAAAATGAGGTTAACTGATAAGGTAAGGAATGTAGGGGTCCTGCACAGGATCAGAGAGGAAAAGAATATGCAGAAAACACTGACAAGGACATGGGACAGGATCATAGGAAATCTGTTAAGACATCGGGGAATGATTTCGATGGTGTTAGACGAAGCTGTCGAGAGTAAACACTAGAGGAAGACGGAGATTGTGGTATTCGTAATAAAAAAAAAAAAAATAAGTAAATGAATTCCACACTAGACCTCTGTGTCTGCACACTAATTATAGCCAGCCGATATTTGTGCAGAATTCTTGTTCTGCATAGTACAACGGTTACTTGTTATGTTATATGCGTGGTACAGGCTAATGTATCTTTAAATACATCAGACATATTTTTTGCTGGTGTCACTTCATTTAAAAATGTATGCACTTGTCGTGTGAGCTGAGGAAATTCAGATTCTGTTGCTTTCACAAGTGAATGACTGTGACTTGGTTAGTGTGAGTGAGGACTTGATACCATTTTTACACATAAGCATTTTTCTACCGTAAAGAAACAAGGAGTCCTTATGTCAGATGTAAATTAATAAAATGTGGGGAATCTTATTACATGTGCAAATAGTTAATAAATTTTGAGCGCTGTGTTGATGTGGTTTGCTGTCTTATTCAGAATTACAGTGCTATTTTTGTGGTCCAAACTCTGTTTGAATGTATATATGTATATTGATAACAAAGTGTAGTGTGTGATGAAATTACGTAAGAGGATGATTTTGTTGCAGCGGTTGAGCTTTAATGAAACATTTTCTTTTTCTCGTGTTTCAACTGAATATGCTTTTGCCTTTGCTTTCTTGTTGGATCCAACACTGCTGGAGGAGAACATATTTTGGTTTCTTGTGGTTTGATTGAAATTGAGAGTATTGGTGTCATTGCAAGGAGAATTTATGTTTTTACTTGGAGGCACAGAGAGGCCCATATGGCTACATTCTGATATAATGTTGCTTGTGGAAGCTATACAATGTTGGTGTCTGGTCCGGAAGTAGATGAAAATTTTGTTGTAATTTATTGTGACAGTGCAAAACTTTCTTTCTGTGTGAGATTGCAAATGCCTAGGGCATGTTTAGTGACCTAATCAGATTACCAACAGTTTATTACATATGGAAAGTAGCATCCATTTTTTGGTTTCAATAAGTATTAATGTGGAAATAAATTTTTGTTAGAATGTGCTATAGTGTCCATTACTGTTCGATGTAGAAGTCTTTATTCAGTTCTGGATGTGTTATAATCTTGTTACATTTTCATGTACCTAACCAAATGGCTAATTGCATTCAGTCTTACCACCTGTTCACTGAAGTGTGGTTTATTATGTTGTGTTCAGCTTTGGATTTGTAACATGTATTTTACCAGTGAATGATTTAATTGGACGTATTTGTGGAGCTCATTTGCCATTTTTCAGTGTAGTGTAAGGAATTAAGTTACCTAGTTACAGAGCAATTAGCATTGGGTGCAGAGTGAAAATTCCCTTCTCAATGACTGAGCAAATTTATACTTGGCGGATAGTTGAGGATGGAGTTACCCTCAAATATCTTGTGGGTGCTGAATACATTGGAATGCTAAATTTTTGTAACTTTTCTAGATTTATTTAATTCTCGTAAGTCGGTTTTGTTTAGGCCAGTGAATCAAACTTTATTGAAAACGGACACCTTATATGTTTTCTTAAGAAGCTGCAAACGAAAGGTCATTTTTGATACAACAAGTAGATCAGGAACTGTGATGCCTAATTCGATTTGTTTTAGTATTATACCAATGATTTATTTAATTACAGACATTCTTAATGTAGTTAGACATAAAATTAATTTTTAACAAATTTTTGCTGCTATAGTCTTCAGTCCAAAAATTAATTTGATACAGCTCTCCACCATGGTTATCTTGTCAAAGTATCTTTATTTCGTATAACTCCCAGATAGTAAAATTCATTTGAATCCTGTTGTTGTTGTTGTTGTTGTCTTCAGTCCTGAGACTGGTTTGATGCAGCTCTCCATGCTACTCTATCCTGTGCAAGCTTCTTCATATCCCAGTACCTACTGCAGCCTACATCCTTCTGAATCTGCTTGGTCTCCCTCTGCGATTTTTACCCTCCATGCTAACCTCCAATACTAAATTTGTGACTCCTTGATGCCTCAGAACATGTCCTACCAACCGATCTCTTCTTTTTGTCAAGTTGTGCCACAAACTCCTCTTCTCCCCAATTCTATTCAATACCTTCTCATTAGTTATGTGATCTACCCATCTAATCTTCAGCATTCTTCTGTAGCACCACATTTCGAAAGCTTCAATTCTCCCCTTGTCCAAACTATTTTTCGTTCATGTTTCACTTCCATACATGGCTACACTCCATACAAATACATTCAGAAACGATTTCCTGACACTTAAATCTATACTAGACGTTAACAAATTTCTCTTCTTCAGAAACGCTTTCCTTTCCATTGCCAGTCTACATTTTATATCCTCTCTAGTTCGACCATCATCAGTTATTTTGCTCCCCAAATAGCAAAACTCCTTTACTACTTTAAGTGTCTCATTTCTTAATCTAATTCCCTCAGCATCATCCGACTTAATTTGACTACATTCCATTATCCTCGTTTTGCTTATGTTGATGTTCATCTTATATCCTCCTTTCAAGACATTGTCCATTCCGTTCAACTGCTCTTCCAAGTCCTTTGCTGTCTCTGACAGAATTACAATGTCATCGGCGAACCTCAACGTTTTTATTTCTTTTCCATGAACTTTAATACCTACACTGAATTTTTCTTTTGTTTCCTTTGCTGCTTGCTCCATATACAGATTAAATAACATCGGGGAGAGGCTACAACCCTGTCTCACTCTCTTCCCAACTGGTGCTCCCTTTTCATGCCCCTCGACTCTTATAACTGCTATCTGGCTTCTGTACAAATTGTAAATAGCCTTTCGCTCCCGATATTTTACCCCTGCCACCTTTAGAAATTGAAAGAGAGTATTCCAGTCAACATTGTCAAAAGCATTCTCTAAGTCTACAAATGCTAGAATTGTAGGTTTGCCTTTCCTTAATCGATTTTCTAAGATATGTCGTAGGCTCAGTATTGCCTCACGAATTCCAACATTTCTGCAGAATCCAAACTGATCTTCGCCGAGGTTTTTTCATCCGTCTGTAAAGAATTCACGTTAGTATTCTGCAGCTGTGACATATTAAACTGATAGTTCGGTAATTTTCACATCTGTCAACACCTGCTTTCTTTGGGATTGGAATTATTATATTCTTCTTGAAGTCTGAGGGTATTTCGCCTGTCTCATTCATCTTGCTCACCAGATGGTAGAGTTTTGTCAGGACTGGCACTCCCAAGGCCGTCAGCAGTTCCAATGGAATGTTGTCTACTCCCGGGGCCTTGTTTCGACTCAGGTCTTTCAGTGCTCTGTCAAACTCTTCACGCAGTATCGTATCTCCCATTTCATCTTCATCTACATCCTCTTCCATTTCCATAATATTGTCCTCAAGTACATCACCCTTGTAAAGACCCTCTATATACTCCTTCCACCTTTCTGCTTTCCCTTCTTTACTTAGAACTGGGTTTCCATCTGAGCTCTTGATGTTCATACAAGTGGTTCTTCTTTCTCCAAAGGTCTCTTTAATTTTCCTGGAGGCAGTATCTATCTTACCCCTAGTGAGATAAGCCTCTACATCCTTACATTTGTCCTCTAGCCATCCCTGCTTAGCCATTTTGCACTTCCTGTCGATCTCATTTTTGAGACATTTGCATTCCTTTTTGCCTGCTTCCTTTACTGCATTTTTATATTTTCTCCTGTCATCAATTAAATTCAATATTTCTTCTGTTACCCAAGGATTTCTACTAGCCCTCGTCTTTTTATCTACTTGATCCTCTGCTGCCTTCACTACTTCATCCCTCAGAGCTATCCATTCTTCTTCTACTGTATTTCTTTCCCCCATTCCTGTCAATTGTTTCCTTATGCTCTCCCTGAAACTCTGTACAACCTCTGGTTCTTTCAGTTTATCCAGGTCCCATTTCCTTAAATTCCCACCTATTTGGAATTCCTTCAGTTTTAATCTACAGGTCATAACCAATAGATTGTGGTCAGAGTCCACATCTGCCCATGGAAATGTCTTACAGTTTAAAACCTGGTTCCTAAATCTCTGTCTTACCATTATATAATCTATCTGATACCTTCTAGTATCTCCAGGATTCTTCCATCTATACAACCTTCTTTTACGACTTTTGAACCAAGTGTTAGCTATGATTAAGTTATGCTCTGTGCAAAATTCTACCAGACGGCTTCCTCTTTCATTTCTCTCCCCCAATCCATATTCACCCACTATGTTTCCTTATCTCCCTTTTCCTACTCTGGAATTCCAGTCACCCATGACTATTAAATTTTCGTCCCCCTTCACTACCTGAATAATTTCTTTTATCTCATCATACATTTCATCAATGTCTTCATCATCTGCAGAGCTAGTTGGCATATAAACTTGTACTACTGTAGTAGGTGTGGGCTTCGTATCTATCTTGGCCACAACAATGCTTTCGCTGTGCTGTTTGTAGTAACTTACTCGCATTCTTATTTTCCTATTCATTATTAAACCCACTCCTGCATTACCCCTATTTGATTTTGTGTTTATAACCCTGTAGTCACCTGACCAGAAGTCGTGTTTCTCCTGCGACAGAACTTCACTAATTCCCACTATATCTAACTTTAACCTATCCATTTCCCTTTTTAAATTTTCTAACCTACCTGCCCGATTAAGGGATCTGACATTCCACGCTCCGATCTGTAGAACGCCAGTTTTCTTTGTCCTAATAACGACATCCTCTTGAGTAGTCCCCGCCCGGAGATCCGAATGGGGGACTATTTTACCTCCGGAATATTTTACCCAAGAGGACGCCATCATCATTTAATCATACAGTAAATCTGCATGCCCTCGGGAAAAATTACGGCTGTAGTTTCCCCATGCTTTCAGCCATTCGCAGTACCAGCACAGCAAGGCCGTTTTGGTTATTGTTACAAGGCCAGATCAGTCAATCATCCAGACTGTTGCCCCTGCAACTACCGAAAAGGCTGCTGCCCCTCTTCAGGAACCACACGTTTGTCTGGCCTCTCAATAGTACCCCTCTGTTGTGGTTGCACCTACGGTACGGCCAACTGTATCGCTGAGGCACGCAAGCCTCCCTACCAATGGCAAGGTCCATGGTTCATGGGGGTCCGTGGAAAATCCTTTGTTTCCATCTACAATTTTTAGCCCCAATCTTAACTCCACATATTTCTTTCATCAACCAAATTTGGTGTTATATGGAATCTGCGCTGCAGCTGTAGATTAAGTAAGGAACTGTAGGAAGAGAGCAATCAGTCGCAATTCCACTGGTTTTTACTATCCAGCAGATACTTCTTTTTGTTTCCTTCTTCTTTTTCTCTTACCAAAATCTCCTCGTTCCTTGGCTGTGCTCCTGTTTCATTTGTTCTGTCCATGTTTTGCCTGCTTTCTTCCTTGTTTTTCTTCAAAGTCTGTGTTCATAATTTTATTTCTGAATCTGTCTCTTCCATTTATCATATCTGTGCTGATTCCTTCTTGTTATAGGTATTCTTCTATTTCTTTAAACAGTTGGTGTTTTTCATTGAACAATTTACCACATCAGAAGTACTCTTTGTGAGTTCCTTGTAATTCATTACATGTATATGTCCACAGAATATTTGTCGGCATTTTAAGATAATGTATGTGAACCTGAGTGTGTGTTCGTATAATTCTTTGGTTGGTCGCTTCATCCATATACCATCTCTGTGTACTGCTGCAAAAAAGTTTCTGAGGATTTGACATTCTATTCTTCCTGTCTCTGTGCTGCCTGATGCTCCAATTATCGTTGTTTCTCCTTGTGTTTACCATGTTTGCAGATAGAATTGTTGGATGTAAGATCCGCCAGTTATGCAAAACATCGTTTTTTCGAAGTTCTCAAACATGTTTCAGCAATATTGTGCCATCATCAGTGGGTTTCTATTTTATTTAATCTGTAATGTAAACAATTTTACTAGATGATTACAAAAGTAAGTAGATATTTAGTTCATACAATAATTCGTTTCTTTTTTTAATGCCTTTACACTTGGTTTCTTGGTTTTTCAGTACTACTTGTGTATTATTTGTTACAGGTAGCTAGTGATCTGCAACCAAACGATGTTGATGAGAAATTTTGTTGGGAGTAACCTATCATTTTATGCTCTCAACGTAATTTAGTTTGTTGCGATATTTCGCGCCTATATTTGTTTTTACTTACGTTTTTGAATATTAAGCCCTTTTATTGTCAGCATCTTGGTGAGGTGTTCTGAAGCACAAGTGAATACAATACGTAGTTTTGCAAATAAGGTCGTAAAAGCACTTGACACTTCACCAACACACATTGTAACTGTGGTTGCTGTGTGTCCCAGCCCAGTCAGTGTTCATTTGTTCACCAGTGAGTTTGGCGACAATTTTTAATTTTGCTTACATTTTATCTGTGTGTGTGTTTTCTGTACACGTCTTAGCAGCTTGTGTTGTCTTTTACATGGAGTTCCTTTTGTGTGTAAAATGGTGAGTCTTTGCAGAGTGTATCGTATGTGTGTGTGTGTGTGTGTGTGTGTGTGTGTGTGTGTGTATGTGTGAATAGACTTTTTAGCTGATTGTATTGTCGTTTTCCTAAAGTGCCTTTAATGTGTTAAATAGTGCACTCTTGGAGAGTGTAGTGTATTCATTTATGATCTGTTTTCCTTCTTCTATTGCCCTGTGTACGAGGTGCATTCAAGTTCTAAGGCCTCCGATTTTTTTTTCTAATTAACTACTCACCCGAAATCGATGAAACTGGCGTTACTTCTCGACGTAATCGCCCTGCAGACGTACACATTTTTCACAACGCTGACGCCATGATTCCATGGCAGCGGCGAAGGCTTCTTTAGGAGTCAGTTTTGACCATTGGAAAATCGCTGAGGCAATAGCAGCACGGCTGGTGAATGTGCGGCCACGGAGAGTGTCTTTTATTGTTGGAAACAGCCAAAAGTCACTAGGAGCTAGGTCAGGTTAGTAGGGAGCATGAGGAATCACTTCAAAGTTGTTATCACGAAGAAACTGTGCGTAGCGTTAGCTCGATGTGCGGGTGCGTTGTCTTGGTGAAACAGCACACGCGCAGCCATTCCCGGACGTTTTTATTGCAGTGCAGGAAGGAATTTGTTCTTCAAAACATTTTCGTAGGATGCACCTGTTACCGTAGTGCCCTTTGGAACGCAATGGGTAAGGATTATGCCCTCGCTGTCCCAGAACATGGACACCATCATTTTCTCAGCACTGGTGGTTACCCGAAATTTTTTGGTGGCGGTGAATCTGTGTGCTTCCATTGAGCTGACTGGCGCTTTGTTTCTTGATTGAAAAATGGCATCCACGTCTCATCCATTGTCACAAACGACGATAAGAAAGTCCCATTCATGCTGTCATTGCGCGTCAACATTGCTTGGCAACGTGACACACGGGCAGCCATGTGGTTGTCTGTCAGCATTCTTGGCACCCACCTGGATGACACTTTTTGCATTTTCAGGTCGTCATGCAGGATTGTGTGCACAGAACCCACAGAAATGCCAACTCTGGAGGCGATCTGTTCAACAGTCATTCGGCGATCCCCCAAAACAATTCTCTCCACTTTCTCGATCATGTCGTCAGACCGACTTGTGCGAGCTCGAGGTTGTTTCGGTTAGTTGTCACACGATGTTCTGCCGTCATTAAACTGTCGCACCCACGAACGCACTTTCGACACATCCATAACTCCATCACCACATGTCTCCTTCAACTGTTGATGAATTTCAATTGTTTTCACACCACGCAAATTCAGAAAACGAGTGATTGCACGCTGTTCAAGTAAGGAAAACGTCGCCATTTTAAGTATTTAAAACGGTTCGCATTCTCGCCGCTGGCGGTAAAATTCCATCTGCTGTATGGTGCTGCCATCTCTGGGATGTATTGACAATGAACGCGGCCTCATTTTAAAACAATGCGCATGATTCTATCTCTTTCCAGTCCAGAGAAAAATAATCGGAGGCCTTAGAACTTGAATGCACCTCGTATGTGGAAGTTATCCTCAATGGTCAGTTTGTTGTACAGGCTGTGGCTGGGTTTTAGTATTTTTAATTGTGTTTCTGTTGTAGTTGGATGGTGATTGTCGGCTATTAGGTGGTCAGCAAATGTGCTATGGGATCTGTTGCTTTTAAAAGCTCTGAGATGTTCTTAATATCTGGTTTTGAAGCTTCTACATGTCTGTCCTATTACACTGACTGGCAAGTGTTGAATGAGAGTTGATATATTCCTGATCTGTTAAATTTATCTGTGGGTGTTTCTTGTGTTCTGATCCTTTTCAGTGTTGTGTTCTCTGTCCTGTATCATATTTGGAGTCCCTATTTCTTTGATATGTTGCCTATTCTGTGTACGATCTTGTTACTGTAGGTGAGTATGTGCCATTACGTTTTGTGTGTATGTTGTTTGTCTGTTGTGTCTTATGTGTGGTCATTGTTTGTCTTCTAAGTTGTTCTGTGTTGGGTGAGGACTTGTGTGTGTGCGTGTGTGTGGTATGTTCATTTTTGCACTGTTTACGTATTTTTTTATTTAATTTGTCTACCATATGAGTATCATAACCATTTTCTACTGCTCCTGCTACTGCTACTGCTACTGCTGCAGCAACATCACACAACTAACCATTGACCCAACAGCAAGGTGTCAGAAATATATTCAACAGAGACTGAAAAACATCAAAACGACATTCTCAAAAGGCCAGGTGAAAAGGATGACACAGAGAAATCCAAAACTCCCCACCCTAAATTTCCAACCAATGGTTCAGAAGTATAATATCCCATTAAGGCCCATCATCGACTTCCAAAATGCCCCATTCTAACACCTAGCCCAACAGATGCACGCATAACTAAAATCCTGCACACCTTCAATAACAACAGGAACCTGGAAAACTCAAAGAATTAAATGAACAGAATCAAGAACATACACATACCAGACACAGCAACCCTCATATCATTTGATGTCATATCAATGTACACTTGTATTCCTGGAAATGAGAAAAATCAGCATCATAACAAGAAGATTAAAACAATAAGGAAACACAAAGGACACACTTGTCAATGAAATAACAACCATACTCAAGACCATAACATCATAAAATTATTTTTTGCTGAACAAATAATTTTATTCTAAACATGAAGGACTGCCAATGGGATCACCAATTTAGTGGCCTCTGAGCTATTTATGAACAACCTGGAGAACATGCTCTTCAGACATCTAATAAAACGAAAAAACTACAAAGTTATAGACTTGTACCTTTATGTCGATGACATATTATGAATGATTGATGAACTACATACACACATAGAGCAGCTACACAAACAAAGAAATAACCTACACGCAAAAATTAACTTCATATCAGAAACAGAAACTAACAACACACTAAATTTTCTAGATCTCACCACACATACGAACAAACAACACACACGACTTCACGAGACTCAGGAAACTGACGGCCACAAGCACCACCATTCACAACCTGTTGAGCCACCCATTGACATATGAGCAAGCAAACTTCAGATTCATGCTCCATAGATTAAACAGATCATACATAAACAAAAAGAACTACACACAAGAACTAAACACAATAAAACAAATAGCAGTAGAAAATGGTTATGATACTCATATGGTAGACAAATTAAATTAAAAAGGAACATGCAAACAATGCAAAAATGAACATACCACACTGAAGTAAGTCATAATCCAACACAAAACACAAACAATGACCACACACAAGACACAACAGACCAACAACACACTCGCAAAACCAAATGGCACATACTCACCTACAATAACAAGATTGTACACAGAACAGCAACATATTAAAGAAACAGGAACTCCAAATAGAATACAGGAGAGAGAACACAACATAGAAAAACATCAGAATGCAAGAAACACCCACAGATAAATTTAACAGATCAGGTATATATCAACGCACATTTAACACTTGCCAGTCAGTGTACATAGGACAGACATGCAGAAACTTCAAAACCAGATATTAAGAACATCTCAGAGCTATTAAAAGCAAATAGCCCACAATCACCGCCCAACTACAATAGAAACAGAATTAAGAATATGAAAACCCAGCCACAGCCTATACAGCAAAATGACCTTTGAGGGAAACTTCTACATACAGAAACAATAGCAGAAGGAAAACAGATCATAAATGAATACACTACACTCACATTAAACGTACTTTACAGAAAAGACAATACAAACAGCAAAAAATTCTATTCACGCATGCACACTCACACACACACACACACACACACACACACACACACACACACGCATGCACACAAACACACACACACACACACACACACACACACACACACACATGATAAATGGATACAATACTCTCTGCAGAGACTCATTGTTTTGCACACAAAAGGAACGCCATGTAAAAGACAACACAAACTGCTAAGAAGTGTACAGAAAACACACACACACACACACAGATAAAATTAAGCAAAATTCAAAATTGGCGCCAAACTCACTGGTGAACAACTGAACACTGGCTAGACTGGGACACACAGCAATCACAGTTACAATGTGTTTTGGTGAAGTGCAAAGTGCTTTTACGACATTATTTGTGAAAATACGCGTTGAATTAACGTGTGCTTCACAACACTTCACCAAGATGCTGAGAATAAAAGGGCTTGCCACACAAAAACGTAAGTAAAACCAAATATAGGAGCGAAATATCGCAACAAACTCGATTAAGTTTAGAGCATAAAATGATAGGTTAATTCCCAACAAAATTTTTCATCGACATCGTTTGGTTGCGGACGACATGCTACCTGTAATAAATACACTCCTGGAAATTGAAATAAGAACACCGTGAATTCATTGTCCCAGGAAGGGGACACTTTATTGACACATTCCTGGGGTCAGATACATCACATGATCACACTGACAGAACCACAGGCACATAGACACAGGCAACAGAGCATGCACAATGTCGGCACTAGTACAGTGTATATCCACCTTTCGCAGCAATGCAGGCTGCTATTCTCCCATGGAGACGATCGTAGAGATGCTGGATGTAGTCCTGTGGAACGGCTTGCCATGCCATTTCCACCTGGCGCCTCAGTTGGACCAGCGTTCGTGCTGGACGTGCAGACCGCGTGAGACGACGTTTCATCCAGTCCCAAACATGCTCAATGGGGGACAGATCCGGAGATCTTGCTGGCCAGGGTAGTTGACTTACACCTTCTAGAGCACGTTGGGTGGCACGGGATATATGCGGACGTGCATTATCCTGTTGGAACAGCAAGTTCCCTTGCCGGTCTAGGAATGGTAGAACGATGGGTTCGATGACGGTTTGGATGTACCGTGCACTATTCAGTATCCCCTCGACGATCACCAGTGGTGTACGGCCAGTGTAGGAGATCGCTCCCCACACCATGATGCCGGGTGTTGGCCCTGTGTGCCTCGGTCGTATGCAGTCCTGATTGTGGCGCTCACCTGCACGGCGCCAAACACGCATACGACCATCATTGGCACCAAGGCAGAAGCGACTCTCATCGCTGAAGACGACAGGTCTCCATTCGTCCCTCCATTCACGCCTGTCGCGACACCACTGGAGGCGGGCTGCACGATGTTGGGGCGTGAGTGGAAGACGGCCTAACGGTGTGCGGGACTGTAGCCCAGCTTCATGGAGACGGTTGCGAATGGTCCTCGCCGATACCCCAGGAGCAACAGTGTCCCTAATTTGCTGGGAAGTGGCGGTGCGGTCCCCTACGGCACTGCGTAGGATCCTACGGTCTTGGCGTGCATCCGTGCGTCGCTGCGGTCCGGTCCCAGGTCGACGGGCACGTGCACCTTCCGCCGACCACTGGAGACAACATCGATGTACTGTGGAGACCTCACGCCCCACGTGTTGAGCAATTCGGCGGTACGTCCACCCGGCCTCCCGCATGCCCACTATACGCCCTCGCTCAAAGTCCGTCAACTGCACATACGGTTCACGTCCACGCTGTCGCGGCATGCTACCAGTGTTAAAGACTGCGATGGAGCTCTGTATGCCACGGCAAACTGGCTGACACTGACGGCGGCGGTGCACAAATGCTGCGCAGCTAGCGCCATTCGACGGCCAACACCGCGGTTCCTGGTGTGTCCGCTGTGCTGTGCGTGTGATCATTGCTTGTACAGCCCTCTCGCAGTGTCCGGAGCAAGTATGGTGGGTCTGACACACCGGTGTCAATGTGTTCTTTTTTCCATTTCCAGGAGTGTAATACAGAAGTGGTCCTGAAAAACCATGCAAACCGAGTGTGAAGGTATTAACAAAAGAAGATGTTTGAACTAAATATCCACTTAATTCTGTAATAATTTAGCAAAATTTTTTACATTACAGATCAAATAAAACAGAAACACCACTGATGATGACACAATGGTGCTGAAACATGTCTAAGAACTTCAAAAAAAAAAACGGTGTTTTGCAAAACCGACGGACCCTACATCCAACAGTTCGTCTCTGTAATTGGTCTCTGTTGCCTTCAGAGCGTCAAACTTCGTATTGCAGTTAACACTGCCAAAAGCTCTCCCCAATTCTAGAACTTATACAAACGTTGCCTTTACACATTTTCCTAAGTCATAGGCTCAATATTGTGTCACGTGTTGAAATGTCTCTTTGGGATCCGGAATACTCTTTCTGAGCTAGGGGTTCACCAGCCTCTCCACACTTCAGTGAATAATTTAAGTTATTATTTTGAACACATCATTTATTACACTGATACATTGATAATATTCATAACTGTCAGCACCTACCTTCTTTGGAATTTGGATTGTGGTGTTCTTGAAGTGTGATAGTATGTTTCCTTTGTCATTTACCTTCATCATCAGGTATAATAGTTTTGTCATGGCTGACTCTTCCAGTGATCACAACAGTTCTGAGGGAATGGTGTCCACTGCATGTACTTTGTTTCGACTTTTGTTTTTTAAAGGTATGTCAAATTCTTTTCGCAGTATTGTATCTCCCATCTCATCTTGATCTACCTGCCCTTTTCATAACATTGTCTTCATTTCTTCTTGTTTAGTGCAGCCTTCTGAACATTCCTTCCAAGTCTCAGCCACCCCGTCTTTCCCTAGTAACCGCTTGCCTCCTGATACAGATACGGGTACTTCTCTTTCTCCAAACGTTTCATTACTGCTCATATAGGCGGCATCTATGTTTCCACACACACACATAATTCTGCAGCATTTCAACTCTCCTCTGACCATTCGTGCTTTGCTGTTTTCCATCTGCTTTTAATCTAATTTTTTAGACTTCTGCATTCTCTTTCGTCTGCTTAATTTGCTGCATTTGTAAATTTTCACCTACTGCGTTCACTATGTCATCTCTCATAGCAACGATTGCATCATCTCTTGTGTTTGTTTCCACTGTTTGAATGATTCGTTTCCTAATGCTCCCTTTGAAACTCTAATAATCACTTGTTCTTTCACTTTATCAAAGTTCCATCTCCGCAATTTCCTAGCTTTCTATAATTCATTGAGTGTCAATCTTCACTTCACAAGCAATAAATTATTGTCAGACTCCTAATAAGTTCATGGAAAAGAATGAAATTCAGAATTTCTTTTCTAAATCTCTTTCTTACCATTTTGTATTTAAAACTTTCCAGGCCCTCACGTCCCTTCGACATGTACCGCCTTCTTTCATATGATTATCAAACGAATTGTCTATATTGATTAAAATGTGCTCTCCGCAAAATTCTACCAGGTCGCTTGCCCTTTAATTCTTTTTTCCTACTTCATGATCTCCTACTATTTTTCCTTGCTCTTCTTTTCCCACTATCGGATTCCAGTCCCAAATCAAAACTAAAATATCGTGTATGTTAACGGATTGGATAATCCAGAATATCTCATCTGACATTCTTTCAGTGTCATTATCTGCGGAGATAGTAGGCAAACAAACTTTTATTACTGTGCTGCCTCTTGCTTGCTGCCTGTTAGGCAGTCTCTGTTGGCTACAGAAATGTATTCATAGTAGTTCACCCACAGTCCTATTTTCTAGTACATTAGAATTTCTCCTGCATTCCTCCTATTTGAGTTTTTGGTGATAAGCAAGAGCTCATCTGAACAGAAATATTGTTCTTCATGCCACCTCATATCAAAATATATTTTAACTTCTATTTCCTAAAAATTGATAGTAATTGTTAAAAACTACTTCCAGCTGGATAAGACTGAGGCTAATGACCCAAAGAATTAAGGGTTGAGGCTCTGACACCTATTTGCCCCTTGTCTGTAGGTATAGTTTCTCCTAAGCTTTTTTTACGTGTGCGTATGCTTTGTGTTGTGGGTAACAGTGGAGTAAGGTAAAGGCATTCCAGCACCTAGGATTTAAGAAATCAGAGCAGACGTTTGTAGGCTGGTTATCATCTCTCTATCTGGACTGTAAGCTATGTTAATCTGTGAGAGGCTCCTGCTGCGTCAAGCTCTATGATTGGAGCCGTGGAGCTCCACCAAGTTCGCTCATATCCAGTAAAATTTCAGTTCATTCGTTTTGGTTATTTGTTTCCGGCGATTCGTATTATTTTCTAAATTTATTCAATGGCTCGATAAAGAATTTATTTTTAAACTACTTTGTGAAGATTAAATAATCCGACACGGAGCACCTATAAGAGTGAGAGGGAGAGAGAGAGAGAGAGAGTATGTATCTATTTTAATCACCACCTCCTTACCTCCTTGGCTGAGAAGCTATCCAGTTTATACCGACTGCGGTCTCATCCATCAAGAATCATCATTCTATAAAACCATCATGTGATCTGCAGCAGCACGACAATGAAAAAGTATCATCTCAAACCGCAACCTTCCAGTACCGACCTCTATACCTGAATTAAAATAGGTGTCGTCTACAAAAGCTGAAAAGGTTTACCAAAGTTCATAAGGCTTTCACGCAGTATACGTCCTAATAGGGTTTGAATGTGCAGTACGCTTTACAGTGGTCCGAGTCCGTTGATTTATTTGACCTACCAAAGATACGATCTATTTTACTGGACATGAGCGTCTAAAATTTTCTGACGAAATACTGAACTTCTAGACTTATATTACTAATAAAAGAAAGTGTAAGTAGGAACAGTAAATGAACAGTTCAATCCGCCTCCTCCAAAACACAAGTAAAATGCTCGAAGCAGTGCATCAACTCAGGAATTCATTCCGAGACTTTCAGTGAGTTTTTACTACGATATGTAGTAAAGATAAGGATTGGATGTTCTTCAGCAATAGAGCAAATGTGTATAAATTAGCTAACACGCACAATATAATATGTGTTAGACAACTTATGTGCTTTTGCCCTACTATTGAAACATGTTCTTTTTGGAAGATTATGTTCTTCTGTAGGATGTGCTTCACTATTCGCCACTCTAACAGCACATGGTCTAGACTAACGGTTGGGCTTGACTCAACCCTTTTTTCTGTAATTATGGCCATAATTTGTGCATGACACTCGGGGAGATTTTCCTACATTTCAGTGCTTCAATTATGGTAATTCAAGTAAAATTTCTGGATATTTTCTGCTTCTTGTTGCAGGCTCATGGTGCCCTAATATATATCCCCGTATAGCCCCCGTTATTACACAGTGTGCCATAAAAATACACCGTCGAACTTCCACGGTCTGCAGAGGGTTTTTTGAGGAACAAATGGGGAAAGAATGCCACGCCCCAAGGCCATCCAGCGACGCTACAGTGTCGAAGTGGTAGGGAAAATACCTACCGCTGGGCTACCCATCCTGGAGCAAACATGATACGTAGCACGTAACACAGAGTGGTTGTCTCGCAATGGACCTGACAGTCTTCCGGACTTTAGAAGCTGTATTACGCTTGTACGCCTCTCAGAGCTGCACTGTAGACGCCGCTAAGAGCAGTGACGGCATAGGCGGCAGCGTGTTGACACAGGGTAGGCCTTTGTCCCAGGCAGTCCGATGCCCTGTCATTGGACGACCTTTGTAGTCTTCGGTTATTATTCTCAATTTGTTCCTCAAGGCACCATTTAAAACTCCTCAAAGCTTCTTGCTATTGTTTTTGTTGCCTTCTCTATGTGTTTAAAGAGGAGTGAGTGTAGTCTCAGATGATAGTGACGGAAGTACGATCTCACTCTCTCTCTCTCTCTCTCTTTCAAATTACACTGGCGTTTGTAGCAATATAAGACAAAACTGCCAGATGTAAAACAGCTATAATCAAATGAGGATGCCTGGTATCAATCTGTATCACGAGCGATTAACCTTCTCAGAGTGAAGAGATAGGTACCAAGTCTGCTGACATTAATACTTGATGGATGGTCGCAAAATAATTTGGAAACAAAAAAAGAAACCATCGGAAACAAATAACAAAACATGTTACATCAATATATTCTAGGACACGTGTCTACTCAATGGAGCCACACGTCTCCACTCGCATACGTAACGTACCAAGAAGTCAGGAAACAGAGTACAATATCACGATTATGAGAAAATAAATCACCTACAGCCGTCCTTATGATTTTATTTATTTTGTTGCAGCCAGTTTCGGCTATTCACGCGCCATCTTCAGGCTGAAGTTGATGCGAAAAAGGTTGACACGATCTCTATATATATCGCATCAGTGGCCAGCATAGCTGGTTACTCAGATTATCTGAAAACTTAAGTGTCAGCATTCTAACCGTCAACTGCGAACTCACGTCATGACGTGGCCGCCGGGTTCACCCATAATAAGAGGGTCAAAGATTACTTTCTGGCATCCAGTTGCCAAAGACTCTACAATGTCTGTGGTCGATACATTATACAGACCACAGAAAGACAGAGAGTGAGAGGGACAGAACTACCGAACTAAATGTTTACGTGTGAGTAATGAGAAGAAGTGAAACTTGACGAAAGGAAATCAAACAGTTCTTCCTCAGTGTCTGCTTTTGGTATCCCTTCATGAAGACGGAAATATTTTTTGTAATTTCCGTTTACCTTATACCACTCTTGTAGTTATTTTTCAACAACATCTCATTACTTTAGCCATGTGGTAATGTAACTTCCTTATCCCAATCTCTTAATATATCTAGGATGACCCCAAACGATCTGTGGTAGCGGATACTCAATTAATTTCAAAATCAGTTCGTCATTTATTTTCATTCCTGTGACCAGTACTAAAACGCAGGAAACCATTTAGAATGGTCTGTAGGTCAGGTATCATAACTTGTCTCTTGCTGTGTCTCCCAACATCTCACATACATCCCAATTCCCTATTAGTAACTTTACTGGAAATCCAGAATGCATCTTGGCGGACCTAATAGTGACTTCCTCCGGATTTAATCCGTGTAACAATGTTTCGATGTCTCAACAATTCAACCCGAAGTGCTCTATTTAAGGCACATCCAAACCAAGAAAGGGATGTTGCGTCGCAGATAACAGTAACTTTTATTTATTTACTTATTTTTACAGATTTAAGAACGACACAATCTATCACCAGTGTCTGCTGCTGCAATTAATTACAAATAGAACGAAGCATTTGAAACGTCCACTTAGAAAAATTATACATGACTGTCCTTAAACTGACACACAATATTTTTAGCGCAACGCAATCTGACTTTCAATAATCCCTACAAAAGAATGGCCCTGACTAACATTAACCTATACGTTTCACAAATCACTTACCTCACAAAAATCTTGGTTACTCGAACTACTGCAATACAGCAGGCGCCACTGCTGTCAGCTAAATATATGTCTGTGACAATAAAGTCTGCAAAGCTTATTGATTTCTTTCATAATCCGTTCAGAGGGGTTGCAATGTGGTGAGTACAATGAAATAAAAACAGGTTTGATTTTATGATTCCGAAGCATGCGTGACCAAACAGCAGATCTGAATTGCGGACCGTTATCTGAAATGACTTTAGCAACGTGGCCAACTTCACGTAAGAAATTTTTAACAAAGGCGTTAGATACAGACCGTCCAGTGGCTTTACGTAACGGAGTGAAAGAAGCAAATTTTGAAGTAAGTTCAACAGCGACTAGAACGTACGAAAATCCATTCGATGTTCTGACAAGTGGTCCCAAGAGATCAACAGCAGCAAATTCTTTTAATTTAGAAGGAATAATAGGAAACAACGGAGCACGATGTGAGATAGTAGATGGTTTTGCCATTTGACAAAGTTTACGAACAGACAAGAGTCTTCGAATTCTCTTTTCCATATTGTTAAAATAACAAGTCGTTCGAAGAATATAACATTTTCATGGACCAAAATGTGCGTAGCTGAAATGAATGTACCAAATGAGCTTATTAACAAAATCGTCTGGAATGCAAAGTACCCATAGCTTGTCATCAACAGTGCAGCGTTTGAAGAGTATGTTGTTTCTAACCAGGTAATAATGCCGAATCTGAGTGTGTGTCTTTTCATGCCATTTACTTTTGATGTCTTTCCAAATCGGATATTTATCTTGTTCATGAGCAATGTCCTTTAAAGATGTGGTGATGAAGTTTTCAAAGATGACCTTCTGAATGTAAAGAATACTGAAATTTTTCTCGAGGTTGCCTTCTGTGTTGCTTTTCTCAAGCCCAGCCGGTGCGCGTGACAGAGCGTCCGCAACAATGTCCTCTTTGCCGGGAATGTAGACTATTATGAAGTGGAATTCTTGCAGAAACAATGCCCAACGTTTTAACCTGTCATGATTTAATTTTGAAGACATAAGAAATTGTAATGCACGATGATCACTGTATACTTTTACGTGCTTACCAGAAAGAAAGAAACGGAATTTGTTAACTGCCCAAACGATAGCTAAAGCTTCTAATTCAGTAACGGAATAATTTTTTTCAGATTTTGTTAGCACTCGGCTAGCAAAAGCAATGGTTTTCTGAGCAGTAGTGTCATTTTCTGTGGCTTCTTGAAATAAATGGGCACCAAGACCGGCTTTAGAAGAATCCGTGCTAAGGCAGAAATCTTGTGACAGATCAGGATGAGCTAGTATTGGCGCATTAAGTAGTGATTCTTTCAAAGAACTGAATTCCAACTGTGCTTGTTCGTCCCAGTTCCAAACAGTATTTTTTCCAGTGAGAGAACAAAGTTTTGGCGTAACTAGAATTTGCATATTCAGAAAACGACGGTAAAAATTTACGAGACCTAGAAAACTGCGGACTTGTTTTTTTGTGGATGGAACTGGAATGGCTCTGATTGCTTGTAACTTTTCAGGATCCGGCTGAATGCCTTCAGAAGAAATAATATGTACCAAAAACCTCACCTTTGACCTACCGAATTCAGACTTTTCCAAGTTAACTGTAATTCCAGATTCTGCAAAAATACGTAACAAACTGTAGAGGATGCGATTGTGTTGTTCCCATGAGGCTTCTGCTATTAGAATATCATCCACATATAAGGTGATGTGACGTTTTAAGAAATCAGGTAATATGTAATTTAACCCGCGAATGAACGCTGCCGAAGAAATGTTCAAACCAAAAGGAAGTTTCCGAAACTGATAACAAACGGCGAAACAAAGGAAAGCTGTGTATTTTCTACATTCTGGATGAAGTTCGACCTGATAAAAGCTGGATCTGAGATCAATGGAAGACAACACTTTTACACCATTAAAATTTTGAAGAAGTTCTTCCAACGTTTGCGGCCCGTCTGTTTCAGGAATAATGATAGTATTGATTTGTCTCGAATCTAAGACAAGCCTGATCGATCCTTTTTTTTCTCAACAACATGTAATGGATTGTTGTATGAGCTTACTGCAGGCTCAATAATGCCCTCGACAAGCATAGATTGTATTTCTGTTCTAACACGGTCCCTATAATGTGCTGGAATTACGTATGGTCAAACACAAATTTTAGTATGCTCACGAACACGAAATTGGTATTGAAATCCCTTGGTTGTTCCTGTTTTGTGAGTAAAAACTGTGGAATGTGCTTGTAAAATCTCAAAAAGATCCTGCCTATCAGTGTCATTACAATTCTCAATTGTTTGAATTTTATTCTGAATTAACTCATTAGTTTCAAATATGCCGTCGATATCATCCCTGTCAGTACTTGCAGAATGATTGTTAGTGTCTAGTTCCGTAGAAAATTCCGAACTGTTGTCTAACAGAAGGTAAAGCCGATTAATTTCCTCGTCATGGTTTGAGAGTCAATCTTCAAATTTCAAAGCTATTGACTTACCTTCTTTCTCTAAACTTATTTCAGCATCGTGAAAGTTTAAGATTGCTTTTTATTCATTCAGAAAGTCTACTCCCAGTATAATTCCAGTATAATTTCCGTCGACAATAATGGAACAATAAGAAAGTCCATAGAGAAGCTGTGGCTTTGACAAAAGAATTCTAAATTGGTTTGTTGGCGTACATCTACACTTTTTCCAATGATTGCACCTTGTAATTTAATCTTACGTAACGGAAGTGTGGGGCAATCGTTCGATTTGTTGCGTTTGCTAAAAGCTGTTTCACTAATTACTGAAATGGGACTGATAGAATCAAGTACTGCCGTAAATTTTACGTCATTTACAGTAATGTGAATCACAGGATATGCAGTGTTGTTATGTTTTACGTCGTGTTCCTGGAGTAAGATGTCCCTAATGTCTTCCATTTTTACGTAATTACTCGTTACGGCAGCTGCGTCGTCAGTTTCATAAGTACGTTTTGTGGGCAGCGGTATGAGTCATTGCCTATTGTCTCTTTGTTGGCGCGTGTCGTTATTGGGATTTGGAGACCTAACTTCTACAAATTCACCTTGTCGAGAGGGCCCTGCTCTGTTTGAATCCCGCCAGTTCTGATGCAATTCAGGTCTGTCGTTACGATCATATCGTCTGTCGTCATGTCGATAGATCCCATAGTTTCTTTCTTGTCGGTCACGTGGTGGAGAATTTCTCCCTGAATCGTAACTGCGCGCTGGACCGTTGCATCTGAAGTTACTCTGTCTCCCTTGATAATAAGTATTTTGGTTCTCATATTGTCTGTTTCTCTGATTGTCTCTGTGATAGTCATTACCGCAGAGAGGTGATCTTTCCCTGTAGTTATTACTACTCTGCCAACGATTGTCATATGGGTGGTGTCTGTTTTGGTCACGATTTACGTTGTAAGAATAGCCTTGTCGTGTATTATTTCTGTCATCGCGGAATTGTGACAGATGTGACCTGTAATTGTTGTGCTCCTATTTTCGCGTTCCGCGATTGTCAGTGTCAATTTCCAGTTCTTGTAACAGTCCCTGAAAAGCTTCAATGTCATCTTTGCAACGTCCTGCCAAAATAATATGTCGTAAATGTTCAGGTAATTTGATTAAGGAAATGCGGATGAGTTCTGAGGGGCTGTATGGGTTTGACAGGTACTGATTCTTGTGCAACATGTCTTCAAAATATTTCACAAGACTGGAAATTTCAGATTGTTCGAAATGTTTCATCATTATGATGCTATGTTTCACTCAGTCTTGTGCAGCTTGAGACCAATATGCTGAGAGGGAGGCATGGTAAAATTCTCCTTCACTGTGACAATCGTGAATGACCGATCGCATTCTTACAGCTGGTTTATTCTCTAAATAGCCACACATAAATTCTAATCTGTGCTCTAATGACCAGTTGGGAGGAAAACAATGAGAGAATTGATGGAGCAACGATTGTGGATGAATGTCGTTGCCAGAATTCTTAAATGTTTTAAATTTACGTGTAGTAATGAACAGCTTATAGTCAAAATCACCATGTCGGCGAGTCGCATATCGGTCATTGTTACGTCGTTTCGGCGGTTCCATTTCAAAATTCGGTGCACCTTGCCAGTTTCTTTCATAATTTCCGAAATGGGCTGTGTTATTATTTTGTGGCTGTTCCATATTTCTATGTCCCTCTTCCCGTATTGTGGCGCGAGTGTCCGCTGAAATACGTAATTCTTGTATTACCTGTGTCAGCTGATCTTGTACTTCCCGGATTTCTCTTTGGTGTTGCGTATTAATTTGATTCTGATTTTGTTTGAATTTCCTAATTTGTTCGCACTCTTCTGTGTCATTAAAGACTACCGGTTTTGTGTCATTCAGATCATCATCTACCTTCGTAGATAAATTATTTAGCTGATCCGAAAGTTCAACTACTTTATCTGATAATGAACTAATTTCCTCCATGTGTCTTTCTGAACCAATTTTCAGAGTATCTACTGTGTCCTTTAAGTTTTCCTGAGTTTTTGCAAGTTGCGTAAATGAATCGGTAGATGCAACTGAGTCAATTTTAGCTTGCAAGGTCTCATGATTTTCATGAACAATAGTTTTCAATTCTTTTATGGCTGCTTCGTGATTCTGCAATGAATTTTCATGACGCGAAAAAATAGGTTGAAAATGCTCACAAATTTGTGTTTTTACGTCATTACAGACTTTTTGACGTTTCGATTCAATGTTATGAAACTCAGTAATTAAATCTTCACGTGTTTGTTCAAGCGTGGTGTCTAACTTCCGAAGATTTTGTTCCATTGTGTCTAACTTTTGAAGATTTTGTTCCATTGTGTCTAACTGTTCTGTGTTTGTCTCTGGTGTTGTTCCATTGTGTCTGACTTTTGAAGCTTTTGTCCCAATTGTAATAACAATGCACTGGTGTCTGAAACATGTTCCTCAGTGCTATTCGACAATGAATTTGAACCGGCAATATTCGCATTTTGAAAAGCAGGAAATGTGTCTTGACTTATTTGAGAAAACGGCGAGGACGCAAAACCTGAATCTACAGTATTTGCAGGGTTGTGTCCTGTCATTTCGGATTCCTGAGGCAAGCTGTTGCCGACCGATCGATCGATAATGCTTCCCTGTTCACTAATTGTTTCACTGCCTACACCATTATTTGCAGCCCTCTCCATTTCCCTATGCACAATTACCAAATTACTACTTTGAACATTAGTTAATTCATTACACGGTGGCGCTAACACACTGCTTTCGTCTTCACTGTCATTTCTCAGTTTACTTTGGAGCCTAGTATTACGTTTTTCACACGCCATTATTGTCACAATATTTCACACGACAACACAGAAAAGCACAATTTGAAGAGGAAATTAAGAAAACACATTAACATAGCATTGAAAATAATATCTCGTTAATTGCAAGCGCAGCTGCGAAATACTTGGTGCAAATCTACGTGCATGCCACAACTGTTTTACTGTACAAGAATGAAAAACTACAAGTACAAAGGAAATTCTCTCTACAATTACGCGCTAGCAATAAACAGAGGCTGCACTAATTGCACAAACTACAAGAAAAAAATCTGAAGATTCCAGTGAGGTATCCTAGGCTAAGGGTCGACATATGAAACGTCCCCTTCGAAAAATTATACATGACTGTCCTTATACTGACACACAATATTTTTAGCGCAACGCAATCTCACTTTCAATAATCCCTACAAAAGAATGGCCCTGACTAACATTAACCTATACGTTTCTCAAATCACTTACCTCACAAAAAACTTCGTTACTCGAACTACTGCAATACAGCAAGCGCCACTACTGTCAGCTAAATAAAAGATTCAAACTACTGAAGGCACTAACTACTGATAGGCATAATTAGCAATTGAAAGGTTTTAATAGAGAACAAACAATGTATTTACCTTAATAGTGTTGAAAAATCATAATATATATATCAGTTTATGCATCCAGTCTTACAAATTTCAAAACTCCGCCATCCCTCTCCCCACATCCACCACTGCTGGCGGCTCACCTCCAACTGCGCAACGCTACGCGCTGTTAACAGTCAACTGCCCAAAACTACAATAGCCAACAACAATGCAAACCAGCCACAGACTGCACACAGCACAGCCAGCGGTTTTCATACAGAGCGCTACGTGGCGTTACCAATATAAAAACCTAAACAGCCTACTTACACATTGCTACAGAGACACTCAGTCCCATCGGCAGAATCTTTAAATGAAAGCAGTTGCCTCCTAAGTTTGACACTGCTGTGTGTTCCCTTACTCAATATGTGAATAACCTTATATTGACAGATGAGTAGATTTGTTTCGCTTCTTCTACCCTGCTGATATTCAACAAGTCGCTAATTCCAAAAAGGCAATACTGGGTTTAACGTCTCGTCGACGTTGAAACCATTCGGGACTTAGCAGAAACTCGGATTGTGTCAAGAATTGGGAAAGAAATTGGCTACGCCCTTTCAATGGAACCATACCGACATTTTCCCGGAGCGATTTAGGGAGATCGCAGAAAACCTAATTCTGGATGGCACATGATATCTTGTGAACCATGGATGAAGGGTATCAGACGGATGCCATATTCCTTCACTTCCGGAAAGCGTTTGACTCGGTACCCCACTACAGACTCCTAACTAAGGCACGAGCATATGGTATTGGTTCCCAAGTATGTGAGTGGCTCGAAGACTTCTTAAGTAATAGAACCCAGTACGTTTTCCTCGATGGTGAGTGTTCATCAGAGGTGAGTGTATCATCTGGAGTGCCCCAGGGAAGTGTGGTAGGTCCGCTGTTGTTTTCTATCTACATAAATGATCTTTTGGATAGGGTGGATAGCAATGTGCGGCTGTTTGCTCATGATGCTGTGGTGTACGGGAAGGTGTCGTCGTTGAGTGACTGCTGGAGGATATAAGATGACTTGGACAGGATTTGTGACTGATGTGAAGAATGGCAGCTAACTCTAAATATAGATAAATGTGAATTAATGCAGATGAATAGGAAAAAGAATCCTGTAATATCTCAATACTCCATTAGTAGTGTAGCGCTACACACAGTCACGTCGATTAAATATTTGGGCGTAACATTGCAGAGCTATATGAAGTGGGACAAGCATGTAATGGCAGTTGTGGAGAAGGCGGATAGTCGTCTTCGGTTCATTGGTAGTATTTTGGGAAGATGTGGTTCATCTGTAAAAGAGACCGCTTACAAAACACTAATACGACCTATTCTTGAGTACTGCTCTAGTGTTTGGGATCCCTATCAGGTCGGTTTGAGGAAGGACATAGAGGTATTTCAGAGGCGGGCTTCTAGATTTGTTACCGGTAGGTTTGATCATCACGCGAGTGTTACGGAAATGCTTCAGGAATTCGGGTGGGAGTCTCTAGAGGAAATGAGGCATTCTTTTCGTGAATCACTACTGAGGAAATTTAGTGAACCAGCATTTGAGGCTGACTGCAACACAGTTTCCCTGCCGCCAACTAACATTTAGCGGAAAGACCACAAAGATAAGAGAGATTAGGGCTCGTACAGAGGCATATAGGCAGTCATTTTTCCCTTGTTCTGTTTGGGAGTGGAACAGGGAGAGAAGATGCTAGTTGTGGTACGAAGTACCCTCCGCCATGCACCGTAAGGTGGATTGCGGAGTATGTATGTAGATGAAGCGGGTTTGAATCGTCATACTCCCGAATGGAAGTCCATTATGCTGACAACTGCGCCATGTCGCTTATTACGGTGTTGTTGCTTAAGCAGTTGCTGCAAGGGCTCAGGGGCTGTAACCACGTTTAAGTCCACTGAGGGGAGCGGATGTTCGACAGAATTGATGCCAAATCTCTGCAATCCTATTACTCCTCTGACAATAAGTTCACCTCCTGGTATTTCCTTTAATCATAAAACCTCATGACACTGACCTGAACGTTTGGCAATGACTATGAACCAATGAGAACTAAGAATTAATTGCACACTTGTCAAGAGTTAAGTGATTGATCCCCACCGTTGATAGCAGCAACGAGCGATTGCGTACGACTGCGGGTATCTGATGCAGCACGAGGTAGCAGTCGGGCGGCGAGATAGCGAGGATACAAACGATGCAGCGATGACGCGACCACCTGCGATCGCGCAGCGTCACGGCGGGCGAGGGCGCCGCCCGCCAGATTAAAACAGTTAGGCGGCGCGTAAACACGGCGTCAGTGTCCGGCGGCGGCGAGCGAGCCATCCATCAGCCGGCGCTTTGTCTGCGGGCGCAGGCGCCGCTAACGAACTGCCGATTGTCGGCTCTCGTCGTGTGTGGGACCGTCTGCCCGATGCTCGCGTCGCGGCTCCACACCACGTTTAGGAGCCACCGACGCTGAAAGTCCAGTGGCTGCCAGAGGAACCTATGACTGGTAGGGAGCTACAAAATATCAGCACTAACAAAATGTGGCTCACAAACCGAAGTATCAGTTTCAGTACAACTCGGTTCTATTTAGTGCTATTAATTTTTGAGACATGTTAACAGAAAACTTCAACACAGATCGTATCAGTTTCTGTTGAACCTGTATACATAAACCAGTGTGTATATGTATATGTTAGTATGTCCAGGACCTCCTCCCAAACCTATGGATCGATTTCAACCAAATTTGTCACAGAAATGGCAGATCTCACAAGTATCAATACTGTGGGATTTATAGCCTCTTAGCTCCAAAGGGAGGAGAGATATAGGCAAAAATGTGTTATTTTCAGCCACTGTCTGTATAGGCTGCTCTGCACAACAGATGGGAATAGCATCAACCTGCTGTATCGTACGGTGCAGCCTATATGGCAGGGGCAAGAAACAGATTTCCAGCTTCTGATGTGCATAGTGTCCTGTATGACAGGTGTGAAATGTTTTAGTACTATCAGTCTACTTCATCAACCTACATTGCAGGATTGCCTGCACATCAGAGGCAAAAAAGTCATTTTCAAGCATTTGACATGTAGGCTATCCTGCACAACAGGTGTGTTGTGGGAGTAGTATTGGCTGGCTTTATTGGCTGTACTGCAAGGGCTACATGCAAATGGGCACAGGTGGGGCAGTATTGAGATAGATATAGAAGGGATGGACAGAAAGATGGGCAGGAAGAGGTGGATAGGGGGAGAGGGGGAGATGGATACAGACAAGATAGGGATGATGGGATGGTTAAGGAGTGATGTGGACAGAGGGGGAAGAGCAGAGGTTGTCATAGAGATGGGAGGATGAGAAGCGTAGGAGGAGAAGATGGACAGAGAGGGGTGGAGGAGATGGAAAGAGAGAGAATGGGGTGGAAGAGTTGGACAAAAAGAGGGAGAGGGGCAGATGGCAGAGAAGGAAGAGTAAGAGATGGACAGCAAAGGGGTAGGAGCGGGTAGATGCCAAAGCTGGGTGGACTGAAGGGGTAGAGCAGTAATGGGTAGATGTAACAGGAAGACAGGGAGTAGGAGATGGACAAAGAAAAGGGGGAGGAGCGAGATATGGTCAGAGAGAGGGATCGAGAAGATGGACAGAGATAGTGTGGAGGAGGAGATGGACAGAGTCAGAATTATAAGGTGAACATATACAGGTGGGAGGATAATATGGGCAGAGAGACTAGGGGAGGAATAAGTGGAGAGGGGAGGACAATAGGTGTAGAGTATGTGTACTGAACACGTATGTGAGCAAAACCATGGGTACACGCTAGTATATTCAATATCTGTGAGAACATATCATGATTGACATTATATATAAAGTGATAAGATTCAATAACAGCAACTATAATTAACAAACACTGATGAACAACACATTATCACCACTAACAAGTAAAAGACAGCGTGGTGGCGTTGCAGACACATGACATGCTATCGGAAGTATATATGAAGGTCATGGCTGTAAACAGTTGGTAAGTGAATGTCGGTGGGAAATTGAGTTATTGCATACATAACATAGTGAATTATGTGCTTTAACCCCATTAGTTGAAAGTTACACAATATACTGAGGGGATCAGATTTATCTCGAAAATCACATTTGATTTAGTGGCGAATTTGGCAGGATTGTGCGTGACAGCCTGTTGTCGTAACATGTGTTACGGTCGTGCCAAGAGAATGCTTCGTTGGAATGAGCTCGACGAATTGGAGGATGATGATGATATGTATGCCTCCAATAAAGATCTTGAATAATGTATGTCGGGGTAAAGCCCCGAAAATTTCAGTTTTTCTAATATTGTGCTCCATGAGGGGTAAATTTTCCTGCGATTTTGAATTTGTTTCAAAGGATGAGTTCTTACCTATAACTCATAAGAATTTCAGCTTCGTCTGATCACTAATTACAAAGACTGTTACAATTTAGCAAAACATAAATTTGTGGTTGTAGCCCACAAAATGGGATCAAGCCTTGCAGTCTATATTTTAGCCCTATTTGAGGTAAAAGTGGGTGGAAATGGATGACTGAACAGTGAAAACACTTGTAATAACTCTTTGTAGTAGTGTTGTAATCAAGCTACGCAACACAATATTGAACTTGAGTGGTGGCAGAAGCCCCCTCTCATATTTCTATCTGACTCTGAGTAATTCGATTTTCCTCTCTAATTGCATGCGGTGAAAAGTTGCTATTCCTTCACATGCCGACTTCCCACGCAGCGTCTCTCGTCACCTGGGTGGTCCGGTGACAGGCGGGCTCTGCTGACCTTGAAAGGGTTAAGCTGATGGGTGTGAAGGAGTCGAGTAAATGCTTTCCAGATGCCGACATTGTCATTATAGCGGCGGAGACACGCCCGTAGGGGCCTGAAGGAGCGGCTGGGATAGAGATTCCGTTACTTCACAGAAACTTTGCGAAAACACTTACTGGCGGGCTACCAGTGAGGCGTGGGAATGACTTGTGTCCCCAGGCAGTCTTGGCGGGCAAAATCCCGCGTTTTCTGCGAAATCGTAACTGTGATTGGCTTGCTCAGGGCATAGCTCCGTGACGTAGCAAAATCGGCGCAGAAATTGGCGCCAAGAATCTCCATTGGTGGAATGGTAGTGCTTTGGCAATAGAGTGGAATTTTCCGCCGGTTTCCGAGTTGCTGATTGGAACGTTTAACCACGGCCTCTGTCGTGGGGGCGGGAATGTTCTGTGTTCAGTTTGTACGGGTGCTCTGGTGGAGTCGGTTCTCTGGCGAGAACCGACTAGGTTACAAGACTGAGCTCTCGCTGCTCTGAACAGCCTGCCTTCCGTTGGCTGTCTAATATACTTTTATTTGATTGTAACTGTTTAACGAAGTTGCTGAAGTTTCGACTTCAACGTAACTTTCCGAGTACAGTTGGCAATTGAGCGTTCTGTGTACAAGCGGGCTATGCTGTCTGTCTTGGGCAGTTTGGGCTAAAGTTGACTGTATTGGAGTTACTGTGTGACTTCGCTTGTTAAAATCAATCACTGTACCATCAGTAATTGTCTGGCGAGCCTTCTTCGTCTCCCTCAGAGGCGCATTTGTATTGATAGGAAGTCTTTAGTCTGGAACAACCAGACCAGGACAATTTGTTTTTGACTATACTCGCGACATTATCATCACCACGAAGGGACGTCGAAGCAACCAGCCATCGCTTCCGGTACGCCAGATCGTGTCCTTGCAGTTAATAAGACAACTTGGTAATCAATGTCCACAGCACCGGCAGACTAGGGAATTTGCACTGTGATAATCAGAGCTCAGCAGAGCGTGCCTCTTCGTCTTTTCTAACTTTGTTCTGTCTTGGGTGTTCACTGTCTGAGTTATCACTACCGTAGCCGCAATTAATGTTGAGTTGGCTGGGTGTTTCTCTTAAGATTTGAGTTGCAAGGAATTGGCTCCACATACCACTTCGTCATAAATATCACAATCTAGTTTATGGACAACTTCACCTTCACAGCATTTATTTGAGTATCCAATTTGATCCAATTTGAGGTATTGTAAATGTTTCATGTGTTTTGTTTATGATTTTGAGTTTAGTCATAATAAATCAAATTGTTATTTTGGACAGAACTTTCATTCTGTTGATCGGTAGAGCAACCCTTTCATTCCTCACTACATTACAGAAACTTTCCTTTATTTAATTAATGTCTATCAAATTAAATTATTGCAGGTGCCAAACTCTTCTCTACTCCACTTGCAGGGTCGATTACAGTCAGTTTGCGTTTCTTCTTAATCCATGTGCAACAGCAAAAGTAGGAGTTAGAAAAGGGGTGGCTTAGAGCATCATTTCCATATGAAGATTCGAGAAGAATTTAGTGTTAAATACACTGCTAGCCCCGGCACCTCGCAAACTGAACATGTCAACAACGTCAAGTCACGTTGCATAGCATAGTTTACATGTATTTAAGTGACAGTGCGCTAGCAGGCATGTTAAGCACCACCCTTAATATAGTTGATCTGCTGTTGTGAGGTGCTTACAGTGATTTCTTATGAAGCTGTATGGCTGTGTCCATACCTGGAAAACCAAACGAACATAACTCATTATTAAGCACATTATTACTGTAGTTATACAGGGTATTTGTTTTAGTTTGAGGACTCACTTTGGAGTCAGCTATTACGATACCTTTATAAAGAGTTCAAATTTGAATGTCATGTCCTCCTAACTAAGGAATGGAAGATATAGTATATCATATCGTTCTAATTTACGAAAGCAAAATTTGAGACTTAACCAAAATATATATTGCATTTCATTGACAACTCTGTTTTTGAAGAAACGATAGCTCTTTGCAAAAGCCTTACTTGTAGTTAAAATGTAAATGTCGTGTGACTAGGGCCTCCCGTCGGGTAGACCATTCGCCGATTGACATTCTGTCGCTCTGACCACTCAGCTACCGGGGGCGGACTACTTAAAGGTAATAACTTGGAAAATATATTATTTTTGTGGAAATTAAAATGTTTGCTTTTGTGTGATTCTTCAACACCAAGAATGCAATGGGCATTCTGGATACAAATTTATCTTTGACCTTTGGTCTGCCTGTATATCATGGGCAAACATATGAGGTCATAAGTGACTTTTGACCTTGACCTAATGATGTAGTCGATTATGCAATTCAGATGAAGCTGCTAATGTAATTTTCTTCAGCAAGGTGCCATTTCAAATGAACATTGCGTAATTTTTTGTCACGGAAATACCTTGGTATTCCCAGTTGTCTTTGAACGTAGTTCCAGTTTCATGCAATACGAATGAAGTTTACGCTATTTTTTTGGAAATACTGTAATACTCGTACTAGCAAACATATTTAAAAATGGTGGTACTTTATGCAGTTCAGGTGAAGGTTACGTATGTTTTCGACATGGGAATATCGTACCATTGGCAAATAGCTTTAAACATGTGACTTATTGACACAATTCAGGTGAAACTTACATTGTTTTCAGCATTCAAGTAAAGGTTACATAATTCTTAGGAAATACTACAGTACAAGCAAACATTCTTGACATGGCGGCATTCAAGTGAAGCTTACATAATTTGACACCTACATTATGATTGGATGCTTTACTTTTATGCCTGTTATGATACTAGGCTATGATTGGCTAGAGAAGAGAATGTAGAGGTGCGAAGGAATGGGAGGGTTGGGGAGAGACATAATGATCTCACATGTTCAAGGTCACCGATGACATCATTAGTGAAGGTCAAATATAATTGTTGACATCATACGTTTGTCCCTACATGCATGCAGACCAAAGGTCAAAGACTACTTCGTATCCATAATGGTCATTCAGTTCCAGTTTAACTATCGTGCTTTGTAACCGGCGCTTCAAGATTGTGGAATTTGTCAAAGATTGTTCGTATTTTACAAGCCAGTAAGGTTTTCCAAGTCAGATTGATGGAGGAATAATCAATCGATCCGGTATCATTCCAGGTAGTTACTTCGCGTGCATGAGGTAAGAGACGAGAAATCAGCTTTGTTATTGAGACGGGATCAAGGATCCACTGGGTTTTATAGAAGACGTTCCGGACTGAAGGAAGCTGTGTTATTTCGTGTGCTGGAGTCCCTAAGAGGTTGGGAGGATTTTTTCCATATGTTAGTATAGTGAAGCACGCAAGAATGGTAATTTTTAGATATCGTCGGTGTGCGGAATTTCGCTAGAGTTTGCATTTGCTACATGGCAATATTAAGTAGAGAATTTGAAGGTAGTACATTCCTTACACTCAAAGCTACTTTCTAACTGAGTAATGGGCAATAGTGCTCTAAGCTAGGTGCTTATCTGTGGCTTGGACACGTAGACAACTTTGGTGAGTACCTACCCCAAAATAAATAAATAAATAAATAAATAAATAACGTAGAGTGACGAAATTCCGGGAATACATATTCTAGGTAACATATTCAAGTAATTAACATCGCATAATCATAAGGTTATGTAAGCGCGAATGTGAAATTCTGATGCATCAATGATCTGTATAGCCGCCAGCATGTTGGATGCTATCATGTAAACGTGCATGCGTTGCGTTGTACATGTTTTGGCTATCAGTTTGAGGGATGGAATTTCATGCCTGCTGCACAAGGTCAGTCAATCCAGATAACGCTGGTTGTGAATGACGTTCAAGTTGTCGTCCAATGACGTCCCATGTGTGTACGACTGGTGTCAGATCTGACGATCGAGCAGGCCAAGACAACATGTCGACACCTGTAGACCATGTTCCTGATCTATATTAACGACATAGGAGACAATCTGAGTAGCCGTCTTAGATTGTTTGCAGATGATGCTGTCATTTACCGTCTTGTAAAGTCATCAGATGATCAAAACGCCTTCAAAATGATTTGGATAAGATATCTGTATGGTGCAAAAAGTGGCAATTTACCCTGAATAAAGAAAAGTGTGAAGATATTCACATGTGTACTAAAAGAAATCAGCTAAATTTCGATTACGTGATAAGTCACGCAAATCCTAAGGCTGTAAACTCAACTAAATACTTAGGGATTAGAATTAAAAATAACCTAAATTGGAACAATCACATAGATAATATTGTGGGCAGAGCAAATGAAAGACTGCGGTTCATTGGCAGAACCCTTAGAAGATGCTACAGGTCTACTGAAGAGAGTGCTTACATCACGCTTGTCCGCCCTATTCTGGAGTATTGCTGTGCTGTGTCGGATCCGCATCAGGTGGGACTGACGGATGACATCGAAAAACTACAAAGAAGGCAGATCGTCTTGTATAGTCGCGAAATATGGGAGATAGTGTCACAGACATGATACGTAAATTGGAGTGGTAATCATTAAAACAGGCGTTTTTCGATGCGACGGGATCTTCTCATGAAATTTCAATCACCAGTTTTTTCCTCCGATTGCGAAAACATTATGTTGCCACCCACCTACATAGGGAGAAATGATCATCATGATAAAATAAGAGAAATCAGGGATCACACAGAAAAATTTAATTGCTCGTTTTTCCCGCGTGCCTTTCGAGAGTGGAACGGTAGAGAGACAGCTTGAAGGTGGTTCACTGAACCCTCTGCCAGGCACTTTATTGTGAATAGCAATCACGTAGATGTAGATGTAGATGTTGGGTTACAATAGCGGTATGTGGGCGAGCGTTATCCTACTGAAAACACCCTCTGGAATGCCGATCATGGCAACGCAACAGGTGAAGTCGCCAGTTTGCAGTCCGGGATAGTAACAGAATGAAAGAAGTGAACCAGTGCTTTAGTTGTGACTTCAAGTGCTTAACTTACGACTCGATAGTATTCGATGTCTCTGTATCATGTCAGGCGATGTTGACTCAACCAGCCTCAGAAGACGAGTGCCAATGCGACATAATTTCTGTTTGGCTCTTACGATGGAAGCCACCGCCAGAGGCATCCCAACCCTTGAGTGACTCTCGCTTCGTAGAGCATAGTACATCAACACAGCAACGAACGAGTGGTCACATACATGGAGACGAAAAAACTGATTTCATTTCGTGCGTGATGTGAGCAACGATAAATGGAGGGCAGGTGTAATAATCCTTTTTAGAAAGGTGCGAGGTGCATCGCAGTAAGAACGAGAAACAAAGCTAGCATTCTCCAGCCTTTGTGTTGAAGGCTAAAAAGTTAAGTTTTTAACAAATTTCAGGAATTCTCAGAACAAGAGAAATCTAGAATCACTCCCGACTCTCAGGGAGTGAGACCGGACGAGTAAAGTTATCTGCAGTTGTCATTATCGGCCGGCCGCTGTGGCCGAGCGGTTCTAGGCGCTTCAATCCGGAACCGCGCAGCTGCTACGCTCGCAGGTTCGAATCCTGCCTCGGGCATGGATGTGTGTGATGTTCTTAGGTTAGCTAGGTTTAAGTAGTTCTAAGTCTAGGTGACTGATGACCTCAGATGTTAAGTCCAATAGTGCTCAGAGCCATTTAAACCATTTTGTCATCATCGGATACGGGCTTCACGACTTTAGCACAGGCACGCCTCAGTTCATACCAGCTACTTCGCTGTTGTGAAACCCGCACTGGCTGTTGTGACGACCAGGAACGCGTGTACCTTGATACAAAAGCTGGTGTTATTATTCGGAGGCTGTCTCGTCTTAGATCAGGAAGCCAACAGCAGGAGGAGGCGCCTGTCAAAGAAGTAATCTTGGTGAAGCTTATTAAAAATTAAATAAACTGTACTTTTCTAGGAAAAAGTAATGTTTGATTTAGGTATAGTTCTCTGTCTGCAAACGGAGCGTTTGATTTTAGAGTGACGTTTTGAACTTTGCTTTTATGAACTGATTTTTATTTGACTTTCTTGCCAGTATATCTATGCAGTCTTAGAACTAGATCGTCTTCTTTAATGAGTTTGCTGATGGTCAGTTTGTGTGGATTGTTATAAGGCCGTGACTTCTTAACCTTGTTTCGCGGGTCATAACCCTAATTAAAACATTTGACATATGTAGTGTTGTACGAGGTTGACTGAATCCAACCAAACGTGACGTAATAGCACCGGTTGCAGAATCGTGTGCGTCGCATTAGGTGTTGACTATCAAAATGACGACGGCGTAGTTTTTTCGAGACTTGGTGAGCTGAAGAAGGAGAGGAGTACTGTCAGTATAATGCTGCTAATGTCATTACTAGCGGCCCTCGTCATCCTGGTCACAGCACAGTGACACAGCTGAGCAGCGAACGGCGGGATGAAGCACTGACGCGCGTTGGTTCTGCTCAGTGATGGCGGCAGGTGCCGCGTCACGCCGTGTTGCGGATATTGTGCGCATCATCAGCAGTCGGTTAGAAGTCTGCCGACAATGCAGAGTCCTGTTATATTCCTCGCTGCTGCGGTTCCTTCATTAACGCCGCGGTAAAGCCTTCCTATCGGCATCGTTGCCATTCAGATTTCATTGTGATCAAGGGAGTCCTTCATCAAGTATTTTTAGCGACCCAAAGATGTTTTGCATTGACCGCGGCGCAAGGTTTGAACAATGAAATATTTTATCATAGTAATGAAACACATGTCTTCACTTCAAGACACTGATTGATCGATTGTCACTAAGAATGCTGACTCAAGCTGTTGTAATAGAAAATATCTTTATGAGCTCCATTATTGCGTCCTTCTCACAAAGCCGGCCGTTGTGGCCGAGTGGCTGTAGGCGCTGCAGTCCGGACCCAAGCGGCTACTACCATCTCAGGTTCGAATCCTCCTCGGGCATGAAAGGTTGTGATGTCCTTAGGTTAGTTAGGTTTCAGTAGTTCTAAGTCTAGGGGACTGATGACCTCAGATGTTATGTCCCATGGTGCTTAGAGCCATTTGAACCCTTCTCACAACAGAAGAAACCACCTACAGTATCACTAGTCAGAGAACCTAACGCACTATATTTTACAGAAGTTTATTATCTTTTCTACTGACGAAATTTGAGGATTTGTCATCTAGAGATACAAATCAGTGACAGCGAGGCAGCTGCAGCAACTCAAGATACAAAAGTCAGCAGACGTATGAGTATAGACATGGGAGGAGAGTTGAAATCGATCCTTAGGCACCGATCGAGGGCGTGAAGTGGTAAGACACCGGATTCGTGTTCTGACAGACGGCGGTTCAAATCTCTATCCAGTCACTCAGATTTAGGTTTACTGTGGTTTCCCCTATTCACTTAAGGTGAATACTAGGATAGTTTCTTTCAAAGTCCACGGCCGATTTTCTTCCGCATTCTTCCACAATCCGAGTTTGTACTCCGTCTCCAACGGCCTTGTTTCCTTCACTTCTGAGAGGAGATGCAAGGCTGGATTCTCTTAAATGGCAAGAAGCACTTTGTCACATCCTGTATAGGTACGGCTCAAAATCAACGGTAAAGCTTTCAGTGATGGTGGAGAGAGGTAAATGTATAGATTTGAGGTGAAGGGCCCTGTTCCGGAAATGACCGAGTCGCAAGTTGAAAGCGAAAATCGTTCTTATATCTTTGACAGTTGAACACATGTACCGATACTGTCGTTATTAAGACCGTAGAAGAGGAAACTTTCACGGGTGGAAGTATCACCAAAATAAGAAAAAATGTCTAGCAAACATTACCTCTAAAATGAATACATTAAGAGCCAAGAGTACTTGTTCATCTCCGATAATGCGAAGCACACCTCTTCTCCTGCAAAGTCGCAGGTTTCCACATTGGAGATGTAGTATGGACGCAAACAAGAGAAAGAAGTTAGTTAAACATTGGCTCTAAAATGTATACTTTATGAGCTATGAACACATGTTTATATTCGCTACTGTGAAACGTATCACATATACTGAACAAGGGCTCATAGCTCTTCCAGTATGCAATTTAGAGCCCATATTTAGTAAATTTTTTCTTGTTTTGGTCCGCACTACCACTTCGGAAAGCAATCTATCCTACAACCTTATCAACAACAGTACCTGTGCAGTTACTCAATAGTCAGAGGTGTCAGAACGATTTTCACTTACAACTTTCGACTCGGTCATTTCCGGAACACACCTCTTACCGAAAATTGATAGATTTACCTTTTTCCATCACCCCCGATAGTTTGTAACAGCTCACGGAACCACAGTGTATAAGAGTGTAGTCTTTCTAAGACCGAGTCAGTTCCAGTATTATTCATCTGTGTGTTTGACTGCTTAATGATGCGATAAAAGTACCGACGTTCTGTCTGCTGCTGGAGACAGTGACACATTTGTCAGTCTTCCTGTCAACCTCATCATGAACTTTTTTGTTCTAAGGAAAGCGATGTGAGCACCAAAACGTCCGTCAGAACAAGCATATTGATCCCCTATTCTTAGCCGTTTAGCTAGTTTCATGTTGTATGGGAGCCGGCCGCGGTGACCGAGCGGTTCTAGGCGCTCGGTCAGGAACCGCGCGACTGCTACGGTCGCAGGTTCGAATCCTGCCTCGGGCGTGGATGTCTGTGATGTCCGTAGGTTAGTTAGGTTTAAGTAGGTCTAAGTTCTAGGGGACTGATGACCACAGATTTTAAGTCCCATAGCGCTCAGAGCCATTTGAACCATTTGTTGTTTGGGTCATTTATACAATTAATCAGAATAATGTGCAACGAGCCATTGAAGATACACATTCATATGTAAATGTTGTTGCATACTGACCACATATAATTAAAAAAATATGATTTAGCAATTCCTACTCAACGGCTTTGCCACAGTGTAACAGCGGTTCAGGTCACCCCACCGAAGTTATGCACTGTTGGGTTTGCTTAACACTTAGATGGGTCATCGTCACGGCCTGCCGAGCGTTGTTGGCAAACAGCATGCACTCCGTTCTTAAGAGGCCAATTGAGAAGCTACTTTATTGCGAAGTAGCGGCTGTGGTCACGACAACTGACAACGGCCGGGAGAGCGGTGTGCTGACCACATGCCCCTCCCCAGTGACGCCTATCTGCCGAGAATAACACGGTAGTCGGTCCGTACCGTTGGGCCTTACAAGGCCTGATCGGACGGAGAGCTAATCTTTTACGCATTACAAAAATGCACTGCTGGAAAAAAAATTTTGAACAGCCTTTTATAGGATTCCAGTTCACTCAAGTTTTATTGCTGCAACAGTTCATATGGAGTAAATGAAATTATATTTACAGGTAAATAGCAAAAGCGGTTCTCAGGTATCTGGTATAGAACCCTACTGAAGCACCCGTACTAATACGTGGTGTAGCCTTTGCGGGCGGCAGTGAAGGCGCTGACTCTGACATCCATTCGATCGTACAGATGGCGAATACTGTCCTGGGAAACGTTATGCCACGCCTTGTCAATCTGTTCACGTAGTCTTGAAAGAGTTGTTGGTTAACGGGCCGCACAACTCACTTCTTATCCCACATGTACTTGATTTAAGACAAGTCCTAAGATTGCGCTGGCCACGTGTTGCAGAGCATGTTGTATTTCGCTGGCAGCGGATGGGCTTGCATTACGCTGTTGGAAGGACACATTACCTTCCTGTTGCAAGAACGATAAAATAAAGGGTCTAACAACATTCTACACATACCGGGTGCTGGTTCGCGTCCCCTGCAGAAACACGAAAGGTGAACGACCGTTTTTAGCTCGTCACATCCAAGACCATAAGGTCTGGGATGCGGCCAGTGTGTCTTGGACGAATGCACTCTATGAGGCAGCACTCACCAGGACTACGTCGTACGCGCAAAAGACCATCACCTGCGTTCACGCAGAATGTGCTTTTGCCGCTGAAGACCACGGTGCGCCATTCTGTCTTCCACGTGATCCTCTGACGGCGCCAGTCGAGCCGTGCACGACGATGCTGTGGCGTGAGTGGAAGACAGCCTAGAGCTGTGCGTCTCCACAGACCCATTGCTGATAACCGGCCCGCAACAGTAAGTGTTGACAGGTCTGGGCTCACACGTCCTATTATTTGTGCTGTGCTAGCTGTACGATCTGCCACTGCAGCCCTTACAGTATGACGATACTGGCGGGCATCTGTGCTTTCTGGACGTTCAGAACCTCGTCTGCAGGTGAGAGAATGTTTACTTGCCCACTGATGCCAGCGTCGCTGCACAACTGACGTAATACGTTCCACTTGTGCGGCAATTCTTCGTAGTGACCAGCCCGCCACAATTTCACCCCTTTCAGCCTCGCACCGATGGCAGTACAAAGCACGTGTCCGCCCCTGCGGCATGGTTGCTGCTTGCTTCATACGTTTGCACAACACCAAGACAAATGGCTGTGAGCATTCCGTATCAAAGAATTGGGACAGATGTCGCTCTGGTAGCTGTGCCGCTACACTATTTGTTGGTGGACGACTTTGAAACCATTATCAGAACACCATCTATCCCCAGGTGGCATATGCCGTCATCGGATCAATCGACGTCGTCTTTCCAGGTGTACTAATCGTTCTTTTTCGGCAATGTAGAAATTCCTCTGCAGAAGAGATGTCATCAATGCGAAGGGTACGTTGGTGAGTGTTGGAGCCGAAGACCCAGTCAAACGCCTGTATTAGCTACGTACTTAAATCGATATGGTGTCTATTCTTTCGGTTCAAATGGCTCTGAGCACTATGGGACTTGTACCCTAGAACTTAGAACTACTTAAACCTAACTAACCTAAGGACATCACACACATCCATGCCTGAGGCAGGATTCAAACCTGCGAACGTAGTCTGTTCTTTCGGACATGTACGAAAGAACAGGCACCATATCGATATAAGTATATAGATCTGGCAATACCGGCCATGACCTTCTTCTTCTGTGCGGATGCACACATATTCCCCTCTTACAGGACTTGGTAAGAATGTCTTCTACGAGTAATGACTGTGATGGGGTGGGACGCTACGAACGTAATGAGTGGACATACAAGGTGAGAGTGTGGGTCTCACGGGAGGCATGCACGAGATCGTCCCTGCAGTCGCACTATCTTCTGTGCCCTAGGTGGCTCAGATGGATAGAGCGTCTGCCATGTAAGCAAGAGATCACGGGTTCGAGTCCCGGTCGGGGCACACATTTTCACCTGTCCCCGTTGATATACACTCCTAGAAATTGAAATAAGAACAGCGTGAATTCATTGTCCCAGGAAGGGGAAACTTTATTGACACATTCCTGGGGTCAGATACATCACATGATCACACTGACAGAACCACAGGCACATAGACACAGGCAACAGAGCATGCACAATGTCGGCACTAGTACAGTGTATATCCACCTTTCGCAGCAATGCAGGCTGCTATTCTCCCATGGAGACGATCTTAGAGATGCTGGATGTAGTCCTGTGGAACGGCGTGCCATGCCATTTCCACCTGGCGCCTCAGTTGGACCAGCGTTCGTGCTGGACGTGCAGACCGCGTGAGACGACGCTTCATCCAGTCCCAAACATGCTCAATGGGGGACAGATCCGGAGATCTTGCTGGCCAGGGTAGTTGACTTACACCTTCTAGAGCACGTTGGGTGGCACGGGATACATGCGGACGTGCATTGTCCTGTTGAAACAGCAAGTTCCCTTGCCGGTCTAGGAATGGTAGAACGATGGGTTCGATGACGGTTTGGATGTACCGTGCACTATTCAGTGTCCCCTCGACGATCACCAGTGGTGTACGGCCAGTGTAGAAGATCGCTCCCCACACCATGATGCCGGGTGTTGGCCCTGTGTGCCTCGGTCGTATGCAGTCCTGATTGTGGCGCTCACCTGCACGGCGCCAAACACGCATACGACCATTATTGGCACCAAGGCAGAAGCGACTCTCATCGCTGAAGACGACACGTCTCCATTCGTCCCTCCATTCACGCCTGTCGCGACACCACTGGAGGCGGGCTGCACGATGTTGGGGCGTGAGCGGAAGACGGCCTAACGATGTGCGGGACCGTAGCCCAGCTTCATGGAGACGGTTGCGTATGGTCCTAGCCGATACCCCAGGAGCAACAGTGTCCCTAATTTGCTGGGAAGTGGCGGTGCGGTCCCCTACGGCACTGCGTGGGATCCTACGGTCTTGGCGTGCATCCGTGCGTCGCTGCGGTCCGGTCCCAGGTCGACGGGCACGTGCACCTTCCGCCGACCACTGGCGACAACATCGATGTACTGTGGAGACCTCACGCCCCACGTGTTGAGCAATTCGGCGGTACGTCCACCCGGCCTCCCGCATGCCCACTATACGCCCTCGCTCAAAGTCCGTCAACTGCACATACGGTTCACGTCCACGCTGTCGCGGCATGCTACCAGTGTTAAAGACTGCGATGGAGCTCCGTATGCCACGGCAAACTGGCTGACACTGACGGCGGCGGTGCACAAATGCTGCGCAGCTAGCGCCATTCGACGGCCAACACCGCGGTTCCTGGTGTGTCCGCTGTGCCGTGCGTGTGATCATTGCTTGTACAGCCCTCTCGCAGTGTCCGGAGCAAGTATGGTGGGTCTGACACACCGGTGTCAATGTGTTCTTTTTTCCATTTCCAGGAGTGTATATCAACGCCCCCCCCCATGAACCATGGACCTTGCCGTTGGTGGGGAGGCTTGCGTGCCTCAGCGATACAGATAGCCGTACCGTAGGTGCAACCACAACGGAGGGGTATCTGTTGAGAGGCCAGACAAACGTGTGGTTCCTGAAGAGGGGCAGCAGCCTTTTCAGTAGTTGCAAGGGCAACAGTCTGGATGATTGACTGATCTGGCCTTGTAACAATAACCAAAACAGCCTTGCTGTGCTGGTACTGCGAACGGCTGAAAGCAAGGGGAAACTACAGCCGTAATTTTTCCCGAGGGCATGCAGCTTTACTGTATGATTACATGATGATGGCGTCCTCTTGGGTAAAATATTCCGGAGGTAAAATAGTCCCCCATTCGGATCTCCGGGCGGGGACTACTCAAGAGGATGTCGTTATCAGGAGAAAGAAAACTGGCGTTCTACGGATCGGAGCGTGGAATGTCAGATCCCTTAATCGGGCAGGTAGGTTAGAAAATTTAAAAAGGGAAATGGATAGGTTGAAGTTAGATATAGTGGGAATTAGTGAAGTTCGGTGGCAGGAGGAACAAGACTTCTGGTCAGGTGACTACAGGGTTATAAACACAAAATCAAATAGGGGTAATGCAGGAGTAGGTTTAATAATGAATAGGAAAATAGGAATGCGGGTAAGCTACTACAAACAGCATAGTGAACGCATTATTGTGGCCAAGATAGATACGAAGCCCACACCTACTACAGTAGTACAAGTTTATATGCCAACTAGCTCTGCAGATGACGAAGAAATTGAAGAAATGTATGATGAAATAAAAGAAATTATTCAGATTGTGAAGGGAGACGAAAATTTAATAGTCATGGGTGACTGGAATTCGAGTGTAGGAAGAGGGAGAGAAGGAAACATAGTAGGTGAATATGGATTGGGGGACAGAAATGAAAGAGGAAGCCGCCTGGTAGAATTTTGCACAGAGCACAACATAATCATAACTAACACTTGGTTTAAGAATCATGAAAGAAGGTTGTATACATGGAAGAACCCTGGAGATACTAAAAGGTATCAGATAGATTATATAATGGTAAGACAGAGATTTAGGAACCAGGTTTTAAATTGTAAGACATTTCCAGGGGCAGATGTGGACTCTGACCACAATCTATTGGTTATGACCTGTAGATTAAAACTGAAGAAACTGCAAAAAGGTGGGAATTTAAGGAGATGGGACCTGGATAAACTAAAAGAACCAGAGGTTGTACAGAGATTCAGGGAGAGCATAAGGGAGCAATTGACAGGAATGGGGGAAATAAATACAGTAGAAGAAGAATGGGTAGCTTTGAGGGATGAAGTAGTGAAGGCAGCAGAGGATCAAGTAGGTAAAAAGACGAGGGCTAGTAGAAATCCTTGGGTAACAGAAGAAATATTGAATTTAATTGATGAAAGGAGAAAATATAAAAATGCAGTAAGTGAAACAGGCAAAAAGGAATACAAACGTCTCAAAAATGAGATCGACAGGAAGTGCAAAATGGCTAAGCAGGGATGGCTAGAGAACAAATGTAAGGATGTAGAGGCCTATCTCACTACGGGTAAGATAGATACCGCCTACAGGAAAATTAAAGAGACCTTTGGAGATAAGAGAACGACTTGTATGAATATCAAGAGCTTAGATGGAAACCCAGTTCTAAGCAAAGAAGGGAAAGCAGAAAGGTGGAAGGAGTATATAGAGGGTCTATACAAGGGCAATGTACTTGAGGACAATATTATGGAAATGGAAGAGGATGTAGATGAAGATGAAATGGGAGATTTGATACTGCGTGAAGAGTTTGACAGAGCACTGAAAGACCTGAGTCGACACAAGGCCCCCGGAGTAGACAATATTCCATTGGAGCTACTGACGGCCGTGGGAGAGCCAGTCCTGACAAAACTCTACCATCTGGTGAGCAAGATGTATGAAACAGGCGAAATACCCTCAGACTTCAAGAAGAATATAATAATTCCAATCCCAAAGAAAGCAGGTGTTGACAGATGTGAAAATTACCGAACTATCAGCTTAATAAGTCACAGCTGCAAAATACTAACACGAATTCTTTACAGACGAATGGAAAAACTAGTAGAAGCCAACCTCGGGGAAGATCAGTTTGGATTCCGTAGAAACACTGGAACACGTGAGGCAATACTGACCTTACGACTTATCTTAGAAGAAAGATTAAGGAAAGGCAAACCTACGTTTCTAGCATTTGTAGACTTAGAGAAAGCTTTTGACAATGTTGACGGGAATACTCTCTTTCAAATTCTAAAGGTGGCAGGGGTAAAATATCGGGAGCGAAAGGCTATTTACAATTTTTACAGAAACCAGATGGCAGTTATAAGAGTCGAGGGACATGAAAGGGAAGCAGTGGTTGGGAAGGGAGTAAGACAGGGTTGTAGCCTCTCCCCGATGTTGTTCAATCTGTATATTGAGCAAGCAGTAAAGGAAACAAAAGAAAAATTCGGAGTAGGTATTAAAATTCATGGAGAAGAAATAAAAACTTTGAGGTTCGCCGATGACATTGTAATTCTGTCAGAGACAGCAAAGGACTTGGAAGAGCAGTTGAATGGAATGGACAGTGTCTTGAAAGGAGGATATAAGATGAACATCAACAAAAGCAAAACAAGGATAATGGAATGTGGTCTCATTAAGTCGGGTGATGCTGAGGGAATTAGATTAGGAAATGAGGCACTTAAAGTAGTAAAGGAGTTTTGCTATTTGGGGAGCAAAATAACTGATGATGGTCGAAGTAGAGAGGATATAAAATGTAGGCTGGCAATGGCAAGGAAAGCGTTTCTGAAGAAGAGAAATTTGTTAACATCCAGTATTGATTTAAGTGTCAGGAAGTCATTTCTGAAAGTATTCGTATGGAGTGTAGCCATGTATGGAAGTGAAACATGGACGATAAATAGTTTGGACAAGAAGAGAATAGAAGCTTTCGAAATGTGGTGCTACAGAAGAATGCTGAAGATTAGATGGGTAGATCACATAACTAATGAGGAAGTATTGAATAGGATTGGGGAGAAGAGAAGTTTGTGGCACAACTTGACCAGAAGAAGGGATCGGTTGGTAGGACATGTTCTGAGGCATCAAGGGATCACCAATTTAGTATTGGAGGGCAGCGTGGAGGGTAAAAATCGTAGAGGGAGACCAAGAGATGAATACACTAAGCAGATTCAGAAGGATGTAGGTTGCAGTAGGTACTGGGAGATGAAAAAGCTTGCACAGGATAGAGTAGCATGGAGAGCTGCATCAAACCAGTCTCAGGACTGAAGACCACAACAACAACAACAATATCAACGCCCGTCAGCGGCTGAAGGTATTAATATAATCCTAATTTGTATTAGCTACGGTGCACATTCCCTTGTGGCACAGTCAGGTAAAGACGCTTCTTGACCCTGGCTGGCGGTGTACGAGCGGCGGCATAAGCCCGGAATGGTGTGTCGGCGCCCGACGATGCTGACGGAAGACCCGTGGACAGCCGGCGGCCTACAAGGCTAGGCTGTGACGGTAGCGGCGCCCTGCTGCTCTCGGCGATGGTGGGAGCCTCTTTGGGCAGTCCCCTAAGGCCCGGACGCGTTCAATGCTGTGGGGCGTGGAGACTGCTCTGTTCCGGATTCGACCTGCTGCCCCTGGGGGTGAGACGGATGGCGGCTGGCGTTGTGGCACAGCGTCCCACTTGGAACTCGGTGCTGGCGGCAAGGTGACTGCGGCAGGCAGGCGCCGCTGGGCCGCTAAGTCCCACCAGAAATAGCGCTGAAGCCTGCAGGTGGAGCCCAGACTCGAACCCATAGCTGCTGGTGGCGACGATAAGTCCTCCCGTGGCGTGGCGCGGCGAGGCCCCCGGCGCTGTGGTGCTGCTGCACAACTCTGTGGCGATACCGAGAAGACGATTGGATGACGAGTTAGTGGCGAATCTCCCTGCCTCAAAACAAAGCACTATTACTACCTCTCTCTAGCACATTTGTTTCCCTAAAACTAGCGGCTAGTCACGTAGTTCATAGCAGAGACCAGCCATAGTGTAGTGACATCGCATCGCCCACTGTGGTGGACACTGAAGTACCGTGCTGCTTGCTGCTGAGGTCGGCTACCTTCGCTATGCAGTCCGCTTGCCTGCCTGTTTACACTGTCCCACATGTCACCACACACGTGGCTTCCAGGCAATGACAGGTAATGCAGTTCTTCTTGTGTCTGGTTTATTTCTTCTTACCGATTTTTCGCTAAAACTTAGACCGTGACGTTACGAAGGAGAAACTGTTACAATTTATTTTCTGAATTAACTTTGCTGTTCACCAGATATTTTATATTATATAGTAGGTGTTCCAAAATTTTGGTGAGAGCGTTCTGCTCCCCTATTTTCCCTGAAGACAATCTTAAAGTGGAGTAATAAATGCCACTTTTTCTTCTGGTATTGTAATTATGTGCATCCAGTTTTCTTTTGAACTACAATGGATTATTTACAACCAAATGCACCATGGAATAAAAAAAATGCTGTGAGCACTATGGGACTTAACAGCGGAGGTCATCAGTCCGCTAGAACTACTTAAACCTAACCAACCCAAGGAGATCACACACATCCATGCCTGAGGCAGGATTCGAACCTGCGACCGTAGCAGTCGGTTCCGGACTTAAGCGCCTAGAACCAAGGAATAAATATACGGTGAAGCAATAGTAACAACGCCCAACTCTTTAAACAGATGTCAACAAGATGATTGTGGGTGTGTACTACATGTTATTCGTAGTGCAAATTTTTGAGCAATGAAGACTGTTACGCCCCAGAATAATATTCAGGGTAGATATTTTAAAGTGGTTAAAGTTCTTCTTCGCTGACAAAGTCAGACTCAGAGCAGGATGGATCAACAGTCTGGCAGAATTCCAGTGAGAGAGAGGAATGCTGTTGGAGAAATGACAAACATGGAAGCTACTGTAACACCCGGACGGGCTGAACACTCGAACAGCAACGTAACAAAATGACATCATGGCGACAAAAGGATATCGTCATAATAATGACTGCACAAAGTGCCACAAGAAAGCCCAGATCTAACGCAACAATAAATATTCCGTTACTGACACAACAGAAACGAGTTATGACATCCTGAAGCTATCAACAGCGCTGACGAACTCCAAAAACTAGGGCACGTTCGGGCACCCCTGTAGAAGCATAACGTCATCTGCATAGCCTGATTAGTAAATATATCCTGACATCCACAGCCTAGTTCTCAGTTGTGGTTTAGTGTTGGAGCTCACTCGAATCGAGGTGAATCTATGGTAGTCCATCGACCGCCTACTGAGATGACTACGATCTACGATGCCAACGTCCATTAGATGGACGCTGCTTCCAAGAGTTGCTTCTGCCTCGTCCTCACTCCCTTGACGATCTGATCAACCACCATCAGTCTAGGGAGTGCGGTAATTGCTGACCCCCGACTCGCAGCTACGAGTACACTCTAGCGTAGCGGGTCGGACCCTCGCAGATAGGGCATGACGTAGTTCCACGACTAGGGCTACCTCGTGCAGAACTGTTGGCCCCCTTATCAGGGCGCCATTTACGATGTCAAACGAGAGAGCCCTAGTAACTCGCTGGCGATGCTGCCAGCCGCCGAGGCAGCATGGGTAGCACTAACTGCGACTAACTGTTAAACACTCTCATAACCTGAGCTTTACTCTCTGCCATGTTTTCCCCAATGTATAGGATGGCTATACTTGTTTACATACGAGTCATGATGTGAATGGAGATTTCTAATCAAATGTTTTGAAGAGTTCGTCGTAATGTAACACCCCATTCGTCACTTATCTGCTTTTGGTGTGCGTTCACCCCAGGTAATTGACTAACAGATCAACAGAGAAAGCAAAACTGCCGCAATATCGTATAACATGCCTTACAGGAGATATCGACGTCGTCGTCACACAACAGTGTACAAAAATATAGAAAACATCGAACTAACAACAACATCAGGCGACAAGAAAGTAATAAGGCCCTGTGACTTCTGATTGAACTGCAGTGACAGTGTTCACATTAATTGACTCAGAATTGATCCCTTTAAATTAAAAAGGGGTGCACATTGATGTTATATTCATCTATTGAACACCAGATGCAAATGTTGAACATAAAATTAATTAAGAAAGTGACTTGGGATTTCAACTACTTGATTGAAAACAGATGCAGTCGATTAGCACAAATTTAGTTTAATTCACGACCTTCAATCATCACATTACATGACTCTCCTAACAGGCAGTGGTAATAAATTGCGTTTGCGTGGAGTAAAGCGCGATAAATCAAAAGTAATTCCTATCGACTGACCCAGGCGTAATGCGAAGTGCGAGAAGAACTCTGCAATACACGGCCCATGAAACCCTCGTGGAAACTTTGCTGACATGATCCAACAAATTAATCAGTGGGCTAACTCAAGCCGGAGCGGGCGCAATATCACCGAATTCAGCGTGGTGGAGCGGCGTCGTTGTGCGGACGTTGGCGGACCTCATGGTGCTGCAATGCTACACTCATCTATTCACTCCTAGCTATCTTGCTCAGTACATAGCTGAACGAAAACTTTCTATCTTCAAGCTCAATCATTCCATTTGCTAAGTCTTAAACTGCAGAGATGCTCACTCTCTCTCAGGCAAGCTGAGTAAAGAACGCCATGTCCGCACTCTAGGCAAGCTGGGAATGGAAGACCTCTACGGAGACTTCTGCCAGTCTGCTCTTCACCTCGGTTTCCCCTCCAGCAAAATCACTTACGCCAATTGCAGTGCAAGTCGCGTTAATTATGCGTCGCTTCCCAGCGCTGACCAGTGCCTGCGGTGGGAGGTGAACAAATTCCCAAAAAATTTCCCTTCCTCTCAACTTCTGCTATTTAGCTCCTTCCAGGCCACCCATCAAGATTAGCATCGGCACAAAACACCAATTTTTCCAGAATTCTGACTCCCAGGAGAGTACTTCAAATTCCTTGGTCCTATGTTCCCATTGGAGGCCGGTGTATTTCATTCTGTCGCTCTTCACCTGATTTACTTCAGACTCTGCAGACCATGAATTCAGCATGAAGTTGCTATAGTCACGAACACGTATATTTTTGGCCTCTGTTGACCGCTCCACCGTAGCTTGGTGCAGCATTCTCGCATGTTTCACTGAAAACGGGATGACAGGCATTTATCAAGAGGCATACAAGTTCTCTGTCTGCTTCCTGGTACACCAGCATGGGGACAACGACCCCCCTCACTGTCACTCAACTTAAGGCAGCTGGAGGCCGTGCCCTGTTACCGCTTTCTCAGAGTTTGAACCGTCCTAAGCTGCCTATTGTCGCTTCCCTTCGGCACTCCCCTGCTCGGCCACAGTCAACATTGAATTCTTCCTTGGGATAAACTAGCCTCCAGTAAATCGACACATTTCCACAAAGTTTTCATGTCATGTGAATTACTTTAAAACCATCAATCAACAATAATTATTCCAATACGTCCATACTATACCCTCTACAAGATGCATTGTGGCTTGTCAGTCATTTTTGTTCAACTCTACTGTTCACTCAACATGAGTTTGGTGACCTTTAATGACTTCATGTAAGGGGCATAGTTCTTGCCATCTTACAGTAAATGTGGGTGACCTTTAATGACTTCATGTAAGGGGCATAGTTCTTGCCATCTTACAGCAAATGTGGGTGGCTGCTAAGCTGTGAAGTGCACAAATGGTTTTTGCTTGTTTAGATGCCCAAGTGACCTGGAACGAAAAAAAAGGTGGGCCATAAACTGCTGGAGAGACAACTGAAAACCAGGACCTTGCGCTCAATTTTGTGGTGTAAATATACTCTAATAAAAGCAGTTCTAAACATGAATCCAATTATATGCATCGCGTTTCTTCCCCCAGTCGAAAACTGTACTGAAGCAGTTTGTCTCAAAATTTTTCGATTCCTGAGATACTTTCGCAGATGGCAAACTGGCCAGGAAAATTTTGGTGTATTTCTACGTCATTATTATAAAAACACATCCACGAACTGAGCAACTCTTAACCCCATTTCTTATATGATTAGGATTTTTTTATAGCGGATTGGTCACTGTGAGGAATCCTGCACAAGTAACATAACCTTCAAAGAATAAAGCTCAACAAGCAACAAACCTGTCATGAAGTACACCAAATGAATACTCGTTAAATGACAGATGAAATTACTAGTAAAAGTTCGTTTCACTGTTACATTAAACTGTACTTTTCCTCCCTCTCTACAATAAATTCCGCATTTCTTGAAGTACCTTCTAATGATCAAAAAACAATTTTACAGTACAGGCAAAAACTAATAAATAGGCACAGGTTGTCACTGCAGAAATCCGAATTTGAAACCACTGGTACCGAATTCTTAACTCATTACATTTATATTCATGAACTAGCACGCAAGTTCCGAGCCTACGCTTTATATAGCCGTGTATTATTACATTTCAGGTTTTCTGTAGTGTGAAACAGGCGTTCTAAAGATCTCTATACACAGTGATTACTGCTCAGTGCACTCCATACATGCAATATCAAATATTTTATAGGAAATATTTTAAAAAATTGCACGAAAAGGTTAACCACCCACAAGGCAAAAATTGCCGATCCTTGGAATAGGGGGAAACATGGCAGACAATTCAGCCTACTATAGCTTTATAGCTCTATTGCTGGCTGTAACTTGCACCTCCCTGCTCCTTCGCCAGCGGTGTGGAAGCCGAGACGGCGAGACACACTGGTGTGAGTGCATACCAACGTGCCCGGCACCATTCCACCCACTGCATTGCTGGTAGCCGCAAAGGAAGACAGCTCTGTACCTCTGATTAATAAGTGAGTATCCTGGTAACAATTACTCATTAGCGCCTTCAGGCGCTCGACATTCTGCACGACGCTATCCTGACTTTAGAAGATACAGTCTCGGCTTTTCCTAAAGGTGATTAACCCCAGAAGATTATTCCTTATGATACTACTGAATGAAAGTACGCAGAATGTATTAACTTACTGTTTTGCTTCTAAAAATATGCAATAAATCAGGATGGAAATGCTGCTGAACTAAGTTGTTTTAGGAGTTCCAAAATGTGTGTTACCCAGTTTAAATTCTCATCCATGAGGACACCTAAAAATTTCCACCCTAGTTAAGATTTCCTCATATGTGATACGCTTATCTTTGATTTAGCACCTCTAAATGTGCAGAACTGAATATTTTGTGTCCTTTTGAAATTGCAATTGAGACCATTCGCAAAAAACCACTCAATAATACTTTTAAAAATATTGTTTACCATATCTTCTGTTGCTGTGCTTACGTTTGCACTGATTGCAGTATTAGTGTTACCTGCAAAAAGAAGTAGTTCTGCTGGTTTCGTATTAGATAGGAAGTCGTTTACAAGTAAGAGAAACAATAGTGGACCTGAGACTAAGCCTTGTGGAACCCCATAAGTGGCTTCGTCTCAATGAGAAGAATCTCCCTTGTTTACACTGATTGAATTATTTACAACTTTCGATTTTCTTTGGGGTAGATATGCTATTATCCATTTGTTAGTTACACCATGAATTTCACAAAACCTCAGTACACCTAGGAGAACGTCGCGATTCATACCGTTATATGCCATTGATAAGTCACAGAAAATACAAACATGTGCTGTTTTGTTATTTAATACTTAAAAAATTTTGTTAGTGAACTTGGAAATGGCATTCTTGGTTGAGCGGCTGGAATCCGGGCTGTAATTTACTGAGGATATCATTGCTTCTCGGGTTGGATACTACTCTAGATCACATCAACTTACCAAAAATTATGGAAATGATGCCAGTAGTGTAACGGATCAGTGGTTATTGACATCTCTCCTGCCACCTTTCTTGCAAAGAGGTTTAACAGTGACCTATTGTAACACTTCTGGGTGAAGCTAGAGTGGAAAAGTAAAATTGAAATGGATGTATATTAGTGTCGAATCTACAGCACTCATGATTGCTTGCCTGATTGGTGACACTCCTGGCGACAGTACGACGCATGTGTGTGATGCAAGTCTCAGTTCGGAAGTGAAACATAAAGCATAACTAAGGGAATATATGGAGCGAGTCATTCGAAACTCGGTACGCTGTATACGTGGTGTCACATTTATCTTGACCTCCCCTAACAAGTTTTTCTCCAGAAGCAAAATAAAAGGAAAACGTCACGGAAATGTTGTTTAGCTATCAGGTGGACATTAACCAGCCTGACTGCGTTTCTTGTAACTTCGTTCATGACGAAGATATGAACAGCGGTACGTCTTATTTAAATAGTACCCTGTATTTTTAATTCGGTGATTACCTCCTCAAGAGCTGTTACCATTCCCGTGAACACGACATTATGAACAACGCGGCGCACCACTGAATCTCCTCTGCTATCACACAAAGCAGGTACCCGGGGTAATACAGCTCGTCCACCTGCTGGAACTGACAGTTAATAAACAGAAACACTAGGAAAACGTATACTGGTCATTACTATTCTGATAATTTACATTCACCAAAGTTAAGTATCATGTGTAGCTTCTCTTCTTTGGTGTGCATTGCAGTCATACAAATATTGAACTGAGGGCGATTGACTGTATGACCAGTGACAGCTTCATGGCAATGAATTTTTTTTTCTGTCTACAATGTGTGGGCAAATGAACCATCGCAATATTGGTCATATAAAAACGCACACTGGCTGAGAGAAGGTCTGTCAAAGTACTGTGCGGTCTTTTCAAGAATATCATAACTGTTTTGTTGATGGGACTCCAAATGATGACAGGTATCTACAGTTGACTGGAGCAGTTCATGTAAGACACCCCAGTGAACGTAAGGCAGTTGATGCTGTACCATTATGATGGAAGTCCCACTCATTTTTCTTAACAGAACAGCTGGATTTAGTTGGATAGGCCATTCGGGAAAAAATAGTCTACTCATTCAACAGGCTTTATGCATGTAGAGTTTCGTCTATGAGTAAATTTAAAGGAAGAGTTCTGCAAGACGTTAGACGGCTCCCGCAGACATTAAATGCTGTATCACACGGGCCTGTGCTGCGACAAATGCAGATGATGCTCATCGTGCATAATACAGATAGCTTCATGACGTGCATCAGTGCCTAAGGTTAGCAGTATTCAGAGTTGCTATGATTCTTCTAATAATAAACACACGTTGTTCCCGAATTATGCGTCTGCTTACCTTTGGGACAGAAAGAGAGGCTCTTCTCTTGTCAGTAAGGCAGTGGCTTATGGTGCTGTTATCTTGCTTAGTATTTGACCAAATTGCACTCATGGGTATGTCGCTGCAGAACTCTCGAAAGGCTTTCTTCCGCTGACGCAATAAAAAATATAGGAAGTATCAATAACTCGATTTCGGACACTAGTTTTTTGTTTTGTTACATCAAACGGTGCATTTCGGATTTGTGGGTCCATCATTAGATGGAAATCTTTTTAGTAAATCATTTACTTCTGCTCTTGAGTGAGGTGGCGCAAAGTGTGTGTTCCTGTTGTGAGAATCTCAGATGTTAACTTCCGAAATTTGGGAATGAAATAACAGAAGGCATCATGAGAGACAGCGAAAAACTTATCGAAAAAATAAAGGACTAACATTTTTAAAATTTTAATGCCAGCAGATATTGATTTGAGCAGTCTGTTATGGAAGGGTACCGTACTACCCGGCATAGAAAAGAATTTCCTCATTGGGTACAGTAATACCCGTTTTATAACAACATACTTCGTTGTTCTTGTCAGAACAGCGGTTTTATGGTAACACAATTTTTTTCAGTACACAGAAACCAGATACTGATGTGGAGAAGAAGGATAGTTTGTATATTTAATTATTCATATGTGCACTTCCTTCAAATATAGATCCCTATATGCAGTTTTGTGATGTTTGAGAAACTAGTGAATGGTTTGTTGTCTGCTGACCACAGATAGTGGATGCAGATCTGTAATTATCTTTGAGACAGTCCTCTGGTCACCTTTGGCAGAACCAAAGAAAGGAAGTATTCCAGAGCACTAGAGGGCCTGGTGTGTGGCTGACCAATACGGTAACAGGATCCTCCCCCTCTTCTGAGGAAGCGTGGAATGACCATGTTCCGACGCTCTCTCGCTGGTTTCTGAAGGTGAAACACCTATTTTCAGTGTTCTCCGTAAAACTAAAGAATATGGGAATGGTATGCGTGTGGAATATTTAAGAGTAGCTAGAAATAATGATTTCCCTTTTCAGAAAATCGCCGAGAACAAAACTTTTTGGTGGGAGATTCATGTAAAGGTGGGCAGGTAAAACTCATGGGGAACTTAAGGTTCCTTGATAGTGACCAACGGTCACAATGTAACCACGCCTGTGGTTACATTGTGCGTGTGGTAATTTTAAGCTGAGATACTTGCGTGTGTAAATTTAAGCTGAGAATATTTAAGAACTACGTGAGCAGAATTTGTATTAGGAACAAGCACTTTCACATGGTGAGTACTGACTTTGTCTCCATCTGACCAAGAGACAATGGAAAAGAGAAATGCTTGTGCATACTTTCAGTTGAGGGTCAGTGTGTGAGATAATTAAGTAATCATGATGCCAAAATTACAGTTACTAATTACACTCGTGTGAAGCAAGTTAGTAATTTTGATATTCTGAGAGAGAAAAAGGTGAGTTAGCCACGTGCCCAGCAACATAATGAGGGTTACATTGCAGTGGGAGATGAGCATAAACCCTTCTGAGTATGTGGTAGGTCCGTAGGAAAGGTTACGTGTGATACGTGTGTGTAATTTGAATGTGGTGACTTAGTTACAAGTATTGTACCAAAAAGCAAGAATTTTCTTTCAATAGCCTGACCGCTATTAAATTCTCTAGGTTATTAATGAATTAGCTTACGAGAATGAGAGAGGAGAGAAGTAGCGGAAATCCGTACCGATCCAGAAAGTGCACTATAGTAATAAGAAAAAATATTAAGAGGCCACAGGATATTGAAATGTGCACGTAATATCATGCCCACTGGGCAGAGAATTCCTTCTTTTCTTTTATGTTTAAATGTGTTGGAGGAAATTTTGAATCGTTGCGGTGGCAGAATGTCAGAAAACAAAAGAGGAGATATGAAACAAAATGGTAGTCATGATCACTCAGTAGAGGGTAGCTATTTTGTTCAGACATTTTTTGCCATAAGCTCCCTATTACTAGAATAGCCAAGCTCTGATTAAAATGAATGCAATAGAGTAGGAATGTGGTCTTGCGAAGGTGGAGTGAGTCCATTGGAAATTTTTACAGACAGTGCCAAATTTAAAATTTATTAGTCAGATGCGTTTAATTCCGTTGCGTCGAGATAAATAAACAGGAATGGTTCAAATGGCTCTGAGCACTATGGGACTTAACTACTGAGGTCATCAGTCCCCTAGAACTTAGAACTACTTAAACCTAACTAACCTAAGGACATCACACACATCCATGCCCGAGGCAGGATTCGAACCTGCGACCGTTGCGGTCACGCGGTTCCAAACTGAAGCGCTTAGAACCGCACGGCCACACCGGCCGGCCAAATAAACAGAAACAAATTATAGCAAAACAGTTGGGTGATAAGGCTTTTCTATCAATGTACAGTAGCAGTGGCTACGATATGTCGTATCAACATTTGCGATACGCAAATATTAAAAGCACTCGCTTGGCAGGCCACACACCTGGTAGGCCTGACTGCTAGATGCAACAGGTGGGACACTTGCGACCGGAAAAGATAACGGTAGTAACCTCTAAGTTATAGCACATCACGTCACTCGAAGCTCAATCTCGTTTCTACATTTCAAGACACTTCACAGATGCCGCTTGATATGAAATGGCCAAAGCTGTACTTACTTATATAGTGCAAGATATCAGACTTTAAAATAAACTGACATACCGTTATGTAAGGATCTAATTTTAAAGTAAGTCTTAAAAATTACTAAACTAGGTTCACCGGACCAAAAATTAGTCACTCCAGTATGCACTTACATATGAGTTGTGAAGCTTTACAGATGGCGCAGCGATCAAGTCACGTGCTCAACTTCTTGCGCACTGTCTCTTCGTGTGTATAAGGCAGTAGTAATCAGAGTGACATTTACGTTTCAATCGGACGTTTTACAACATCTCGATTGGCATGCAGTATCACCTGACTTGAATTTCATAGAAAATATGTGGGACATGTAAGGATGTGACAGAGCAGCAAGAAAGGGTAATCGTATTTGGCTGTGCCCGTGTTCATACGGTGTGTGAAATTGCAGGATTTTTTTGTTGTTTCGCGGCGGACTGTTCAAATTGTCTATAAGCAGTGGTCTAACACGCGCAGCCACGAAACACGAACTCCGAACTGTAGTCGGAAAAAATCCTGACTGAGAGGGATCGGAGACTGGTTTGTGAATCAGAAACGCTTCCAAATCTGACAGGAATTGCGCAGGTGCATGGAGTCGGTCTCCTAGCAAGAGTCCATTGCTCACACAAGCACATTAAGCTACACGTCTTCAGTAGGTTATAAATGGTTCTAGGCGCTCAGTCAGGAACCGCGCGACTGCTACGGTCGCAGGTTCGAATCCTGCCTCGGGCATGGATGTGTGTGATGTCCTTAGGTTAGTTAGGTTTAAGTAGTTCTAAGTTCTAGGGGACTTACGACCACAGATGTTGAGTCCCATAGTGTTCAGAGCCAGGTTATAAATCATTTAACGGGGACAGTGGCTGATTGGCGGAACGTACTGTAGTCTGACGAATCACGTTTTTGCCTATATGCGAATGACGGCACGTCGTCGAATGCATCAAAAGCCAATTGAAGCATTTCATACTGAATGTGTGTAAGGTCAGGTTCAGTTCAGACGCAGGTGTGATATTTTGGGAGCACTTCTCTTATCATTAACATGAACATCATTTAAACATTCTGAACGATCAGATTTTTGCCTTTCAGTGAACATTTGCGTGATGAGTGTGCTACTTGTACACTAATTTGTCAAGACGACGACTGCAGCGGATTTGCCGGCTGATCTGCAGTCTATTTTATGCAATACTCAAATGAATGTGGTTCGGGTTTTAAAGTTCTGTGAATTGTCCCACATTTTTAACAATATTTTGGGGAGACATTTTTAATGTGTCAACTGGGTGGCTGGCTCACCCCAATTTTTTCGTAAGTGGTCAGCCAGTCTCATTTCCGTGTGCTGCTCTTTTAGCTCCTTTGTGTTCTTTTTGCCCTCTGTTTTAATTTCTTGATTAGCCTGTGCGATAGTCATTGTGTGGTCGTTTCGTGTGCATGCGTGTACGACAGTTTTCGTTCTTATCCACATTCGCTTGTTTTCATCGATGTCAGGGCGCTGATAACCTCGCCGTTGGGCGCCCATAAGTTCCCAAACCACACACACAGCAGACCTCATGGTATTGGAAGAATATGTGACTGGTTTTCTGAACACTCCCCCAGCCTACAACATCTCGATTGGCATGCAGTATCACCTGACTTGAATTTCATAGAAAATATGTGAGACATGTTGGAACAGCAGGTATAACGCCGACATAAGCATCCCCGCTATTTGGGGAAACTACGGGATCAAATCCCCAGCGAGTGGCTTAACCTGGATATGACACACCTGTACACCCTTATGGGCTCACTTCGTAACCGAATTCAGGCGGTTGTTAAGTCCATGGACGCAAGTACACGGTGTTAAATGATGCTTACAATGATCTCTCCAGGAGAGACTAATTTATTTCCTGTGAGGTTAACTATGTGTAGGAAATCTGTCTGTTCGTTCAACATGTATTCAGTCTTTGCGATTTTAAGGACGTATAGTTCCAGTTGTTCTGACAAATCTGGGGTCTTACCACTGGCCTCATTGTGTACTTGTACCAAAGTGTTTTCTATCCCGTTGATAACTTGTTTGGTTTCCAGCACATGTTGTGCAATGTCTAATTTTTCAACGTGATTATGTCCGAGGATATATGTGTGTTTTTGGAAATAAGTTTTGAAACGCCTGCATGTTTTCCCTGCGTAGTAGCTAGAGAAACTGTGTCATGGTACTACGTTGTTGAATTATGGGAATTCTGCTTTTTGGTGGTTTCTGATGGGAGTCGTAACTTATATTTGTGGACAATGCAGTTGCTATAATGTTTTTATGAAATACGGCCTAGGTAGGAAATATTAGCAAATATTTTCTCCCATTTCTTAGGTTTCTGTATCATTTATTGTTTTGGCAGTGTAGCTTATCGTTTGCAGCAGTTTTTATTTTTGAGTCATCAGTCGTCTAACTGGTTTGTTGCGGCACGTCACTAAATCCTCTCCTGTGCCAACAGTTTGCTCTCAGAGTAGCACTTTGAACTTGCATCCTCAATTACTCGTATCTGCTGGATGTATTCCACTCTGTGTCTTCCTCTACAGTTTTTACAGTCTACAGCTCCCTCCAGTACACCATGCAAGCTATTCCCTGATGTCTTAATAGATGTCTTATCATCCTATTCCGTCTTCTTGGCAGTGTTCCCTTTCCTCGTCGATTCTGCGGAATACCCCCTCCTCCCTTAAATGTTTTTCACCATTACTCTGCAGCACCACGTCTCAAATGCTTCGACTCTCTTCTGTTCCGTGTTTCCCTGTCTTAAACCCTTATTAATTCGAGCACTCCGTTCTTGGTCTTAAACTATTACTGTTCGCTCATGGTTCTTCCAATTATTTTATACACTGATGAGCCAAAACACTATCACGATCTACTTAATAGCTTGTATGTCTGCATATGGAACAAAATACATCACTGATTTTGCGTGTCATGGATCCGACACGTTGTTGACTGTGGAGATATCTGGCATTAAATGTCTATGTACAGATCATGTAAGGCGCGTAAATAACGGGCACTTGATTTGCGTACGCGATGATGGCGCGCAACAGTGATGCAGATGAGTTCCATAGAATCTGCCTCAGTCACCGAGACATCAATGTAAGTTCACTATAATACTCCTCAAACCACTGCAACACTGTTCTGGCTCGGAGACACGGCAATTATATTGCTGAAAGATGACTTCGCCGTCGGGGAAGACACAAAGTATGAAGAGATGCAGGTGGTTCCCAACTGTTAGTGTGTCTCCGATTACTAACACAGATTCCTTGCAAGCGCAGGAGAATATCCCCCACAGCATTATATTGCTCCCATCAGCCTACGTCCGTTGCGCCTGCACGTTTCAAGCTACCTCGATGATCTGGTGTAGCAAAAACTGATTGACGGTCGAATCCTAATGGTTCTGTGCTCACTGCAATCGTCATTGTTGACAATTTCGTTGGGTTTCCAGGTGAATACGTAAGGGATGCCTGCTCTGGAGCTCTATGCTCAACAAAGGACGATGAACCGTGCGTTCCGAAACAATTGTGGGTGCATCAAGATCGTGCTCTTTCAGCAGAGATGCCACAGATCTCTATCTATCCTGCTTTAAGAGGAGACAAGCCTTCTAACCTCACGTTCTATGACGAGTCGTTGATGTCCAACTATTTAGTGCCTAGTGGTAGTTTCACTGTCCTACCTCTTTTCGTAGATGCTCACGACAGTAGCACGTGAGCATTCGACCATCTTCGCCGTTTTCGGGACACTCGTTCACAGGATCTGCGTAATATTAGTTTGCTCTTTGTCAAGGGTCAATGGATTTCCACATGTCTTCACTAGGGTGATTTCCTGTCCGTGTGTGGTCCTCTTAGGTACTTTTATTCCCACGCCATCAGACGCAATCCAGCGTCGCGGTGGGCAAGGGTCATAATGGTTTTTGGCTGTCCAGTGTCTTTCCCTATAACTTGCCCCTATTTTACCAATAATACTTTTCACTTTTGTCCAAGACTGCTCTCCTTCTTCGGAGTTAAGTGAGTGTGCTCTGCGTAGCATAACCCTAAAAGTTGCAAATTAGTGTATGATGGGATGGCGTAATGAGTTGTCTATCTACATCTACATTTATACTCCGCAAACCACCCAACAGTGTGTGGCGGAGGGCACTTTACGTGCCACTGTCATTACCTCCCTTTCCTGTTCCAGTCGCGTATGGTTCGCGGGAAGAACGACTGTCTGAAAGCCTCCGTGCGCGCTCTAATCTCTCTAATTTTACATTCGTGATCTCCTCGGGAGGTATAAGTAGGGGGAAGCAATATATTCGATACCTCATCCAGAAACGCACCCTCTCGAAACCTGGCGAGCAATCTACACCGCGATGCAGACCGCCTCTCTTGCAGAGTCTGCCACTTGAGTTTATTAAACATCTCCGTAACGCTATCACGGTTACCAAATAACCCTGTGACGAAACGCGCCGCTCTTCTTTGGATCTTCTCTATCTCCTCCGTCAAACCGATCTGGTACGGATCCCACACTGATGAGCAATACTCAAGTATAGATCGAACGAGTGTTTTGTAAGCCACCTCCTTTGTTGATGGACTACATTTTCTAAGCACTCTCCCAATGAATCTCAACCTGGTACCCGCCTTACCAACAATTAATTTTATATGATCATTCCACTTCAAATCGTTCCGCACGCATACTCCCAGATATTTTACAGAAGTAACTGCTAGCAGTGTTTGTTCCGCTATCATATAATCGTACAATGAAGGATCCTTCTTTCTATGTATTCGCAATACATTACATTTGTCTATGTTAAGGGTCAGTTGCCACTCCCTGCACCAAGTGCCTATCCGCTGCAGATCTTCCTGCATTTCGCTACAATTTTCTAATGCTGCAACTTCTCTGTATACTACAGCATCATCCGCGAAAAGCCGCATGGAACTTCCGACACTATCTACTAGGTCATTTATATATATTGTGAAAAGCAATGGTCCCATAACACTCCCCTGTGGCACGCCAGAGGTTACTTTAACGTCAGACGTCTCTCTGTTTGCTAAAATCTCTTCAGTCCAGCCACACAGCTGGTCTAATATTCCGTAGGCTCTTACTTTGTTTATCAGGCGACAGTGCGGAACTGTATCGAACGCCTTCCGGAAGTCAAGGAAAATAGAATCTACCTGGAAGCCTGTATCTAATATTTTCTGGGTCTCATGAACAAATAAAGCGAGTTGGGTCTCACACGATCGCTGTTTCCGGAATCCATGTTGATTCCTACATAGTAGATTCTTGGTTTCCAAAAACGACATGATACTCTAGCAAAAAACATGTTCTAAAATTCTACAACAGATCGACGTCAGAGATATAGGTCTATAGTTTTGCGCATCTGCTCGACGACCCTTCTTGAAGACTGGGACTACCTGTGCTCTTTTCCAATCATTTGGAACCCTCCGTTCCTCTAGAGACTTGCGGTACACGGCTGTTAGAAGGGGGGCAAGTTCTTTCGCGTACTCTGTGTAGAATCGAATTGGTATCCCGTCAGGTCCAGTGGACTTTCCTCTATTGAGTGATTCCAGTTGCTTTTCTATTCCTTGGACACTTATTTCGATGTCAGCCATTTTTTCGTTTGTTCGAGGATTTAGAGAAGGAACTGCAGTGCGGTCTTCCTCTGTAAAACAGCTTTGGAAAAAGGTGTTTAGTATTTCAGCTTTACGCGTGTCATCCTCTGTTTCAATGCCATCATCATCCCGGAGTGTCTGGATATGCTGTTTCGAGCCACTTACTGATTTAACGTAAGACCAGAACTTCCTAGGATTTTCTGTCAAGTCGGTACATAGAATTTTACTTTCGAATTCACTGAACGCTTCACGCCTAGCCCTCCTTACGCTAACTTTGACATCGTTTAGCTTCTGTTTGTCTGAGAGGTTTTGGCTGCGTTTAAACTTGGAGTGAAGCTGTCTTTGCTTTCGCAGTAGTTTCCTAACTTTGTTGTTGTACCACGGTGGGTTTTTCCCGTCCCTCACAGTTTTACTCGGCACGTACCTGTCTAAAACGCATTTTACGATTGCCTTGAACTTTTTCCATAAACACTCAACATTGTCAGTGTCGGAACAGAAATTTTCGTTTTGATCTGTTAGGTAGTCTGAAATCTGCCTTCTATTACTCTTGCTAAACAGATAAACCTTCCTCCCTTTTTTTATATTCCTATTAACTTCCATATTCAGGGATGCTGCAACGGCCTTATGATCACTGATTCCCTGTTCTGCACTTAAAGAGTCGAAAAGTTCGGGTCTGTTTGTTATCAGTAGGTCCAAGATGTTATCTCCACGAGTCGGTTCTCTGTTTAATTGCTCGAGGTAATTTTCGGATAGTGCACTCAGTATAACGTCACTCGATGCTCTGTCCCTACCACCCGTCCTAAACATCTGAGTGTCCCAGTCTATATCTGGTAAATTGTTATGTCTGTGTATGTGTGTTTCCTGTGTATGGTGAACATGGAGGTTGGTGATTCTAAGTTACATGAAATTTATAGTGTTGTTGCCCACATGATGTAATGCAAATTTTATATTTTTGTGGAAAATCTAAAAATATATAATATAAAAAATTTAAAAAATGTAAAACATAAAATTCGCAGTACAGCATGAGGGCAAAAAAAGCATATTGTCTCCTATAACTTTGGCGAAGAGCGAACGTCCACATCGTTTCTGAAGTCGAATTAGGGAAGAGCGTCAACTTGCAGTGTCGGCGGGTACCTCTGCTTGACGAACAACAGACGCAGCAGCACCCTCAGCGTCGGATGTAAACAGAGGTGGCCGGTCGCTAAAGGGCCGGCGCCGCGCCGCCCTGGCGTTTGTTTTTCGCTCTCGGGCGGCGCGCCGCGGCTGTGCCGCAGGCGGCGTGCGGTCGCCGCGGTGGCAGCGTTTAATTTTTTGCGGCGGCCCGCGAGGCGAGGCGAGCCGAGGCGGGCCATTAGGGCAGGCCGGCCGCAGGATCCATCAGCGGGCCGCGCCGCGCCGGGACCAGACGAGACCGGGGCAGCGGCCAGACAAAACACTCTGCAGGGCCCAGGGACCGCAGCGCTCGTGCGACCGCCCTCTCTTCAGCACTCAAAACAACACGTCGTTAGCGTTTCACTGTCTCTCGCGTCCCAACACCTGTCCACATTGATAGTACTGTGGCAGTTTTCTTCGAGATGCTACTGGACAAAGAACGTGATCCACCATGTCACAGTGACCGTCAGAGCATAAAATTGATGGCACGTATGTCTAAGGCTGTACAACTTGTATTTATGGTACATACGTTACAAAAGAAGAGAAGCACCCTGAATGTTAATGGGGTCGTATTGGCACCAAAGGGGGTGGTCTTAGAAGGAGCCTTTGCCATTTTATTCACGCACTTGTCGATGCTGCATAGCCGCATATCAAGACGTGCAAGAGTGGAAATAGGATTGCTAAAAAAGCATAAACACACATTGCTGCTTGGATTAAGTTCGAATTTCGTCGAGTGATTTTTAACTGTCACAAGTGTTTCCTACCTGCATATCAGAGCAAAAATTGTCATCGCACTACACTCATAAGAGTCAGACCACATTCGAATGGGCTGGAGCCCTGTGATGTCCTTAGTGGTCAGTTTACACGTCCGAGGGCTGTTAGTAGTGTCGAACGTTGTCAAGAACGTCGTCCTGTTGCTCATCCCTGCGAACTGTGGCTTTTAACTGCAAAAGTTTGAGAATCAATAACCCATGCAAACGGGTAGTCTCATTGACGCTCTTTTATATCCCTTTCTGAGGATCTGAGCGGTGTCTCTGAAATGATTTCAGCGCTAGTCTTCACGATTTTGAACACCGTTGCGGAGGCGTCAAATGATGGGGTGAAACGTGGGTAAGACGCAGTGCGACGACCTTCCGTTGTGTCACACGTTCGTGGAGGCATCGGGCAAAATTTTAGTAAAATTTGGAGCCAGTGTGACATCATTTAGCCACCTTACACCTGACATAAACTTCTGAACTCTGGCCTTTTTTTGCATTTGTCAATAACTAGCTGTTTGAAGAGTCGCCGAGCCCGAGGGAGACGTTGCAGAACATCATGCTTTTGCATCATTACGGAGGAAGATAGAAGGCATCTTTAAGCCACGTGTCAAACTTAAGCGTCGCAATAAGAGGCAGTTACGAAGCTTCGAAGAAGTTATCCTATATATGTGTTGCGCAGTGTTCCAATGGCTCTAAGTACTATGGGGCTTAATATCTGAGGTCATCAGTCTCCTAGACTTGGAACTACTTAAACCTAACTAAACTAGGGAAATCACACACATCCAAGACAGGATTCGAACCTGCGACCGTAGCAGCAGCGTGGTTCCGGACTGAAGCGCCTAGAACCGCTCGGCCACACTGGCCAGCTTGCGCAGTGTATTTTCACTGCAGACTGGTAGGAAATGTTGGGTACCTCAAAGAAATTACTCGATTATGGAATAATACCCTTGAAAGTTTCAATATTTGATCCTCTGACTACAAATGATAACATAGGTACGCTGAAACGATACTTTTTACTATCGACTTGTTCGACTACCGCCTGGTTTGTGTTGTAGATTACTTGTCTTCCTGGCTTCTTCACGCGCATTCGTCACAAGGCTTCGAACATTTTTTTCTACTGTATATTGTGTAGAGCTTTCTCTAGGTCTACAAAATGGTTCAAATGGCTCTGAGCACTATGGGACTTAACTTCTGGCGTTATTGGGTTATGGCAGCAGACGACCTACCCGAGTGTCTTTGCTACAAAACGAAATCACCTGCAACGCCTCTCCTGGGCTCATGGTCGTGCCGGTTGGACCCTAGACGACTCGAAAACCGTGACCTGGTCAGAAGAGTCCCGATTTCGGTTGGAAAGAGCTGATGGGAGGGCTCGAGTGTGGCGCCGAGCCCACGAAGCCATGGACCCAAATTCTCAACAAGGCACTGTGCAAGCTGGTGGGGGCTACCTAACGGTGGGGGCTAAGTTTACATCGCGTAGACTGGATCCTCTTGTCCAAACGAACCGATCATTGACTGTAAATAGTTGCGTTGGGCTACTTGGAGACCATTTGCAGCCACTCATGGACTTCAGTTTTCACGAATGACAACGTGCCATGACATCGGGCAACAGTCACTCGCGATTAGTTTCAAGAATATCGTGGACAATTGGAACGAATGATTTGGCCACCCAGATTGCCCGACATTAATCCCACTGAATATTTATGGGCTGTAATGTAGAGACCATTTCGTGCACAAAATCCAGCGCCGACAACACTTTCACAGTCACGTACGGCTATAGGGGCAGCATGGCTTGATATTTGTGAAGTAGACTTCCAGCGACTTGTTGAGGCTACGCCATGTTGCTGCACCACACCCGACAAAAGAAAGTCCGCTACGATATTAAGAGGTGTCATGTGACTTTTGCCACCTCAGTGTACTTGGAGGACCCAACGGCCTTGCTGCAGTGGTAACACCAGTTTTCTTCAGGTCACAAAAGCTAAGCGCTGTCGGGCTTGCTTAGTACTTGGATGGGTCACCGTCCGAGTCTGCCAAGTATTGTAGGCAAGCAGCGTGCACTCAGCCCTTGTGAGGCCAATTGAGGAGCTACTTAACTGAGAAGTAGCGGCACCTGTTACGAAACCTGATCAAGGGCCGGGAGAGCGGAGTACTAATCACATTCCCATCTGTATCTGCATTTGTGACGCCTAAGGGCTGAGTATGACACGGTGGTCGGTCGGTACCGTTGGGCTTTAAATGCCTTTTCGGACGGTGTTTGTTTGTTTTAGTGTACTTTGAGGTACTGAGCAACCTAGAAACATACGACTTGGTATAATTATAATTATTAGACTGCGAGTGACACGTCTTCAGGCACCAAAAGGAGTATCTACGCTTTTTCTGGTTACAAAATTGTTCAAATGGCTATGAGCACTATAGGACTTAACATCTGACGTCATCAGTCTCCTAGAACGTAGAACTACTTAAACCTAACTAACCTAAGGAAATCATACACATCCATGCCCGAGGCAGGATTCGAACCTGCGTCCGCAGCAGTCGCTCGGTTCCACACTGAAGCGCCTAAAACCGCTCGGCCACACATGCCGGCATTCTGGGTACACCCTTTATATTGACCACGTTGACTTTGATATTATGCTACATTGCAGACAAATACTTCCAGAATACACTTTCTACCATTTAAATTGCTTTAGTTATTCTTTCATAGTATGTGAGAACCATGATCGCTTATATCGAGACTTTCCCTTTTTTATAGTCACACTTAGCTCGGTTTATTAGCGTAGAAATAAGCTGTGTAGTTTCAGTGGTCACTGTCATGTTTGTTTATGTGGGACTTCTGGACTTCTCAGTTCTCATCCTGAGACTTTACTGTTCTAAGATACGAGAATGTTCAATGAATTAGGTATGAGGGAGATCCTGTTGTTGGTGTATACTGATCACTACAAATGCTACATCGAGTGTGTCTATTGAGTGCAGTAAAATAGCAAAGGATGTGGAACTGTGAGTAACTTTGTCTCGAGGATCAAAATGAGATTTACAGTCCTTATGAAAGCAACTTTATAAATATAGCGTTGCAGGAGGTTACTGTTGGACCTTTATTAAATGTTCTCTTACGGACTGCAGCGTAATTACTTCGAATATTCGTGTAACACATCGACTCGACTACTTGGCCGTGGGATGCTCACGTTCTATCACTACGTAAGGAGAGGTGAACCGATATTACGACTTTAGTAATGGAAGGAGAAACAAAGGGAAGTCAGGATTCCGTCACAGTATTCGTTGACCTAGAGGACTTTCGACAATGTAAGACCCTCTGAACTCTACTAAGAATGGACATGAAGGAGTGAGAAAGACGAATGATTTAAAACGTCTTCAAAAAGCAAATGATAACTATGCAAGTAGATAGCAAAAGACATAGTTGGAGCTTATTACCTTGTGTGGTGAAACGGCTACGAATATTTACTGGTTGTTATTTAATGGCTGGATTTTCTTGAGGAAGCTAACGTTCCTTCAGGTGAAAGATGAAGGTAGGGCTCCGGTTCATTGTACTCAGCACCACGCCCCGCTTAAGATGAACTCTGAATACAAAAGTAAAATGCTATGTTTATCAAGAGATTCCAATCAACGACGGTTTAATAGTATGGAAAGTATTGATAACTGATAGGAGAGGAAATCGTGGTGGATCGCATCGAAGCAGCGAAAAAAACGATAATCCTCCCAATCCCCACCCCCTCACCCAGCCCCCACCCTCCCCAAAAGGCTATTCCACAGTTTCTCGCACCCTTAAGGTGCCTGGACCACAAAAATTTATAACAAGACAGACTTTCTTTTAATGGTTGTGCAGGCTTCTTTACAGTAGAGACGTTGCGGTAATAGTTTTGTATGGGTTATTTGGCTGATTGTGTCAGTGGTGGCTGCTGTGAATTAACTCAACGTTCATCTCTCTAATTCAGCGTTTCCTCTCGTCGGACTTCGTGACACCCGGTCAGACACACGGTACTTCCGAAGCTAAAACATCAAATAATGATCAACGAAATTTTCCTGGTGTGACGTGAACTGGGTTTTGCAGAAAGCCAATTTCTTCCATAGCTCCTTTCATAAAACCATAACCGGAAAAACGTCAACGATTGCTTTCTTAATGTCTAGATCGAAGGGCAAACCCGCCACATCACAACAAAGAGCAATGGAAAAATCATTTTCAATTCTGAAGTGATCGGAAGGGCTTCAGACCTCCATGCTGGAAACCATATTCAACGGTATGACTTTTCTCAGTATTAGAAGTGATATTTTGAGACAACTACCCTTCAGAAGTGTCAAATCATTCCCCAATCAACACTTCCAATTTTTAATAAGCAGATTCAATTAAACATCGGTCAGAGTAATGTTTAAACCGATCAACTTATCTTTTATTGGACTTGCGAGTTCGGTACCAGTGATTCTAAAGATCAAGGCACCTTTTAATCTCCTTCTATCTATTACAATTGGGTTGATAGGCATTTAATGGTATATTTTTTGCCTGTGTGAACAGGGGTCTCTGGAAGCCAGCTGTTAGAATTGGTGACGTGAGGTCAGCTCACGCGAGAGAGAGGAACAGACAAAGGTATTGCAGTATAGTTTGGAAGTATTTTTGCCAAATCCGAGCACAATCTAGAATCCTCTGTACAAGTTCGAGGTAATGGAAAATTAAAAATTTCTAATGCTACTTTATGAAAACCGCTGACACCCAAGTATCCCTATTAGCTTTTCAAGAAATAAGTAATATACTTGAAGAGGGAATAATTAAACTTTCCATGTCACAATAAATCGTGGTGTCAATGAAAGATGGCACAATTCGCATGGGCCTCAATTCATTACAAATCAATACAACCAATCTATAAGAAACCGACAGTAGTGAAAAACCATAATCACATCTGCAGGAATTCCACTGTGCAAGGACCTATTTTGTGACATTATTATTGAGTTATTACATTTATTTGTCATGATTCTTTTTAGTAATGAATTGACCTTCAGTCACATCTGAAGGAGACACCTCATTACATGGTGGTTTCTATGATTTATTTTGTTGTTCTGTAAATTACAGTCATTAGTTTTTCATTTGAATACAAATTTTTGTTCTTGCATTACATATTACGACCGCTAAAATGAAATCGGTGTTCTCGTGTCTTATATTAGGCTTGAATGTATATCATTAATCAATGGCGACTTCATGTATGGTTGTTTGTGATCAGTAAGTGCTGAACATTATACCCTATATTAAGTATGATAGGATATTTTGTTTTGTTATTGACGAATAGAAAGAATGACTAAATCAGCAGAAACATCAATTGGATGAGTGGATGAGTGAGAGAGGAATAAGGTATGGTACCAACCTGCCAAACAAAATAAAAATAGAACCAAGAGAAACATAATCGTTAGTGTAACACCATTCTCACAATCTATTTTTTTTATTCTTGGTTGAATGTGAAGAGGGGCGTCAAGCTATTCCCGAATTGACACTTCTCATTTTTAATAAGTATATCGACTTGATCATCGATTAAAGTCATTTTTAGCCAGGTCAGATTACTTTTCATTCGAGTTTAATAATAGTTACTGCATTTTGAGACTGATAAAATTTCTTCTTTTCCGAATTTAATTATAGTAATTGCAAAGAACAAGCTATATCTAGATTTTCTTCTCTGTATTGTAACTGGGTTTCTGTATACCTAATAACAGGTTTTTCGCCTGTGTGCGTGGGGTTTTTGGTAAGGCTACATTCAGAGAGAACAAGGGAAGTGAGCTGAGACGCCGTGCTGTGTCGCTCTCTGGGGACCACGCGTGACACGTGAAGAACTCGTCAACCGGTAGGAGGAGCTCTGACCCAGCTGGGCGTGTCAGGCATGCTTCCAGTCCATATCACTTAGACTCAGGTATCGCTATGGCACTCATAGCAAACTTTTTCCTCGTGCTTTAGGGAACAGTGTACAGTGCAACAGCCCAGCAGAATGCTAAAAATGGTGGCCCTTGGAGACTCACTCAGCAAATAAAGGGCTGTATGAATGCGTGGTCTGGCGACGACATGAGTTAATAAAATCTTCTCGGTCTTCAAGCCGCGTCAGGTATTTCAAATCCCACGACCTTTCGACCGAGCTGTCCTACGTCACTGTCAAGTGGTAAGTGACTGATGGACTTTTTTCTTTTTTCATGAATGGTAGTAACTCCAGCGTTATTATTCATTTTATCTCACCTCTATGTTGCTCCCTGTATATAGCACAGTATTTACATAACACCATATAAGTAACATTCACACAAGCTGGTTACTGCATCTGTCCACTTCATCTGTAATATTATATGCTCATAGTGTAAGGTTTATCTTTGTGCTTTAATTTTCGTTTTGTTATGTCTATTCTTTAAAAACAGTCATACTGTGAAATCAAAGCAATCTGAATATTGTAATATCTCTGAGAGAGAACGTCTCTGACACTGTTGTATTTGTAAATCTACAATCTTTGTGTCAACCTCACATGTGGCAAATACATTTTGGTGTGTGTGTGTGTGTGTGTGTGTGTGTGTGTGTGTGTGGTGCTTTGCACAATATGGTGATGTGCAAATTATATACAATCCTGCAACTTCGCAACAAAATCGCGCGGAATGTTCGATTTTAAGTACCATAACCACTTAACCTCACATATGTATTTACTCCGTATTTCATCTTTTGGAGGTTAGTTATGTTCACATAGGGCGCTTCAAAGACTGTTTTCTACAGTAGGGCACCATCGCACCAAGAATATGTCGCCACAGTGGAAGAATAAAAATCGAAAACGGACGATTATGCAAAGTGTATCTTGCAAATCATGTGAACAGCCGTCTGATGATGAACTTGTCAGTTCGAAACCGGTTACAGCGCTATTAACTTAAATTTAATAGCAGAATTAACAGTAGCTGGTTGCTGTCTTCTTCTTTGTTAAGAATGAACCTACATTAATTGTAGACAGCCACGTTCTCACTATGTCAGTTTTAGACAAAAGAGCAATCTTATCATTGATATGCTGTGACACTGCAGTCACGTATCACTACGCGAATTTATGGCTGTGTTTGAGGAAATCACTTGGCTGGATAGCTCTGGAAAAAGGTTTCAGTTTGTTGCCATGGAAAATGAGCGTGTGAAGTGGTCGCCTAGTGGTTCTCGTTTGACCACAGCAAAGGCTCTGATGAAAGGAGGCTGGCTCCGCGGGAAGTGTTTGCAGTAAGGTCCTGGCCGTCAATTTCGGCTACGAGTGCGGTATTCTCCTTTGAAAGGAGTTGCCGCAAAGTCCCCAGGGAAGAACTGTGCGTGACGAATTCGCCTTCCTGCACACGCACAAGAGGACGACACTGCGCCGCTAGCCCACCGTGGGAAAACTCATTTCCCCCAACATATAACATCTGATTATCAAATCACGTGAAACTTGTCCGACACCATGCTTTGGCGCAAAGGGTTCGAACATTGAGTGGGGCTTGGATAAGAATCAATACCAACCCTCTGCATATTAAATTACATTCAGTGAGTCAAGAATGGGAAATTTGTGAAGGATTCCGCAGTATTCTAGAAAAGAAAGCGAAATTCTCGCTCGTCACTGTGGCAACGGCTGGTTGATCTCCCCTCCAGGCTGAATTATTCAAGAAGTTGAGATTTAGGTGGAGAGCAGATTTTGCTTTGGGACTTACCATGGACAAGCCGTTTGGGCCTTACATGATGTCGGTGGCAGCTTTTCTCTGCCGCCATCTTTGCTGTTTACATTCGAGCTGTCTTGTGCACTGTGGTACACGTTCTCTGAGGTGTAGGCCTAAGTAAGTTTCGAATTTATGCAATTAGCCATATTCGTTAGCTGAGCAGTTGACAATTTGCAGAATTTTTTGCGCAATTTGGGTTGCTTGATTAATTGCCTTATTTGGCGAATGTTGCAACTCTGTTACTTTGCATTTAAGATGGGAAGTTGACGAACGGTTGAAGCACTTCCCTGGCTGTCTCACAGTAGCATTTGAGGTATCTTCCAATGAGTTAATGGTACATTCAGACGCAATTAAGCTTCTAGTGAGATACTGTTTTGTGTTAATGTTTAGAGAAGTGATGTCTGCACGACAGTAACTGCTGAACAGCCATTTTCATTGATTCATGTAGGATTTTGATCAACGTAGATATTTTGCAGTGCACTGTTGCTTTGCAGTTATACCCCCGACTCTCTTACACAACTCATCCTGACTAGGCGACCCTTATTAACAAATATAGTCAGTTATTTGGAAAGTCTAATATTGTCCCATTGCGACGATGTTTCCGTTGCAATACATTTGTCCAGGCTTCGAACATTGATATTAAATTTGCTTAATTCACGTATAACGACCGTTGCACTTGCTCGTACAGCATTTTCATGTTGAAGTCCTGAGTGTGCAGATTTCATTCACAGCTGTCGAGTGGAACGATGATCAGCTACCACGACAACAAGGGGTGTATTTCAGTGCTTTCACCCTCAAGTTTAAACCCACTCCTGAATCTTCTTTTTATTGTCGTCTCTGCTTCTTCGATTTACAGACTGAACAGCAAGAGCGAATGCCTACATTATATAGTCTTTTACCCCCTCTAATTATAGCATATCTCTCTTGGTCTTCCATCTTACTGTTAAATACTGATTCTCGTATGTATGATGTATTATCAGTTTTTCCTTGTAGATTACACCTTTCTTCTTGGTAATTTTGAACATATTGCACCATTTACAATGTCGAATATCTTTTCTAGGCCGACGATTCCTATTAACAGTCCTTGATTTTTCTTAAGCACTGTTTCCATTTTCACGCTCGTCACAAATGGCTCCCTGGTGTCTTTATCTTCCCTGATATCAAACTAATCGTCATCTGACAGATCCTCAATTTCCTTTCCCGTCTTTCTGTGTTTTATTCTTATCGGCAATGTGGGATCTACAGGATGTTCTGAAACTCCCGCTACAAGCTTCTGGGACTTCTAGAGGGGAGTGAGTACATAATATTATGAAGAAAAACCCACGTCCGGAAACGCACCGTTTCCGTTCTACGACTGTTTCTGTTTATATGTGTAACGTGGCCACTCAACAAACGACATGATGAAAGATGGATAGGCCGAGGATGTCCAACCACGTTGCAGCCACTTTCGCCGGATTTAACTCCTGCGGACTACTTGTGGAGTCGTATACAAAGTTTAATTTACGGGACTCCTGTGTAGACAGAGGAAGATCTGCTGGCATGAGTTCTGGGCGCTGCACTAGTAACTGAGGAGGCATCAGGTGGAAAGGAGGATGTGTGCCAGAACATGCTCCATAGATACAATGGGAGTTGGCAATACTCTCTTAGGATTTAAAGGTTGGCTGCAGCGCACATACACAAGCTCTGGATTAATTAGTGGCGGTTTGGAAGCCAGTGTAGGAGCCCGCCTGCTGTGGTGTGCACGTGTGCTGGGCGAGGGGTCGCCGCCGAGCTGCCGTACTGCCGTGTCCGCCAGCAGCGACACAGGATTTGGTATTGAGCTGATATTTTTTGTAATTTGCAGCGCGCTTATTAATTTAAAGAAATGGTTTTGTGTATGTGCGTAGCAGCAGACGATAATAATGATAGGAGTTGAATTCTTACGGGAAACCATTGTTAGGCGAATAGATTAAGTATTGATTTTTGCATTGATTTCTTTTGTAATTGTCAGGGAATTATTTCACTATGTATTTAATTGAGAAGTATTTCAGTCTGTCTCAAGAGTTTGATTAATTTGTAATATTGCTTTAATGCCACTGGAGGCAGATTTACATACGAAGCGATTGTTCAAAGAGTTTCTAACGTTTTGTTAATTGAATGAGAAAGAATCGCTTTCAGAGTATAGTTTTTTTAAGGGGAATTACGTGTTTGGGTTATCATTTATCGAGTTTAGATTTGACCAACCCTTTCTCTTGAATTATATATAGTTGTAGTAAGCAGCAACAGCCGCAGCAACAGCAGGAGCCACCATACAGAACATTCATTGTACTCAGCATGAATAATAGGTTTTTTATGTTTTTGTTCAATAATTGAATGCAGCAGATCAAGAGTGGAAGCAGAAAGACCAAGTAAGTTATTTGTTGTGCACAGGACCAATTTTAAAAAAATAATAAAGTTTAAGCGATCTCTGTAATAGTAAAGTTAACAAGAGTACAAGCACGAAATTTTCAGTAGAAAACACGAGATAAGAAGAAAGAGCTAGCGACCTTCAACAATGTCTGTAGGAACTTTGGTGCTGGCCACATCGAGTCACTGTTGTATTGAATCAGTACTGTACGTACAGTGTTCTGGGTCCTATTTTTGTTTTGGAATAATGTAAACAAGTAATGTCTAAGTGTTAATACAGATAAATGTGCTTAAGTGATAAATGGTTGTATTGAATCAGTACTGTACGTACAGTATGCTGGGTCCTATTTTTGTTTTGGAATAATGTAAACAAGTACTGTTTAAGTGTTATTACAGACAAATGTGCGTAAGTGATAAATGGATGTTTCGATTTGTTTCCGTTTCGAATTTTTAGCCAATAATTGTACTGCGCCACACCTAATTCAATTCCTCAAGCAGAAGTGGATGAGTTAAACATCTGAATCGAAACCGTCGTTCAAAGGAAACGGTACGTTTTCCAACATGGGTTCCTCCTCAACATGTAATGTACTCGCTCCCCTCTAGAGGTCTTAGAAGTTTGTAACACCCTGTATAGTTCCTAAATACGTCCCTCTCTACAACTGACTGCGCCTCTTTGACGGACCGGGGGTACTGCTTTCCCCTCTCACGCCAGAACCGGCCTGATCTTTCTCCCAATGGGAAGAGTCTGGCGTCAGTGTTGGGCGTACGGTAGTGTTTTCTCTGTGATTAGCCCGTGGCTACCGTTGAAACCCGTCCACCTGCAGCTTAGCACGCCCTGGGGCCCTTTGCGGGCAGCTGGGCCTCCACCTGCCTCGGGCGCAGCGCTCCTCGTATGATTTACAGTCCGAACGGGGCAGCAAGTCGTAATAAAGGCCGGCGAGTCGCTGCCCGGACCGACCCGCGCGCCCCATAATAACTCGCTTAGCGGCGCCTTCGCGGCCAGATTAATTATTCATATAAAGCAATTACGGTCTGTCATCCCCGGCCAGTGGCCTTTGTTATCGCGATAATTCGAGGAAAGGCGCACTCCGAGCAGAGGCGCGTCCGGACGCGGACTCTGCCGCCGTGTCAATTAGAACCGCCGAGGGCGGATTACAGTCGCGCGACACGCAAAGAAAATTACGGCCGACGCTTCACACCTTGTGCGTCTAATTAAGGGCCGGAGTGACATCCGAAATTACGTTCGAAAGGCGCTACGGTGGAAACGCTGCGCGGCCTTGTTTTGCTCTGTCTCTCTCAGTTTTACGACGCAATTACCAGATTTTCCACAAGTGTTACACAGAGAAATTCCCCGGTAAATAAGAAGTTTATAGCTTCCGCTGCGAGTTGTGCCTAGGTAATTGATTTACTGGCTACTATTTTAGTACAAAGCTTCACAGTTTTCTTTTTTACGAAAAGCTTCACTGATAACGTGGTCTTGATTCATTACAAAGTCGCTAAGATATAGAACATCTGTAGTCTGAATCGTGTCGTTTAGCTAATTACCAGTTCCTTTACTTTAATTTGCCTTTTTGCATGTAAAAAAGGATAAACTAGACTTCTTTAATCACGTAGCGGATTTCGACATTATACGTAGTCTAGGCTACCTTTGAATCACGCCTTCACCTGTGTCACACATGATACCGTTGTCTGAGCGGTAAGAGAATCCATCCCGATGTTGCTATGAAAATTTAGAACTCTTACGAAAACTTCTCTTCATTGCCCACAGGTCGAACATGGCTCGATGGGCGCGTCTCGTTTCATTCCTTACAAGTGTAAGTTACCGCTGAGTTCCAAAGGTACGTGCATGTGTCGGGTAAAAACACGCTTTGGGAATATATCTGTCGGACTGGCCGACAAAGCGACAGTAATGTCTTTCGAAGTTCTCTGCGCCTGAAATCACACACAGCTCGACCAGTTTTTTCTTTAACACTCATTAAGAAATTTTCTTACTTGAGCGAACGTAGATCCAGACGGAACCTTATATTCTGTCGTTGGTGAGTTCGCTCGATGCTCTTCTTCGTAGAGAATACATTGCTGTTATAATTTTATACATTAACTTCATTCTAAATCTCATGTTTCTTTCGCACATGATAAATTAATTCAAGCTACAGACAAGTTGCTAAACGGTTTGAGCACTGTACCCATGTGGTCGAGGATATCCACAAACAAATCTCGTAATACGTTCCTATACAGGGTGTTACAAAAAGGTTCGGCCAAACTTTCAGGAAACATTCCTCTCACACAAATAAAGAAAAGATATTATGTGGACATGTGTCCGGAAACGCATAATTTCCATGTTAGAGCTCATTTTAGTTTCGTCAGTATGTACTGTACTTCCTCGATTCACCGCCAGTTGGCCCAATTGAAGGAAGGCAATGTTGACTTCGGTGCTTGTGTTGACATGCGACTCATTGCTCTACAGTACTAGCATCAAGCACATCAGTAAGTAGCATCAACAGGTTAGTGTTCATCACGAACGTGGTTTTGCAGTCAGTGCAATGTTTACAAATGCGGAGTTGGCAGATGCCCATTTGATGTGTGGATTAGCAGGGGGCAACAGCCGTGGCGCGGTACGATTTTATCGAGACAGATTTCCAGAACGAAGGTGTCCCGACAGGAAGACGTTCGAAGCAATTGATCGGCGTCTTAGGGAGCACGGAACATTCCAGCCTATGACTCGCGACTGGGGAAGACCTAGAACGACGAGGACACCTGCAATGGACGAGGCAATTCTTCGTGCAGTTGACGATAACCCTAATGTCAGCGTCAGAGAAGTTGCTGCTGCACAAGGTAACGTTGACCACGTCACTGTATGGAGAGTGCTACGGGAGAACCAGTTGTTTCCGTACCACGTACAGCGTGTGCAGGCACTATCAGCAGCTGATTGGCCTCCACGGGTACACTTCTGCGAATTGTTCATCCAACAATGTGTCAATCCTCATTTCAGTGCAAATGTTCTCTTTACGGATGAGGCTTCATTCCAACGTGATCAAATTGTAAATTTTCACAATCAACGTGTGTGGGCTGACGAGAATCCACACGCAATTGTGCAATCACGTCATCAACACAGATTTTCTGTGAACGTTTGGGCAGGCATTGTTGGTGATGTCTTGATTGGGCCCCATGTTCTTCCACCTAAGCTCAATGGAGCACGTTATCATGATTTCATACGGGATACTCTACCTGTGCTGCTAGAACATGTGCCTTTACAAGTACGACACAACATGTGGTTCATGCGCGATGGAGCTCCTGCACATTTCAGTCGAAGTGTTCGTACGCTTCTCAACAACAGATTCGGTGACCGATGGATTAGTAAAGGCGGACCAATTCCATGACCTCCACGTTCTCCTGACCTCAACCCTCTTGACTCTCATTTATGGGGGCATTTGAAAGCTCTTGTCTACGCAACTCCGGTACCAAATGTAGAGACTCTTCGTGCTCGTATTGTGGACGGCTGTGATACAATACGCCATTCTCCAGGGCTGCATCAGCGCGTCAGGGATTCCATGCGATGGAGGGTGGATGCATGTATCCTCGGTAACGGAGGACATTTTGAACATTTCCTGTAACAAAGTGTTTGAAGTCACGCTGTTACGTTCTGTTGCTGTGTGTTTCCATTCCATGATTAATATGATTTGAAGAGAAGTAATAAAATGAGCTCTAACATGGAAAGTAAGCGTTTCCGGACACATGTCCACATAACATATTTTCTTTCTTTGTGTGTGAGGAATGTTTCCTGAAAGTTTGGCCGTACCTTTTTGTAGCACCCTGTATAATACTTACGTGGCCTCTCTCAGCTGGAAACAAGTCACAACTGTCTTTCAGGATCTTTTTGTCGAACGTTATCTTACAGTGTTGTGAAAATATTAGTGGATAATTATTTTTCCTATTGTAACTACGGCCATGTCTGTAAATAGCACCTATAATTATTTTCTTGCCCTTTTATGTTTCTTCATTAACGTACGCTTCTTACTCTCCGTTGCTAGTGGGTTTTCGTATTCATATTTGGTTATTGTGCACGTCCTCCCCCCACCCCACTCCTACCCCCGCAGCATATGCCCTCCCTCCCCCCCCCCCCAAAAAAAATTACTGCAATTGGAAAGACGACGTCGATTTTGATTCTATGAGCCGGCCGGAGTGGCCGAGCGGTTCTAGGGGCTTCAGTCTGGAATCGTGCGACCGCTACGGTCGCAGGTTCGAATCTTGCCTCGCGCATGGATGTGTGTGGTTAGGTTTAAATAGTTCTAAGTTCTAGGCGACTGATGACCTCAGAAGTTAAGTCCCATAGTGTTCAGAGCCATTTTTTTTTTTTTTTTTTTTCTAACGTTCCACGTCGGCCGTCTTTGCAGAGGTCGGCGGTGAGTTGGGGCAGCAGTTTAAGAGTCGCGAACCTTCAGACGCGAATGTGTCCGGCGCCTGTCGGTCGCTACCGCAGACAATACAACGGATTCCACACGACTTCAGACCCACCCCAACGGCGCCGCTAGCCGTTAACTTGTTGAGCACTTAGGCATGGCGTTTTCCCGTGGAAAGTGTAACCGACTTGGCCTGATTGGTAGGTATACATTTCGTCGATGAAGTAGGGAGGTATTCCAGAAGCTTCGACTCAAAAACCAAAATCCAAGCCGGAGGCTGCTCAGACCGCGGAAGAAAGTGACTTCCAGCCACGTTTAAAGGGGGGGGAAACTGAGACTCGCTGCAGGAAACGCAATAGAGAAATGAGGCCAGGCTGCTTCTTCTATCTTAGAGCTTGTTCATATTGGACACACTCTGTGAAGTTGACGAACGGACTTGTTCTTTTGTTATCTTTTGTAGGACACCGTAATTGCTGCTGTACTTAAATGTTGCCTGAACGTCGCTCCGTGGATGGGGCACCGCGCCTAGTTTACCAAATAGTGATAGAGAGCACGTCATCTGTTATACAATGAAGTTGTATGGCAGCATTCGTATAACAATATTCCAATTCTCAAGTCAAGCTCCAGCAGTGCTGTTGGCGCCGTCTTGTTTGAGAAGCACCACTATGTATCGTCGCATTTCAACGATTACGGTGATATAACATACGCTCTGGCATTGTAGGGACGTAACGACAAAATGCTGACATTACAAGTACTATTCTTTCTGCACTGAGATCACAGTACTTATTGGGATAGTGATTTCTTCTGGTATTTCGTACAAAGGTGATTTCAATCGTTCCATCTGTGTTAGCAGATCGCTTGCGTTAAGCCAGTAAAGAGCCAATATCAAGACGGGGAAAATCTGCAAACTACAATATTTCTTAGAATATTAGTTTTGTTAGTGAATTCACTATATACGGGCTCACTTAAAGACATGTGAGGAAGGTAATTGCGTTTTTTCTTTCCTAGGTAGTAATTTATCCTGATCATTTAATTAACGTATGTTTAATTTATTTAACTTAGTATAACTTTAGAGTCAGTTTGAAGGAGACAAGCAACATGTCTGCACATCCTGGATAACAAATTATCTACAGGATACTTCTGGGAAACAGATAGGCAAACCATAGGCTATATACTAAGTTATTATAAAGAAGATTAAAAAGTTCTTGCTGAGGGTATATACACACATAAAATAAAGTTTTGCATCATCCCGGTTCCCAGCACTCCTGAAGACAGACGTTGACTGTGGATAATGTGTCACAGACACAGTCCCTTCGACTGTTCAGAGGTGTCACTAAACCCGCCCAAAGATGTAAACAACCACGCATGAGCAGCGCCTGCCGAGGCGATTGGTTCCAGTCATTCCACCAGGAAGGAGATACATGCTTCGTGTTGTCTGTAGTTCAACCAAGCCTGGACGGTCAATACGGCGGCTCGATCGCGTCCGCATTGTTACTTAGTGAGAGGAAGGGCTCTCAAGAAGGCAAGTTGCCAGGCGACTCGAAGTGAATCAAAGTGATGTTGTTCGGACATGGAGGAGATATATAGAGACAGGAACTGTCGATGTCTCCGATCATATTGCATTATAACATCCGTCGCGTTAAATAAATCACTTGTATGCACCTCAGGGCAGTCTCCGCCAGCGCTAGCAGGAAGAGAGAATGTAACATATGGCTGACGATGTCACGATAAGTTGTCAGAATCTCTTGAGAGGCAGTGAGTGAAAGTTTAACAATCCGTAAATTGAATCCGTGAACCCTGCACGTCAGCAGGGGACTGTTCAAGCTGCTGGAGACTCTGAAACGGTGTGGGGCGTGTGCAGTTGGAGTGATATGGGAACCCTGATACGTCTAGATACGACTGTGACAGGTAATTAGTACGTAAGCTTCCTGTCTGATCACCTGCATCCATTCATGTCTATTGTGTATTCCGACGGACTTGGGCAATACCAGTAGGACAATGCGACATGTTACACGTCCAGAATTGCTATAGAGTGGCAGCAGGAACTCTCTTCTGAGTTTAAACACTTCCGCTGGCCACCAAAACTCCCCAGACATGAACATTATTAAGTATATCTGGGACGCCTTGCAACGCACTCTTGTGGATTTATGGACAGCGCTGCCGGATTCATGATGTCAATTCCCTCCAGCACTACTTCAGACATAAGTCGAGTCCATGACACGTCGTGTTGCGGCACCTCTGCGTGCTCGCGGGGGCCGTACACGATATTAGGCAGGTGTACGAGTTCTTTTGGCTCATCACTTTGACTTTATTACACGCACTCGGCAACGTGAAAAAGGTGCCGCGTCATCCCCGCCTATGGCATCGGCTGTCGAAACTCCCTTTTCTATTGATCATGCACTGGCGAGTAAAATGCCCCTGCCGACCACAGCGGTAACACCTACCTCGAGAGAACCTCATCTTACTAGCGGAAACTATGCTTGAGGTGCGTTTGGCATAAGACTTCTCACAGACTCGCCTTCGATCGACTCGTTTAACTCCCTCCACAAAAGTTACTAAGCAATGTCACGAATAGGTAGTCAACCTCGTGATAAACAAGAACGATCCTCTGGTTTAATCCTTTGGAAAATGGTGGCAACAATCTCATGCCCTGTCAACTCTATATCAAAGGCCACGGCTACCGTGCGTACTTCATGAATATACACACAACTAAGTTCTCGTAATCAAATTGGACACGAAAAAAGTAATGATTAATGGAGGTCGCTCTTAACCGTGGCAGACTAGCGCTCCTGAGCCGAGGCTGGCTCGTCTTATGCTTTGCATTAAACCTTGGTTGCTATTCTGTGATTAGTCTCCCGCGGTTATCGCGATTATGCTGTTATCCTCTCTCTCCACGAGTCGCAGCAGCAGCGTGTATCGATATTCGCACTCGTGTACTATCTTTGGCCTCGCGCTTGTAGTTTCCGGCTGTGCCGTGTGCGGGCAGTTGGTTGGTCGGCGTGGAGCAGCGAGGAAGTCTCCGTGGCGCATGTCTGGCCGAGGCCGCTGGCGGCGTCCACGCGCAGTCGGAGTGTGAGGGGCTGTTCCCATTGCTACTAGGTCCGTGGCTCACCGATCCCAGACACCAAAGTTGAATCTTTACTTAATCTACCAGCCAGCACCAACTGTTAACATTGTGTCGTTTGAATTTCCTTGTGGGCTGTTGGCAGCAACAACGTGTGTTTTCAGGTTGGCGAAATTCTAGCCGCCCTCCTGTGGAGTTTAACTTAAGTTGATTAAAAATTGTTCAAATGACTCTGAGCACTGTGGGACTTAACATCTGAGGTCATCAGTCCCCTAGAACTTAGAACTACTTAAACCTAACTAACCTAAGGACATCACACACATCCATGCCCGAAGCAGGATTCGAACCTGCAATCATAGCGGTCGCGCGGTTGCAGACTGAAGTGCCTAGAACCGCTCGGCCACAGCGGCCGGCTAACTTGATTATTTTGAATCGAAGTGCACCAGCGGAATCTTCTGCCATGTGGCTGTTAACGTTCCGGTTATCTGCCCTGGCCGTTGACGTAAATTCAGGCAGTGTATTTTCCTCGTTTTGTTGTGGCTGCCCAGCATGGCGTGTAGTTTGACAGCTGAATGTGTAATTCGTTGTGGGCGCCGATACCTTCTCCGTTGTTCCATTGAACTCACTGTTGTGTGCTGGTCGGGTGGAGCGGAAGTTATTCTGTCGCTTGGTCCGTTGACTCTCTGCCGGTTGGGTTGCCATCGGATTGAGAATTTCTTGGGCCTATTGCCTGTCTCATCTAAGAGAGCGTTAGTCTTTGAACTCCAGGTCGACCCTTGGAAACTTCGGAGCGCCATTTGATGTAGTACCTTTTCTTATTTGTCCTTGCTGTTTGTTTATGCATGGCTTCTAGTCCATTTTAATTCAAAGTTGTTTTGACCTTATGGCGTGATATTGTTTGGGCCTTCAGCCAGATTTAAAGAAATTTTAGGATAAGGAGTCTTAAGTGATTGGCCTTCAGCCGGTTTTAAATTAAAGTTGTTTTGCCCATGAGGCGTGAGATTGAATGGCGCATTTAGCCGAGAATTAAGTTCTAAAATTAATGTTTGACTTGCTCTGTTTTTAATGTTTTCTTTAGTCTTGAATTGTTTGTCAAATGAATAAAGTAGTATGTTCGAGTGCAACTGACAGCCACTCATTTTGGCTCCTTTCACAAATTAAACTATCTGTCCTGTCCTGTGGGTATAGCCGGGGGTCTCAGCTGCCTTGCCACACGGGAGTGCAATTTTCTTAAACAGCTCATCCCTGCTGAAACCTCACCCTTGACACAAAGTAAATATCAACTGAAAAACGGTCTCTCGCGACATTTTAAATACGTCAGCTTGTTGTTCTGTGGTAACAGTAAATCATAAGAATTTAACCAAATCATGATGCGTACCGATAGAAAGGTATTCTATGCCACGGAACATCTTCAAGAAGGTATTAGGTAGTTTAGCGGAAGTGGACTACAGGTTCTTCATATCGCCATTTCTGAGTTCCTGAGAAACGGTTTCGTTTTCGAGTACCACCGGATTTTGCGTTTCACTGATCTCTCTCCTACTCTAAGGCACTCACTAACTTGCAAAAGTATCAGTCTGTTATGCAGTTGATCAGTATCAGGTTTGAACTGGGATTCTGTAATTACAAAACTCTACATAACCAGTGCGTAATTTGCACCTGCATGTGGTACAGCTGAGCGAGATGGGTCACTAAACCGAAGAACTTTTGAAGTCTGCTCTATCTCTGATTGGGAAGCGACAAACAACTCTATGACCACACTCACGTGACCAGTATTCTCCGCCATCACCTGGAGTGGTGCCTCCATAGCTGCGCAAAGACACGTCGATGGCTGTGCAACGTCGCCGTCCTCGGCCAATCCCGATCCCATAATGCTCCAGACGTTCTCAACTGGGAGGAGTTCAAGCGACCTCCCTGGGAAAGTCAGAGTTCGGCAAGCACGAAAACCAGCAACAGAAAGTTAATAAAATTCTTCTGGGTTTGTCGCCGCTTTGGCAACTATAAAATTCCGACGTTTCGGCTACTATTGCAAGACTCCTTCTTCAGGGTGTATTGCTAACTGTTAGCAATAAACAATGAGGAAGGCGTCTTCCAATAGTCGCCGAAACGTCGGAATTTTATAGTTGACAATGCGATCACAACCCCAGAAGAATGTTATTGATTGTGACAACGGCCGCGGAAGCCTACGTTTACAAGCAGCAGAAACTTCCGCCGTGTGGGCTTTATCTTGTTGAAATTTAAGGCCCTGATGGCTTGCCATAAAGGGCAATGAAACAGGGTGTAGAAGAACGTCGACGTACAGCTGTACTATCATGGTGCCGTGGATAACAACCGAAGGGGTCCCGATGTGAAATGATTTGGTACCACACAACATCACGCTTGGATGTCGGCCGTATGGCGGACGACATTTAGCTTGGTATGCCGTCGCTCTCCGGGCGTCTCCTGACATGTTGTCGCTGGTCATTGGGGTTCACTTCAAATCAAGACTCACAGCTGAACGCATTTCTCCACCAGTCAATGAGATTCAAGGGTCAATGTGCCCGACACCACTATAAGGGGGCTCGTCGGTGTTCAAAGGTGAATAGTTGTCGGCACAAGGGGCTCCGTGAGCGCAGCCCTCTTTCTGTGAGGCGCATATTAATTGCCCTTGTGGTTACTGGAGTGCAAGTTGCACGTCGGATCGATGATAACAATGAATTTAGGACTCTGAGTGCCTCTCTGACGATTGCTCTGTTCTCTCGTTCTGCCATCTCTCTGTCATCTCTATAGGTCGACCGCTTCCTTCTTCGCGCTGTGTTTGACCATGGCTCACCCTTTTCTGCCAACATCCTATCCGAATGTCGAGCAATTCGCCGACTACTCCCACCGACTTCTTTGGGCCCGACTGCACGTCCTCTCTCAAATGCTGACATCTGCGTATATTGTTCAGACGCCTGCCTGCGACGTATAGTTACAGTGAAACTGAGTTCACGGGACGAAATTCGCGAAGGCTTTGTGCGCTGTTATCGAGATGTCCCCCGTTTAGTATCCTCGTCACCTGCACTGTGAATTTCCACTGCAGTATTGACATTCGTCCATTGTCCGCGAAGGTTTACAATTTTGCTTTTTCCGGCGATACCTGTACTAATATGAATGTGTGACCAATTTGTGGAACTCTCTCATGGTGCGTCGTTCCTTTTGCCTTCGTGTGTAATATAGAGAAAAGAAGCAGCATGCTACCTTTGAAGAAATTCGTACAGCAGGAAGACAATAGAGAAACGACAATTAGCAGAATTTGCACTACACAAAGGAAGCGGCTACTCGGGTAGCAGAGTACTTGTGGTGTGCACATGGGGGTTTTTTAGGCTAGGCAGTAGTGCGAGGTGTCCTGATGAACACTCACCAGTCGACGTGCAGGCAGGGAAATCAGGACGCGCTCAGTGTAAAGACACTTCAGCTATCAAGATATTAGCAGTAAATTTTCAGTGTGTTCGGAATAAAGTTCCTGAATTTACTGCCCTCCAGGAAGCGTGTGGCGCGCAAATTATTCTCGCGACTGAGACCTGGAGGTGGGAAGTTCTGAAATATTCAGTAGGGGTTGGAACGGAAAGACAGATTAGACACAGTAGGAGGTGCTGTCTTCATTGCAGTTGACAAAAATATTGTGTCTACTGAGGTCGAAGTAGAGTGTGATTGTGAAGTTATCTGAACACATTTAACAGGGCTAGAGGAAATAAAGTTAATTGTGGGGTGTTAATACCAGCCACCAGGTTATACCTTGACAGTTCTAGAATCATTCAAAGGGAGTCTACATTCTGTATCGCAGAAGTACCCAGATCATGTTATATTAGTCGGAGGCGACTTCAACCTACCTAGTATAGACTGGGATGCCTATGGATTCATTACAGGTGGTACAGACAAGCCGTCGTGTGAATTACTTTTGAAAACATTATCCGAAAACTGTCTTGAGCAGCTAAATCGACAGCCAACGCGTGTTGGAAATATTTTAGATCTGGTAGCCACGAACAGACCAGACCTCATCGACGGTGTCAGTGTTGAGACAGGGATTAGTGATCATGATGTTGTCATTGCGACTATGGTTACGAAAGTTAAAAAGTCGGTCAAGAAGGCTAGGAGGGTATTCTTGCTAGAAAGAGCAGATAAGCAGTTGTTAGCATCCCAATTAGTAAATGAATCGACTTCATTTAATTCCGGTACGATGGACGTGGAAGAATTATGGGAAAATTTTAAACACATTGTAAATCACGCATTGGACAAGTATGTGCCGAAAAATTGGATCACGGACGGAAAAGAGCCACCGTGGTTTAACAGCGCAGTTCGGAGAATGCTCAGGAAGCAAAGGCAGTTGCACTCGCCGTACAAGAAAGATCGGCAGACTGAGGACAGGCAAAAGTTAGCAGAGATTCGTGCTGCTGTAAAAGGAGCGATGCACGAAGCATACAACCACTACCACCGTCATACCTTAGCAAAAGATCTTGCTGAAAACCTAAGGAAATTCTGGTCTTACGTAAAATCGGTAAGCGGGTCGAAGGCTACCATCCAATCACTCACTGATCAGTCTGGCCTGGCAACGGAAGACACCAAAACGAAAGCTGAAATTTTAAATTTAGCACTTGAGAAATCTTTCACGCAGGAGGATTGTACAAACATACCGCCGTTTGAGTCTCGTACAGATTCCCGTATGGAGGACATAGTGATAGACATCCCTGGGGTTGTGAACCAGCTGAATGGGTCGAAAATAAATAAATCGCCAGGTCCTGATGGCATTACAGTTTGTATTTACACAGAATACTCTACTGCATTGGCTCCTTACTTAGCTTGCATTTATCGCGAATCTCTTGCCCAACGTAAAGTTCCGAGCGACTGGAAAAAAGCGCAGGTGACGCCTGTATATAAGAGGGGTAGAAGGACGGATCCTCAAAATTACAGACCAATATCCTTAACATCGGTTTGTTGCAGGATTCTCAAACATATTCTCAGTTCGAATATAATGAATTTCCTTGAGACACAGAAGTTGCTGTCCATGCTTCAGCACGGCTTTAGAAAGCATCGCTCCTGCGAAACGCAACTCGCCCTTTTTTCACATGATATCTTGCGAACCATGGATGAAGGGTATCAGACGAATGCCATATTCCTTGACTTCCGGAAAGCGTTTGACTCGGTGCCCCATTGCAGACTCCTAACTAAGGTACGAGCATATGGGATTGGTTCCCAAGAATGTGAGTGGCTCGAAGACTTCTTAAGTAATAGAACACAGTACGTTGTCCTCGATGGTGAATGTTCATCGGAGGTGATGGTATCATCTGGTGTGCCCCAGGGAAGTGTGGTAGGTCCGCTGTTGTTTTCTATCTACATAAATGATATTTTGGATAGGGTGGATAGCAATGTGCAGCTGTTTGCTGATGATGCTGTGGTGTACGGGAAGGTGTCGTCGTTGAGTGACTGTAGGAGGATGCAAGATGACTTGGACAGGATTTGTGATTGGTGTAAAGAATGGCAGCTAACTCTAAATATAGAGAAATGTAAATTAATGCAGATGAATAGGAAAAAGAATCCTGTAATGTTTGAATACTCCATTGGTAGTGTAGCGCTTGACACAGTCACATCGATTAAATATTTGGGCGTAACATTGCAGAGCGATATGAAGTGGGACAAGCATGTAATGGCAGTTGTGGGGAAGGCGGATAGTCGTCTTCGGTTCATTGGTAGAATTTTGGGAAGATGTGGTTCATTTGTAAAGGAGGCCGCTTATAAAACACTAATACGACCTATTTTTGAGTACTGCTCGAGCGTTTGGGATCCTTATCAGGTCGGATTGATGGAGGGTATAGAAGCAATTCAGAGGCGGGGTGCTAGATTTGTTACTGGTAGGTTTGATTATCACGCGAGTGTTACGAAAATGCTTCAGAAACTCGGGTGGGAGTCTCTAGAGGAAAGGAGTCGTTTTCGTGAATCGCTACTGAGGAAATTGAGAGAACCAGCATTTGAGGCTGACTGCAGTACAATTTTACTGCCGCCAACTTACATTTCGCGGAAAGACCACAAAGATTAGATAAGAGAGATTAGGGCTCGTACAGAGACATATAGGCAGTCATATTTCCCTCGTTCTGTTTGGGAGTGGAACAGGGAGCGAAGATGCTAGTTGTGGTACGAGGTACCCTCCGCCACACAACGTATGGTGGGTTGCTGAGTATGTATGTAGATGTAGATATATAATGAGATGGATCTGACGGACCCCTCTTACTGTAACTCGAATCTTATTTTCATTCAGTGCTTCTCGTTGCCCGGCGCTGTTGACTCCGTGTAGAAGAACTGCAGTGCTGCCAACGTGACGTAAGCTCAGCGACAGACGGCGGTCATACGAGGCGTGATGGACGCGCGGCGGGAGCAGCCGGCTCGCCGCCTCGTGGGTGGCTGGCCTGGGCTGAGTTACGCCGGCAGCGCCGCGTCCATCAAACGGCGCCGTCGGCGCAGACAAGCTCACGGCGGCCGCCGCCGGTGGCCGCGTCACTCAGCTATGCCCGACGGGCCGTCAAGCCGGCAGCCGGCCGAGCAGCGCGTGCAGCTGCTGCTCTCGAGGACGTCGGGTACCAACTGACCGTGCTTACTGCAGACTAGACTTTAAAAATTTAAATACCGTTACTTTTCAGTTGCAGACTTTTTTGCAATATGAGTCGATGATTTTGAGATTCATATACACATACCAAAAATGTTTTCCATCACCCCAGTTCCCAGAACTTCAGAAGATAGGCGTTGACTGTGGATGTTGTATCACAGACACATTCCCTTTGACCGTTCAGAGGTAACTCAACCTGCCCAAAGATGTAAACAACCATGCACCAGCAGCACCTATTAGACGGAAGGGGTCCGACAGCCAATCAGTTCCAGTCACTCTACAGGAAGGAAGTAAACGGCTCGTGTTGTATGTTGTTGAACCATGTCTAGACGGACAGTAGCTCGGTCAGATCGCGTCAGCATTGTTACCTAGCGCCAAGAAGGGCTCTCAACAAGGGAAGTGTCCAGGAGTCTGGGAGTGAACCAAAGCGATGTAGCTCGGACATGGAGGAGATATAGAGATAGTCACTGTCGATGACATGCCTCTTTCAGGCCGCCCAAGGCCTACTACTGCAGTAGATGACCGCTACCTACGGATTATCGCTCGGAGGAACCCTGACAGCAACGCCACCATGTTCAATAATGCTTTTCGTGCAGCCACAGGACGTCGTGTTACGACTGAAACGGTGCGCATTAGGTTGCATGGAGCGCAACTTGACTCCCGACGTCCATGGCGATCTCCATCTTTGCAACCACGACACCATGCAGCGCGGTACAGATGGGCCCAGTAACATGCCTAATGGACCGCTCAGGATTGGCATCACGTCCTCTTCACCAATGACTGTTGCATATGCCTTCAACCAGACAGTCGTCGGAGGCATGTTTGGAGGCAACCCGGTCAGGCAGAACGCCTTAGACACATTGTCCAGCGAGTGCAGCAAGGTGGAAGTTCTCAGCTGTTTTGGGGTGGCATTATGTGGGGCCGATGTACGTTGCTGGTGGTCATGGAAGGCGACATAACGGTTGTACGATACGTGAATGCCATCCTCCGACCGATAGTGCAACCATATCGGCAGGATATTAGCGAGGCATTCGTTTTCACGGACTATAAATCGCGCCCCCATCGTGCACATGTTGTGAATGACTTCCTCAGGATAACGACATCGCTCGACTAGAGTGACCAGCATGTTCTCCAGACATGAACCCTATCGAAAATGCCTGGGATGCATTGAAAAGGGCTGTTTATGAACGACGTGACCCACCAACCACTCTGAGGGATCTACGCCGAATCGCTGTTGAGGAGTGGGATAATCTGGACCAACAGTGCCTGATGAATATGTGGATAGTATGCCACGACGAATACAGGCATGCATCAATGCAAGAGGACGTGTTACTGGGTATTAGAGCTACCGGTGTGTACAGCAGTCTGGACCACCATATCTGAAGGTCTCTCTGTGTGGTGGTGCAACATGAATTGTGTGGTTTTCATGAGCAATCAAAAGGGCGGAAATGATGTTTGTGTTCATCTCTATTCCAATTTTCTGTACAGCTTCCGGAACTCTTGGAACCGAAGTGATGCAAAACTTTTTTTGAAGTATGTATTTGCACAACAAACTTGGTGTGTCATGCAGAATACGCAAAGACGCATATGTGAAGGTGATCGAATGTGGTCAAACCTATCTGTGTGCAACTCAGACTCAGTGACCTCATATAGTGAAAATTTTACTTTGTACTCAATGTTACGAGGATGTGGTGAAAATTGATGTGGAAACTCTTAAAGCTTTTCATATAAAACTTTATTAACATTTCCCATCTTTATTCTCCAGGGCTATGCAGCATGACTGAGCTGCCCCTACCGATCGACTTTATGCAACCCGCAACACCTTCAAGAACTACACGTGAGATTTTTACATTCTTTTGCTCGGTAGGTGCATAGTGCTAGTGTTACAGAAAAAAATGAAAAAGACATTTTTGTAGGAACTGAATATAATTAAATTCTATACTGGAATAGGTTTTCACTGGAGGCATTGGTTTTCGATTTAGTCAAGAAAAACACGTTTTTAGATCACTTTTGCACATGTATGTTGAATAATTCGAAAACTACAGGCGCCTAGCGAAAACGTATCTCAGTATGTAATTTAACTCCATGAAATTTCCTACAAAAAGGTCTTGTACATTTTTCTGTAGGACCAATATTGGGCGAGAGAATGTAAATATCTTGTACAGCGTAATTAAAATGATGAAACAGATGAAAATCGATAATCGTGAAACTAAGGCGTCGGGTTGTTGCAGGTGTTGCAGCACTTGTATGTCGTCTCGCATTGTCACGCTGAAAGAGAGGGTGCTCCATATGAAGACGAACTCCTCTAACTTGTGCTTTCGGTTCTCTGGGGGTTTGCAGCATGCTGTTTCACAAGCAGCGACATAGTTACGTCACACACCGCCAGGTCACACGCCACAGTTCTGTGCCCCCTAGCGGCAGAAGGTTGCAACTTGCTTCGACGAAGCGCTGATGTCGGCCAAGTAATGTGGATGACATGTAATACATCAGCCGATAATGAGAACAGAATAAAATTTTCGAAGGCTCTATTTTTCAGCACTCCCTGAACAAAATATCAGAGTGTAACCGTTATTCTATAAGAATGCTAACTGGTGTACAGTAGTTGTGTCTGTCAATAATATTTTTGCTCAATAACATTATTTTTCAGCTTAGTCCAGCTTTAGCTACGGGATCGTTATGGTGCTTTGAAAGAAGCTATCTTGTTCCAGAAACTAGGTGACTGAATAAAGTTCAAGGGCGTGTGGAGAAATCTTCTGTTAATCCACTTTTTAGAACTCTGGGTTAAATCTCATATTTCTCCGCGGTGTCTAAAGCCTATGGCAGGTTTTGCAATCTGCCTGTCAAGCAGAGACATTCATTTACAACATCTAACACAAACTCTGGAAGTCACCATACGGTGCATGGCAGAGTGTACTTGTACCACCGTTAATCATTCCACTTCCAGTTCCACTCGCAAGTGGAGTGAGGGAAAAACGACCGTTTATGTGCTTCCATACGAGACCTGATTTTTCCTCGCACTTTTTCTGCGTGACGTATGTTGCTGACAATAGAATCATTCTGCAGTCTGTCGCACATTCCAGTTTTCTAAATTTTCTCGTTAGTGCTTCGGGAAAAGAACATGTTCTTCCCTTCTGGAACTGTCTTCTCTTCATTAAACGTGTAGGTGACAAATTACCAGCACGCCTCGGAATGGCTTCGATGTCCTCCTTGAAACTGATTTTGTGGGGATTACAAATAGACCAGCAGCCCTATAGACTGTGTTTTGTACGCGATCCTCTTTATAGATGAATTAAACATTCCTACAACCTCCCAGCAAACTGAGGTCAACCGTTCGCTTTCCCCGCAACCGACCCTACCTGCTCTTGGCATTTGATGTCGCATGTACGTAGCAGGTAAACAGAGTTCATTTGGCAGGTAACTAATGTACTCGTACGTATGTTTTGTGAGTACGCCTTTCGTAAGGTTAGCAGTTGGAGGGAGCGGATTGGCCCGCGCGAGCAATTTGCTGTTCTGCCGGGATTGGGTGACTGCGTACCTGTCTGAGCACGGTACACAGATGAACGTACTTCAGTTATTTAGTGTACGAATTTTAATAGTTTTTGCTTCAGTTCTCTTGGTAATCATTGGCGATTCTGATAGTTAGTGTAGGAATAATTACGTAAGATGATTTAAAGTTATTCTGGAGTTTCTCCTACGGAATACTTCGTCCGTGGGCGAGTCAGGCTCCAATAGTGCCGTACAAAAAAGATACTTTATTTTATCAGATAGATAGTACAGTTGAATTGATATTAATGTGTACTATAAATTTATTAAGTGTAATTGCGAGAAGTGAGAGGCTGAATTTCAGATTATTCACGGCTTTTCGGAACATGAAAGTCGGTGGCTTTTGTGCAATCACACTATGTGTGCTCGAATCTATTGGTTGTTAGTTTCACTAAATGTATATACATTCTGCGCATGAGAGTTACTCATAATGTAAGGAGCGATCAAAAATTTTTCTTTCGAAAGCCACACTAACCGCTTGCCTACATGATGTCGCTGCTCATCTACCCGCATCGGAGGCGCAACGGATTGCACGTGCGCTCTAGCAACGCACTCAGACGGCAAGTCTTTGCCCGCTCTTATGCACAGCGTTCAGAAACAATCTGGGAAGCTTCTAAGGGTGAAGCAGAGTAAGTTGTACTGAAAAATAATTGTTAAGAAAACGGTGGGATAGGTTGCATCGTTTCCGAGTTAGTTAACATTGTAGTTAGCCAATCCGGCAGATCCGCGATAAAATTCAACGCGCAGTCCGGAACCGCGCGACTGCTACGGTCGCAGGTTCGAATCCTGCCTCGGGCATGGATGTGTGTGATGTCCTTAGGTTAGTTAGGTTTAAGTAGTTCTAAGTTCTAGGGGACTGATGACCTCAGAAGTTAAGTCCCATAGTGCTCAGAGCCATTTGAACCATTTTTTGATAAAATTCAAGCGGCTCTCCAAAAACATTTACTGTTAGTTGTTCACAGAGTGTAGGTGACAGCGCACGAGACTGCTCAGCCTTTGGCTAGGGTTAGATCCTTATTACAGTCCCACGTCTAATTTTTGAACCACTCTCTTGTTCGGTTTTAGGAACCAATCGAAGAAGACGTCTCTGGTGGGCCACTTGAATTTTTGCGCGCAACGGCCTGATTGGCTAACTTCAGAGCTCAATAACTCGGAAACAGTGGAACGTGTCGAATTTTTTCCCTAACAATTATTTCTCACCATAACGTATCGTGCAACAGCCTTAAGGGCTTTTCAGTCTGTTTCTAACCATCGTTTATGTTACAAACTGCTTTTTAATTTTTCTTTGGTAAAGTGAACTTCGATGTTCTTAACCATGTGTGTTTGTGAATAAGTGGATAGCATTTTCTAGTTAATCAGTGGACTGAATAGCTGAATGGCCAAATCGCTCTTGAAGTTCTGGAACTGTATAACTTAGTCGATTTTCGTGGTTTGTAGGACCTCACCATATTCAGTTTGTTATTTCATTAATTCTACAACATGTACATATGCCTTCAGCGTTTCTGGATAATTTGTGCACGAGATTACATTTCTGTGAATTTTATGTAGAATATAATGGTTTTTTTTCGTTTGTATGTGTAGTGGCATTTGCAAGACCATGTTGTACAGAGTAGGTTGTACACTGATCAGTCAAAACATTATGACTATTGTCCATCGCGACCTTGGATGTCACCTGGTGGCGTCGAGGGTCCGTGACGCGGTAACGAAATTATGTAAACGGAGCAGACACGAACACACGGACGGGGAAGCATCCTAGCGAAGATATGGGCTGCAAATGGCGATATCCATTGACATAAGCGATTCTGACAAAGTGTAGATTATTATTATGATGAGCCTGTGAACGAAAACGGCGAAACTGATCGAATGTCCACGTGCTACTATCGTGAGCATCTGCAGAAAGAGGTTGGACAGTGAAACTACCACTAGGTGCTGAATAGTTGGACGTCTACAACTCTTCATAGGGCTTACAGTTTAAACATTTGTCTGCTTTGTAAAGTAGGGTAAATGGCGATTTGTGTCATCTCTGCCGAAAGAGAACAATACTGGTGCGCGCGTAAGTGTTTCGGAGCACGCCGTATATCGTATATTGTTGAACATGGAGCTCCGCGGCAGAGCATCCGTACATGTTCACGTGGTAACCCAACGAAGTCATCAATTACGACGGCAGCACTGGACCATCGGGATTCGACCGTCGATCAATGAAAACGTATAGGCTCATCGGCGCGAATCACGTTTTTGCTAGACTAGGTCGATGGCCGTCTCCACAAACGCCGTCGTCGAGGTGAACGATGGCTCGAAATGTGCAGCCTGCCACCGACGCAGGCTGGTGGCCTATGTTATAGGAGACATTCTTTTGCATTTGCATGGGACCTTTGGTAGTAATCGAAGACACGTTGACAGCTGCGAACCACCTGTAGCCCTTCATACTTGAAGTCTTCCCCGACGGCGGTGTCATTTTCAGCAGCATTACTGTCCGTGTCTAGGAGCCAGACTCGTACTACAGTGATTTTAGGAAACTTACAGTGAACTCACTTTGATGTCCCGGCGACCAAATTCGCCTGATGTAAATCCAGTGGAACCTATCTGGGCCACAGTCGCGCGCTATCACCGCGTACGCAGATCAGCGGCCCATTATTCATGTGAATTATGTGACCTGTGCGTGTACGTATAATGCCACATATCTCCATAAACCTACCAACATACTTTCGAGTCCCTGATACGCAGAATCAGCGATTTATTTCGTCTCAAAGGCGGACAGACAAGCTATTAAGCAGACGTCTTGGCTCATCAGTATATCTCATCTCTCTATTAAAGAATCTCTTAGCTGAGGAGCTATTGGGCTTTAGTGGTTGTATCGGTGGTGCTTATGTGATGTTTATTTCGATTTACTGCGGCGTGAAGGACTGTGCGAATGCAAGAGCGGTTTGCTAATTCACTTACCTTTTTGTTATTTCTGCTACCTCCCATCATTATTGAAAATTGACATGGAACCTTTACAAAAGCTCTAATTTCTTGAATGTTCTCGCTGTGGACATTCAAAAGCGACGAAGAGTTGAAAATTGCGGTGTATACGTGGCTGAAAAGTAATATGCATGCGTCAAAGGGACTACTTCAAAAAATGATATAACTTTAATTTCTCTCTATTACCTCGGCTGTACAATAATAAAAACTGTAATTAAAGTTTCTGTTTGGATCACTCTCGTGCAAAGCGTTGTCTTTAAAATCAATAGATTTTAGAAAACACTAGTGGATAGATGGCAATATGACCAATTGGCAACAATAAAAGAAACATATCAGCTTTCTGAACATTTCCATATACTTACCAATCGCCGGCCGCGGAGGCCGAGCAGTTCTGGGCGCTTCAGTCCGGAAATGCGCGACTGCTACGGTCGCAGGTTCGAATCCTGCCTCGGGCATGGATGTGTGTGATGTCCTTAGATTAGTTAGGTTTAAGTAGTTCTAAGTTCTAGGGGACTGATTACCTCAGATGTTAAGTCCCATAGTGCTCAGAGCCATTTGAACCATTTTGAACTTACAAATGCATAGCACTCTACGACTCAGCATGGAGGATTATGCAGACTTAATCCGCAGAAAAGAATTCTCACACATTACGGAAGGAACCGTCGGAGATAACCTTACTACCACGAAGCACTCTCGCACGAAAGAACTTCAGTGCACAAACGATCTAGCTGCCGTAAGCTTAGTGAGGTTGAATAGTTGGCTTTAATTCGTGCACGATGGAAGAATGTGACAGATGATTAAAAAGAGTTAAGCTGAAACAGATATATTGTTGGCTAAGGTAATTTATTTGGACCAATCTTTCTGATGCTGCGATAGGTTTTCTTTTTCATTATATGCTATTGTTCAAAATGGTGGACAATTATTAAAGTAATATCCAAGCCTTGATTTCGTTTTAAGGTAACTAAATACAATTTTATATCTAAGCTTTCAATATTTCACTATTGCCAGTTAAAAGGTACATAATACTCCGTTGGAAACTAGTGTAAGATCTGATAACTGTTGAGGGATATTTTATTTTTTAAGGAAGGAAAAAACAGAACCCTGCTTAACATTGACTCTCTGAACTCGAAAACAGAAGTGACCACATATTTCTAAAACAAATGAAGTAAAATGGTGTGTACTGTGTGTGTGAGATCAAATCCAGTAATTCCTGAAATGAGAATGAAATTATTACCTTAATACACAAAATGCTTAACAGCAACAGTAATATCACATGTGAATTGCCTGTAAATTAATATTCCTTTGACTTATGATTTAAGGCTAGGTTACAGACACGATCAACGGCTGTGCTCCTGAACTGTTAAACACATCACCCCACAGATTACTGCACAATTATCGTGACCTTAATGTTTGCAAAGACGATAAAAAAAGTCAAACTAACAGTGAATTTAAAACCGGATTTGTTACAGTTGTATACGTGAACTCCCCTATAAATACAAAAATAGGTAAGGCATAAAAACAAGGTTTTTACATGAGCTGTACACAAAAATTCGGTATTGTTCTTTACATTCTTTTTTAATGTGTTCGTAGGTTTTCCCGGCTTTTTTGTCTTTTTTTTCTTATTTAAATCATCAAAATCCCATGTAGTTGGAGGGCCCTGCACATAATGCTCCCTACATTCTCATCTCGGGAAAGATCCGGCGACCTTTCTAGCCAAGGTAGGATTTGGCAAGCACGAATGCAAGCAGTAGAAACTATTGCCGTGTGCCAGAGAGCATTATCTTGCTGAAATGTAAGCCCAGGATGACGTCTCCAGACACATCTTTGGCCTGGAAACTCACTGACTGGTGTAGAATTGTCCTCAGTGATGAGTCCCTCTTGGAACTGAGCTCCGATGATTAACAAAGAAGTTTGGAAACGACCCGGACAGCAGTGGAAGACCAACAACCAAGAGTCTGGAGCGAAATTTCCTTTCAAAATAGGACTGCTTTGGTTGTCATCCGCGGCGGCCTTACAGCACAGCGGTACGTCGACGATATCCTACACCCCGTTTTGTTGCTCTTCATGGCAAGCCATCCTCGACTCACATTTTCGGGATCACACGGCGAGAATTTCTACTGTTTGTATTTTCCTTGCCAGACCCTACCTTGGCAAGCAACTTCACGGATCTCTCCCCTTACGAGAAAGTTGGGAGCATTACGGGCAGGTCTCTCCAACCATCTAGGGATTTTGACGATCTAACGCGCGAATTGGACAGAACTGAGCATTACATCCCCCAGGAGGACATCCAACAGATCTCTCAGTCAAAGCCAGCTGAGACTCAATATAGATATAGAGTGAGTCAGTGAAGTGAAATGGAAATAAGACACGGATTTCTGGTCAGATGAGTATAGGGTACTATCAACAATAGCAGGAAATGGTCTAGAGGGACGGGAGCAGGATTATGAATGGAAAGTTAAGGCAGAGAGAGGATTGTTCTCATGAGAATCGTCAGTAAACCATCACCGACAACGGTAGTTCAGGTATACATGTCACCGTCTCAAACAGAAAATGAACAGACAGGGAAAGTACACGACGATATTGAACGGGTAATTCAGTACGTAATGGGAGACCAAATGCTTCAAATGGCTCTAAGCACTATGGGACTTAACATCTGAAGTCATCAGAATCCTAGTCTTACAACTACTTAAACCTGTCTAACCTAAGGACATCACACACATGCAAGCCGAGGCAGGATTCGAACCTGCAACCGTAGCAGCAGCGCGGTCCCGGACTAAAGTGCCTAGAACCGCTCAGTCACACCGGCCGGCGGAGTACAAAATCTAATAGGCATGAGGCATGGAACGCGGTTGTAGGGGAAGGAGTAGAAGAAATTGCTACCGGAGATTACTAGGAATGGAAGTGGAGAAATACTAGTTCAGTTTTGCAATAAACTTCAGCTAGTTGTAACGAGTACTCTGTTCGAGAATCACAAGAGGAGGATGTGTACTTTTAAAAGGCCGGGAGATGCGGAAAGATTTCAGTTAGATTACATCATGGTCAGGCAGAGATTTCACTTAGATTACATCATGGTCAGGCAGAGATTTCAGTTAGATTACATCATGGTCAGGCAGAGATTCAGATACAGGACTACAGGACAGCAATGCGTGCCCAGAGGAAGACGTAGGCCCAGATCACAAGTTAGTAATGATGAAGAGTGGGGTGAAGTGTAAGAGGGGAAAGTCAGTGCGCAAGAAGGAACGGATGAACTAAGAAATGAAGAGATACACCTGAAGTTCTCTGAGGCTATAGATACTGATATAAGGAATAGCTCAGCAGACAGTTCAGTTGAAGAAGTATGGACATCTCGAAAAAGGGAAATCACAGAAACAGGAAAGAAAACCATGGGTACAAAGATGGTAACTGCAAAGAACCCATAGGCAACAGAAGAAATACTTCAGGTGATCAATAAAAGAAGGAGGTGCAAAAAATTTCAGGGAAATTCAGGAATACAGAAATGCACGTCACTTAGGAATGACATAAATAGGAAGTTCAGGGAAACTAAGGCGGAAAGGTTGCACGATAAATGTGAACAAATCGAAAAAGAAAAAGTGATTGTCGGGAGGACTGACTCAGCGTATAGAAAAGTCAAAACAACGTTTAGTGAAATTAAAAGCCAGGGTGGTAGCAATAAGAATGCAATGGGAATTCCCTATTAAATACAGAGGAGAGAGCAGCCAGGTGGAAAGAGAACATTGAACGCCTTAATGATGGGGAAGACTTGTCTAATGACATGGTAGAGGAAGAAACAGGTGTCGATATAGAACAGATAAGAGATCTAGTATTATAATCGGAATTTAAAAGATCTTTGGAAGACTTAAGATCAAACAACGCAGAAAAGATAGATACAATCCCATGGGAATTTCTAAAGTCATTGGGAGAGATGGCAATAAAACGACAATTCACGTAGGTGTGTAGAATGTATAAGTCTGACGGTATACCTTCTGACTTTCGGAAAAATATCAGTCAAATAAACCTAAAGATTACAAGAGTCGACAGGTGCGAGAATTATACAATCAGCTTAATAGGTTGCTAACAAAAATAATATTCAAAGAAGTGGAAAAGAAAATGGAGGATGTGTTACAAGGCGATCAGTTCGGTTTTAGGGAAGGTAAAGGCACCAGAAAGGCACTTCTGACGTTGCAGCTGATAATGGAGGCAAGAATGAAGAGAAATAAAACACGTTCATAGGATTTATCAACGTGGAAAAAGAGTTCGATAATGTAAAATGGTGCAAGACATTTGAAATTCTGAGAGAAATAGGAGTTAGCTACAGGGAAAGACGGGTAGTATGCAATTTTTACAAGAGCCAAGAGGGAAGATTAAGAGAGGAAGACCAACAATGAAGTGCTCGGATTAAAGTCGGTGTACGACGAGTTTCACCTCTACTGTTCTATCTACACACTGAAGAAGCAAAGATGGAAATAAAAGAAAGGTTCAAGAGTGGAATTAAAATTCAAGGTGAAAGAATATCAAGTATAAGACTCGATGATGACACTGCTATCCACATGGAAAGTGAAGAAAAATTACATGATCTTTGAATGGAATGAATAGTCTAATGAGTACAGAATATATACTGAAAATAAATCGAAGAAAGACGAAAGTAATGAGAATAGGCGGAAATGGGAACAGCAAGAAACTTAACATCGTAATTTATGTTATCAGGAAGTAGATGATCTTTAGGACTTCTACTACCTAGGCAGAAAAATAACACGACGGACGGAGCACTAAGGACATAAAAAGCAGACTAGAACTGTCAAAAAATAGCGTTCTTGGTTAAGAGAAGTCTACTAGTATCAAACATAGGCCGCATTTGAGGAAGAATTTTCTGACAATGTACGTTTGGAGCACAGCTCTGTATGGTAGTGAAACATGGACTGTGGGAAAACCTGAACAGAAGAGAATCGAAGTATTTGAAATGTAGTCCTATAGAAGAAAGTTGAAAATTAGGTGGTCTGATAAGGTAAGAGATCAGCAGGTTCTCCGCAGAATCGGTGAGGAAAGGAATATATGGTTCAAATGGCTCTGAGCACTATGGGACTTAACATCTTAGGTCATCAGTCCCCTAGAACATAGAACTACTTAAACCTAACTAACCTAAGGACATCACACACATCCATGCCCGAGGCAGGATTCGAACCTGCGACCGTCGCAGTCCCGCGGTTCCGGACTGCAGTGCCTAGAACCGCACGGCCACCGCGGCCGGCGGAATATATGGAAAACAGTGACAAGAATAAGGGACATTACACGAATGCACCAACGAGGCATGGTTGCCTGCTTGCTTTACACGTTTGCATGAAACGTGGACTGTGGGACAACCGGAATAGAATAAAATCGAAGTATTTGAGATGTGGTGTTACATAAGTACTTCCATGGTACTAGAGGGAGCTGTAGAGGGCAGAAACTATGGAAGATGACAGAGATCGGAAAACATCAAAGTAAGCTGCATGCAAGTGCGTGGCTGCCGAATTTGGCACCATATCCCTCAGGTGGACGTCTAACAACCGTGTCAATCAATGCCAAATCAAATAATTTCTTGTGCAAGGGTCAGAGGTGGACGAACGCGTTACTGATTTGCTCAATCTGAGAAGCTTATTCTCTTGAACAAATCATCCAATTCTTTTGAAATCGTAGTCGTTTGTTTGTCTGGAGATGTACATTACATATACCGATTTCCGTCCCATTAGAATAATTTCTTCATGGTGCTTCTACTCTAATATGTCTGATTGACTCGTTATATTACGCAGTTTTAAATGGCCACACAATTCTATCTGTACAGCGGTGCACAAAACAAACCAGATGAATATTCTAATCTAAGCTACGCCCCGGCGGTAGATTATTGTCATTAAAAACATTATGTCGACTTTGGACCCCACTGCAACTAATATATTGATTTTCTAATGCTCACTCATTTCACTGAGTGCCATTTCTCCTTTCCGATATTGGATTTAGCAGCAGTTCATTTGACACCCATTGCAGAAATCCCCCCCTTAATTTTGAGTGATGAGGTAGTGTGGGCACATATTCGACATATGAGAGGTACAAACAGTCTAGAATTCTTCTCCATGTACGATTTTTCCGTCTTGAATTGAGCTATATTGATGTACATTTTTCCTGTAGATGAACGTTACAATAGTTTTGTAGTTATTGGTGTATAATCCTCCGCCTAAAACTGTCATTACTATGTCCAAGACAGTGGTCATTTCTGCTGACACTGCAGACGGTTGTAGCGGTTCGTCTATGACGACCCTCAGAACGCAATTATACTCCTCATACAAATAACAACAGTAGGAGAATGTGCTGAAGAGTATTTCCGGCCAGATGAAGCTACAAGCATGTATTTGTGCTAATATGTAAATGTATGTCATAGAAAGGGATATAACGACGCTACACAGTATCACGAAACTATGGAGGAAATACAGGGTTGGAGAACATTATGGAAACACCGTGAGAAATGCCTGCTTGAACATAGATGCAGATGCTAGCCAAGCCTGCAGTCTGGAAGAGACAGTCGCTATCAGAACCGTGTTCCGTGTACTTGTGAGTGCATTCTGTCGGAGCTAATTGAGCTTGAAAGCGGACAAATTGTTTGTTCTTGTATGGTGGATGCTTCCCTAACCAAGGTAGTCGCAGTGCTTAGTATTTCAAGAGCCCCGCATAGAGAATTTGCACTGAAGCAACAAACAAATTATTATAGGTATGTGTATTCAAATACAGATATATGTAAACAGGCAGAAGACGGCGTTGCGGGTCGGCAACGACTATACAAGACAACAAGGGTTTGGTGCAGTTGTTGGATCGGTTACTGCTGCTACAATGGCAGGTTATCATGGAGTTTGGTGTTATAGTCGGCACACGAGAGATGGGACACAGCATCTCCGAGGTAGCGATGAAGTGAGGATTTTCCCATACGACCATTCTCCCATACGACAAGTATAGACTTCCGTATTCAAATACGGAGATATGCAAACAGACAGAGTACGGCGCAGCTGTCCGGAACGCCTACGTAAGACGACAAGTGTCTGGCGCTCTTGTTAGATCGGTTACTGCTGCTACAAAAGTAGGTTATCAAGATTTAAGTGAGTTGGAACGTGTTGTTATAGTCGGCGCACGAGTTACGGGAAGCTGCATCTCCGAGGTATTGATGAAGTGGGGCTTTTCCCGAGGGACAATTTCACGAGTGTACCGCGAATATAAAAAATCCGGTACAACATCAAATCTCCGACATCGCTGCGGTCGGAAAAAGATCCTGCAAGAACAGGACCAGTGACGACTGAAGAGAATCGTACAACGTGACAGAACTGCAACACTTCCGCAAACTGCTGAAGTTTTCAGTTCTGGGCCATCACCAAGTGTCAGCGTGCGAACCATTGAACGAAACATCATCGACATGGGCTTTCGGAGCCGATGGCCCACTCGTGTGCCCTTAGTGACTGCACGACACGAAGCTTGATCGTCGTCTGGGCCTGTCAACACAGTCAATGGACTGTTGATGACTGGAAACACGCTGCCTGCTCGGACGAGTCTCGTTTCAAATTGTATGGAGCGGATGGACCTGTACGGGTATGGAGACCACTTCTTGAACCCATGGACCCTGCACGTCACCAGAGGACTGTTCAAGCTGGTTGACGCTCTATAATGGTGTGGAGTGTGTGCAGTTGGATTGATATGGGTTCCCTGATAGATCTTGATACGACTCTGACATGTGACACGCACGTAAGCGTCCTGTCTGATCACGTGCATCCATTCATGCCATTGTGAATTCCGACGGAGTTTGGTAATTCCAGCAGGAAAATGCGACATCCCACACGTCCACAACTGCTACAGAGTGGCTCCAGAAGCTGTCTTCTGGTTTTAATCACCTCCGCTCGCCACCAAATTCTCCGACACGAACATTATTGAGCACATCTGGGTTTGGTGATGATCTGGGCAGCCGTATCTTGGTATTCCACGGGCCAATGGTTACTTTGCATGGTCGTCTTTCTGCCAAGAATTATGGGACCGTTTTGGATAATGAGCTCCGTCCCGTGGTACGTTTCTTCCCCATTGGTGATTTTGTGCTCCAAGGCCACACAGCCCGTGACCATAGAGTTCCCATCTTCCAGAACTGGTTTTGTAAATTGGAGAATGAACTCTCGCATCTTTCCTGGCTATTCCAGTTACCAGAGCTCATTACTATTGAGTTCTTGTGGTCTACTTTTGAGAGAAGGGTGTGTGTTCGCCATCCCCACATCCATCATCGTTACCTCAACTTGCCACTGTCTTGTAGAAAGAATGGTATGAGATTGTCTTGAAAACCACACAGGACCTCTGTTTCTCTGCTCCAAGACGACTGGAAGCTGTTTCGAACGCCAACCGTCTTCCTACATCGTATTAGGCATGGCAATGTGTTTATGGTATTTCCATATTTTTGTCGGCCCCTGTAGAACACCTGGCCGTGTGTGCGAGAGCACCGACAGCAGGGCGGCTGTAGTCCAGCAGCCACAGAGTGTCGGGACGCCACTGATGTTGAACAAGAAACACGAAATAAAAGTGTGTACCATCAAGCTTCCGTTTATATACATGGTTGACCAATGTATATTATTTATATTTTGTCAGGCCGAGGTTCTACCGGTATATCTATTGATGTCGGATTTAATTTGAGTTGAAACATTCACTGATAATAAGGGAATATATGGCTCATTACGAGTAGAATCAGAGCCAATAATACACTCCTGGAAATTGAAATAAGAACACCGTGAATTCATTGTCCCAGGAAGGGGAAACTTTATTGACACATTCCTGGGGTCAGATACATCGCATGATCACACTGACAGAACCACAGGCACATAGACACAGGCAACAGAGCATGCACAATGTCGGCACTAGTACAGTGTATATCCACCTTTCGCAGCAATGCAGGCTGCTATTCTCCCATGGAGACGATCGTAGAGATGCTGGATGTAGTCCTGTGGAACGGCTTGCCATGCCATTTCCACCTGGCGCCTCAGTTGGACCAGCGTTCGTGCTGGACGTGCAGACCGCGTGAGACGACGCTTCATCCAGTCCCAAACATGCTCAATGGGGGACAGATCCGGAGATCTTGCTGGCCAGGGTAGTTGACTTACACCTTCTAGAGCACGTTGGGTGGCACGGGATACATGCGGACGTGCATTGTCCTGTTGGAACAGCAAGTTCCCTCGCCGGTCTAGGAATGGTAGAACGATGGGTTCGATGACGGTTTGGATGTACCGTGCACTATTCAGTGTCCCCTCGACGATCACCAGTGGTGTACGGCCAGTGTAGGAGATCGCTCCCCATACCATGATGCCGGGTGTTGGCCCTGTGTGCCTCGGTCGTATGCAGTCCTGATTGTGGCGCTCACCTGCACGGCGACAAACACGCATACGACCATCATTGGCACCAAGGCAGAAGCGACTCTCATCGCTGAAGACGACACGTCTCCATTCGTCCCTCCATTCACGCCTGTCGCGACACCACTGGAGGCGGGCTGCACGATGTTGGGGCGTGAGCGGAAGACGTCCTAACGGTGTGCGGGACCGTAGCCCAGCTTCATGGAGACGGTTGCGAATGGTCCTCGCCGATACCCCAGGAGCAACAGTGTCCCTGATTTGCTGGGAAGTGGCGGTGCGGTCCCCTACGGCACTGCGTAGGATCCTACGGTCTTGGCGTGCATCCGTGCGTCGCTGCGGTCCGGTCCCAGGTCGACGGGCACGTGCACCTTCCGCCGACCACTGGCGACAACATCGATGTACTGTGGAGACCTCACGCCCCACGTGTTGAGCAATTCGGCGGTACGTCCACCCGGCCTCCCGCATGCCCACTATACGCCCTCGCTCAAAGTCCGTCAACTGCGCATACGGTTCACGTCCACGGTGTCGCGGCATGCTACCAGTGTTAAAGACTGCGATGGAGCTCCGTATGCCACGGCAAACTGGCTGACACTGACGGCGGCGGTGCACAAATGCTGCGCAGCTAGCGCCATTCGACGGCCAACACCGCGGTTCCTGGTGTGTCCGCTGTGCCGTGCGTGTGATCATTGCTTGTACAGCCCTCTCGCAGTGTCCGGAGCAAGTATGGTGGGTCTGACACACCGGTGTCAATGTGTTCTTTTTTCCATTTCCAGGAGTGTATAAAAGAATTTGCGTTAGGTGGTCATCGTCAAAATTCGTAAGTTGAACGTTAGTTATGTACCAGGAAAACGAAGACTGATTTGCTGTGCAAGATTTCTTTCCCCTGTTTTTGAAGAATAATTACGAACAGAATGAGAGTATTTACTTTTGTATCCCGCCTGGAAGGCGGCACGTGGGTCTGCTCCTGAAATCTTAAGAATTGGACCAATGAAGGAAGCGAGTAGGAGCAGGTGAGGTAAAACACATCGGTACTGCAAGTAAGGTAAAAGAGGTTTTACTATAGTATAAACATATACAACCATATTACATAACTTCAGGTGATGAGCACGTAGTTGTGCAGCCAAAGTCCATATAAGAAAGTCTCAATAGCAAGCTAAGCTAAAGCGATGGTTCTCGGCCGTCAGCTCTTCATTAACTGGACGAAAGTGGAGCAGCGCTCGTAGAGCTGCAGTGTCGACTAGAGGGCGCTGTGGTCGGCGAAGATCTTCCGCTCTCGTAATGCCAACCTACGTTGTTACATCGGAATTATCGATACCACATTTACTCTTTGGGAAAGCTAAAAACTCTGAGAAATTAGGAACCTTACATTTCGTGTGCGGGGAAGAACTTTAACACAACGCAGCCAGATTACCTTATTTAGGGCGATCGATCATGTAGAGTATTGCACTTTTCTGGGGATTAGTATATTCGACCCCTACTGCGTGTGATCTCACCTGGACCTGAATTTAATATTCTATGAGAGTCGAGGATCGGGGGTGTGTGAACGTCGAGGTATAATAAGGGGATTTGTCATGACGTCACTAACTTGAAGCCGATGTTCGCAGTGTTAGTAGCGTCAAACTTTAGCTTCCGCCGGAAGTGCCTGATAAAAAGATGACAGCTTGCACCATTTAGAGGTGTACTAGCCGTCCTGACTATAGTCTGAAGTCTAATCTAATACATTTCATTCGTAACTGGACTTGTTCAAGCGACATTTTTTATATACATGGATTTTAGTTTCACTGTTTACTTTAACTATAGTAGTTTTATTTGTATAATTTGAGTTTAGACTTTCTATCAATACAACTCAAAGAGCGCTCTGGCGGAACGCTGTGAGGAGGAAACATTGCAAACTGTCCATACATAGCAAATAATGTTGACAGCATTTTCGGGAAGAGGATATACACGGAACCTCAGATTCGACATTTCGTATTGAGGAAAATGTTGGATTACAGCATCAGCCATTTCACATCACATATTTATCTTCTAGGTTTTCTGAAACACGTAACAAAATGAAAGTTACATTAACGAGGCCAAATGCCTCGTATTACTGAATGAAGTATGCCTTTAATCACCGAAAAACGTCTGAAAATGCCTTCTTGACACCATGTTATTCGCGAAAGCACCGTAATACACTATGCGGTAAAGGTACCCGGATACCTCTAAAAACATACGTTTTTCATATTAGGTGCGTTGTGCTGCCACCTACTACCGGGTATTCCATATCAGCGACCTCAGTAGTCAATAGACATAGTGAGAGAGCAAAATGGGGCGATGCGCGGAACTCACGGACTTCGAACGTGATCAGATGATTGATTGTCACTTATGTCATACGTCTGTATGCGACATTTACACACTCCTAAACTTCCCTAGGTCCACTGTTTCCGATAAGATAGTGAAATGGAAACGTGGAGGGACACGTAAAGCACAAAAAGCGTACAGGCCGACCTCGTCTGTTGACTGACGTATACCGCCAAGAGTTGAAGAGGGTCGTAATGTGTAATAGGGAGATATCTATTCACACAATCACACAGAAATTCCAAACTGCGTCAGGATCCACTGTAAGTACTATGACAGTAAGGCGGGGGTGAGAAAACTTGGATTTCATCGCCGAGTGGCTACTCATAAGCCACACATCACGCCGGTAAATGCCAAGCGACGCCTCGCTTGGTGTAAGGAGCCTAAACATTGGACGACTGAACAGTGGAAAACCGTTGTGTGGAGTAACGAATCACAGTACACAACGTGCCGATCCGATGGAACGGTGAGGGCATGGCTGATGCTCCGTGAACGTCATCTGCCAGCGTGTGCAGTGCCGACAGTAAAATTCGGAGGCGTTTGTTTTATGGTGTGGTCGTGTTTTTCATCCAGGGGGCTTGCACTCCTTGATGTTTTTGCGTGGCACTATCACAGCACAGGCCTACATTGATGTTTTAAGCACATTCTTGCTTCCCACTGTTGAAGAGCAATTCGGGGATGGCGATTGCAAATTTCAACACTATCGAGCACCTGTTCGTAATGCACGGCCTGTGGCGGAGTGGTTACACGACAATAATGGACTGGCCTGCACAGAGTCCTGACCTGAATCCTACAGAACACCTTAGGGGTGAAACTTCCTGGCAGATTAAAACTGTGTGCCCGACCGAGACTCGAACTCGGGACCTTTGCCTTCCGCGGGCAAGTGCTCTACCAACTGAGCTACCGAAGCACGACTCACGCCCGGTACTCACAGCTTTACTTCTGCCAGTATCTCGTCTCCTACCTTCCAAACTTTACAGAAGCTCTCCTGCGAACCTTGCCGAACTAGCACTCCTGAAAGAAAGGATATAGCGGAGACATGGCTTAGCCACAGCCTGGGGGATGTTTCCAGAATGAGATTTTCACTCTGCAGCGGAGTGTGCGCTGATATGAAACTTCCTGGCAGATTAAAACTGTGTGCCCGACCGAGACTCGAACTCGGGACCTTTGCCTTTCGCGGGCAAGTGCTCTACCAACTGAGCTACCGAAGCACGACTCACGCCCGGTACTCACAGCTGTACTTCTGCCAGTATCTCGTCTCCTACCTTCCAAACTTTACAGAAGCTCTCCTGCGAACCTTGCAGAACTAACACTCCTGAAAGAAAGGATATAGCAGAGACATGGCTTAGCCACAGCCTGGGGGATGTTTCCAGAATGAGATTTTCACTCTGCAGCGGAGTGTGCGCTGATATGAATCTTCCTGGCAGATTAAAACTGCGTGCCCGACCGAGACTCGAACTCGGGACCTTTGCCTTTCGCGGGCAAGTGCTCTACCAATCACAGTTTTAATCCGCCAGGAAGTTTCATATCAGCGCACACTCCGCTGCAGAGTGAAAATCTCATTCTGGAAACATCCCCCAGGCTGTGGCTAAGCCATGTCTCCGCTATATCCTTTATTTCAGGAGTGCTAGTTCTGCAAGGTTCGCAGGAGAGCTTCTGTAAAGTTTGGAAGGTAGGAGACGAGATACTGGCAGAAGTAAAGCTGTGAGTACCGGGCGTGAGTCGTGCTTCGGTAGCTCAGTTGGTAGAGCACTTGCCCGCGAAAGGCAAAGGTCCCGAGTTCGAGTCTCGGTCGGGCACACAGTTTTAATCTGCCAGGAAGTTTCATATCAGCGCACACTCCGCTGCAGAGTGAAAATCTCATTCTGGAAACATCCCCCAGGCTGTGGCTAAGCCATGTCTCCGCTATATCCTTTCTTTCAGGAGTGCTAGTTCTGCAAGGTTCGCAGGAGAGCTTCTGTAAAGTTTGGAAGGTAGGAGACGAGATACTGGCAGAAGTAAAGCTGTGAGTACCGGGCGTGAGTCGTGCTTCGGTAGCTCAGTTGGTAGAGCACTTGCCCGCGAAAGGCAAAGGTCCCGAGTTCGAGTCTCGGTCGGGCACACAGTTTTAATCTGCCAGGAAGTTTCATATCAGCGCACACTCCGCTGCAGAGTGAAAATCTCATTCTGGAAACATCCCCCAGGCTGTGGCTAAGCCATGTCTCCGCTATATCCTTTCTTTCAGGAGTGCTAGTTCTGCAAGGTTCGCAGGAGAGCTTCTGTAAAGTTTGGAAGGTAGGAGACGAGATACTGGCAGAAGTAAAGCTGTGAGTACCGGGCGTGAGTCGTGCTTCGGTAGCTCAGTTGGTAGAGCACTTGCCCGCGAAAGGCAAAGGTCCCGAGTTCGAGTCTCGGTCGGGCACACAGTTTTCATCTGCCAGGAAGTTTCATATCAGCGCACACTCCGCTGCAGAGTGAAAATCTCATTCCACCTTAGGGGTGTATGGAACGCCGACTTCCTGCCAGGCCTCATCGACCGACATCGATACCTCTCTTCAGCGACGGCCGGAGTGGCCGTGCGGTTCTAGGCGCTACAGTCTGGATCCGAGAGACCGCTACGGTCGCAGGTTCGAATCCTGCCTCGGACATGGATGTGTGTGATGTCCTTAGGTTAGTTAGGTTTAATTAGTTCTAAGTTCTAGGCGACTGGTGACCTCAGAAGTTAAGTCGCATTGTGCTCAGAGGCATTTGAACCACTTGAACCTCTCTTCAGTGCAGTACTCCGTGAAGAATGGGCTGCTATTCTCCAAGAAACCTTCCAGCATCTGATTGAACGTGTGTCTGTGAGAGTGGAAGATGTCATCAAGGCTAAGGTTGGGCCAACACCATATTTGATACCTGGTTGGTAGGTGCTCAGAGAGTGCAAAGGATAAGGTTACGATTCTGGATGGGGCCGTAAACAGTTACTGTGAGTTGCACAATCAAACGCACAACTTTATTTTTCTAAGAACCATTTATTTACACTTGCTTTAAAACATCACAATTAGACAATACGGCTGAAGGCCTAGTTAAAGAAAACTTGTAATGCTTTCTGGGCTGAAGGTCCAAAATCACACCAAAAACAAGAACGGCTGAAGGCCTGGCTTAGAAATCAAAAGCAATTAAAAATAGACGGTAATTTTTTTTAAAACACATGCAATTGAAAACAATTAGCGGCTGAAGGCCTACACTGCACGTCTGAAGGACAACTGTAATTAAATCACATTGATAAACAATTTTTTCTAACCAAGAAATTTCTTTTTAAACTTACAACAGAACAGCCGAAAGCCTGATTAAATAAATATTAACTTATTGCACGGCCACAAACAAATTTGAAAGAACGGCTGAAGGCCTGAACAAGAAGTCAGAAAAAGAATTTAAAATAAACCCCTTCCTTCTTATGAAAAATTTTCCTTTAAAGAATACACACGGCTGAAGGCCTTATTACATGAAAGGGGTTTAGGCAAATCCTCAGCTGAAGGCCACACATAACACATCGAACAACTAACGGCTTACGGCCTGGATTACAAACAATTTCAGATAGAACAAATTTTAAGGAAAAAATATTTAAAAAAAAAATAAAATCAGTCTTCAAAATTTTAGTTTAACACGGCTGAAGCTTTTATGTAAAATTTTAAACAAAAATGAATTAATACACGGCCGAAGGCCTCGCACAATACTTCTAACTAAATTGAAAATCACAATCTAAAACAAACAGAACAAGTGATGCTCAGAAGTGTTCCAAGGGTCGGCCTGAGAAGGTAGCTCAAACGTAAGGTGAGGTGAGACAGGCAGCCAAGAGTTGAAGTTACATAATCGGATGGCAACTGAAACTGGGGACAACCCAAGGACCGACCAACACTTTAACCAATTCCCTCCCGTCCGACCAACGGCACAACGATGGAAAATATTGGTCGAGGACGGGGATACGAACAGCACTACGTCTTCAGAAATTGGCGTCTAAAAACAGCCAAGGGAACAACAACCACTCTAAGCAAAATATGAACCAAACAACTTAAAAGGTTGTCGAACTACACTCCGTGCTGGACAGCACCAACACGACGAAGAAAGGCACACTGCCGGAAAACTACGCTAACGACCAGGGCAGGTAACTGGGGCATTAAGGGCCACAGGGCAGAAAATACCGATGGTGCACTTCACTGTCAAGTAACAGTCTATTTAATAAATAATCACAATATAGGAAGACCGCTGCAAGACTTCGACAACTCCAACAAATCATACGTTGCTGCTAGCCCAAACGGCCCAGGGAGCAACAACCCGCAAATGAACGAAGAGATGTCACAATAGTTGAGATTTCATAACGGGTTAACTGATCACTCAACTTCAGCGTCCAGGTTCGGTGGGCAACGAACTTCGTCGCTCTCGCAGCTAGCGCCTCACGAACCGACAGCGCGCGCACGCTGCCAGCCGTCCCGTCCTGGCCTGGCGTTGCGGAGACGTCCTCGCTGCTCCGTCCCAACCGACTGACTACATGCAGCATGCAAACAGCTTTCAAATAGCTGCTCAGTCAAAACCACACAAGCTACACACGGTTCCACCGAAACACTTCCACAAACAACCCGAACAATACTAAAACCAGTGACTGTGGAACAACAAGGACGAACCTCAAGTCGACACACACGGAGAACCCAGAAGCGGTGGGCTGCCAAATACACGTCGTCCGAAGAGACGACCGACCGAACGACCAACCGCGGTCGTCCCCACTGAAGTCACGTGTGTCGACAACGGTCGGGCGAGACGTGGGTGCACGGATCTCACTGCTGCTCCGTCCCAACAACTCCCGACACACGACGACCCGGAAATACTGGCGGTCACTGCAAAGACAGTACGAGAGTGCTCTGATCGATAAGCGCTGCTGCTGCTACTCACGGGCAGGCAAACCAGCAACCTAGTGACGCTAGTAAATCGGGTAAGAAACCGGACGGCAGTACCGCAAAAAGAAGATGTCAAGCAATAAACGGCAGAACACGACCCGCGCACGGCTCAATATTGAATTCCAGCATTACCGATGGAGGACAGGGCGACACGAACATTTTTGTGTTATTTTCACCCAGGTGTTCGGATTCTTTTGATCACATAGTGTATATACCATTTAGAACAAGTGTTGCGTGGGCATGACAGAAATTAGGAACTAGAAGCAATTCTAAACAGTAGTTTGTTGATGTTATCGAGCTACTAAAGTGGCGGCGCCGGCTTCAAAGCAATGAACAGCCCATATCTGTAGCGCCACATCCCCTTCATATACCTCCATGGCGAGCATACCAATTTCAAATATATCTTAAATCACCTCATGACAGGTAGAACGCTACACTGGCGACTTTACACACGTGCCGACAGGAAACCGCCAAGCCATGCAAGGGTCACAGTTGAGTCTCTGGCGCACTGAGAAAGATCGCAGAGCTCCATGAACTGTACCGGCTTGGTGCGTCTTCATTCCGAGTAGTTGAGAGCATAGCGAAAGCGAGGCGTCGGTTCTTGATGTGTTAAGGAAATCGATTGCGACTGTACTTTACTTGGATGTTCAAACTCAGTTAGACTTTTAATCGATGTAGTTGAAATTTCTGAAAGGATGCCTGACAGACACGTGAAACGCAATACAGCTTCACTGCTTCGCACCAAGACTGCAACAACCACCACCAGTCTTCTGACTGATTCGATGCAGCACGCCAACTCATCTCAGAATAGCTTGTATGCGATAGGTGTATCGTGTAATACCGACTTTTTAGGCTGATGTTTGATACTGGCAGAGTTCTATTGGCTGGGAATGTCGTCTTCACGAGTGCTAGTCTGCTTTTTATGTCCCCGTTGTTTGAGCTATGACGCGTTATTTTGCTTCCAAGGTAATATAATTCCTTAACTTCGTGATTGTCACAGTTAATTTGAATGTTACGTTTATCACTAATCTCATTTTTGCTACTCCTCATTCTTCATCTTAACTCATACTCAGTACTCACTTGGTGCTTCATTACATTTGACAGGTTGTGTAGTTCATTTTCACAGAAAAGAGCACTATCATCATGAATTTTAATCCCACTCCAGGAACAATCTTCCATTTTAGTCACTATAACTCACTGCAGAAATCTTCCATTTTAGTCACTATAACTCACTGCAGAGACGAGTATAGTCATGCATCCAGATGCGAGGAATACATGTGGGTCACCTTCAACACATCCGTATATACATTTTCAATAACTAGGACAATACTTCATTGTAAAATCAGTGGTATTTCCTAACCAGTCATTTGCAGTTCCCTCGTAAACGGTTTGCGGGCTCATCCACTGACAAACGCTTTTGCTTCTATGGCCGCATACTTACGCCTACTTCAATTTAAGCTGTTAATTATCATACTCCCAGTATGAAACATTAAAGGTGTCTGCATTACGCGGAGCACCAATGTGAGCAGTGGCGGCTCATTTCACCTCCCCACTATTAATAACATTCAGCTGGCGTCTCACCAGGGGTGCGGACTATTCCCTTGTGCTGTTATTGTTTCCTCGCCTAGTCTTCAAAAGCGGGCGCTGGAGTCCAGTCCCGGGAGGCCTCCGAACAGCGTGGCGCAAACAGTTGACGGTTAGTTTTCGCACGGTGTGGAGCTGTGGACAACAACAGAGCTTGGAGCAAAGGACACTGTGTGGACCGCCACGACGGTTTTTCCGGGTCGTTGTTCACTTTTCTTCGCTATGACTGGGCAGAAGGCGAAGTTTTGGTTAGGTAATATTGTGCACAGCTAGTTGTTCAGCTCTGTGCACGAGATACGCTCTCCTCAAGCTGTTTCAGCAGATCGTGTTTATGATCATAGAGTCGTCACGCACGCCTTATTACAATGAAGAACCAAAGAAACTGGTACTCCTGCCTAGTATCGTGTAGCGCCCAAACAAGCACGCAGAAGTGCCGCATCACGACGTGGCATGCACTCGACTAATGTCTGATGTCTGAAGTAGTGCTGGAGGGAATTGACCATACGAATCCTGTAGGGCTGTCACATTATGACGAGCTGGAGATCTCTTCTGCACAGCACGATGCAAGCATCCCAGATATTATCAATAATGTTTATGTCCGGGTAATTTGGTGGCCAGCGGAAGTGTTTAGAGTGTTCCTGGAGCCACTCTGTGGCAATTCTGGACGTGTGGAGTGTCGCATTCGTCTACTGGGATTGCCCAAGTCCGTCGGAATGCACAATGGATGTGAATGGAAGCAGGTGATTTGTCAGTTTGCTTACGTACGTGCCACCTGTCACAGTCGTATCTAGACGTAGCAAGGGTTCCATATCACTCCAACTGCATACACCTCACACCACTACAGAGCCTTAGCCAGCTTGAGCAGTCCCCTGCTAACATGCAGGATCTATGGATTCATGAGGTTGTCTCCATACCCGTACACGTCCGCTCGGTACAATTTGGAACGAGAATCGTCCGACCTGGCAACATGTTTCCAGTCATCAACAATCCATTGCCGGTGTTGACAGGCCCAGTCATCCAGGGTGCACGAGTGGGCCTTCGGCTCCGAAAGCCCATGTCGATGGTGTTTCGTTGAATGGTTCGCACTTGTTGATGGCCCAGCATTGAAATCTGCACCAATTTGCGGAAGGGTTGCACTTCTGTCACATGAACGATTCTCTTCATTCGTTGTTGATCTCTTTCTTGTAGAATCTTTTTCCAGCCGCAGCGATGTCGGATATTTGATGCAAGAAACCCGGCTGTTTCTGGTTTAATATTTGTTTTCACGATGTTTTAGGTGGTTCAAATGGCTCTGAGCACTATGGGACTTAACTGCTGTGGTCATCAGTCCACTAGAACTTAGAACTACTTAAACCTAGCTAACCTAAGGACATCACACACATCCATGCCCGAGGCAGGATTCGAACCTGCGACCGTAGCAGTCGCACAGTTCCGGACTGCGCGCCTAGAAGGACGCGTTAGGTTTGGAGAGTGAAGGGCCGAGTAGGGAAGAAGGTCTTCTAGATGATCAATTCCAAGTTAGAAAGGCCGAAACCCAAGCTTTTTGGAGATCTATCACAGATTCGTTGGCCAAATTGCCTAATCCGATTTTGTGTATGTTAAATGGTACCACTGAACTAGCTGTTGGCCAACTGCAGCAAGTTCGTGAAGTGTTATGGTGAATTGTGCTTTTTGAATTACATGCCAACGCCCTGCATATGTCGCATTTAGACATTCGTTCTCTTCTTCATCCTTTGTCTGTCAGTTTGTTAAGCGAGTTGCTGTCAGGTGGCCTCAGATCGTGGGGAGGTCTGAGTCAGCTTTCTTTTTTTTTCATCAGTCTACTGAGTGGTTTGATGCGGCCCGCCACGAATTCCTTTCCTGTGCTAACCTCTTCACTTGCAACCTACGTCCTCAATTATTTCCTTGACGTATTCCAATCTCTGTCTTCCTCTACAGTTTTTGCCGTCTACAGCTCCCTCTAGTACCATGGAAGTCATTCCCTCATGTCTTAGCAGTCCTATCATCCTGTCCCTGTCCTATCATGTCCTATCATCCTGTCCCTTTTCCTTATCAGTGTTTTCCACATATCCCTTTCCTCTCCGATTCTGCGTAGAACCTCCTCATTCCTTACCTTATCAGTCCACCTAATTTTCAACATTCGTCTATAGCACCACATCTCAAATGCCTCGATTCTCTTCTGTTCCGGTTTTCCCACAGTCCATGTTTCACTACCATACAATGCTGTACTCCAGACGTACATCCTCAGAAATTTCTTCCTCAAATTAAGGCCGGTATTTGATATTAGTAGACTTCTCTTGGCCAGAAATGCCGTTTTTGCCATAGCGAGTCTGCTTTTGATGTCCTCCTTGCTCCGTCCGTCATTGGTTATTTTACTGCCTAGGTAGCAGATTTCCTTAACTTCATTGACTTCGTGACCATCAGTCCTGATGTTAAGTTTCTCGCTGTTCTCATTTCTACTACTTCTCATTACCTTCGTCTTTCTCCGATTTACTCTCAAACCATACTGTATACTCATTAGACTGTTCATTCCGTTCAGCAGATCATTTAATTCTTCTTCACTTTCACTCAGGATAGCAATGTCATCAGCGAATCGTATCATTGATATCCTTTCACCTTGTATTTTTATTCCACTCCTGAACCTTTCATTTCTTTCCATCATTGCTTCCTCGATGTACAGATTGAAGAGTAGGGGCGAAAGGCTACAGCCTTGTCTTACGCCCTTCTTAATACAAGCACTTCGTTCTTGATCGTCCACCCTTATTATTCCCTCTTGGTTGTTGTACATATTGTATATGACCCGTCTCCCCTTATAGCTTATCCCTACTTTTTTCAGAATCTCGAACAACTTGCACCATTTTATATTGTCGAACGCTTTTTCCAGGTCGACAAATCCTATGAAAGTGTCTTGATTTTTCTTTAGCCTTGCTTCCATTATTAGCCGTAACGTCAGAATTGCCTCTCTCATCCCTTTACTTTTCCTAAAGCCAAACTGATCGTCACCTAGCGCATTCTCAATTTTCTTTTCCATTCTTCTGTATATTATTCTTGTAGGCAGCTTCGATGCATGAGCTGTTAAGCTGGCCGGCCGGAGTGGCCAAGCGGTTAAAGGCGCTACAGTCTGGAACCGCGCGACTGCTGCGGTCGCAGGTTCGAATCCTGCCTCGGGCATGGATGTGTGTGATGTCCTTAGGTTAGTTAGGTTTAAGTAGTTCTAAGTTCTAGGGGACTGATGACCTTAGAAGTTAAGTCCCATAGTGCTCAGAGCCATTTGAACCATTTTTTGTTAAGCTGATTGTGCGATAATTCTCGCACTTGTCAGCTATTGACGTCTTCGGAATTGTGTGGATGATGCTTTTCCGAAAGTCAGATGGTATATCGCCAGACTCATATATTCTACACACCAACGTGAATAGTCGTTTTGTTGCCACTTCCCCCAATGATTTTAGAAATTCTGGTGGAATGTTATCTAGCCCTTCTGCCTTATTTGACCGTAAGTCCTCCAAAGCTCTTTTACATTCCGATTCTAATACTGGATCCCCTATCTCTTCTAAATCGACTCCTGTTTCTTCTTCTATCACATCAGACAAATCTTCACCCTCATAGAGGCTTTCAATGTATTCTTTCCACCTATCTGCTCTCTCCTCTGCATTTAACAGTGGAATTCCCGTTGCACTCTTAATGTTACCACCGTTGCTTTTAATGTCACCAAAGGTTGTTTTGATTTTCCTGTATGCTGAGTCTGTCCTTCCGACAATCATGTCTTTTTCGATGTCTTCGCATTTTTCCTGCAGCCATTTCGTCTTAGCTTACCTGCACTTCCTATTTATTTCATTTCTCAGCGACTTGTATTTCTGTATTTCTGATTTTCCCGGAACATGTTTGTACTTCCTCCTTTCATCAATCAACTGAAGTATTTCTTCCGTTACCCATGGTTTTTTCGCAGCTACATTCTTTGTACCTATGTTTTCCTTCCCAACTTCTGTGATGGCCCTTTTTAGAGATGTCCATTCCTCTTCCACTGTACTGCCTACTGCACTATTCCTTATTGCTGTATCTATAGCGTTAGAGAACTTCAAACGTATCTCGTCACTCCTTAGTACTTCCGTATCCCACTTCTTTGCGTATTGATTCTTCCTGACTAATGTCTTGAACTTCAGCCTACTCTTCATCACTACTATATTGTGATCTGAGTCTATATCTGCTCCTGGGTACGCCTTACAATCCAGTATCTGATTTCGGAATCTCTGTCTGACCATGATGTAATCTAATTGAAATCTTCCCATATCTCCCGGCCTTTTCCAAGTGTACCTCCTCCTCTTGTGATTCTTGAACAGGGTATTCACTATTACTAGCTTAAACTTGTTGCAGAACTCAGTCTTTCTCCTCTTTCATTCCTTGTCCCAAGCCCATATTGGAGAATATGAGAATTCTTCTACCCCTTCCCCTACAACTGCATTCCAGTCGCCCATGATTATTAGATTTTCGTCCCCCTTTACATACTGCATTACCCTTTCAATATCCTCATACACTTTCTCTATCTGTTCCTCTTCAGCTTGCGACGTCGGCATGTATACCTGTGTTGTGACTTGGCAAGACAGCCAAGCCACTAGGAGGTGAAGCCGAAAGGCACGCGTTTAAGCTCACGCAGGCTGGCTTGAGGTCTGGAACAGGTAAAGTAATTATACTAGGAAAAATAGTACGTATCTGTTGGAATACTTAACTTTAATCTATAATTGGTGAACATCGGTCTGACGGTACATGCATCACAAGATAAATAGCAATTGATAATGGCGCCTTGCTAGGTCGTAGCAAATGACGTAGCTGAAGGCTATGCTAACTATCGCCTCGGCAAATGAGAGCGTAATTTGTCAGTGAACCATCGCTAGCAAAGTCGGCTGTACAACTGGGGCGAGTGCTAGGAAGTCTCTCTAGACCTGCCGTGTGGCGGCGCTCGGTCTGCAATCACTGACAGTGGCGACACGCGGGTCCGACGTATACTACCGGACCGCGGCCGATTTAAAGGCTACCACCTAGCAAGTGTGGTGTCTGGCGGTGACACCACAACCTGAACTATCGCTGTCGATGTTGGTTTGCTGTCGATTCTGATTAGAACAACCCGGTCACTGAACTGTTCACAGTAACACACCCTCTGCCCTACTTTCCTATTCATAACGAATCCTACACTTGTTATACCATTTTCTGCTGCTGTTGATATTACGCGATACTCATCTGACCAGAAATCCTTATCTTCCTTCCGCTTCACTTCACTGACCCCTACTATATCTAGATTGAGCCTTTGCATTTCCCTTTTCAGATTTTCTGGTTTCCCTACCACATTCAAGCTTCTGACATTCCACGCCCCGACTCGTAGAACGTTATCCTATCGTAAATCATTCAATCTTTTTCTCATGGTAACCTCCCACTTGGCAGTCCCCTCCCGGAGATCCGAATGGGGGACTATTCCGGAATCTTTTGCCAATGGAGAGATCATCATGACACTTCAATTACAGGCCCCATTCCTGTGGATACACGTTACGTGCCTTTAATGCAGTGGTTTCCATTGCCTTCTGCATCCTCATGTCGTTGATCATTGCTGATTCTTCCGCCTTTAGGGGCAATTTCCCACCCCTAGGACAAGAGAGTGCCCTGAACCTCTATCCGCTCCTCCGCCCTCTTTGACAAGGCCGTTGGCAGAATGAGGCTGACTTCTTATGCCGGAAGTCCTCGGCCGCCAATGCTGATTATTTATCAAAATTTAGGCACTGGCGGGGATCGTATAATTGACATATTAGGAAAGAACTTGAGCACTTATATTGTTAGAAGCTACAGGTTTCTGGTGAAATCTTGTTTCAGTACATCGAGTGTGTCCGTACTGCTGTCTCGGCTTTGAGTATGAATGTCACCGAACAGGATTGTGTTTCTAACGTCTTAGAGGGCATGAGTTATGAGGATCAGTCACGGCTTGTCTTTGCTCCGAAGCAGGCTATCTTTGTTCAACTCAAAGATTTGGTAACATCCATGGAAGCCTTTACATTTGCTGGTGAGCAGCGCAAGGGACATGAGGGCGAGCCCCACCTGTTTCTTCTTATTATGGTGACAACTATCGTGACTCCCCTGTTAAATTATCATTGAGTAACTCCTGTTTTAGGTGTCGTTCCCATATTCACTCAGTGCTGGAGACTCCCGTTGACCGCAGGTCTAGGCCCAGGAGCCTACGCCATCGTCAGCGCGAAATCGTACGAGTGAAAAGGCCCCCCATGTTCTGTGCGCATATTCTCGCTATTAATAAACCGCTTCTTCATTAGGCGTGTGCCCCAATTAATTTCTCAGCAAGGGTGACAGGATACACCTCACCAGTCATCATCAAATAGTCGGTGATGAAGGCGAAGATGTGGAGAACAAATGGTAAAAAATCAAAGGCATCGTTCAATATGCCCTAGACAAATATGTTCCGAGTAAGGTTTTAAGGGATGGGAATGATCCACCAAGGTTTAATAGCTCTGTTAGAAAAGTCCTACGTAAACGAAAAGCACTTCATCTCAGAGTCAAGAGAAGTAAAAACCTAGCTGACAAACAACAGCTGACAGAAGCGAAAATGAGCGATAGAAGAGCAATGGGAGAAGCGTTCAATGATTTTGAAAGTAAAATGTTGTCAACCGACCTGAGTAAAAATTCTAAGAGATTTTGGTGGTATGTAAAATCAGTAAGTGGGTCAAAATCATCTATTCATTCTCTCAGTGACCATACCATTGGTTACTAACCACCTTCCACACGGAGCACGTCCGTATCTCACCACTGACTTCTAGTATCAGCCGCACGCAGTTGACGTCAACAAGTGTATGGGCCTGAAGATGACGTTGTTACAACGATGAAACTAATTGCCAAAATAAAATCGACACCTTAAATACAGCTGGAGGAATTGCTTTATTTTTAATATAAATTTATAAAAATAGTTCAAATGGCTCTGAGCACTATGTGACTTAACTGCTGTGGTCATCAGTTCCCTAGAACTTAGAACTACTTAAACCTAACAAACCTAAGGATATCACACACATCCATGCCCGAGGCAGGGTTCGAACCTGCGACCGTAGCGGTCGCGCGGTTCCAGACTGTAGCGCCTAGAACCGCTCGGCCACTCCGGCCGGCTATAAATTTATACCAGCTGATGTACCATTGTCCTCCATTCCAACTATGGATGTACGAAGAACTGTATAACAGGTCTTCTAAGATTCTCTAATTTGCGTTCTAAATAGTTCAAATGGCTCTGAGCACAATGGGACTTAACTTCTGAGGTCATCAGACCCCTAGAACGTAGAACTACTTAAACCTAACTAACCTAAGGACATCACACGCATCCATGCCCGAGGCAGGATTCGAACCTCCGACCTTAAAGCAGTCACGCGGTTCCAGACTGTAGCGTCTAGAACCGCTAGGCCACTCTGCCGGCTTGCGTTCTAATATAATTTAACTCACTCTTCCTTTTAATCTTACGTGCAGTATCAGATTGATTATTGATATTAATCTTAGCGTAATTAGGTGCTCATTGGACTGGAGACACTATTTACTAAATTTCATTTTCATTTCCTCTGTGAACTTGGTGCCAAGTCAGGCATACGACAAAATTAAATAGCTTTGTAGGCTCAAAGAGAAAATTAGCACAGAGGTAATGAAAACTGGATTTAAAAACAGTGTCGCCAGTTCGGTGTAACGCCAAAGATTAAAATCGGTAATCAGTCAGGTACTGCACGTAAGTTTGAAAAGAAGAGTGAGTTATCTTGAGTTAGAATGCTGATTAGAAAATATAATATATGATGTACAGGTGTTTTTAGTGTTTTCTGATTTATATTCGTATGGTTAGGAGTGCGTTTGTAAACTAGGCTACCCCTATGTGCCTATATTTTTGTAGGTCTGAAGATGGTCATTACCGATCTAAATTAATCTCAATTAATTAGCTGATTACAAATAAACTTTATGATCCAAGACAAGAATTATAGTAAAGCTTAACAGTTATTGCGGCACCACTCAGCAGATACCATGTGTTTTAATGTAAAACTTTATTTTAAAGAAATGTAAAGCTTGTTGTGCACAAGACATTCTTTATTAACAACTGCTTTGAGTAGGTTCATTCCGAGTGCCGAGCTCGGGGCAGGTTTTAATCCTTGATAGCATGGGCTTTAAAATACTTGTGTTGAAGTCACGTCTACCACCCTCTAACCAAATTGTTCATGTTACTGCAGGCGATCGCTGTCAGGATAAAGGGGTGGGGGGAGGATGGGGTGGAAGCGTGTTGTACCCGTCTGTTGCAACAGATGGTTGAAGAGACAACTGATTAATGATGATTTTAGTTACAGCTGTTTACTCAGCGTGAAGGCTTTTAATAAAGTGTTCTGAATTTAGGATTTTGTTGCCTTTGGATTACGTTCCTAGCACTGCCGAGTTTGAATGTAACTCGTTCTCGTCTACGTTTGTGATCACCCTTTTGCTGTGTTTTAGATGCTTGAAGTTTAATACCAAATTGATAGAGATACACAGCTTAGTCACTCAGGGGAGCGGTGAAGAGGGGAGGGGGGGGGGAGCTATTCTAGTGCGTTGTGAGTCAATTTACTCACTTGTTCAGTTTTTCCTCGAGAGTGAGACTGCCTCGTAATGACTTTCGCGGAGACCACTGGCGTACAGAAGCGACGCTGGCTGCTCGCTTCCACAGAGGAAGGTCGACTCAACCGCCCTCTTCTGTTCTGTTCCCAGCCCATGCGGGCAGCATATGGCGGCAGCGCCTTTGACGGCGTCTTTGAACTGACAACACGGATACGACCTGAATTATTCAGTGTGAGAAAATGCGACTAATGCGCGAAAAAGAGAGAAAATGGTCAGCGGCCGGGAACGCAGATAGCGTTATAAAAATGCATAAACCGATCGTTCCCATGCGGGCCCTCTCGATTACGGGCCCCTTTAATAAGCGGCGGTGTAAGTTGTACTTCCCGCCTAATCGCTCGCTTGTCGGTGCCTTGAGCAGCGCCAGAAAAATTACCCCACACCGCCGCACTTATTTCTCCCTCCATCATCGTGAAATACTACCGCCCGTGACGTCTCCTTCCTAGCGTAATTAAATTAGACACTAAACGGTACAATCCGATATGCGCCGAGGAGGGACTGCAGGGCAGTTTATAACATAACTGTCTCAGTGGAGGACGTCGGCTACAGAGGTACCGGTAACCACAAGCTATAGCGTCCCGAAAATACCTCTGTATCCCCATCACTCTCAGGTGTGACACAAAATGAAATATCAAAGATTTACCGCAGTTCGCAGTGTACCATTACACGCGTGATAGGTCACGTACTATACGATAACGCGTCGCTAAGTGGGAACTAGGAACTGCTCAGTGCTTATGACAAGCTTCATTACATAATGAAGAGCATCAGTCTATTTACTAGCTAGCTGACAAACCCGGAATTGCCCGGGTATTCATTTTGTCAGTTTTCTCTTAGAAAAGAAAACAAAAAATGAATTTTGTTTCTAGTGTAATACGGAAAAAAGTTTCATTTTCATATATTCATGAAAATACATGTGAATTATGCATCAGCCGGACAGAGAAAATTGCGTAATGTACAAATGTATAAAGTATACCAGACAGGTTCTGTATGCTGTGCGCAGATGCTTCACGTGTCTGCAGAGCGATTTTGTAAACGTCTCTATGTCATGAATTTCAGTTTGAAGAGGGAAAATTAAATGCAGATGGCACCTCTATAGACGGTGTAACAAATGCAAAATTTCTAGAATGAATGTTCATTCTCAGTTGAAGTGGTGTGAACACACAAAGGTACTTCCAAACAGAACATCATCAGCATGTTATGCCCTTTGAATCCTGTCATCAGTGTGTAACATGCAGTGTCTTTTAGTTACATACTATTCATATGTAAACTCAATTCTTAGCTAAGGCATTCTTTTTTGGGGAACAAATGCACGAAGTATGAACGTAATTTTCAAAATTCAGAAAAGAGCCATAACAAAGTAACCAAAAATAGTAGTCGAGCTCATTATAAAGATTTGTTCAAAACACTGGGGATTTTAACTGCTCCGTGTGAATGCATTTATCAGTCAGTTGTAAACATCAAAAATAGCGTTGGCAATTACTACACAAACAACTTTGTCCATGACCATGCTACAAGAGATAGACTCAACTTACATTTAACAAGAAAAAATAAACATAAAACTCAAAATGGCATTTTCTACCAAGGAATGAAACTGAACAACAAATTACAAAAGAGATTAAAGAAATTCCAAAAATAGACTTAATTAAAAAGGCAGCCAAAAAGGTACTTGTTATGCAATAAATCTTATACATTGGAGGATTACCTAGATAAAACGGAGTAGCAGTTTGGTAAGAAAAATGTTAAACAAATAATGATTATAAAATATCCAACATTCCACATAGCACCTTCACATTTTTTTTCCTCCTTCTGTCCTTTTCTAGAAAAACTTACACGCAAGCTATGCATAGCACAATACTAACACCTCTTCCTCTTTCTGAGCTCTACGTCTCACTCATTATGGAGGGATGCTGACTCAGTTTTCCAGTATAGCAAATGGGAAGTTGCGGTACAGAAAATGGCTCAGAGATCACCATTGTGTGTGTGTGTGTAGTGAGCGAAGTGTTATGAAAAAATGTGTGTATAGTGTGTGCAGTGACTGTGTAAGTAGGCTGTTTAGGTTTTTATATTGGTAACGCCACGTAGCGCTCGGTATGAAAATCATTGGCTGTGCTGTGTGCGGTCTGTGGCTGGTTTGCATTGTTGTTGGCTATTGTAATGTTGGGCAGTTGGCTGTTAACAGCGCGTAGCGTTGCGCAGTTGGAGGTGAGCCGCCAGCAGTGGTGGATGTGGGGAGTGAGATGGCGGAGTTATGAGAGCGGATGATCTGGACAGAGACAGTAAATTCGTAAGACTGGATATCATGAACTGATATATATATATATATATATATATATATATATATATATATATATATAATGACTTTTGAACACTATAAAGGTAAATAAATTGTTTGTTCTCTAAGTAGTGGCGCTCGCTGTATTGCAGTAGCTTGAGTAATGAAGATTTTTGTGAGGTAAATGATTTGTGAAAGGTATAGGTTATTGTTAGTCAGGGCCATTCTTTTATAGGGATTATTGAAAGTCAGATTGCGTTGCGCTAAAAATATTGTGTGTCAGTTTAAGCACAGTCATGTATAATTTTTCTAAGGGGACGCTTCAACTGTTAGTGAGATATGAGTGAACAGTGTGGCATTACATTATTTAATAAGTTATTTGTAAAAAGGTATTGTATACCAGGAGTAAATCTAATGGTTTTCAACTATAAGTCCGTAAATGTATATGTATACGAATTAGCTTATGTTAAATTGGTCTAAACTTGTAAATACTTTGACATGTCCCATATCTTTGTAAAAAGAGATCTACAGATGAATATAGTTACTACTACTACTACAACATCTCTTCATAGCTCTGTAGACGGCTATTGTTTTCGCTTACATGCACTTCTGCTTCAAAGTTGAAAGCTATCAAAAGCGCTGCCAAGTGTCGGATTTCCTTTAGTTGACTCAAGTGTAAGAATGTCTTAGTAGTAAAGAATAAAAATGTATTAATATTTCATGCACGATGCAGTACTTTTTCACGCATCTCAGTGTTTATAACGTCATATCGCTTTTCTACGTACGTCATACATTGCTATAATTCTGTAAGCACATTCAGCGGCATATGTGGATGTTGGTTGCAAAACGTCTAGTGAATATAGTTAGTAGCAAGAAGTAATAACTTTAAACGTTATGCAGAATGCTCGGTTTTCCACGCGTCTCAGTATTTATGACATCACATCTCCTGATCCATGTATGGTATCATGCTATAATGTTGTAGGTGCATCTAGCGACATATGTGAATACTGTTTGCTAAATTCATTGCGAACAGAGCAAGTAGTGCTGAAGTAATAAATTAAAACGTCATGCATGAAGCGGCAGTTTTTCATGCATCTCATTGTTTATGACCTCATACCTCCTGAACTATAGTAGTTAGATGGTTCTTACCGTCACAGTGATTGTTGCCTGACAGTAAGCTATATTTCTACCAAATTTGATTGAAATAGGTCCATTGGTTTAGTAGGGGATGTAGAACGTATTTATAATATGTATGGATAAGCTCTAGACACCACAAAAGAATGCATTGGATTTTTGTTTTATCTGTGGTTTAATTGAAGAATTATTCGCACTCTGTTGCACTAACTTATTCCCAAAACCGCTTTCTTTCCAAAAACCGGGCGGATTAAAAACAAATATACGACTCCGAAAAGTATTCGTCCAACCCTAGCGCAAAGAATTTAGCAAGCATAACCATCGAAATCTAGCTAAGAAACGAACAGTAACTATTTCCTTACATCTATTAGTATCTGTATTTAAAAATGAAACGCTGTTTGGGTTCATATGTTGCTTGATTTGTGTACAAATCCTTGTACCTGACAATCTTCCCCCAGTTTGTGTCAAACAAATATCCGTCTAGAAAACAAGATACCAGGTCTGGTGCCGCACTGACACACACCATTCTTCCGTTCCTTATGCTTTTGTTTGTATGAAATAGAGAAATGGGGAAAGGAAGGGAAGGGGTGGATGGGAATTCGTGGCACAGGGCACTGTGGTAATGCAGTGGCGAAAGATGATCCTTGCCAGACTGGGACAAGAACCCGGATATACCGCTTCTCATGAGCGGCTGTCTTAACAGCTTCGGCCATCCGGACACTGTTCCTGACTGACTCAGATTTCCAAATTATCACTCGCTGCATTGCAGCATCTCTCTTCCACATATACAGGGTTTATCATAATTAATGGCGTAAACGCATACCGTTGAAAGTACACGATACTAGAAGCAAGAAGTCTCAGTAAACGTGGGGTCGAAAATGTATACCTTAAGAGCTCCGAGCAATTTTTCATCTTCGATACTGCAAAACAAATCTCTTCTACTGCAAGTTCTTTGCTTTCCATATTTTGGGAGCTGGTAGTATGGGTTGAAACAAGGAAAAAAAAAGTCCAGTAAACATGTGCTCTAAAATGCATTCCTTAAAAGTCACTTTTTGAATTTGATACGATTTATTGTACTGTTAACTAGTCTTCAACCACAGTGGTTGTGTTACAGGTGCTTCACTTTCTTGGCAATGTGCACCTGGACGCGAGGGTTACAGTGCTGGCGAAAATAAAGGAGATATAGGGATAACTAAATGTCTATGAAACGGAAAGATAGTTATGTTTCAGAATACTTACTTTACATCTTAGTACCCACGAAAAACTTGTTCTGATAATGTGCATTCTAGCCAGTTTAAACAAACGCTCACACGCGCACGTTCGCTCGCGCGCACACACACCACACACACACACACACACACACACACACACACACACACACACATACACACAATATTTAGGTGCACTTAGTTTACAGTAAACAAACAATAAATATAAGTACAAAGAGTATGCTGCTGTATTACACTCCACTATGCCGCGATATAATATGGATGAAAAATTTACAAATAAACAAATAAGACAAATATTTACCACACAAAATTCCATGAGTATGCGAGAGACGTAGTAACAGGGAGCTGTAGTTGCATACATGAGTTGAGATTTTTTGTGGAAAAATGGCAATATAAAATAAGAAAGAACAGAAGAGAGACAGGCGAAGTAAATGAGAGCAATATTTGTTACATGAACAAAAGAGTGAAATAGTTTCAAGCACTCATGGCAGACACAAATGCACTTGGAAAGCTGCAGGTGTATACACACGTTGAGTTACTGATTGTGTGTAGGTAGAACAATAAGTTTTGCAGGAGTATGAACATATTTTATTACATTCTTTTTTGAAGCTCTTTTGATACGAGGACTCTTGAAAATTCTAGAACAGAGCGTTAAGGAATTTGAGTTGATTTTATCTGGTGAATGTCAGTCTCTAACAGTTCAAGGAACTCCATCTGCCAGCGTTTGTTAACAGTGTGCAACACAGAAAATCTTTCACTGATATCATCATCATCAGAGTGTTCATGATGGATACTGCACTATCCTACACTGGGCTTCCTGAAGGTTTTGAATCAGAGGGCGTCAATGTCGTATTTGAAGGGGGTTGCTAAGTTGTCTCTGTTTGTCTTACACTGAAGCGCCAGAAACTGGTATAGGGATGCGTATTGAAATACAGAGATATGTAAACAGGCAGAAGACAGCGCAGCGGTCGGCAATGAGTATTTGGCGCTGTTGTACGATCGATTACTGCTGCTACAATGGCAGGTTATCAAGGTTTAGGTGAGTTTGAACGTGGTGTTATAGTCGGCGCACAAGCGATGGGACATAGGTAGCGATGAAGTGGGGATTTTCCTGTAAGAGCACTCCACGAGTGTACCGTGAATATCAGGAATTGTGTATACCATCAAATCTCCTACATCGCTGCGACCGGAAAAAGATCCTGCAAGAATGGGACGAACGACGACTGAACAGATTCGTTCAACGTGACAGACGTGCAACCCTTCGAAAATTGCTGCACATTTCAGTGCTGAGCCATCAACAAGTGTCAGCTTGCGAACCATTCAACGAAACATCATTGATATGGGCTTTTGGAGCCGCAGGCCCACTCGTGTACCCTTGATGACTGCACGACACAAAGTTTTACGCCTCGCCTGGACCATTCAACATCGACACTGGACTGTTGACTGGAAACATGTTGCCTTATCGGACGAGTCTCGTTTCAAATTTTATCGAGCAGATGGACGTGTACGAGTATGGAGACAACCTCATGAATCTATGAACCCTGCATGTCAGCAGGGGACTGTTCAAGCTGGTGGAGGCTCTGTAACAGCGTCGGGCTTGTGCAGTTGCAGTGATTTGGGACCCCTAATACGTCTAAATAGGACTCTGAAAGGTGACACTCACATAACCATCCAGTCTGATCACTTGTATCCATTCATATCCATTGCGCATTCCGACGGACTTGGGCAACTCCAGCAGGACCATGCGACACCCCACACGTCCAGAATTGCTACTCTTCTGAGTTCAAACACTTCCGCTGGCCACCGAACTCCCCAGTCATGAATATTATTGAGCATCTGGGATGCCTCGCAAAGTGCTGTTCAGAAGAGATTTCCACCCCCTCCTACTCTTAAGGATTTATGGACTGCCCTGCAGGATTCTTGGTGTCAATTCCCTCCAGCACTACTTCAGACATTATTAGAGTCAATGCCACGTCGTATTGCAGCAGTTCTGCATGCTCGCCGGGGCCCAACACGATATTAGGCGGGTGTACCATTTGTTTTTTTTTTTGGCTCTTCAGCGTAGATATGAGCAAGAACAGTAGTGTATAAGCCTGTGTATGCAGGACTTTTGATGCCACCATCCAGTGGGTATATTCTTAGGAAAAAATTTATTTGTTAGTTTATTTTCTGAATTGGACCTAATTTCTACGCCATAGGGGCTGGAAAAAGTTTCCAAATTTGTGTGACATTTCATCCAGGAACGGGAGACTGGGAAATTTTATTACTTCTTTATTATTTGTATGTTCCTTTTTTCATTCTATTACTTAGTATATCTCAAGTCAAAAATCGTGTTGTGCCAAAGTGTAATGTCTAGCAGTCCAGTCTGCCTAACGTTGTTGACAAGTGGGGTGCACTGAACCTTTGTGAGGCCAATTGAGGATCTACTTGATCGAGAAGTAGAGGCTCATGCCACGAAACCTGACAATGTGTGGGAGTGGGGTGTGCTGACCACATCCCCCTCCATATCCGCATCCGGTCATGCAGAAGGGCTGAGGGTGACACGGCAGCCAGTCGTACCGTTAAGCCTTCGAGGCCTGTTCGGACGGTGTTTGAAGGGAGAGGAAAAGTTAATACTGATGGGCAATTTGGTAACAGGAGGAGGAAGAGAAGAAAAAATGATGGGAAAGCATGGACTGGTGAAAGAAATGAAAGAAAAACCCATCTGGTAGAATTTATCAAACAATAATTTAATCATTGCTAACATCTGGTTTAAGAATCATGAAAGAATTTTGCATATATAGGTGGCCCTGGAGGTTCTGCATGGTTTAGGGCCTGTTATAAAATAGTAAGACAGAGATTTCAGAACAAGATTTTAAACTGTAAGACTTTCTATTGGCAGATGTGGTCTCTGATCATAATCTGTCTATTATGAACTCTAAATTAAAACTAAAGAATTTGCAAAAATTTGGGAAATTAAGTAGATGGTTCTGTATAAGTTGAAAGAATCGGAGGTTTCTGAGTGTTTCAGACAGAGTATTAGGATACAATTGACTGAAAAAGGGGAGAGGAATGCAGTAGAAGACGAATGGGTAACTTTGAAAGATGAAGTAGTGCAGGTGGCAGAGGCTGATGCAGGTAAAAAGACAAGACCTGGTAGAAGTCCATGCATAACTTAGGAGGTACTGCATTCAATAGATGAAAGGGGGAAAAACAAAAATGCAACAAAAGAAGAAGACGAAAAGGAATGCAAACTTCTTAAAATCTTCTAAAAAGTGAGATCGACCGGCAGTGCGTAATGGCTGAGCAGAAATGGCTGGAGGACAAATTCAAGCACCTGTAACTAGGGGAAAGATAGATACAGCCTATAGGCAAATTAAAGAGATCTTTGCAGAAAAGAGAAGCAGCTATATGAATATGAAGAACCCAGATGGAAAACCAGTACGAAGAAAAAAGGGAAATCACTTAGGTGAAAAGAATACATAGAGGGACTATACAAGAGAAATGAACTTGAAGACAATACTATAGACAATTAATAGGAAGCAGACGAAGATAAGATAGATTTGATACCGTTGAAACTGCTACACTTGTACTTTTAGTAATTGAAAGCTGCGTGCGTCCAAAACCTTTCGCTGGCGTTGTGAAAGTATGTGCTTTTAAATTCCGATTTCAATGTCTGATACAGAATCGCTGTAGCCGTCCCATTTTTGAACACGGACATAGTTATGCAAATTACGTTTTAGGTGTGTGATTTTAAGGCCTCTTACTATAAATGAAACTGAAAATATAGAATGGTTATCAACAATACTCAGAAAAGCTTTGTTATGAAACAGTCACAGATAACGGCAAAATGTCGCGTAAAGAAAATTGCCCTGTTGTAAAAACGCATCTATTGAATTTATATGAAATGTTGCTAATGAGAGCTGATCTTAATTCTCTCCGAAAAGGTTCATTTAAGTGCTACGATAGGATTTCACCTTGGAAACGGATAACGTGACTCTGCTCTGTCTTCACAGCAAAAATCACGAGCTGAAATGAATCACTACACGGCAGTTTGCCTTTTCCTCTAATTTTTTGCCTCTTTTTTGCAAATTCAACTTTGCTTCCTTTTCTGAAAATATTGTTCAGTGTATGCAATAGTGCAAGACGTGACAGTCCAGATTTTGTCAAATCTATCTTTACATCTAAAAATGCGGATAAGCTTCAAGAAATATTTGTAAATGAATAGGAGGGGAGTCTGCAATTGTGTTTAATCCTGTTAATGCCATAAAAGAAACTTGAACAACCATGAAAGGTAACCTTTTTACGGTATTGTCATTTGTCATAAAATTTACTTTTACTCACAGCGTTTATGTGAAATTTACCTCTGCTTTCCTAATGAAATACTATTAACAGTGGAGGGCGGAAACTAATTAGAATACTATATACATGACTGATAACTACTGTAATATTTCGCGATTAGTGCTTGCAGCTAATAAAATTAGATACATGTTATCTTCTTTCAAAAATGCTGTCTGTCTATAAAATCATGTCCAAATCATATCCTATTTACAGTCCCATCAAGGAACATCTCACTTAAATTTCCTTTCTGTGCAATACCTCCGCCATCCATGCTCACTCTGCCGTCTTATAACACTCTCCCTCCCTCTGACCAACAACTGCTTTCAATTTCTTCTCTCGCCCTAGATCTACTCAATAATACAACGCCTTGTAGCCAAAGAATATGTCACCCATGTGTACAAGCATGCGAGATGTTCGTAGGGTCAAAACTTCCAAACAACTGTTATTTCTCGTGATTTGTACTTTTTACAACCATTTCTCCTAATGTAGATACCTTTCACCGTGGGAAGAATTTGACACAGCGCTGAAAGACCTAAGTCCAGACGATGGACTTGGAGAAGACGAAATTACTGATACTCTTGGGAGAGCCAGCCATGACAGAACTATTCCACCTGATGGGCAAGATATATGAGGCGGGGGAATATCTTCAGACGTCAAGAAGAATATAATAATTCCAATTCCAAGGAATGCAGGTCGTCACAGGTGCGTATATGACCGGACTATCAGTTTAATAAGTCATGGTTGTAAAATGCTAACACGAATTCTTTACAGAAGATTGGAATAACTGGTTAACTGGTTGAAGCCAAACGCAGGGAGTATCACTTTGGGTTCCGGATAAAGGTAAGAGCACGCGAAGCAATTCTAATCCTATGACTTATCTCAGATGCTAGATCAAAGAGGTCAAACCAAGGTTATAGCATTTGTAGACCTGGTGAAAGCTTCTAACAGTGTTGATGGAATATACTCTTTGGAATTTTGTACATAGGGGAGCTAAAACATAGAGCGAGAAGTTTTCCGATGACATTGTAATTTTGTCAGAGATACCAAACGGCCTGGAAGTGCAGCTGAACAGAATCGACATTGTCTTGAAAGGAGGTTGTAAGGTGAACGCCGACAAAATCAAAAGAAGGGTACTTAAATATAGTCGAATTACTAGATGCTGAGGGAATTAGTTCTAGCTGGTGCTCTTGCGCCTGCTAGTAGGTATATGGAATCGGAGGAGTGTCGAGTGGTTGGCTGCCTGCAAGCGTCTAAGAATCTGCCAAAGTTCTTCTCTGTGCAATTACAGTTTTATAAATCATGGGTCGTTGGAATCGATCATGCTGTCGAATTGTGGGCCGTAGAGAAATTTTTTGCAGTTTTATTCATTCATATGTCAACATCACACCTTTCCGGGATAAAGGGACTGGATGGCGCGAAACGGGAAGGCTGAAAAAGCATAAGAATTCTTTGCTAACCCTGATAGCGTTCAAATTTCGTGGAATGGTTCTGAAGTGCCTCTAGCAGATCCACACTGTACACTTACGTAAAAGTTGCCGTCGCACTGCACTCCAAAGGGCCGCGACCACATCCGTTGTAGAAGCTGGCCCACATTGTCGACAGAGAAGGGGTGAATCGTCCTCGAGGTGTGTAAAAGGTTATCAACAACGTCGTACTTTGGTTATCGCACTGCGAAGTGTCGTTTTTGGTCATGGAATGATGGGAATCAATCCTCCAAGGAATGGGGTGGTTTCATTGACGCCCTTTATGCTGCCCTCGGTGTGTTTTAAATGCTTTTCTCGGCCCTTCATAAGAAAACCGCATGACTTAAACTATAGGTATCGCGGTTCTGACCTCCATAGCAGAGGCGTGAAAAGAAGGGTTGAAATGTGGGTAAAAGGGGTGTCATCAGCTTGCTATCGTGTGTCGCGTCTACAATGGGGTGGGCAGAGTTGCGGTGAGGTTTGTTGTCTGTGTGACGTCATTAATCAACCTTATTGCAGAACTGAATTTCTAAGCTCTGAAATTTTTTATGCATGTGTCAAAACCTTACCCTTTGAATCATTGTCGAGTCCGATGGTGATGCCACAGGGCATCCTGCCTTTCTACCATTACACAGGGAGGTTGTGGGCAACATTGAGCCACAGTTCGAACTTCTATGTCACATTGGGAAACAATTACTGACTTTCGAACAAGTGTTTCTTTAATTGTCCTGCACAGTGCAGAACAGAAGGGACCAGATTATTTCGAGGAGGCAATGATTTACAGGTTGTAAAATTTCTTGAAAACTCGTGGTTCTACACAGCTGTAATAAAAAATTTAATACCGAGCGAGGTGGCGCAGTGGTTAGCACGATGGACTCGCATTCGGGAGAACTGTGGTTCAAACGCGTATCCGACCATCCAATTTTATGTTTTCCGTGATATCCCTACATAGCTCAAGGCACATGCCGGGATGATTCCTTTGAAAGGGCACGGTCTATATCCGTCCCCATCCTTGACACAATGTAAGCTTGTGCTCCGTCTCTGATGACCTCGATGTCGACGGGACGTTCTTCCTACCTTTCCTTTTAATCAGTTTATTCCTCCACAATTTTCAGTCATAGACAGGCCACCTTCAGGTGTGCTGTGAGATCGTAATCAGATATGTGACAACTCATAACCAGTATCAACCATAAGTGGTCCTAATTTACAGTTGAATAGAAATGATGTTTTGTAATATAAAGCTTCATAGTGGTTTTGAGTTGACACACGTCTGATTACCATGTCACAGTACACCTGAAGATGTCTGTCTATAACAGACTGGTTGTGTAATAAATTGCTAAACTTAGCTGTGTGCTACCATGATTTTTAAAGGGACAGCGTGATAGGATATGTGTTAAGACATCAGCAAATACGTTCCATAGTACAGAAATGATACTACGGGGAGCCTTAGAAGGCAAAAATTATGAGAAAACAGAGGTAATTAAATCCAAAAAAATAACTGTCGATATTGAATTTATGTGGTACTCGGAGATGAAATGACTGGTGCAGGAGAGAAAACCTGACAACTCAGAAGAGGATCTGTCTAAACAGAAAAAGAAGTGTTCATTAATCAGCGGTGAATCATTACCCAACATTTCCATGTCTGAACTAGGGCGGTGTGTATCCCCATTGTGACCGCTGTGGGAAACGCCTCTCTTAAGAGTGAGAGTTAAAGACGGAGCTGGAAACACGCGTAGAGCATCAGAAATTCCGGCCGAAGGTGGCACAGAAGGTTCTCTCCGTGTAGGACGGGACCGCCAGAAGGGGCGTTTAGGCGCGCCCCCGCGAGGTGACGAAGATGGAGCGGCACTCGATAATGGCGGCGGCGGCGGCTGATTTAGGCGGTCGAGGAGCCTGTAATTTGAGCCGTAATGGATGGCTGGCTGCGTCTGCGGAAGGACCGCGCCGTCCTTGCCGCACTTTGCGCCGTAAATTCCCGGGCGGCCGCAGCGCAGCGCAGAGCACCGCAGCGCGCCTCGCCGCCTTTATTAATATTCAGGCGGGCTGGAGCGGCGCCTCCTGCGCGACATAATGTGCGCTGCTTTAGGACTGCCGCCGCCGGCTGCCACCTGCGCGTGCCCAACAATGGCCGTGTTTATACGGCACCGAGTGCGCCTTCAGCGGGCGCCGCTACCTGTGAAGCCCTGCGCATGTTGTCGAGTCTCTTCTTGGACAGTTTGACGTGGGTTCAAACGAGGGTCGAAACGCCGCATGCTAAAGAAAAGGATGAGAGAGTATAAGAGAGTAGAGGCGAAGGAAGAGGTGGACGTGAGTGGGATGATGAAGAGGGACCAAAAATGAGGGAAGTTTGAAGAAGAAAGCAGTGAGACTATGGAAGTAAGGTAGGATGGAAACTGGCAGGAAGAGAGGTAAGGTAAGAAGAACTAGAGAGAGAGAGAGAAAGAGGGCAGACTACAGGATAAGTGAAGTTAGGATGGAGAGTTTGGAAATAAATACGATGTGACATAGCAAGAGAGGGAGAGAGAGAAGGGGTGGAGGGTGTTGAGAAAGAAAGAGAGAGTAGGAGTGAAGAACAGAGGGAGAGAAAGTGAGGAAGGATTAAAAGGGTGGAAGTAAGTAAGAAAGTGCAGGAAGTAGAAAATGAACAGTGGAAAAGAGTTGAAGGACAAGGATAAAGAGCTAAAGAAATCAGAAACGCATTCCAGACCAGGTGCATGCTTGGGACTAACGTTGAGAGCAGACAGTTATTTTGTAACAAAAAGAGAAAAAAAAAGAAAATCTAAGTAAGCACTTAAAAGGTAATGGTCAGCTACGTTTGGCAGGAAAGGAAAGACTGATTCCAAACTGAGTTCAGCTGGAAGAGTCCAAAGGAAGAGAAGTCCAGCCACGAATGAAGGTAGCTTACAAAACCATCGTTCGACGATACTTGAGCATTGTTTCTCATTTGGGATCTTGCTCCAGTATAACTGACATAGGAAATGGAGAAGATCCTAAGAAAAGTAGCGTGTTTTATGAAGGAGTCGTTCAGAAAGTTTGAGAATATCAAGAGACACTCCTCCGACTCTAATGCCAGATGCTACAACAGAGCCATTGTGCATCGCAATGTGTCCTACTGCTAAAATTCCAAGATTAAAATTTCAAGACTGTTCTTTCCCAGGAAAGTCAGCTTCCTACATACATCTCAAGAAAAGGCCATGAAGGTTAAAATTATATTCGGCCTTAAATGGAGGCTTATTATCGCCACATGTCAAGACAGAGGGATACCAAAAGAAGAAGATGCCTTCTGCGCATGCATAACATAACTAGTGAGGTCTTAATGTCAAACATCCGTCGTTTTACTGCTACTATGGACCAATGTTGGTAGCTCAGGCTGCAGCGTTAGCATCTGCCCCAGGTGACACGTCTACAAGCTGTTGCGACTTCCCCTGATGTGGACATACTACTAACAGGGGTTCTTAGAGTGTACAGTCCGCCACTGGAACAGGGAAGATAGGAGTGACAGTGGCATACGGATCATCATTCTCCACACACAGTAAGATGGTCTGCAGAGTATGGATATAGATACAGAGTACGTGGCCCTCCGCCCCGTAATGCTGGCCTCCAAAAAATTTTGTTTTGTGGAGGTATGGGCAGTTCTCTCTTTCTTGTTGGAAGTATGTCTGACGAAAATATAGCAGTAGTGTTACTACGAAAGTATTCGTAGTGACAGTCCATTTCTACTACTGCACTGAGTCTGTGTTGTAGCAAGTTCCACCTCGCTTGAGTAACTCTGCGGCAGTAGACCAGCTGTATCGACGGAAGAGAAAAACCAGGAGTATCTTCGTAGTGTTAGCGAAATGAACCTGCAGAAATGTTTGGAGTAATGGATGAAAATGAAAGGACAAATACTTCTTTTAAAAAATGCGTAACACTGTGCTGTCTGTAATGCCATCATCAATGGCATCTCTACAACATACAAAAGTATATTGTATAGCTGCTGTTGATGATGATGGTTCAGAACAGAAACCGATAGCTAAATAAAATAACGTTTTAGCAACACCACAGTGTTATGCATTTTTAAAAATTTGTACACGCTGTTGACCATCGCCTAGAAAAGATGTTCAGAAAAATACTTCCTTAGCAACAGTACTTTGGGATTTGTAAAATTAAACTAAACTCCGTCCGAACAGGCCTTGGAAGGCCCGACGGCCGACCGGCCACCGTGTCATCCTCAGCCCACAGGTGTCACTGGTTGCGGATATGGAGGGGCATGTGGTCAGCACACCGTATGTCAGTTTACGAGACAGGAGCCGCTACTTCTCAATCAACTAGCTCCTCAGTTTGCCTCACAAGCGCTGAGTGTACCCCGCTTGCCAACAGCGCTCGGCAGACTGGATGGTCACCCATCCTAGTGCTAGCCCATCCCGACAGGAGATCTGACGGGAACCGGTGTTACCACTGCGGCAATGCTGTTGGCCTTCGGGCTTTGTATGTGTACTAATCTACCTACCCGCTTATATAAGGGGTGTTCAAACAGAAATGAGCCGGAAGCCGTGAAATGAAAACCACTGAAGAGATCGTAATACCATTGCCTATAGAACAAGTGTCGACCCTATAAGAACGCTGAGGACCAAAACACTCTACTAAAAGGACATGGGCGCACACCGACGTAACGACAAAGGGAGCATGTGCACGTCCACTGCACTTAGTAGTGCTGAGAAATGGAAGCTTCAAAACCTGAACAAAGAAGTATAGTGCATTTCCTTACACTGGGAGGAGTGCGGGGCACGGAAATTGATCGAAGAATGGCACAACTGTATGGAGAGCATTACATGGCCATTGTAATTTCGACACTCAATTTATTGTAACCAGGCGAAAATACTTTCGGCCGGCCACAACTGTAGGCTCTTTGATTGCTCTGGCAAGACTTAGTTCACTTTATTATATTAATAAATAAAAGATTTACTTAACACACTTATTTGCTACAGGAGTGCTGGAAAATTAACAACTGTCGTTGACAAGCAAAGTGGTCACTTGGTGCACTAATTAACGAACTATTCTCATGAGGTAAATGTTCAACGTTTACAGCAATGCAAGCTCACCTGAAACTTTAACTTCTCGTCGGCCATAGACGATGATGCTGAGCGCTTTAGCTAAGATCTCGAACTAGGCTGAACTCTTGCATGCTAAGCACAGTGTTGACCTCATTGTGATGTCAGAGCGAAGTGTGGTCCCCTGGAGCACCTCCCATACGTCTTTGCGGCTTGCAACGAGCCCTAGCTAATGACTGCGGTATTCAATCGCGTTGTCTCCTTTGCTGCGCCACCACGAAGTCTGGACGTTGTCACACGATCCGACCTCTGGGGCAATGGCTGCCACTATAACTCGCGGGTTTTCAATAACGAGGCCATCCATATGCTGGGGAAAAGTATTGGTAATGTGGCGTGGCGTTCCAGATCGTGTGGCTTTAGCCACTGACATCCGTCCCTGCTTCAATTACTTGTGCCACTCCTTGATCCAGAGATGAGTCGGAGGCTGCAAAATGAAAATGGCTGAAGGGATTGTAACGTCGTTGCCAACGGAACAAGACTGACATGCAGTGTTCTCCGTGCACTTATACCATTCTTCGATGAATTTTCATTCCCCACAGTCCTTCTGTAGTAAGGAAACGCACTATATCTCTTTGTTCTGATCCTGAAGCCTCCGTTTCTCCGTTTTGAGCACTACCCAGCGCAGTGGACGGTGAGGCGTGCATGTATCAACTCCGTCGTCAAGTGTGTGAGAAACCAAGTCCTGCTAGTGGAAACGAATCGTCCAGTACTCATCAGTCACTTAGTACCTCCGGCGTGCTTTCCTTCAACTTATAGCGCTAGGCTCAGTAATCATAAAATACAGAAACTGCGATTAAAATTGAGCATTGTGAAAGTTTAATGTTAAACTTCTAAACTCGGGTTTGTAAGTGTCTGGTTGGTCTCTGCGAATGGTGTAAAACTTATTTTCATGTGAAATTTATGTAAAATTTTGTGCAGGGAAACAGGACTATGTGAAAGGAAATATGTGTAACGGAAATATGTGGAGCTCACGCAACTCCATTCGAAATCCAGACTAGCCGGTACATCGAACAATTCGTCTACGAGAGAATTTTTCAGTGAAATTTACGTATGCCACCTGAATGCAAAGCAAAATGATTCAGATTAAAATGTTTGCCCTGAACATTGCTGATTTTTATCTTTAGTCTACTAAATAACCACTGTAATTGAACTGTTATTGTAATTACAAAGAAAATGGACTTAAAAACGAACGCATCTTACTTTCTGATCAAATTCCTCGAAAATTCACAAGATACAACTTTACTGAAATCTTTTACTGATATTAAGCCCGATACTGATAGTTTCACCAAAACACTGACGATCACTCTGCCTCACAACGGACATGAGCTATGACGGTAATGAAATCTGTTGGCTTACCCGTGCGCAAGGAACGCTCGTCTGCTCTGCAACCTACCACTATTGGAATAATTATGTAGCTGTACAGAATAAAATTTCCATTGGCATGTCTGTGATGGTCAATGCAAGACGGTATCTTGCCAGGATTCATAAAATGATTCTCAGTAAGCAACGCGCGATGTGTAATCCGAGTATGCAAACACAGCCCTGAAAGTAAAGAACGAGAAATGGGAAAATAAACTTGACGACTGACCAATAAATGAGAACAAAGAATGCAAGTGTAACCATGCTTCATTAAGCCACAACAACAATACACATTTTCACAAAATTCTCACACATAGGAAAGTTTGCAAAACTATTTCTTGGTAACTCTTGTGTACAACGGCTTTCCTTGAGACTTGTTTCAACTATCAGACCAATCCATGTGGTTTACTACAAAATTTCTGTACCAAAGTTTAACCACACTCATTCTGTGTTAGCTCAATAAATTGGCTTTGTCGTTCTTGCATTCACATCATTTCATTTCCTCAAGGTTTTTCCTCAAAACATACACTACTGGCCATTAAAATTGCTACACCTCGAAGATGACATGCTACGGACGCGAAATTTAACCGACAGCAAGAAGGTGCTGTGATATGCAAATGATTAGCTTTTCAGACCATTCACACAAGGCTGGAGCCGGTGGCGACACCTACAACGTGCTGACATGAGGAAAGTTTCTAACCGATTTGTCATACACAAACAGCAGTTGACCGGCGTTGCCTGATGAAACGTTGTTGTGATGCCTCGTGTAAGGAGGAGAAATGCGTACCATCACGTTTCCGACTTTGATAAAGGTCGGAATATAGCCTATCGCGATTGCGGTTTATCGAATTGCTACATTGGTGTTCGCGTTGGTCGCGATCCAATGACTGTTAGCAGAATATGGGATCGGTGGGTTCAGGAGGGTATACGGAACGCCGTGCTGGATCCCAACGGCCTCGTATCACTAGCAGTCGAGATGACAGGCATCTTATCCGCATGGCTGTAACGGATTGTGCATCCACGTCTCGATCCCTGAGTCAACAGATGGGGACGTTTGCAAGACAACAACCATCTGCACAAACACTTCGACGACGTTTGCAGCAGCATGGACTGTCAGCTCGGAGACCATGGCTGCGGTTACCCTTGGCGCTGCATCACAGACAGGAGCGCCTGCGATGGTGTACTTAGCGACGAACCTGGGTTCACGAATGGCAAAACGTCATTTTTTCGGATGAATCCAGGTTCTGTTTACAGCATTATGATGGTGGCATCCGTGTTTGGCGACATCGTGGTGAACGCACATTGGAAGAGTGTATTCGTCATCGCCATACTGGCGTATCACCCGGCGTGATTGTATGGGGTGCCATTGGTTACACGTCTTGGTCACCTCTTCTCCGCAATGACGGCACTTTGAACAGTGGACGTTACATTTCAGATGTGTTACGACCCGTGGCTCTACGCTTCATTCGATCCGAGCGAAACCCTACATTTCAGCAGGATAATGCACGACCGCATGTTGCCGGTCTTGCACGGTCCTTTCTGGATACAGAAAATGTTCGACTGCTGCCCTGGCCAGCACATTCTCCAGATCTCTCACCAATTGTAAAAGCCTGGTCAATGGTGGCCGAGCAAGTGGCTCGTCACAATACGCCAGTCATTACTCTTGATGAATTGTGGTATCGTGTTGAAGCTGCATGGGCATCTGTACCTGTACACGTTATCTAAGCTCTGCTTGACTCAATGCCCAGGCGTATCAAGGCTGTTATTACGGACAGAGGTGGTTTTTCTGGGTACTGATTTCTCGGGATCTATGCACCCAATTTTCGTGAAAATGTGATCACATGTCAGTTCTAGTATAATATATTTGTCCAATGAATACCAGTTTATCACCTGCATTTCTTCTTGGTGTAGCAATTTTAATGGCCAGTAGTGTATTATTACAACATCTTTTTTTAAATAATGCTGCCTCCATTAAAAGTCAGGCCGGCTTCTATCCTCTTCAAACCAGCCAACCAAAGTACATAGCCAGACTGTGTAACACACACTACTGGTATTCTCTTCAGAAGAAGTAACCTCTCTAACCAACATCGGTGGACTCAACAACAGACTTGTAAAGAATATGGTTATATCGATATTAGCGAGGTTGAGTACATTTGTCAAAATCACAACATCCTTTACATTTATGGTAAAAAACAGCCGAAAATCGTCATGGCAAACAAAAGAGTCCCTTTAAATTGGCCGGCCACAGGGACCGAGCGGTTCTAGGCGCTTTAGTCCGGAACCGTGCGACTGCTACGGTCGCAAGTTCGAATCCTGGCTCGGGCGTGGATGTGTGTGATGTCCTTAGGTTAGTTAGGCTTAAGTAGTTCTAAGTTCTAGGGGATTGATGACCTCAGATGTTAAGTCCCATAGCGCTCAGGGCCATTTGAACCCTTTAAATTGTTACCATGTTGGTTAGTTCTTTCACACAGCAGGTGTAGGAGAGTCCTGCGTATTCGTTGCTGTAGCACTGAAACTGTGCCTTTTTAGACGTGGGTTCCAACCCACAACAGTCGCTAATGAGGTCTCAGAACAAACCGTCGGAGCGTGTAACGGGAATACACTTACTAAGGGGTGAAATAGAACAACTGAAGGGATCATAATGCCTCTTCCACTCCTTTGTCTGATCCATGCGTTTACGGAACCTAAGTCCAAAGAGAGGCGGGGCTCCACCCTGGTGGAACCAGGCAAAATTTCCATGAACACTGGGGCAACCATTGCACCGACGTACAAGCTGGACGTACCGGTTTGGTAGAACACCGTGTCCTGCTGCCTGAAGAAGTCACTACCTGTCTAGTACACATCGTCGTCCGGCAAGAATCGACGACTCGGCAATGTCTTTTTTAAGGGACTGAAGGCATGGTAATCACATGGGGAGAGATCAGGACTGTAGGGCGGGTGCTCAACTGTCTCCCACTTCAGTAGGCCTAACTCCTGCAAGGCTGACCTGCCAGATCGACCGGTGTTTAGCATCGAATCACGACCAGCATCGAACTTCATGCACCATTCTGCGACGGTGGTTTTCGATAGACATGCTGCATCGTACACATTCTTCATTGTTCCGATGGGTGTCTACCGGTGCTTGACATCGGCAGCTAAGAAAAGAGTAATAGCGCGTTGGTTATGTTCGGACGCTTTTGGTAATAACGTCACCATAGTTCACTTTTCCGCTTTTACTGCACACGCCGAAAGACAAGAGTGCCATACTAATCTCTTGTTTACATGGTGATACTTACAACCCCCCGCTTCAGTCCCGTTACGTTGCGTGTATGCTACACCAACAGTCTCAAACGGAAACCTTTTGATCGCCCCTTATATACTATTCCCGATCCTTTCCTAGTAAGTATTTCTATTGACTTTGCTGACTTCTTCTAACCAGTACCTCATCCTTAACAGCACATCAGCTGTCATAGTCCTATTATTAAGTAGTCCGCAGCTCGTGGTCGTGCGGTAGCGTTTTCGCTTCCCACGCCCGGGTTCCCGGGTTCGATTCCCGGCGGGGTCAGGGATTTTCTCTGCCTCGTGATGACTGGGTGTTGTGTGATGTCCTTAGGTTAGTTAGGTTTAAGTAGTTCTAAGTTCTAGGGGACCACAGTCTGCTTTCGGCTGCGGTGGGGCGAGGATGTCCGCTGCGCCTCGCCGTGCGCGACCGTGAGCGATTGCTTGTGTTTACCTTCTCGCGGCGCGTATTTGTTCTAAGTTCAGTGCGACTATGGCACACACATGGCGCCACGATACGATCAAAATTACTTTCCAACGAGATCACGCGCGTCCTCGAGCCTATGGAATAGAACAGTTCATACGCGACGATCTACGTTTAGATCCGGCGACTGTCGTCGGAATACATTTTTCTACAACGGCGAGCGTGGTTTATGTTAAAATGACCAGTGCAGAGGTCTGCGCGACAGTAGTGTCTAAATACTCGAACTCACTCAGATTCAAACATTCTGACGGGCATATCGGAGCAGTGACGGTGGATCATGCAGGCATGGGCCTAAGGACTGTACGGGTTTTTGAGCTCCCCTTCGAGGTCCCTGAGGAAGTTGTCAAGGACGTCTTCCGGCCATATGGCAATGTTATCAGCCACGTAGCAGAAAAGTGGCAAACTTTCTCGACGTATAAGGTCTACAATGGTGTGCGCCAAATTAAACTTGAGCTCAAGAAACATGTGCCGTCCTATTTGAACATCGGTGGCTGTCGTGCAATCATCATGCACGACGATCAACCGCGTACCTGTTCCGGATATGGGCAGGAAGGGCATGTTCGATCGAGCTGCTTACAACATAGAATTACGCAGATACCAGTGGGAGACTCCGTTTCCCCGACGGGGACGACAATCCTGCCCCTCACGTACGCTCAGACGACGATGCGCACCATAGTTGAGGACGAAACGGGCGATCAGACACATCCATCGACGTCAGCAGTACCAAGGGAGGAAAGGAAGGAGCCTCGGTGCCAACTCATATGTCGCCCCCTCCACAGCAACAACAGCAGCAACAGTCCCACGGACTCCAGAAGCAACATAACATTCAGAACGCGATGGACGTGGACACGAACATTGTCCCGACCGCGGCTTTCCTAGCGGAAAGTGATACGACGCTGGAATTCCTCCCACATTCGGATACGGATGTCCACGTTCGAAAGCAACGTTCGCCTCGACGACGCAAGCGACGTCGGCGGACCCCTTCTGACGATTGCCTCCTACACACGGCCGGTCAAGAAGGTGACATCTCATCAGACGGCATGGATGCTGCGCCTGCTGAGACGGTTCACTTGCCCATACTACGAGCGCCCAGTTACTTCTTGCACCACAGACGCAGAAGGTCGCGTCGATGGATGGCGCTCCGTCTACCTCTACCAAAGACGACGTAGGTGAGAGAGATTTAGGTGCCGATCAGCTACACAGCATCGTGTTGCACACACTGTGGTCGGACGATGTTGAGGAACTTCCCGAAGAGGGCACGGGTGAGAGGGGAGGAGGTGGCGTTGGGGATGCCATTCCTAGCGTGAAAGACTCATAATTTGTAACGGGTTTGGTGGGTCCGGCATCTCTTGCGGTTAGCTTTGATTGCCATGCCGTCTACCCTACGTGAAGAGGCTAGGCAGCACACCTTTCGCCTTGCCACAATCAATATCAACGCGATAAGGGCACCACACAAACTGACAATGCTACAATGCATGCTTGATGCGGCGGACATCGACGTGGCCCTCTTACAGGAAGTATGTGTCGCTAGTTTCCCTGACTTCTACGGATATACCGCCCACATCTCCCACGCCTCTTCTACCGATTGTGGTGTGGCTGTTCTGCTACGGGACGGTTTGGTGGCTACGGACGTACTGTACTTACCGGGTGCAAGAGCCATGGCAGTAACTGTCAACGGTGTACGACTCATCAATGTATATGCCCCTTCAGGATCAGGGAGACGGAGAGATCGGGCCCGCTTTTTTTCGGAAGATATTACGCGTCTATTTATGGGCCGCGTAGACGATATGGTGATCGGAGGAGATTTTAACTGCACATTATCTCCGTCTGATCAGCAGCCACATCACGTCCCGCGTGCGGAATTGGAAATGCTAGTGCGTGACCTCCACCTGAGCGACACGTGGCGCCACATCCATGGCCCAGCTCCTGGTTACACCCATTATACAAGTCATTCATCGAGTCGGGTAGACAGGATTTACGTCACACGCACCCTTTCGACGGCGACGAGAGGAGCAGAGCTCTGGCCCACTGCATTCACCGACCACACAGCCTATATTTGCACCATTGCCCTCCAATTTGCACGTGTGTGGCGCAGTAGGCCCCCCTGGAAACTGAACGTCGCCCACCTGGACGAGCCGGTATGTAAAGGTGCTATCGAAGAGTCGTGGAACGCGTCCTTACAGCGTCGTGGTCGTTACCGATCGACCCTCAGTTGGTGGATTGAATGCGCGAAGCCTGCTCTCAGGCGCACCTTCATGGCTTACGGCCGGGAAGCGGCAGCATGGAGGAGGAGCACGGAAAACTTTTATTACACCGTCCTACGGGAATGTCTTGCTATGGAGCCCTCACCTGACAGGCAGATCATGGTCAATAGCGCGAAAGCGCAGCTCGTCTCCTCAGCACGCCGTCATTTACAGGGCGCTGTTATGCGGTCGCGTGCTCCAGACATGATACAATCAAAAAGGTCATCTATGCACCACGTGCTCCTAGAACGCAGAAACCTCAATGCATGGGTGTATGCGCCGTAGCATGTTCCGTCTGACTCGCTTACATCGGACAAGCTGCTTCAGAACAGTTTTAAGTAGGCTGTTTAGGTTTTCTTAGCGCTCTGTATGAAAATCACTGGCTGCGCTGTGTACAGTCTGTGGTTGGTTGGCATTGTTGTAATACTCGCCATTGTAGCGTTGGGCAGCTGGATGTTAACAGCGCGTAGCGTTGCGCAGTTGGAGGTGAGCCGCCAGCAGTGTTGGATGTGGGGAGAGAGATGGCGGAGTTTTGAGATTTGTAAGACTGGATGTCATGAACTGCTATATATATTATGACTATTAAGGTAAATACATTGTTTGTTCTCTATTAAAATTTTTCATTTGCTAACTATGCCTATCAGTAGTTAGTGCCTTCCGTAGTTTTAATCTTTTATTTAGCTGGCAGTAGTGGCGCTCGCTGTATTGCAGTAGTTCGAGTAACGAAGATTTTTGTGAGGTAAGTGATTTGTGAAAGGTATAGGTTAATGTTAGTCAGGGCCATTCTTTTGTAGGGATTTCTGAAAGTCAGATTGCGTTGCGCTAAAAAAAACATTGTGTGTCAGTTTAAACACAGTCATGTATAATTGCTGAAAGGGGACATTTCATATGCGTTTCATACAGTGTCAAAGGATGCATGAATACGCTGCTCTAGTGTTTCTACATCTGGAAAGGGCTCTGCATACACGATACTTTTGAAACGGACCCGTATTCAGAAATCGCATGGGTTGAGATCCGGTGAACGAGCAGGCCAAGCAACTGGATCCCCTCATCTGATCCATCGAGTAGGGAAGACACAATTGAGATGCGTCCAGGACATAAACGGCAAAGTCGGCAGGAGCACAATCGTATATTAGCCGACATGATAATGGACGACGGACGACACGTGGCAGAACAAGCAGTTATAGCAGAAGCCTTCTATGGGCATTACGCTCAACTTTATTCAGCAGTGCTCCCTGATATGGCGACGGTAGACACCGTTTCAGCACATGTCCACGGTACAGTTCCACCAGACATGGTACTGACTTTACTGGGAGAAGTGACAGAAGAGGAAGTGCTCGACGCCATTGGTAAAGGTGCTCCCCATAAATCACGAGGAATCGATGGATTACCATTAGAGTTCTATCGAACATTTAAACAACTGTTGGTACCGTGTTGGGTTGAAATTTGTCAGGAATTGATGACCCCGGGTATACCGTTGACTGCACCGTTCTTGGAAGGACTGATTGTCCCCATCCATAAGCCGAAGGGACGGAATCATGTCCGCGATTATCGCCCCTTAACGTTATTGAACAGCGACTTCAAGATCTTTTCGAGGCTGCTATCAGAACGTCTTCGCGGCACACTATTGCACGTCCTGTCCAGCGATCAGATGTCCTTGGGGGGACCCAACAACATCCGAACTGCGTTATGTCGTTACAGAGATCTCATGTCCCTTGCACGGGTGAGACGTTTGCCGGCAGCCCTGGCGTCTATCGACTTTAGCCAGGCTTTTGACCGTGTGGGCCACACTTTCCTCACGGCCGTTCTACGGCGCATGGAATACCCCGACCCCTTTATCACAGTGCTGACACGCCTTCTGCATGGGGCTGCTTCTCGAGTTCTTGTTAATGGAAGACTGACGGCACCCATGCCGATCCGCCGATCAGTACGACAGAGATGTCCATTATCAACATTGTTATTTGCATTGGCCTTAGAACCCTTGATGTGTGGTCTCCGAGGCAGGCTCACTGCGATACAGTTCGGCGGCTCCATCTATCGCTGCACCGCATATGCGGATGATTTGATGATCGCCATACGAGGAGCTGACGATATGGCCGCGGCGTTGGACTGGATTGCAACCTACGATACAGCTTCTGGTAGCCAAATCAACGTTGACAAGTCTATCGCCTTGAGCATCGGGATTGGGCTACCGCAGGAACACATTGCCTGCTTACGCTTCAGTGATACTGTCCGCTGCTTGGGCTTAGATTTCATGAACGACATGCGACGCGCGACGACGCTCAGTTATCGACGCCTTCTTAACCAAATTAGGGCCGGAATTGCAAATCAGCGCTTGCGATCCCTCAACATCGTTCAGCTGGCGTATTATGCCAATGTATACCTTGGGTCCCGCATACCGCATGTCGCCCAAACGCTACCCATTCCGAAACCCTTGGCTCGTAGCATTATGGTAGCGCTGGGGTACTTCGTCACCGCTGGTATGTTACTGAAGATCAGATACGTATCTCTTACCCTCCGCAAGGAAAAAGGTGGTCTCGGCCTAGTTAACGTCCAGGATAGGGCCATTGCGCTCAGCTCACATTTATGTCTGCTGCGCCGTTTTCCTACGAGCCTCACGAGTCTGCTTCTGACGGCGCTACGACCTGCTTCACTAAGAGCGCCGGTGCCACTACAGAACATCCCAGCGCCCCTCTTTTATATAGGACGTTTCTATTTAGAACAAAGTTATTGCAGTGTAGCGCTCACGACACCACAAATGGCCACAACTCGACGCCTATATCATGACATGTTGCAACACCGCCCCCTAAATGTGGTCGAACTAAAATATCCTGACGTACGGTGGCGCGTGGTGTGGAAGACTGTACACGATGCCATGCTTGATTCCGATGTTGTTTCCCAATGGTACGTAGTCGTTAATGGGAAGCTGGTGACGCAAGAACGTCTCTACAATATCCACATGGCAGAATCTCCCAATTGTGTGGGTTGTAATACAGTAGATTCTGACGAGCACCACCTCAGCTGTGGAGAGGCGGAACCAGTTTGGCACCTAGTGCGGCAGATGCTGGCTTATCTCTTGCGAGTTAGGCCGGAGCATAATCTGCACGCACGTTATTGTTTCCGGATGAGACATTTTACCCCAAGACTCGAACCAACTCCGTCACCTGGATACGTGGACATACGGTCCATTACCTCTGTCGTGACGGACACAAGAATTTCCTTGATTTCTGGCTCTATTTGCAAGAAATACATCATGCTATTTCCGGGCATACCAGATATCGACAGTTCTTCTCAAACTACCTATGGAGTGCCTTTCACAGTCCGCCGTGCTGCTGGAATGTTCCAGGCAGTGGCAGATGAGGTCAGAACGAACTGCAAACGAGCATATATTGAACAATCTTTATCAGGGGGCGCAGTCGCTGGGAAGCCTAACTACGACGTGGTAGCTTTCTTTTCATGTTATTTATGTTTCATATCTTCGATGGTGTCTTCATTCTGTTTTAGTTCAAAAATGGTTCAAATGGCTCTGAGCACTATGAGACTTAACATCTGTGGTCATTAGTCCCCTAGAACTTAGAACTACTTAAACCTAACTAACCTAAGGAAATCACACACATCCATGCCCGAGACAGGATTCGAACCTGCGACCGGAGCGGTCACGCGGTTCCAGACTGAAGCGCCTGGACCGCTCGGCCACACCGGCCGGCTCTGTTTTAGTTTTCCAGGCTTGATTAACTATGACTGTTCGCACATTGATATCTATGTACATAAAAAAGATTTAAAAAAGTGGGCAGGAGATTTGCGTTCGAATCCAAATAAATACACAAGAACAAAATGAGAACAAAATGACCAACAAATAAAATAAAATAAAGTATTGAACCCTTTCCTTTCTCCTTTTATTTTTTTATAAAAAGTTCAGAGGCATATTTAATTTTTGTTCGTTGGTGGAACCTGAAGTGGTGGTGAACGGACGTCCTAGTTTGCTTTAGGATGAAAGTGGCGGTGGCACTAGCTTTGTTTTTGTTTTTAGGCTAGATAGGTTTTTGGGGGTAGTATGGGTGATAGGGGCCAACGCCTGAAGTGGAAGAGGTAATTTTCTTTCTTTATAAAAAATAAATAAATAAAAAAGTAAAAAAACAAAACAAAAATGGTTTAAAAAAAAGTCCCATAGTGCTCAGAACCATTTGAACCATTTTGAACCTATTATTAAGTTGTATGATAGTAAATATCCTGCTGCCAACTATGATGTCACCATAACTGACTAAAGACACAGACAAACATGGAAAATAAGGCGAGTAAGGGAGTCTAGTATTTAACGTTCCGTCAACGACGAGGTCGCCAGGGATGGAGAACCAGCTCATAATGAGGATAGGTAGGGCAGGAAACCGGCAGTGTCCTTTCCAAAGAACCATGCCAGCATTTGCCTTAAGGAATTTAGGGAAACAACGGAAATCTATATCTGGATATTTGATTGAGATTTGAATCGCCGTTTACCCGAGTTGTGGAACAATATCTATTTTCGTTACCATGTTTCATATTAGAAACCGTGAGCACTGAGCATTGTTATTTTCTTCTATTACGTAGGTTCGAGGATGCTGGAGCAAGGGTGGCGGACTTGCTGCAACAAGGTACGGCATCGTTGAAAACTGGTTACCACGCTACGCACGAAGCCGACGGTTCTGTCGGACTCAAAGACGTCGTTGGGACAGCGGCCTTTAATTACTATTAAAAAAGTTACTGTACTGTATTGTAGAAAAAAATAAAACGCTTTGTATGATCCTAATTTCTACAGGGTGATTTTTTCCACCGTGTATAAACTCTAGGGACTGATCGATGAGAGTATACGGAACAAGAAACGTCTAATGAACATGGTTTCCATGCTAGAGACTATTTATTCAATCATACATTATTACAAAGACTGATGTCTAATACGCGCTGTACCATTCAACCACAGTTACGGTATGTGTTGAAAATGGTTTCCATGTACCTCAATGCATGGGTGTATGCGCCGTAGCATGTTCCGTCTCACTCGCTCACATCGGACAAGCTGCTTCAGAACAGTTGTAAGTAGGCTGTTTAGGTTTTCTTAGCGCTCTGTATGAAAATCACTGGCTGCGCTGTGTGCAGTCTGTGGCTGGTTGGCATTGCTCTAATACTCGCCATTGTAGCGTTGGGCAGCTGGATGTTAACAGCGCGTAGCGTTGCGCAGTTGGAGGTGAGCCACCAGCAGTGGTGGATGTGGGGAGAGAGATAGCGGAGTTTTGAGATTTGGAAGACTGGATGTCATGAACTGCTATATATATTATGAATATTAAGGTAAATACATTGTTTGTTCTCTATTAAAATCTTTCATTTGCTGACTATGCCTATCAGTAGTTAGTGCCTTCCGTAGTTTGAATCTTTTATTTAGCTGGCAGTAGTGGCGCTCGCTGTATTGCAGTAGTTCGAGTAACGAAGATTTTTGTGAGGTAAGTGATTTGTGAAAGGTATAGGTTAATGTTAGTCAGGGCCATTCTTTTGTAGGGATTTCTGAAAGTCAGACTGCGTTGCGCTAAAAAAAACATTGTGTGTCAGTTTAAACACAGTCATGTATAATTGCTGATAGGGGACGTTTCATATGCGTTTCATACAGTGTCAAAGGATGCATGAATACGCTGCTCCAGTGTTTCTACATCTGGAAAGGGCTCTGCATACACGATACTTTTGAAATGGACCCGTATTCAGAAATCGCACGGGTTGAGATCCGGTGAACGAGCAGGCCAAGCAACTGGATCCCCTCATCTGATCCATCGAGTAGGGAAGACACAATTGAGATGCGTCCAGGACATAAACGGCAAACTCGGCAGGAGCACAATCGTATATTAGCCACATAACCCTTGGAATCATCAATGGTATTTCTTCCAGCAAGGAGGCAAAGTCACCAGCAAGAAACGTCGATTGTCCGGCCTGTTAGGCGACGTGGAAGGAAGACTGCTCCCAAAATACGGTCGTCAATTATCCTGGCCCACACATTTCGGCTGTACCGACGCTGATGGTTTACTGTTACCATACCATGGGAGTTCTGCATACTATCCCACATACACTCCTGGAAATTGAAATAAGAACACCGTGAATTCATTGTCCCAGGAAGGGGAAACTTTATTGACACATTCCTGGGGTCAGATACATCACATGATCACACTGACAGAACCACAGGCACATAGACACAGGCAACAGAGCATGCACAATGTCGGCACTAGTACAGTGTATATCCACCTTTCGCAGCAATGCAGGCTGCTATTCTCCCATGGAGACGATCGTAGAGATGCTGGATGTAGTCCTGTGGAACGGCTTGCCATGCCATTTCCACCTGGCGCCTCAGTTGGACCAGCGTTCGTGCTGGACGTGCAGACCGCGTGAGACGACGCGTCATCCAGTCCCAAACATGCTCAATGGGGGACAGATCCGGAGATCTTGCTGGCCAGGGTAGTTGACTTACACCTTCTAGAGCACGTTGGGTGGCACGGGATACATGCGGACGTGCATTGTCCTGTTGGAACAGCAAGTTCCCTTGCCGGTCTAGGAATGGTAGAACGATGGGTTCGATGACGGTTTGGATGTACCGTGCACTATTCAGTGTCCCCTCGACGACCACCAGTGGTGTACGGCCAGTGTAGGAGATCGCTCCCCACACCATGATGCCGGGTGTTGGCCCTGTGTGCCTCGGTCGTATGCAGTCCTGATTGTGGCGCTCACCTGCACGGCGCCAAACACGCATACGACCATCATTGGCACCAAGGCAGAAGCGACTCTCATCGCTGAAGACGACACGTCTCCATTCGTCCCTCCATTCACGCCTGTCGCGACACCACTGGAGGCGGGCTGCACGATGTTGGGGCGTGAGCGGAAGACGGCCTAACGGTGTGCGGGACCGTAGCCCAGCTTCATGGAGACGGTTACGAATGGTCCTCGCCGATACCCCAGGAGCATCAGTGTCCCTAATTTGCTGGGAAGTGGCGGTGCGGTCCCCTACGGCACTGCGTAGGATCCTACGGTCTTGGCGTGCATCCGTGCGTCGCTGCGGTCCGGTCCCAGGTCGACGGGCACGTGCACCTTCCGCCGACCACTGGCGACAACATCGATGTACTGTGGAGACCTCACGCCCCACGTGTTGAGCAGTTCGGCGGTACGTCCACCCGGCCTCCCGCATGCCCACTATACACCCTCGCTCAAAGTCCGTCAACTGCACATACGGTTCACGTCCACGCTGTCGCGGCATGCTACCAGTGTTAAAGACTGCGATGGAGCTCCGTATGCCACGGCAAACTGGCTGACACTGACGGCGGCGAGGCACAAATGCTGCGCAGCTAGCGCCATTCGACGGCCAACACCGCGGTTCCTGTTGTGTCCGCTGTTCCGTGCGTGTGATCATTGCTTGTACAGCCCTCTCGCAGTGTCCGGAGCAAGTATGGTGGGTCTGACACACCGGTGTCAATGTGTTCTTTTTTCCATTTCCAGGAGTGTATGACTGTTACAAAAGCTGAAGATACCACTCCGCGTAAAGGTTGCGAGGTGCCGGGGTGGAGAAGAGTTTGTACCTCTTTAATTCTGGCGAATTTTGCATCAGAACTAGACATGTAATCGAACCCCTAATAAATTATGTGCACAACGGGATTGATGGTGGGCCCTGCTAGTTGGTAAAATAAGGAGTGCACTATTACAATAATTTAATAAAAACCGTAACCTACTCAGTAAAAAAAGGAAATTTTATCATAATAAACGACAGGAAACAGGATTCTGCGGATTAAATATTACAATTGAGATTTATTACAAGTCAGAACACAAAGGTACTTGATTGTCGATACAAACAGTAGGCTAAAGGGTAGGGTATACTGAAGTATTATGAGAACAAGAGTAGGCTCGAGAACAAGGGGCTCCTACTCTCTGTGATGCAATAGATGGACGATACTGACTGGATGTCCAAATGAATCAAATGTCGTTCCCCCGGCTAAAATGCAGTGTCCTGATTAGTAGTGAGGGCTCAAATGGAAACACATGGAGAAACAAACATGGCGGATTTGTAGCAAATCGAGCGCTCGTGCTGCTAAGGACTTTAGTACAGAAATGATAGGTCCTACAATGCCAAAGCCACAAAATACCTTACCAATCCTGAAACCTGCAGCACGTTGTCAGTAGCCAGCGTTCTGATGTAGGCGCCGACTGCTGCTGTGCCGCAACTCTGTTTCAGCCCATGGCCTCGAATGCCGTCCGAGAATTCTAAGTTCTGTTCGTGTGCCAAAAGCAGGGAAATCCTGGATGAGCGAGGATGTATCTCCAGGAAGAGACATGCAAAACCGCCTAAACTCGCCCTGTCGGTACAGATGCGAAAATGCGTAGTAAGGATCTAGGTCTTAAGTCGCAGAATGAAACTGGAGTATGATCGAAGTCATGCTCCACCACGATACCGAAAAAGTATGTCTAAGTCGCCAGATCCTCTCATTCCAAGGAAGATAATTTCTCGAATGCTATGCGCCTGTGCGAAACAAGATTGAAGCCAACATTATTCAACTCCCTACTACCCTCGAAAAGCCGTGAATCAGCTTTCTGTGCTCATTCCAAAGTTCCCCCACACTATCTCAGAACATCATTCACACCAATATCGACCGTTCCCTCCGATTTCATGCAGGGCTTTATGACATCAACTAGCTTCAGTTAAATTTGACCAATCATGCCTCTGCTATTTAGCTGGTGGCACTCAACTTGCCATTTGACCGGCTGCAAAAACAGCATCCCTAGACCACCGGCCATCCGGTGCCAGACAGTCGCACCCAGCAGCGCGCCATCCACAAGAATTCTCAGAATCAAGCAGACAATACAGTCAGTTGGCGACAACTGTAAGCAGGCTGTTTAGGTTTTTATGTTGGTAACGCCACGTAGCACTCTGTATGAAAATCACTGGCTGTAATGTGTGCAGTCTGTGGCTGGTTGGCATTGTTGTAATATTCGTTATTGTAGTGTTGGGCAGTTGGATGTGAACAGCGCGTTGCATTGTGCAGTTGGAGGTGAGCCGCTAGCAGGGGTGGATATGGGGAGAGAGATGGCGGAGTTTTGAGAACGGATGAATTGAACGTGTGTCCATCAGAGACAGTAAGTTTGTAAGACTGGATGTCATGAACTGATATATATATATATATATATATATATATATATATATATATATATAATGGCTTTTGAACACCATTAAGGTAAATACATTGTTTGTTCTCTATCAAACTCTTTCATTTGCTAAGTATGCCTATCAGTAGTTATGGCCTTCAGTAGTTAGAATCTTTTATTTAGCTGGCAGTATTGGCACTCGCTGTATTGCAGTAGTCCGAGTAAGAAAGGTCTTTGTGAGGTAAGTGATTCATGAAAGGTATAGGTTGTTGTTAGTCAGGGCCATTCTTTTGTAGAGATTATTGAAAGTCAGATTACGTTTCGCTAAAAATATTGTGTGTCAGTTTAGTGATGATCAGAATAAGTAAAGAGCGAAAGGTCTGAGTACGTTCAGTTCTGCTCAGCCATTTGAAAATCAAATAACGTAAGGGGTTTATCAGGACAATCATTCATAAATTTTTCGAAGGGGAGGTTTCATATGGCGACCCTGCCAGGATACCTCACTGGAATCTTCTGATTTTTTCTTGTAGTTTGTGTAGTTAGCATAGCTATTGTTTATAGCTACAGCGTAATTGTAGAGAGAATTTCATTGTTGTACAGTAAAACAGTTGTGGCATGCATGTAGATCTGCACCAAGTATTTCGCAGCTCCACATGCAACTAACTAGATATTATTTTCAGTGCTATGTTAATGTGTTTTCTTATTTTTGCTCTTCAAATTTTGCTTTTCTTGTGATCGTGTGAAATATGTGATAATTATGGCGTGTGAAAAACGTAATGCTAGGCTCCAAAGCAAATTGAGAAATGATAGTGACGACGAACGTAGCTTATCAGCACCACTGTGTAATGAATTAACAGACATTCAAAGTAGTAATTTGGTAATTGTGCATATGGAAATGGAGCGGGCGGCAAATAATGGTGTAGACTGTGAAACAATTAGTGAACAGGAAAGCATTAGCGATCGATTGGTCGGCAACAGCTCGCCTCAGGATTCCAAAATGATAGGACACAACCTTGCAAATACTGTAGATTCAGGTTTTGCATCCTCACCGTTTTCTCAAATAAGTCAAGACACATTTTCTGCTTTTCAAAATGCGAATATAGCCGTTTCAAATGACCTGCCGAATAGCACTGAGGAACATGTTTCTGACACCAGTGCATTGTTATTACAGTTAATGGAACAAATGGGACAAAGGGTACAAACGTTAGACACAATGCTTGAAAAAATCAGAAACAAATGGGACAAAATCTTCAAAAGTTAGAGACAATGGAACAAAATCTTCGAAAGTTAGACACAATGGAGCAAAATCTTCAAAAGTTAGACACAATGGAACAACACCAGAGACAAACACAGCAACAGCTTCAAATGTTAGACACCACGCTTGAACAAACACGTGAAGGTTTAACTGCTGAGTTACTTAAAATCGAATCGAAATGTCAAAAAGTCTGTAATGACGTAAAAACACAAATTTGTGAGCATTTCCAACCTATTTTTTCGCGTCATGAAAATGCATTTCAGAATCACGAAGCAGCCATAAAGGAACTGCAAACTATTGTTCATTAAAATCACGACACCTTGCAAGCTAAAATTGACTCAGTTGCATCTACCGATTCGGTTACGCAACTTGTAAAAACTCAGGATACTTAAAGGACACAGTAGATACGTTTTCAACACAAACTGACACTCTGAAACTTGATTCAGAAAAACACACTGAGGAATTCAGTTCATTATCGGAGAAAGTAGCCGAACTTTCGGATCAGTTCACTAACCTATCTGCAAAGGTAGATGATGATCTGAATGACACAAGACCTGTAGCCTTCCTTGACACAGAAGAGTATGAACAAATTAAGAAATTCAAACAAAATCAGAATCGAATTAATACGCAACACAAAAGAGAAATCCGGGAAGTACAAGATCAGTTGAGACAAGTATTACAGGAATTACATATTTCAGAGGATACTCGCGCTCCAACACGGGAAGAGGGGCTTAGAAATACGGAAAAGCCACAAAATAATAACACAGAGCATTTCGGAAATTATGAATGAAATTAGCAACGTGCACCGAATTTTGAGATGGACCGCCGACACGACATAACGATGACCGATATGCAACTCGCCGGCACGATGACTATAAGCTGTTCATTACTACACGTAAATTCAAAACATTAAGAATTCTGGCAACGACATTCATCCACAAGCGTGGCTTCATCAATGCTCTCATTGTTTTCCTTCCAACTGGCCATTAGAGCCCAAATTAGAATTTATGTGTGGCTACTTAGAGAATGAACTAGCTGTAAGAATGCGATCAGTCATTCACGATTGTCGCAGTGAAGAAGAATTTTATCATGTCTTCCTCTCAGCGTATTGGTCTCAAGCTACACAAGACCGAGTAAAACATAGCATCATAATGATGAAACATTTCGAACAATCTGAATTTTCCAGGCTTGTGATATATTTTGAAGACATGTTACACAAGAATCAGTACCTGTCAAACCCATACAGCCCCTAAGAACTCATCCGCATTTGCTTAATCAAATTGCTTGAACATTTTCGACATATTATTTACGCACGACGTCGTAAAGACGACATTGAAGCTTATCAGGGACTGTTACAAGAACTGGAAATTGACTCTGACAATCGCTGAACGCGAAAACAGGAAAACAATCATTACAGTTCACATCCGTCACAATTCCCTGACGACAGAAACAATAACTGGACACTATAAGGCTATTCCTACAACGCAAATCGTGACCAAAACAGACACCACCCATATGACAACCACTGGCAGAGTCATAATAATCACAGGGAAAGATCACTTCTCCGTGCTAATGACCATGACAGAGACATTCAGAGAAATAGACAATATGGGAACCAAAATAATTATTATCAAGGGAGACAGACCAATTTCAGACCCAACGGTCCATCGCGCAGTTACGACTCATGGAGAAGTTCTCCACCACGTAACCCACAAGAAAAAAATTACAGAAACTACCGACATGACGACAGACGATATAATCTTAGCAACAGACTAGAATTTACCCAAAATTGACGTGGTTCAAACAGGGCAGGGGCCTCTCGACAAGGTGAATTTGCAGAAGTTAGATCTCCATATCCCAGCAACGACGCGCGACAACAAAGAGACAGACAATGACTCGCACCGCAGGCAGCCACTGCGCCGGCTGGCTCAGAGAACATAGACGCTAACCTTGAGAAAAATTTTAGCATTCCTTACCGACGTATACCACATGATAATTGCGTTAAAGTTGAAACTGTGCGTACTAGGAAGAGTAAAGGATTGCACCACATCTCACATGTAAAACCTTTCATTGATACATAATCTGCTTTTTAACTTAGTCTTTGCCATAAAATTTTTCACTTCACGTTACTAGAATGCTTTGTCAGACTTAGAAACTGTTAACATGCAACAATGTTTGAAGTTAATTATCTAGTCAAGAACCAAGAGAACTTATTTAAACAGTAATTACGAATGGATTGTTATAGTGTTATTGTTTGTGTACATTCTTGCTTGTTATTTGCACAATTACATAACGACTATAAGGTTCACATACTTATAACAAATACCGGTACTGCTGATGAGATTTTAATGCAACATTTTGGTGTACTTGAAAATACATTATGGATTTAAAGTACTTTCTGAGAGATACCAGATGACACAGCGGTTGATTTATTTGACAGCTACACGATTATATCACGACGCTACTAATGAGTGACACAATTTACATTGTTGCTTTTGCGGTGTATCTGTTTTATATCTGCACAGTTTTTCTGTGTTATTCCGGACAGTAAAACGTGTTTTAGTAGTAACTTTTGTTGTATAGCTACAATGAGACAGCCTTTTCCTTAGTACAACAATACGTTAAAGTACAGTATTTTCTTCATCATGACAATAAGCGTAATAACTGCGATATCTATACGAAAAGTATTTCACTTTTGTGTATGATGAGGAGAGTACACTGACTTCAGCAGAACTTTGCTTACAGAGGACGATAACTACGACACTTCCACAGAATTGTCTTACGGCAAGACGCACGTTTAGCGCTACAGGACACGCATTTGAGTGATTAATTTTGTACTTAAAACATTTATTTTTAAAGATTTTTGAATTACAAAGATACATAGGTTTTCCGTGATACATTTCATTCCATTGCTGTAATCTGTAACACTGTAATTACTTTAATCCTCAGGGGGGTACACACTTACTTTGTATTCCCTGTGTTTGGCAAGCACAAGGAGCCCTAGCTAATATGGTATTTGCTTATATAACTTTACACATCGGTACCATATTTCTCTAACACAGAATTACACAGCTATCTGATTATTTAACAGAGAAACAAACATTTCTTTTATTACATCAGTGACAGATGTTTACACAGTTACACAGTTGAATAACTTCACACTTATGTAATTGTATTTTGTCTGTACTTTGTGAACTGTTCATATTTTTTTCGTAACCATTGTGATACTATGAGAACTTTGAATGATGACACTATTGCAATGAGCAGAGAATTTTTTTAGGTTTTGAAATTAGTAGCAGAAAGCTACGACGTTTTTGAGATTTGACTGAGGTGTTATGATGTTATTATTATGACGACGATGTGTATTATGCTGTTGAGGTATGTTTATGATCAATAAGCTGATGCTATATGAGGAATTTGATTATGCTACGTATTTATTATGATGAAATATTGAAGAAGTGTCGACGAATACGTATATGTGTAATAAAGTAAGGAATAATGAGTAGTGGTTAGGGACTCTGATTTGTGAAAAAGGATGTTGGAAACCAAGAATCGTACTTTAAGAGTTATGAAATGTGTGTAAATGCATGAATATATCACAATGCCGGCGAAAATTTTTTTTGACACTTATATTTATAGTATTTGCTCTCTACACATTTGTAAGGCAAATTCTCGACCTGTGAAATTTTTTGTATGAGACTGTCACTGTAGCACAAACTGCTGTCGTAAACATTTTGGTAAGAAATCTAAGCGACCTTGACATAATGCAGTATGGGCGCGCAGCTGTGCCAGCCGCCTGGAAAAAAAGCCATTAGGTGAAAAAAAAGAGGCCATTAACCTCGTTATTGACATTTCTTTGTAGAAAGCATTTCAAATAAGGCACGCTCATACTTGAAACATATGATTACAGTTTTGAGCTGATGCTTTCTGATATTTACTGGAATGCCGAATGAAATGATGAGAAACATTTTATGTCTGTACACCTGATTATGACTACTGTCTTTCTTGTTGAGAGATTTTTTTACTGCCTTATGAAATGCCATATGGCTGCTGAATGATGTTTCATACTTTGCTTTGTATATATACTTGACTATTTTGTTTAATATCTAGTTTCTAGCTGCACTGCAGCATTGGTTAGAATAAAATTTAATAGATGTACTAATGTAAATATTTTCTGTCTACATATCCATTTAACAATAATTTTATGATCTACTTTCCAAAAAAAAAGGGAACACAAATAGACATTTCCCTTCACAGGAATTGCATAAATAATTTTTTAGCGATCTGGTAACTTGTCTGCTAGAGTAAGTTATCGTGATGCATCACTCTAGTGTTAAGATGTGACGTAAGTATTGGACATGGCCATCTTTACTGTAATATTTTTTCTGCTTGAGCTTTGTCATGTTTAGGTATAAGTTATAGCATTTGATGCTGCTGTTTACTAGGCATAGTGCTACTAAATTTACTTTGTATTACTCTGTTAAGCCAGTTTTACTACTGATTTATTTTTCTTGTTGCTGCACATTGGCTCATATTCTTTGTAATGTTGCATTTGCTTTGCTAATTTAGATATACTGCTGCTTGCTTTGCCGATTTGCATATTTTGTCATTGCTGTTTGTGTTAATTGTTTTGTGCTGTTGCATTGCCTCGTCCCTTACTTTACATCTGAGCTGAGTAGATTTAAGTTAGCTTAAGAGAGGGTAGGTTATATAAAAGAATGAGTAGCGATGAATTGGAAGAAATGCATTGAGAAGTTATATGAAAAAGATTGGGTCAGAATGAGTACTGTACAATGAAGAATAATTATTTTGAAAGAGGATATGAATTGAACACAGAAAGCAGTTACAGATAGGACTTTTTGGGAATAATGACGAACTAAGGGAGATCTCCAAGAAGTAAAGAATGAAGGGAGATCTCCAAGAAGTAAAGAAAGTTTTGTTTGCAAAATACTGCAGTAAAACAAACCCTGTCCTTTCCTTTTGTGTTATTCCGCTATGTGTTTGTGTACCCTTGTATATTTGTGTTCTTCCTGTCTTTATGTGTTTATCTGATAAGAGTTATGTTGTAGAATTTTTCTAATACTATGTTATTTACTTTGTAAATATGTTTAGGCATTATTAATTCTCTACTGTTTCAATGCTCATGTGTGAAATTAATCTTTTGAAAACTATTATCATTATTTTATTTATTTATTTATGTCATAATTCCTGTAACAGTGATGTACATGTTTTTTCTATTCTTTTGTAAAGTATGTATTGCTACAAATGTTATCTGTATTATTATGTTTTATAATGATGTCTTCTGTACCTTTGTTATTGTATTCTCATGTTATAAAATTATAATTGACACCAGTTTATCAAATTAAGTAACTTGTAAGCATTCATTTCACTGCACGCATTTATGTTGGTCATAGTATATACACAACATGTGAGAAGTTGGGACTGTTAGTGTTTGCATGTGTGTTAATAATTCACCTAGGGACTGGTTAAAACCATTGCTGGTTCTAAGGACATTTCCAAAAACTTTGTGAGTGCACAAGTAGTGGTTTATGGACTTGCTATATTGTCTGCAAGACTCTTTGATGGTGATTGTGCACCTGCACAGTCGCAACAGATGGCTGATGGCCATCTCACAAGGACTGCAGTGGGTCTGTAACTTTGATGGCCCACCAATAGCATACTCTCTACCAGGACTATAGTGGGTCTGCTCTGTGATGACCTACCTACCAATATTCTTCAAAACTTCGACTGACTCTGCTGTGGGTTTGCTGTATTACCTGTATGCATGTGAAGAGTCAGCATTGTCTTTCCGTTGGAAGGACAACACTACTTCTTCAAGACTGCATGTAAATCCACTACTTCTGTGTGCATTTTCTTTTTCTGATCAGACTTTGTGCAATTGAGTCACTATTGTGATAAATGATCAGGACTGTCATTATGAGAACAATTTTTGCTTTTGACCAACAGTGTATCAATAAGTGTGTGCATTTGAGATCTTTGTTATCGTAATTATGAAAAATTTTGTCAAATCATTATTGGTCACTGCCCAAAATAACTTGCAAAATTTTTGTGGCGAGCATGGGGGCTATGAAAGAGGGCTGTTTAGGTTTTTATGTTGGTAACGCCACGTAGCACTCTGTATGAAAATCACTGCCTGTGCTGTGTGCAGTCTGAGGCTGGTTGGCATTGTTGTAATATTCGCTATTGTAGTGTTGGGCAGTTGGATGTGAACAGCGCGTAGCGTTGCGCAATTGGAGGTGAGCCGCCAGCATTGTTGGATGTGGGGAGAGAGATGGCAGAGTTTTGAGCGCGGATGATCTGGACGTGTGCCCATCAGAGACAGTAAATTTGTAAGACTGGATGTCATGAACTGATATATATATAGATATATATATATAGAGAGAGAGAGAGAGAACAAACAATGTATTTACCTTAATAGTGTTCAAAAGTCGTAATCTATATATATATATATATATATATATATATATATATATATATATATATATATATATTGTTCTCTATCAAAATCTTTCATTTGCTGAGTACGCCTATCAGTAATTATGGCCTTCAGTAGTTAGAATCTTTTATTTAGCTGCCAGTATTGGCGCTCGCTGTATTGCAGTAGTTCGAGTAACGAAGGTTTCTGTGAGGTAAGTGATTCATGAAAGGTATAGGTTATTGTTAGTCAGGGCCATTCTTTTGTAGGGATTATTGAAAGTCAGATTGCGTTGCGCTAAAAACATTGTGTGTCAGTTTAGTGTTGATCAGAATAAGTAAAGAGCGATATGTCTGAGTACGTTCAGTTCTGCTCAGCTGTTTGAAAATCAAATAACGTAAGGGGTTTATCAGGACAATCATTCATAAATTTTTCTAAGAGGAGGTTTCACAACAGTCTTCGTTCGAGACGCATCGGAACTCGGGCATGGATGTGTGTGATGTCCTTAGGTTAGTTACATTTAAGTTGTTCTAAGTCTAGGGGACTGATGACCTGAGATGTTAGTGCTTAGAGCTATTTGTCAGTCGTCCCACCAGGCGCTCAGGCCCATAGTATATGGCCCTCTCCGTGTTCGCGGAAGTGCAGACCCCCACGAAAACACAGTGTGTCGCGTCATCCCGTGCTCGCCTCGCAGCAAGCCTCACATTGAAGTAACAGAGATAACTAAAAGAAAGACCACATGCAGTTCCCAACATGCATAGCAATCAAGTGAAATATAATTTGAGCTCATTGTACAAATACTCTCATCAGAATAAACTTATTCGGCCAATTCTCACGGTGAAATGATATAAAACAATAAACTTGATGCAAATGAAAGGCGACACGCAAAAGAAGGTATAGAACCTCTCAAGATGGCTTCGTGTTTAAATAGGACGGATGACACAAAATCCGGAATCGTGTTTGTCTGGTGAAGAAACCAGTGACAAAACTGCTCCTGATGTGGAACGTCCGTCGCTAGTAAGCCCTGCACGCTCTGTAAGTGATAAGGGTAGTATCAATTGTCATGGAGAATGTTCCACAGTCGTCTGGCTTACCCCTTACTGCCTGGTACTGACACGGCGGTCGCCTTCCACAGTGTTAATCACATTTTCCTCCGTCTGGTGTCCAAACATTTCGGGTGCGTCCTTCATGATTTCTTGCTTCCAGAAAAGACCTCTCTCAGACAAGGAGCGAGACGCTGTTGCGAACATTGAATGCTCTAATTGTTGTCGGCAGGGACAGATCTCCTGATACAACCTTGCAGCCCGCCGCCCGTTGCTATTTGCCTTTCCGTAAGTAAACACCATTTCGGCAAACTATCGATTCGAATATGAAACCATTGTGTACAACGCTGTATCACATCCACTACGAGGTGAGTCTGCAAGAGAAGTGAATCGGACACAACATTACCAATTACTGTGGCAGAAGAGGGCGCTAGGGCATGATATATGGGGAACAGTATCACGCTCTAGAAGGAAACCATGGATGCTCATACTGTGGGTGCATGGTATAGCGCGTATTAGAACACAGTCTCTGCAAGAAAGTATGACAGAATAAATGGTCTCTAATATGGAAACCATGTATTTCAGAAGATAAGTTCATTAAAACTTGCTTGTTCCGTATCCTCTCATCGACCAGTTCCTAGAGTTTGTACACGGTGGAAAAAAATCACCCTGTATATCAGTTGTTGCTTGGTTGTCTTGACGGCATCAAGTTACATTCACACGTGTGAACAACCAGATTTTCTGTTATTAGATTGACAGTACAATTGTATCATAAAAAACGAATAAAAACTGAGCAGAAGATGTTATTAACGGAAAATTAAAACCCTTACCTTCTAGAATGATGATTTTCGGCGAAGTGACTTTGGGCATTGGAGGCAGTATTGGCATACATGATTAATACTGAATGGCTGTTACATGCTCTTTATGATCTAGAGTTTCCCAAAGTGAAAAGGTGCCACAAGTTTTGACACTGGCTTAACCTTAGTTCAGAAGCATGAGCTACATAGTTGGGCTGGTAAGTGATTAGTTGCACGTGCTAATATCCCTGGTTCTCTTAACAACGAACGACTCCAGCTATATCATGAGCTGCAAAAAATACGTAATTGCTTGAGATTATTAACAGATTTAGTCATGACAGTTATACAATTAATGCCTGCTTGTCGTATTAGACAATAATCTGATGAGATAAAGTGTTTATTCGGAAGAGGCGACGGTGATATCGACCCACTCAGCATTCATGGAACAGTTATCAAAATTCTCGTGAAGTTATGGCCTTAGGAGGATAATCTTATTATCCAGTGTGAAGGCTAGTAACGTGCTAAGAGCACGGAACCGGTCAACATACAGCATCAGAGAAGTTAATATCGCTGGAAACGTATTGTTATTAACTAATTACACGGTCTGCTCGATTGATGGACACGGTAAAGAAGTATTAGGTTCACGTCAACCCGTTGCAGTTGCATTCGTGATAGATGCCGCTGTAACGGATAAAAATCAAGTGTACCTGCTTTTGCAATCAAGAACCGACCCGTCTGATTCTGCATTTCATTTGCGATGCAAATGTAAACCTTTGTGTCCTCACGGTTGACATTTATGTCGAAATTTACTTTAGTGTTGCACATTTGATTGGTAGTACAGTTTGGTTATGTGTTTCAGTTTCTGGTTATAAACTACGTTCAGCGTCATCTAGAAACAACGACCTTCGTGTAACCGTTTTCTGGGATGCCTGACATCGGTTACTCTCCTTGACTATCACCACTGCGGTGCTTGATTTCGGCGGTAGAGTCGGGCGTGCTGCGTGATGCGGCGCTGCGCGATGCCGCGAGCAGATTTGTGTTTACAGGACAAAAAAATGGTTCAAATGGCTGTGAGCACTAGGGGACTTAACTGCTGAGGTCATCACTACCCTAGGACTTAGAACTACTTAAACCGAACTAACCTAAGGACATCACACACATCCATGCCCGAGGCAGGATTCGAACCTGCGACCGTAGAGGTCGCGCGGTTCCAGACTGTAGCGCCTAGAACCGCTCGGCCACCTCGGCCGGCCTTACCTTATAACAATGGTTGTGTTTTCTGTTCCGCAGGTAGCCGCCTTGCGTCTAGGGTGGGAGCTACTGCGGTTGTATGGAAACAGACGCCGAAATTAGTCACCCTGATGGCGCGGTTCGAGGGCGGCCATTAAAGACAAACATTCTGATGATTTGGAGACTCACCACAACCAACCTCGTAGCAAACAGTAACATACGTTAGCATACAAGTAGCTTACTTGCCAGAAATGTCAGTGGCTAGCCCTATAATTTGTACTGTGCTGTCACATTTGCAACTATAAAATAAATTTCGAACATAAATATCATCCTTTGGAACATGTAGGTTTTTGTTGACATTATGAACGTAATGCAGAATCAAATACGCCGGTTATCTACTGAAAAAACATTGACATTTGATGTTTGTCGATTACAGAGCCATCTACCACGAATGGAAAACTATGCTTTGAGTAAACCGTACGAATTTTTTGGCGTAGAATCCGAATATACAATAAAATGCGGCTTTCTGCTTGAAGATGCAATGTTGACCATAACAACGCAGGAGGGATGGTTAGGAGGTTGCCAGTTGTAGCACAGTCCGCTGTTCACTTTACAAATATTAACATTTCACCTTGAACATTTTTTTCGTGCAATGCGAAGTTTTCGGGATATTTAGTTTTCTCAAGTTAAAACCAACACCCTGTACACTGAGGCGACGAAAGTCATGGGAGATCTCCTAATATCTCGTCGGACCTCCTTTTGCCGAGCACAGTGCAATAGCCGGCCGGTGTGGCCGAGCGGTTCTTGGCGCTGCAGTCTGGAACCGCGCGACCGCTACAGTCGCAGGTTCAAATCTGCCTCGGGCATGGATGTGTGTGATGTCCTTAGGTTAGTTATGTTTAAGTAGTTCTAAGTTCTAGGTGACTGATGACCACAGATGTTAAGTCCCATAGTGCACAGAGCCATTTGAATCATTTTGAACAGTGCAATAACTAGACGTGACGTGGACTCCGCAAGTCGTTTAAAGATCTCCTGTATAAAAGTTTAGTCATGCTGTCTCTATAGCCGTCCATAACTGCGAATTAGTTTGGCGTGCAGGATTTTGTGAATGAACTGACCTCTAGATTACATCCCATGTTAGGCAATTCGAGTGGCCAAATCACTTGCTCGAACTGTCCAGAATGTTCTTCAAACCAATTGCGAACAATTGTGTGCCGGTGTCATGCTGCATTGTCATCAACAAAAATTCCATTGTTGTTTGGAAACATGAAGTCCACGAATTGCTGCAAATGGCCTCCAAGTTACCGAACATTTTTCCAGTCAATGATCGGTTCGGATGGACTAGAGCATCCAGACCATTCCATGTAAACACAGCCCACACCATTGTGGAGCTACAACTAGCTTCCACAGTGGCTTGTTGACAACTTGGGTCCGTGGCTTCGTGGAGTCTGCACCACACTCGAAGCCTACCATGAGCTAGTACCAACTGAAATCGGGACTCATACGACCAGGCCACGGTTTTCCAGCCGTTTCGAGTCCAACCGATATGGTCACGATCCCAGGAGAGCCGCTGCAGACGATATCATTCTGTTAGCAAAGCCACTCGCGTCGGTCATCTGCTGCCGTACCCCGTTAATGTCAACTTTCCCTGCCCAGTCCTAACGGATACGTTCGTCGTCCGTTCCACATTGATTTCTGTGGCTATTTCACGCAGCGCTGTTTGTCTGTTAGCAGTGACAACTCTACGCAAATACCACTGCACTCCGTCGTTAAGCGAAGGCCGTCGGCCACTGCGTTGTGTGTGACGAGAAATAATGCCTGAAATTTTGTATCCTTGGCACACTCTTGTCACCGTGTATCTCGAAATATTGAGTTCTTTCACAGTTTCCGAAATGGAATGTCTCATGTGTCTATCCCCAACTGCTATTCAGCGTTAGACGTCTGTTAGTTCCCCTAGCGCGGCCCTACTCACGTAGGAAACCTTTTCATATGAATCACCTCAGCGCCAATGACAGCTCCGCCAACGCACCGCCCTTTTATGCCTTGTGTACGAGATACTACCACCATCTCTCTGTGCGCATATCGCTGTCGCGTGACCTATGTCTCCTCAGTGCGTATTCAAAAGCAAGGTAGGTGCAATGTGGTTGGTGATCTAAGAAAAGACAAACTTAAATTATGTTAAATATGTAGTCTGCTTTCGCTTATCTCCACTATTGTTGAACTTGTATTTTGAACGTGCGGCGGCGCGGTTCCTTTCGTCCTTCACCTTCACCTACCTGTGGACTCGCTGCAGCAGATCGCCGGTTGTAAAGCCGAACAGAAACCTATCGTACTGCAACTCGCATCAGGCTGCATACAACTTAACTGTTCCAAGAATCGGGGAAAGGTCTTAATTTTGAATGAAAGGCGAAAATACTGGCAGAACTTCGGTATATTCTGAACCTTGATAAAGTATACGTTTACTGCCAAGCCCGTGCTGATCTTAACACAGTCATGCACAAAACCTTTCATTCACGTTGGCAGGTTTATGGTAATGTATTTCCCGAAATCTGAACAACTACTAAGCACAGATTGTTCTTAAATGGAAATTGTGATGTTACAAAATAAAAGTGATGTTGTTATTCAATGGAAAGTTGGAAATTAAGATTTAGCTTACTGTCTTATCAATCACAATTGGCGTAAGAATCATGGATTGACCAGTGTCATAAAATATTGCATTATGAGATGTGATTAGTTTTTACTTGCAGTTTCGCGTGGCTTGAGGCAGTCACAACTAGCGTGCCATGGATTAAGAAATCGCATTATCGTCTTTCTAATTACTTCATGATCGTAGATACGATCATACCCGGTTGTGAAGTTATTGTTATGACAAAACAATTTCCTAAGGGACCAGAAAGTTCTTAAGGGCGCAAAAACAACTGTAACATCACACAAAAGGGAAATTCAATATTAAAGCTGATGCAAGAAGACGATAAAACAGTTTTCTTTTTATCAATGTAACACACACATTGGACTGCTGATCTCCGTGTCTGTAATCTTAGCAAAATGCATAATTAAAATGAAAATAATACTGAGGAGATGATAGGAATGAGCACTGCTAAATGATTCAGTATTCCCAGAACAAATATTTATTATAAACTAAAACATATATCGTACCTTAAGCTTAGTACTACAATGACGGTAGATTTTTATGTCCGTATCATGTCCATTGAGCGCTTTTTTATATGGCCATTGTCTTCTTTGAGTCGCTCGTGCGTCGTCACGGTAAGTTATAACAGTTCTTTACACTTCACTCAAACTTAGACATAACACGTTTTTATACATTTAGTAAAAAATTAGATCAGACTGCCACAAATCTGCGTCCGTCTTACTTGAGAAAAACAGTACAAGTCTTTTTAGCGCTCAAGGCTTCATTTGTTCTCCAGCGAACAAAATAGTGAAGGATCGCATATCTATCCGTATTTTTCTGTTTATATTGCCGCCCAAAGACGACGAATTACATTATTTAGAAAATTCCACCGTCGCCATGCGACGCCTCATTATACATTAATCATTATTTACAAACAAGTATTTGCCTTATGGCTGAAAGTATTAACTTCTCGTATTTGCTGTTTTAATGAAGTCAAAAATAGCGAATATCACAAAATGTTTGCCTTGCTATGAAGTTTATCGGTGTCTAATGCACTCAAGTTCTTAGTCACTCAACAGCTCAATATGCCACACGGAATTACTGTCTTTTCTCAAATACAAAATTACTTTAAAATCCGTACTTTCTAAAAAAGACACAGCGGAATAAATATGCGTTCACTTTAAAACACTTTTGGAACATGTAGCACTACTAAACCTAGCAAATCATAGCTTCCTTCGGAGCTCATATTACACACGACCGTACCATTGAAAGGCTGGGCTCCGACCACTTTAGACTGCTGCAAGCGTTCTATATCTCCAAGAGAAAAGACACGTGACGGATACTCCGTTCTGATTGGTCAGTTTTCTTTAAGGCCGATAGAAAAACATTATTCTCTCGCACTAATCCGCGTTTTTCATGACTAACCAATCAACAAATAACACACTTCCGAACTGAACTTAAATATTTAACATTATGATATTTTGTTTATACTTTATATTGTTAACTATTTTCATCAGTACTCGAATTAGCTTTCGTTTTTACGATAAACTTACTTAACATATTATGATACAAAATTCCCTATCGTCTGCATTCACACTGTCTTAAAACTTTCTCACACTCATTCGTACAGCGTTCATCAGTAGAACAATGATCTACATATTTACTTTAGACCACATTCACGCATCATTCACATTACTAAAAGCACAAACAAAAACTTACAAACGTAAATAAACAAGAAAGCCTTCAAGAAATAAATATAACAATTCATGAAAACTTTCTCTTGACCTGTTTCTTGAATGTCTCTGTGCACTGCTGTCTTCCAGCAGATGAAAATTAGAACGACGCACTCGACTGAACCCGCTTCATACTATCTGTCACTGTACACGCATGAGCCATTCTCCCGGTACATAGTCTCTAGACAGGAGCGATATGCTGTCTCAAACGGGAAGTGAAGAAGAGTGTGAGACAGCAGTAAGAGTATAAGGTATATTGATACCCATTGTCAAGCTTGCCGAGATCTGAAGAAGGACAGATGGTCAGCAAACTTAAACCAGAATATACGTTAAGAATAAACAAAACAAAGCCGAAGATAAATGAACTTCAATAGAAAAAAATGGACTTGGTTAACAGCATGAATGGGAACGCCACATCAGTAAAAGAAGTAATAGAATATCCTTACGTAGTAAGTAACATTAACCATAAGTGACTAAGCAAGGATTTTGTCGGAAGTAGATTAGCAAAGGCGTAGGAACCTTTCGTAGACATAAAAATATTTCTGATATCAAATATTGACCTGTACATCTATCACATAGAAGATTCACTAACCCACCTTTTTCCTTTGCATTTCGTTAACATTCAGTGCATGAATGTAAGAATCTCCGAGAAGGCCTCTCCTCACAGGGCACCGATCACTGGGTGATACGCGTATCTGTCGATGTTGACAGATAATCTTTGAGTGCGGACAGGAACGAGTGTTTTCAAGTTTTCTTTATTTCGTGTGAACAGTTACAGATTTTCATCACATACATCTTCGGAGGGCTCTTTCTCTTTCGATTTATCGATGTAAAATTCAATAAAGAATAACTAGTACTGTTTTTAGTCGCGTCTTCGCAACTTACTAATTCTTCTTCTCAGTGTAAAATGGAATTGATATCAGGTGTATGAAGTGTTTAAGTTGCTACAGCCCTATAGTCTCCCAATGACGATACGCACATTCCTGTATTTGCGCATATCCTCAACAAATCCAGGAGCTTCTAGAAACTTCTTGTGAGAAAATTGTTTGGACGATTAAAAAAAACACACACACACAGTTATTATAAATGATTATAACGATTTCATAAATTCACTGTACCTACATAAAATGATTTATTGCCATAGAACTCTGCATTCGCAGAGAAAAACTCTAGAAGCTTTATGTTGTTGCAGGCACACTTCAACAAAGATCTACCAACTACCAAATCCATTCGTCGATTGTATGTACAGTTTAAAGCTTCAGGATGGTTCTGGCAGGGGAAATCAATTGTAGACCTGCAGTGAGTGAAGAAACGGTTGACCGCGTGCGGACAAGTTTCGCATTTAGCCCACAGAAACTGAGGAACAGAACAAGCAGACAGCTGTACATACCACAACCGATAGTTTGGAAGATCTTAGGGAAATGACTGAAGCTGAATCCTTACCGCTCGCTAGCCCTGACTGCCGATGACAAAGTCAGACGCTTTGAATTTTCTGTTCAGTTCCAACAGCTTGCGGAAGAAGATGGGTTTCGTGAGTAACACATCTTCAGTGATGAAGCAACATTTCTGCGAATGGCGCAGTGAGCAATTACAAGGTGTGAATGTGGTAGAGAGAGAATCTTCACACTATCGTGCAGCGCATTCGAAATTCACCAAATTTAATGTGTCGTGCAGCCTCACGGTTTAAGGTTTACGGTCCGTTTTCCTTCTGCAAAAAGACCGTTAGAGAACACGTATATCTGGACACACTGAAAAATTGTTTCATGCCATAACGTGGAGACCGACAGTGTGCTGTTCATCTACCAACGCAATGGAGCTCCACCCCACTTCATTAACATGTGCGTGAATTCTTAAACAGGAAACTCAGGAACCGATTGATAGGTCGCGGTGGCGTTGATGACAAGCAGTTTATGTCACGGGCTCCATGCTCTCCGCTCATAACCCCATTCGAATTTTTTGTAAGGTTATGTGAACGATTCAGTATTTACCCCACCTCTATCAAAAAACCTACCAGAACCAAGAGATGGCATCAACAGTGCTTTTAACCAGACTGATAGTAGCATATTGCCGCGAAGGTGGAGAGAATTTGATTATCCACTTGATACCTGCAGAATCAAATGGTTCAAATGGCTCTGAGCACTATGGGACTTAACATCTGAGGTCATCGGTCCCCTAGAACTTAGAAACCTAAGTAACCTAAGGACATCACACTCATCCATGCCCGAGGCAGGATTCGAACCTGCGACCGTAGCGGTCGCGTGGATCCAGACTGAAGCGCCTAGAACCGCTCGGTCACACCGGCCGGCTCTGCAAAATCAGTACATGAGTAAATATGGAGAATTTCTAAAAAAAAAGAAAACAAAAAATAAAAGAAAATGTTAATTAATACAGCTACAGAAAATCTGTGAAATCGCTTTAATCATTAATAATAACTTTATAGAAGTGCTCTCCATGCAAGGCCCAGTTTTTAAACTCCATCGCTGCTTTGCATTTTTTTTATCCAGCAAACTTCCTTGCAGAGTTTAAGAGTTGGCTACCACTGACGACCCTCCTCCCTCATTCGGTACAGGATTTTCATATTTACCTTCAGTTGTTGACGGGAAGGCAGATCACCAGTCTGCTGTCTGGTTTGATGTGACCATCACAATTTGCTGTCATGCGGCAATCTCTTCATCATTGAGAAGCACACACAACGTCTTCAATTACTTGTCGTATACATTACAAATTCCCTTGTGCGTGCTATCCACCTGTCCTTTCGTGTAGTTAGTCTTTCCCACATACGCATATAACTATCCTCATCGATCCGATGGAGAACCTCCACGTTTCTTATTCGTTTACTTAATTTTCAGTATTCTTTCCGTAACAGTATCTTCTCTGTAACACAACATCTGAAACGCATCGATTCTACAGGGTGGAGCGCGAAATGTGTTAGCAATTGTTTCTTTCACAAATTACGACGCACATTAGATATCCCGCTGGGATCTCTACAGCAGTAGGAGCAGAGCTTGGAAAAACAAATGAGTTACGAAATGACGTGTAATTCACGATACTGCCGCTAGGAGACTAGTAAGCAGCAATGGTTGACAATGGAAGACTGACGACACAGCAACGATCGGCAATTGTGTTACTTTTTCATGAAATGGAAAGCCTTGTTGTGACTCAGAGGCGTTTTCGACAACAGTTTAACACACGATGGGTCCCTTGCAAGAAGACCATCCACAGGTTGTACTATACATTTGTAACGGAAGGAACAGTATTGGAAGCGAAGCGACCTCGGCCTAAGCCTATTTGTGCGCCGGAGAATATTGAAGCAGTACGAGTTGCTGTACAGAGAAGTCCCGGGAAATCGTGTAGAAAGGCAGCAGTGCAACTGGGAATATCCAGACGCTCCGTTCAACGCATTCTTAAAAGTGACCTCCATATGTACCCACATAAGATGACCTGTGCACAGAAGCTCACTGAAGAACACAAGCAGCAGAGACTACTGTTTGCTCAGTGAGCGGAGGATAGGGAAGAAACTCTCAACAACGTTTGGTTTTCAAACGAGGTGCATTTTCATTTAGACGATGTGGTTAATAAACAAAATATACGCTTTTGGGCCACTGAAACCCGACAAGTGCTTCATGAACGACAACATTACGCTCCGAGAATTACAGCGTGGGCAGCAATTTCCAGTCACGGACTTATTGGACCCTTTTTCTTTGAAGAAACTGTGAACAGCGAGCGTTATTTGAGTATGCTTCGCAATAGCTTCATTCCGCAGCTTCTTGCTACTGCCTTGCCCCTTCAACACGCAGTGGTTCATGCAAGATGGAGCAAGGCCACATACTGTGAACACTGTGTTGGAGTTTTTACACGAGCATTACGAGATGCGGATCATTTCACTCAGGTTTCCAGGTCGCTTCAACGACGGAAAAAATTGACCCCCCCCCCCCCCCCCTCCAATAGTCCAGACATCAATCCACGTGACTTTTTTCTTTGGGGGTACCTAAAGGAAAAAATTTTCCCGAAACGTCCACGTGATTTAACGGAGCTCAGAAGACTTATTCTTCAAGCTTGCAGTGAAATTACGGAAGACATGTGCCGTAGGGTAATCACTAACTTCAGTGTTCTTTTGAAGGAAGTTAGGAAAAGAAATGGTGGACATATTGAGCATGTGCTGAGTTAGAACAAATCTCTATGTAAATGTTCCTTTCAGATTGTATTGACAATAAAGTTTATTTTCGAAAACAAAATGGTAACACATTTCGTGCGCCACCCTGTATTTCTTTCCGGTTTTTCTCATTCCACGAATCATTTCCGCAGAATGCTATGCTATAGAGCTACGTTTCTCAAATTAATTACTAGTTCCCTGTGAATTCACTCACCATAGATTAACATCATTTACTTTTCTTGGCGCAGAAGTAATAAAATGTCAGCTTTAACGATCGTTAAGCAGACGCTGTAAATTGCATATTTTCCCTCGTTATAGAGCGGTCGAATGCGAAACCAGACGAGTACGAAGTGAAAACGTAGCGACGGAGGTTCGCGCGCCGAGACAGTCGCACCGGGTCCGGCAACGTTAAGCTTCGCGAACGTTTCGCAATGTTTGTCTAAAAGTGTCGTCAGGTATGCGGGGAACGGACCCGCCGTCGCCGTTAAGGCCTCCCGCCATCTTATACGCATTCTACGCCCGGTCGGTCCCGCGCACTGTGAAACAGCGGTTTTATTGCATAATCCGCGCGCTCGTCGGCAGGGTCGCGCAGCGTCGTTAAAAACTTTTAGCGCCGAGCGGAACATTGTTAAGCTCTCGGTCGCTTTAGTGCCGCGCGAAGAGATGCGCCGCGGCGAAACCTGGCGGCCGGCTTCCGCCTGCCCGCCGTTGCCTGGCGACGGTGACGGCGGGAGTAAAGCGCCGGGTTTATTGCGGCTGCGCGTTCTGTCCGCTGTCTGACCACTATCGGGTGTTCCTGCCCTCCCGAAACTTCGCTCACTTATTCCGAGTGGCAGAGTCTCGTGATCAGATATGTCACACATAATGCGATTTGTTTATTAGCGTGCATGCAATATTCTTTGGTTAACTGATATCATTCTCATCCGCACCGTGGAGTCATTTATTTGGCTAGGGACGCCAGGATACCCATCCGGTGGTACGAGGCTACGACAGTTGTCAAATTTTCTACGCTCATAGCACAAGTTCCCTATTTCTTATTAAATTCCATAAATGTCGCGTTTCGATGACTAATTTCGTATGTGCTATGAACGAGAAACTAGATACGTAAGAAGCAAATATTTTCGAATTGGACTAGACGTTGTTCATCCTTACTAATCTTCACTGAGGTAACAGAAGCCATGGGACAGCGATGTACAAATGACGGTATTATCGTGGGCACAAGGTGTAAAAGGACAAAGCGTTGGCGGAGCTGTTATTTGTACTCAAGCGAGTCATGTGGAAAGGGTTTCTGTGCAGTCCTGAATGAACGACTGCACACCGACTAGTGCAGCGCCGCGAAGCGCCACCAAGGAGGAGCAGACCCGCGCGCCAATGGAAAGGGCGGGCAGCCCCACACCTCCAGGAAGATCCAGTTCAGCACCCCTCGTCAACGCTGACGCAACTAGCCGTTATCGTTGGGGGAGCACAGTTTGGTCACAAACTTCGAGATCATCAGTACTGACTAATAGGAAGACGATACTTAATCTGCTTTCTGCGAGTAGTAATACAGTGTAAGTGTAACTGTATGTAGGAGGCAACGGAGAACATCAGCCCACTTCATAATGACAAGTTTCCCTTTTAGAAATAAAGTGTTCTATAAATTAGGAAACGTTACGTACAAATCGTTTTGGTTTTATGTCACCTGCCATTGCAGCTTCTCTCTTTCCTTGTTAGTGTTAGCGCTGACTTCCACAGTAGCCAACACAAGTTACCGACATGATTATGGCCGCATGATGGGAATTAACCTACTTCTAACGTGGAATTTTAGTGGGAGCTACACGCATAGGACATTACATTTCTGAAATCGATAGAGAATACGTATTCTGAGATCCACAGTGTCAAAAGCGTGCTGAGAATATCAAATTTCGAGCATTGACTCTCCCTATGGACAACACAGTTGTAGTCTGCCTTTTAACGGCTGTGGGCAACGGCGTTTGCGTAGAGTTGTCAGTGCTAACAGACAATCATCAATGAGTGAAACAGCCGCTGAAATCAGTCTGGGACGACCAACGAATGTAACCGTTAGGGTAGTGCAGCGAAAGTTGACATTAACGGGCTGTGGTAGCAGAAGACCGACGCGAGTGCCTTTGCTAACAGTACGACATCGTCTGCAGTGCCTCTACTGGGCTCTAGACCATATCGGTTGGACCCGAGACGATTTAAAAACCTTGGCCTGGTCATATGAGTCGCGGTTTCAGTCAGTAGTAGCTCATCGTAGGGTTCGAGTGTGGCTCAGATTCCACGAAGCCATGGACCCAAGCTGTCAACAAGGCACTGTGGAAGCTGTTGGTTGCTCTACAATGGTGCGAGCTATGTTTATATGGAATGGACTGGGTCCTATGGTCCAACTGAACTGATCATTGACTGGAAATACGTTCGGTTACGTGGAGACTACTTGCAGCCATTCATGGACTTCATGTTTCCAGGTATCAAAAGAAATAGTTCAAATGGCTCTGAGCACTATGGGACTTAACATCTGAGGTCATCAGTCCCCTAGACTTAGAACTACTTAAACCTAACTAATCTAAGGACATCACACGCATCCATGCCCGAGGCAGGATTCCAACTTGTGACCGTAGCAGCAGCGCGGTTCCGGACTGAAGCGCCTAGAACCGCCACAGCAGCCGGCTCCCAGTTATCGATGGAATTTTTATTGATCACAGTTTGCTATGTCACCGCGCACAATTGTTAGCATTTGGTCTGAAGAAGGTTCCTGACACTTCGAGCGAATGATTTGGCCACCCAGATCGCCTGACATAGGACATAATCAAGGGCTCAGTTCGTGCACTAAATCCTACACCGACATTTTCGCAATAATACACGGTATGCCACAATACTTCCAAAGACTTGTTAAGTCCATGCCACGTCGTGATACAAATAAATCAGTTTCTGAATCAGAGCCTTGTTCGTTTTGCCACTGCACGTTTCGGTGATACACACCATCATCTTCAGGCAGAGAGTTGTTCATTTACGTGGCTGGTATTGATGAAGAGTACCAAGGGCAGTGTAGGTTATTTTGCGTATCGCGAGGGATGGGAAAGTTGTAAAAGGTCTGCATACTGTTGCCTGCTGTATGTCCTCTCCACTGCACATTACATTTACATTACCCAGGGAAAAAGTAGGTCCGACACGATATTAGGAGTTATGTCGTAACTTTTCTCACCTTAGCTTTCATAAATACATAGAGATTACAAATACCATAAGAAATTGAAAAAAATCTTCCAGCAATAGAGAGCTAGTACCTCATTAGACAGTACTTCGATGTAGAAGCGTACCTGTCAGCCTGTGTGCTTCACACAGTCCATGTTTGAAAAAACAACCGTTGGCTCCTGAACTATCGGGTGCAAAATGAGCGACAACGTAATATACATCCAAATGATGCTTGTATTAATGAACAGTGCACTCGGATATTTCTCTTATCGGATTAGCCATTGCAGCTCTCATTTTCTGTTTAAAGTTTGTACATTTTAACGAATGTTATTCTATCAAAAATATAAATATCGGATAACATTGTCGCATGTGCTTCTGAAATAGTCTCCCATTTAGGGTATTACATTTTAATGAAGGTACTTCGACTAATAATCATCTTGACGTATTATTGGTTGTTATATGAAACGTCCCCTTTGAACAATTATACATGACTGTGCTTAAATTGACACACAGTATTTTTAGCACAACGCAATCTGACTTTTAATAATCCCTACAAAAGAATGGCCCTGACTAACATTAACCTATACGTTTCACAAATCACTTGCCTCACAAAAATCTTCGTTACTCGAACTACTGCAATACAGCGAGCGCCACTACTGCCAGCTAAATAAAAGATTCAAACTACTGAAGGCACTAACTACTGATAGGCACAGTTAGCAAAAGAGAGATTTTGATAGAGAACAAACAATGTATTTACCTTAATATTGTTCAGAAGTCATAATATATATATATATATATATATATATATATATATATATATATATATCAGTTCAGTTCATGACATCCAGTCTTACGAATGTACTGTCTCTGATGGACACACTTCCAGATCATCCGCTCTCAAAAATCTGCCATATCACTTCCCCACATCCACCACTGCTGGCGGCTCACCTCCAACTGCGCAACGCTACGCGCTGTTAACATCCAGCTGCCCAACACTACAATGGCAGACAACAACGCAAACTAGCCACAGACTGCACAGCACACCCAGTGATTTTCATACAGAGCGCTATGTGGCGTTACCAATAAGAAAACCTAAACAGCCTACTTACAGTATTATTGGTTGTTATTAATCTTGCAATTTTCACTCTTTTAGCTGCGATGTCATCTGACGCTATAGATTTTTCTTCAAAAATTAACTGTGTGAAGTAGTCCGTGCGGCAGTTACAATTGTAGAAGACAGTACAGATCTGGTGAGATAGTGAGATTAATTATTTATTTATTATTTATTTATTGATTACTTTTTTATCTTTCTATGTATTTGGAATATTCAGTATGTCCCGTCAAATAACGTTCAGCTCAATTCGAATAGATTTGCTCCATGCCTGTATAGTGCGAGGAAAAACGTTTTTATGTTCCTATTTGGCATGAATCTCTCTTGCTCTCACGATCCACACAAGAGGCGTATATTGACGACGGCAGGACAGTTGTATAATCTACCTCAAATATCCGTTGTCAAAATTTGCCAAAAAACATTTACAATAAACTCTTTTGCTCTTATTCCCATGATTTGCGTTTCTCTTAACAAGTCGGTTAAACTTTCATATGGATTACCCCGACCCGTTCAGACTGTAGCAATTCCTAATAGTAATTTCAGTCCTACTTGACAAGGACTCTAATCATTGCTGCGAAAGAAGGTAGAATTGTTAGAGTTTAGCGTCTTGACACTCCCGGGATCATCAGAGCCAAGGCACGAACTTGGAGCGGATAAGAATGGACGAGGAATTTAGCCACGGCTTATTCAAGAGAGCCAACCGTTTGCTTCCGTATCGACTGTTTGCTTGTGGCTTGCCTCTAGGCTCGACCTATCGGAGTCCCCCACCCTCCAAGACTTACAGAGTGGCTGTCATTGCAGCCTTTGATAGAGTCACCTCCCGTCCGCAAAAGTTATCGACATTAATCGGAATCATCTGTTACCTATTAATGTCACTCATGTGCGCTAAACTCCTGCTGATAAAACAGTGCGAACTATCCAACTTTTCGTTGCTTAAGAGCGGTTCAACAAAATATAATGTTTCCCTCACAAATCGGTGTCCACTGAAACCTACACTACCTTTCCCATACCTGCTGCTACTTTATCCTGTTGATCGATCTTTACTGAGAACGTATGCAGTTTAGTTGGTCTCAACATGGGCGAACCTTGCGTCACTGTCTCAGTTGCAACTGTTCCCCGCAGTTGAAACAAAGCCCCACTGAATTCCACTGTGTGATGCGAAAGGTAAGTCTTAGCGTGATCTTATCGAGAAAGTGTAGCCCAAGAATCACTGAATAACCTCAGCCTACGCGTGACAACACCTCCATGTGTTCGGTAGACTTTGTTTTCCGACTGAAAACTATAGTACTGCTGCACCCCATGATTCTACCCTGTTATCGCCAACCCCACATTACCTACACCGTGGTGGCCTCAGTCTCCTCTTTTCCATTCGGTCCAGATTGATTATCGACACAATAGCACCCGTGTCCACCAAAAATCTCTCTTTTCTGCCACCCACTAAGGCCACCAAGCTACATTCCGTCTGTGCACTAACTTGTGCCATATTGCGATCAGTCGGGACTTCTTTACTACGGTTGAAGCAATCCCGTTTGCGTTTTCGTCTTGCCGATGCTTTCCATCCGTCCTACCTCTACGCTCAAATGCACGGTGGCCCACTATGCCACACCCATAGCACACTGGTGGCTTATACTGCTTCCTTACATGTCCTTCCCGAGCACATCTTCAACACTTGACTTCAGAAGCGAACACGCGATGGTCCACTCCTGCTTTGTGGCCATATGCACTTCCTCTGTAAGTGTTGCGATCCTAAGAACTGACTCTACGTCCTCTGTGCTCTCCATCCGTACCGTCGGAGCCATTTCTGGGGGTATACCACGCAAAAACATATCCACTGTTCTTTTTTCCACCTTCCGGAACAGCACCCCATTAGCTTCTGTATTCTGGGTCTGTACACACGTCTCTGCCTTTAGCTTACGGATTCCATCCGTGAACGCTTCCACAAACTCTTTGCGGTGCATCGACAACAAATTTAATTTCTCCCGGAAAAATCGCGCACTATTCTGCTTTTGGTACCGCTGACACAATCCCGCAGCCCACTGCTGGAACGTATGTGCCTTACTCAGTGTCTCGTCGTAGACAACATATGCTTTGGCATTCCCCGCCAAACACACATCGGCGACATATACGGGTACTTCATCCGACCACCCAGGTGCTTCCGCCGCAGCGTCGCTAATACCCTTAACGGGAATTGTCACGTCATCCGTTGCTGGGTCATACAGAATAGAAGGCACTCTCAATCCAGACTTACTTTCCAGGACTTCGATTGCTACTGATTGTGACTCTCTTTACGAGCCTCCAACTCACGATTAAGTTCGAAATTTCTGTCCTTCGTGCTCTCAGACTGCTCTGTTAACGCTTGCACTTGTCAAGTTAAAGCAGCAACTGAATCAGCGATAGTAGCACGTGTTTCCACCATTTTGCGTTCTCTACTTCCACCTTAAAGCGATTTTTTTAAAAACAAGACAAAACACAAATTCCTATTCAACTCTACACAAAAAATATAAACACAAATTAATTCCTCCGGCGAAGCATCGTCCATCTCCACCGAGTACAATTAGACAGATAACCAGTACGCCTACATACGGAACAAACAGCTGCTACAGCTCTGGTACATGGCAACTCGTGCCCAGACGAAACTGAAAATGGACACCTCACTGTCACTAAATTATCAAGCCCACCATCACCCCTAAACAGAGATAAACCCACGGATTTATGTGGCTTCACAGAAATAAGTCTAAACATCTTGTAACCTAGCTTACACAACTAACTCTGACAAAGAGAGCAAACACAAAAGATAATATACATAAAACTTACTCACAGTATCACATTATGCTGAACTGGTAACTACGTCAAGTGCGACTGCCTCACCCATCACTCACCAAAACGAACTCTCTCACAAAAACGTAGCGTTGGACGGAGAGGAACACATCCCGACGCAATGTATTGTGTTGGAAAGTGAAACGACCACTTCCTGACACCAGATTGCTACGACCCCCAGAGCTCAGGGACTGTAATGTGTCAAAACGGCGGAGAGGAACGGTTTGGGAGACAGAGAGATGACTCAAACAGAAGCGTGAAAAGAAACACAGGCAAAAGTGTTGTAAGACGTCGTGGTCTCCTGACCTTCATTGCTTACATATTCCACCCTCACATTCATATTCCGCACATCAAGACGCTTCATTCGAACCCAAAGTCGATAAGATAAAGTCAATGTTGTATGAATTCATGTAAACGATATGCAAATAACTAGTAAATCGTAAATGAGCACTGAGATTGAAATACTCGAGGCTTGCGTACACACACACACATTCTAGACACGACGGTCACAGGAGCTTTTAGTTTGGGAGAGGCAGACCGCACGCCAGGAGGCCGGCCGCTTCAGAGGACGAGTCAAGTCAACCTATCTACGTTGGCCGGCGACCGCGCGTAGAGGAGTCAACGTTTGCCCGATTGAAAGGAAGAACGACCCCATGTTCGGCTTAAAAGCGAATTCCGCTACATTGTGTGGGAGCGCCCAGCTTACACATTCTTTACAAACATAGCACGCAGTTTCATAGGTTTTCACAGGGAGACAGCAAACGCCGATTTCCGGATTGGTCGCGTTAAACGAAACGTCACTCTCCCGTTTTAGAAGAGCAATGGTGATTGGCAGACGATATTCCTGATGCATTGAGCTGGAGTAATGGAAGAGACCGAAAGATATACCCCTTCACGTGTGGTGTGGAGACGGCCCGTTGTGTTGTCGCTCCTTGAGCGAGAACACATAACGAGAGCGTGTGCGCTCGTACATGTACTCAAAAGGCGAGGAACAAGTCTCTCCTCAGTACTTCACTGGGAGAGCACCTCTGTCGAGAGTGAATCAGAGTGCGATTCTATATTGAGTCCTTGCAATTAAGCGTTGTTCACTGTGTTGGCCGCCACACTTATTGTGCGCTGTGAATGGACAGAGTTATAGTTAAACGCCTGCAACTGAATTTTTTAGTGGCATCGTGGTGGACTAGTTATCTGACAGGTGTACCACGCCAATAATTAGACTAGGGGCGAATAGGAGTCCTTGACTTAATCAAGGCATAGGGAGAGTTTGATTGGCGAAGGTCAATCCACATAGAACGAGAGTTATCTTATTTGTCAGCAGCAAGTGGCGCAGACAGCAGTCATCGCAGCTTACGGTATTGTGCGCTACAGCTCTTGCGAGGCCCATAGTTCCTCCACAACAGTACACTTCACTGTATTTCATATGCAACAACCTCGTCCGTACCTAGCAACATTCTAACGGATAATTATTCAAGTTGAGTAGGCGCGGCTGTCAGCCATACTGCCAAGTCAATAATAATCTTAAACTTTGTATAGAAATTTCATTGGCGAATCCTATCCTTAAGAGGTATCTTCACATTCCGAAAAGAACCCGGAAATAACTTTTCAGTTCATAACTAGAAGTGCCATTGTGATTTCTCAGAATTTTTGCAAAATAAATAATAATTTTCGATAGTTTCATGTTTTTATTACACCAACTAGCACTACTCCAGTACCCAAGTATCCCACTAGATACGTAAGAAATTTTGTTAATTTTTGTGTCATTTCCTTACAGCGGACCACTCCAGAAAATATTTATTGCTGAAAGTTTTTCATTCATTTCTCTTTAGAACGTTAGGAGCGTCTGTCTGATTTCTGTAGTAGTGTGGGGGTGGAAACTGCATCTTGCAGGAGCCACAGGGTAAAGCATACATCTCAGATTAATCCGTTACGCAGAATGGCAGAATAGCACCCACACGCTCACAGTGTAAAGGACTTTATTACGTCGAAGGTACACAGCTGGCCTTGCGCTGAACTCGGTGCTGGCGCCGCGCAGCGTGCGTGAGTCGGTGTCAAAGCGAACGCCGGAATCTGCTGCAGCGTCGGCGTCCGGTTGCCACGCCTTGCAGACGCAGCAATCCTTCACGGACCACGGCAAAGTGGCCGCCGCGTGTGTTAACTCTGTGCGTGGCACGGAACATGGCTGAACGCTCACAGTAATGACGCTCCGTGCAGCGGAGATTGGAGGTAGCTTCAGCGGGCAGTTGGCTGCCGATAACCATCACCAAAAGGTCGTCGTGGATGGCCTACAACTTAAGCAATCGTCATTCTCTCCGGTTCTAGACGTAGACGCAGAAGGGCACATTACTGCCTGCTTTGAGCATACGGGCTCGCTTATGTATATGTATATGTCTGTTTCGTACACGTCTGACGTAGTTCCTCTGGAGGGAACAAGTTGAGTGCTCTTTGATAATTACAACGTCAGGTTTCCTCAGCTCACTTCGGCCCCTACACGCAGGTCATTAGGCGCTGTTGTAACTGCAACATATATGTTCTTCACAGCATGTCGGAGCGCTGTTGTCCCCTGATTACTTCACATTTTTATACAGTGCCCACCGGGTCGCGCCCTCTAGCCTACAAGCAGTGTCGTAGACCTGCCTCGCAGAATAGTTTGCAAAAGATCAACATCGTCTGCGCCTGCCATCAGATGTGTCAATCGGTCCCTTAACTACAGCCTTCCAGCCATAGCTGGGCGGTATTTACAAGAATTCCACAAATCCTCGCCTGTACTTATTCGTGGTGCAGCATTATTTTCAAGCCCCTAATGTATGGCCTGCCCTGCATGACAGGAGTGTAGACCTGCTGTAGTGAATTTTATTGCAGAGGCTACATGTATCGATGAACATGACTGAAGACAGGTTGAGACAGAAAGAGTAGAGAATGGATACAGCTAGGATGAGAAAGTAATGGACAGAGGAAGGGGAGGAGGGGCAGAAGCATGAGGTAGGTGGAAGGTGTAGAGGGCTAGTGGGCAGGTGAAATAGGAAGATGTGGAAGCAGAGATGGAAACAGAAAGGGAGAGGAGGATATGGCCAAAGGGAGGGACGAGGAAGATACGGTCAGAGGGGTGGTAAATGGACAGAAAGAAGGAGAGGAGGAGATAGACAGACAGAAAGAGTGGGAGGAGGAGATAGACAGAGGTGGGGGCAACAGGTATACTTACACAGGAAGGAAGGGATGGATTCAATGAGGGGGAGGAGGAGTTCTATCAGGCGCACATACGGACGGGTAAAGACTAGTTTTCTTGTAATTACCCAAATTTCCTCTAGCCACAGCGTCGTTAACGAACACTCACACATATAACATGCGTTCTAAATGTTATTCTGCGTTCTTGGGGCATAATCAGAGCTGTTTTCCTTTCTAACGTGTGCTATGATATACTATCTGGTGTAATGTCCTATGTTCTATCACGCAGTAATTTTTGATACCAATTTCTGAGAAGATTTCCAGTCTCCTGGCGTGAAGTTTTCAACACGTTTCTGGGAAACCCCTGACGGACGTTTTTAAAAGAAAGCGAGGGAACGACCGTCATTCTCGTCATAGGACGGACCAATCGGCCCCCATCGGTCGCCGCGTCACAGCCAATGCTATCATCGAGATGTTGGGTTAGTCAACCAGTCAGGTAGTAGTAGCCGACCGAGACAGAGGCAGCAACAGGGAAGTAACCGCTTTTGTGACATTGACGAGTTCCTAACCAGGAGCGAATTTCAGTATATCATCTGTGTGCCATAATAGTTTAGTTTCTAGAGCTTCTGCTTGTAAATGTAATATCTAATAGCCACAGTTCTCGCATTTTCGGTTGCGTTGGAAAGTAAACCGATTTTGTGACTTATTACAAGTTCCAAATCAGGGGAAAATTATTTAGTTTCACCCGAGTTTTTGAATACCTCCGTATAACTAGATACAGTTCGTACGTTTTCGTCAGGATCTACAGTGGAGTCGCGCAGCAAGTGCAGATAGTCCGTTTATCTGCATAGTTTAATGTTCCACGGTATTTAGTAGCGACAGTGACTGCGATTGTTGTGTGCAGATGTGAGCCAAGCCGGTGACACTTCGCTCTCAGCTTCAGGCTGTGATGGCTTCGGTTACACAGCTTGAGGCTGCAGAGGATGGGCAGCACTGCTGTGGGCCCGCCGTGGGGATCCAATGGACGTCCAGCACGTCAAAGTCCGATCGGTCCCCAACCGAGGCCAGCCCAGTTACTGCTCGCACTGAGGCTGACCCTTCACCTGTGGTCGAGTGGGAGGTCGCCCCAGGGCGAAGCACAGGGCCAAAGACTTCCCAGGTGTCTGCACGTAAGGCCTCCCCGGTTTGTCCGACAAACAAGTTCCGGATGCTGTCTGTGGCTGACACTGTCGCTGAGCCAGATGCTGTCGCCTGTCCTGTTTCAGAGGAAACCACTCACCCTGCAAGAAATTGTCGTAGCTGTGTTGGGAAAGTACCAGAGCTCCAAGCGCTAATAGAAATCACTGATGCTCAAATCGTTAAAGGCACTGAAAGCTGGCTAAAGCCGGATATAAGCTCAGCCGAAATTTTTGCGAAGAACCTAACGGTGTTCCGAAATGATAGGATAAACACGGTTAGCGGTGGCATGTTTGTTGCTGTCAGATGTAGTTTAACTTGTCTCGAAATTGAAGTAGATACTTCCTGTGAGTTAGTATGGGCAGAGGTCATTGTCGGCAACCGGAATAAAATAATAACTGGATCCTTTTACCGACCTCCTAATTCAGTTGATACAGTTGCTGAAAAGATCAAAGAAAACTTGAGTTTGATTTCAAACACATATTCGACTCATACGACAATAGTTGGTGGTGACTTTAATTTAACCTCGATATGTTGGCGAAAATATATGTTTCCCTAATTCCGGACGTACACAGAAAATATCATCCGAAATTGTGCTAAACGCATTCTCTGAAAATTATTTCGAGCAGTTAGTTCATGAGCCCAAGCGAATAGTAAACGGTTGTGAAAACACACTTGACCTCTTAGCAACAAATAATCGTAAGTTAATAACGAGCATCAAAACCGATTCAGGGGTTAGTGGACACAGGGTTCTCGTAGCGAGACTGAATATTGTAATCCCCAAATCCTCGAAAAATAAGCGACAAATATACCTATTCAAAAAAGCAGATAAAATTTCACTTTACGCCTTCCTGAGAGACAATCTCCACTCATTCCAAATTAATAATATAAGTGTAGACCAGATGTGGCTTAGATACAGAGGAATAGTATCGGCAGCAATTGAGAGATTTATAGCAAATAAATTAACAAATGACGGAGCTGATCCTCCTTGGTACACAAAACGGGTTAGAACACTGTTGCAGAAGCAACGAAACAAACATGCCAAATTTAAACAGACGCAAAATCCCCAAGATTTGGGATCTTTTACAGAAACTTGAAATTTAGCGTGGAAATGAGTGCGAGATGCTTACAACAGTTTCCACAACGAAACTTTGCCTCGAAACATGGCAAAAAATCCGAAGATATTCTGGTCGTATGTGAAGTATGTTAGCGGCAAGAAACTATCAATGCCTTCTCTGCGCGATAGCAATGGAGATAATGGAGATACTCTCCGAGACAGTTTTGCCAAAGCAGAGTTACTAAACACAACCTTACGAAATGCCTTCACAAAAGAAGACGAAGTAAATATTCCACAATTCGAATCGAGAACAGCTGCAAACATGAGTAACGTAGAAGTAAATCTCCTCGGAGTAGTGAAGCAACTTAAATCGCTTAATAAAAGCAAGGCTTCTGGTCCAGACTGTATACCAATTAGGTTCCTTTCGGAGTATGCTGATGCATTAGCTCCATACTTAACAATTATATACAACCGTTCGCTCGACGAAAGATCGGTACCCAAAGACTAGAAAGTTGCACAGGTCACACCGATATTCAAGAAAGATAGTAGGAGTAATCCACTATATGACAGGCCCACATCGTTAACGTCGATATGCAGCAGGATTTTGGAACATATATTGTGATCGAACATTACGAATTACCTTGAAGAAAACGGTCTATTGACACACAGTCAACATGGGCTTAGAAAACATCGTTCCTGTGAAGCACAACTAGCTCTTTATTCACATGAAGTGCTGAGTGTTATTGACAAGGGATTTCAGATCGATTCCGTATTTATGGATTTCCGAAAGCCTTCTGACACTGTACCACACAAGCGGCTCGTAGTGACATAGCGTGCTCATGGGATATCGTCTCAGTCATGTTTGTGATTTCCTGTCAGAGAGGTCACAGTTTGTAGTAATTGACGGAAAGTCATCGAGTAAAACAGAAGTGATTTCTGGCGTTTCCCAAGGTAGTAGGGCCTTTGCTGTTCCTTATCTATATAAACGATTTTGGAGACAATCTGAGGCACCGTCTTCGGTTGTTTGCAGAAGACGCTATCGTTTATCGACTAATAAAGTCATCAGAAGATCAAAACAAACTGCAAAACGATTTAAAAAAGATATCTGAATGGTACGAAAAGTGGCAGTTGACCCTAAATAACGAAAAGTGTGAGGTCATCCACATGAGTGCTAAAAGTAATTCGTTAAACTTCGGCTACACTATAAATCAGTCTAATCTAAATGCCATAAATTCAACTAAATACCTAGGTATTACAATTTCGAACAACTTAAATTGGAAGGAACACACAGAAAATGTTGTGGGGAAGGCTAACCAAAGACTGCGTTTTATTGGCAGAACACTTAGAAAATGCAACAGACCTACTAAGGAGACTGCCTAAACTACGCTTGTCCGTCTTCTTTTAGAATACTGCTGCGCGTTGGCCGGCCGCGGTGGTCTAGCGGTTCTAGGCGCTCAGTCCGGAACCGCCCGACTGCTACGGTCGCAGGTTCGAATCATGTCTCGGGCATGGATGTGTGTGATGTCCTTAGGTTAGTTACGTTTAATTAGTTCTACGTTCTAGGGGACTGATGTCCACAGATGTTAAGTCCCATAGTGCTCAGAGCCATTTGAACCATTTTTGCTGCGCGGTGTGGGACACTTACCAGATAGGACTGACGGAGTACATAGAAAAAGTTCAAAAAAGACAGCACATTTTGTATTATCGCGAAATATAGGAGAGAGTGTCACAGAAATGATACAGTATTTGGGCTGGACATCATTAAAAGATCTAACATTCTGCGTGGCGTATGTTTGTTCTATATCGTGTCTCCCTACCACTTTCGCGCAACGACGCTCTGAGCGTGTTTTTTAGGGAATTGACTAGTTTGAACCTGGGATCTGCTGCTGGTAAGGAGACGCCAGACCACACATGACATGTGGAGTTCAGAAGAGTTCAGTGAGACTAGCGATGATGTAACCAAATACTTAATGATTTCAGCGTCAGCTCCACTGCACTCCCTGTAAAAGAATCTTCATACTAACTAAATTTAGTGGAAGGGGTTCAAGGCTTTCCTATTTTTAGTTAGCTGGTAAAATAACGTCGAAAAAGCAGTTAAATTTACCATTGGAAATTTTATTCTACTCACAAAACATTGTTTATAAATTGCACTATTGATAAAAGGAAATGTTTTAATACAGGATGGTAAAAACCAACTGCGTTCAACAAAAAATGTGAACGAATATTCCCTGAATGGGTTTCCAAGTTCTACAATGGATCGAAGGATGACCTATGCCATATCACATCTATAATCTAGGTTTAAATTAGGTTTCACAAAAGAGAAAACTATCAAAATGGTCTACACTGACCCTCAATTATCTTTAATTACTTATCTAACTTGTCGTAAATTACAGTGGCTGATGTGGCTTCTCAATAACTATATAACAGAAAAATCATCGCGTTTCAGATTTTTACTTCAAGTGGCAAATGTGAACACCATGAGCTTTAATTGACGATCGACACTAGTATTACGCAAAAAGGGGGTGTAACAGATGAGACATCTGCAGTTCTGAGTGAAGCTTTATGCGCTCACAAATGCGGCATCGCGTGTGTTCATTACCTTGTCGGTGTTCGTCCGGGCGGCGGCGGGCAGCACAGCTCCGCTCACCTCGCCGTCTCGGAAGCAACTCTCTCCCAACTTCTCCTTACTACAATTTACCAAAGTTGGTTTAAAAAAAACTATCTGGCTGTGTTTTCATCTGAACAATCAGCGTCTCAATGTTAATCTTAAGTTCCGCCTACAAAAATTCTGTCTCTCCAATGAGAAACGTTATACTTTTCGTGGTGGGGCAATGTTTTTAAAGTTTGCAACGTAACAGAGACGCGAAAAAGTCTCACGCTAAAACTTGCAGCTGGTGTGGTCCTTTTAGTGTTATCGTAAGATCTATACTCTTCTTCTGGAGGGCTCTAGCTTTTAACATGGGCTGGGGGGTGGTCCTAGCGGTTAGCTGGCGACGTGGGTGTCCATCCCTTATCGTAGGGCCTTCTAGCTTAACACGGTTCTGTTCTCGGCTTCTGTTCTCGTTTCTTCCCTCGGAACTGCGTCTGTCTCACGGTGGGAAGGTATGACATGCATTTAGGCATTCTTGTGTTAGTCTGTGGTATTCCATTTGCTCACTTGTTACTCGTATTACTTTGGTTAATTTAATGTCACTATTTATTCGGAGCTATGTGACATACTTCGAACTTAATTTTTGCACTGAAGTTAAGTAATGATTGAATCGTCGTCTGAGCCAGACAAAAATTATTCCGTTCCCTAAATTTTGTAGCCTACTGTTCAGCCACGTTATTCTGTTCTACGCTAGTTTGAATTACTAATTTATATTTTTATATTCTTCCACATTATTATCAAAATATGTTTATATTGACAAGGGAAGAATATTTTTATTCTATTATAATCATTATTTTTAATTACTTTCTTTCTTTATTTAATTGTGAAGTTTGTTTTCTAAGAAGTTTGTTATCGAAAGTGAGGAGTCTTTCACATCGATTTTCTTAGAAATATTGTTTTTATAAATGTAGTAATTAAGTAAAATCTATTGCTAACACATTTTCTAAATATCATGAACAAGTAAAATGTTTTTGTTCTAGACAGTCATTTCAACATTGTTACACTAACAAATAAGAATTATTTCCAAGAATTGCTTTGACAAAGAAATATACATACACAAGTATTGAGATATTATCCTAACAAATGGTACAAATGTTAAAAAAAAGGGAAAACATCCAACAAGATAATTTTTTATTCTTTGGTTTTGTAAGGAGAAAATAAGTAAAATATAGTTAATCTTTTATTTTTATGAGGAGAAAATAATTGGGATATAGTTTTAGTGTTTATTATGCCTTACTTTTGTTCTTTATATACTGTCCATTTCAGAACTAAAGACGTATTTTTATCGATAATCTATTTTTTACTTAAGTCCATATTCAATGACTGTTATTTTGTAGTTTATTAGCTGTCTGGTGTGCTTAACTTATTTAGTTTTTCACACATTTCTTTTGCACAATTCCAACATCACATAATTTGATTTCACACATTCACACAACACCATGAATGTTTAAGCATGAGGTTGATGAATGTTTTTTACACGAAGGTGATGGACTTGAGCGAGATGGATGTGGGCAAGTATTTGATGTACAGCTTCATTCATCGTTCCTTTTTGGCTTTGCAAGTGTGTGTTGCTGTTGTGGAGGTCCCATAATGGAATGGAGCTGTGAGTGCAGAATCATGTGGTTTATTGGCTTTGTATGTGTGAAAGTCATCGTTATGTGTCGCTGAAAGCGGTCGTTTTTCGTTGTAATACTTCGCAGACGACTAGTTTACAATAGGATAGGGATTTGGGAAGGTATGTCGTCTATTCTTCACCCATCTTCTTTCTTGGTCATAATCTTGTGAATCTTCAGCTTCTGTTCTTCCTGCTTTTCCTCTGCTTCTTACTTGCTTCTTGGTTCTTCTCTGGGCAGGATATGGAAATATTTGTTGATAACTAGTTGCTTTGAAGTTCTCCTCTTAATAACAGGTTGATAAATTGTTTGGGCATGTCATTTTTACTTTGTGGAAGTTTTCTTCAGTTTCGTGCATCAGTGTGCTGTTTAATAGCAGTAGTGTGATTTTTACACTTTTTTTTTTTTTTTGCTAGTGGTGGCTTGCCCAAGCGGTCTTCTGGTCGGGCCATTTTTTGCTCGCTCCGCTGAGTCGGGGCGAAGGAGACTTTTCTGGCGTTCGGTGTCCTGTCGTGTCTCTGCAGGGTTCCGCCACTGTGTGGTTCCCTGTTCTGTCCCAGCAGGGTTCCGCCACCCTGTGGTTTAGCTTGGCAGTAGATTTATTTACTGCCCACTTCAGCTAAAAGCGCCTTCTGTTGGTCTCGCAGTCCTTTCCCTTCTCTCGATGCTTCTGCCTTGTAGGAATTGTGTCTTGCTAATTATGTCCTTTCCTTTCTTGATACTTCTCGTGTTGCAACTTGTGGGTCGTTGCATCTCATCCTTGCTGGAGTTTTTACAATGGTTCTTACAAAAAGTTTTACTTATAATCATCTAACGTATGTCTAGTACCTACATTGTTTTATGCCTTCTTAAAAGCTTTACAAATTTCGGCGCCCTTTCCATGTTACAATTCTAAGATATTTTAACTCTTAACGTCAACAAGAATCCTCAAATTCGTTTTTTATTTTTGTGTAGTGTTGTGTATAGCATTTTAGTATTTCATGCTTTATCCCTTCACCTTAATCTATGGTACTATTGGTGTTATTTTTGTTTTTGTTTTTATTGAAACTACTTCCTTTTCCCAACTTCCTCTCTCTTCATTCTTCTTTCTCCTGACGATCTTATCTGCAACATAATCTTGAAATATTGTGCTGATTATTTACCAGTAATAAAATTAATCTTCAAACTTTTTGATATGGCTCACATGGTGAAGTCCTAAGGTTTTGCCTGTTTTTGGGTTCATTAGTTCCACAGCATTATCATGAGCAATTCAGCTAATTATGACAGGTCTTTTGTATGCAGCATAGAACTTACGTATTTTGTGTTTCTGTTTGCTGGAGATATGGTGTGTTTCTGGCCTACTGAGAATGTTCTTTGAATTCCTGTTCTATCTCCTCTTTCTTTTCTTTTAATGGCTGCCTTTCTGATGTTGGAGAGTGCTGTTGCTATGACTTGTTTGTGCTGTCTACATGGTGCAATAGGAAATCTAACATTTTCTCTGGTTATGTTTGGGAGTTCAATATTTTTAAGTACAGTAGCTGGAGGTAGTAGTGTAGTGCTATGTGGCATTTCATTTATTACTTCTTGAAAATCTTTAAGGTATATTCCAAGTGTTGTGTCTTTTGCCTGCATATACACTGCCTGCTTAGACACTGGCGAGCAGATTGATGCCGTATTCCTGGACTTCAGGAAGGCATTTGATACGGTTCCGCACTTACGTTTAGTGAAAAAAATACGAGCTTACGGAATATCGGACCAGGTTTGTGATTGGATTCAGGATTTCCTAGAAGAAAGAACACAACATGTCATTCTTAACGGTTCAAAATCTGCAGATGTAGAGGTAATTTCGGGAGTACCGCAGGGAAGCGTGATAGGACCTTTATTGTTTACAATATACATAAATGACTTAGTTGACAACATAGGTAGCTCCGTGAGGCTATTTGCAGATGACACGGTTGTCTACAAGAAAGTAGCAACATCAGAAGACTCGTACGTACTCCAGGAGGACCTGCAGAGGATTAATGCATGGTGCGACAGCTGGCAGCTTTCCCTAAACGTAGATAAATGTAATATAATGCGCATACATAGGGGCAGAAATCCATTCCAGTACGATTATGCCATAGGTGGTAAATCATTGGAAGCGGTAACGACCGTAAAATACTTAGGAGTTACTATCCGGAGCGATCTGAAGTGGAATGATCACATAAAACAAATAGTGGGAAAAGCAGGCGCCAGGTTGAGATTCATAGGAAGAATTCTAAGAAAATGTGACTCATCGACGAAAGAAGTAGCTTACAAAACGCTTGTTCGTCCGATTCTTGAGTATTGTTCATCAGTATGGGACCCTTACCAGGTTGGATTAATAGAAGAGATAGACATGATCCAGCGAAAAGCAGCGCGATTCGTCATGGGGACACTTAGTCAGCGCGAGAGCGTTACGGAGATGCTGAACAAGCTCCAGTGCCGGACACTTCAAGAAAGGCGTTACGCAATACGGAGAGGTTTGTTATCGAAATTACGAGAGAGCACATTCCGGGAAGAGATGGGCAACATATTACTACCGCCCACATATATCTCGCGTAATGATCACAACGAAAAGATCCGAGAAATTAGAGCAAATACGGAGACTTACAAGCAGTCGTTCTTCCCACGCACAATTCGTGAATGGAACAGGGAAGGGGGGATCAGATAGTGGTACAATAAGTACCCTCCGCCACACACCGTAAGGTGGCTCGCGGAGTATAGATGTAGATGTAGATGTAGATAAAGTGCCTATGCCCTTCATAGATCGTTCTGCTGGATTTACGCTAGGTTTGTACTTAGATATGTAGATGGGTTTTATTTTGTGTTGTTTTAACGTGTTCTGCCATTGGACTGATTTGTATTGTGGGCCATTATCCGAAATTATTCGTTCCACTCGACCTACTTGTCTGAGAAAATCTTGTCTAAATGCTTTACTTATAGTAAGAGCTGTTGCCCGTTTTACTGGTGTCAAGGTAACATATTTAGAAGTAAGTTCCAAAACGACAAATATGAAAATATATCCATTTTTTGTGTGTGGGAGGGGCCCCATCAAATCTGTTGCAGCTATTTGTTTTAATCTTTTAGGTATTATTGGAAACATAGGTGGCTTGGTTTGGAAAGTGACGTGTTTAGCCCTCATACATTTTTTGCATTTGACTAAAACTGTTCTAATTCGTCTTTCCATATTAGGAAAATGGCTTGTTTGTTTTATTTTTAAAAAGCATTTCTTTGGCCCAAAGTGGCCATTACTTAAATCAGAGAAAATCTTGTCTAAATGCTTTACTTATAGTAAGACATGTTGCCCGTTTTAATGGTGTCAAGGTAACATATTTAGAAGTAAGTTCCAAAACGACAATGTACTTATTAATTAGCTCATCTGGGATATAAATTAACCATTCATTCGTTGCAACATTTCGTCTAAAAAATAAAACATTGTTTTTTACGAGATAGTGCTGTCTAATGTCTGGAAAATTCTTACTTCTCCACTTGTGTTTGATTCCTAGTATTTCGGGATCCTTGTCCTGTTCTTTGCCTATGTTTTTCAATGCTGTCGTAATGTAGTTTTCGAAAGGTACTTGTTTCATATAATACATTGTAAACTGGTCTTCTCCTGCTTCCGAACCTATGTTATTGGATGCACCCTGTGGACATCGTGATAAAGCATCTGCTAATACATTCGCTGGTCCTGGTATGTGTGTAATAGTGAAGTCAAATTCTTGTAGTATTAACATCCATCTGGCTAACCTCCCATGAGTTAGTTTGGCGGATAACAGAAATTCTAATGCTTTGTGGTCAGTGTATACTTTTGTTTTTCTTCCGAATAGGAAGTATCGAAAACGTTGGAAGTCCCATACAATGGCCAATGCTTCCAGCTCCGTGACTGAATAGTTTTTCTCGCTTTTTGTGAGTACCCGACTGAAAAATGCAATTGTTCTATATGATCTTAACCCCGTCTGTTCGTATTCTTGGAATAAAACAACTCCTAAACCTGTTTTCGCGCTATCAGTGGCCATACAAAAATTTTGTGTTAGATCAGGATGTGCTAAAATCGGTGCTGTTGTTAGTGCGTTTTTCACTTTTAAAAATTCTTCATTGGCTTGTTGATCCCATACCCATGGCGTGTTTTTTCCAGTCAATGCACATAGGCGTGGTGTTGCGAGAGAGTCGATCCAAATAAATTTTTTATAGAATCCGGTGAGACCTAGAAATCCTCTGAGAGTTTTCTTATTATATGGAGTACAGAATTCCTTGATTACCGTTAGTTTTTCTGGGTCAGGCATTACCCCTTTCTCGGAAATTATGTGTCCTAGAAATTTGACCTCTCGCCTTCCAAATTTGGATTTTGTTATACACTCCTGGAAATTGAAATAAGAACACCGTGAATTCATTGCCCCAGGAAGGGGAAACTTTATTGACACATTCCTGGGGTCAGATACATCACATGATCACACTGACAGAACCACAGGCACATAGACACAGGCTACAGAGCATGCACAATGTCGGCACTAGTACAGTGTATATCCACCTTTCCACCTTTCTCCCATGGAGACGATCGTAGAGATGCTGGATGTAGTCCTGTGGAACGGCTTGCCATGCCATTTCCACCTGGCGCCTCAGTTGGACCAGCGTTCGTGCTGGACGTGCAGACCGCGTGAGACGACGCTTCATCCAGTCCCAAACATGCTCAATGGGGGACAGATCCAGACATCTTGCTGGCCAGGGTAGTTGACTTACACCTTCTAGAGCACGTTGGGTGGCACGGGATACATGCGGACGTGCATTGTCCTGTTGGAACAGCAAGTTCCCTTGCCGGTCTAGGAATGGTAGAACGATGGGTTCGATGACGGTTTGGATGTACCGTGCACTACCCAGTGTCCCCTCGACGATCACCAGTGGTGTACGGCCAGTGTAGGAGATCGCTCCCCACACCATGATGCCGGGAGTTGGCCCTGTGTGCCTCGGTCGTATGCAGTCCTGATTGTGGCGCTCACCTGCACGGCGCCAAACACGCATACGACCATCATTGGCACCAAGGCAGAAGCGACTCTCATCGCTGAAGACGACACGTCTCCATTCGTCCCTCCATTCACGCCTGTCGCGACACCACTGGAGGCGGGCTGCACGATGTTGGGGCGTGAGCGGAAGACGGCCTAACGGTGTGCGGGACCGTAGCCCAGCTTCATGGAGACGGTTGCGAATGGTCCTCGCCGATACCCCAGGAGCAACAGTGTCCCTGATTTGCTGGGAAGTGGCGGTGCGGTCCCCTACGGCACTGCGTAGGATCCTACGGTCTTGGCGTGCATCCGTGCGTCGCTGCGGTCCGGTCCCAGGTCGACGGGCACGTGCACCTTCCGCCGACCACTGGCGACAACATCGATGTACTGTGGAGACCTCACGCCCCACGTGTTGAGCAATTCGGCGGTACGTCCACCCGGTCTCCCGCATGCCCACTATACGCCCTCGCTCAAAGTCCGTCAACTGCACATATGGTTCACGTCCACGCTGTCGCGGCATGCTACCAGTGTTAAAGACTGCGATGGAGCTCCGTATGCCACGGCAAACTGGCTGACACTGACGGCGGCGGTGCACAAATACTGCGCAGCTAGCGCCATTCGACGGCCAACACCGCGGTTCCTGGTGTGTCCGCTGTGCCGTGCGTGTGATCATTGCTTGTACAGCCCTCTCGCAGTGTCCGGAGCAAGTATGGTGGGTCTGACACACCGGTGTCAATGTGTTCTTTTTTCCATTTCCAGGAGTATATTTACTGTGACCCCATGCTCTTTCATGATCTGTAAAAACTGATTTAATGTGTCGTTGTGATGTTCCCAAGAGGGTTCTGCTATAATCACATCATCAACACAACAAGTAATTTTTTGTAAAATTTCAGGACTGAGTATAGTATTAAATCCCTTAATAAACGCTGCTGATGATATGTTTGAACCAAATGGGAATCGTTTAAACTGCTACCATCTACCGAATACGATAAATGCTGTAAATTTTCTACATTCTGGGGCCAATTCTATTTGCCAGAAACTACTGTGTAAATCAATTGATGAAAATATCTTAGCACCGTGGAAGTTTTGTATCAATTCCTCTTATTTTTCTGGGCGATCTGTCTCAGTGATTATGATTGTGTTGATCTGTCTGGAATCAAGCACTAACCTGATGCTTCCATCTCGTTTTTGTACAATATGGAGCGGGCTGTTATATGTGGAGGTAGCTGGTTCAATAATATCGTCATCTAACATATCTCCTGGAATACTTTATTCCTGTAGCTTAATGGGATTGTATAGGGTGGCACTCTCAATGGTTTGTGCTGTTTTACTTCAAACTTGTACTGAAAGTGTTTAATACTGCCAGTCTTACGTAAAAATACCTCTGTTTTATCTCGTAAAATACCCTCTAATTCTCTTTTACTGTGTTCCGAAATACCTTGAACTTCTTGCAAGTTTTCGTCGATTTCTCTATAGACTTCTAACATGAGTTGAGGCGATTCCCCCTTTTGTGCATACCATTCTAATTCTTCATCCTCTTTATCTCGCGTCGTTCTTAATTGTTTGTTTATAACTGGTATTTCTTCTAATTTTAGCTTTTGCTCAAAGAGAAGTGTGACATTCCCGAATGTTACGCTACCTTTCCCCATATCTATTATCGCTCGTCTCGCATTTAAAAAATCTGCACCTATAATTAAATCTACAGTTAGTTTAGGTATAATCACGATGTTGGCTTCGATCTTTTGACCTTGACACGAAAGAGTTAACCTTGTTTGTCTCGTAACTTCCGCAGCATTGTTTCTAATAGGACCTCTTACTTTAATCTTACGTGTTTTCAGAACTGGCAATTCCTCATTGGCATTACACTGCATGAATAAATTTTCTGCCGGCCGTGGTGGCCAAGCGGTTAAAGGCGCTACAGCCTAGAACCGCGCGGCCGCTACGGTCGCAGGTTCGAATCCTGCCTCGGGCATGGATGTGTGTGATGTCCTTAGGTTTGTTAGGTTTAAGTAGTTCTAAGTTCTAGGGGACTGATGACCTTAGAAGTTAAGTCCCATAGTGCTCAGAGCCATTTGAACCATTTTTTGAATAAATTTTCTGAGATCGCAGTCAGTTCACTTCCGCTATCAATTACAATATTGACTGGGATTTGCTTTACCATGGCCTTCACAATTGGTTGAATTTGAAAGGGTTGGTTCTGTTCTTCTTCTTCTTGCATCAACGAATCCTCCACTGAATCATACATGAGTCTTTTTAGGAATTTCCCTTGTGAATTCGAACTTTATGTAGGATAAGCTTCGAAAGCTACTTCTCTCTCTTTTATTTCCTCTTCTCTATTTCTTCCTTCATTTACGCTTTCTTCTACATCCTCTACTTTTTCCTCATCCTCGTCTTTCTTCTCCATCTTCGTCGCTACTTCCACATAATCGCATCTAAATGCTCTAATTATCGCTTCATAACTTCCTTCACTATATACGTTGGGTTGTGTGCCCACTCGTAACTTAATTTTAACTTCTGTCGATTGCGCATTGTCCTCATTGAATTCGCTTTCCCTGGTTTCCATCTCAAATAGCTCTGCAATACTCATTACTTCGTCCTTTCCTCCTACATTCGTTGTGCATGCCTCTGGTAATTTATCTTCGTCGTCAGTAATCTCCCAATTAATTTAATCCCAACACGATATTGTTATTTTCTTGTCTTCGTTTTCATCTGGTCCCCGCGGATTTGTTTCTTCCTTCATCTCTTCTCGTGATAAGATTTTTACTTCTCTGTTCAAGGTGCTGCAATTGTCCTGGGTCGGTGCGTCATTCTCTTTGTCATGGGCGCTTTGCTGTCAATTCGAACGTTTATCGGGGTTTGGTGGTCTTACCTCCACCTCTTCTATCTGTATTCTCTTTTCTTGTTCAGCTTGTTGATAGTGGTTTCTTTGTTGATCATTTGTCGGTCTATTGGTTCTCCAGTACCCGTTCCGGTTGTCGTTATTCCCTCTGTAATAGTTGTTGCCGTTCCTGGGTGAATTATGGTTATTGCCATATTCTCTTCTAAATCCATAACCGGTTCTTTGTTGAAATCTATTGTCGTTTCTTGGTGCGAAGTTATCACATGGTTCGTAATTATTGTTTCTTCGTACTGTGTCTTGTGGATTCCACTGCTTTTTGCTTTCGTTTTCACGTGCGCTTCGTTTTTTTCTTGCGTCATCTTCCGAAAATATGGACTCTAGTTCCCTTAGAATATCTGTAAATGCTTCGACGTCATTGCCTCGCGACCTACTAATGATTGCTGGTATTTCAATGGTAGCTTCATCGCGCATAATTTAATCAACTCTCCGTCACTGTATGGTACATCTAAGCATTGATTTTTCTTTGCCATTAATTCGAAAAATTTCACGGGACTCTTCTTTCATGAATTTTCAAAATTTGGGTTCTGTAATAATTCGTACTTCACTCTGTTCTGTGCTTCGCTGGACCAATATCGTGAGAGAAACTACTCTCTGAAATCTTCGTATGATCGGCATGTCGCTGCAACATTCTGCATGGTTTCTGCGACTGTTCCTGACATGTGTTGTTGTTGTGGTCTTCAGTCCTGAGACTGGTTTGATGCAGCTCTCCATGCTAATGTATCCTGTGCAAGCTCCTTCATCTCCCAGTACCTACTGCAACCTACTTCCATCTGAATCTGCTTAGTGTATTCATCTCTTGGTCTCCCTCTACGATTTTTACCCTCCACACTGCCCTCCAATGCTAAATTTGTGATCCCTTGATGCCTCAGGACATGTCCTACCAACCGATCCCTTCTTTTAGTCAAGCTGTGCCACAAACTTCTCTTCTCCCCAATCCTATTCAATATCTCCTCATTAGTTACGTGATCTACCCACCTAATCTTCAACATTCTTCTGTAGCACCCCATCTGAAAAGCTTCTATTCTCTTCTTGTCCAAACTATTTATCGTCCATGTTTCGCTTCCATACATGGCTACACTCCATACAAATACTTTCAGAAACGACTTCCTGACACTTACATCTATACTCGATGTTAACAAATTTCTCTTCTTCAGAAACGCTTTCCTTGCCATTGCCAGTCTACATTTTATATCCTCTCTACTTCAACCATCATCAGTTATTTTGCTCCCCAAATAGCAAAACTCATTTACTACTTTAAGTGTCTCATGTCCTAATCTAATTCCCTCAGCATCACCTGATCTAATTCGACTGCATTCCATTATCCTCGTTTTGCTTTTGTTGATGTTCATCTTATACCCTCCTTTCAAGACACTGTCCATTCCGTTCAACTGCTCTTCCAAGTCCTTTGCTGTCTCTGACAGAATTACAATGTCATCGGCGAACCTCAAAATTTTTATTTGTTCTCCATGGATTTTAATACCTACTTCGAATTTTCTTTTGTTTCCTTTACTGCTTGCTCAATATACAGATTGAATAGCATCGGGGAGAGGTTACAACCCTGTCTCACTCCCTTCCCAACCACTGCTTCCCTTTCATGCCCCTCGACTCTTATAACTGCCGTCTGGTTTCTGTACAAATTGTAAATAGCCTTTCGCTTCCTGTATTTTACCCCTGCCACCTTTAGAATTTGAAAGAGAGTATTCCAGTCAACATTGTCAAAAGCTTTCTCTAAGTCTACAAATGCTAGAAACATAGGTTTGCCTTTCCTTAATCTTCCTTCTAAGATAAGTCGTAAGGTCAGTATTACCTCACGTGTTCCAACATTTCTACGGAAACCAAACTGATCTTCCCCGAGGTCGGCTTCTACCAGTTTTTCCATTCGTCTGTAAATAATTCGCGTTAGTATTTTGCAGCTGTGACTTATTAAACTGATAGTTCGGTAATTTTCACATCTATCTACACCTGCTTTCTTTGGGATTGGAATTATTATATTCTTTTTGAAGTCTGAGGGTATTTGTCTCGTACATCTTGCTCACCAGATGGTAGATTTTGTCAGGACTGGCTCTCCCAAGGCCGTCAGTAGTTCTAATGGAATGTTGTCTACTCCCGGGGCCTTGTCTCGACTCAGGTCTTTCAGTGCTCTGTCAAACTCTTCACGCAGTATCGTATCTCCCATTTCATCTTCTTCTACATCCTCTTCCATTTCCATAATATTGTCCTCAAGTACATCGCCCTTGTATAGACCCTCTATATACTCCTTCCACCTTTCTGCTTTCCCCTCTTTGCTTAGAACTGGGTTTCCATCTGAGCTCATGATATTCATACAAGTGGCTCCCTTTTCTCCAAAGGTCTCTTTAATTTTCCTGTAGGCTGTATCTATCTTACCCCTAGTGAGATAAGCTTCTACATCCTTACATTTGCCTGCTTAGCCATTTTGCACTTCCTGTCGATCTCATTTTTGAGACGTTTGTATTCCTTTTTGCCTGCTTCATTTACTGCATTTTTATATTTTCTCCTTTCATCAATTAAATTCAATATTTCTTCTGTTTCACAAGGATTTCTACTAGCCCTCGTCTTTTTTCCTACTTGATCCTCTCCCGCCTTCACTACTTCATCCTTTCTACTGCATTTCTTTCCGCCATTCCTGTCAATTGTTCCCTTAAGCTCTTCTTGAAACTCTGTACAACCTCTGGTTCTTTCAGTTTATCCAGGTCCCATCTCCTTAAATTCCCACCTTTTTGCAGTTTCTTCAGTGTTAATCTACAGTTCATAACCAATAGATTGTGGTCAGAGTCCACATCTGCCCCCGGAAATGTCTTACAATTTAAAACCTGGTTCCTAAATCTCTGTCTTGCCATTATATAATCTATCTGATACCTTTTAGTATCTCCAGGATTCTTCCATGTATACAATCTTCTTTTATTATTCTTGAACCAAGTGTTAGCTATGATTAAGTTATGCTCTGTGCAAAATTCTACCAGACGGCTTTCTCTTTCATTTCTTAGCCCCAATCCATATTTACCTACTATGTTTCCTTCTCTCCCTTTTCCTACTGTCGAATTCCAGTCACCCATGACTATTAATTTTTCGTCTCCCTTCACTACCTGAATAATTTCTTTTATCTCATCTTACATTTCTTCAATTTCTTCGTCATCTGCAGAGCTAGTTGGCATATAAACTTGTACTACTGTAGTAGGCATGGGCTTTGTGTCTATCTCGGCCGCAATAATGCGTTCACTATGCTGTTTGTAGTAGCTTACCCGTACCACTATTGTTTTATTCATTATTAAACCTACTCCTGCATTACCCCTATTTGATTTTGTATTTATAACCCTGTATTCACCTGACCAGAAGTCTTGTTCCTCCTGCCACCGAACTTCACTAATTCCCACTATATGTAACTTTAACCTATCCATTTCCCTTTTTAAATTTTCTAACCTACTTGCCCGATTAAGGGATCTGATATTCCACGCTCCGATCCGTAGAATGCCAGTTTTCTTTCGCCTGATAGCGACGTCCTCCTGAGTAGTCCCCGCCCGGAGATCCGAATGGGGGACTACTTAACCTCCGGAATATTTTACCCAAGAGGACGCCATCATCATTTAACCATACAGTAAAGTTGCATGCCCTCGGGAAAAATTACGGCTGTAGTTTCCCCTTACTTTCAGCCGTTCGCAGTACCACAACAGCAAGGCCGTTTTGGTTAATGTTAGAAGGCCAGATCAGTCAATCATCCAGACTGTTGCCCCTGCAACTACTGAAGAGGCCGCTGCCCTCTTCAGGAACCACACGTTTGTCTGGCCTCTCAACAGATACCCCTCCGTTGTGGTTGCACCTACGGTACGGCTATCTGTATCGTTGAGGCACGCAAGGTCCATGGTTCATGGGGGGTGGGGGGTCCTGACGGGTGTGCACATATAAAGTCTAATTTGTGTGCTAGCGTCCAGTGTTCTGGTAATCCCACTCGTAATTGATCAATAAAAGTTCGTGGATGTAATGAGTTTCCTTCTCGAAAGTGTTGAAATTTTCTGACTGTGAGGAAATGATCGTTGTCGTACTTCGTCATAGTTCCATATGAAATTCGCGATTCTTCGCCACTTTTGTTTCTGATGATTTCTCCGGTCGTTCTTTCCGGTTGTGGTAGATCCATTGAATATTGTCCACTGTAACTTTCGCCTACCCTTGCGTAGTATCGTTGGAGTGGTACGCAATAATTTTCTTCCATCGGTTGTGAACGAGTAGCTGAAGGCATTGCACTGTACTCTTCGCAACCTGGCTTTCCATTGTCAGGTATTGGTTCGGTATCTTGTCTGGCTAACCTTGCTGCTTCATTGCACGATCCAAACTGTCTTGAAACATACATTTGTGGTTCTGCACGTGTTTGTGATGACGATTGTTCATCAAGAATTTCGAAACGTGATTGTTGCTGTGCAGGCTGTCTGATTTCACGTATGTTACTTTCCGCCTGTGATTGGAGTCGCAAATGCGTAATATCTTCGTTAATTGCATGTTTTACCGGTGCTGTTACAGATACGGATGTGGTTGCAGACTCTGTGCTTGTTCGATCCTGTTCACTACGCTCTTCAATGGTTTGCAACAATTCTGTTCCCAATTTCTGAAATTGTCGCTTCGTTTGCGCTTCTATGTTGACCATGCGGTTATCATATCTTTTCAGCGCTGCTTTTGTGATACGTTTATGTAACACACTGTTTTCAACAACTTCACGCGCTGTACCTGCTGCTTGTCTAGTAATTTCATTTATCTGTTTCTCTAGTTTCTTGACTTCTCCCTGGGTGTTGTTACGTAATGTTTTGATCTCGTCCTGAATGTCATTACGCAATGTTTGTACGTCCGCTTGTACCTTGTCAGTGTCTGTTCCCAATTGATTGTGACCTGTTATTAAGTTTCCTATCACTACTCGAGATTCTTTTGACTCGTCTTCAATATGACTTAGGTGTAACTGAAATTTTTTGTTTTGTTCTTTAATCTCACGCATTTGTCTCGTGGTTTCTGCATTCTGAATTTTTATTTGGTTCGCAATTTCTTTATTTTGTCTCGTCATTGTTTCCGTCATTAATTGTAATAATTCTGCCAGATTGGTGGGTCCTATTCCGTTTTCTTCCGACGTCCTACGCTCTGTGTTTTCGCCCAAGTGTTGGTTCGCAACCGATTGCATTGAACTGTGTTGTGACACGTTTCTGCTCGCATTCCGTTTACTCTGTGGTGAGGGAGCTCTGATTACTTGTACTATGGGGTCTACGTATTCAAGATGCAAGTTAGAATCCTCATCGACTGTCTCTCTACTTTCCTGCTCCTCTGTCGTATGCTGACTTATGTTTTCTATGCCTTGACGTACATTATCCTCGTTATGGTGCGTTATATGTCCTATTTCTCGCGATACTGCCTCGACTGTTGTACTGTCCTCTATTCTCTGTCCATTTTCATGCCGGGTCTCTACCTCAATTCGGTCAAGGTCTCGATTTGCCATTGCTAATCTTTCCGAATCCCTTATTTTCTGGGTTGGGTTTTTTGGGGGAAGAGACCAAACAGCGAGGTCATCGGTCTCATCGGATTAGGGAAGGATGGGGAAGGAAATCGGCCGTGCCCTTTCAAAGGAACCTTCCCAGCATTTGCCTGGAGCGATTTAGGGAAATCACGGAAAACCTAAATCAGGATGGCCGGACTCGGGATTGAACCGTCGTCCTCCCGAATGCCTTATTTTCTGTTTTAAAAGCAATTCACGCGCCCTACTTCGAGTCAACATGCGCTCATACGATCTCAAGCGTTTCATAAACTTTTTGTTCACACGACTTGACACTTATTATACCCAAGAGTGACAATCCATTCACTTACTTGTTGGGTCAGAACCAACATGTCAACAATGTATCCGCCACCTGTGCGCTTGCATTGAGGAGAAAACTTAATTCTAACAATTTTTAAAATTCATAACTTAATTATGCTATTGTCTCTGCTAGAATGTCTCACTATCTATCGCTGCAGCTACTGTTTTCAACTATTTATGCCTTTCAAAAAAAATTTTTTTATTACGAAAATTTTTAACAGGTTATTTTTCTGACATAGTTAGGCATGTGGTTGACCTTCAATCATGGTATTTTACCATCCTGGCAAGGTCGCCAGTGGAAGGGGTTCAAGGCTTTCCTATTTGTAGTTAGCTGGTAAAATAACGTCGAAAAAGCAGTTAAGTTTACCATTGGAAATTTTATTCTACTCACAAAACATTGTTTATAAATTGCACTATTGATAAAAGGAAATGTTTTAATACAGGATGGTAAAAACCAACTGCGTTCAACAAAAAATGTGAACGAATATTCCCTGAATGGGTTTCCAAGTTCTACAATGGATCGAAGGATGACCTATGCCATATCACATCTATAATCTAGGTTTAAATTAAGTTTCACAAAAGAGAAAACTATCAAAATGGTCTACACTGACCCTCAATTATCTTTAATTACTTATCTAACTTGTCGTAAATTACAGTGGCTGATGTGGCTTCTCAATAACTATATAACAGAAAAATCGTCGCGTTTCAGATTTTTGCTTCAAGTGGCAAATGTGAACACCATGAGCTTTAATTGACGATCGACACTAGTATTACGCAAAAAGGGGGTGTAACAGATGAGACATCTGCAGTTCTGAGTGAAGCTTTATGCGCTCACAAATGCGGCATCGCGTGTGTTCATTACCTTGTCGGTGTTCGTCCGGGCGGCGGCGGGCAGCACAGCTCCGCTCACCTCGCCGTCTCGGAAGCAACTCTCTCCCAACTTCTCCTTACTACAATTTACCAAAGTTGGTTTAAAAAAAAAAAACTATCTGGCTGTGTTTTCATCTGACCAATCAGCGTCTCAATGTTAACCTTAAGTTCCGCCTACAAAAATTCTGTCTCTCCAATGAGAAACGTTATACTTTTCGTGGTGGGGCAATGTTTTTAAAGTTTGCAACGTAACAGAGACGCGAGAAAGTCTCACGCTAAAACTTGCAGCTGGTGTGGTCCTTTTAGTGTTATCGTAAGATCTACACTGTTCTTCTGGAGGGCTCTAGCTTTTAACATGGGCTGGGGGGGTGCTCCTAGCGGTTAGCTGGCGACGTGGGTGTTCGTCCCTTATCGTAGGGCCTTCTAGCTTAACACGGTTCTGTTCTCGGCTTCTGTTCTCGTTTCTCCCCTCGGAACTGCGTCTGTCTCACGGTGGGAAGGTATGACATGCATTTAGGCATTCTTGTGTTAGTCTGTGGTATTCCATTTGCTCACTTGTTACTCGTATTACTTTGGTTAATTTAATGTCACTGTTTATTCGGAGCTATGTGACATACTACTGGATTTTCTTATGTCAGGGTTTTCATGGAAGGTGTTGGATTTGCCTGACACCTTACAAAGAAAGGCGTTTTTCGTTGCGACGGAATCTTTTCACGAAATTTCAATCACCAACTTTCTCTTTCGAAAGCGAAAATGTTTTGTTGTCATCGACCTACATAGCGAGGAAAGATCACAACGATAAAATAAGGGAAATCAGAAGTCGTTCGGAAAGATATAGGTGTTCATTCTTTCCGCGTGCAATACGAGATTGGAATAATAGAGAATTGTGAAGGTGATTCGATGAGCCCTCTGCCAGGCACATAAATGTGATTTGCAGAGCATCGATGTAGATGTAGATGAACCAAGTAGCTCCCCAAATAGCATCACGAGACTGAGTGCACGCCTTTTTACGTCCTACACCAAGGAAAAATCCCTGACAAAACACGGAATCGACCTGGACCTGCCACATGGCAGTCGACCACACTGAACACTCAACTAAGGAAGTGAAGTTTTAAGAGAGGCGTTTGTTTTTCACCTTATTGTGCTATCAAGGTCAGTTCAGTGATGCAGTTAAATCACATAAATGTTAAGATGAACTTTTACATTATTCTGTTTGAAAACTGAGCTAAAGTTTCAGTGTAATTTGCTGTGTAACGTACTCGCACATGAATTTTTACGTGGTAACTTTACATCCTCTGCATAAAAATAAAAGACTGTTTAGTGTTGCCTATCCTGTGGACCACCTACCCAAAAAACAAGAACTAAAATAGCCTACAGAAAGAATAACTCAGTACAGAGAAAAGTGAGAAGCACTATCAACGCTGACGAACACAACACGTCTGGTATTTACCAACTAACGTTTCAGAACTGGAAGACAATTTCTATCGGATAGACAAAAAGAAATTTAAATACACAGAGAAGCAGTAAAACCTAACAGCTGTCATTCCTTATCCATAGGAAAAATTATAGATAGGGACCACAGACCAACAAACTTGAACACTGACCCAAAAATGCTTAAATGCAGCAACAGCCTCCCACAAAAGCTAACGGCTGGGAAAAACTATTAATTACGGAAAGTCATATATGAAGAAAAGAAATAATAAACGCATACACAGCTCCCTTCAACAGAATTCTGTTCTCTGTCCCCAAAGAACAGTCAGACAAGTCTAACCCGTAAACACACACACACACACATTCACACACACAGTCTCCCACATAGAAAGAAGTACGATTATCATAACAATCCCAGCCGAAAATTTTCGATGTCAAATCCTATCTACGCTAAGTTCTGTATGATTCTAGACGACAAGCTGTGGAAGAAAAGGACCTGTAATACAAAAATATAGAAAAAAAATCACTGCGTATGGAAGGAGGTATATATAAAGTCTTTTCTGCTTTCATATCTGTTAACACTTACTTAGAAACTCAAATTTTTTGTGTACAAATAGTAAAGAGCTATTTTCTTGTTACTTAAGAGACGGAACAGAAAGCATGATGATATTGTAACTTTCGCGAAACATATCTGTATAAAAGAAGAAAAAGTTTTGTTTTCCCGAGGCGGATTCAATCTGAAAACGTTTTTTTGTAAACAAGCACGAACACAAGAATGGGCTTCAACCTCAAGATGAATATTTTATTTTTATTGAAATATACATCTCTGTGGCTGAAACTATGTCACAGAAAACGTGATAGTTTTGCGAAATCTCATTAAAAAAACAACAAAAACTTAACAAAAAATGAAAATAAAACATTTCAGAATGAAAATAATTCTGAAAGCAGCAGCAATAGTAATAAACATATGGTATGGCACTTTACTATGTTTTACAAATTTTAATAATGACTTAAGAACAGAGAATTTTTCAGAATTTTCCTGTTTACACAGACCTCCTCAGCTATCGCCTACCATGATTAAATAACACAATTTTAAATTTACAGTGATAACAGCAAAAACATATAGTTCGTAATTACTCACATGTAACTGTATTCTCTACCACAACTGCGTTGTTGTGGTCTTCTGTCCAAAGACTGGTTTCATGCATCTCCGCAAGTCAGTGTATCCTGTAGGAACCGCTTCACCTCTGCAACCTGGAACCACTTGAATCTACTTACTGTTATCAAGCCCTGGTCTTCTTCACGCTGCCCTCCTAAATCTATTTCAGTATTCCGTGGAGCTTCAGGATATTGCTTATCAACCGATTCTTTATTTGAGACAGTTGTACCATAAATTTATTTTCTCCTAAGTTCAATTTAATGTCTTCCAATTAGTTAACCGAAATATTCGTTTACTCTTCAGCATTGTTCTATAGTACCACATTTCAAAAGCATCTATTCTTTTCGTCTCCGTACCGCGTTTCATCCATGTTTTAGTTCCCTGTAACAGGGTGTTAAGCGGACTGCAAACTGTCACAAACATCCTTCTGCTATTTTGGTAGATATTGAATATCTGTGTTACAGACTGCGCTGTATATGAAGAAGCGGAGTTCGAAATGATGTAAAGAAAGCGTCTCGACAGACAATGACACCTCTGGCATCCCTCTAAGCGACGCCGTGGTTGGTGGAATGACCTCTTTCTGCTTTCGTCAGCAAGTCGACGATAATACAGTGCAAATCATGGGACAGGGCTATAACGGGAAGGTCATTTATAACACAACAGCAGTTTGCAGATTCTGTGAGAGATAGAGGAAAACAAAGCTCTTCTTTGGCATTGGGTGAGTCAGACAGACAGAAGTGCGGATTACGTTTACCTACATTCTCTTATATTCTGTTGGGAATGAGCCACTGTACACGTTCCTTGCTTATGTTTTCATTAAACTATAGTCGAAAATCTTGTTTCACACCTACGAGTTGGAATAAGTATTTCTAAGTGTTTTTGCAGTAACAATAAAATATTCAGTACGAACGTGGAATCAAAATATATTTTGAGTGTTTTGTCTTCGTGGAGTCCAAGAACTTGTGCACTGGATAGAACTTCACTGTCTAACAATATTCCTTCGTATAACATGTAGTAATATATCCACAAACAACAATTAATAGTTTGATGATGCTCTCCATCTTTATTTTTTCCTCCAAATTAAATTAACACCCATGAGCTGCAGTACATCAGATTAAGAATACAAAGACCAAATGCTTCTACACACTAAATTACATTGACTAAATTACATTTGAAACCGAAGTTATAATAATGAAAATACAGGGTGGGACAAATAAAAGTGACCCGGGAGATTGGATACGACTGGACGTGACTGTGTGAATATAACCTCACTCCGTGATGCGCACGTCACGTGTACGCCCACAGTGTGATCCAGACCGGTTCACAGCGTAGTGCGGGCTGTGTCAGTGTGAGTGGAGCATTGCAAAGGGGACGATGGTACTCACTGTGGAGCAGGGAGTGTTCTTTGTTGAAAGTTACGTGACAACGAAGTCGTGGAAACGGTGTCGTCAGTTGTTTGCTGAGAAGTTTAATGGTGTAGAAGTGCTAGCAAAGAGTCCGCAAATGGCGTCAGACACGATCTGTTTTGAAACAGTCAAAAACCATTGCGAAACGTGACTATACACCAGAAATTATGGTTACAGTTCACCAGAAAATGCTTCAGATTCCTACAAAATCAATCCGCTGTATGTTGCAAGAGACCGTCATATCACGTCGATCAAACGGATAAATACTCCGCCTGGACCTGCACATGCGTCCCTACTGAGTGTCTGCATTGTTCGTGCATTAAAAACAGCAGATACTCTTTTTGTGAGTGGCTGTTCACTGAGATAACAATGAATGGCTTGGACGTGGATCTGTTCTTTACGTCTGAGGAAGCGCGGTTTCACATGACTAGCTATGTCAGCTCACAGAATCAAAGGTTCTGGGCAGCGGAGAATCCGCATAATTTCCATGAAATACCATTGGATGATCAGCAGGTTGAGGATTGGTGTGCAGTGTCTGCGTGCCGCATTATATGTCTCTTCTCCTTTCATCAGACGCTGACTTCGGTGCGCTGTACTGCCAACATTTTGAAGCCATTTGTATGAGCATTAACGGAAGAAGAAAAGACCTACAGTTACTTCTAATAGGATGGAGTAACTGCTCAAACAGCCGGTCGAACCGTGGAGCACATTTACACTATCTTCACGCCCGACACCGTTATTAGCGGAGGTCAGTCTAGTCGCGGCTCTATATGGCCACCTAGGTCACCTGACCTGTCAGTGTGGGATTACTTTATGTGGTGGGGAGCCCTCAAGTCTAAGGTGTATCGCAACAACCCTCAGTCCTGAAGAACTGCAGCAAAACATTTAGGATGAGACTGCAGCAATTCCAACAGTCCAGCTTCGATGCGTTTTTAGCAACTTGCTCAAGACCATGGCCCAAAAGGCCAAGAGATTAATGTTGATCACTGTCAACATGTACCACAGTTATGTTATTGCTGTATTTCCTTTCCTCTTCTGTGCTTCTTTGTACCCTGGAACTCTGTTTTCTGGGCAACTTTTATTTGCCCCGCCCTGGATTACGGATGCGTGGTAATTCTTGTTATTGTGTATCCAACGTTTTCTGCATGAGCGAGATTACTTTAGTGGTGCTGCATTTTTGTATAGTCATTATATAGTAAAGAACCGTACACAGACGCAGTGTAACGACACGTTACACTACATACATAAAACAAGTTAGTTAAAGGAGAGTTGGTGCCATTTTTTCCTTTTTCTTCTTCGTGCGCATTATCTACGGTTGGCGCCGCTCCTCCGCCTTCATCGCCATCTTCTTCTGTCTTGACTTTCCTCAACGTTCATATTCCTTGCTTCCATTTCCACACCCACATCATTTTATCACTTGCGTCCTGGGTGACTCCATTTCTTTCACTGGGATGTTATCCATCGTAGTACCATGTTAAGCATCCCTTCTTCATTCATCCTGTTCACATAGTCAAACCACACCAGCTGTTTTTTGTTGGATGTCGTCACAGATCGTTATCCGTTTTCATCCGTCTGTCGGATTATGTAATTTCTTATCCTATACATCCCAGGACAGCCTCAACTTCGCCTTAAGTAATCCAGCTCACTGGAAAGTAGTTTATTCTTATTTCTTTTGCTATCGTCCTAGACTTCTGCCCCATACAAAACTACACTCGAGACTATAGTCTTATACATTCTTTTCATCGTTGTTGTTCTTATCTTGTTGTTCTACAGAACAGAGGTCTTTGCCCATGTTACAGCTTGTCCTTTATTAATTCTACGAGTGATTTCTTCATTACTTTTGCTCCGTTTATTAAATAATACCCCAAGGTACTTTGCCTTTTCCCCACCTACAGTTATTTGTCAATCTATTTCCAAATAGTTTACTTTTTCCGTTCCAACACCGAAGTACTCACACTTTATGTTCATCTTCAGACCACTCTTATTTTACTCTTCTTTAAACTTCTTTATCATATACCTCAGATCATCTTCTACTTGCACAGTTAGGACATCTGCAAAATATTTTGTTATCCTCTACTGTCACTCTCTTAACCTGGTATTTTCTACGCCAGGTCAACAGTATCATTTCTAGATACAGATTAAAGAAGGTCGGTAACAGCCTACATCTCTGCCGCAGACCCTAATTCAGTCGAATTCTTCTGTCCAACTATTCCCAATACTTACTCTTGCTGTGTTATTTTTATATAATTTCGTAAGAGCATTTGGAAATCTTTGATCCAACGCTATCTCTTTCAGCATTTTCCACAGTTTGTTGGTGGGTACATTGTCATACGCTTTCTCTAGGTCAGTCAAAGGAACATGTGTCTCCATCCCAAACTTCGTGCGTTTTTCACGTATTGGTTTATTGTGAAGATCATATCAATTACCGATCTTCCTGCTCGGAATCTTGCTCGCTCTTCTCGCTGTTTGTAACTTGTTTCTTTCTATACCAGATTTTCAGTATCTTCGGGTGCAGTCTTCCAACGAAAGGAAGCACAGCCAGTCCCAAATAATTGTTTGGGTCTTCACGTGACCCTTTCCTTGCACCGGTCTTATGTAACACATATTTCATTTCGATGGAACATCTTCTTCATTTAATACTCTTTCAGACAGCCTCCTTAGCATCTCCAATAATTTCCGTGGGAAAAAACCCACCAGCTCTGTATATATATTGAGCCATATCCTGGTCCCTTTTTCATCTTACAGCTCCTCACAACCAGTTGAAAAACTTTTATATCTAAATGCCATAACTCCTCCCGTTGCATCCTCACCTGACATCTACATGAAAATTCAGGCCGATTTTGCTGGAATAAATCCTTAAAATACGTTCTCCATTGATCGTGACTGATATTATTATACGATGAAACTTGTCAATATTTGACGCATTGACTTGATTGTTCTCCATGCCCCAGTACTACGAGCGACACCAATCATCCCCTCTAGATTTTCACGTCTTCCTCCCCATGCCTGGTTTCTTCTTTTTAACTCTTTTTTTACTTCTCTATTTAGTTTCCATATCTGTCTCTACTTCAGACTGTCATTCACACTGACGCAGGTCAAATAAGCTTATTTCCTTTCGATCATCTCTGCTGTTTCTGCATCCCACCAAACTGGTTTCATCTTCTTTTCATATTCTCCAAGTGCTTATTTCGCTGCTTCTTATATGGCCTTTTTTATATGTCCACATTCCTCTTCTACTGTTCTCTTACACGCTCTGCGGTTTGTTTGCCAGTCCCTGTTGGGATAGGTACTATCTTCCCTTGAATTGTCCTTATAATCTCAGGCTGGCCAACATGTTGCGACTTCGTTCATTCACCACTACTCCTGGATGTATAAAGTATACTCTTCGTCCACACAGGCTTCCGAAGCCCCAACGGTATCAACCGACTCCCGTGTCATCCTCAGTCGAAGGCGCCACTGGATGTGGTTACGGAGGACGTGTGGTCAGTACACCACTCTCTCGTGACCTAAGCCGCTCCTTTTCAGTCAAGTAGCTCCTGAATTGACTTCACAAGGGCTGAGTGCACCCTTCTTGCCATCAACGCTCGTCAGACCTGTACGGTCACCCATCCAGGTGCTAGAGCAGCCCGACAGCGATTAGCTTCGGTGATCTGACGGCAATCGGTGTTACCACTGCGACAAGGCCGTTGGCACTCCTGAAAGTATAGGCGACAAAAATTGAACATTCCACCACATGATGGACATTTCCACAGTCTGACCCCCTTTGAACTTTGCCGGCCGCTGTGGCGCTTCAGTCGGGAACCGCGCTGCTGCTAAGGTCGCAGATTCGAATCCTGCCTCGGGCTTGGATGTGTGTCATGTCCTTAGGTTAGTTGGGTTTAAGTAGTTCTAAGTCTAGGCGACTGATGACCTCAGATGTTAAGTCCCATAGTGCTTAGAGCCATTTTAAACCCTCTGAACTTTGACATCCTGAATTTTTAAATTGGCATTTGTCTCAAGATTAGATAATCAATATTTGATTTCAACCCTGTTGCATGAGCAAAGAATGTATTTTCTACTCGTAATATACTGCACCAATAAATTCAACAATATATTCCCATTCTCATTCCTAACATGCTCCCCGTACATCCCAATAGCCTTATAGTTTTTCGCTTCCCCTACTCTGTTATTAAAATCTCCTACCAGTCTCAGTTCATGGCCACTTGAAAGGCTTCTATAGTCTATCAGAATCTGTTCAAAATGTTATTTTACCTTCAACGTCGAGTCTTCAGTATGGGCACACGCTCCCACTTTCACTATATTCAATACTCTTACTCTCAACTGTGCTTTTTCAACCTTCCATTAACCGCTTCTCTCGAGGTTACATACTTTGACCATGGTTTGCTTAAAATGATGGATACTCGTGCTGTCGCCCTATTGTTTTTGTCCACTTCGCTAAAATAATGCGCCAGCTCCAGCAGATAGTTAGAACCAGTATCTTTCCTTTTCGTTTCGGAAAGCACAGTTACATCAGTGTTGTGCTGTCTTATATTCTCACTAATTACAGTTAAGAGATTATGTGAGTGTCATAACACGACACGTCTCGTGACATACTTTCTTTGAATCTCACAATCAGATTGGAGGTTAGCTAGTTTCACGGTGACGTGGAGTTTGAGGTCATTCAGAAAGGGTACAGTACCGCCCGACATTGAAAATAGGTACAACATACTTCATTATTTTTGTCAGAACAACACATTTTTTTTGTAAAATAACTCAATTTCAATTAATACAGCGAAGCCGGATACCAGTGTGGGAAAGAATGACAATTTATTTATTTAATTGATCACATGTGCACTCCCACAAAATAAATCCCTACATCCAGTTTGGTAAGATCTGTGAAATGAATGAAAGTATGGTCGTCTGCTAACCCCAGATAGTGAATGTGAATATATGATCATCTTTGAGACGATCCTTTGGCCAGCTTTGGTTGAACTAAAGAGATGAAATTTACCTGAGCTTTGAGCGCCTGAAATGTGGCTGACCAATACGGTGACAAGGTGCTCCCCCACTTCAGCAGAGGTGCGAGAGGACCTGAAGAACGGCCATGTTTCAGCACTCTGCCGCTGGACCTTGTGCTGTTAAGACCTGTCTTAGGTGTGCTCCGTAAAGACAAAAGAGTGGAGACATGGTATGCATGTGGAATACTTAAGAGTAGTTTGAAATAATAATTTCTCTATTTCAGGAACTTTTGTGGGGAGAATTAAATGTCAGGCAGGTAATATTAATGGGATCGTAGTAATCTTCGAAAGTGACCAATGGTCACAATGAAACCACGTGTAGCAATAAGTTGAAATACTTCCGTGTGCTTAAGTTAAGCTGAATTACTAGCGTGTGTACTATAAGTTGAAATATTTAAGAAATAGCGTGTGCAGGACTTGAAATTAGAGGCGGGTACTTCCACGTGGTGAGTACTGTGTGAGTCTCAATCTGTGTATGAGACAAAGGATAAAGAGAAGTACTCGTCCATGGTATCAGTTGAGGACTCGTGTGTGTGAGGAATATGTTCTTAATATTACTTTGCGTGATATGTTTCCGTGTGACGCTGGATTCAAACTATAATACTCTGAGAGAGAAGCAAGGTGATTCAGCCGTCTATCCAGCAACGCCACTTGGCTTGCATTGCACAGGAAGACGTGCATGTATCTCCAGAGTTCATAGTAGGAAAGTAGAATTGCGAAGTGGGGCAGTGTCGTGTGAAACTGGGATAAATATTAATTGAAGTGGGAAAGCTGAAACTGATAATGTTGTGACCATTCCCTGTGTTGTATTTCATGTTGTAGTGAGGTGTATGTCAAGTAATTTGAGTATGTGTGGTTTACATGGGAGAGTAGCAAGGTAGTTTCAGAGGTAGTAGGTTATGCGTGTTCCTTTTGTACCGCCCGGTCTGGAGCAAAGTTTCGTGATGATGGTTGTGAGAGTCGAAGTGTGAGATATAGCAAAAAATCCACCATCCTCTCCAGAAAGTGCACTGTAGCGTTAAATAATTACGAGACCATAAGGTAGAGAATTACCAATGTAAAGCCATGCCCACTGGGCGGAATTTCTCATGTGTTATTGTTGTAGGTTATAGTATCTGTGTGTTTAGGTTATAGAATTTATCGGAATAAATAAGATAGTGAAAGAAAAAGATTGGTGGCCTTTTCCTTCGAATTGTATGTTGTCATGATATCCAGAATTTATAATGTGTGCACCACCCATATTCAGTGCGATGGCCAGGTGTTGATAAAAGCCGTTAAATAAAAAAAGAAAATGTGGCATTGCCAGTGCGTAGTGAACAGTCAGAGCTCTGTAAATTACTGATAGTCAGATGTGCGTTTCCGATGCGTATTATTCATATAGGAGGATAATTTGTAACTTAATTGTGAGTGCGAGAGTTCATGCTACTCGATAAATAAGAATGAATCCACTCGCTTGGCAGACCACTCATCTTGCAGGCCTGACTGCTTGATGCCACAGTATGAGCAAGGCATGTGGGTGCCACTCAATTCATCTCGGGCACCTGAGGGGCTACGAGCATGTTTGAGACAGTGAAAATTTTCAGATCTCTGTGGTTGGAGACGGTAGGAAACGGGTCGGATGTCAGGATAAAGGTGTAGATATGGTGCCAATAAAGAAATGAGACTCCAGGTTGATGTTTGGTCTGTATTATTGTGTCTTTATGTAATTTCATAAACATGCTGAACATCAGAGGAACTGGTTATTGACTTGAATCAAACTCTCTTAAGGTACGTGCAAAACACAGACTCTATTATTGAAAGGTCTCTGTTGGATTCATTTCATGTTAATTTCTTAAATCTGTTGTCATTTACGGCATAAATTCCTCTTTTCTATCTGGGAGGAGACAGCAGTGTAACGTGTTACTTTTACACATAAACAAGAACGATCTGTCACACTACCACACTTTAAAACACAGTTTATATGTAATTCATGTCACACAGTCTCATACGGAACCTACATCAGCTTTCCCTTATATACAGTATACGATAAGATACTGTCATCCCCCTTCCCTTCCGTGTGAAAGGATGAATGAGCAAATGTAATTCTAGTTGCATGCTTGATGGTAGCAGACAAGCCTGTCTGCTAGAGAACAGTAGGACCAACGTCGGAACAGGTAGCTACACTTTCTAAAAGCAAAGAGGTTTCTATTCTTAGTATGGTCCTGTCTGTCCCTTGTCATGTTGGTATAGGAGTATAGGAAGCTGCCTCTCTGGTCATTTCCGTTTGTATCTGCGAAGCACCCTTGGTAGGGGCTCAGGCCAGTCTGTCGGCGCGAGCGTCTGAAGTGGTAAGATCTCCGGCTAAGTGTGTCTCTGCCAAGTCCGTAGGACAATGGATTTCTTAAGTTCAGCCTAACTGAAAATTTAATCACCTTTATTTCAGGTTTGGATCTAAAATATCTGATGTTATCTTAAATTCCAACGCAGAGTAATTTGAGTGTGAAGTTCAGAATATCTTCCAGTAGTTGCTTTTTCACTATCTTGTGAGTAAAGTGGAACCATGTGTTGATGATCCGTAACTCTAACTAAGATCATCAATCTTAAATGCGAATGTGCGTGAGATTATAATGTCTCGTCTTGACAATACTTTTCAATATAGCAACTTTTCTTTATGTTCAACTGACGTGGGGTGTACTTTGTGAGACCAGTACCACGTGCTTATACAATTGTTTGACCCATCAGGTTAATAGTAAGATGATAGTAACCAGTTCGAGGCTTTTCTTTTGCAAATTGCGTTTCGATGCAAATTATTTTAATTATCAAAATTATTGTGGGGTTACACTCTTTGTGTAAACCAAGTTGACCATGTGAAGCATGTGGTGTAATCATCAAAGTAGACCTCAACTATTCTTTTCGGGAAGATTTCACAGTGAGTTAGTATGAATTTAGTATACCAGTGTGCGGTAATTTCATGACGGACAGGATTGCACCACGAACGTAACTTCTTTGGGTGAAAATTGAATCGGTTGGTTGTGTTTAATTTCCTCTTGCATATGTTTCAACGTTCTTCGTGTGTTATTTTATGAATGCAGTGTTGTATGTAGTCTCCCAATCTTGACTCCCTATTTGATGTGTTCCGTAAGATTACAAACTCACATTTACACAATCCTAAATAAGGCACCAGTTTAGTTATGAATCAAGTGTAATATGCTGACATTTTAACGGAATAATGATCAATGTTAAAATAAATGTCCAAATATAGACTGATTTATTTCTTTTTATTTAAATTCTCTTTATACACTCCTGGAAATTGAAATAAGAACACCGTGAATTCATTGTCGCAGGAAGGGGAAACTTTATTGACACAGTCCTGGGGTCAGATACATCACATGATCACACTGACAGAACCACAGGCACATAGACACAGGCAACAGAGCATGCACAATGTCGGCACTAGTACAGTGTATATCCACCTTTCGCAGCAATGCAGGCTGCTATTCTCCCATGGAGACGATCGTAGAGATGCTGGATGTAGTCCTGTGGAGCGGCTTGCCATGCCATTTCCACCTGGCGCCTCAGTTGGACCAGCGTTCGTGCTGGACGTGCAGACCGCGTGAGACGACGCTTCATCTAGTCCCAAACATGCTCAATGGGGGACAGATCCGGAGATCTTGCTGGCCAGGGTAGTTGACTTACACCTTCTAGAGCACGTTGGGTGGCACGGGATACATGCGGACGTGCATTGTCCTGTTGGAACAGCAAGTTCCCTTGCCGGTCTAGGAATGGTAGAACGATGGGTTCGATGACGGTTTGGATGTACCGTGCACTATTTAGTGTCCCCTCGACGATCACCAGTGGTGTACGGCCAGTGTAGGAGATCGCTCCCCACACCATGATGCCGGGTGTTGGCCCTGTGTGCCTCTGTCGTATGCAGTCCTGATTGTGGCGCTCACCTGCACGGCGCCAAACACGCATACGACCATCATTGGCACCAAGGCAGAAGCGACTCTCATCGCTGAAGACGACACGTCTCCACTCGTCCCTCCATTCACGCCTGTCGCGACACCACTGGAGGCGGGCTGCACGATGTTGGGGCGTGAGCGGAAGACGGCCTAACGGTGTGCGGGACCGTAGCCCAGCTTCATGGAGACGGTTGCGAATGGTCCTCGCCGATACCCCAGGAGCAACAGTGTCCCTAATTTGCTGGGAAGTGGCGGTGCGGTCCCCTACGGCACTGCGTAGGATCCTTCGGTCTTGCCGTGCAACCGTGCGTCGCTGCGGTCCGGTCCCAGGTCGACGGGCACGTGCACCTTCCGCCGACCACTGGCGACAACATCGATGTACTGTGGAGACCTCACGCCCCACGTGTTGAGCAATTCGGCGGTACGTCCACCCGGCCTCCCGCATGCCCACTATACGCCCTCGCTCAAAGTCCGTCAACTGCACATACGGTTCACGTCCACGCTGTCGCGGCATGCTACCAGTGTTAAAGACTGCGATGGAGCTCCGTATGCCACGGCAAACTGGCTGACACTGACGGCGGCGGTGCACAAATGCTGCGCAGCTAGCGCCATTCGACGGCCAACACCGCGGTTCCTGGTGTGTCCGCTGTGCCGTGCGTGTGATCCTTGCTTGTACAGCCCTCTCGCAGTGTCCGGAGCAAGTATGGTGAGTCTGACACACCGGTGTCAATGTGTTCTTTTTTCCATTTCCAGGAGTGTATATATACAGGGTGTTACAAAAAGGTACGGCCAAACTTTCAGGAAACATTCCTCACACACAAATAAAGAAAAGATGTCATGTGGACATGTGTCCAGAAACGCTTAATTTCCATGTCAGAGCTCATTTTAGTTTCGTCAGTTGGCCCAATTGAAGGAAGGTAATGTTGACTTCGGTGCTTGTGTTGACATGTGACTCATTGCTCTACAGATTTTCTGTGAACGTTTGGGCAGGCATTGTTGGTGATGTCTTGATCTGGCCCCATGTTCTTCCTTCTACGCTCAGTGGAGCAAGTTATCATGATTTCATACGGGATACTCTACCTGTGCTGCTAGAACAGCCGGCCGGTGTGGCCGAGCGGTTCTAGGCGCTACAGTCTGGAACCGCGCGACCGCTACGTCGCAGGTTCGAATCCTGCCTCGGGCATGGATGTGTGTGATGTCCTTAGGTTAGTTAGGTTTAAGTAGTTCTAAGTTCTAGGGGACTTATGACCTCAGCAGTTGAGTCTCATAGTGCTCAGAGCCATTTGAACCATTTTGAACCTGCTAGTACATGTGCCTTTACAAGTACGACACAACATGTGGTTCATGCACGATGGAGGTCCTGCACATTTCAGTCGAAGTGTTCGTACGCTTCTCAACAACAGATTCGGTGAGCGATGGATTGGTAGAGGCGGACCAATTCCATGGAATCCACGCTCTCCTGACCTCAACCCTCTTGACTTTCATTTATGGGGGCATTTGAAAGCTCTTGTGTACGCAACCCCGGTACCAAATGTAGAGACTCTTCGTGCTCGTATTGTGGACGGCTGTGATACAATACGCCATTCTCCAGGGCTGCATCAGCGCATCAGGGATTCCATGCGACGGAGGATGGATGCATGTATCCTCGCTAACGGAGAACATTTTGAACATTTCCTGTAACAAAGTGTTTGAAGTCACGCTGGTACGTTCTGTTGCTGTGTTTCCATTCCATGATTAATGTGATTTGAAGAGAAGTAATAAAATGAGCTCTAACACGGAAAGTAAGCGTTTCTGGACACATGTCCACTTAACATATTTTCTTTCTTTGTGTGCCAGGAATGTTTCCTGAAAGTTTGGCCGTACCTTTTTGTAACACCATATATATCACCGGGTGTCGTAAGATGACTATTAAAAGATTATAATTGATGTTAGTCTGGTTGGGAATTTGGTAAGCTAGACTGGATACCTGCTGATACAGTTGCTCAGTAACGCAAGGTTAACTTTCCCAGATAGCTCACGGCTTTTAACCCGCTTTTATTGTATTGAATACCAGCACCGCTTTCAGAACAACTTAATGCATCAACATTTCATTATTAACCAGTTACCAGAACAAATGACGACACCAGCCTGACATTCTGTTAGGCACAGAGTAAACATAGTTACGTTTAGTATTTCAGACCACGAATCATGAAAGTAACTAGTTACTATTGTTCTAATCGAACCCTTAGGGCCGGCCGGAGTGGCCGTGCGGTTCTAGGCGCCACTGTCTGTAACCGAGCGACCGCTACGGTCGCAGCTTCGAATCCTGCCACGGGAATGGATGTGTGTGATGTCCTTAGGTTAGTCAGGTTTAATTAGTTCTAAGTTCTAGGCGACTGATGACCTCAGAAGTTAAGTCGCATAGTGCTCAGAACCATTTGAACGCTTAGGTTCATTTACACGTCACTCTGGAAGTGACAGCCACAGACAGATGCAGACGTACAGAGGAAGCCTTTGACCATAGTCCAATGTGTATACAGGAAATTTTACAAGTCTTTTTGAAGGACTGACTTAATTACGTATAATTCCCACTCGTGTAGCTCCGGCCGTCGACTGGGTGTGATCTGAGGCGATGGGTCGATGCTCACTTCTGTCGTACTTTGCTGTAGGTTAGATCTCTGCTCCGGTAGTCGACTGATGGCTTCTGTGTACTGCGTTTGGACCTGTTTGCATACCGATAGTGCGTGACACCGTCGCATTTTGCGTCGAATTCGCAATCAGTGACTGTAATATCAGTGGTTTCTTAAAGCGTATGACAGTTATTCAACTGGCGAAAGTGACTGACGCTGTATGTCTCCATCTAAGTTACAAGGCTTCTTGCTAGTGTTTGTACTTAGACGGTTTCTTTTATTTTTCTGGGAACCCTCTTGATTTGTTCATTTCACGTGATTGCATACAATATGATTCCCGAAACAAGCCATCAGCTACACTAACAGAGACGATCTTCGCAAGCTACATATACATAGATAAAATTCAAGGAATTCGATACTGATCACGTTACTGAGCGATATATGACACATACCTTACAACTTAATATTTCTTTACTCTTTGGTCTGGGACATAACTTGCGTCAGACAACACTCTAGAAAGATTTAGCTTCACTGTTCGTCTGGTATTAAGATTTAACGTCAATTGAAGATATAAAGTCTGAAAATGGGTCCGTGATCTTATTGGGGTGCTTTATTTTACAGGTTCGTCTTGATCACAAAAACTTGTACGCTTCACTTTTACCGGTTTCGGCTACAGCCGTCTTCGGATCGTAGAATATTCTGATGTAGTTATCAACATCAAATTACACATGTAGGAACATGGCAAGAAAAATGGTTCAAATGGCTCTGAGCACTATGGGACTTAACATCAGAGGTCATCAGTCCCCTAGAACTTAGAACTATTTAAACCTAACTAACCTAAGGACATCACACACCCCCATGCCCGAGGCAGGATTCGAACCTGCGACCGTAGCGATCGCGTGGTACCAGACTGAGGCGCCTAGAACCGCTCGGCCACACCGGCCGGCGAACATGGTAAGATTTTATGTGCTAGGCTAACGTGAAAATTTCAGTATATGTTGCATCTTGGTTCGGATCTCTTGAGATGAATTGTGTGCCTCCTTAACCATTGCTTTATTATTATCGTTATTATTGTTATAACGTAAAGTAAAGCACTATACCGTTCAAATCAGCCCTCGGATTTATGGTTGATTTCCTTTGTTTCAAATTTGTGAATTTCTAAGATACCAAACTGCTGAGGTCATCGGTTCCTACTAATTTGTTTCAGATGGTGTTGTTACGCGCATGTAAGGCTCAAATGAAGTACCATAAGAAATAATGTCCAACACGCTGATTGCAGACTTGTCTTATCTCCATTTTCATGCTTTCAGATTTTTGGTACCACGTATATTATTATACGTTCACAATAGTAGTTTCAAAATAAATTCTATTTGTAAGCTATTTACTCCTCAATTCTCCCTGAATGGTTCAAATGGCTCTGAGCACTATGGGACTTAACATCTATGGTCATCAGTCCCCTAGAACTTAGAACTACTTAAACCTAACTAACCTAAGGACATCACACAACACCCAGCCATCACGAGGCAGAGAAAATCCCTGACCCCGCCGAGAATCGAACTCGGGAACCCGGGCGTGGGAAGCGAGAACGCTACCGCACGACCACGAAATGCGGGCTCTCCCTGAAGACAAGAAGAATTTAAAAATATATATAGTGGTAAGAAGGCAGCAAATTAATTCTCGAGGGTACTTACGGAAGAATGTGCTTCCTCAACGTAAAAGTAACAGAAATAAGGTAGTAAAACGAACTTGCATTTCCATTAATGTTCACCGTCAGCAGATTTTTACCAGACAGTAAACAGAGAACGTTGCAGACCTCAGCGACACAGTTAAGTACTTGCCCAGTGTGCACAAGACAAAAGATGCTGAGTGCGTTCGTGGTGTGAGGTCCAGCGTGTGCGATTTCCCTTTTCTTGAAATCTATTGGCTATATACTTCGCAGTAACGCCGTACACACGTAAGTGAATACATACCTTAGTAAGCTAACGTTTCCTGTGGCGAATCACCGCATACTGGCCATTGCAAGGGAGAGATAATGGCGAGTTTGTCTCCTTGACCGACAGCAGAGGGAGGCAGCGGGGAATGATGCTGAGGAATAAAGTGTGGCCACGCTTGTGGTACCGGTATAGCTCGGGCGTAGAGTTGTGAACCTGTACGTGCGACAAAACTTTTCTCTCTCTTTCTACTGCGTTCTCGTAATACTTAACTCGCCGCGGTTTATGACTATTTGGCCTTTGAGATCACACTTGCTGCATCTTCATACCAGAAAAGACGTCGTATGTTTCCCTGCTGATGTGAGTGGTCACTATCGTATAGCCTCACGAACGTTTCTTCTAGAAGTTGTTACTTCCGATCTTCCACACAGACACACATCAGTACCCCCTTCTCCAGGACGTCTTTTATGACTCCGACCAGTTGCTTCCCAATGGATATTTTCGTTGTAATTGACAAATGGAGCATACTTACTGTTTAACTTCCATCGAGGACGAGGTAATTAGAAGCTTAGCAAAAAATCGACTGGACAAGGATGGAATGAGTCATCGCCTTTACTACAATGCCGGTATTCACCCTAAGGATTAAGGAAAAGTTATAGAAAACTGGAATCTGCGTGTCCTGGCGGAGACGTGGGACCCTGCTTTATGCTGTAACTGTCTCTCCGCATATTGCTTTCCCGATCTATTCTGCTTCCCACTTGTCATATATCCATCTTTTTCTTCCATACTTTTGTGTAAGATTTCTTCTGGGTCGATTCATATTGCGTCATTTCGTGAATCAGCGTCCTATTTGAGCAGAGTCGACCATTAGCTACTTGTCTCTCATTGAAAAAACACCAGTCATGTTACACACATTAGCGAACCATATGATTCTGTGGATATCGTCGAAACGTACTACGTGATGGATTCGTATCCAGGCACTACCCCAAATTTTGAATAAAAAAGGTTTTTTTCCAGGTACATATGAAGTCCTCTTAATAAAATCAAGAGCTCATGACATCAAAATCCATCATAACTCTGGCTATGCCTCCCTTAGGGATACATTACGAGATGAAATACTGGTATCCATGTTGTGGTGAAATATACATACGTTCAGAGCCACTGCATTTGCTACTGCTACAGGGGGGACCCCGTGAGATACCGTTCAATGATTTCGCCAAAGGCCAAGTGGTGCAGGTATTTGACACGGTATATCATTGCTTGATAACATATTTGGAATTATGTGACTTTGCTTAATCTTTACTGGACACTGGCCCCTGAATTAACGCAGAGCCAATGCACAGCTGCCATCTTACCACATCATCACAGCTAACATGTGGTAGGTGGTTTGGGGATGGTGGCGGCTTATTTTAATATCTCTTTAGTATGTATGAAGTTCCCTTAATGAAAGTCAGAGTTCATAATGCCGAGAGCTCTGGCTATGCATCCTTCAGATATGTATTATGAGACGGAACAGTGGTATCCATTTTGTGATGATATACATGTATGGTTATGGCTATCTCTATAAGGAGTTACGATATAAGGAGTTATCTTGTTCTACCAGCCACCTAGTTGAAGAGAGCGGAGGAGCGGACAGAGGACAGCGGCATTAGAATGCTAAAGGCAATGGAAACCACAGCATTAAAGACATATAATGTGTATCCACAGGACATGTGGCCAGTAACTGAAAAAGTGTCATGATGATCTCTCCAGTCGTCTAGAGGGGGCGGGAGATTTGTGAAGGGTGGGAGCGGGGGGAAGGGGGGGGGGGGGGGGGAAGAGTTAAGCAAAGTGAAATGGAAAGATGAGAAGCACTTCCGGTTAGATGGATGCGGGTTCACATCAACAGAAGGAGAAAATTATACAACGGGAGTAGGATCTTGTTATAAATAGTAGGCATCTCGGAGAACTAATTATTATTAACGGTCCAGTAACAGGGCTGTGCACATTATAATCGACAACAAACCATCGCCGACGAGTATACATGACGACGTCGCAAGCAGACGATGAAGAGCTAGACGACGTATACGAGAATATTGAAGGGGTAATTCAGTTTCTAAAGGAAGACGAAACTATAACGAAAATTGGACGGGATGGGGGTGAGTTTGAACGTGGTAGTAGGGAAAGAGTAAATGAAAGAGTTACCAGGAAAAAATGGGCTTGGCAGTAAGAATAAATTTGCTGTGTCAGAGGTCAAAACTAATTGAGTTCTCCAACGAATTTCAACTAGTAACATCAAATACACTGGTCAAGAGTTACAAGAGGAGAGTATACCGGGTGATCAAAAAGTTAGTATAAATTTGAAAACTGAATAAATCACGGAATAATGTAGATAGAGAGGTACAAATTGACACACATGCTTGGAATGTCATTGAGTTTTATTAGAACCAAAAAAATACAAAAGTTCAAAAAATGTCCGACAGATGGCGCTTCATCTGATCAGAATAGCAATAATTAGCGTAACAAAGTAAGACAAAGCAAAGATGATGACCTTTATAGGAAATACTCAATATGTCCACCACCAATCCTCAACAACAGCTGTAGTCGAGGAATAACGTTGTGAACAGCACTGTAAAGCATGTCCGGAATTATGGTGTGGCATTGGCATCGGATGTTGTCTTTCAGCATCCCTAGAGATGTCGGTCGATCACGATACACTTGCGACTTCAGGTAACCCCAAAGCCAATAATCGCACGGACTGCGTCACGGTAGAAGTTACAAAACCAGAATCACACATTTCCTCGAAGAAAAAAGGCCCGATAACGGTAGATGTGGTAAATCCAACTCATACCGTGACTTTCTCGTCGTGCAATGGAGTTTCCACGACAGTTCTAGGATTTTCGGTAGCCCAAATTCTGCAGTTGTGGGCCTTGACCGACCCTCGGAGCGTGAAATGAGCTTCGTCGGTCCACAACACGTTACCCAACCAATCGTCATCTTGCGCCATATTTTGAAACGCCCACACCTCAAATGCCCTCCGCTTCACTAAATCGCCAGGGAACAGTTCATGATGTCGATGGATTTTGTACGGCTAGCATCGGAGGGTACGCCTAAGTGCCAACTAAACAGTAGTGTATGGAATGCTGGTGCGACGTGCGACTGCACGAGCGCTGACTAACCCGGGCATAGACGAACCCACTACAGTCTCTATTTCTTCCTGAACTGTCTCAGCAGCGTTACGCCTTGTGCTCGGTCGGCCGCTACGGAGTCTATCGTCTAAACAACCCGTGGCTTCGAACTTCCAAATGATTCTCTCCACAGCTGCATTCGTTAACGGACCTTTGCCCGTTCGAATCCCCTTCCTGTGGCGATAGGTTCGTAATGCTGAACTAGCACATTCCCCATTCTGATAATACAGCTTCACTAAAAGCGCCTTTTTAGGTAACGCGAACATGCTGCGACTGCTAGGGCATCTGATTCTCTCTCTCTCTCACTACAGCTCCTTTTATACACGATTGTCATGCGCAGTCACTGACGTTTTGCTGTCCTGTGCCATCTGTTGGACATTTTGTGAACTTTGTTTTTTTTTTTTGTTCTAATAAAACCCTATGTCATTCCTAACTTGTGCGTCACTTTTTACCTCTCAGTCTACATTATTCCGTGGTTTATTAAGTTTTCAAACTTATACTGACTTTTTAATCACCCTGTGTTTGGAAAACGCCCGGATACACGGGAATTTTCCAGGTGGATTACATCGTGATCAGACAGATATTTCCAAATCATTTAATATTGAATTTCAAGGCTTACTCACGAGCAAATATGGACTCAGATCACTATTTAGTAATCATGAACACTAGACTGAAGTTTAACGGAAGTAGAAGAAACAGTGGGGAAAGAAGTAGGACGCTGAAGAACTAAACTACGATGAAACGCATTTAAAGTTCTCAAGCCTGTACTTACTGCCATAGTACATAATACAATATGCAGTTCACCTGAAGAGGAATGGACATCTCTAAATACGGAGCCGGCCGGAGTAGTTCTAAGTTCTGGGGGACTGATGACCTCGGAAGTTAAGTCCCATAGTGCTCAGAGCAATTTGAACCATTTTTGAATACGGAAGTTGCAGAAATTGAGCAGGCAAACATGGGCACAAGAAAAGCCAACGAAAACCGGATAACAGATGAAATGCCACTGAGAAACGAAAGAAGGAAGTAAAAAAAATTAATGGAGAGACTGGAACAAAGTAATATAATTCACTTAGGAATGAAATAATTAGGACATGCAGGGAAACCAATACAAAATCGGTGAAGGAAAACTGTCCGAAAGACTACGTTAGCATATAGAAAAGTGAAACAATCTTCAGTGAAACTAAAAGTTACAGAGTCAACATTAAGAATGTAGTAAGAACCACTAATAGAGTGAGAATTTAACAGAATTTTGCATGACTTGAAATCAAAGCAGAGGTGATAGACAATTCATGAAATCATCGAGGAGAAGTGACAAACAAGTAACCATTCACATTAAAGTGTAGAGTCCAAGAGACAGCGACGTACCATCCTCCGTCCGAACAGACCTTGGAAGGCCCAACGGTACCGACCGGCCACCGTGTCATCATCAGACCACAAAAGTATCACTGGATGCGGATATTGGAGGATGGTGTGGTCACGCCGCCCTCCCGGCCGTATGTCAGTTTACGATGCCGGAGCCGATACTTCTCAATCAAGAAGCTCCTCAGTTTGCCGCACAAGGGCTGAGTGCACCCGGCTTGCCAACAGCCCTCGGCAGAACGGATGGTCACCCATCCAAGTGCTAGCCCAGCCTGACAGCGCTTAACTTCGATGATCTGCCGGGAACCGGTGTTACCACTGCGGCAAGGCCTTTAGCGACGCACCATCCTGAGTTGCGGAATAATATCATTCACATAATACGGGATATCGCAAAGACAGATAAGTGCGATAACTATTGCACAATCAGCATAAAGGCTGTCCGCCCCCGGTAGCTGAGTGGTCAGCGCGATAGAATCACACTCCTAAGTGCCCAGGTTCGATTCCCGGCTGGGTCGGAGATTTTCTCCACTCAGGGACTGTGCGTTGTGTTGACCTAATCATCATCATTTCATCCCCACCGACACGCAAGTCCCCGAGGTGGCGCCAAATCGAAAGACTTGCCCCCGGCGAACGGTCTACCCGACGGGATGCTCTAGTCACACGACATTTACAGTTTTGCATAACGACTTAGGCGTCAAAGTACGTGACAAGAATAACATACAAAAGAATAGAAAGGGAAACTGAAGTTCTGTTAGACGACGATCAGTATTCGTTTCGGCATCTTGAAAGGTACCAGACAGTCTGACTTGACGTTGTGGTGGATAATGGAAGAAGGAATTAAGAAAACTCACAGGATTTGACGACATAGGAAAACCGTTCAACAATGTAAAATGGTGTAAGAGCTTCGAAATTCTTAGAAAAACTGGTATAAACTAAAGGATAGATGGGTACAATATGTACTAGTCTTCCCATTAAAAAGACGTGTGACAGGGATATAGTCTTTAGCCATTATTGTTAAATCAGTACATCGCCGAAAGGAAAATTCGAGAGTGGGATGAAAGTTCAGTGTGAAAGGATATCAATGATATGATTTGTTTACGACACTAGTATCTTCACTGGAACTGAAGAATAACGGGACCTGTTGAATGGAATTACAGTCTGATGCGTACTGAAGAAAGAAGAAACTAACGAGGAGTAGACGAAATGAGAACAGCGAAAAGCTATGGTGACCACGAAGTAGACGAAGTTAAGGAATTCTGCCACCTGGGAAACAAAGTGAGCCGTGACAGACGAAACAATTAGGACACACACAGTCAAGTCACATTAATGTGACCAGCCGCCAGAAGTCTGAATAACCATCATTTGCAGCACAGACCGCTTCGAGACTTTCAGGAGCCGGCCGGGGTGGCTGAACGGTTCTAGACGTTACAGTCTGTAACCGCGCGACCGCTACGGTCGCAGGTTCGAATCCTGCCTCGGGCATGGATGTTTGTGATGTCCTTAGGTTAGTTAGGTTTAAGTAGTTCTAAGTTCTAGGGGACTGATGACCTCAGCAGTTAAGTCCCATAGTGCTCAGAGCCATTTGAACCATCTGAACTTTCAGAAAAAAGAGTCAACGAGGATCTGGAAGGTACCGTCAGGGATGTGGAGACATGTCCAGTCCAGTGCCGTGGCATCCTGCTCTAGTTTTCTCGTATGAGGAGCCACGGTTGGAACAGCCTGATCGAGTTAGTCCCACTGATTCTCCACTGGTTTAAATCCGGAGTGTTTGGTGGCCAGAAGAGTACAGTAATGTCATCCTGATGCTCTTCAAGCCATGCACGTACACTGAGAGCTGTGTGACACGTTGCATTGTCCTGTTGGTAGATGCCATCGTGCCGACGCAAAGTGCCGACGAAAAACGAACTGCATGTAGGGATAGACATGTTTCCCATTGATATATGCATACAGATGTTGATCCATCGTACCTTCCAGAAAGACGCCGGCCGGAGTGGCCGAGAGGTTTTAGGCGCTACAGTCTGGAACTGCGTGACCGCTACGGTCGCAGGTTCGAATCCTGCCTCGGGCATGGATGTGTGTGATGTCCATAGGTTAGTTAGTTTTAAGTAGTTCTAAGTTCTAGGGGACTGATGACCTCAGAAGTCCCATAGTGCTCAGAGCCATTTTTTTGAATCAGAAAGAGGAGACTATCCAGGAAATGCCACGAAAACATTCCCCAGACAATAACTCCCCATCGGGCCCGGAACAAACCGACGATTGCTTACAGACATTTCACACCGGACACGCCAACTGCCATCTGTCCGATGGAGCGTAAGACGTGTTCATCGAATCAGGCCACCTGTACCCACTCAGTGGACATCCAATTACGTTCGTTGCCACTGAACAGTAGCGAACATCGAGCACGAACCAGGCGCCAGCTGCGTAGGACCATACGCAGAAACTTCTGCTGAACGTGCGTTGAGTGGACACCGTGGGTAGCCCCCTGGTTCATCTGTGCCGTCAGCTGCTCAACATTTGCACGTCTGTTCGCCTGTACACATCTCCGCAGCCGTCGTTCACGCATGTCATCTATGGGTCGTGGTGCACCACAGTTGTCTCGATGCTGGTTTTGAATAAAACCGTTTTGCCATGCAAGGTATACTTAATCACGGCGGCATACAAACAGTTTACAAACTTAGCTCATTCGGAAACGCTTCCACCCTTAGCTCGAAAGTCAAGAATCATGCCCGGTTGGACGTCAGTTAAATCGCGCCACTTGTGCATTACGAGAATGACCGCTCTGTTTTCCGCATGCCCCTGACACGCTTTTTATAAGCTCCACTGCTAGTGCTGCGACATGCCGTCTGTGAGGTGTTAATGCACGTTGACGTCGAACAAAGGCGATTGGAACATTGATGTGATTTGAGTGCTCAGGCAAAGAGGGCACTCTTAGCCAAAAGAAGTAGTAGTATCAAACGTAGACCTCTGTGGCCTTTGACGAAGAAATTTCTGAGAATGAGAGTTTGGAATACAGTCTACATCTACATCTAAATTTATACTCCGCAAGCCACCCAACGGTGTGTGGCGGAGGCCACTTTACGTGCCACTGTCATTACCTCCCTTTCCTGTTCCAGTCGCGTATGGTTCGCGGAAAGAACGACTACCAGAAAGCTTCCATGCGCGCTCGAATCTCTCTAATTTTACATTCGTGATCTCCTCGGGAGGTATAAGTAGGGGGAAGCAATATATTCGATACTTCATCCAGAAACGCACCCTCTCGAAACCCGGACAGCAAGCTACACCGCAATGCAGAGCGCCTCTCATGCAGAGTCTGCCACTTGAGTTTGCTTAACATCTCCGTAACGCGAACACGCTTACCAGATAACCCTGTGACGAAACGCGCCGCTCTTCTTTGGATCTTCTCTATCTCCTCTGTCAACCCGACCTGGTACGGATCCCACAATGATGAGCAATGCTCAAGTATAGGTCGAACGAGTGTTTTGTAAGCCACCTCATTTGTTGATGGACTACATTTTCTAAGGACTCTCCCAATGAATCTCAGCCTGGCACCCGCCTTACCAACAATTAATTTTATATAATCATTCCACTTCATATCGTTCCGTACACATACTCCCAGATATTTTACAGAAGTAACTGCTGCCAGTGTTGTTCCGCTATCATATAATCACACAAAAAAAGGATCCTTCGTTCTATGTATTCGCAGTTCATTACATTTGTCTATGTTCAGGGTCAGTGGCCACTCCCTGCACCAAGTGCCTGTCCGCTGCAGACCTTCCTGCATTTCGCTGCAGTTTTCTAACGCTGCGACTTCTCTGTATACTAGAGGATCATCCGTGAAAAGCCGCATGGAACTTGCGACTCCATCTACTGTATGTCAGTGAATCTTGGACTGTGGGGAAACAGAAAAGAAGAAAATATAAGCGTTTGAGGTGTGGTGCTACAGATGGATGTTAAAAATTACGTGGACTGATAAGAACAAAAACTGACAAAGGGATAATATGCTAAACAAGAACACAAAGGACAGGATGACAGGACCGTCTCTAATGACTTAGTTGTCGACGGGACCTTAAATACTAATCTCCTCCTCCTCCGTATAGCAAGACAGGACATGCGTTAAGACATTAGGATATAGCATCCATATTTGTAAGGGGGGATGTTGACTGTAAAAGCTGCCGCTGAAGACAGAGATTGCCATACATCAAATGCACAATAGACGATATTGGGTGTAAGTGATAATATGAGATGAAGAAGTTGGCGCAGGAGAGGAAATCGTGATTGTATACATCAGATTAATGAGATGCCTGATGATTCAAAAAATTAATCTCCTGATCGTATGCTTCAATGATCCACGCAGAGCCCTTACAGACAAAACTCCTTCGTCTATATCACTCACGCAAAGGATGCAACAAAGGAATTGTTCAAGTTCTTATTCAAAATTCTGTTTTGATGTAAATGTCGACTTCCTCGTTATTCTCCCCAAATTTCGGCTAACGTAAGCTGTATACCAAAAATAAATGTACCGAGTGAAATGATTAAGGTTATCATACACGTTAGGATGGTTCGTCAAGAATGTCGTATGCGATTTCTTCCTTACTTTTAACGCTTTCTTTCGTTGAAGCACAGGCATCACTAAAAACAGAGCTGACTACATGAGAAATGTGATTTAACTCCTTAAAACTCGCTAGGGAAGACACTCGCAAAGGATTATTACTCAATAATGGACTCCCGTTTACAGAATTTTACCGTGTACCAGTGTTGGAGCGGTCTCTCAATGGCATGAAGTACGTCACCATACATATTTATTGAAGGTAAAGCTTTACGCAGGCATCCAGAATTCACTTCCATAGCAGCCATCAGGAGAAAGAAAACTGGCATTCTACGGATCGGAGCGTGGAATGTCAGATCTCTTAATCGGGCAGGTAGGTTAGAAAATTTAAAAAGGGAAATGGATAGGTTAAAGTTAGATATAGTGGGAATTAGTGAAGTTCGGTGGCAGGAGGAGCAAGACTTTTGGTCAGGTGATTACAGGGTTATAAATACAAAATCAAATAGGGGTAATGCAGGAGTAGGTTTAATAATGAATAAAAAAATGGGAGTGCGGGTTAGCTACTACAAACAGCATAGTGAACGCATTATTGTGGCCAAGATAGACACAAAGCCCATGCCTACTACAGTAGTACAAGTTTATATGCCAACTAGCTCTGCAGATGATGAAGAAATTGATGAAATGTATGACGAGATAAAAGAAATTATTCAGGTAGTGAAGGGAGACGAAAATTTAATAGTCATGGATGACTGGAATTCGTCAGTAGGAAAAGGGAGAGAAGGAAACATAGTAGGTGAATATGGATTGGGGGGAAGAAATGAAAGAGGAAGCCGCCTTGTAGAATTTTGCACAGAGCATAACTTAATCACAGCTAACACTTGGTTCAAGAATCATGAAAGAAGGTTGTATACCTGGAAGAATCCTGGAGATACTAAAAGGTATCAGATAGATTACATAATGGTAAGACAGAGATTTAGGAACCAGGTTTTAAATTGTAAGACATTTCCAGGGGCAGATGTGGATTCTGACCACAATCTATTGGTTATGAACTGCAGATTGAAACTGAAGAAACTGCAAAAAAGCGGGAATTTAAGGAGATGGGACCTGGATAAACTGAAAGAACCAGAGGTGGTACAGAGTTTCAGGGAGAGCATAAGGGAACAATTGACAGGAATGGGGGAAAGAAATACAGTAGAAGAAGAATGGGTAGCTCTGAGGGATGAAGTAGTGAAGGCAGCAGAGGATCAAGTAGGTAAAAAGATTAGGGCTAATAGAAATCCTTGGGTAACAGAAGAAATATTGAATTTTATTGATGAAAGGAGAAAATATAAAAATGCAGTAAATGAAGCAGGCAAAAAGGAATACAATCGTCTCAAAAATGAGATCGACATGAAGTGCAAAATGGCTAAGCAGGGATGGCTAGAGGACAAATGTAAGGATGTAGAGGCTAGTCTCATTAGGGGTAAGATAGATACTGCCTACAGGAAAATTAAAGAGACCTTTGGAGAGAAGAGAACCACTTGTATGAAAATCAAGAGCTCAGATGGCAACCCAGTTCTAAGCAAAGAAGGGAAGGAAGAAAGGTGGAAGGAGTATATAGAGGGTTTATACAAGGGCGATGTACTTGAGGACAATATTATGGAAATGGAAGAGGATGTAGATGAAGATGAAATGGGAGATAAGATACTGCGTGAAGAGTTTGACAGAGCACTGAAAGACCTGAGTCGAAACAAGGCCCCGGGAGTAGACAACATTCCATTAGAACTACTGATGGCCTTGGGAGAGCCAGTCATGACAAAACTCTACCATCTGGTGAGCAAGATGTATGAGACAGGCAAAATACCCTCAGACTTCAAGAAGAATATAATAATTCCAATCCCAAAGAAAGCAGATGTTGACAGATGTGAAAATTACCGAACTATCAGTTTAATAAGTCACAGCTGCAAAATACTAAAGCGAATTCTTTACAGACGAATGGAAAAACTGGTAGAAGCCGACCTCGGGGAAGATCAGTTTGGATTCCGTAGAAATGTTAGAACACGTGAGGCAATACTAACCTTACGACTTATCTTAGAAGAAAGTTTAAGAAAAGGCAAACCTACGTTTCTAGCATTTGTAGACTTAGAGAAAGCTTTTGACAACGCTAACTGGAATACTCTCTTTCAAATTCTGAAGGTGGCAGGGGTAAAATACAGGGAGCGAAAGGCTATTTACAATTTGTACAGAAACCAGATGGCAGTTATAAGAGTCGAGGGGCATGAAAGGGAAGCAGTGGTTGGGAAAGGAGTGAGACAGGGTTGTAGCCTCTCCCCGATGTTATTCAATCTGTATATTGAGCAAGCAGTAAAGGAAACAAAAGAAAAATTCGGAGTAGGTATTGAAATCCATGGAGAAGAAATAAGAACTTTGAGGTTCGCCGATGACATTGTAATTCTGTCAGAGGCAGCAAAGGACTTGGAAGAGCAGTTGAATGGAATGGACACTGTCTTGAAAGGAGGATATAAGATGAACATCAACAAAAGCAAAACGAGGATAATGGAATGTAGTCAAATGAAATCGGGTGATGCTGAGGGGATTAGATTAGGAAATGAGACACTTCAAGTAGTAAAGGAGTTTTGCTATTTCGGGAGTAAAATAACTGATGATGGTCGAAGTAGAGAGGATATAAAATGTAGACTGGCAATGGCAAGGAAATCGTTTCTGAAGAAGAGAAATTTGTTAACATCGAGTATAGATTTAAGTGTCAGTAAGTCGTTTCTGAAAGTATTTGTATGGAGTGTAGCCATGTATGGAAGTGAAACATGGACGATAACCAGTTTGGACAAGAAGAGAATAGAAGCTTTCGAAATGTGGTGCTACAGAAGAATGCTGAAGATAAGGTGGGTAGATCACGTAACTAATGAGGAGGTATTGAATAGGATTGGGGAGAAGAGAAGTTTGTTTCACAACTTGACTAGAAGAAGGGATCGGTTGGTAGGACATGTTTTGAGGCATCAAGGGATCACAAATTTAGCATTGGAGGGCAGCGTGGAGGGTAAAAATCGTAGAGGGAGACCAAGAGATCAATACACTAAGCAGATTCAGAAGGATGTAGGTTGCAGTAGATACTGGGAGATGAAGATGCTTGCACAGGATAGAGTAGCATGGAGAGCTGCATCAAACCAGTCTCAGGACTGAAGACCACAACAACAACAACAGCAGCCATGATCCAATTATAATATCAGGGCGGTATTCAACCGTGAAAGTTAACCCATACTCACAGAATTCGCCGGTAGATGTTAACCATGCTATTTTCACTCGCAAGAAGTAAGTGGATACAAAGAAAGATTTATACATAAGACTGATAAAGATTGTACCTCAACTAACTTCCATCGAATTTCTCCTGCTAGCAACAGCCATCTAATGTACATCAGTACTCCTCAGGAATGGCAGACAGTACTTCTGGTACTACTGTCTGATCTCCCCTTCTATTTTCCATTCGCGAATGGTTTAAATTGTTCAAATGGCTCTGAGTACTATGGGACTTAACTGCTGTGGTCATCAGTCTCCTAGAACGTAGTACAACTTAAACCTAACTAACCTAAGGACATTACACACATCCATGCCCGAGGCAGGATTCGAACCTGCGACCGTCGCGAATGGCGCCCGGCAAGAATGACTGTCGGTAAGCCTCTATATCAGGTCTAATTTTTGGAATTTTCTCGTTGTGGTCACTTAGCGAGACGTATGTTGGAGGAAGTAATATGTTGTCCGACTCTTCCATGGAAGTACTCTCTCGAAATCTCAGCAGTAAACTTCTTCGCGATGGACTTACCCCACTCTTGTAGCCTTTGCTAATGGAATTTCTTCTGCATCTCTTAAACGCTCCCGCTCGGACTAAACTATTGGTTCAAATGGTTCAAATGGCTCTGAGCACTATGGGAGTCAACTGCTGAGGTCATTAGTCCCCTAGAACTTAGAACTAGTTAAACCTAACTAACCTAAGGACATCACAAACATACATGCCCGAGGCAGGATTCGAACCTGCGACCGTAGCGGTCTTGCGGTTCCAGATTGCAGCGCCTGTAACCGCACGGCCACTTCGGCCGGCGACTAACCTATTCTGTGACGGAACGCGCCGCCCTTCGTTGGATTCTCTCTAGGTTTTCTATCAGTCCTACATGGTAAGGGTCCCAGACTGATGACCAGTTCTCAAGAATAGGTCGAACAAGTTCCTTGTAAGCCACTTCTTTTGTGGATAATTATATTTCTTTAAGGTTCTTTCTATGAAACTCAGTCCCACATTTGCTTCTGCTACTTTTTCTTTCATGTGGTCATTACACCTAAGGTCGTTTCAGATAGATACTCCCTAATATTTTACGGTGGTAACTGTTTACAACAATTGTCACCAATAGTGTAGTTGGTGTAGTTGTATAGTAGAGGATTTCTTTTCCTACTTATGGGCGCTATGTTATATTTGTTTACGTTTATGGTCAACTGCCAGTCCGTGAATCATTCACCAATCCTCTACAGATTGTTCCGCAAATCTTTACTGCCATTTGGCATTGCTCAGCCGTATCATCTACGGACACCCTTAAAGAGCTTCCAACAATTCCACTAGATCATTTACATGCATTGTAAACACTAACGGTTCCATCACACTTCCTTGGAGTACCCCCGAAATTACGTTTAGATCTGCCGATTTTGTACCGTTGGGAGCAACGTGTTAAGTTCTATCTGCAAGAAGATCTTTCTCCCAATCGCAAATCTGGTCCGATACTCGGTAAGCTAGTAATTATTTTCACTAAGAGGCAGTGCCGGACAGTGTCAAATGGCTTCTTGAGGGACAGAGTGAGCTGAGATTCGCCAGGTCTCTGCTTGCGGAAACCATGTCGATTTTTATAGAGGAAATTTTCTTTCTCCAAAAACGTCATACTTCTTGAACATGTTCCATAACTCTACAACAGGTTTACTTCAGCCGTATAGATCTAGGGTTATGTGCTCCTGTCCTACGACCCTTCTTGAAACTCGGAATGACCTGCGCTTTTTTTTTCGCAGTCCTCTGATCCAGATTTCTATCCAGTAGTAAGCGAAAGTAGTTGTTTTTCCAATCTGGGTTCAGTTATGTGTGGTGTTCTGCTGGCACATATTTTTACTGGGAATTTTAAATTGTGACCGTGACATATGTGTATTGTAATTGGTAAATTTTCTAAGAGGTCAGTTTTAAATTACTTGTAAAATCCTAATTACGTCGTGCCGTATGTATATCGTTCGTGGCATAGGGGCTGGCTGACCGAGGTCTAATAAAATTCTTAGAAATAAAAAAATATACTAAAGGCTTCACAAATCTAAAAAGTAAGAATCATGTAGCGACTGCAGATGGTTTGTTATTGTTAAATACATTGAGACTTAAGACGCCAATTCGAGACGATGGTCGTCGTGGGATCATGCTCCGAAGAACATTTCACTAAAAGTATATATTTACGAGTATCAGTTTTGAGAGTTCTAAATTAACTTAAGACAATATGAAGTAGCATGAAAATTGAGAGTCTAGATAGTGACAGGAAGATCTAGTAAACAGAAGCTGTAACACAGGATATATTTTCATTTGTTTGTCTGACGATTTCCCTGATTGGACTCAGAAAACATTCCACGTATGAAATCGCGCAGATTCAAAGCAGATTCAAAGGCTGACCGTACATTCCGCCAACAACAGTCTTATCACAGTTCGCGAGTCCACGGTTGTAACTTGCAAAGAACAGGAATTGAGCAAGGAAAGACGTCCTCAGAAAAAATAACGCATGAATTAACATTTCCGAACGTTGTTTGAAGATCGATGTTGACGGACAGTGGATGGGGAGAACCATCTTTGATTTTACGTCGAGTAAATTGCGACGTTCGCCAGGTCGTGAGAGTTTTTCTTCTGTTATAGCTCTTGACTCAATTTAAGACACATCTAGGGGAGAGTTGCCTTAATTGTTCCACATTTGAAATTTTGTTTGTTACAGCCTAATCAGGAAATTAAAAAAAATTTTTAAACGACGCCATTCTCTACTACAGGGTGTTGGACTTGGTATCTGATTTTTGACTGGAAATTCTGAGGAAAACAGACACGCTACACTTAAACTGAATGTTTCAAATTAGCTTCTAGTACTTTTATTATATTTTGTACAATACTCTTATTTCGGTAGTACTGCCATTGTCAGGTATATATCCGAATATTACAGTTGGAAAATTTCATTTACTTTTGTGGTATCTGTGTATGGAGTTAATTATAGCCTACAAGTATATGAGTGTTTACGCCTTGCCGGATGAGACGTACATATTGCATCACTGATGAATCCTTTTGTCAACTGCCTCTGTTTTTATGATGGGTAATAGGCAAAAGGATTCATCACTGATGCGATATATATGCCTCGCTAGGCTAGACGCAAATATAATTGCACAATTAAGTTCATATACAAATGTTTGTTTCGTTTTGTTTTGGCCACGCAAACGAACTTGTTCACATAGAAATATCGCAAAAGCAAATGAAATGAATGACAATGACAGTACTGCCGAAGCAGACCTATTATAAGAAATGTAATAAAACTATTAGCAGCTAAGTTGGAAGATTCAGCTTAAAATGTCGTTTTGACTATTTTTCGAACGTGACTGTCTCAAGAAATATGTAAAGGTAATTTAAAAGAAACCTTTACATAAAAAACCTTTACATATTAAAATGTCGTGTTATGATGTGTTTTATGTTTCGTACAGAACAAAAAAAATATATATACACTTAATTTAATTTTCTAAACTGTACGAATTAGGAACCTGGTTTCCCAGTACCTGTGGATGCATAAATTGTCCCACCTTTATGAACTATTTCCCCGAGCTAATCTAAGTTCAAGGGAATGTTCCGTATTTTGACTCTCACATCAGTAACTGCATCCATTGCCATATAGCCTTTTCCCTTCTTTCCTTACCATTGATTGAACGTTTTCCATTTCCTTCAACTGACCATTTGTTCCATTCGATCTTCCTTGCACTACTCGCTACATCATTTCTCCGTTGTGGAATTCACGTAGAGCCTCCAAAGTACCACTTCTTTTTTAGTCTTCGAAAGTTTAGTTTGGAGCTTTCATAATTTCCCTCGGATTCGGTGACGTTTTTTGGAAGGAAACCTCCATCCCACATTCTGCCTGCCATGACTCCTTCCACATTGCAATTATGAGGCCAGTCACAAACGTACGTTTTATTGCGTCCAACGTACTTAAACCGAACGTCATCTCTTTCAAATGAAAGAATATGCTCTTCCAGTTCGCTTTCAGCTGTGTCGGAAAACACTTTACTGCAGTCAAATTTTTTACTTCTCAGCTTTCATTTTCATTTTTATTTTCAGCATGTTTCTTAATTGTTGGTTACGGCACATTTTATACGTGTGCACAGTCACTTAATCCATGATCCTAATGTATAGTCGGCCGGAGTGGCCAAGCGTTTCTAGGCGCTACAGTCTGGAACCGGGCGACCGCTGCGGTCGCAGGTTCGAATCCTGCCTCGGGCATGGATGTGTGTGATGTCCTTAGGTTAGTTAGGTTTAAGTAGTTCTAAGTTCTAGGGGACTGATGACCTCCGAAGTTATGTCCCATAGTGCTCAGAACCATTTGAAGCATTTGAACCTAATTTATACCGTGACAGCTAAACGCAATTCGTCTGCGCGCCAATATCCATGATGTATTTCTGCTTTTTTACTTGATTAAAACTTAGGATAAAGAACACTTTAAAAAATTTACTAAATAATGTCTAAACATTATGTTGCACTAATAGTGGTAATCGCATTTTTTAAATCTCACTATACGAACAAGTTTCTCAAATTTTACCGGTACAATATAGGAAACGTATAGCGGTATGTTATAGGCAACGTCGCCATTTTCTCCTTGTCAATATCCTATAAACGAAACACAACGAATATAGATTCATGAGTGTCTGAAAACTAAGATCATACCATACATAGTCTCTCAGAGGTATAATGAAACTTTATATTGCCATTTATTTTGTAAGACTAATTCGCTTCGCAAAGTACACAAGAAGTTACAGGAAATTACTACAAAATCAAAGCTGTCATCAGATGGTATATTCCTCAACACGCGGCGTTCATAGCTGACAATACGGCTCCAAGCTGAATGTCGTTTAGGTACGAATTCTGTAGCTGTGGTTTAAATTGGGGTACGGTTCAGTGTAGGCAGCCCTTCCCTACCCCTGATATTTTCGAACTAATGCTTACCGAATTATAGATTTCTTGGTAGTTATGATAAATCTATGAAATAAACACCGCTGTTAACAAATTATTATCACTATTATTAGTGTCGTAGGTAAACATTTTATCTATTTTATTGTTGTTATTAGAATCCTAGGCATATCTGACACGTTAAAAATTGCAGAGGCAAAAATGATTTTGGGGAACGGCAGACAGTAACAAGATGTGACCCCGCCTCCACGCCCAGTCCCAGAAACTAACCCTTCGCATGCCTTAAAGAAATGCTGCGCTAATATTCAACAGCTTTTACACTCATCCAGTCAATCAACCGCGAGTTTTACCGTCTTCTAAATGATATGATGTTCAGGTAGAATACATCTAAGTCTATATATGAATCTACGCGATTGCAGTTCACAATTATATGCCTGGCAGAGGGATCATCGAACCACCTTCAAGATATTTCTGTACAGTTCCACTCGCGAACAGCGTGCGGGAAAAACGAACATTTAATTTTTTCCGTGAGTGCTTTAATTTCTCTTGTGTTATTGTACTGGTAATTTCTCCTTGTGTAGGTGGGCGCCAACAAACTATTTTCGTACTCGGAGGAGGAAGTTGGTGATTGAAATTTCATGAGAAGATCCTGCCGCAATGAATAACGCCTTTGTTTTAGTGATTGCCAACTTATACCTCCAGAGGAGATCACGAATGTAAAATTAGAGAGATTCGAGCGCACACGGAGGTTTTCCGGCAGTCGATCTTCCCGCGAACCATACGCGACTGGAACAGGATAGGGAGGTAATGACAGTGGCACGTAAAGTGCTCTCCGCCACACACCGTTGGGTGGCTTGCGGAGTATAAATGTAGATGTAGATGTAGATGTAGACAGAGTGATCTGTCCTTGTCTGAACTGTTTCGATGTCCTCCGTCAATTCTGTCTGGTGCCGATCCCATACCGCGCAACAACACAGCAAAAGACTACGGACAAGCTTAGTGTAGGCAAATTCTTTACTGCACCCTTAGCATTTTCTGAGTGTACTGACGATAAACTGCAGCCTTCGGTTTGTGTAGGCTCTAAGTATTTAGTTGAATCTACAGCTTTTAGATTTGTGTTATTTATCGCGTAACCGAAATTTAGCGGATTCTTTCTAGCACTCATATGGATGGCTTTACACTTTCAATTGTTTAGAGCCAATTGCCACTTTTCGCGACATACAGAAATCTCGTCTAAATCATTTTGCAATTGGTTTTGATGATCCGATGATTTTATAGGACGGTAATCCCCATTTCGGCGCGCTGAGTGCTGCTAAATGTGGGTCATACGTTAACACCCCTGTACACATGCTGACGCTCGCCGCCGAAGTTATTACCAGCTGTACCGCTAGTCTCCACAATATGACTGACACTAAGGAGAAGAAACGCGGCGTGAAGCAACACAAGCTGCCCCCTGAAGCGGCTTAGTCCGCGAGCTTTCCAAACACCGTTACGCCGTTTAGGAGGGACACTTCGACAGCTCCGTCCTTTGCGGCGCGGCCGCCTCACCGCGGAGCCGCAAACGGATTGGTCACGCTCTCTATTGTGGTGGGACAGAGGGGACGCCTTTGACACGCCACGGGGGCGTCTGTCCGTGGGGACTCGCAGGCCTCAAGGCGGCACGCGTGGGCGGCCATTGTCAGGGAGAGCTCCCCAAAGGCGAAAAGTCACGAGTGCTGTTGTTCCAGTCAGCTTTTGTGTCTTGTGTGCATTTCAACAGCCTGAAACCGCTAGGAACATCGTGTGTGGTCTTAGTTTCAAACATCTCACGCGCATTAGGAATTTATCATTAAAAGAAGGAGGAAACCCTTTTTTATGCGTATTCACTTTAAATGGATACATCAACACAAATTATCAATATCTATCATTATACCGACGTAGTACCTTTTACGGCACGCACAGCAAGACGAGCAAGTTTGAAATCTGGTACTTGATACGGACCCAGGGAGAAAGCGTAAGTTAGTGTTTAACGTCCCGTCGACAACGAGGTCATCAGAGAACGGATACCGACCCATACCCATTGTTTTCTTGCTAGAGGTGTTTGCCGGCTGGTAACGAAGGATTAGGCACAAAACCCAACACTGGTGTTGCGCCACGTACACTGATTATCCTAAACCCTATGACTGCCTGTTTACCGGGCGAGGTTGCGCAGTGGTTAGCACACTGGACTCGCATTCGGGAGGACGACGGTTCAATCCCGTCTCCAGCTATCCTGATTTAGGTTTTCCGTGATTTCCCTAAATCGCTCCAGGCAAATGCCGGGATGGTTCCTTTGAAAGGGCACAGCCACTTCTGCGAGCTCGCTGGGGCCCTACAAGATATTAGGCAAGTGTGTCAGTTTTTTTGGCTCTTCTGCGGATTAGATTAGTCATATGTTGACAATGTTATTCCTATGAAATGATATTACTTTGACTGTGATCGTTCGTAATGGGAAGGCAATGGATTAATTTTCTTTCTCTGATGATTTCTATTGAAGGGAAGTGGTAGCAAGACAAACTGGGACCGAACCAAGATTCTATTAGTAATTTAGTAAACCGCCTCCAGCGTAAGTAGGTAAAGTTACACGCAGTACTAGCATGATTAATAAGGAAAGTTAGCAATTTTGATTCAGTTTACTTGATACTGAACCTCAGTTTAGCTGATAGTACAATTTATCAAGTAATGTACCAGTGATTTGACTTGATCTACGCAGGAGGAGTATTAATACGTTTAGGCAATAATTGGCTCTCAATGATATTACTACCTGTGCATCACACTAGGAACTTAATGCTAATTATAGGTAAATGACTACTAATGGGGGAGCACTACTGACTTGAACAAGAGGTTCTTTTGTAATTAAAACTTCCGGGCTAAGAGGCCGTGGTCCAATAGTAGGAATACTTCTCCCTGACGTTTCGTTGCCAGCTGCGGGCAACATCATCTGAGGTGAGTCTACGACTGGCTGCTAGGCCGTGGAGGTCCTGTTTATATAGAGCGCGTAGAGGGCGCCACCACTCGTCACGTGTTGTCAACAGTAAAACTATCTCTGGCTGGCGTCATTACTCTCGATCGAAGGTAATCGATTGTCACATCTTTGGTACAGAGTCGATCGCCATATCTTATCTAGCTTCAAGCCTTCTTCTTTCCTGTTAAAATTATTGTGGTGTTTAAAAATCTCTACAGCCTCTCTATACATACGTGCATAATAATGCGATGTCTTAGCTAGCACGCTCGTCTCACTAAATTTAATTTCATGGTCACCCGTTTCAAAAACATGTTCCGCTACAGCCGATTTGTCCGTGTGTCCCAGTCGACAGTTCCTTTTATGTTCAGTTAGGCGAGTATTGATACTTCTTTTCGTGGTTCCAACGTAAACCTTCCCACAACTACAGGGAATCTTATAGACACCAGGAGTAGCTAAAGGGTGTCGTGCATCTTTCGCCGATCTTAAGCATTCTCTAATTTTCTTGGTGGGTCTGAAGATTGTATCAACTCTGAACGAGCGTGCTAGCTAAGACATCGCATTATTATGCACGTATGTATAGAGAGGCTGTAGAGATTTTTAAACACCACAATAATTTTAACAGGAAAGAAGAAGGCTTGAAGCTAGATAAGATATGGCGATCGACTCTGTACCAAAGATGTGACAATCGATTACCTTCGATCGAGAGTAATGACGCCAGCCAGAGATAGTTTTACTGTTGACAACACGTGACGAGTGGTGGCGCCCTCTACGCGCTCTATATAAACAGGACCTCCACGGCCCAGCAGCCAGTCGTAGACTCACCTCAGATGATGTTGCCCGCAGCTGACAACGAAACGTCAGGGAGAAGTATTTCTACTATTCGACCACGGCCTCTTAGCCCGGAAGTTTTAATTACTGAAGACGCCGGCCGTGAAAGCCTACACGCTATGAAAAGAGGTTCTTTTGTTAGTTTAATTATAGGAAACTACTACAATTGAAATAGTTATGAAGTAATTATATCTTTTGTACTTATTACTTTCCCAAGGAATATTCATTTCCTTCTACTATTTAGCTCAAATGGATCATGTGATACCTGGATTTGGTATAGTTTGAACAATTGCAACGTTTCTTATTCTTGATTTCTATTATTGTAAATGACATTTAAATCTGGCACAATACGAGAAACACTGTTAACTACATAACACATGAAATTGTAAACACGGCCGACCGCTGTGGGCGAGCGGTTCTAGGCGCTTCAGTCTGGAACCGCGCGACCGCTACGGTCGCAGGTTCGAATCCTGCCTCGGGCATGGATGTATGTGATGTCCTTAGGTTAGTTAGGTTTAAGTTGTTCTGAGTTCTAGGGGACTGATGACCTCAGATGTTAAGACCCATAGTGCTCAGAGCCATTTGAACCATTTTCTTCCCGTGTAATAAACTCTGAAAATTCTCTACTTAGCGCCAAATTTTTATAGAACAGACCTAACTAATGTATGCCATGAATAATTAACAGAATTACTTCCGCATCCGAGGCTATATGATATAATATTGCAGAACTTCCCGCCTCTCTTTCAGTTTGCCAGCTAGCCACCGACTGACTCATGCCACAAAGGAGCTTTGCAGTTCGAAAGCCAGATCCACCTTTCTGTTCCCGCCTAGCTGGTTGCGTTGCGTAGGGTCTTCCCTCCAACTTTTACATGAGAAAAAAACCTTCTTCCCTATGTATGAACCAGCATTACAATTAAAGTTTTAATTTCTACAGTCTTTCACAGCAAATTACTTTTGAAATTACATTAATATGTTATTTACAATTACGTAAATTATCATAAATAATGAAAAAACGTTTTCATGGAAGTTACATCAAAGATATTGGGTATACAGAAATCACATTAGGTAAAAACAGACAAAGATGTTACATAAGACCATTAAAGGTAATATCGATAATAGTGTTACAAGGCACCCTCAACGCCACCAGTTAGCATTCGCTCTCGTGATGTGCAGAAGTCAAAATGTTTGGCCCTTCACTGTAAGCCCATTTGGGTGATTAAAGGAGGATTTGAGGTCGAGAGAAGTGCTCTGAAGAAGCGCTAATTATTTACCGAAATCAACCTTCGACGTACGGACACAGTCTCGATCATGGACACATGTCACTATCCGCTACGACTAACTTCCTGTATTTGCTTTCACAAACGTCAGTAACTGTAAAATCTGTTATAATTTTCTAATATCATGCCATCTTGAGATAACTTGCCTTTTGTATTTACCTGATGTTCTTGGTGATCAGTCTGGCGAAGAAATCTTCAGCGGTATTCTTCCGATGAGCAGAAGCACAGGCAGTCTCCCCAAATGGATCATCAGCCTCGTTGTTGTGATAGTCTTGAGTGCAAATACTGCTTTGTCTCTGCTCTCCTCTCCAGGCCACCTGTGCAAGCCTCGTCACCTACGCATAAATATTACAACGTACATTCACTTGAAGCCTTGATCTAAGTCTGCCATTTTTACCCAACACACTTCCCTCCTTTACCAATTTATCTATTCCTTAATACCACTGGTTACATCCGATCAACCGTTAGCCAATTTGCTAATTTCTTTCCTCCGCAATGTGATTGTGCCTATCTAACATTTAGCATTCTTCTGCAGCATTACAGTTCAAAACTTCCTGTTATCTTCCTGTCTATATCCATCGTTCGTACAAGGCTGACAGATATGTCTGCTTAATACACAAATTTATATTTCGTTTAATAATATTTCTCTTTCTCAGAAAAACTTTTCGTCGCAGTCTTCGTTCATTTTATATCATCTCTACTTCGTACATAATCAGTAATTCTTTGTGCCCAAAGGCCAAAAATCATGTAGCACATTTGTGATTCATTTCCGAATCTAATCTCATCAGTACATCCTCATTTAATTCGACTACTCTATTACACTTGGTTTACTTATTTTGTTGTTCACCTGGTCTCCCTGTCATATCCCACGACTCTTTGCAGCTGGTTTTATTTAGAAGTCGTAGATAACTTTTACCTTCCTTTATTTTACCCCTCACAACAACAGTCTCAGTTTAACTATAGCTTCAAATCTGGGTGAAATTTCGAGCTTTCGACGCAATCCTCAGCCTCGTCAGGGACAATATTGTCGTGACTGCAGTGTGGTGACCATTTACAGCCCGTAGTCGGCTTGTGATTGGTGGCTGTACGTCATTATAACGTCATGCTGCCAGAGACTGTGTCTATATCTGCGTTAGTGGTGTCAGGAACGTAAATAGTTCAGCTCACCTCTCTGTGTCTTCTCAGTATCGAGAGATCCGTTCATTTGTAAAACTGTGTTCAGCAACTGCCTACTTCTCAAGCTTTCGATTTCTAGTGTTCCATTGGTGGTCTGCGCAGCAGTCGGTAATGGTACAGATAAACTGACTGTTTAGATTCTTCCGCATTCATAAGGAATCTTAAAAGTTTCAGCGACCCTGAGACGAAGATTGTCCTTCATTGGGCGCAGCATCTCCTTTACTTCTTTGGTTGATAGGAAAACGGATCGTCCAAGAGGCCCTTGTCACAAACTATGTTTAGAGCAATAAAAATATTCACTTCTTATGGGGCAAAAATGTCACACGTGCACCATTATTTCGCTGGGGATTCGTGAAGGTTTCGACGCTAATGATGTCCACAGTCGGTGTTCAGAGCGCCGGGTGATGAATACTATTTGGAGATCTCTGTTGATCCATCACGAATAGGGGACATCAGCTGGTCAGGTAATTGTCGATATCAGTGAAATTCGCCAACAGCCGTGTAACTGAGATGCTATTTTATTTTATTTTATTTTATTTCGACTACCTGTTTCGGCATTCCGCTACGCCTTCTTCAGGACTCATATGAATCTTGCAAAATAAACTATATTATCTTACAGTGCCACATATTCTCGTATAGCAAGTTTTCGTATGAAGCACTTGTGAAATGGTTTGAATTCACGACCTCGGAGACTACACGGCACTGTATGACAATATCTTTTATGAAACTTCCTGGCAGATTAAAACTGTGTGCCGGACCGAGACTCGAACTCGGGACCTTTGCCTTTCGCGGGCAAGTGCTCTACCAACTGAGCTATCCAAGTACGACTCACGCCCCGACCTCACAGCTTCACTTCTGCCAGTACCTCGCCTCCTACCTTCCAAACTTTACAGAAGCTCTCCTGCGAACCTTGCAGAACTAGCACTCCTGAAAGAAAGGATATTGCGGAGACATGGCTTAGCCACAGCCTGGGGGATGTTTCCAGAATGAGATTTTCACTCTGCAGCGGAGTGTGCGCTGATATGAAATTTCCTGGCAGATCTTTTATTTTGAGACACGCATATGGAGCCTGAAGACGGCATAGTGGAATGCCGAAACTGGTAGTGAAAATAAAACAAAATAACGTCTCAGTTTCACGGCTCTTGGCGAATTTCATTGATATCGACAACTGGTTGGAGATGTTGCTGAGAGTGTCGTCCATTTACATGAATGGACAACTGACTTCTTCGTGCTAATATTGCTGAGCAAATAACCAGGTGTTTCACGAATAATGGTTGCAGTTTCAGTAGTTAGGGCGACCGACTCTTCTGGAGTGCCTATCAGTGTCTCGTCCACAAAAAGCCTAGTATCCCCCCCAAAAAAGATATCCGTAGATGTGGAGTCGAAAGAACGTAGTGGCCACGGTACAGGCCCATCCTCTCAATTGTGTTGTGTGACAGCAACGACAAAGTGTGGCGGCGCCCTGTCATTCTGGAACCATAATGCTAGAGTAGCATTCTCCAGCGTTTCCGGTAGTACTTAACGGAGAAACATACCGTAATTTGCATCACCTAGCGTCGTAAGCGGAAAATGTTCGTGAAGAGTGCCACTCCCCATATTTATTGTAAATCTCTCTTGATGGTGAAACACACAAATTGTCTTAGGCTTTTCCAAATACCAGACATGAGTATTGTGGCTGTTAAACTATGAAAGATGGCATAAGACAATCCCAGCGTTAAATACTTCAAGGACTCCTATAAGTGAAACTGTAACATGGAGCCGTTTTGAAGGCATACAACGAACGTGGCGCAGCTACAACAGCTATCCAAACTAGTCCCTGTCACAAAGAAAGAGGGCCGAGTAAAATTAATTTAGTGATTTCAATCACAGATTCGATCTGCTTGCGAAATTCCAAACCCATTGACAGTAATCTCTGATCCGCCGGATCAATTAGAAATTAATGGAGCTAACTCCATCCATTTATATAGTTCGATGAACTTTCCTCAAACCAACAGATAACATCAATGGTTCGTCTACTCCGAGAATCATCGATTGGAGAAGGGGGGGGGGGGGGAGTAATATCTACATTCACCACGTAAATAATTTAGAAAATACACAAGATGGCGACATTCTGTAAAGTTCGGGGCAGCTACTTTTAAAACTAAAGTTGAAGTTACGGCGTGGCGGAGGCACTCCGCTTCTGAGAACTGACGCCCAAACACGTGTCCCAACTTGAGAGCCAAAAGGCCACCCTGCTTCGCCAGGACAAACCTACAGCAACGACGTCGCCTCCACCTCATGTCATGTTGGCTACGGGACCCTGTCTGCAAACTGAGGACGCACAGTATGGTGTGACGTCCGAGATTACGAACAGTATGGATAGTCGCTCTCCAGCCCGATTCGGTTGCTGATCCTTTTCGCCTTCATTTCGCAGGCATTAGCCATTTCTGTACGGGAGATTTGTGTTCCATCACCTTGGGAGCAGTCTCGTAAAACTACCATCAGGTTTGATGAACATAATTCGCGATAGGAAGCGTGGAGCAACTACGTTGATAGCTGCAGTGCAATCATCCTGACTGCAACACGATTATCCAGCACTATTGCTCCACTGATTGTAATGTGGTACGATTCGTTGTCTGGCCCCTGCCTCTGTATTCGCAACAGAGAACTAATGAATACTAATTCCTTGCCCCACAGCGAGGTGGCTAGTAGGCAAGTCCCTTCGAGTTGCGACAGCACACTGTAAAACAATGCGATAGAACTAAAAATCTGTGTCGTCTCCTGCGTTATATTCAAGGTTAGGTAACTTTCCCACTGTCCATTTTGCTTTAGTTAAACTACAAATTAAGTGATGAAACACTTGTAAAGAGACGAAGCCCGGCACCTTCACGGTCCAGGGTCTGAAGAAAATTCCTGTCCATTCTCAGCTGCTGATGTTACAAACGGTGCAACCTTGATATTTGTATCTTACAACAAACGTCTTTCTTTTATCTCCTCTAATAACTTTACAAATTGGTATACGTAGTTTTTCGTGCGTGTTGCATTTTAATGCATTTAATAGGGCGAAATTATTGAAATGTGTCGTGACGGTCTTTCTGTTGGTGTTTTTATTTTCTTAAAAATAGAATAATAATCCTCAAATGCTGTTTTATAGGATTCCAATTAGAAAATTGCTCTATAACGCCATTTTTTTTGATTAACATTGTCATCAAATTTCTCTTGGTAGGGTCCGTAGGATAGGTTCCGCATAGTGATCTAGAGATCATAAATACAGACCAAAACATAAGTAAAGCTGTCGATTTCACGCCATAATTATGAAACATGCAGTGTGGGAAAACGGAACAGAAGAGAATCGAAGCATTTGAGATGTGGTGCTACAGACGAATGTTGAAATTAGTTAGACTGATATGGTAAGTATTCATTAGTTTTCCGTAGGATCTGTAAGGAAAGGAAAACACTGACAAGGAGAAGGAACAGGATGATAGGACACCAGTTAAGACTGAAAGGTCTCTGTTGGATTCCTTTCATGTTTGATTTCTTAAATCTGTTGTCATTTATGGAATAAATTCCTCTTCTAAAATTACTGTGGCGTTTCTGACTATCTGGGAGGAGACTGAGTAGTGGAACGTGTTACTTTTACACGTAAACAAGAACGATCTGTCACACTACTACACTTTAAAACACAGTTTATATGTAATTCATGTCACACAGTCTCATACGGAACCTGCATCCGCTTTCTGTTATATACTGTATGTGATAAGATACTGTCATCCCCCTTCCCTTCTGTGTGAGAGGATGAATGATCAAATGTGTTTGTAGTTGCATGCTTGAGGGTAGCAGACAAGCCTGTCTGCTAGAGAACAGTAGGACCAACGTCGGAACAGGTAGCTACGCTTCCTAAAAGCAAAGAGGTTTCTATCCTTAGTATGGTTCTGTCCGTCCGTTGTCATGTTGGTATAGGAAGCTGCCCCTCTGGCCACTTCCGTTTGTCTTTGTGAGCCACCCTCAGGAAGCACGCTCGGCAGTAGGGCAGTTGCTGTGGGACCGTGGCGAGCGTCTGAAGTGGTAAGATCTCCGGGTAAGCGCGTGTCTGCTAAGTCCGTAGGACAATGGATTTCTTAAGTTCAGCCTAACTGAAAACTTAATACCTTGATTTCAGATTTAGCTCTAAAATACCTAATGCTATCTTAAATTGCAGCGTAGTGTAATTCTCGTGTGAAGTTCATATTATTTTCCGGTTGTTGCTTTGTTATTACTTTGTGAGTAAAGTGGAACCACGTGTTGATCAGTAACTCTAACTGAGTTCATCAATCTTAAATGTGAATGCTTGTGTGATTATAACGTCTCGTCTTGACAATATTTTACAATATAGCAACTTTTCTTTATGCTTTTCTTTATGTTCAACCCACGTGGAGTGTACTTTGCGAGACCAGTACCACGTGCTTATATAACTGTTTGACCCATCAGGTTAATAGTAAGACGTTAGTAACCAGTTCAAGGTTTTTCTTTTGTCAATTGCCTTTCGATCGAATTTATTTTAATTATCAAAATTACTGTGGAGTTATACGCTTTCTGTAAACCAAGTTGACCACGTGGAGCATGTGGTGTAATCATCAAAGTAGCCTTCAGCTATTCTTTTTGGGAAGATTTTACAAAGAGTTAATATGAATTTAGTATACCAGTGTGTGGTAATTACATGACGGACAGGATTGTGTTACGAACGTAATTTCTTTGGGTGAAAACTGAATCTGTTGGTTGTGGTTAATTTCTCCTTGCTTATGTTTCAACGTTCTTTGGGTGTTGTTTTGTGAATGCAGTGTTGTACGCAGTCTCCCAATCTTGGCTCCATATTTGATGTGTTCCGTAAGATTTTCACAATCCTAAACAAGGCACCAGCTTGTTAGGAGTAGAATTTAATATGCTGAAATTTCAGTGACCAATCTTAAAAATAAATTTCCAAATATAAACTGATTTCTCTCTTGTTATTTAAATTCTCCTTTATATATATATATTACCGGTTGTGTTATGACTATTAAAAGATTAGCATTAATGTTAGTCTGTTTGGGAATTTGGTAAACTTAGACTAGATACCTGATGAACAGTTGCTTAGTAATACAAGATTAACCTCCCCAGACAGCTCACAGCTTTTAACCCGCTTTTATTCTACTATTAGCACCCGATTTCAGCATAGCAAATTCATGTAGCAATATTACAAGACATCAGAGAAAGACATCCATGATATTAGAGGGCAAAAACTGTAGAGGAAGACATCCAGCAAATAATTGAGGACGTAGGTTGTAAGTGCTACTCTGAGATGAAGAGGTTGGCACAGGAGAGGAATTCGTGGCTGGCCGCATCAAACCAGTCAGAAGACTGATGACTCAAAAAAAAAAAAATTACTGCAGCTATGAATATTTCTTATTGGCAAAACGTAGAGAATGGAAAGAAAAATTAGGATTGAAAGTCCAGTTGTGAACGAGGGCCTTAGAGACGGAGCTCAGACTTGGACTGACGAATGGCACTCAGAACCAGAACGCCCGAAGGAAACGAGACTTCATTCTCAAGCTAGCTATGATGATACTCTGTTCGTTTGTTTTACTGACTGCCTCTCTGATGTCCTCCAAGCCCCTAAAAGAAAAACTGTTCTGCTTTTTCTTTGACCTCATTATTAATAAGCACTAATGTCTTTTAAATGTGTTGGTACATATATTTTAATCTTTGAATTTGATTCAGACTTGGTCTATAAAGTTAGTTCACTTATTGAAGTTTATCTCCACCACGGGTAAACCCCACCGTGTCTTGAGAAAATCGAATGAAATGTAGGCAAGTCTGATTTCCCAGTTCAGGGACCTGAAACTTGCTTCAGGACGTCAGTCATTATTTCTGGTGACATGGAGTCTCCTTTCCTTTCAGTTCTAAATTTCTAACCAGATGAAGTCAAAAGGGAGCTGTAACTTTGACAATTATGAGTGTATTCTTCAGAATGGTAAGGTCTTGTTTCTATTTGCATGCAAGAAAGGATTTCAATGGACCCGAGCCAAATGTTTGCTCTAAATCCCAGACAAAGTATTAATTCTTACTCGCTGCTTCGCTCTACAATTTAGTTCGTGACTTGAAAATGCTCCACTGTGCTTTATTTGTCGTGAGTTTAGTCCGACGTCCTGGCCATGAGTTTAGTGGTAATTTTAGTGACTGTCCTATACGAGTACATTGCAGATTAGTAAGCCAGTACCCGTGCTATTTCTGTGTCGTGTGTCGCTCGACCCTACTGAAGTATAATAATTACAGTGTCTTGAGGGAATCGTATTTATTCATACACATTCTCTAAATAACTTTACCAAATCCCAATATCAGCTTTTTGCCTCCAGGCTTAACCGTTGTGACTATAGTGGGCATTGTGTAGAAGGATGGGGTCGACTGGTTGAGCTGATCGACCAATACGAAATTTATTAAATCGTAACAAAATTCATAACAAATCAGTTTAGATCGCTCCATAGATCGTCGCACAAACCCCTTTCATTCGAGTGCAAGTAAAAGTTAGCAGGAGGAGCAACTGTAAAAACAAAGCACAAAAGAAAAACGACTGCTTCTCTTAAGATTTTTAGGAGATTAAAAACCGGCTAAACACCGTGATTAACAGAACATTTTTAAAAATACAGATTAATTTCACTAAAATCAAAATTTACAGATGGTCACAACTTTAAAAAGCAAACATTTAAAAATTTCCCTTTTATAGTGAATTTGGTTCATTCCAGGTTATGACACATCCACCTGGATCCAGTACACACGCGGAATGGTAAACAATCACTCCTCATCAGCATGAACAGATTACATCACAATTAACCACTACCCGAAACACCTCAGAATTAACTACAAGACACAAATTCAACTGAAGGAGGTTTAGATTATAATCTATTCTGAAAACTCGCATCCATTAACCTGGAAGGTAATCTGCAGCATGTAAGCTGATCGATCTTCAGTAGTTACAATGTCTGTTTTAAAACTGAAATAAATACAGCTCTGACTGCGGATGACGTTTGTGGATCCACGATCCCTTCGCCGTTCACCTCCATCACCTGCCATCAAGGTGTGATACTGTCTGAAGGCGGTCACATTTTGACCGAAACCAGTAACCATTGCCAATAAATATTTTGTTGAGATCGAGACTGTTTTTAATCTAATTTTAAAATATATTATTAAGACCGCTGATATTCTCCATCAGAAATTCTTTAAAAAATTACACTGCCTGCGTTTATACAGTGTCTGAAGCACATTGTAATCAGAAGAGCTGGCTGCCCTCTGTAATCAAAAACTGAGTGAAGGGCTTCACGATGAATTTCAACGGGTGTCCGCCAGGACCAAATGCAACGAGCAATAACGAACAACAGCTCGCAATAAGCGGGAAATCCGGGTTCAGTTCCGTGTCCGGTGCAAATTCTTTAGGTGCCACGAACAGCTGACGTCAGTCCGGATTAGCAAAACGCGAATCCAATTCACAGTATAACCTGATCGAAGCACTCCTCTCTAGGCGCATGTGGAACACATTTACTGACATGTTTCGCAGTAGGTTTTCTTCTCCAACATAACAGAGTTCTCAGCCACATTTGTCCGTACAACACCAGCGAGCCAGACTTTCCACAATGCCAAGCGTGTAATCAGAACGAAAAGACAGGTGGAGCCTCCACTTCTAACGACCGTTGCCGCTCCCGGTCCGCAGTCAGCAAGTCCCCGTGCCACCACCCAAAGCCACAAGGTACCTTCGTTTCCGCCAGAGGGAGCAAACGTAATCTCTGGTCAGCGATTCAGTGAACCAGAGTGATGGCAACCTCGTTACCAAAACAGACTTCGTGCCATCCTCGGCACACCCTCTACACCATCTTCTCCATAAACCTTTTTTTTCTTCATAGCTCGAATTGCTTCATACCCATCTGGTATTTCTTCCGAAACATTATTTCACCTGTTTACCTCTTTGAACTATACCGACACTATCAGAAACTTTGGTGTGGTTGCGTTATTTTCTTTCTGTTTTTAGTTACTGCACCGTCTGCCATCGTATCTTATGGAATGGGATGTCTGCCCACTTAAGATTCTGGTTCTTTCATCACACCCATACTGTTCCAAGCTGTTTCTTTTTATCACATTTTCGTTGTATCTCCTTTTGATGTATCCTCTCACATCCCCTCAAAGGGATTTCTGAACTGTGTGTTGTGTGTCTCTCCTTCATTAGAGTTTATAGTCGCTGTACACGACGGTTCCTGATCGAATGAAAGATGGTTCATTTCCGAACTGTTTTGTTCAATTCAGTATATTCTAGTATGTTCCTATTACAGCTTATTTTAATCTCTCGCATTCTCTTTAATAGCTGCCTCATTCCATTTGACATATTTCTTTCATAGTTACAGGATATTTCTGTCCTTACAAAAGCACTCTTGGTAAATAAATGCCTCTTCTTTTCGATGTTTAACTTGTTGCTTACTTTAATTTATAACACATTCGTACTCCTAACTGAATTACAATAATTTGCATTTTCCACTTCCTGCCTGATAACTGTTATCATGATTACCACGATTTTTTGTAGCTCTTTTGTAATTCTGCTTTCCATCTAATGTGTCTACGGCCATTTGAACCTCTCCTGTGGTTCAGGACCGTTAAATCACATGCGATTTGTTCAGCATACGATTATTTATTTTCTTCTTCTTTACTCAGCGTAAGATTATATATTTTCTTCTTCTTTGTTCGTTACACTCCTCGCCCTCTAGTTTGAGCATTTAATTAGAAATTTCTTTCTCATATTACTTATCATAAAAGTATTCAGACCAAATAAGAAATAATTTTCCATATTGTAGGCGCAGTTATTTTAAGGCCTCCCGGAGTGACGAGCCTCTTACTTTGACTGGAGCTTCACCGTAAAATAATAAGTATGTATCTTCCGTATCACCTATCACTATACAAAAGTTCTAACTTCCTCAGCTACGAAGTCCTTTTGTTAGCACAAGCTTGAAGAGAACATCTCCTTGTAGCCTGATGTAGCTGTGTGTGACGACTTGACAGATACACAGCTGATGTTTCCCGTTTATAGTCTTACCACCTTTCCGCCTGTTAGGCTAGCGGCATCTTTATGGCTTCTGTTAGGGCCGACAGACGTTCGGTCGTTGCACTTTGGTTAGTACTGACCCCGCATTCCTACCTGTACTACTGCGAAGCCTAGCGTGGCAATGCAGCCTGCTTTGTATGACTTTTAATTGATCACCTTATCAAAATTGTACGGCCTTCCTGCTTTATGGGACCAATAAAGGGAAGTTAAATAACGTCTTCAAATATTTGTGGCCAGTCGCCTTCTAACTGCGCTACTAAACAATAAGATTTCTCGCCGCTAACTTCAAAAGTAAATGCCTATAACTCAATGTTTTTGGGTATTCTTCTTGCAAGCATACATCTAATCCGGTATCATTGTTCTTAATGACTCACCCACAGTATCCGAGAGAGGTAGTGCAATAGTAAGAAAATCGAGCTGTACTCAGAAATGTGTCGGTTTTAACTTCCGACCTGGCCATGTAGATTTAACTTCTCCGTGATTTCACTCATTCAGTTAAGGCGAATATTGGAAGGGCACGGCCGGTCTCCTTCCCCCATCCGACTCTGCGATCCACCTCTCATAATCCAATGACATCGTCCCGAACTTCCTTCCTTCGATTCACATTGGGGTGCATTCTGACGATCTGAAAAACAGAAAGAGCCGCAACCATAAAAAGCAGATGCTTCAGGTACCTAGAGCTATGTAGCTATACAGGGTGTCTCTCGTAAGAGTCGTCAGACGCATTTTCTTTGGCGTTTCGGTAGATATCTGCAATTCCGTGTTTGCAGTGTGTTTCATCCCAAACTAAAAACACTAAGTATTAACAAAACAAATTTTAAAGCGGAATTTTACGTGTCTATTCGACAGAGCGATCCCAAATTATTCTAGAGCGATATTCGTTTTATCAGTATGTATGAACAGGGACAGTAAACACGGAGAATAAACAGTACCCCAGCAGCGACTTAGTAGCTCTACTGCATGGCGGTGGCCGTCGGCGCAGGCCAGGATGGTGCTGTACTGGTTATTCTTGTATTACTGTCCCTGTCCATGCATATCAATAAAACGAATATCACACTAGACTAATTAGGGACCACTCTTTCGAATAGACAAGCAAAATTCCGATTGAAAGTCACTTTGCCTGCAACTGGAAACAGACCAACGAATGCCGTCGACACAGGGCGTCGCATGAAAGGCGTAATTAGTAGTGTCTTTTTTCGGGGAGGCGGGAGGGGAGGGGCCTTACCATAGCTACTCATTCGAAAGCGAAATTGAAAATACCTCCAGAAATACCAGAGAAAATGCGGCTGACTATTCTTAGAAGAAACAGCCGGTATATGCTATGACTACCTGCACTGAAGTCCAGGACAGGCTCCTGGGAGACCATCCGCAAGTATACAGAGAACTTTGCTGACTGCATCAGACAGTTACTTCTTTTTTTTTCTGACCTTCTTCCGTGTCTTCACGGGATAGACATGTTATTCTTCTTTTCGCAATATTAGTCGCAGAGGGTGGCCGGATGCCCTTGCTGTCACCACTTCTTCCGTTCTCCGCCTCTTGCTACGACAGAATTTATGTAACCCGTCTGTATATGTACAGTGTTACCCTATGAGAAAGTGTGAACATATTTTCTTCCGAAATGTTTGTGAATCGAGTGACTGAGGTGGGACGTGAGTACTGGCCCGGTGTTCAGCTAGTCGTATGTGGGTAACCGCCTAAAAACCACATCCAGCCTGGCCAGACACCGGCCCTCGTCGTTAAACCGCCGGTCGGATACGATGCGGAGTCAGCGCGCCTCCTCGAAACCCGGAAGCGGCGTGTTAACGCGCGAAGCTGTCCTCGTGGTTTCGCATCAGACTCATTTTGATTTCACATACTAAGAAATTGTTGTTGATTTTGTACATAAGGCCATATACGTCATGAACGATACGCCCAGGTAATAAAGGACGTCATAAGACCCTTGACAATTTCTGTCGCCCACTTTCGGCCATTCAAAGGGCCACGAAATCTCATAATCTTTGTAGCCTACTGTAGTATGTTGGATGAGTGTCTAAATGACTGTCTCGCAGACGAAAACAAGCTAAAAGTAATCAAGTTCATTACCAGAAGCTCCCAATAACGTTCTCTCTACGGTCATGTGCCGCTAACGTCATGGGTGTGTATTCACAGAACTCTATAGTAAAGCTGGAAAAACTTTAGTTGTCCAGGGGCATTCCAGTTGCTGGCCCTAAATGGAAATCCTACCTTCAATGAAGAAGAGTTTCCTTTAGAAGGAAGTAAGTGTATAGATATTTAGCTTTGCATTTAGCCTCACCTCAGCAAAGTCACTGAGACAGTTTGCAAAAGCATGCACATGTTAGTTCGAGTGGGAAAACATTTTCTTCTTTACTGCTGCTGTTGGATTCACAGCAAGCGTGTGGAACCTGTAGTTGCGTCACGAAGGTGCAAGGGGCACGCCTAAGACGTACTACTAAGGCTAACAAGAGCATTTGGAACCACGCCAGCAGAGGTGTTGTCAGTAACTGCAGGTACGTATCTTTCTGATCTGACTGTGAGGCGTAGAGCAGCATGTCACTGCTTGCATAAACTTGACACTGAGCGGGTGAGGTAGGTCACTTTGAACTGAATCACGAATACAGTGTATATACTGTCCTGCAGAAAGGGTGTTTAGCAGAGGGCGAGGGAAAGAGTTACTGATCGTCTTGTTTACGTATTGCTCCCATACAAGTACGAAAGAAAGGAGCAGCAATATATGGATCCCAGTGTAAACAGGACCCATTTCATAAACGGACAAGGACTGCATTTTCTTCATATGCAAAAAAATCGGCAAAAGACAATCAGACAGATGCGAGAATAGAAATTTATGGGACTCCAGAACACGTTATATTAGTGTCCTTTAAGTAGTGATCTAACACGAAACCTCTGCTGGCCAATCAATTGAGCACTCCCTGTTCAGTAGTTCTCGTGTGTAGAAAAGAGAAAAACTTATCGGAGCTTCTCACCGAACTCGATAACACACTTGAGAATTCTTGTGAGATTTTCTTATTGGAAGAAATTTGTAAATTATTGTGAATAACTACAGAAACCAGTAACACTACCAAATACTACCTTAACAAAAATAGCTCAAGACTTACTTCCTACACCCCGTGGGCTGTCAGATGGCTAGATTTAGCGAACTCCCAGCAGCTACCGACGCTGTTTGATTTATACCTTCCAGTCAGACCTAGGGTGTAGTGGTTGGCTGTTGACTGAAACGCAGGCGACCTCATTGGTCATTTCTCCTACCAGCAGCACTTCTCCGGAACGTGTAGTTACGACTTCTCGCAGTTTACAGAAAGTCTATATCCTTCTGCTGGTACTTCACTAAACTAATTTATGTTTAGTATCAGCTTGCATGTACGCTTAACATTTATACGCAGACAGTGGTTAAATCACCTACAAGGGATAAATGCTCAATTAAATCACATGGTCACCTCCAGCCCAAGACTGAACTCAAAATTATTAGGCTGCCTGTTGGAAAGAAAGGGTAATATAATTTCAGCTGTAGCGAACTAGATAAAAAAGTCGGAGCACGGAATATTGTTAAACAAACTCAAAAATTAATTAAGAGCTTGTATTTGTGCAGCATGAAAAACTTGGCTAATATTTTAAAGAATAAACGCACTAACAGTACTAACTAGCAAATTATGTAGTTATTTGGTGAGCTTTGAAGAAGGTACCAGGACACCCGATATGAGCTTTTACTAAATACATTTATTCGCAGATAGCCACAACGAACCGTGGGTAGATATCCCATCAACATACTTAACTGGTGCCTGAACATTAAATAAATTAATCTGCTTTTGATAAAATGAAATTATCTTGCACAGTTTAACTAAGCGTACGTAACGTGAAAGGGAGGAAAAGAAACAGAAAACACACGAGTTTATTCGTCCAATCTAGATCCACACGGAGAAAAAAGACAAAGTTCAAAGGAGCAAACCACCACCATTGCGTGCATGCACTAACCGCAGAGAAATTTATACCGATTGAAACATCTTGTGAACATAAATACACGAAGCAAGAATTCGCACACACAACGTACATTGAAACGAGTTGACCACGTGGTGGACTAATTCACACATTTAACCAAACAGAAATAAAGGAAATTCACGAAATGTATACAATTAATGAGGAAACACAACCATAGGAAAGAACAGATCATGAACTGCCGGGAATTGATAAAAACACCAGCAACCTGGAAGACCCCAGTGGTTCCAGAAACAAGTGGTCCCCACTGAATAAGGAAATTTACCAGAAGTTCCCTTAAAACGGAATTGTGATAGTTCAATGAGTTCATCCGCCACTGATCAGTTAAACTACACTCCTGGAAATGGAAAAAAGAACACATTGACACCGGTGTGTCAGACCCACCATACTTGCTCCGGACACTGCGAGAGGGCTGTACAAGCAATTATCACACGCACGGCACAGCGGACACACCAGGAACCGCGGTGTTGGCCGTCGAACGGCGCTAGCTGCGCAGCATTTGTGCACCGCCGCCGTCAGTGTCAGCCAGTTTGCCGTGGCATACGGAGCTCCATCGCAGTCTTTAACACTGGTAGCATGCCGCGACAGCGTGGACGTGAACCGTATGTGCAGTTGACGGACTTTGAGCGAGGGCGTATAGTGGGCATGCGGGAGGCCGGGTGGACGTACCGCCGAATTGCTCAACACGTGGGGCGTGAGGTCTCCACAGTACATCGATGTTGTCACCAGTGGTCGGCGGAAGGTGCACGTGCCCGTCGACCTGGGACCGGACCGCAGCGACGCACGGATGCACGCCAAGACCGTAGGATCCTACGCAGTGCCGTAGGGGACCGCACCGCCACTTCCCAGCAAATTAGGGACACTGTTGCTCCTGGGGTATCGGCGAGGACCATTCGCAACAGTCTCCATGAAGCTGGGCTACGGTCCCGCACACCATTAGGCCATCTTCCGCTCACGCCCCAACATCGTGCAGCCCACCTCCAGTGGTGTCGCGACAGGCGTGAATGGAGGGACGAATGGAGACATGTCGTCTTCAGCGATGAGAGTCGCTTCTGCCTTGGTGCCAATGATGGTCGTATGCGTGTTTGGCGCCGTGCAGGTGAGCGCCACAATCAGGACTGCATACGACCGAGGCACACAGGGCCAACACCCGGCATCATGGTGTGGGGGGCGATCTCCTACACTGGCCGTACACTACTGGTGATCGTCGAGGGGACACTGAATAGTGCACGGTACATCTAAACCGTCATCGAACCCATCGTTCTACCATTCCTAGACCGGCAAGGGAACTTGCTGTTCCAACAGGACAATGCACGTCCGCATGTATCCCGTGCCACCCAACGTGCTCTAGAAGGTGTAAGTCAACTACCCTGGCAAGCAAGATCTCCGAATCTGTCCCCCATTGAGCATGTTTGGGACTGGATGAAGCGTCGTCTCATGCGGTCTGCACGTCCAGCACGAACGCTGGTCCAACTGAGGCGCCAGGTGGAAATGGCATGGCAAGCCGTTCCACAGGACTACATCCAGCATCTCTACCATCGTCTCCATGGGAGAATAGCAGCCTGCATTGCTGCGAAAGGTGGATATACACTGTACTAGTGCCGACATTGTGCATGCTCTGTTGCCTGTGTCTATGTGCCTGTGGTTCTGTCAGTGTAATCATGTGATGTATCTGACCCCAGGAATGTGTCAATAAAGTTTCCCCTTCCTGGGACAATGAATTCACGGTGTTCTTATTTCAATTTCCAGGAGTGTAGAACGCACAACGCAATCTATGTGACAGACACTAATGTAAAGAAGTTGCTATCATTATATTAAATAAATTTAAAAATTTCATTTTTAAACTAATAAAGTTCTGGGTCCTGCGGTACATTGGAAATGGTAAGTGCTGTCACATTATACACTACCTAATCAGATATCTCTAGATACCCTTGCGTAATGCGGAATTGATCGCTATATGTCACGACAGGCGGACCCACCACTATAAAAGTCGGGGAATATTGTGTTGTCAGTAGAGAAGCAAAAACAACAGAACTGGTTGATCAGAAGAGCTCAGTGACTTTGATCTTGAACTGGTCATTGGATGTCATGTGAGTAACAAATCCATCTGGGACATTTCAGCCATTCTAAAGCAGCTCAAGTTGATTGTTAGTGACGTGATTGTAGAGTGGAAATGAGGGCGAACACCACAGCGAAACCAGGAGGAGGAAGACCACGTGTACTACCGAACAAGGACCCTTCAGCATTGGGTGGTTGTAAAACGTCGCATGAAATCAGCGGAAGGAATCACTCATGAATTCCGAAGTGCTACCAGAGCAATCCAGATTGCATAATGACTGACTATGCGTAGGGAGTTAAAAAGAATGAGGTACAATGGTCAAGCAACTCCTCATAAGCCATATATATCTAGTCAACGGTAAGTGACGCTTGAAGTTGTGTAAAGAGTGACTGGACAGGACTGGTTGGCTGGTTGGTTTGGGGAAGGGGACCAAACGGCGATGTCCTCGATCCCATCGGATTAGGGAAGGATATGGAAGGAAGTCGCTCGTGCCCTGTCAAAGAAACCATTGCGGCATCTGCCTGAAACGATTTAGGGAGATCACGCTAAACCTAAATCAGGATAGCCTGACGTCAGTTTGAACCGTCGTCCTCCAGAATGTGAGTCCAATGCGCTAACCGCTGCGCCTTATCGCTCGGTGGGGCAGAGGAAAGTGGATCACTGGAAACGAGTGATCTGGAGTGGCGAATCACTCTATATTATTCCGCAATCAGTTGGAAGGGTTTAGGCTTTGCAAATGTCTGGAGAACGCTACCTGCCAACATGTGTAGTGTCAGTAATGAAGAGGAGAAGGAGGAGATCAGTGTTTAACGTTCTGTCGACAACGAGGTCATTAGAGACGGTCCAACACTGAAGTACGTAGGAGATGGTGTATTGTTACACGGGTGGTTTTCGTGATTAAGATGAAGTCTGCTTATTGCACTTAACCCTCGAGTAGGAACGCCACATTTCCAATAGAAGAGCAGGCGCGCTGGGTTCTTATACCCCAGATCTTAATTTACGTAACACAATCTCAAATTTTGGAAAATAGCATTATTTTGTGAATATTATTATTGATAACTTTAATTCTGTATTTTTTTGTGAACCCGATTGCTTGTTTGAACTTACACGCATCTGCCACATTTCTTGTCTGCTGATCCTCGAGAAGTAGACGGACGTACGTCTTCCTTTTCCAAGGGTTCTTGATACTTAGTCAAGAATGTCGAAATGTCACAAAGCAGACACACTATTTTGGATATTTCCATTACATGGGGTTTCATCAGTGCCACTGCTTAAGTCCTCAAAATAAAATAAAAAAATTTCTTCTTGCATAATGTGGGTTGTTTGGATTTGTGGAATACAAAATATGAGCACTGATTCCTGCTATACTGTTTTGAAAGAGTAAAAGACACCCGTTGAATATCACCGCATTATGCCTGAGACATTGTACGCTTTACTTAATTGATCCAATGTGTAAACACCCCCTTTTGTCATGCTTATAGTCCATTATTGTTTCACGTGTGTTTGTTTTACCGTCAAGGGTTGGTGGTTCAGGTAGCAATACCACGGACTTGTTTCTCTATGGTACGTATGATGAGAGAGTGAATTCTTTTTTAAATCCAAAACCTGTAGACCCAATTTTCGACTTTTTCTTGCCTGAACTTCAACAAGTATTTCTCTTTTCACCTTCTTCAGTGTGCCGATACAAGTCAGTTGTTTCTATAGGAGAGATATCGCCAAAGGGTCGCTGGTGTGCCTATTATCAAATGTGATGTTTCTATTGCTACTTTCAGTCTCAGGAATCAGGCGTATCACTAAGTCGCTTGGCTTGTTTGAGGTGTGTTGTGGGCCATCCACTGGTTTTCCACAGTGTACTCCCAGGTTAATCGTAAAAAATATTTTTGTGTCGCACATGGCAAAGATCACGACCTACATTTTGCAGGCTTCTTGCGAATATATTCTATGAAACTGCAGCGACCTTGGAAAGCATCCAGTTTCGTGTCAATAATGCCATAGGTCCGCGGGTTGTATGAGTTCCTGCAACTGAGAACGAAAGACTACGAGAAAGGACGAATAGCAGTTAGTGTGTATGTTTCTCTTCTTTCAGCTCTTGTGCCCTTGTCATCAAATAACACACATGGGAGTAGAAACAAAATCTTTTTTAACTTATACATGCTCCTAGAACTTGTACTCCCGTCCGAGTTCCATATCTCGACTGCTTTAGCGTAGTGTCCTGTCTTTATTCCAAACAGGTATAAACATCCCAGTAAAGCAAAATTTCTGTTCGTGAGGCCTCCTTTAGCACCTCTATCGCGAGAGTAATGTCATGATTCACTTTTCTCCTGTACTTACAGATTTGTATGAGACAATATTATCTACCACACTGTTGTCTCTTATTTTATAAAAAACAGAAATTTCGTTACTAAGCTCATCTGCACTGCTTCTAGGACCAGATAACACTTTCAGTACATTCGTATTTCTAACATTACTCTGGCTGAAGCATTCAGGTTCCACATTGTAACGCTATTGCCGCCAGTAAAAATGTTCCCCTTTTTAATTTTCAATCGAATTACAACCGTCACCTTCATCAAATGACGGGACGTCCTGTTCAGAATCAGTGCCATGCTGACTTTTTTGGATTACTTCGACTTTCTCGTCCGATTCGCCACTGCCACTGCTGCACGGTTCATGATCTGAACCATCCGACTCCTGCCGAATTTTGGCTATTTCTTCCGCTGTCATTTCCCTGAATAAGCAGCAAACTAATCAATTTTTCCAGATTATGGATCTGAACGTTTGCTTCTACATGTCAAATATGTCTTTTGGCCTAGCGGTTCTAGGCGCTTCAGTTTGGAACCGCGCGACTGCTACGGTCGCAGGTTCGAATCCTGCCTCGGTCATGGATGTGTGTGATGTCCTTAGGTTAGTTACGTTTAAGTAGTTCTAAGTTCTAGGGGACTGATGACCTCAGATGTTAAGTCCCATAGTGCTCAGAGCCATTTGAACCATTTGAAATATGTGTTTACGAGGGGCGTTCAATATGTAACCCAACTTCTTTTTCTGAAAGCTAGTTTGTTTTATTCAGGATTCCAGTACACCATATTATTCCCCAGTCCTCTGGCTACAAGACCCTATTTTCCAACATCATCTCCATTTCATGCGACGGCCTGATGCAACCTCACTGGCAGGGTCTGATGCCCTCATGGTACCACCCTACAGGTCGATGTTGGAGCCAAAGTCTTGATGCAGTAACAAACTCTCCATCATCCAAATACTACTTCCCGCGGAATGTGTGCTCCATTGGGCCAAACAGATCTCAGTCGGAAGGTGCGAGATCCGGGCAGTAGGATGGATGAGGAAGAACTGTCGAACGACGTTTTGTGAGCTCCTCGCAGATGTCCAAACTGTTGTGAGGCGCCCATCGGGCACAAAGCTTTGAGTACCCAAACTGGTGGGCGAGTGTGTCAGCACTACCATCAGAGAGGCCAACTTTAGCGACGAAGTGTTTGGCAGTGATCCTCCTATCACCTCGAATGAGAGTGTTCGCATGTGCCAACTTAATCAAGAGTCGCAACAGTTTGGGATCGACCGGCAGGAGGAAGATCGGACACGTCCGCGCGACCTTGTTGCGATGATAACAAAGCCTCTCCCAGAATCTCACCTTACTGAGGTTCACTGCGAGATCTGGTTTTCCAGTAAAAGAAACTGAACGGGAGCTCTCTGCTTGGAACGCATTTCCGTTACAGACGCCATAGTGATGGTAATATATAGGAGTTGCTGAACGCTCCTCGTACTTACAGGACTAAGCGCACGTGGTACGTTACACAACAGCAGCGTTCTACCAAGATGTTTCCGGACATACAGGCACACAGAAAGCGACACAATGAAATTACAACAGTCGGCAGACGAGAGGAAAACAGAAGAGGAATAGCTAGCACGTCAGTAATCTCTGACGAACATTAGTGTTGCCTCTAGAAAAAAAAAAAAATAAACGTGGGGTGCTCTATACCGCAGCCTGCTTGAGGGTTACGAAAAGCGGAAGAATTTGAACAGATTTACAGTACCGTGTACTGTGTACAGTAGATGAACAGTTCGGAGGCGATGACTGTTCGTATTAGCGTGACAACGCATCCTGTTATAAAGGAGCATGTGTGAGACAGTGTTTTATGGACAATAACAATCCTGAAATCGAGTGCCCTGTTCAGAGTCTCAACGTGAACTCAATGATTTACGAATGAGCTGGAGGTCTACTTCACTCCAGATCCCCGAGCCGCTTGAGGAGGAATGGGCTTCTATTACTCCACAAATATTGGGAAATCTCACTGAATGTGTCCACAGTTGTGTTCACGGCGCGATAAACGCGAAAGGCGGATGTACCCGATGTTAACGAACAGCAGTATGTTTCTGGATACTTTTGACCAGGTAGTGATGGGAGGAGGAGGTAAGAAGCCATCTGTGATGTCCCCGTAACAAAATCCTTGGTCCTCACCTGACAACAGGTCCAGTCTCAACAAATCCCTCAGCTCACTGACCCAAAGAGATCGCCAGGGTCAGTAAGGACGGTCACGTTGGCACTATTCGCAGGCTGAGAGCGGACTGTTTGTGAACAATAACTCATGATATTGACTGTCCTATCTAGAGTCCCAAACTAAAGGCTTTGGGATCAGTTCGAACGTCGCTTCAGACCACAGTACCCCTTCTCTGGCTTGTCCCACAAGAAACAATGGGCTGCATTACTCAAATGGTTCTAATGGCTCTGAGCACTATGGGACTTAACATCTGAGGTCATGAGAGTCCCCTAGAACTTAGAAATACTTAAACCTAACTAACCTAAGAACATCACGCATATCCATGCCCGAGGCAGGATTCGAACCTGCAACCGTAAGAGCAGCGCGGTTCCAGACTGAAGCGCCTAGAACCGCTCGGCCACATCGGCCGGCTGCCATTACTCGACAGACATTGAGACACCTTGTAGTGTTGGCAGAAGAGCCGTGCTGGCTCTTTCTAGAGGAGGCCGAAACGCACGCGTTTAATTACACGCGGACTGGCGTGAGGTCTGGAACAGGGCAATATCTTGAGAATTGCAAATAAAGTAAGTAGTTGATATAATACTCAACTTTAAACCACAATTGCAGAACATCTCTCTTGATGATACATGCTTCACATAATAAATATCAATTGAATACGGCGCCTTGCTAGGTCGTAGCAAATGTAGTTGAAGTCTATGCTATCGTCTCGGCAAATGAGAGCGTATTTGTCAGTGAACCATTGCTATGAACGTCGGCTGTACAACTGGGGCGAGTGCTAGTAAGTCTCTCTAGAACTGCCGTGGCGACACGCGGGTCCGACGTATACTAATGGACCGCGGCCGATTTAAAGGCTACCACCTAGCAAGTGTGGTGTCTGGCGGTGACACCACACACCTAATTGAAAATGACCCCAGTAGAGTTCATAGTGTCATAAACGCTTACGTAGACACATCCAGTATTAATGTACAGTAATGTGTGTCTGGATACTTTTGACCAGGTAGTGTCCGCCCCCGATAGCTGAATGTTAAGCGCGACAGAATGTCAATCCTGAGGGCCCAGGTTCGATTCCCGGCTTGGTAGGAGATATTCTCCTCTCAGGGACTGGGTGGTATGTTGTTCTAATCATCATCATTTCATCCACATCGACGCGCAAGCCGCCGAAGTGGCGTCAGATCGAAAGACTTGCACCCGGCGAACGGTCTACCCGAGGGGAGGCCGTAGTCACACGACCAGACAGTGGTGGAAGGGGGAAGTAAGGAGCTGTCTGTGATCTACCCAGTGAAAAATCTTGGATCCTCTCCTGGCAAAGGGTCGAGTTTCAAGTAATCCATCAGCTCACTGAGGTAATGAGACCAACAGGGTCAGTAAGGATGGTTGTGTTGGGCCTGCCCACAGTCCGCAAACTGCCTACTTGTGAACTGTCCGGTCCAGAGTCCCAACCTGAACTCAATGGCTTTGGGATGAATTGGAATGTCGTCTTCGCTCCAGACTCCAGCGCCTTTCCTCTGCTTTCGTCTCTTGAGAAAGAGTGGGCTGTCATTACCCCACAGATATTGAGAAATCTCCCTGAAAGTCTCCACACCAGAGTCCATGGCGCTATAAACTTGAAAGCAGACACACCCGATGTACAGTGTTGTGCGTCTGGTTACTTTTGACCAGAGAGGGATGGGAGGAGGAGGAGAGGAAAAAAATGGTTCAAATGGCTCTGAGCAGTATGGGACTTAACTTCTGAGGACATCAGACCCCTAGAACCTAGAACTACTTAAACCTAACTAACCTAAGGACGTCACACACATCCATGCCCGACGCAGGATTCGAATCTGCGACCGTAGCGGTCACGCGGTGCCTGAATGTAGCGCCTAAAACCGCTCGGCCACGCCGGCCGGCGGAAATGAGGAGCTGTCTGTGATTTCACCAGAGCCAAATCCTACATCCTCACCTAAGGACTGGTCCAGTCTCAAAGAAATCCGCCAGCTCACTGAGGTGAAGAGATCAACAGGGGCATTAAGAGGGGTGGTTGCGTTGGCGGAGTTTCTCCCTGCCCGCAGTCCGCGAACGGACTCTGCTGCGAACTGGCGCTGGACTGCGGTACGAAACGGTACAGCACGGCTGGGCTCGGCAGACACGGCAGAGCCTCGGCGCGTGATTTAGGGCCCGCCATTGGGAAGGAGCCTCCGCGGCGTGCGCGGCGCTCTTTATGGTGTCCATTAGCATAGAGCGCGGCCGCGCGGCCCACCCAGGACGCGGTCGCGGCCGCGGCGGGGGCCCGCGGGCGCGCCGGTAATAGCTTTCACCACCAGCAATTAGATAATAAATTTTACGGACACCTCGGCTGACCCTGCCCGAGCTGCGCTCTCCCACACGCACGCGGCCGCTCTTTGTTTTAGTGTTGGCGGCTCTCTCCCTGCTCCCTTCCTCCCCTCCACTCCTCCGATCCCCTGTCCAGAGGCTGCCCTGCGCCGCTGATGAGCCGGCCCTCCGCTCGTTACACCACCACCACTACCTCCGCCTCGCCCTGCCGACGAGTAATCAATCATCTAATTACCCGCACGCCACTCCGTCACGCGCGTCTGCGTGCTGCGCGGTGCAGGCGCTTCCTTCTCTCACTTCACACACCACCTCCTCATTCGCTGCGCTTCTGCTACCTTCTCCACTCACAGCCGCCGTGGAAGCTGCTCAAAACGGTGTACGTCGGCCTGCAACGGCAGGAATGACGATCCCTGGGACGACCTGCATTCACAATCTATGACGTAGGTTGCACAGTGAAATTTGCAGCAGTAAACTGACACCAGCTATGGGTAGGGAGGAACATCATGCGGGAAATTGTATCTCCGAGAGGTGAGGGAGGAGATGATTCGATATCTGTCCCACAGAGCACCAAAGAGTGAAAGATCCCTATTACGTTGTGGATATAGAGAACGATAGTAGCGCACCTAGTAGCCTGGCAGTGAACCTCTAATGCGTGAAAATATGGCGCCATGTATTCTTGATTTGCGAAATAAGATCATTATATTGTAATATAATTCGTGAGAGGGGGGTCGCCGGCGACGAGGAGACAGGGCCTTCCTCCGCAAGTTCCGCCTCAGGAAAACAAGAAGTCATGCAGAGAAGTCGCTCCGCCATTGAGATCCCCCTCCAAATGTGTTACCGACTATACATTTTTTAATTTTTAATTAGTAGTCACTGTTTCGTTAATTACTCTACAATTACGTTTACGGTAATTGATAGTTATGTTGGAAGGTTTCATTTTATAAATGTGATTTTAATCTTATACTTTTTGTGCTAGCTTTTACACAATTTTAAGTTTTGCTTTGCAAACTAGGAGCTTCACATTATTAGTATTTGCACATTTTATGTGTATTTTAGGTATGGATCTAATTCCACGTATATTATGTCAGTACATGTTTTTATTCTCAGACCCTCGTTTTGCCATGTGAAGTAATCTTCATTAATGACTACGCAATCGTATTTTAACCATTACCTTTGCGATACTGGTCAACCATGGACCCTACCTGCAGTGCCCTCTGCTGGCCTTAGTTTCTTTGTATATATACCATACGCATTCTAGTCGTCACCAGCACTTACTATGAACAGTCGTGCTCAAAAGTATCCGAACGACCTGAATTGCATTTCGCCTGATTCGCATGCAACCGGCATAACGCGGCTGTCTAGCAGGTCCTCTAATCGCTCCTTGGTACAGTCGTTTGACTATTGAAAATGGTTCCAAAAAGTCACCACTAGAAAACACAGTTCTGTATCGCAGTAACTCAAGACGTAAAGTAATACCACGATGTTACAAATATCAGGGAACACTTTATCACAGATAAGAGTGTCCTTAAGGCTTGTAAGCTCACATTTATTACAATAAATGACACACCTGAAATGTTACCACTCTCATTATTGCGTCAGATAGGTAATGCACATAGTAAGTTCGCCATATTCATGATTTCCTCTTCATAGTAACATACAGTACTTATTATTTAACACAAAATGACATTAAAAATTTAAGTTATCCACGAGCAGCTAGTTGAGAATAAGTATGAACTTCAAATGACACGACGAACCGCCTCGTTCTGCATATGGATTCAACCCCAGGTCAGGCAGACTAAGCAAAGATTTCATGACTAACGCAAACTAACAGTCATTACTGATTAGGCATACAGAGAGTGATATACCTCGATTTTAGAGAGTATCAGTTAGCAAATATCAACTTTAAATTACATAACACAAACATTTTTAACGGACGCGAATTCCTACCCAGCATCTCTTGTCCCTGTTAACGAATTACGAGAGATGTTAAATATTGCTTCTTCACAAGTAACTTACTTGAAATTCCGTGAGGTAAAGCCTTGTGTTGGACAGGGATTCGAACCCAGAACCTAATCGGACTGATATCGAAGCATAACCATCTGTGACATATCGGATTTTCTCGCCAGTAGCTAGATGTTTTAACTGAAATGACGAGACGAAAAATTAATATTTTCCTTCCCAGGACTCCAACACGGAAACTATCGCTGTTATATTCTAGAGAAAACGAACGTTAAATATGCATTTGTTGCACCAGCAGAGACATGTGAGCATAGTTTGAACTAGAAATAATATGACGAAGAGTTCAGGGCTCACAGGGAATAGAGCCCCACACATATCGTTGTTGAGTACACACAAAGAGACGTCAGATACCGAATTTTTCTCCACCAACAGCTCGGAATAACATCTTGAACTCATTAACTCGCAAATAGCTCTGTGTTCCACTGGGAGTCAAAAACGTCAGATATCGTTAGTGTTGACAACGAATAAAAATACATCAAAAATCAAAATTATTATCCACCAGCAGATAGGCGTTCTCATGCTAGAGCTTGATAATACATAATGAAATCTTTAGTGCCGGGCCAGGATTCGAACCCATTCACACGTAATATGTGGAGATGTTGAGGAATCTGCAGTTTTGAACAAACAAAAAATTGTAGCCGAGCTGTATTGTCACGAAGGGATCAAATTCCGTGTTAAGGGCGGTCTGAGTTGCATTCTCAGTTCAGAACCAATTTTATCGACATACAGAAGCTCAGATAAAAGTTGGAATAAGTGTCATGTGACACTACATAGCGCTTGTTTCGTCACTAGAAGTAAATACTTAGTATAAGAAAGGTTACTGGTGATAGAGTTTCTACATGTCGCCACTCCAGACTTTATTGTGGTTCAACCTAACGTCTACTTGGCAGCGAAGGAATATCATCTTTAATGTGAATTTCAGACCACATTGCCATTATATCTTCTTCACTCTGTGCAGCCAGAAGAGAATGGAGTCTTTCTCTCCCTATCTAAAATCATTGATAGAAGTGGGGATCGAACCCTGACCATAGGTATAACAACCTATCATCAGTCCAACAGACCACCAAATCCTCATTTCTCTGACTCAATTTTCTATCATAACACCGTTGCGCCACACTGGATGAAAATTCTGACACACAGGCTCCCTGTAGTAAATTGCGGCATGTTCAGTAAATTCATTTACTTGGTTGACCGAATCACCATGAACTAGCTGCCTCGGCTACCCAGTGCATACATTCGACTCTATTTTGTAATCACCGAAATAAAATCACGTGACTGCCACCTACACAGAACTGCTAACAGTGTAGGATGCAGAAATGTAAATAGGAAGTGTTCCTTTCCACTTGAGCTATTCTAGTGCGCTATCTGTTTGTAGAAAACGTCGTGCAGCGCCAAAGAAAAGCTGTAGCTGTTTCTCTCAGAAGTCTAGGCCCGGCCATTTGCATTATAGCGCAGCGCTGTGGTATGGAGAAGTTCTGGAGGAATTGTTCTTCAGCTCTGGAGGCCTTGTAGCTACATGTCAGCTAGTAGCGTAATAGTAAGTGTTGTGCACTGTAGATAAGCTGTCGCGAGTTCTATAGCATTTGCTGCTAAATTTGTTTGAAACGCAATTCTGCTGTCTGTTGAAGTTACCAATCTAATGGAACTTTGAAAATAATTCCCTTCACTTCTCAACCCAAAATAGTCGCATGTGAAAAAGGGCTAACTTCTGTGACATTTTGTTCTTTTCAGGTTTAATACACAGCCAGGCAGCAGATGCATCTCGAAGCTTTTGTATTATGTATGGGGAGAGCGCATCGTGCCCAAATACGTCAGAAAAGTATTTTCTACATTATCTGTCGTGTGGTAGTAGCATTTTATTCTTCTTCAGACATCATTTGACAGCTTTAACTCAGAACAAGTTTTATACATGGAAGTAATCAATAAACTGCATGTGCATTCTCAGACTGTTGTAGATAACATCAGAGAATTCGCATATATCGTTGATGATTAATTTCGCTCTCATTTTACTATTGTTTAAACAACACTAAAGGAAACCTTACGAAAATTGTGCACTGTATTATAAGAAATGAAATAAAACTACCCACGATAACCTTACGACAAAAGTCTTTTTTTTATAAAACTGAGTATCTGTACACAAGCGTGCCTCTAACGACACGAATTAGTAAAACACTACTCACTTAGATTTTGATTGGGTCTGTGTTTAATTGGTATGATGTGTCATACTCAAGAGGTATGCAAATGTGACATGTCATAAATATAGTTATGTATTTCTAGAAACCCAAAATTTGCTTGTCAGCAGCGGAAAGAGGCGTTACCTGTTGTGCAGCATTGTAAGTTTTTCACAATTGCACTATGAGCCGAAAGTATTTTCTTGCCATTTCCTTACTAATGTTTGATCTGACTGCATGTAGCTCTTTCACAGAAGCGATAAAAACATTGCAGTAAGTGCGACTGGAACTGCGAACCATATCAGTAGCTTTTTCACACTCCAGCACGTTACCACAGAGATGGAGAAGAGGTATGTCACTTACCTACCTCTTACGAGGCTAATAGGGACTAGAATCACAAACCGCTATTTAAAGGACGAGGTTAGTTGCGATATCCACCTGCAACGATTTTCCTGGGCTGAAGGCCGTAAGTTTACAATCTCTTGTTACACCTATGCGATAATAGCTCAGATTATTCAATGGAAATGACAGGTAAAATCAAGTGAACTTTGAGGCTTAATTCCGTGCACACCAGGAAGTAACTCGTCGATCACAGAGTTGCCAAACATACGTTGCCTTGTTGCCAAATCTCAGTTACAGTACCAGCAGGAAGAAGACGAACTGATGTGATCCTACAGCGGGCTGGAAAGTGACCATAGCTGGTGTCTCCAAGTCGCAACTGCTACGGCCTGGAATACGTAATGCGTCTGATTCTCATTTCTGTAACTAGGTTTAGGGACTGGAGCGTAGTTACTATTAACACTCAGAATTGACTGCAAACTAAGCATCATAAATCAGTACCTCTCATAGTTGTTTTTATATTCCTTAAGTTATTGTACACAAAACTAAGAAACTCATTCACAGGCGTTTTCGTGCCTCGCCGACAGTCAGGCACAACAAACAAATAAAAATAAAAAAATGTGTATGTGTGTGTGTGTGTGTGTGTGTGTGTGTGTGTGAGTGACAGAGACAGACAGAAGAAAGGCAGCGCGTTTTTGTTATTAAAGAACATCTTCATCAATTACTTTAGTTTTAACGTAATCTACGAGTAATTGCTGATTTTTGATATTAACATGAAAAGGATTCCGTAGACAGGGAAAGAACCTGTTCTTGGGAAACTACTTCTATAGTGACCAAATGGCATTAAATGATCTTCAAGCATATGTGTTCCAGCAGCAGTATGAATAAAATGATAGTAATAATGACGGTAATAATCGAATTATGCGGTAACTTCACACTTCAACGTGGCTTTTCTCGACCTAAGAGATTTGCTCAATTTGTGAAAATTGAAAAATGTCTTTACTTCGAGCCTATGGTGCCTAGAAGAGTCTTTACATCCTGCTGACATGAAAATAGCATAATCTCTGCGTCAGTAGCTTGCTTCTTCTTAACCATTTAATAGACTAGCATTTTTTCCACCGTGACTAATTTTGTAAGCTAAGCACATCATCCGTTTTAGCACACTCTTGACCTGGGAAATGCTGCCACATTGGTCTGGTGGAACGAATTATCACAGGTGCAATGCGTGGGTTGAGGCATTTACTTTTAAGAGGCAGAAACAGATTTATTTTACCTCTGCTAACCTCTAGAGAAAGACGTTATAATCCATAATCCGCATTAAACATCATGTTCCTTCATTACCAACTGGGCAGAGCGGGTTTACATTGGGAAATGACACAGCGGAAATCATGGCAAACAGAAATACAGTCGCCAGTAAACTTACTTACATTAGAAAATTTATTATTATTTGATGAACCGATAGCCATTTAAAGGAACAGGGCTCTTATTTTACTTGTACTTGATTGAACTAGAGACCTTGAAAAATTTGGTGCTGGACTGTGATTCGAATTCGTATCTCCTCTTTCGAGGATCTGAATCTCTCGGAACAGTATAGTTCAATCACTTCGTTCCTTTTTCCAAGACTGCAATCTTCTCTAGGTCTCCTCCAAAGGATCCAGTACAAAAATATTTATAATTTCATTTCAAACCATATCAAATGCACACCCACTTGCTAGTAAAAATTAACGTGCATTTTTAATGTCTGTTCATGTGTGGCCAACAATCGCAATAGGTGTCGTTATTTCTGGTCAAACACGCACACATCTTACTGTTAGTGAGTAAGCAACTGATACTTAAGCTATATTCGTGGATGCACGGTAGGTGTGCAGTTCGATTGTCGCTTAGGCACAAATGTTTGAATCCTTATTTTAGATTCAAACACCAAGCAGCACGTAAGATAAACTGATACGTAACATTTGATTTTTCTTAGTTAGCAATCAGATAACGTGTTGGGTTCGTATCTCCGTCACAGAACCTCACATCATGCACTTCATCTTTAAATGCATGCACACTTTGTAACTTCAGAATGGAGGTATATCAGACATCTTTCGTGGTTAGCTAACAGGGACGAAAGGGTTTTGTTAGGAGTCCCGGTTTATTACAAAAATCGTCGTCTTTTATTTTCAAATTTAGATTTGGTTACTGGTATTGGCAAAAGTTTCGGTAATTCATGACTCTTTATGGCTAGTCATCAATATGATGTGATTAGATTAGATTAGATTAATTCTTGTTCCATAGACCATGAATACGACATTTTGTAATCATGTATAATTTGTGTCATTTTAAAAGAAAGACTTATTTACATACCATGATTCAATTTCTTTACAACAATTTTCTACTCTCACTCTCTCTCTCTCATTCTTTTTTATTTCTCTCTCTCTCTCACCCTCTCTCTCTCTCTCTCTCTCTCTCTCTCTCTCTCTCTCTCTCTCCCTCACTCTCTGTCTCTGTCACTCACACGCACACACACACACACACATAAACACTTTTTTTTTATTTGTTTGTTGTGCTTGACTATCGGCGAGGCACGAAAACGCCTGTGAATGAGTTTCTTAGTTTTGTGTACAATAACTTAAGGAATATAAAAACAACTATGAGAGGTACTGATTTATGATGCTTAGTTTGCAGTCAATTCTGAGTGTTAATAGTAACTACACTCCAGTCCCTAAACCTAGTTACAGAAATGCGAATCAGACGCATTACGTATTCCAGGCCGTAGCAGTTGCGACTTGGAGACACCAGCTATGGTCACTTTCCAGCCAGCTGTAGGATCACATCAGTTCGTCTTCTTCCTGCTGGTACTGTAACTGAGATTTGGCAACAAGGCAACGTATGTTTGGCAACTCTGTGATCGACGAGTTACTTCCTGGTGTGCACGGAATTAAGCCTCAAAGTTCACTTGATTTTACCTGTCATTTCCATTGAATAATCTGAGTTATTATCGCATGAGGGGTAACAAGAGATTGTAAACTTACGGCCTTCAGCCCAGGAAAATCGTTGCAGGTGGAAATCGCAACTAATCTCGTCCTTTAAATAGCGGTTTATGAGTTCTAGTCCCTATTAGCCTCGTAAGAGGTAGGTAAGTGACATACCTCTTCTCCATCTCTGTGGTAACGTGCTGGAGTGTGAAAAAGCTACTGATATGGTTCGCAGTTCCAGTCGCACTTACTGCAATGTTTTTATCGCTTCTGTGAAAGAGCTACATGCAGTCAGATCAAACATTAGTAAGGAAATGGCAAGAAAATACTTTCGGCTCATAGTGCAATTGTGAAAAACTTACAATGCTGCACAACAGGTAACGCCTCTTTCCGCTGCTGACAAGCAAATTTTGGGTTTCTAGAAATACATAACTATATTTATGACATGTCACATTTGCATACCTCTTGAGTATGACACATCATACCAATTAAACACAGACCCAATCAAAATCTAAGTGAGTAGTGTTTTACTAATTCGTGTCGTTAGAGGCACGCTTGTGTACAGATACTCAGTTTTATAAAAAAAAGACTTTTGTCGTAAGGTTATCGTGGGTAGTTTTATTTCATTTCTTATAATACAGTGCACAATTTTCGTAAGGTTTCCTTTAGTGTTGTTTAAACAATAGTAAAATGAGAGCGAAATTAATCATCAACGATATATGCGAATTCTCTGATGTTATCTACAACAGTCCGAGAATGCACATGCAGTTTATTGATTACTTCCATGTATAAAACTTGTTCTGAGTTAAAGCTGTCAAATGATGTCTGAAGAAGAATAAAATGCTACTACCACACGACAGATAATGTAGAAAATACTTTTCTGACGTATTTGGGCACGATGCGCTCTCCCCATACATAATACAAAAGCTTCGAGATGCATCTGCTGCCTGGCTGTGTATTAAACCTGAAAAGAGCAAAATGTCACAGAAGTTAGCCCTTTTTCACATGCGACTATTTTGGGTTGAGAAGTGAAGGGAATTATTTTCAAAGTTCCATTAGATTGGTAACTTCAACAGACAGCAGAATTGCGTTTCAAACAAATTTAGCAGCAAATGCTATAGAACTCGCGACAGCTTATCTACAGTGCACAACACTTACTATTACTCTACTAGCTGACATGTAGCTACAAGACCTCCAGAGCTGAAGAACAATTCCTCCAGAACTTCTCCATACCACAGCGCTGCGCTATAATGCAAATGGCCGGGCCTAGACTTCTGCGAGAAACAGCTACAGCTTTTCTTTGGCGCTGCACGACGTTTTCTACAAACAGATAGCGCACTAGAATAGCTCAAGTGGAAAGGAACACTTCCTATTTACATTTCTGCATCCTACACTGTTAGCAGTTCTGTGTAGGTGGCAGTCACGTGATTTTATTTCGGTGATTACAAAATAGAGTCGAATGTATGCACTGGGTAGCCGAGGCAGCTAGTTCATGGTGATTCGGTCAACCAAGTAAATGAATTTACTGAACATGCCGCAATTTACTACAGGGAGCCTGTGTGTCAGAATTTTCATCCAGTGTGGCGCAACGGTGTTATGATAGAAAATTGAGTCAGAGAAATGAGGATTTGGTGGTCTGTTGGACTGATGATAGGTTGTTATACCTATGGTCAGGGTTCGATCCCCACTTCTATCAATGATTTTAGATAGGGAGAGAAAGACTCCATTCTCTTCTGGCTGCACAGAGTGAAGAAGATATAATGGCAATGTGGTCTGAAATTCACATTAAAGATGATATTCCTTCGCTGCCAAGTAGACGTTAGGTTGAACCACAATAAAGTCTGGAGTGGCGACATGTAGAAACTCTATCACCAGTAACCTTTCTTATACTAAGTATTTACTTCTAGTGACGAAACAAGCGCTATGTAGTGTCACATGACACTTATTCCAACTTTTATCTGAGCTTCTGTATGTCGATAAAATTGGTTCTGAACTGAGAATGCAACTCAGACCGCCCTTAACACGGAATTTGATCCCTTCGTGACAATACAGCTCGGCTACAATTTTTTGTTTGTTCAAAACTGCAGATTCCTCAACATCTCCACATATGACGCGTGAATGGGTTCGAATCCTGGCCCGGCACTAAAGATTTGATTATGTATTATCAAGCTGTAGCTTGAGAACACCTCTCTGCTGGTGGATAATAATTTTGATTTTTAATGTATTTTCATTCGTTGTCAACACTAACGATATCTGACGTTTTTGACTCCCAGTGGAACACAGAGCGATCTGCGAGTTTATGAGTTCAAGATGTTATTCCGAGCTGTTGGTGGAGAAAAATTCGGTATCTGACGTCTCTTTGTGTGTAGTCGACAACGATATGTGTGGGGCTCTATTCCCTGTGAGCACTGAACTCTTCGTCATATTATTTCTAGTTCAAACTATGCTTACATGTCACTGCTGGTGCAACAAACCCATATTTAATTTCGTTTTCTCTAGAATATAACAGCGATAGTTGCCGAGTTGGAGTCCTGGGAAGGAAAATATTAATTTTTCGTCTCGTCATTTCAGTTAAAACATCTAGCTACTGCCGAGAAAATCCGATATGTCACAGTTGGTTATGCTTCGATATCAGTCTGATTAGGTTCTGGGTTTGAATCCCTGTCCAACACAAGGCTTTACCTCACGGAATTTCAAGTAAGTTACTTGTGAAGAAGCAATATTTAACATCTCTCGTAATTCGTTAACAGGGACAAGAGATGCTGGGTAGGAATTCACGTCCGTTAAAAATGTTTGTGTTATGCAATTGAAAGTTGATATTTGCTAACTGATACTGTCTAAAATCGAGGTATATCACTCTCTGTATGCCTAATCATGAATGACAGTTAGTCTGCATCAGTCATGAAATTTTTGCTTAGTCTCCCTGACCTGGGGTTGAATCCATATGCAGAACGAGGCGGTTCGTCGTGTCATTTGAAGTTCATACTTATTCTCAACTAGCTGCTCGTGGATAACTTAAATTTTTAATGTCATTTTGTGTTAAATAATAAGTACTGTATGTTACTATGAAGAGGAAATCATGAATATGGCGAACTTACTACGTGCATTACCTATCTGACGTAATAATGAGAGTGGTAACATTTCAAGTGTGTCATTTATTGTAATAAATGTGAGCTTACAAGCCTTAAGGACACTCTTATCTGTGATATTGTGTTCCCTGATATTTGTAACATCGTGGTATTACTTTACATCTTGAGTTACTGCGATACAGAACTGTGTTTTCTAGTGGTGACTTTTTGGAACCATTTTCAATAGTCAAACGACTGTACCAAGGAGCGATTAGAGGACCTGCTAGACAGCCGCGTTATGCCGGTTGCATGCGAATCAGACGAAATGCAATTTAGGTCGTTCGGATACTTTTGAGCACGTCTGTACCTACATGTTTAGTTTTACTTTGATACTACAATAGATTATTGTATGGAATGTATGGCTGGTATACATGGCTGTTCATCATGGCCGGCTGAGGTGGGCGAGCGGTTCTAGGCACTGAAGTCTGGAACCACGCGACCGCTACGGTCGCAGGTTCGAATCCTGCGTCGGGCATGGGTGTGTGTGATGTCCTTAGGTTAGTTAGGTTTAAGTAGTTATAAGTTCTAGGGGACTGATGACCTCAGAAGTTAAGTCCCATAGTGCTCAGAGCCATTTGAACCATTTGTTAATCACGTCAACACTTTTTATCTTTCTTATGTAGCAACAGGCCTTTTATAGGTTTTGCGTCAAACTGAACTTAGTTAGTTAAACATTTCTTTTGTTTGCAACAGATCTGAGGATGGCAGTAGCCGAAAGCGGTAATAGTGTAAAAATTTTGTGTGATCATGAGGGTCCTGTAAAATAAAGTGCAATGTTTTAGAGGCTGCTGACGGAGGGCTAGACTTTACGAACTGAAGAGGTTGAGCTGAATTTTATTTATTGAAATATTTGTTTGCGGCCGGTAAAAAACTTTGCAGGCTAAAGTGGTGATACCGCAGTGCCTATAGGACCATCAGCTTCGAAGCCTACGTTGGGCACCACCGATCCCAAAGACAGCAAGGGCCTGTAAGTACAAAACTGTCTCAATATCGACTTAACAGTTCATGAATCCAAGTTGCTTATGGCAATAATGTACAGAATAATGGAAAAGTAAATTGTGGAGGTCTCACATAACGACCAATTCGGCTTTCGGAATGATAAACGCACAAGAGAGGAACCAGTTAAACTGCGCTTGGTAGTGGAAGGAAGGCTAACGAAAAATCAAGACACGTTCTTGGGTTTGCCGACCTGTAAAAGAGAGTTGTTACTGTAAAATGGTACAAAGTCGTAGAAATTCTGAGAAAAATGCGTCTACACTAAAAAAGAAAGACGGGTAATATTCTGTGTGTGTAAGAACCAAGAGGGAACGATAAGAATGGAAGAGCGAGAACGAATTGTCCGTGTTATAAAGGCTGTAAGACGGAAATGCAGTGATTCGCCCGAACTGTTCAGTCTATACATCAAAGAAGCAATGACAGAAATATAAGAAGGGTTCAGAAGTAAGATTAAAATGCTGGACGAAAGGAAATCAATGATAAGATTCACTGATGACATTGGTATCGTCAGTGAAGGTGGAAAAGAATTACAGTACTTGTTGGATTGAACGAGAGTCTAATGAGTACAGAATATCACCTAAGAATAGACCGAGGTAGAATGAAATTAATGTGGAGTATCAAATGACTTTAGCGATAAACTTAACAACAAAATTAGTGACTAGGAAGCAGGCAACGAAATGTGCTGTTTTGAAACCAAAAACCAAATGACGGGTGAAGTAAAAAAGAATAAAACAGGCAAAGACGGCATTCTTCTCCCAAATAAGTCTACTAGAATCAAACAGAGGTCTTAATTTATGAAAAAAATTTCTGAGAATGTATAGCGTTTTATCACAGTTCTAACCCACTCTCTTGCATGATGACCAACACTGACTCGCCGTCAGGTGCCATCGAGTGCCTGCCCACGAAGAACACTCCCCTCTGGGCCCACGATTACAAAAATGACTCCAAATGCTACAGTGAGTAGAATCTATGAACCTGGAGACACATCATCGTCCACACAATCCCAAAGACAGCAAGAGCCTATAAGTACAAAACTACCTCACTACCAACTTAACAGCTCATGTCGTCATCCTGACAGCGCACCGCCGCCAAGAACAGGGGGTTCAACGCCGATCTTTCACGCTGGACGTAGGACCTAGAGCAGCGATACATCATAAACATTACTAATAAATGGATACAGGTTCTGAACTGCTGTATTTACCCTTGCTCCTCATTAGAGATGCCACACACACGGCGTCGGAATGGCCACCCGGACAAGCCTACACTTTCTCCCCCACCCTCCAACGTGGTCTACACTACCAAACGCTGCCATCTCGTTACATATAACACGCCAAGATCTGAAGTAACTGTAGTCGACATCCAATAGTTTTGTCTGTCATGGTAAAGAATGCATATAAAATCCTACAGCGTCTGCTACAGTATCAAAACTATTTTCACTATGGAATTTTCTCAAATCGCAGCATCAAACTATAATTAATGTATAATAAAGTTTCTGAAATACATTTGTCTAGATAACATATTTAACTGATTAACGTTGCAAGATGACAGGTTATGAACGTACGAGGTAAGCGATTGCAAATGTGAAGTGCTGATACATTAATAACCGGTGTAACCGCTAGAGCGCTGAATGCAAGCATGCAGATGATCATGCGTTGCATTGAACAGGTGCCGCATGTCAATTTGTGGGATGCAGTTCCGTGCCTGCTGCACTTCGTCGGTCGAGAGAGGGACGGTTAACGCTGTTCGTGGATGACGCCGGAGTTGTCGTCCGGTGAAATTCCATATGTGGTCGATTAGAGACACATCTGGTGATCGAGCAGGCCAAGACAACATGTCGACACTCTGTACAGCGTGTTGGGTTATGACAGCGGTATGTGGGAGATCGTTATCCTGTTGGAAAACACTCCTGGAATGCAGTTCATGAATGGTCGAATCACCAGACTGATGAACAAATTTGCAGTCGGAATGCGTGGGATGACCACGAGAATGCACGTAGGTCCAGTGTGTCCAGCAAGCAGACAAGTCGGTTGCAGGTCCTCAGCTGGCCTCCTCCTAATTAACACCCGGCGATTCCTAGCAGCTATGTAGAACCAGAAAACACAACAGACGTCCACCCTGCCCAGCAATGAACTCTCGTTTGACACTACTGCAGCCGCAAATGGCGATGATTTGGGGCCAATGGAATGCACGCTGCAGGCCGCCTGGCTCTGAATCTCCTTGAAGTAACCGATATGTAACAGTTCGTTGTGTCACTGTGGTGCCAACTGCTACTCAACGCCATAAACATTGGTCTACCCTCCAGGTACTCCCATAATACCGTCTGAATCCCGTTCTCCTTGCAGACCGTACATTCTCGTGACCACCACTACCAGCAGTCATGTACAGCGGCTACATTCTTGCCATGTCTTTCCGCAGTATCGCAGAAGGAACATCGCTTCTCGTAGCCGTATTAGACGACCTCGCTCAAACTCAGTGAAACGTTGATAACGGCGCCTTTGTCGCCTTAAAGGCATTCTTGACAACATCAAGTCACCACGTACAATCTCAAAGATAGCTAATGCACACAACCGTTACAGCGTGTATTCAAAGCAAACCTGATTTGCAGCCTCATAGTGATGCTACTAGTGCCTCTTACGCGACTGGTAATTTTAGTAGACATCTTTCAGATGGAGAAACATGCTCACCAGCTTTTATGTATGTCGCACAACTCCTTCTTGGTGTTGCAAAAAATTTCCCACACTATATACCGGGTGACTACAATCAAACCTTTCCTATTTAACACGTTATAACACGGAAACCAATAGCTGCACGAAAACCAAACTTGGTATCATAGACATGTCAAGTACATGGGGAAGACAAATAATGCAGAATCAGTTCAATTGAAACACTTTTAATGTGCTGCTACGGCACATCATACCATAACATACTTGTACCATTACTGCTACAAAAGGAGGTCATTATGGCGCCCATCAGTGTCCAGAAGAGTCTGAAAGTGCAGGACTGCATTCTGTACAGCAGAACGAAACATGTCCGTAGGTATGCTGGCTACCTCTCTTGATATGCTGCGCTTCACATAAGCATATGTGCAAATGTTTCCGTGGTATACCCTGTCCTTCAGGTAGCCCCACAACAAGAAATGACAGGGAGTGAGATCAGGTGATAGCGCCGGCCAAGCGTTTGGAAAGAATCGGCTGATAATTCGATCGTTAGAAATGTGTTTCGGAGAAGCAGGTGAACTTCACGAGTGATTTGCGGTTGGGCCCCATCTTGCATGAAAACTCTTGAGTTCAATGCGTCTCTCTATTGTAGGGCGGGTGTGACAAGCTGGCGAAGCACATTGTTGTAGCGCTGGCCAGTCACACTGCACGTTTTCTGTCCTTGAGCACCAACCTATTCAAAAACGAATGGGCCAACGAAGGACGTACGGTGACACGTTCACCATACAGAGCAACTTCATGCACAGTGTCTGGAGGTGAAGATCCCCATACTCGGCAGTTCTGTGTGCTCACCTCATCCTTCAGAGAAACATGGTTCAAAAATGGTTCAAATGGCTCTGAGCACTATGGGACTTAACATCTGAGGTCATCAGTCCCCTAGAACTTAGAACTACTTAAACCTAAATAACCTAAGGACATCACACACATCCATGCCCAAGGCAGGATTCGAAACTGCGACCGTAGCGGTCGCGCGGTTCCAGACTGAAGCGCCTAGAACCGCTCGGCCACAACGGGCGTCAGAGAAACATGAGCTGGCGATAGGATGCTCCAGGGCCAGCCCTCGTCAACATCAATCATTGCGAGAATATGGAGAGCGAAGTCAACACGTTGTTGTGCGTCCTGTGGTGCAAGCTGCTGTATCTTCTACGGATACCATTTGAGAATGGTTCGAAGCATCTTCCGTACAGTGGACCACGTGATGTTCGACTATCGTGACAAAGCACGCACGCTGCCTGACGATCGGGAATTGCGGGCAGTGTTGTCTGCCACAGCAACAGCGATTTCATCAACCACCTGTGGTGCAACTGGTCGTCGGCCTCAGCCCGGAGCGCCGTCCAGTTCTCCAGTTGATTCGAACTTCACAGCAGGTGGAGAAAGAGGACCCTTCCGTAATCCTTTCAGCCGGCGATATTCTCTAAGTGCAGCTGCAGCATTACTGTTGTTTTGATAATAGAACTTCACCAATAATGCCCTGCTCCTTTTGTCCAAGCTCGTGTTGACACGTCAATAAGTGCGACTGCTCAGGTGTGTGGGGCTATGAATCACGATGACTGATCACGTCACCTGGTGCCCGTGTTTGCAACTAGACGGTGGCGCTGTGATGCTTGGAAATCATTCACCTCGTACTCTGGACATTAATGCTACCAAGTTTGGTAGTCGTACAGTAATTGGTTTCTGTGTTGTAACGCGTTAAAGAGGGAAATTTTAATTATAACCACCCAGTATATAGTACGTAACAAGTATTGTACATATATTTCTGTCCGCAGCTCGTGGTCGTGCGGTAGCGTTCTCGCTTCCGGCGCCCGGGTTCGATTCCCGGCGTGGTCAGGGATTTTCTCTGCCTCGTGATGACTGGGTGTTGTGTGATGTCCAATATTTCTATTGGTGACTGAGGACGGTGTACTGAATAACATTACATATGTATTTACGTCGTTTGCAGACTAATTATTATAGCTATTAGGAGTAGTATATTATTATGTTGGGTAATACCTCTATGTAGATGAGTCAAGAGCGAGTCACTAATGCTTTTTTTCCCCTGGGGTGTAGGCTAAAATGGTTCAAATGGCTCTGATAACAATGGGACTTAACTTCTGAGGTCATCAGTCCCCTAGAACTTAGAACTACTTAAACCTAACTAACCTAAGGACATCACACATCCATGCCCGAGGCAGGATTCGAACCTGCGACCGCAGCGCCTGGGGTGTAGGTCAGGTGTTGAAATATGGACACGCGGACGAAAAACGGGTAATCTATACAGAATAGCTTAGTCCCCTTAGTGGTGCAGTTACAACTATGTAGGAAACATCAGGCCGTAAAGTTCTGAAGTATTTGTTCAACGTAGGGTTAAAACGATCAACATACTAATGTGTGTACATATTAAGGCATCATTTATTTTTTTAAAAAAAGCCAGTACTTACACCTGTTGACAGCTGAATAAAGTCTTCGAAATGGAACAGGGTGAACAAATACCTATTTTGTACAAGGATATTTTCGTCTATCGTTAATGCCAGTGTCCATATACGAGATTGTTTTCTTGCACCTGTGAGCTGTGACAGAAATGTTTATCCCCAATTTTTTGCTGCCAAGCGGAGGTACTTGGTAACGCGACGTTCTTGATCTTCAAAACAAGCGCTAGTGCGCAGCATTAAATACTAAAACTCTCCACGATTTCTCTTGACGGATATCCACAATTGTTATTCATCATCAATGATAAAATCCACTACAGTTATAAAAATTATTTATTTCTAAAAATGAAACCGGTAAGTGTTCTCCACGATTTATCTTGCAGTGAGGACTCGTCGTAATTCGCCCGCCCTTCTTCAACTATCTAGTAGATGTATCCACTGCGCCATCACTGCCTGTTGACTTTCACCATCTCTCTCTCTCTCTCTCTCTCTCTCTCTCACCCTCGCTGTCTGTCTCTCTCTCTCTCTCTCTCTCTCTGTCTGTGTGCGTGTGTGTGTGTCTGTGTGTGTGTGTGTGTGTATGTGTTTTCAGTGAACACATAGGCGTGAGAGCATCCTCTACATGTGTTCACAACAATCAACTGTACTAAGAGCACCGACGTGCACCGAGGGACTGAATGACGCCTTGTAATGTCGCACGCTTGTGCCGTGGTACGGGAAGCGTATAACCGCAGCAGAAATGAATGGGGAATCGATTCTAGCGACGGTATGCGCAGTGAACGGGGAAACCCACTGACATAAACGATTTTGACAAGGGAAGATCGTCACCGCCCGACGTCTGGGAACGAACATTACAGAAACGGCGAGCTTCATCGGCTGCTGGCGTGGTGCTGTGAGCACACCGCTCAGCAGTAATTGTTTTGTATGAGGATCCGCCGCACAAGACCTACGTGGATCAAACTGCATCGATGATTATGAATGCGGCTGAGCGCAGGGCCTTATTGATTGGACCGTGAATCATATCTACGCCTGCACGATTACTCTGCAGTTCACAGTTAACTCCTTGGCAGAGGATTCATCGAACCACCTTGAAGCTATTTGTCTACTGTTCCACTCTCGAACAGCGCGTGGGAAAACAAACACTTAAATATTTCTGTGCGATTGATGATTCCTGTTATTTTATTATAATGGTCGTTTCTCCCTATGTAAGTGGGTGCAAACAAAACATTTCCGCATTTGGAGGAGATTGTTGATGACGTCTTTGTTTTAATTACTGTCACCCCAATTTGAATATTATATCCGTGGCGCCCCATTTCGCTATAATATAAAACGAGCTGCCTTTCTTTGAACTTTTTCGATGTCCCCCTTTAACCCTATGAGATGAGAACCCCACACCGCGCAGCGCTACTCCAGAAGAGGATAGACAGGTGCAGTGTAAGCAGTCTCTTTAGTAGACCTGTTGCATGTCCTAAGTGTTCTACCAATATATCACAGTCTTTGGTTCGCATTTCCACGCAACATTATCTATGTGATAGTTCCAATTTACGTTATTCGTACTTCTAACCCGTAAGTACTTAGTCGAATCCAAAGCCTCTAGATTTGTGTGATTTATCGTGTAACCGAAATTTATCGCGTTCTGTTTAGTACTCAAGTGGATGACTTCACACTTTTCATTAATGTAGAGTCAGTTACCACTTTTCTCACCATACAGATATGTTGAATTAATCATCACCAAAACAGGAGGAGTAAATATTACAGAATTCGAATCAAGATCAACTGTCGACATGAGTAACTTGGGCACAGATAGCGTTGGTGTAGTGGAACAGCTTGAGTCACTTAATAACGTCAAGTCTTCCAGCACAGACTGCAAACCAGTTAGGTTCCTTTCAGAGTTTGTTGATGCAGTAGCTCCATACTTAGGAATCACGTACATTCGCTCACTAGTCGACAAGATCCGCACCAGAAGACTGGAAAGTTGCACAGGTCCCACCAGTGCTCAAGGAAGGAAATAGGAGTAATCTGCTGAATTACAGACCCATATCGCCGGCCGGAGTGGCCGAGCGGTTAAAGGCGCTACAGTCTGGAACCGCACGACTGCTACGGTCGCAGGTTCCAATCCTGCCTCGGGCATGGATGTGTGTGATGTCCTTAGGTTAGTTAGGTTTAAGTAGTTCTAAGTTCTAGGGGACTTATGACCACAGCAGTTGAGTCCCATAGTGCTCAGAGCCATTTGAACCATTTGAACAGACCCATATCACTAACGACGATTTGCAACAGAATTTTGGAACGTGTACTGTGTTCTAATGTTCTGAATTACTTTGAAGGAAACGATTTCCTGACAAATAGTCAATACGAATTCGTAGAATATCATTCTTGTAAAACATAACTAGCTCTTTATTCTCTCGAAGTAACGAGTGCTTTCGGCAGGGGATATAAAATCGATTCCATATTTCTGGATTTCCATGAGACTTTTCAACGCCGATCCTCCCAAGTGACTTCTAATCAGATTTCTATCGTCTCAGGTCTGCCACTTCCTGTCAAAAGAGTTCGTAGCAGTTAACGAAAGTCATCGATGAAAACAGAAGTTATATCTAGCGTCCCCCAATGAAGTGTTACAAGCTGTGTGCCGTTCGTGATCTATATTAACTATTTAGGGGACAATCTGAGCAACCCTCTTAGACTGTCTGCAGGTGACAGTGTCATATCCAATACTGTAAATTAGAATTATATATTAATACCTTCAGCTGCTGACGGGCATTAATATATATCAACGGGGACAGGTGAAAATGTGTGGCCTGACCGGGATTCGAACCCGGACTCTCCTGCTTACATGGCAGACCCTCTATTCATCTGAGCCACCGAGGGCACAGAGGAGAGTGCGACTGCAGAGACTATCTCGCGCGCGGCTCCCACGAGACCCACATTCTCACCTTATACGTCCACACAATACATTCGTAGTGTCCCTACCCAACACACTCATTACTCGTGGAAGACATTCTTACCAAGTCCCCTAAGAGTTCGGGTAATATGTGTATATGTGTGCATCTACACAAAAGAGGAAGGTCACGGCCGGTATTGCCAGAACTACATACTTATGACACCATATCCATATAAGTATAATACTGTAAATGGATCAGTGGAAACGTGTCGCCTGTCACATGACTCATGTTACGGGGGACAGTTACCTTTGGTAACAACTGTAGAGCCCAAGAAAGCGGTAGACAACTCGAACATTACTCGGGACCACCTGCATTCCTTCGAACTTGATGACTGCCCCTGACTGCTATGACTACTTCCAGCAGGGTAAATGTCATAGTTGTAGGACCAGAATATTGCTACAGTGGTTTGAGAAGCGTGGTACTGAACTTAGTTTCACGTCTCGGCTGCCAAATTCGTCTGGCTACCCGACTAAATAAATCCTAGACTCTATCGTGCGACAAATATGCGCCCACATACCTGCGGCTCGTAAATTTCGTGACCTGCGCGGAGACGTCTGGTACCACATGGCTCCTGAGAACTAACAAGGCTTGCCGAAACCATGTCGTGGAGAATCGCTTCTGTGTTGCGTTCGAAAGACGGATCAATACATTATGAAGTAGAATATCATCAAGTTTGACTGATCAGTGCATGTGCACAACAGAAATGTTTTCAGTGAAAATTGCGAGCAATTATTCTGTCCCTGTAGTTTCTTAATCTGAAAACATATGAAGACAAACCTGCAATAGCAGACTGAAGGACTTCGCACTACACATGAATTTATGAAACGTGGAAAGTAGCATCTTTAGAACAGTGAAGTGCTAAAAATGGACAGTAGTATACGTATTTATGGACAACCAAATTTTCTCCTGTTAACGAATACAGTTACAAGTTCAGCCACACACATGGTCCCGTGGTAAGCATCTTACATTATTCTAGGGCAAAGGTAAAGCAGTATTTTCCCTCTATCGTCACTGACTACCTTGGACAAGGCATTCTGTAGTTCGCGTTACCGAAGACAAGAGGTCTCATACCTGTAACTCAGAGCTGTTATTCGAGAATCGTCTCGCGGTCAGTACGACTGTCGCACAGAACCCGTTCTCAGTAATAAAGGAAAGATAGCACTGCAGGCAATTCTCCACGCTCCTAACTGAAGTGCCGGAGCGCCGTAAATCGGAGAGTATGAGGACAGGTCCCAGCTGCACACACCTACCTCTGGTCCCGTCTGAGTGCTAGTCTCCCGTCTGTAAGAATTGCTCATCACATTCATAAACGCCAACACATTAGAAACGTAAACGTGTAATTCGAGCGTTTTTATTAGTTAACAACCATTTACAGCGTGAACGTGACAATTTACTGCCTACACGTAAATATAAATGCACGACCAGCCCAGCAGTAAAATATCTCAGCAGCGGGAATAGAACAGAGTTTTTATTGTCTCTCGGGCGATGAGCTGTTCATCCGTACACGGTCAGGTGTCTCTTAACTTATCGTTCTCTGCCGACGAGGTCACATTCGATGGGTCCCAGAAATTGTCCGAAGCTGCCGTTGAATCACGCCCCTACTGTGTAGCCTCATAAACATAGCATTGTTCGGTTCTCCAGAGCATTTATGCTCTCTCCTGCCTCTTCAAGATCTTAGCTTTTTCTATGTTGGAACAGCAACCATCCGCAAATAATTTACTGAAATGAGTGAGATTCCACGATGAACCGTGGTTCGTGAGGTCCAGGACAGTATGCGACAGGTTGTCAGGAAGTAGACACTGCAGGATGTGCACAGTGCTCGTGGTTCTTACTGTTGTCTTGTTGATGAGTTAATAGAGAACATAAATGGACATAAGTTTTGTCGTGTGGATGACATTGAGAAAACACACATCGCCAATGGATGCTGCTTTATGGTAATAAGGTAGCTGAAGCTCACAGAGAGTTTCACAGATTAACGTTTATTGCGGTCGAAAAATTTTTTGATGCTATTAACTGGAAAAAACATTCACCGCATCTGATCAATATTTTAAGAAGTTTTTGCGAAAAACATAACAATCTTTCCAGATATTAACAACTTAATAATTGCTCAAGGCAACAGACGAAAATTTAACTGAGAAGTAAATACCGAAATTTACACACATAAAAAAAAGTTTTGCATCACCTCGTTCCGAGGGTTCCGGAACCTGTACACAAAATTAGAATAGAGATCAACATAAGAATCGTTTCCGCTCTTTTTATTGCTCATGAGAACCACTCACTGCCTGTTGTACCACCATATAGCGAGACCTTCAGAGGTGGGGTCCAGACTGCACTACACACCGGTACCTCTAATACACAGTAGCACGTCCTCTTGCATGATGCATGCCTGTATTCGTAGTGACATACTATCCACAAGTTCATCAAGGCACTGTTGGTCCAGATTATCCCACTCCTCAACGGCTATCCGGGGTAGAACCGTCAGAGTGGTTGGTGGGTCACGTCGTCCATAAACAGCCCTTTTCAATCTGTCCCAGGCATGTTCGATAGGGTTCATGTCTGGAGAACATGCTGGCCACTCTAGTCGAGCGATGTCTTTATCCTGAAGGAAGTCATTCACAAGATGTGCACGATGGGGGCGCAAATTGTCGTCCATGAAGATGAATGCCTCGCCAATATGCTGCTGATATGGTCGCACTATCGGTCGGAAGATGGCATTCACGTATCGTACAGCCGTTACGGCGTCTTCCACGACTACCAGCGGCGTACGTCGTCCCCTCATAATGCCACCCCAAACAGCAGGGAACCTCCACCTTGCTGCATGGTGTCGTGGCTGTAAAGATGGACCTCAGCCAGGACTTCGGGAGTGAAGTTGCGCATCATGCAGCCTATTGCGCTCAGTTTGTATCGTAACACGACGTCCTGTGGCTGCACGAAAAGCATTATTCAACATGTTGGCGTTGCTTTCAGGGTTCATCTGAGCCATAATCCGTAGGTAGCGGTCATCCACTGCAGTAGTAGCCACTGGGCGGCCTGAGCGAGGCATCTCATCGACAGTTCCTGTCTCTCTGTATCTCCTCCATGTCCGAAAGTCATCGCCTTGGTTCACTCCGAGACGCCTGGACACTTCCCTTTTCAGTGCCCTTCCTGGCACAATGTAACAAAACGGACGCAATCGAATCGCGGTATTGACCGTCGAGGCGTGGTTGAACTGCAGGTGACACGAACCGTGGAATGACTGGAACTGATGGGCTGTCGGACCCCGTCCCTCTAAAAGCTGCTGCTGATGCTTAGTTGTTCACATCCTTCGGCGGGTTTAGTGCAACCTCTGAACAGTCAAAGGGACTGTGTCTGTGATACAATATCGTCAGTCAACGTCTATCTTCAGGAGTTGTGGAAACCGGGGTGATGCAAATTTTTTTATGTGTGTATTATGAAAATATTTGTTGAATCTTGTAGTAAACCGAATAACCTCTGACGCTCACATGATATCAGGATTTTTTCGAAATATGAAAGCAATCAATAAAAGGTCACCTATCTTCCGAACAACTACACCTGTCTTGCGAAAGTCGGGAGTTAATTTTCAACTGAACTGACAAATAAAGATGAATTATACAAAAACAGCGGGTATTGCTTATCATTGGTAACAACGTAAATGATTGAAAATTGCAACATTTGAGACAGTCGCGGTCATAAGCTCTTTGAAACGGATACGAAAACTTCGTCCCGTTTGTCCAATAAAATGTTGTGTACAATCATTGCATGGCACTGGACTTACGATTACCGATCCGGCAGCCAACTTACAGATCTTATGTAACGGAAGCAAGGGCAATACTGTCAATATTCTCGAAGAAATGCATACCATGCACTACCTAAGGCTACACCCAAACCAAACGCTTCTACGAGTAGCCCCTTCACAATAACAACTGCAGTACCTCGTATTCACTGAATTTTTACTTCATTCAGCGAATGTTTACTATACACTGTTGTGCAGCGTGATTCACTTGTCAGTTTTAGCTATTTTCCTAATTTACTTGGCAATCGTGGGCATTAATCCAGTTTGAACCAGGTGTTCTTGTGATCGAAAGCCCATTTTAACAGCTCATATTTTAATCAGTTTTAACTAGTGGGATTTATACAAAAGCTAAAATACAGAGCACACTACCCAGAATTTTTCGACTGTGTTGAAAGTGCTAGTAACGTTACCAACGACAAGCAACACCCGTTGTTTTGTATAATTTATCTTCAGTTGTCAACTCATTTGAAAAGCGAAACGAAAAATAAGGTGCCAAGGTCTTAGACAACCCTTATGCCCTCTACCGGCATCTGCTACTACTCGCGCTACAGGTCGGGCCATTGCCCACACTGGTTTCCGCTATGACCTGTTAGTGGCTGGATCTGCACGCATTGTCATTATTTCCTCATCACAGCCGAAACAGCTGCTTTCCTAAATACCATCACGAATGCAAAACAGATAAGTTGCTACCTTACTAATTTACGGGATTCTGATAGCACAGTTTCGTGTTCTTCCGCTTATCTGCCCTACTATTCAAGTCCAGATTAGTGGTGGTGGTGGTGGTGGTGGTGGTTAGCGTTTAACGTCCCGTCGACAACGAGGTCATTAGAGACGGAGCGCAAGCTCGGGTTAGGGAAGGATTGGGATGGAAATCGGCCGTGCCCATTCAAAGGAACCATCCCGGCATTTGCCTGAAACGATTTAGGGAAATCACGGAAAACCTAAATCAAGATGGCCGGAGACGGGATTAAACCGTCGTCCTCCCGAATGCGAGTCCAGTGTGCTAACCACTGCGCCACCTCGCTCGGTTCTGTCCAGATTAGTACATCCCTCAATAATGACCCGTAATTATCTAAGATTATTGTTGGTCCTTTCAACATCCAGTGCATCTGATGTCGCCAGGATATGTTTCTTACGGAGCGTTGGTAAATCGTATTTGTTTAACAGCTTAATGTTATCCAGCCAAGTGGGTGTTCTTCTACCTTCTTCATAGTAGGTACTATCGGCTTTGGAATTTAACGCCATCTAATTTGTATGTATGCTATTGTAGATTAACCTGAAATGTGATTCGTTATCGCGGAAACGGCTTTACCTTGATCTCACAATAAATGAGGGTTAGCAGCTACAAGTGGACACCAATTTTTATTTTTTATTTTTGAAGATTTCACCACAAGATTTTTTAAAAAGATCTTTTGAGTATGCACAGATTAAGCTGCGGTTGGCCAAATAAGAAACTTATATGTCTACAAGTGGTTGTAAGTGCAAACCCGAATTGGAGTTCATAACTGTACATAAAAGAGGGGTTCGATTTAATGATAATACGTAAAGGTTAACGACTGCTTTACAAGTTTTGCAAATTCATTGAGGTAGAAAGAGCACCTCTAAGTAAAACACATTAATTAAGCCGCACGTATTGTTCCGGCGTAAAGTGAAGCGCCGGAAACGATAGCGCAGGGAGGGGTGTGAAGAAGACGTCAGTCAACTGCGCGCTGACCGACCACTCTTTAGGGTGAGAAGAAGACAGCAGTAGCCTCGAAGCGAAGAGGACGTAAGCGCCGCGCCGACTGTTCGTGGCCCGAGTTCTACAGAAGCGTCAAGACCAACGACCTGGATGGAAGCATCCACTGTATTGGATACATTATACTGAAGGGCATTGATTATACTGCATGTCGCCGTTTGCTTGCGACACATCTATGTGTTTCTCAAAGCTAATTACTGCAATTGATTCATTTCGTAATAAAACACTTTAATACGATTTTCTCGAAGTGTTGTCTAGCGATCCGAGAAGCAGGTTTCCTAGAAACCCCATCTTTGGCAACTAAGCAGGATACAACACATATGACGAGCGATTGATTTGTTAGCCGATACTCAACGACTCGTCAGTATGCGGCCAGAAAGTGAATATCGGTTGAAGTTAACATAGCTGAACAGTTACAGTCTGCTGGTATCGAAAAAGTTTTAGCACCTTTCGCCATTTCCTTTTCACTGATGGTGACATAATTACACTGCCAGATAAACAAAGTGAAGCACCCAAAACGGGCAGAGGACGAAATGAAACTTCAACGGTTGAGGAGGTACATGATATATTACAGTGATTAAAAGAACGTAGTCAAATTTACAAAGAACTTTGCAATATGAGAACTTGGAAGCATCAACTCTCACATCAGTATGACGTTGCACCCCGTCTGGCCTGAATGCATTAACAGCTTGGATTAAGATGGGTGTCACAAAGTCGTTAGCTGCACTCCTGAGGTAAACTAGCTAATAACTGTACCCGAATAAGCGGTTAAAGGCGCTACAGTCTGGAACCGCACGACCGCTACGGTCGCAGGTTCGAATCCTGCCCCGGGCATGGATGTGTGTGATGTCCTTAGGTTAGTTAGGTTTAAGTAGTTCTAAGTTCTAGGGGACTTATGACCACAGCAGTTGAGTCCCATAGTGCTCAGAGCCATTTTTTTTTGTACCCGAATAGGCACTAGGATGTATTCGACGTCCGAGCTGGTCCCACACATTTTCTATCGTGAATAGATCTCTGGATCTTGCTGGCCCAGGGAGTATCTCAAAATTACACATGCAATTCATTGAGAGACGTGCCGCATGTGGACGAGAATTGTACTGTTAATAAAACCAGCACCACGACACAGTTGCATAACAGGCAACACGTCAGGACGTAGGATGTCTGTAAAGTATCGTTGCGTCAGCAGACTTCCCTGAATCACTACCAGCCATAACCTGAAGTCATACTTGATGGCTCCCCACACTATGACGCCAAAATTAACACTGTTGAGTCTCTCCAAAACATCAGACGAATGGGATGTCTTCAAAGGTCGCCGCCATACTCGCCGACGATGCTCATCGGAAGTAATCGCTGAACACAACGTGACGCCGTTCATCAGTATTCCATGCTTTCCGGTCACGGCACCATTCCGAATGCACCCGTTTATGTTGTGGTGTTAACAGCAGAACTAGTAATTCCCTAGTCAGGCTGCCGCTGTCCCCGATTAATGGTGCTGATTGACACAGGATGTTGTCGGATGGTAGAAGCAGATGTGAAGGGTCAACGACTTCTTTGGTGCAAAATATGGCGATCCTCCCTTGCGGTGATCAGATGTGGCCGACTGGAACGTTGATGAGTACCTGAACCCTCACGTTCCCAAGCAGTCCAACATCGGGCAAATGTCACACCCAAATGTCCCATAAATATTGATATTGCATGATACTTGCTTTCCGCACCCTCAGCAGGCCTCCTCAATTTTATAAATGGCATCTGTACTATAGAAGACGCCGGCGGCCATTTGCAGCAACAAGCATCAATACTCAAACTAAAGTTTTATTCGCTGGTTTTGATCAAGTTAGAATTAGAATATTATTATAATGAAGTTTTAATACCACCTTACAGAGTTTATTAAATGAAATATGCCCATGAGTGGGACATAGACAGGTGATTAACTGAAATACGCATACCAAATATTCTGTGAAAAGATAAGGGAATATGGTGTGGCTGGGAGAAGTCACTGTAACATATTTATATAATAACACAATCACATTTATTCAATAAACATTACCATCTCAAATATTCCCTCTCACTTATCACGGAATGCTGGCGTGATACAAATAGTATCATATCCAAGTAAACTTAGTTAAACATCCGGCTAACATGTGCCGTGAATCGACAATGACTACCGCCTGCACGTTTCTATCATCATTTAGCCACACACACACACATTAACATTCACTCTATTCATTTTATCTAACAGATAAAAAGAGGAAGGTTCCCATACATCAAGTGGGACAACATTGGGAGAGAGCACATGGTTCCAACTGTAACTTTAATTCGGGCAAGCCCCGTCTTCACGTTTAACTAACTCCGCGAGTTTTACTGGATATTATGAAGGAACAATTAAATCACACGCGTGAATTTACGTAGAAGATCCAGCTCGATCACGAAATGTGATTACGTCGAGCTGAAGCTTCTCACCAAGAAATGCACGGGGTCTGCGGACCACGTGTTACCAATCTCTCCACAATCAGGAGTCAATAAACACATTTAAATAAAATACACTTTGCATATATACTTCACACTCACACTGAAATGCAAATTGAGCAATTCTGAGTATTACTCGGCAATGAGCGCCTGTTCACTCCCAAGTTCAGTGAACACAATTCCCATGAAATTACTTGGCAAAAGAAATCATCTCCCTATCTCTCCTAACCGAGATGATTCTAGGAAATACCATAGTGGCTTTCCTCAGCAGGGAAGCTGCTTCCAAGTTCAAAGTGAACATGGAATTCTAAATCTTCGCTAACTATCGGAGCGATAGAGCAGAGCGTGCTTACTGACCCAGGTCTTCCCAGCAACAACCCCGATACGGTCCCCCTCGTCCGGGTCCACACATCGTGGCCGCAGGGACTCAGAGATACCGCACACGGTTATTTGCCAACCTAACGAGCGCTAATGACGCGCGTGGAGCTTATGCCTCTCTGGTCCAGTGCAGTCGCGCTCTACTAGATTCGAGGTTGGCTACACTTCCACTATGCCTATAGCACACCCACAGCCGACATCTCACGCATACCTCATCATACGTTCGCATTCACACCTTGCAGACAATTACCATATCTAATATTAAAATGATCGTCTATATTTAAATAACCCTGTCTTACTAATTATCATCAGACTCTTCCCTGAGTATCGGAAGGGCACTCAGGTGTCTTTAGTTGTGGGGTCGAGCCATGTAGCGGCTTACATGGAGCCGTTACAATATTGCACAGTTCGACCAACCAGCCAAATTTGTCACACGCAGACAAAGCTGTCTCACACAAGTATACGGCATTTCCGTGTCCTCCTCTGTGACAACAAGTGCTACTGTTCTCTACCCCTATATACAGTATCATGCTTGGTAACAACACTGAACACCAACAGCTCTAATGCACTCTGGTGGCCTTTCTACGAGGAAGTGCCTCCGAAGATTTTATGTGAAAACTCTTAAGGTTTCCTAAATAAGACAAGCTTAATTAACGTTATACATGTTTATTCTTCTAATGTAGATATTTATTTATCGAGGTAGTCTCCTTGGCGACCAACACATATCTCGCAATGAGAGATCAGTTTGTTGATACCACCACTGTAGAATGTTCGACTTCGTCGACGAACCCACAACCTCATCTCCACTTGCACTACTTCGTCAGTGGAAGGGAAAATCGGATGGGGCCAAGTCGGGAATGTACGGAGTATGACCGATGGCAGTGAATCCAGGGCGTAGGATTGCTGCATATATCGTATCGCTCGTATGTTGTCTAGGACTGTTATGCTGAAGCAGATGGTGCTCCATGTGTTGACGAGCTCTTTGGATTCGTGAAACTCGATTACAGCAAGCTGGCCGCGCGGGGTAGCCGCACGGTCTCGGGGGCCTTGTCACGGTCCGTGCGGCTCCCCTCGTCGGAGGTTCGAGTCCTCCCACGGGCATGGGTGTGTGTGTTGTTCATAGCGTAAGTTAGTTTAAGTTAGCTCTTGTAGTGCGTAGGCTTAGGGACCGATGACCTCAGCAGTTTGGTCCCATAAAACCTTACCACAAATTTCCAAATTTACAGCAAGCTTATTCTCACCCACGGACTTACTTACGTACTTTGCACACGGCCATGTCACACACTATAGTTCGAAGCCCTCTGGTGGCTGAGGGTTGCAATTAACGCCCCAGCGAAGCGGGGAAGCTGACCGAGTATTATGCATGACATTTAATACCTTAAATGATACTGAGTACAGAATTTAAAAAATCGGAGGCATTACTTTTCAGAGACGCTTCGTGCCTGTCGCAGAGAACTGCAAATCATTTACATCTCCACCGATGCTAAGCATATGTACGAAATTACAGTCACATCGAAGCAGGTACTCTGGGTGCTTCGCTTTTTTTTTGTCAGGCAGTGTATCTTGTTTTAAACCTATTATTAATATTTATTTTAAAGTTACGTTAACTGAATCTTCCGTCGGTTCTACGTACAACACAGTGTAATAAATGAAAAGAGCTAGTTTGCTTTTGTTCTACAGTATCAATTTATTACATTGGCCGGTTTTGTCCTTACAAGCCCCTCAACAGACATTTGCTGACTGTTGTCGCCAAAAAAGTTGCAATGTTGTAAACGACATTGAAAAGTAAGTTACACCTCTACAATGAAGCCCAAACGTACTGTAAATGACATCTTTGACAGTGTCAACCTAATTTTCCCGTCGAGATCATATTGCCATATATATTTGGAATGAAATAATATGTCTCTCGACTGTTATTGGATCTATCCATCGAAACATCACCAGTAAATCTTTCCATAGTGCACAACGCCTCCCTTGGAGCGCGTGCACCGGAGCTGTAGAAACATCTTGTCGCCGCGGCACTTACACGAACTCGTGAAAAAATGCCCTTCTCTTCCCTCTACCTTCAGTATTACTTCTGGTAGGGGAACCTAGAGAAGGTATCAATACCGTAAAATGAGTCGAACAAAGCTTTTGTACGCTAACTTTAATTTGTGTGTCTTACACTCATTCACGATCCTTCCTATGAATATGACTTGCTTTTTACGGCTAGTTTGATACTTAGGGTAACCCTGGAAAATACTAGAAGTGAAAGTTACTTGCTCTGACTCGACAGTTCGTGCCTTCATAAGAATTCAAATCTTTTTCTGCTTTTTATTCAGAACTGAATGTACTGTCCTCTGTTATAAAGAGGTTGAACTGAAATTACTATTGAGAACAACGTGTCTCAGTGCACGCGTTTCCATAAAGACAAAACGAACTGGTGTTCACTATGGAGGAAATTAAATCAAAACTGTTACTCAAAAACCACAACCAAAATCAAACTGTTCACTGCCCAAAAAAGTTTTATTACTGAAATTAAGCAACAACACTATGTAAAACGTACTATTGATTGGCCCATTAAAAATCTCAATTACAAACAAACTGCTTAGAATTTGCGCAATGGAAACGTGAGATAAGGATAAAACTGTCTGATAGTTGTATTTCTCATGTCTTTCCAACTTTCTTTAACATAATTCCAAATGGGATCTTTATTTTCTTCTTCTGCTGGGTCGAATAATGGATTTGACAAAGTATTCGAAAGCTATTTTTTGTAGATAAGGGAAATTAAAACTTGTGTCCTGTAAAGTATCTGTTTTCTTATCAGCTAAACCGTTTGGGGTAAGAGTTAAAGTATCAGCAATGATGCTGGAATGAAACTAATAGTGAAATTATATTCCTGCAAGGTCAGTGCCAAACTACGTAATCTTTCATGGTTTATCTTGGTGGTTATAAAAAGCTGTAAGGATTTGTAATCTCAATAAACGTTTGTTGGCTTGCCAGGTAAATAGTACTTAAATTTCGTAAACGCCCAGGCAATGGCTAAGGCCTCAAATTTTTTTAATTTACTTTACACTCTATCATCAAATGCAATACTCGTTTGGACAATGATTCAATTCTCAATGTATTCTTGGAAAAGACGAGCTCCAAGTCCTATTTTGGAAGAATCTGTAGATAAGCAGAATTCTTTTGAGAGATCAGGATGAGGTAAAATAGGTGCGGTGAACAGTGCCTCTTCTAGCGCATCAAACTCTAATGATTCTTGATCATTTCAGCGCCAAATGACGTTTTTGCCTGTCAGAGAACATATTGTTGGTGTAGCCTACATTTTCAGTGCCAGAAACCTACATTTACTGTGGAGTTACAACCACTCCTAAAAAGCTTCTTACTTGTTGTTTAGTAGTACGTGGTGGGATTGCTCTGATTGCTTCTAATTTCTCAGGGGCAGCTGCAATACCTCCTGGTGAAATGATATGAATTAATAATTTTCACTCGTCTTACCAAGGTGTGATTTTCTAAGTTTACTAAGGAACTTGAATCTTTAAAAATGTCCAACAAATTTTCTAATATTTTGTTAAATGCTGACCACGTTGGTTCTGCTATCAAAGTATTGTCGGAAAGATGATGATGTGTCTCCTTAGGTGGTGTGGAAGAATAGCGTTTAGTCCTGAAGATAGCACAAAAAGGCTGTGTACTTCCTGCACACAGGATGTAGCTCAGTTTGCGCAGTTCGTGAGATGTCGGGTCTGTCTGTTTCCGGAAAAATGGCGCGAGTACAAGACCAACCTAATTGAATCAACGTTTTTACAACGACGTGCAATGGACTGTTGTAGGAGCTGATAGCTGGCTCAATAACACAGTTTTCTAAAGGCGACTGTATGTCAGCCTTCACATTTTCTCGGCAATGAACCAGCGTTACATAAGGTCTTACACAGAATTTGTTGCGCTGTCTAACCTGAAACTGGTATTGATATCGTTTCATGGTGCTGCGTCTATGAGTAAACACTACCGCACGATCTTGTAAAACTTTGCTAATTTCTTTCCTGTCATGTGCATCGATGTTCTCCGCTTCCTCGATCTTTTGCTGGATCAGTGTACTTAAATTCATTACTTGAACGCAACTAACGTTGTCTGTAGAATGATAAGCTGTAGTGCTGCCAACAGAATCGGGTGAGCAATGAAAACAATCATTGTACATGAGAAATAGGCAGTTAATCTCTTCATCTCTTGAATTTAACCAGTCTTCAAATTTTAAAGTGATATGTTGATCCAAAATTGTTAGATTAACTTCTGCATAATTAAAGCTTATTATTACTTTGTATTGATTAAAGAAATTGACACCTGAAATTATTTGAATAGAAAGCAATGGCACAGTGAGAAAGTTCATAGCAAAACTATGTCCCTGACAAGTAAATTCCAATAAAGTCTCACGTCTATCATCAACAATATTTCCCACAATGTCACCTTGTATTTTAGTTTTCCTAAGAGGTAGCGTCAGGCAAAGTATTGTTTTTGTCCATTGATTCTATGCTGGCTCGCTGATAACTGATATTGCGCTAGCTGAGTCCAAAACTGCAGCAAAATTATTATTAGCAATGAAAATGTTGATTACAGGATGTACAATTTATTTCGGGGCAACTTCATTCTCCTGGAGCAGAATGTCCCTAATATCTTTGAATTGCATAAAGTTAGTATCAGCACCAGCAGACTCATCTGTTCGCTGTCTTTCCCCCTTCAGCAGGGACCTGAAGTTATTGTTTATTCTTTTTACCCTGTCAGTAGCTGTTATTAAGTGTCAGTGATATTACTTCGATTATCTCTACCTGCCGCTGTGGTGACAATCTACCACAGTTCCGCCAAATAGATTTGTTTTGATGGCTTATTCTGATATTTGTAGTTGTCTGAATTTCCATGGTTATGATAATTAAACCGAAAATCTTAGCTGCCGACAGGTGTTGTTGATATACATCAATGGGGAAAGCTGAAAATGCGTGCCCCGGCCGGGACTCGAATCTGGGATCTACTGCTTACATGACAGACGCTCTATCCATCTGAGCCGCCGAGCCTAATAGATATTAGGGACGCTACGAAAGTAGGTTGTGGACAGTTGGGAATGTGGGTCTCACGGGAAGCGTGCAAGGGATAAACCCCTGCAGTCACACTATCCTCTGTGCCCTCGGTGGCTCAGATGAACAGCCGCCACGGTAACTCAGTGTGTTCGGTCAAAAAGCTGGTTGGCCTCTGTAATAAAAAACTGAGTGGAACGATCAACAAACGAACTTTAATGGATGTCACGTGACGTCCGCAACGACCAAACCCAACGATCAACAAGAAGAAGATTATCCATCTGCTTACAGCGTCTGCCCTGTAAGCAGGAGATCTCGAGTTCGAGTCCTGGTTGGGGCACATATTTTCAGCTGTCCCCTTTGATATATATCAACAACACCTGTCGGCAGCTAAGGGTTGCGATTTAATTATCATTTCATTCTAGAGAAGCTGCACAGTCATCAATTGTATATGTTCTTTCGGGAACAGATACAATCTTCATATTCCATGGTTATGCCATATGTTGTTTTGACCCAACTGATTACACTGCATATTGCATGAATGACCATGATTAGTATTATGGTTGTTATTATATTTATATTTTTTCCAAAACGATATTTGTTTCCGGAATAAGAATTCTAATCACGGATTCTGAAACTGCGCCTGTCTTTGTAGTTGTTTTGGTGCCAGACTTGCGCGTTGCAGGGATGGTGTCTATGTTCGCGTCTGTGATTGTTTTTACCATCAAATTTATTATATGGTCTACCGTTGTCCCTACTGTCATGTCGTGAGTAAGAGCAATCGTAATTATCAGACTTGTGATCAGTAGATTTTCCTGCTAGAGTAATATCACTGTCTAATTCCAACTCTTGCAAAAGGCTCCAAAATTCTTCTAAATCGTCCATACACCTGCTTACCAGGATAATTTGACGTAAATGTGTAGGTAATTTCGTGAGGCAAATTCTAATTAACTCACTTGAGCGAAATACTGTATTGGAGGTGAGAATTCTCACTATTCAAAATTGTTCAGCATGATTGTACTGTGTTTGTTACTAACTTGCTTTGATTTATACCGGTATTCAGTTAAAAATTCCTGGTAAAAGTCCTCTTCTGATTGATAGTCTCTTATAATTGACCTCATTCTGACTCTTGGTTCATTTTCTAGGTATCCTCACACTAATTAAAGCTTGTGTTCAAGGAACCAATTTGGTGGTAATGCATAGGTAAATTGATGAAGCCACGCCATACAGTATATCGTATGGTATAAAGCATCTAACATTACTTCCATCATTATCTTCTTGTCCAAAATTATCGCCAGGATCATTGGATAGATCGTCAGTTTCAGATGAATTAAGGAGCTCTATAACTTCTTCTTCTGTAAGTGGCCTTCGTCTATTTAGACTCAGGGTATTGTGAAATCACCATAAAATAAATTGTACATTTGTGGTAAGATCTTATGGGACCACACTGCTTAGGTCATCGGTCCGTAAGCTTACACACTACTTAATCTAACTCAAAGACGCCTTAGACCACGCGGCCGAAATCACCGTAAGATGACTAAAAAGACAGCGAAGTAATGTATTAATTTCTATGCTATTACAACCTTTCAATCACCAATTTTATGTGACGTAGCATGTGAAAGTTGCTGGATTTGGACGGGTTACTCCTGTAACTGAAATATCAGGTACGTTTTGGTACATTTGCTGTTGATTAGATAGGATGAAAAAGATTTGCTTCCGTGAAATAGTAAATTAGTATCATTATTTTTATAGATGTGAAGATGGTTCTGAATGAACCGAAACCGGTCATATGAATATTTAAAAAAAATTGCAATCAAGACGGATTTGAAGTAACTTTATAAAATCACTGATTGCTGTTCGCCCATAAGACATTATGTCTGTTTTTGCAAAATCCATTATGTTACCTTACTCCACGTCCACCACTCCACTACACTCCGCTTTACCACTGAACCAAGGATAAACAAGTTCAGAGATATTACTGTCACTGCCGGAAGTCGACTATTCTACAGATGTCACAATCAACTCCTTCGCTCTCGTAACGTAAAATTTCCACTCATTCTGAAACTATCCGTAAATAAACGTACAGTCCACAATATACATGTTCACCTTTTAATAGGTACTCTACGTTACCCTTTACACTGCATGTCTGCAATAGCCTAATGAAACAATAATGTATTATTGTCCCTACTTATGTCAATGTGCCACATATATTTATGTCACATTCCAACTTTCAGTATTTAATTTTGTCTTTTGTAATTCAATTATTTTTGCGTATTAGTTTGTATACAGCCGAGTTTTAATACTGTTGTGTAACGGTTTTTGTACTGTGTATGATTTAGAATAAAATACAGAGTAGTATTTTTATGTTGGTGAAGAAGCATTGTCTTATGTTGTATGTCTTGAACGGGTTGCCAGTTTTGGGAGAAACCTTCGCTAGGAAAAGCAGGCTTACAAATATGGTCTTCTCGTTTAGGGGTGATTGTTCAGCAATTGGTTGGTTTAATTTTCTTCTGTGGATTGGTTCATCCATTATAGCAGGATTTTACGCACTGTTGGAGGAAATTTATTTAATAACTTCTTTTTTCTTTTCTCCTTTGAAAGTTATGCTTTTGATTTTTATTTGAGATTTTTAAATCAAGATAGTTGATGCCTTCTGGTGTTCCATATTCTACAGTTAACTGAATTTTGTTGTGTAATTTATTAATTTCTTTGGCTAGATTTTCTGTTTCTTTCATTGTTCCATCTAACAGAATGAAAGTGTCATCACCAATGTTTATAATAAAGTAGCTTGTCTTTCAATTAGGTTTGGGATCTAAAAAAGGCATTTATAAGATCGTTAATGTAATAAATGTCTGCTTGCAAGCCTGCAGAACTACTACACATTGCCTATCTATCTTCATGAATGTAAACCTCGTTGTAAAACAGGAAGTATATGATAATATATGCACCAGAATCTCTATGCATTCGTAGATTTCAGCTTTACTCATTATTTCTTATCTGAGTATGTTATTTCTTATTATACTGATTGTTTCTTTGACAAGTATGTTTGCATGTAAGATGACAATATCAAGAGTTGCAGATCTAACTGTGGCTTGGATGGGGATATCTTTTACACTACTTATAAACTCATAACTGTTTTTAACAGAGACGTTATTTTCGAATACATATGGCTTGCAAATAATGTCATTACGTTTCCTGGTGATGTTACAGCTTGGACTGTTGATGGAGTTCCCAATATGGCATATTGGATATTCTGGTTTATGAGTCTTTTTTGATGCTGGTGGGTTCATCACTACACAGTTCTTTGCTTCTATTGGTGTTTTAATTTTTTCTTGGGATTTGAGAATAGGGTCATATGCCGTTTCTTTTATGTTATTATTTCTGAAGAAGTAATGAGTTTTGTTAACATAATCTGATGACAACCGCTGTGTTGTCTTTGTTCACTCTGACAATGAGAGCACTTTCAGTTGTTAGTTTCTTGTTTATGTCACACAATGTCCTATTTTCATTATTCATCCTATTGCACTTTTTGTTTTGGTCTACATTTCTCCTAGTAATTTCGTTTGCCTTATGAGGAATAGAATTTTCGTCGTTGTGTTTTAGTTTAACAGCTGCGCTTGCAATTTTTATGCTCACTGTTAGATCCTTAATGTCAGTTTTATTTAGTGTGGGGAAAATATTGTGCTTAAGGCATTTGTTTAACATATTTAATTCGTTCCAGTTGAAGCATATCTCTCTAGTATTTATAACTTGATCAAAAAACTTACTTTCTATTTGAGAAGAAATACTGGGGACGTCATGGCATCCTTTGAGACCAGGGCACTTACTTTTTCTCATGCGTAAGTCAGGTGATAGTATGTTCTTTGTTGATATGAAAATTGACATAGTCTAGAAAAAGCGTGAATGAATAAGCAATAACGTTATGGTTTAGCACTAGGTGCATATGGCACAGCTGTGAGTTTTGTAAACAGATTTCATTTCAGTTTTTAACCAAATAATTTCACATTGTGCTTTTGCTGTCTTGACTGGTTTGCTTTAACTCGTTATTTTTATTCTGATATTTTTTGGGTCAAATTTTCTGAGTCACTTTTTGTTAAATCCTAATGCAGGAATGGTTTTCGTTAGTTTAAGTTTACATTTCCGAAATTCGTGCAATGTTCTAATTATATGGCATCATAGCAACAGGTTAAACTTATCCATTATGGACAATGCCCCCGTTTATTCAATATAAACAAATCTGCAACTAGTCACATTCTTGAAATAGTTATTTAATTCATAATCGGTTTTCGAACCTTTTCCGGAGGTTGCACAACTATTTCGAAGGGTAATGCTGGTACTGGCTCTGTGACAAAAAGATGGGAGATGCTTTAGTGCATCACTGTGAGTTCTGTGTACATGCCGATTTGGATCCAAAATTTAATTTTGTACTTGCTGTGATAGTGTGAATCGCTTTTGTTGTTAATATCCATCTGTCTGCTTCCGTTGGTAGTACATCACTCGCTTTTACAGAATAAGTTTACATATTCACTGTAATAATAAAATTTTGCCAGCATCTAGCATGTGCTCTACAACTGCTGCTTGTTACAAAGATCTTCACAGGCAGATATGATATAGGGTTACTTTGCTCAGAGATATTGCTTGTTTTTGTTTGCATGTATTGAAGTCGATGTATTGGCAAATACTTTAATCAAAACTGGCATTAACATAAATGACCTAGATTAAATAAATAAAGTACTACAACAACAAATTTCAAATGATCTGGTGACTTGTTTCTACTGTTATATTAACATGTAATACAGTCAATTTGCGGACACATACTTTAATCAAGTCTAGCAGTAACATGAATGCTCACGAATGAAATATTAATATGGATTTATAATATTTGCAACGAACTTCAGTTGTTTGTATCACTGTGAACTTTGTTGTTGTTTTTTGTGGTCTTCAGTCTAGAGACTGGTCTGATGCAGTTCTCCATACTACTCTATCCTGTGCAAGCTTCTTCATCTCCCAGTACCTACTGCAACCTACATTCTTCTGAATCTGCTTAGTGAATTTATCTCTTGGTCTCCCTCTATGAGTTTTGCCCTCCACGCTGCCCTCCAGTACTGATCTCTTGATGCCTCAGAACATGTCCTACCAACCGATCCCTTCTTCTAGTCAAGTTGTGCCACAAATTTCTCTTCTACCCAATTCTATTCAATACCTCACCATTAGTTATGTGATATACCCACTAATCTCCAGCATTCTTCTGTAGCACCACATTTCGAAAGCTTCTATTCTCTTTTTGTCCAAACTATTTATCGTCCACGTTTCCCTTCCACACATGGCTACAGTCCATACAGATACTTTCAGAAACGACTTCCTGACACTTAAATCTATATATGATGTTAACAAATTTCTCTTCCTCAAAAAATTTTTCCTTTCCATTGCCAGTCTGCATTTTATATCCTCTCTACTTCGAACATCATCAGTTATTTTTCACCACAAATAGCAAAACTCATTTACTACTTTAAGTGTCTCATTTTCTAATCTAATTCCCTCAGCATCACTCGATTTAATTCGACTACATTCCATTATCTTCGTTTTACTTTTGTTGATATTCATCGTATATCCTCCTTTCAAGACACTGTCATCGGCGAACCTCAAAGTTTTTATTTCTTCTCCACGGATTTTAATTCCTACGCCGAATTTTTCTTTTGTTTCCTTTGCTACTTGGGCAGTATACAGGTTGAATAATATCGGGGATAGACTACAACCCTGTCTCACTCTCTTACTAACCACTGCTTCCCTTTCATGCCCCTTGACTCTTATAACTGCCAACTTGTTTCTGTACAAATTGTAAATAGCCTTTCGCTCCTTGTATTTTACCCTTGCCGCCTTCCGAACTTGAAAGAGAGTATTCCAGTCAACATTGTCAAAAGCTTTCTCTAAGTCTAAAAATGCTAGAAATGTAGGTTTGCCTTTCCTTAATCTATCTTCTGAGATAAGTCATAGAATCACTATTGCCTCAAGTGTTCCAAAATTTCTACGGATTCCGAACTGATGTTCCCCGAGGTCGGCTTCTACCAGTTTTTCTATTCGTCTGTAAAGAATTCCTGTTTGTATGTTGCAGCCGTTACTTATTAAACTGATAGTTCGGTAATTTTCACATCTGTCAACACCTGATTTCTTTGGGATTGGAATTATTATATTCTTCTTGAAGTCTGAGGGTATTTCGCCTGTCTCGTACATCTTGCTCACCAGATGGTAGAATTTTGTCAGGGTTGGCTCTCCCAAGGCTACCAGTAGTTCTAATGGAATGTTGTCCACTCCCGGGGCCTTGTTTCGACTTAGGTCTTTCAGTGCCCTATGAACTTCATACTTTAAAAAAGAACACAAAACTTCAAATGACCTGCTGACTTATTTCTGTTCTTACATAGACGATGTGGAATATTAGTAAAGGTAGATTCGTTTCAAAAATGGTTCAAATGGCTCTGAGCACTATGGGACTTAACATCTTAGGTCATCAGCCCCTAGAACTTAGAACTACTTAAACTTAACTAACCTAAGGACATCACACACACCCATGCCCGATTCGAACCTGCGACCGTAGCAGTCTCGCGGTTCCGGACTGCAGCGCCTAGAACCGCACGGCCACCGCGGCCGGCGTAGATTCGTACATTTCAGCTAATGGTAATATGTATAAAAGAATTGATTTACTTTAATAGTAGTATAGTGTAGTATGTATTCCGTGGTAGGCTATTTACATTGACATCAATGTAGCTAGGATGTAAAGAGAAGGATAGAGGGGGATCATTGGTGAAATTCTGAAGTAAAAATTAGTTTCTCATTTCACTCTGGCCATTGAGTGGGTAAACAGGTGATGTATTTGTGTTGACGAAGATTTCGATTTCTTCAAGAAGATTAGCTATGATGCCTTGGTTGGCAAGGTCAATTATTGGTTCTATGTCGTTTGCAGTATGACTGTACTGGGCAACATGTTTGACAAAGCTGTATTTGTTCACGTTGTTGAGATAGAGTGCATCTATGTGCTCTTTAAATCTTGGTGTGGAAATTCTTCATGTTTGTTCAGTGTAGAAGCTTGGACAGGAGTTGCAAGTGAGTTTGTATAACCTGACTTCTGTTACTGTTATACAGTGGTTTTGGTACTGTGTATGATTTTATTCCGTATTTATTGTTGGCAAAGGAGCTTACTTTTATATTGTATATCTTGAAGAGGTTGACAGTTTCGTAGAAATCTTCCGTAAGAAAGGCAGGCTTACAAATGTGATCTTGTTGTTTGTGGGTGGCTGTTAAAGGATTGGTTGGTTTAACTTTCTTAAATGGATTAGTTTAACCATTATAGCAGCTTCTTACTATCCAGACCAATATAAAAAAGATTCTTCAGAACAATGGTTAATCGCATGCCTGAAATCCGAATGGACACAAGTTAAAAAAAAAACAGAAATTTTTAAATCAGTTGCCTCCAGCAATGGTTACAATCCTGCTATAATAGATAAAGTAATACATATAGCAAAATTAAACGGAATTGTGTGTTGAGTGGTCGGGACAGGTGCTCACAGAAAAGGATTGTGACGAATAATAAGAGAACGAGAGGTGCAAATGTGACTGAAGAACTGAATGTCGTACTCGTGAACCCTGTCAGCACCAAAACAACACGAAGGGGACTGCCTAAACTGGGAACTGCAGGGCGAGCTGGAACTGTGAACCACACATTTGTGACGTAAATGTCTGTATCAGGAAAACCTGGTGCCGGAGCCATAAAATCTGTACTTTGGAGCAATAGACGAAATTAATTTGGTCAAATGAGACTTGTTTCATACTGTTCCCTTCTTTTGACCGAATTTACAAGTGAAACATTGTGGTGGTTTAGTGATGATCTAGGCAGCCAGATCGTCGTATTCCATCGGCCTCTTGCAAGGGCGCATTACTGCCAAAGATTATGTGATCATTTTGGCTGATGAGGTCCATGCCATGGCACAGTATTGGTTTCCAAATGGTGATACTGCGTTCCAAGAGGACAGGGTTCCTGTTCGTACAGCTTGCATCGTCCATCAATAGTTATATGAGTACGAGGATGAATTGCATCTCCCCTTGCCACCACAGTAAACGGATATAAATATTATTGAGCCTTGTGGTCTGCTTTGGGGAGACGGTTACGTGATCACGATCCACCTTCGTCATCATTACCTGAATTTGCCACTATTTAGATGGAAGAGTTGTAGAATATTCTCTTGAAAACCGTACAGGACCTGTCTTGATCCATTCCAAGACAAGTGGAAACTGTTTTGTACGTCAACTGTCTCCCTAATCCGTGTTAGGCACAGTAATGTGTTGCGTTTTTTGGTTTTTCCATATTTTTGTCCAAGCCCTGTATATATAAAAGGGGAGGCAGCTAAGAAACGCCACTGGAAATATACCCATAATAAGGAAATACAGTGTGGCGAGAATTTCTCTAAGGTGTAAAAGATATATGGCAAATTTTCTGACGTACGCAACTGATTTTTAACGTTTATAGTTACCGAATTATACCTGTGATAATGTTTCTTTTAATTTTTTTAATGGGTAAAGTTATGTGTTATGTGCAAACTTGAAATGTAACTCTCGCGAAATGCAGAGATCGCAGGTTCGAATCCTGATTCAGCACACAGTTATAATCTGAAAGGAAGTTTCAAATTTGCTGCAGAGCGAAAGTTAATTTTGGAAATAGTGAGAAGTTAACAGTATCGCACAGAAGAAATGTGCCAATGTTGAAAATGTAGTTGCGTGCCTACAGAGTATCGCCTCAGTTGTGCGACTGGATTCGTGATTTCCTGTCGGAAAGGTCACAGTTCGTAGTAATAGACGGAAGGTCATCGAGTAAAAGAGAAGTAATATCCAGCGTTCCCCAAGGAAGTGTTACAGGCCCTCTATTGTTCCTCATCTATATTAACGACATAGGAGACAATCTTAAGAGCCGTCTTAGATTGTTTGCAGATGATACTGTCATTTACCGTCTTGTAAAGTCATCAGATGATCAAAACGACTTGCAAAATGATTTAGATAAGATATCTGTATGGTGCGAAAAGTGGCAATTGACCCTGAATAAGGAAAAGTGTGAAGTTATTCAATGATTACTAAAAGAAATCAGCTAAATTTCGATTACGCGATAATTCACACAAATCTGAAAGCTAAATTGGAACGATCACATAGATAATATCGTGGGTAGAGCAAACCAAAGACTGCGATTCATTGGCAGAACACTTAGAAGGTGCAACAGGTCTGCTAAAGAGACTGCTCACACCACTCTTGTCCGCCCTATTCTGGAAGACTGCTGTGCGGTGTGGGACTGAAGGATGACATCGAAAAAGTACAAAGGAGGGCAGCTCGTTTCCTATTATCGCGAAGTAGGGGAGATAGTGTCACAGATGTGATACGTGAATTTGAGTGGCAATTATCAAAACAAAGGCGTTTCACGTTGCGACGGGATCTTATCATGAAATTTCACTCGCCAGTTTTCTCCTCCGATTGCGAAAACATTGTGTTGGCACCCACCTACATAGGGAGAAACGATCATAACGATAAAATAAGAGAAATCAGGGCTCGCACAGAAAAATTTAAGAGCTCGTTTTTCACGCTTGCCGTTCGAGAGTGGAACGATAGAGAGACAGCTTGAAGGTGATTCATTGAACCCTCTGCCAGGAACTTTATTGTGAATAGCAGAGTAATCAGGCAGATATGCAGGGTGTTACAAAAAGGTCAGCCAAACTTTCATGAAACATTGCTCACACACAAATAAAGAAAAGATGTTATGTGGACAGGAGTCCGGAAATGCTTACTTTCCATGTTAGAGCTCATTTTAGTTTCGTCAGTATGTACTGTACTTCCTCGATTCACCGCCAGTTGGCCCAATTGAAGGAAGGTAAAGTTGACTTTGGTGCTTGTGTTGACATGCGACTCATTGCTCTACAGTACTAGCATCAAGCACATCAGTACGTAGCATCAACAGGTTAGTGTTCTTCACGAACGTGGTTTTGCAGTCAGTGCAATGTTTACAAATGCGGGGTTGGCAGATGCCCATTTGATGTATGGATTAGCACGGGGGAATTGCCGTGGCGCGCTACATTTGTATCGAGACAGATTTCCAGAACGAAGGTGTCCCGACAGGAAGACGTTCGACGCAATTGATCGGCGTCTTAGGGAGCACGGAAAATTCCAGCCTATGACTCGCGACTGGGGAAGACCTAGAACGACGAGGATACCTGCAATGGACGAGGCAATTCTTCGTGCAGTTGACGATAACCCCAATGTCAGCGTCAGAGAAGTTGCTGCTGTACAAGGTAACGCTGACCACATCACTGTATGGAGAGTTCTACGGGAGAACCAGTTGTTTCCGTACCATGTACAGCGTGTGCAGGCACTGTCAGCAACTGATTGGCCTCCACGGGTACACTTCTGCGAATGGTTCATCCAATAATGTGTCAATCCTCATTTCAGTGCAAATGTTCTCTTTACGGATGAGGCCTCATTCCGACGTGATCAAATTGTAAATTTTCACAATCAACATGTGTGGGCTGATGAGATTCCGCACTCAATTGTGCAATCACGTCATCAACACAGATTTTTCCTCGCTAACGGAGGACATTTTGAACATTTCCTGTAACAAAGTGTTTGAAGTCACGCTGGTACGTTTTCTGTTGCTGTGTGTTTCCATTCCATGATTAATGTGATTTGAAGAGAAGTAATAAAATGAGCTCTAACATGGAAAGTAAGCGTTTCTGGACACATGTCCACAAAAAAGTATTTTCTTTCTTGGTGTGTGAGGAATGTTTCCTGAAAGTTTGGCCGTACCTTTTTGTAACACCCTGTAGATGTAGATGTAGATGGATACAACAGGGCATCAGAATATCGGCGATTTATGCATCAGGTGAGAGCTTGTGCTAAAATTAGGAACCGGAACGATTGCCATTTCTGAATGGAAGACTCGTTTTAAAGATCTTCTTACAGAAGGTAGGGAATAATTTCGGGAATAGTGAAATGAAGTGGAGATTTATCCTGTAGAAGAGATGGCTGACAATGAAGTTTCATGAGGACATTCAAAAATAAAAAAATGGATAGATCCTGGAGGTCTCTCTCTCTCTCTCTCTCTCTTTCTCTCTCTCTTTCTCTCTCATTTTTTTGAAGTCATTAGTTTTCTGACTGGTTTGGTGCGACCCGCCACGAATTCCTCTCCTGTGCCAAGCTCTTCAGCTCAGAGTGGCACTTGCAACTTAAGTCCTCAATCATTCGCTAGATGTATTCAAATCTCAGTCTTCCTCTACCGTCTTAGCCCTCTAAAGCTCCCTCTAGTACCATAGAAGTCATTCCCCGATGTATCAACAGATGTCACCGAGCGAGGTGGCGCAGTGGTTAGCACACTGGACTCGCATTCGGGAGGACGACGGTTCAATCCCGCGTCCGGCCATCCTGATTTAGGTTTCCTGTGATATCCCTAAATCACTCCAGGCAAATACCGGGATGGTTCCTTTGAAAGGGCACGGACGACGTCCTTCCCCATCCTTCCCTAATTCGATGAGACCTATGACCTCGCTGTCTGGTCTCCTCCCTCAAACAACCCAACCCAACCAACCAACAGATGTCCTACCAACCTGTTCTTCTCCTTGTCAGTGTTTTCCACATATTTCTTTCCTGTCCGATTCTGCGCGGATGGTACAGTAATGGAATTACTGAAGCACGGAAGACTTAAAATAGTCGTGGCACTAGTAACTATTTTTAGTAAAGTGGTTCAAGGAGATGAAGTACCCTAAGAATGGAAGATGTCATACAGTACCGTCATATTTAAGAAAGGGAGTAAGAGAGATCCGACTGATTACAGGGCAATAAGTGTAATGGATTCGCGAGTAGGTTATTCAGTAGTATATTAAACAACAGATCGCAAAATTGAAAAGAGATTAACAGCTGCTATTTTTATAACTTTTTATCTAGGCTACCAGTTTCGAGTCCTTAATAGAGCAATTTTCAGCCCCTGTAGAATGAACTACAAATAGTATGCAGTTTTACATCTATATAAGAGGGAACCAATATTGTTCTTACATTTATGAAGGGCACACGTTGCTCATGTAGGCCTCTATGGAAATCAGGCACAACAAATATTAGTTCCCCGTTGTACCCAAGACCGACTGAATGCTTTTTGTTGTCCATGTTACAGGGCATCAGGATGACTCTACTGAGGAGTTGAAAATGGTAGCCTAGATAAAAAAGCTACAAAACTAATGGTTGTTGAAATATTGTTTTTGCAGTTCAAATTGGGAAAGGTTCCTCATTCGTTGTATCTCAGGATTAGTCAAGTTTCACTACTGGGATAACCTGTGTTGATAATACCTTTTGTGTATGCCGGATGCGTCAGAAAATGACCGCAAAAAATCTAAATCAGCTTTTGGTGTTTTTTGATGTAGAAAAGGTCTTCGATGAAGTGCCAAGGAAGTTACTATGCGTAGCACTGGAAAATGTTGAAGAGTATGGTGCATTAATAGAGTTTGTGAAATAATGGAAAAGGATACCACCAATTGGAGGCCGTGATGAAGTTTGGCGGTTAGACATAGGAAAGTTTTAAAAGAATTAAAACAATGATGATCTATGTTACCAACCTTATATAAGCTGCGTTTAGAGGTTGTTCTTCGTTACTAGACTAGAAGCTTGGGTATGACAGTATAGCATCAATGTATGCATTCATTATTGTTTACCGACGATCAAGTACTCATGGCTCTGAACAAGGACGATTCCAGGTATAAAATGAGAAAGTTAATGGATGCTTATAAACAATGAGGACTAACACACAATATGGATAAAAAAGAATACCTTTGGAATGAGCAAGGTGAGGATTTGGGTTTTGAGTTTGTCCACGTAAGAAATGAAATTTTCAAATATTTGGATTCACTAATCGACACGACTGGTGAGTGAGAAGTAGACATATTCCACAGGAAGAGTCAAGCGAGGGCAGATATTAGGTCATTAAATGGTTTATTTGGAGTCGGCATACATCCAGACGAACAAAGAAAGCAGTGCTACGTGTTGTGGTTGAAAGCATTCTGACGTATGGCTCAGAGGATGTTGGAAACTGAACGGGAGACACCATGGGAAAATTGAGATTGTCCAAACGGACGAGTTACGGCGGAGCATGAGGGCGATGCAACTGGATCGACTGAGAAATGAGTATGTAGGAATGGTGATGGATACGGTGGAACCTGTCAGAGATATGATAGACGCTCGAGCACTGAGATGGTGTGGACACGTACGAAAGATGGAAGAACAACAGTGGCCGCCATGTTTGTTCATCTGGTCTCCACGAGAGAGTAGGAGTCAGGGGAGGCCGAAGGCAACTTGTAGAGGAACACTATGCAAAGCCATCGAAATGAAAGATCTGTCGTAAGAAGACTGGCAGAACAGAAGTTTGTGGCATCTGACAAAAAGTAACTGCTGATATCTCGAATCGCCTACTCAGTAAAGTAAGTATAACAGTAGCGCAGACTACTGTCCCGTCTTTAGAATAAGTGTACCATAGTGTACCAAATCTAAGAAAATACTTACATCTTGTATGTTTTTTTCTTCATTTTCCTCGCAGATAAAAGACCAGAGGTATATAATTCTGATGAGCTTGTAGGCAAATTTTCCTCACCAGAAAGTCCGATCCAGAGACCTCCAAAAGTTCTGTTAACGTTTCTAATTATCCTTGAAGAATGGGCGCTACGTCCTTCTTGTTGGTAACTCGTGGTTGCCTTATACACAGGTGGATATCTTCCAATAACTGTGGCACATGTTTGTAAGTAACTATAGATACTACAGGCTAATTACAGAAGCATTAATAAGTCTTGAATTTCCCGCACCGCATGTTTTCTTCCAGGCTAGACTTTCAACTGACCAATGGTGCACATTGCGAAGATTCATTTTCCCATGTCTTGTAAGGGATGCTTCATCCGTAAATGATCTTGCGTCACTTGACCATATCCTGTTCTTCAGTCTTTCAGATTATTGCAATTTTTTGTGTGACCCTATGGTTTGTAGAGATATTACCTGGGTGCCTTGTTGCTGTTGAATGTTCGCTACTAAATTGCAACTTCCAGAATTTAGGTTTGATATTATACAATTCAGTCATTTTCGCGTACTGATTATAGCAGAGATGCGATACTGTACGAAGTATCGACTGCAAACCGCTCGTTATCTTTGGTGGTTAGCCCGTAAGGTCTGCAGGAAGCATGCTTTGCACTTTCTGGAGAACTTTGCCTACTGACAAGGTAGGCTGAGACTTGATTTTGAGTGATGTAGTAGGTTCATTTGCGTGCTGCATGGTGTGGAGAAAATGTGGTTGGCTTGAATGCCCCTGCAGGTAACTCAGTCTACTGTATGTTAAGCTGGTATGAAATAAGATGCGTGCTGAAATGTAATATATAGAATTTTTTATATGAAAACTCTTAAAGCTTTATAAATAAAACCATCTTTATCGACATTATACATCTTTATTCATCGTACCTACATATTTATTTCTCAACATATTCACCCTGTGGATGAACATACTTGTCACACCGAGAGACCAGTTTATCGATATCGTCGCTGTAGAATGTTTGATTTTGTTAGCGAACCCACAACGTCATCTCTGCTTGCACCGCTACATCAGTATCAAAGTGAACTCCTGGAAGGTGTTCTTTAAGTTTTGGAAACAGGTGAAAATTGGACTGGACCAGGTGGGGACTTTATGGAGAACGGAGGACGATCGATGACAGTGAACCAAAGACATCGGATTGCTACAGATGTCGCAGCGCTCGAGTGTCGTCTGGCATTGTCATCCTGAAGGAGAGGCTGCTTCATGTTTGACGAATTCTTCGAATTCTTTCTTTCTGTTTTCTGAGAGTCTTGGAGTACACTGCAGAGTTTAACTGTGCCTTTAGGCACGAATTTCAAATGCACCACAGCTTGAACATCTCAGAACACTGTGAGCTTGACTTTGCCTGCTGACGTCATGGTCTTGAAATTGGCGTTGGTGATCCTCTGTCACACACGGTGAGATTAGCACTACCATTTCCTTTGTAATGTGAATGAACAGGACGACGTTGCACTTTACATGTCGATAAAGTCGTCACCGTACACATCTTTCATTCTGCTATGGATTTCAATTGGAGGCACCTTTTCTGCGAGTAGAAGCTCGATTACGGCAAGCTGCTTCGCACGCGCCGACATAGCTACGTTGCACATCGCCCTGTTACACGCTATAATTCGGAGGATTCTAGCGTCAGAGGGTTGCACCTTGCGTCAGCAAAGCGGTAACGTCAACAGAGTAATATGCACGATACACTATGTGATCGAAAGTATCAAGACACCTGGCTAAAAATGACTTACAAGTTCGTGGCGCCCTCCATCGGTAATACAATTCAATATGGTGATGGCTCACCCTTAGCCTTGATGACTGCTTCCACTCTCGCAGGCATACGTTCAATCAGTTGCTGGAAGGTTTCTTGGGGAATGGCAGCCCATTCTTCACGGAGTGCTGCACTGAGGAGAGGTATCGATGTCGGTAGGTGAGGCATGGCACGAATTCGGCTTTCCAAAACATCCCAAAGGTGCTCTATAGGATTCACGTCAGGACTCTGGGTAGGCCAGTCCATTATAGGGATGTTATTGTCATGTAACCACCCCGCCACAGGCCGTGCATTGTGAACAAATTGTGTTGAAAGATGTAATCGCCATCCCCGCATTTCTCTTCAACAGTGGGAAGCAAGAAGGTGCTTAAAACATCAATATAGGCCTGTGCTGTGATAGTGCCACGCAAAACAACAAGGGGTGCAAACCCCCTCCATGAAAAACACGACCACAGCATAACACCACCGCCTCGGAATTTTACTGTTGGCACTACACACGCTGGCAGATGACGTTCACCTGGCATTCGCCATACCCACACCCCGACACATTGTGTACCGTGATTCATCACTCCACACAACATTTTTCCACTGTACTTTCGTCCAATGTTTACGCTCCTTACACCAAGCGAGGCGTCGTTTGGCATTTACTTGTGTGATGTATGGCTCATGAGCACCCACTCGACCATGAAATTCAAGTTTTCTCAACTCTCGCCTAACTGTCGCACTACTTGCAGTGGATCCTGATGCAGTCTGGAATTCCTGTGTGATGGTCTGGATAGATGTCTGCCTATTACCCATTACGACGCTCTTCAACTGTCGGCGGTCTCTGTAAGTCAACAGACGAGACGGCCCGTACGGTTTTGTGTTGTACGTGTCCCTTCCCGTTTCCACTTTATCATCACATCGGAAACAGTGGTCTTAGGAATGTTTATGAGTGTTTAAATCTGGCGTACATACGTATGACAGAGGTGACACTCAATCACCTGACCACGTTCGAAGTCCGTGAGTTCCGCGGAGCGCCCCATTCTGCTCTCTCACAATGTCTAATGGCTACTGTGGTCGCTGATATGAAGTACCTGGCAGTAGGTAGCAGCACAATGCACCAAGTACGAAAAAACGTATGTTTTTCGGGGAGTCCGGATACTTTTGATCACATAGGGTATGTATCACATTAACCGATATTGCGAACGGAAGAAAAGATTCGGAAGCGTTCAGCATTTCTTTTCAGCACGACCCTGTAGTTGGGCTAGTTGTAGGAAATACGTATATGGAGTAGGATTTCCTTAAACATTCACGACGTCCATGTATTTTACGGTTCAGCACCCTCGATGCAGGCTGCGAAATTTCTGACTTACGCGTGTTGGACTTCTATTCCACGAGAGATTACTTTGTCAATGTTTCTTTGTGTGGGTAGTTCGTTACGAGACGTGACACAGAATCCATTTGAAATCCATTACTCTAGATGGTAGTACAGTCAGTTTGGTCACTTTTTATATCTATGAGGTTTTCTAAATTCTCTACGACGGATACTGAATTCTGTTTATATGCAGTTACCACACATCGGAACTTTGTTCAAAATCTTCAAGTGTGTGTGAATTCCTAAGGGATCAAACTAGCTGAGGTCATCGGTCCCTAGATTTACACACTACTTAAACTAACTCATGCTAACAACAACACACACACCCATGCCCGAGGGAGGACACGAGAGGCCGCGAAATCGGTCACATGGCGCCTCAAACCACGTGGCTGTACTTTGTATGCCACGGGTTGTGGTGCACTGGTAGTACATGGGCTGCTATGATTTACTAGCCTTTTGAATTTAATTCTATTCAGTTATATATAAATACTCTCCACTTCAATAACCCAGCTCATTTATTTATTATTCACATTCTTTAGAACAACTTGTAATCTGGAGTCAATACACGATGCCAGTTGTAATGTTTGTCTTCAGCAATTGATGGTAACGTACAACATTACTACATTTTACATCAAAAGTAGCACGAATCACTATGAATATTATCCATCGAATTATCCGCGTGATTTTCAACCAAAAAGATAGTTTTGGGACACAGATGGCAGAGTGACAGTGGTCCATTCTGTGGACTCTTCAAGTCTGCTGAGGCACTAGATAGAATTTCTCGTAGTCCCTTAACTTTCTTTCTTCCTATGCCTGCTAGTAACCGTTGCACTATAAAGTAATTGTGAACTGCTCAGGTAACTTTCTCTAATCCTATCTGTAGTCAGACTGCGTTCTTAAATTTGATGCACTGGTGAAAACTTTGTGCATAGTTTTTCCAAATCTGGGCATGTTCTTTACTTAGACCCGTATTCTAAATTTAAACTAAGCAGTACGTTTACACCGTTTCGTCAAGTTACACAAGTACTAGTGACAACTGTAACTTACTACTGCTCGAAGTGATGAACATAAAATAAGCAGCAGCAACGAACAAGCCACGCAGGTAGAAGAAAGCATTGCGAAAATGCAATGCAAGGAACTGCAACTATTATAAACAGATCATACTTTGCTTTTACTTTGTGCAGCTTTGTTCTGGTCCGTGCAGTGCAGCGACTCACATAATCAGAAAATAATATTGTTTAGTGAGGAGTGGTGCTAAATTACCAAAGGAAAATTGACCTTTAAAATCCGTATTGCAGAAACTGAAACTCATTGTCTATTACAAGCGTCATTACAAAAATTAATCTGTCCTAACAAATTTTACACTGCCAAGTTTAATTACTGAAAATGATAAAGGAGCGGTAAAATGTATGACTTCTGAGTTCAAGCCAAGTGAATAGAAAACTTTACTATCTCTCGTCTAAACAAATAAAACAACTAATTCAAACCAATAAAGAGAGGTTACACTAAAACTATCCGCTATCCACACATCTCATAATTAAGCGCAAGCAAGCATTGCAGCATCACTTTACGTCAAAAAATCTTCAAATGACCAATTAAATTTTACAAAATCATAATTCACAATTCATCCTTCTTTGTATATTTATCTCTATGCTGTGCAATCCATTTCCATCCGATCACTAGCATAGCCAACACCAGACTCACTAACTGCTCTTAGAATGATTACTGCAACGATAATGCTACCAGCAATCAAGGATCACAGTGCTCGTACTCAGAATCTCTGTGGCGCAACATATCGACTATTGAAAACCACTGTTTGAAAAACATCCAGTATACACATGTGAAACGTGACACATCGAATGAAAATAGAGCTTACATTACTTTTATTGAACACCATAAACAAGCTAGAAACCTTAAAACTCCTTTCTGTGGAGCGACAGTCTAGATGACTTTGATCGGTTCATTGACTTCGTAAAACTGCTTTAAGCGCACCTGTTGTAATAGATGTGCTATTTGTGGTTGATTCTTTGGGGTGGCTCTGTTCGTATCAACTGTAGCCGCTCAACTGTGAACCAGAATGTTGTGACTAGAACGTTGCTAGCAGGATAAAGAATAAAATATAAGGAATAAAGTAAAACTAACGTTCTTCATTACCAATCGATCACATATTGCGTAATTCTTTGTATTAAAATACCCAGAAATTTTAAGCCGCTATTGTAAGGTAGGCCTAAGAAATACTTCGTTCATTTACAGTTCTTCTGAATAAATAATTTCTGTTTTTAGTCCTGCAACGCATACTTGACATAAGTTAACTGAAATCGTGTGTCACGTTATTGTGTTTGTCTGTGCATAATTATTATGATGAGTCGTGCTTGTCTACAGTTAGTCAAAAATGGTTCAAATGGCTCTGAGCACTATGGGACTTAACGTCTGATGTCATCAGTCCCCTAGAACTTAGAACTACTTAAACCTAACTAACCTAAGGGCACCACACACATCAATCCCCGAGGCAGGATTCGAACCTGCGACCCTAGCAGTCGCGCGGTTCCGGACTGCGCGCCTAGAACCACTAGACCACCGCGGCCGGCCACAGTTAGTCCTTCTGAAGCCTTTTCATTTATTAGATAACGTATAACAAGCAAACTGCTAACATTATGCGGGTGAGTACATATTTAGCTCTTAATTTCATATTTACCCAGGTAGACGGGGTACGTTACCGTAACCACGCTGTCATGCTGAAAAGTAAGGCTTCCGAATTTTTTATACGAAACCTCTTAAGCTTTCTAAATAAAAGATACGTTATTAACAATCTTCATCTTTATTCTTCATGCCGGTCGAAGTGGCCGTGCGGTTAAAGGCGCTGCAGTCTGGAACCGCAAGACCGCTACGGTCGCAGGTTCGAATCCTGCCTCGGGCATGGATGTTTGTGGTGTCCTTAGGTTAGTTAGGTTTAACTAGTTCTAAGTTCTAGGGGACTAATGACCTCAGCAGTTGAGTCCCATAGTGCTCAGAGCCATTTGAACCATTATTCTTCATGTCTCTGCCACTAGAGGGCTTCGAATAGTATCGTGCAAAATGGCGATGTGTAACGTAACTATGTCGGTGCGTGAGAAAGAGCTTGCGGTAATCGAGATTAGAATCCGAAAAGTTCGTCCACACACGAGCGACGTGACATATGCAATAATTCGACGTCTTGGGCTCTTGGGTTCAACTGTTGTCGAACATCCTCCATACAATCCCGACATGGACCCATCCGATTTTAGTTTCCCAATCTTAAAGAACACCTTCAAGGACTTCAGCGTTACTTGAAGCGGTGCGAGCAAAAGTCAGGTTGTGATTTTGTAAAGGAAGTTAAATATTCTACTGTGACGTTATCAACAACAGATCTCTCGCTGGGAAGAATGTGTTCGTTGCCAGCGTCATTATGTTGAGAAATAAATATGTAGACGGAAATAATAAATATATAAAATGTTAAGAACGTCTCTTTTATTGAAAAGCTTGTAAGAGTTTTCTCATAAAAATTCGGAGGCATTACTTTTCAGTACTCACTCTTGTCAGGACCAGATCTTTTGCTTACCTCAAATAATGGAGAAGTGTTACGAATGGAACAGGGAATTGTATCTATGCTTTATAGATCTAGAAAAGGCATATGACTCGGTTCCTAGGAGGAAGTTATTGTCTGTTCTACGAGATTATGGAATAGGAGGCAAACTTTTGCAAGCAATTAAAGGTCTTTACATAGATAGTCAGGCAACAGTTAGAGTTGACGGTAAATTGAGTCCATGGTTCAGAGTTGTTTCAGGGGTAAGACAAGGCTGCAACATGTCTCCATATTATTTACGGATCATATGTTGAAAACAATAGACTAGCTGGGTGAGATTAAGATATGTGAACACAAAATAAGCAGTCACGCATATGCGGATGACTTAGTTGTGATGGGAGATTAGATTGAAAGTTTGCAAAGTAATATTTCAGACCTAGATTAGAAATGTAAGGCCTATGGTATGAAGATTAGCATCTCCAAATCGAAAGTAATGTAAGTGGGAAAGAGATATAAACGGATTGAGTGCCAAATAGGAGGAACAAAGCTAGAACAGGTGGGCGGTTTCAAGTACTTAGGATGCATATTCTCACAGGATGGCAACATAGTGAAAGAACTGGAAGCGAAGTGTAGCAAGGCTAATCCAGTGAGCGCTCAGCTACGATCTACTCTCTTCTGCAAGAAGGAAGTCAGTACCAAGACTAAGTTATCTGTGCACCGTGCAATTTTTCGACCAACTTTGTTGTATGGGAGCGAAAGCTGGATGGATTCAGGTTACCTTATCAATAAGGTTGAGGTTACGGATATGAAAGTAGCTAGGATGATTGCAGGTACTAGTAGATGGGAACAATGGCAGGAGGGTGTCCACAATGAGGAAATCAAAGAAAAACTGAGAATGAACTCTATAGATGTAACAGTCAGGGCGAACAGGCTTAGATGGTGGGGTCACGTTACACGCATGGGAAAAGCAAGGTTACGCAAGAGACTCATGGGTTCAGCAGTAGAGGGTAGGAGGAGTCGGGGTAGACCAAGGAGAAGGTACCTGGATTCGGTTAAGAATGATTTTGAAGTAATAGGCTTAACATCAGAAGAGGCACCAATGTTAGCACTGCATAGGGGATCATGGAGGAATTTTATAAGGGGGACTATGCTCCAGACTGAACGCTGAAAGGCATAATCAGTCTTAAATGATGATGATAAGGATGATGACTCACTCCTAGAACAGGTATAGTATAATATCGTCCTGAGTTGCTAATTATGACGATGTTGGTGATAATGATACTGGTGATGATTATGATAGTGGTAATGATAATGATGGTGGTGATGATGACAGAAGAACGTAACTGAAATTACGTGATCGAATAACACTGGCCGATTGTTGGATCACCATGAAACGAGTTAGACGGCCTCATTACACGAAACACACCGTAGACATTTAAAATTTAAAGGAGTATATGGGCGATATATTTATAAACCAACAACCACATATCAAGCGACCACATAAACAAGCATTAGCAGGAGAGGAGTCTGTTTAATCCTCATGACACGATATAATAAGATATGTTACAAATTCGGTGCATGCCAACTACAGAATTGTTCGAGTCACTGGAAAAATAAAAAAAGTAAAGACACAAGAAATATTACCAGTATCCATTTGCCTTATTGTGCACATAAAGTATTTTTAGATTATTTTTCTTATGAAATTAACTTATGGACTGCTTCCAAGTACAATTGTTTTCGTGTGCGAGTGACTTAATATGCTGCTGAAATAGCTGACTAAGCAACCGTTTTGTTTAGTCGCTTGTTGCACCAGTAATAGCTCGCTGTTGGAATTCAGACACACGCATGTAGAAGCGTACGTGGAGCCCACCGACGAAGATAATTAATCTAAGCTGTCAGCAGTGTTTGGTGGGACCGCAGACAGGTTCCTCTCTCATGCAGGCGTTCAAGTCTCCCGGGGTCGCCCCGTGGTTCACGCTCGCTGGCGGCGGATGCGTTATTGCTGAGGCGATGATTTACGTGCGGCGAGCACGCACGGCAGCAGCGACCACCGCGCACCGGTAGGCAATAACGAGGAAAAGGAGCTAAAAGTGTTAAGGAGGTGTCTGCGGCTCCTTTTCATCTGCGGACCGCCGGCGGCGCGCCGCCACACACGCTCGTTCGCGTGTTACACAGAATACAACGAGTCGCTTCTGAGGCGGACGCTGCCGCTACCATCTCTGGCCTAACCGCATGAAGAGCCTGTGGATGTAGGGCAGGGCTGGAATTCGTCTGAACATCCATTTGCATTGCACGAAGAGTGCCTGCTCCATCACAAACTCTTTCTCCTTTATCTCTACAAAATTGACTATATAGATCTAGGATAGGATATCAAGACGTTGTTAAAAAATATAGACTTCATAGATAGTAATAATTATGTTCGTCGATTACAGGAAAAAGGCTGTAGAAAAATATCATAAAGAAATATTCAATCTAATACAACTTTTTTTTCTTTTTGTCATCAATCATCAGATTGTTTTGATGCGGAACGCCATGATTCGTATTCTGTGTCATCCTTTTCATTTCAGAGTAGCTCTTCCATACTATGTCCTTAGTTATTTCCTGGATGTGTTCCGATCTCTGTCTCCCTCTATAGTTTTTAGCCTCTACGGCTACCTCTTGTAGCTTGGAAGTTATTCCCTGATATCTTTACAGGTGTGCTTTCATCCTGTGCCTTCTTCTTGGCAGTATTTTCCATACATTCCGTTCCTTGTCGATTTTGCTGCCTAGGTAGCAGAATTCCTTTGCTTTGTCTACCTCGTCATCACTCATTGTCATGTTTAGTTTCTCTCCGTTCTCATTTCTGCTATTGCTCATTACTTCGTCTTTCTTCGATTTATTCTTAACCCGTATCCTGTCCTCATTAGGCTATTCATTCCGTTCAACAACAAAAAAATGGTTCAAATGGCTCTGAGAACTATGGGACTTAACATCTGAGGTCATCAGTCCTCTAGAACTTAGAACTACTTAAGCCTAACTAACCCAAGGACATCACACACATCCATGCCCGAGGCAGGATTTGAACCTGCGACCGCAGCAGTCACGCGGTTCCGGACTGAAGGGCCTAGAACCGCTCGGCCACCGCGACCAGCTTTCCGTTCAACAGATCCTGCAATTTTTCCTCGTTTTTGAGGATAGCAATCTCATCAGCGAATCTCACCGCCAACACCGTTTCACTTTGACTTTTAATTCCACTCTTAAACCTTTCTTTTATTTCCGTCATTGCTTCTTTGATGCACAGATTGAACAGTTGGGGTAAAAGAATACATCCCTGTCTTGTCTTACAACCTTCTTAATTCGCTTACTTCGTTGTTGGTCTTCCAATCATATTCTTCCCTCTTGGTTCTCCTATGTACTGGGAGTTCGCAAATTCCCGTTATATATTTTTAGGACTTGTAGTGGGGAGGGGGGGCGGCTAGTATATAATATTCTAAATAGGAACCCAAGTCCGCAAACGTACCGTTGCCGTTCTACGACGGTTTCAGCTCGGATGTTTAAGTCATTCACTTCGCTTGAGGCGCTGGATTAGGCGTGACGTTGTTTATACTAATACTAAACATTCCAAAACAAAAAAGGCCAGTGTACACTACGTACAGAACAGTGGTAATGCAGGACAACAACAGCTCGATGTGGCGACCACCAACGTTGTTGCAGACATTGTACCTACGAAGCATGCTGTAGTACACACTCTACATACCACCTGGTGTCTCTTTAGTTTCTAGGACAGGGGCCACAACTCATACCAGCAGATCGTCCTCTGTACAGGAGTCTCGTACGCATTAAGTGCTGTCAGATGGGCATTCGAGTACTACACTTCATTCTGTCTACTCTGTCGCATACCAAGACAAGCAACTCTGAGACTTTTCTCCTTCCCTCAGCAGATGGAAATGTCTTGTGCCTAGGGCCTCCCGTCGGGTAGACCGTTCGCCTTGTGCAAGTCTTTCGACTGACGCCACTTCGGCGACTTACGTGTCCATGGGGATGAAATGATGATGATAAGGACAACACAGCACCCAGTCCCTGAGTGGGGAAATTGTCCGACCCAGCCGGGAATCGAATCCGGGCCGTTAGGTATGACATTCCGTCGCGCTGACCACTTAGCTACCAGGGGCAGACTCAGTAAATGTGACCACGTTACATACCTGAACTGAAACTGCCGTAAAATTTTCCGGATTTGTGTTCCTATTCAAGATATCATGTATTCACTCCCCTCCACAAATCGTAGAAGTCTGTAGCGCGAATTTCCGTTCACTCTGTTGTATATTACCCGTTGTTTCCCTGTAGCTTACCCCTCTTTTTCCACAATTTTGAACATCTTACAGCACTTGACGTTGTCGAACGCTTTTTCCAGATCGACAAATCGTATGAATGTCTTGCTTATTCTTCAGACTTGCTTCTATTATCAACGGCAACGTCAGAACTGCATCTCCGATGCCTTTATCTTTCCTAAAGGCAAACTGACCGTCGTGTGATAGATCCATGGTTTTCTTTTCCGTTCTTCTGTATGTTACTGTTGTCAGCAATTTAGTCGCATTAGCTGTTCAGCGGTTTGTGCGATAATTCTCGCGCTTGTCGGCTCTTGCAAATCTTCGTAACTGTGTGGATATGTTTCTTATAAAGTTTGATGGTATATCACCAGTCACGTACCATCTACACACCACCATGAATAGTCACTGCATTGCCACTCCCGTCCTCCAATGATTATAGAAATTCCGATGGATCGTTATCTACACAATCTACATTATATGATCTTAAGTCGTCCAAAGCTCATAAATCTTGACTCTAGTACTGGGTCCTATGTTTCTTTCCTTTTTCCTACTACGTCATCAAACTTGTCCTTCCCCTCATAGAGACCTTCAATGTGCTCTTTCCACCTACCCGATCTCTCTTCTGCGTTTAACAGTGGGATTCCCATTACACTCTTAATGTTGCAGCCCTTGCTTTTAATTTCATAGAGGGTTGTTTTGACATTTCTGCAACCTGAGTCAGTCCTTCCGACATTCATTTCTTTTCCTTCCTATTTATTTCATTCCTAAATGACTTGTATTTGTATATTCCTGAACTTCACTGAGCATTTTTGTGCTTCCTTCTTTCGTTAATAAGATGGGATACTTCTTCTGCTACCCATGGTTCCTTTGTAATTACTTTCCTTGTGCCGATGTTTCTGATCCAGTTTCTGTGACTGTCCTTTTTAGAAACGTTCATTCATCTTCAACTGAAGTTATTCACTATCGCAACATCTATAACCTCAGAGAACGTCAAGCGTATCTCTTCATTCTTTAGTACCTCTATAACCGACTACTTTGCTCACTGATTCTTCCTGACTAGCCTGTTAAACTTCAGCCGACTTTTCATCATTGCCAATATAGCTATGAATTCAAAAATTTTCAGAAATTTTGTACATCGTAGCCCTGAGTGGTAGTGATGAAGTTTATCAACTCGAAAAAAAAAAGTTATGTAATAAGCTTTCGTTTGGTCGTAGGTACATGACTGTAGTATTGGAGCGCTAGAAATCCGTGTGCCGCAGTAACTGCAGCGCGCCGCTGGCTTGGAGGGACAGCTACTGGTAGCTGTCTGGCATTATGTTTGCTGTTCTGCTCTTGTTACTGTTGTTGTTGTTGTTGTTGCTGTTGTTGTGGTCGTCGGTCGGAAGACTGGTCTGATGCAGCACCCCAGGCCTCTCTATCACCAGCAAAGCTCTTCTATTTTGAATAACTACAGCAACATACGTCCTTCTGAATCTGCTTCTGTGCTTATCTCTTCGCCTCTCTCTACGATTTTTGGCCTCACACTTCCCTTCAGTACTAAACTGGTAATCCCTTGTTGTCTCAGAATGAGTCCTAACAAAGTAGCACCGTATTTCAAAAGCTTGTGTTTTTTTCTTGTCAAAACTGTGTACCATCCATGTATCACTTCCATACGTGGCTACACTCCATACAAAAGTTTTCAGAGAACACATTCTTGCACTTAAACCTATATTCGAAGCTAGCAAATTTCTCTTCTTCAGATACACTTTTCTTGCTATGTTTCCATAGTGTTGCATATGTGGCCATCATCTGATAGTTTATGATCTTGTATCAGATGTCAGTTATAGAAACATATTTTTCATCGATGTTTTTCTTACTAACGAAAATTAAAAGTAGCTTACGTCATGGACATAATTCCACGTACAATGAAAGTAATTGTTAATTTTTGTTTTCAAGGAACTAGTATCACGTGTTTCATTTCAGTCTATCAGACTGTTATGCTATTAAATACGATAATCATTCAAAGACTGGCTGTATGAATGATGTCCGAAAGCGATCAATAAAAATGGAAACAGTGGTTAAGTCCGATTCACCCTGTAAGTCAGCGGAACGTAAATGAAGGCGACGTCACTATCAATTCGTGGCGTGTTCACTATCATCGTCACAACGGCACTTCGTTTAACCGGATACTGGAGTGAGATTACGCGACCGTCACTTACGCGAAAGTCGGAAATTATGAAATTTATTGAAAGTTAAAGCGAAATTCCTAACGACTGTACTCGACAAATTTTGAATGGTAGACAACTAAGAACTGAAACACTAAGAGAAGTGTCGTTCTAGCATTTTAAACTACCATTTAGTTGTTAGAGGAAATGTGTACATTCATGACAGAGCGTAGGGGAATGATGCGGGAGACAAGCACCGCCGTACTAGGCAAGCTCCTAATGGAGGTGGTTTGGCGTTGCCTTTCTCCGACCGTAATGGGGATGAATGATGATGATGAAGACGACACAACACCCAGTTATCTCGGGCAGGTGAAAATCTCTCACCCCACAGGGAATCGAACCGTGCTCCGGAAGCGAGAACCCTACCGCTAGGCCACGAGCTGCGGACACATACCAACATACTGAACAGTATTCACAATGCAATACTGGGTGTATTTTAACTTTACTCATTGTGTTTTGTTTCCTACCTAATTACCAAGTGACGTAAAAAAACTGATTTTTTTAGGGTTCCCCTTATACAATCACTTTGTTGTCGCCCAACTGTCTGTCTATCCGGCTATTCAAATCCATTTCTCTCAGGAACGGGTAGATGTCTCAAGTAGAAATTTATATCACGTACTGAAATCTATAGTGCTTTAGTGGTGTAAGCATTTTTGACTTCTATGTCAATGCAATCAAAAGATACGGTCATTTACGTCACATATTTTGATACTCGCAAAATTACTCATTAAAACCTACAGGATACTTCCCTTTGACGTAAAATCATGAAATGTGATAAGAAGAAAGCTTTCACGGTACAAATTAAGGGAAAAAATCAGAAAATTGTTAATGTATAATTAAGTCACACCAACAAGGTTTTTGTTTTGTCATTCGTTATGAATTAATGAAATTAAAACAATTTCCAAAGTCTTGTAATCAATGCGACCTGTATCTTACCCGTATCAGTGTCGATAACAGGCAAAAATCGTAGAAATCCTCGATCTCCGGAAGGGATGAACTGCCTGCATACATAATTAAGTCTTCACGGAACCCTAAATACGTGAGTTCTGCTCGTCAGTTTTCTCCTCTAACAGGACTGACTTTTCCGCAGCAAAAAAGTTATTTAATAATAATTATTTCCTCGAATTAAGTTCATATTTCTACACATGTATTTCTTAATTTTCCGGATACTGACAAATCTAAAATTATTTTCTGCTTCCAGTTATGCGATTTGTTTTGCGGAAGGACACCAATATATAAAAAAAAAAATCCTAGTAATCACGGAAAATGTTCAGTTTTTCACGAAAACAATGAAAATGATAAAATAAAGTCTAAGAAAGCACTAATGCACGAAATTAGCACTGTGGTAAGAGGTTAACTTTTTATGTTAGCAAGTCACGCCACCTCTCCCATCAGCAGCAACCCCACCACGACATCAAACTTTCTTCCTTCCCAACCAGTCCCATCCCACAATGTTTTATTTCGTTTGCGGGCTGTATAAACATTGCCATTTCAAAAGCGTTGTAGAATGTTTTGGCATTCTCTTATTTTTCGGCAAGTGTGAATCGACTTTTAGCTTAAAGTGTACCGATATGAAATAAAACACATGCACATCAAAAAATGTCTGTAGCCCTGTTGAAGACTGCTGAAGATGCATCAGGAGAGCAAGTAAAACAACTTATTATCAGATTCACTTGACGTGGAACCATTAGTGAAATGAAATCAAAGTAAGAAGAAATGATACTTGGATCCTGCAATGCGACAGATAAACGCTGTAATGCGGCACACTGGAAGATCTCTGACCAGATATAGACTATCAAGAAGCAGACTTCCAAGACACTAATGCTTCAATCAGATACTAGCTTATAATAAATCAAGTCCTCACGGAATTTCTCTCAGTTACAAAAACCTTCACCACCTGGTTTTTGTTTGAACTTATTTTCATATGTAAAGTACTTAATTCTTGATTTTGGGCATTTATAAAATTTTATAACACTCGGACGAAACTAGTGCCGCATATATATATTTTTCCGCTTATATGTATATACTCTCAAATCACCCATTATAACATATATGGTGCTTCCCTTTGACGTGTAATGATGTATATGTATCAATAGTTACATATGCTACGATACTATAGCATGAAATATTAGTTTCCCAACAAATGGTAGTAAAAGCGTATAATACTGAATATTTCACTTATTCCTAGCGTACAAAGTAATTTTAAAATTATTCAAGACAAATTTTTATTGCTTTACAACCAATATCTGATTAAGGTTTAACATAAAGGCAATAACATCAGAAACATTTACATTATCTTTAGAATTCCGTCATTACCTGTAATTGTCATAAATCTCTTAAAGAATTTACACATGCAAAATACATCCATTAAATTGAAACTATGGTGAAAACTCAAACGGAAGTCACCTAGACATTAATTTGATTTATAGAACTTTCTGGATGCTCCTAGAACTGTACACAAAATACGTTTTATCCTTTTTTTCACCAAATCCGTCACTCCTGCTGCGACTCAGACGACGAATAGTTCGTGGAAGTCTTTGACTGGCTAGCTGTAGCTATTTAGACAATGTGTGATTTCGTTATTTGTTTGATTTCTGGGGTGAGGTGGGCGGGTGTGAGGGGCGGGGGGGGGGGGGGGGGGGGAGGTGGGACGGCGTATAGGACCAAACAGCGACGTCATCAGTCCAATGGGATTAGGGAAGGATGGCGAAGGAAGTCGACCGGTCGACAGTGCCCTTACAAAGAAACAATATCGGCATTTGTCTGGAGCGATTAAAGGAAATCACGGATGGCTGGAAGCGGATTTGAACTGTTATCCTCCATAAAACGAGTGCAGTGTGCAACCACTGCGCCACCTCGCTTAGTAAAAATTTGTTCTGTACTAGTTTGTGATTCCCTGTGGGACGTGACAGTGTTTGTGACTGTGTGGTAATTAAAAATTGGTTGGGAATGAAACTTCAAAATCTGGATACTAATTGTTATGCTTCAGCCATATCATTTCCACAACCCAGGAGATAATGAGCTGCATTAAGAATACGCAATTATCGCCACCAAGGACCCTGACTCCATCTGCAAGTTAAATAAATAATTAATAATACGTGTGAAGCTTCCTTTCTTGAATTTAGTCTATGTACATTGCATATCAAGTGGTTTACACTTAGAAGCAATGCTACCTAAAATTATTTTGGCAACGTTAAAATTAAGCCACAATTTTATAAGCTGTCGAAGCTGCCGTGACGGATCTGTTAGGCAACCTTAGAGAGTTACAGGGTTGCACAAAAAAGTGCACTGATCAAAAGGCGTAACTTCTAAAGTTACGAGGGTTTCTAAGAACATATTACGTATTGTGGCTTATTTCCCTTTAAGTATATATTGTAAGATGGCAAGAACTATGCCTCTTACACGAAGTCATTAAAGATCACCTAACTCACGTTGAGCGAACAGTTGGGCTGAACAAAAATGACTGACAAGGCACAATGCATCTTGTAGAGGGTATAGTATGGACGTATTGGGATAATTAATGTCGGGTGATGATTATAAAGTAATTCAAACGACATGAAAACTTTGCAGAAACGCGTTGATTTACTGGAGGCTAGTTTACCCCAGGGAAGTATTCGAGTTGACCACAGCGTGCGGCTGGGGAGCGGCGAAGGGAAGCAACAATAGGCAGCTTAGGGCAGCTCAAACTCTTGAGGAAGCGGTAACGGGGCGCGGCCTCCAGCTGCCTTAAGATGAGTGACAGTGAGTGGGTGGTTGACCACAGGCTGGTGTACCGGGAAGCAGTCGGAAAACTTGTACGCCTGTTGATAAATGTCCGTCGTCCCGTTTTCAGTGAAACATGCGAGAAAGCCGCGCAAAGCTACAGTGGAGAGGTCAACAGAGGTCAAAATATGCGTGTTCGTGACTATAGCAACTTCACACTGAATTCACGGTCCGCAGAGTCTTAAGTAAATCAGGTGAAGAGCAACAGAATGAAATACGCCAGCCTCCAATGGGAATGTAGGGCCAAGGAATTTGAAGTACCCTCCTGGGAGTCAGAATTCCGGAAAACTTGGTGTTTGTGCAGATGCTAACCTTGATGGGCAGCCTGGGAGGAGCTAAATAGCAGAAGTTGAGAGGAAGGGAAATTTTGTGGGAATTTGTTCACTTACCAGAGCAGGCATTGGTTGATGCTGGGAAGCGATGCATAATTAATGCGACTTGCACTGCAATTGACGTAAGTGATTTTGCTGGAGGGGAAACCGAGGTGAAGAGCGGACTGTGAGAAGTCTCTGTAGGGGTCTTCCATTCCCAGCTTGTCTAGAGTGCGGACCTGGCATCCTTTACTCAGCTTACCTGAGAAAGAGTGAGCATCTCTGCAGTTTAGGACTTAGCAAATGGAACGATTGAGCTTGGAGATAGGAAGTTTTGGTTCAGCTATGTACTGAGCAAGATAGCTATGAGTGAATAGACGAGCGCAGCCTTGCATCACCACGAGGTCGGCTGACGTCCGCACCATGACACCGCTCCGCCATGCTGAATTCGGTGATATTGCGCCCGCTCTGGCCACTGATTAATTTGTTGGATCACATCAGCAAAGTTTCCACAAGGGTTTCATGGGCCGTGTATTGCAGAATACTTCTCGCACTTCGCATTACACCTGGGTCAGTCGATAAGAATTACTTTTGATTTATCACGCTTTACTCCACGCAAACGCAATTTATTACCACTGCCTGTTAGAAGAGTCATGTAATGTGATGATCGAAGGTCGTGAGTTAAAATAAATCTGCGCTAATCGACTGCATCTGTTTTCAATCAAGTAGTTGAAATCCCAAGTCACTTTTGCATCTGGTGTTCGATAGCTGAATATAACATAAATGTTAACCCCTTTTTAACTAAAAGGGATCAATTCTGAGCCAATTAATGTCAACACTGCCACTGCAGTTCAATCAGGAGTCACAGGGCCTTATTACTTTCTTTGCATTATCCGACACTGTGGCAGTTTTGCACTCTCTGTAGATCTGTTAGTCAATTACCTGGGGTGAACACACACCAAAACCAGATAAGTGACGGGTGGGGTGTTACAATATTCACAAAGACCAGAATTTTAAAGTGGGAGAAATTTGATCTCATCAGAAAGCGAATGACAATCTGCCATGTAGATATATCAGTATCACTCGACCCGACCCCTTTTCAGCATCATTTATACCTTCTATGAGAATGGGTGAATGTCTCCTTAAATCTGGTCTTCTTCATCATCTTCACTGTCTTCTTCTTCTTCTTCTTCTTCTTCTTCTTCTCCTTAGTGAGCCATTAGAGGAGCGAACCTGTGGAACGATTCCATGGATGTGTAGCTGCAATATTGTGGCTGAGGACTCTCTTTGGTCAATAAGGAAGTGGACGAGACGTCAGCTGCCGCTGGAAGAGAACGTTGGAGGTCCGGCCCCAGAGCGCTGTGAGCAAGCGGCTGGAGCAGTTAGTGGAAGGCATTCATCTCCAGCTTTGAATGGCGGGTGATGTGGTGGTGCCGGATATGCAGGTATGTGTGGGAGCGGTGGTGACATGCTACAGTATTTGTCAGCTGTGTTCGCCAGTGGAATTGGCCCGCAAGAAGTGGACGAGTAAATCTGTTTGCTCTTTGCCAGATCTCAGTGGTGTATCTGTTACTTGTAAAAGAATATCAAGTGTGTTATTACTGCTCTAAGAGCGTACCAGAGTGGCTGTAACGTGATTCAGTGCCTGAATGGTGTTCCAACGACATTATTATCGAACCTTCTGGCTTCCAAACCGCGTTGTTTTCTTAGTTGTGGCACTGGATCTGTTGGTTTGGTTGCCTCCTAGATTGAGATAATATTCATTTTAAACTGCACAGTTAGTTTAGTTTCGAGTTTAGTATAAGCTGATGAAAGCTCTGGCTTTAAGGAAAATGTTTCCACACTTTACTGATGAATCAGTACAAGTTTAGTGTTTTGGTATTCATTAATTGTGAGGCAACTGTGTGTCTTTTAGACTGTAATATATTAAAAGAGGCATTCTTTATCTAAAGTGATTTGTAAATGTTCGGAGTATTATTGCCGCCAATATGCATACTATTTTATAGAGATCCAAAAAAGGTGTGCATCTACCCGGTTCCCAGAACTCCCGAAGATAGAAGATAGACTGTGAGCGTTGTATCACAGACACAGTCCCATTCGCTGTTCAGGGATGTCACTAAACCCTCCCAAAGATGTATACAACCATGCATGAGCAGTGCCTATTAGACGGAGGGAGTCAGACAGCTGATCATTTCCGGTCATCCCACCAGAAAGGAGATACACGGCCCGTGTTGTCTGTGGTTCAACAATGCCTAGACAGTTAATACTGTGGTTCAATCACGTCCGCATTGTTACTTTGTGCCAGGAAGGGTTTTCTGCAAGAGAAGTGTCCAGGCGCCTCGGAGTGAACCACAGCGATGATGTTCGGACACGGAGGAGATACAGAGATACGGGAACTGTCGATGCCATGCCTCGCACAGGCCGCCCAGTGGATGACCGCTACCTACGGATTATGGCTCGGAGGAACCCTGATTTCAACGCCACCATGTTGAATAATGCTTTCCGTGCAGCCACAGGACGTCGTGTTACGGCTCAAACTGTGCGCAATAGGCTGCATAATGCGCAACTTCGCTACCGACGTCCATGGTGAGGTCTATCTTTGCAACCACGACACCATGCAGCGCGGTACAGATGCGCCCAACAACATGCCGAATGGACCGCTCAGGATTGGCATCACGTTCTCTTCACCGATGAGTGTCGCATATGCCTTCAACCAGACAACCGTCGGAGACGTGTTTGGAGGCAACCCGGTCAGGTTGGACACCTTAGACACATTGTATAGCGAGTGCACCCAGGTGGAGGTTCCCTGCTATTTTGGGGTGGCGTTATGTGTGGACGACGTACGCCGCTGGTGGTCATGGAAGGCGCCGTAACGGCTGTACGATATGTGAATGCCATCCACGACTGCCAGAGCAACCATGTCGGCAGCATGTTGTAAGGACATTCGTCTTCATGGAAGAAAATTCGTTCACCCATCGTGCACATTATGTGAATGCCTTGCTTCAGGATAACGACATCGCTCGACTAGAGTGGCAAGCATATTCTCCAGACATGAACCCTATCGAATATGCCTGGGATAGATTGAAAAGGGCTGTTTATGGATGAAGTGACCTACCAACCACTCTGAAGGATCTACGCCGAATCGGCGTTGAGGAGTGGGACTATTTGGACCACCAGTTCCTTGATGAACTTGCGGATAGTATGCCACGACGAATACCGTCATACATCAATGCAAGAGGACGTGCTACTGGGTACTGGAGGTACCGGTGTGTACAGCAATCTGGAATACCACCTCTGAAGGTCTCGCTGTTTGGTGACAGAACATGCAATGTGTGACTTTCATGAACAATAAATAGGACGGAAATTATGTTTATGATGATCTGTATTCCAATTTTCTGTACAGGTTCCGGAACTCTCGGAACCGAGGTGATGCAAAATATTTTTCGTGTGTGTATTTATTTCATTGACTCGTTTTGAAACGTTTGGTGAGCCGTTGGCGTCATGACTACCACAAGGCTATTTCGGTGTACCGTCATTTGTGAAATGTAATCATGTATGACTGTAATTATGTGCTTGGGAGTTGACTTTGAAGCTTAGTTGTAAAAAGAATTGAAAGATATTTTCTTTAATGTTTTGAAGATCAAAATCAATCTGCTATTGTCTTTGGTATTTTGAAGATGAAAACCAATTTATTTTATAATTAAGTTGTCTCTGCATATTTTATTATTGAGCTGTGACGCCGCGGCCGGCCGCTGTGGCCGAGTGGTTCTAGGCGCTTTAGTCTGGAACCGCGCCACCTCTACGGTCGCAGGTTTGAATCCTGCCTCGGGCATGGATGTGTGTGATGTCCTTAGGTTAGTTAGGTTTAAGTAGTTCTAAGTTCTAGGGGACTGATGACTTCACAGGTTAAGTGCCATAGTGCTCAGAGCCATTTGAACCATCTGCGGCGCCGTGTGGGGTAGCCGCGTGGTCTACGGCGCCTTGTCACGGTTCTCGCGGCTCTGCCCGTCGGAGGTTCCAGTCCCCCCTCGGGCATGGGCGTGAGTTTCGTTTTGAGCGTAAATTACTTTAATTTAGATTAAGTAGTGTGTAAGCTTAGGGACCGATGACCTTAGCAGCCCCATAGAATTTCCAACTTCAAGCTGTGGCACATGTGTAATTCACTTATTGCAACTATGTCTAAAAGTCTAATTTTTCTCATTGCTTCCATTAATAAATTTGATTTATTACACATCCCATGTCCAGGCTTCCTATCGTTTTACTTACATGGTATGGTCGCTGACTGACAGCATTTGTGAATAATTTGTTGTTATTTTTCAGGGATAAGGTGTTCCCTCTTTTCTCTTCGTACGTGGGTCATGTCCTTCACCGTTCTTTTAACATTGCCCTTCAGTCTCGTGCAGTGGTCGGTAACTAGCGGAAAATGGTCGAGGTCCGGATCGCGGTAAGTCAAAAGCAGGACGGCCAAAAATATTTTGAAAGTGTAAATTACGTATTCAGATTGTTTAAAAAAATATTTCTCTGTAGATAACAATTCGTTTGAGCGCCACCTTTATAATTTTTCTAGTAGTGTAAAATTAACTGCTGAATAATGAGAATTCTTAATGGTTAGTTATAGGTAGATTGAATACATAGTTGGTACTCTGTGCAGCACAGTGGTGTGAGCCGAAAAGCGGGGTTGGGGGGCAGCAAGCTGGCCGGCCAGCGCAGCGTGTTGTGTCGATCCGCGTAAAAGCTCTGAACATACGTATGCAACACGAGAATTTTATTTAATGAACAAGGAAATTTTAGAAGTCGACTTCAGACTCTGGCAACCGCAGAAACTTCTATTAAATCGGAGAAGGAACATTCATTTGAACGCCATTTTTGAGCTCGAATGATAGCTTAAAGCTACTTTATAAGACTCTGGAGGGCAAGTTCACTCGGTGGCGGCAGTCTTTGACAACGAAGCGCCTCATTTGCGGAGCGGCAGCATACACCTCGACAAGTAAAGTAGCTACTTCGTGGTGTGTCTGTACAACTTGTGTGGTGGGCGCTGGAAATTTTATAAACAACGAATCTACATGAGGAGAGAGCAAGGTTGACATTGAAAATTTTTTGAAGTTTTTGACCGAGTGTACTGAGCAATACTGTCTTACGCTGGCTGATAGGCGTGGAGCTCTTCCAGTTTACCTCATGCGCAACAGAACTGTCGCTCTTGCTAAAAGTGCCAATTTAAAGCGACACTACAAAGCGACTCATCACCAGTTCCACAAAAATGTTTGCTCTAGGTAGTGAAGTGTGGAAAAACTCCAGGCATACCCTGCTTCTTACAAAAAAAGCACGGGATACCTAGTGCGCTCTGTGAGCAAGTAAGAAAAATCTGCAGAAGCAGCGTTGCGTGTATGTTGGACGCTTAACAAACATTTTCACACTCTGAGATAGTAAACAAATGTATGCTGGAAGTGGCCGTGGCACTTTTTGAAGAGTAAAAGGACGTTGTTGCCGCAATTCAGGGTATTCCATTATCGGCAGGAAGTAATACAAGAAGAACTGAAATATTTGCAGCTACCAATAAAAGTAGTTTGTTCGAACTTCTGAAGAAAGCGCCTTGCTGTGGCATAGCACTAGATGAATCATACGACGTTGTTGAGGAAGAAGAAAGGTCCATTTTCCTGCGATTTTTTGATACTGAAAGTGGAGACTGCAAGAAAGAATTACTAACAGTATTGCCGTTGAAAGTACAGAAGATGTCTTTAAGACTTTTGTCGACTTCATGACAAAATCAAACATTAGTTACGATAAAATTGTGTCTCTTTCGACTGACGGGCCCCAGCGATGATCGGCAAAGAAAAACGACTAGTAAAGAGAATCAAATATAAGAATTCTGAGCTAATATCTTATCAGTGCATAATTCACCAAGCAGCTCTTTGTGTAAAACTGACTCTGAAAGAAGTAATGGATAGGTTGATCAAGTTTACTAACTTTACGAGGTCTCGTTCTACTCTTCCGCAAAGACAGTTCAAAGAGTTTTTTTTCTGAGGGTGATTCGGCGCATTCTGACTTACTGCAGCACAACAGTGTTTATTGGCTAAGCAAATTTCAAGTGATTCAACGTTTCTAAAAAATAAAAGAAGAAGTATCATCCTTCCGAGAAAACTTGGTTCACAAGAAGCAAGAAACCATTTGGAGTTCCTAGCAAACCAACGCAGTACGCCAGCTGTGGCTTTCTTGAAAGGCATTCTGAAACATTTAAATGCGCTCAGTACCGGGCTACAAGGGAATAGAAATGCGAAACTAATATGCATTTGTTACAAGGTGTGTCTTAGTTTCATCGCAAGCTGGATGTCTTTGAAAAATACATAACAAGTCACTTTCCAGCAATATTTGAACATAAAACATGGACGGATGTGGCTGCGAAGTTGTCCTGCCTTTCAAAGCCTATACTCCAAATGGAGATAATAGACTTGCAGGAAAACTTCCTTGCAAGAGTATAACGCTACATCCGCTGAAGAATTTTAGTTAACATGGCACATAAAAATATGAAAGCTGCAAAAAATTAGCTGGCTACTATGTTTGGCTCCACAAGTATTTGTGGAATTTCATTTTATAAATTGATTTTCTTGGAGAACAAGTATTGCTCAATATTAACTGCCGCCCACCTTGAAGACATTATTCGCATAACCTGTTCCCCACGTGAATCAAACTTTAAGAAACTGGCTTAAGACCACAAATGCAATTTTTCCCATTGCTTTTTAATACAAATTGCTCTGTCTATTGTATTTCATATTTTGTGAATGAAAATTAAAATAAGTAACAGTGTATGTAGGCTGTTTGGCTTTTTTTATTGGTAACGCCACGTAGCGCTCTGTATGAAAATCACTGGCTGTGCTGTGTGCAGTCTGTGGCTGGTTTGCATTGTTGTTGGCCATTGTAGTGTTGGGCAGCTGGACGTTAACAGCGCGTAGCGTTGCGCAGTTGGAGGTGAGCCGCCAGCAGTGGTGGATGTGGGGAAGTGAGATGGCGGATTTTTGAGAGCGGATGATCTGGACGTGTGTCCATCAGAGACAGTACATTTGTAAGACCGGATGTCATGAACTGCTATACATATTATGACTTTTGAACACTATTAAGGTAAATCCATTGTTTGTTCTCTATCAAAATCTTTCATTTGCTAACTATGCCTATCAGTAGTTAGTGCCTTCAGTAGTTTGAAACTTTTATTTAGCTGGCAGTAGTGGCGCTCGCTGTATTGTAGTAGTTCGAGTAACGAAGATTTTTGTGAGGTAAGTTATTTATGAAACGTATAGGTTAATGTTAGTCAGGGCCATTCTTTTGTAGGGATTTTTGAAAGTCAGATTGCGTTGCGCTAAAAAATACTGTGTGTCAGTTTAGTGTTGATCAGAATAGGTAAAGAGCGAAATGTCTGAGTACATTCAGTTTTGCTCAGCTGTTTGAAAATCAACTAACGTAAGAGATTTATCAGCACAGGAATTCAAAAATTTTTCTAAGGAGACGTTTCATATGGCGACCCTTAGCCGAGGATACCTCACTGGAATCTTCTGTTTTTTTTCTTGTAGTTTTGTGTAATTAGTGTAGCTTTTGTTTATTGCTAGCGCGTAATTGTAGAGAGAATCTCCTTTGTAGTTGCAGTCTTTCATTGTTGTACAGTAAAACAGTTGTGGCATGCATGTAGATTTGCACCAAGTATTTCGCAGCTGCGCTTGCAATTAACTAGATATTATTTTCAGTGCTATGTTAAAGTGTTCTCTTATTTTTGCTCTTCAAATTGTGCTTTTCTGTGTTATCGTGTGAAATATTGTGACAATAATGGCGTGTGAAAAACGTAACACTAGGCTCCAAAGTAAACTGAGAAATAATAGTGATGACGAGCGTAGCTTATCAGCACCACTGTGTAATTAATTAACAGACATTCGAAGTAGTAATTTGGTAACTGTGCATAGGGAAATGGAGCGGGTGGCAAATAATGGTGTAGACAGTGAAACAAATAGTGAACAGGGCAGCATTATCGATCGATCGGTCGGCAACAGCTCGCCTCAGGAATCTGAAATGACAGAACACAATATTGCAAATACTGTAGACTCAGGTTTTGGGTCCTCACCGTTTTCTCAAATGAGTCAAGACACATTTTCTGCTTGTCTAAATGTGAATGTTGCCGGTGAAAATGCACTGCCAAAAAGCATAGAGAAACAGATTCCACTAATACATTATTGCAATTAATGCAACAAATGGAACAAAATCAGAGACAAACACAGCAAAAGCTTCAAAAGTTAGACACAATGGAACAAAATCTTCAAAAGTTAGACACAATGGAACAACACCAGAGACAAACACAGCAACAGTTAGACGCAATGGAACAAAATCTTCAAAAATTAGACACCACACCTGAACAAACACCTGAAGATTTAACTACTGAGTTACATACAATCGAATCGAAATGTCAAAAAGTCTGTAATGACGTAAAAACACAAATTTGTGAGCATTTCCAACCTATTTTTTCGCGGCATGAAAATGCGTTACAGAATCACGAAGCAGCCATAAAAGAACTGCAAACAATTGTTCATGAAAATCATGAGACCTTGCAAGCTAAAACTGACTCAGTTGCATCTACCGATTCGGTTACGCAACTTGCAAAAACTCAGGAAAACTTAATGGACACAGTAGATACTCTGAAAATTGGTTCAGAAAGACGCATGGAGGAAATTAGTTCATTATCAGAGAAAGTAGTTGAACTTTCGGATCAGCTAAATAATTTATCTACGAAGGTAGATGATAATCTGAATGACACAAAACCGGTAGTCTTTAATGAAACAGAAGAGTGCGAACAAATTAGGAAATTCAAACAAAATCAGAATCAAATTAATACGTAACACCAAAGAGAAATCCGGGAAGTACAAGATCAGCTGACACAGGTAATACAAGAATTACGTATTTCAGAGGATACTCGCGCTCCAATACGGGAAGAGGGACATAGAAATACCGAACAGCCACAAAATAATAACACGGGGTACTTCGGAAATTATGAAAGAAATTGGCAAGGTACATCGAATTTTGAGATGGAACAGCCGAAACGAAGTAACAATGACCGATGTGCGACTCGCCGACATGATGATTTTGACTATAAGCTGTTTATTACTACATGTAAATTCAAAACATTTAAGAATTCCGGCAACGACATTCATCCACAAGTGTGGCTTCATCAATTCTCTAATTGTTTTCCTCCCACCTTGTCATTAGAGCACAGATTAGAATTTATGTGTGGCTATTTGGAGAATGAACCAGCTGTAAGAATGCGATCGGTCATTCACGATTGCCACAGTGAAGGAGAATTTAATATGCTTTCCTCTCAGCATATTGGTCTCGAGCTACACAAGACCGAGTAAAACATAGCATCATAATGATGGAACATTTCGAACAATCTGAATTTTCCAGTCTTGTGAAATATTTTGAAGACATGTTGCACAAGAATCAGTACCTGTCAAGCCCATACAGCCCCTCAGAAGTCATCCGCATTTGCTTAATCAAATTACCTGAACATTTGCGACATATTATTTTGGCAGGACCTTGCAAAGATGACATTTAAGCTTTTCAGGGACTCTTACAAGAATTAGAAATTGACACTGACAGTCGCGGAACGCGAAAACATGAACACAACAATTACAGGTCACATCCGTCGCAATTCCGCGATGAAAGAAATGATAACTGGACACGACAAGGCTATTCTCACAACACAAATCGTGACCAAAACAGACAACACCCATATGACAACCGTTGGCGGAGTAGCAATAATTACAGGGAAAGATCACCTTTCCGCAGTAATGAGTATCACAGAGACAATCAGAGAAACAGACAATATGGGAACGAAAATAATTATTATCATGGGAGACAGAATAACTTTAGACGCAACGGTCCACCGCGCAGTTACGATTCAGGGAGAAATTCTCCACCACGTGACCGACAAGAAATAAACTATGAGATCTACCGACATGACAGACCTGAATTGCATCAGAACTGGCGGGATTCAAACAGGGCAGGGCCCTCTCGACAAGGTGAATTTGTAGAAGCTAGGTCTCCAAATCCCAATAACGACACGCGCCATCAAAGAGACAATAGGCAGGCAATGACTCATACCGCTGGCAGCCACAAAACGTACTTATGAAACTGATGACGCAGCTGCCATACCGTAAAACATAACAACATTGCATATCCTGTGATTCACATTACAGTAAATGACGTAAAATTTACCGCAGTACTTGGCTCTGGCAGTTCCATTTCGGTAATTAGTGAAACAGCCTTTAGCAAATGCAACAAATCGAACGATTGCCCCACACTTCCGTTAAGTAAGATTAAATTACAATGTGCAATCTTTGGTAAAAGTGTAGATGTACGCCAACAAACCAACTTAGAATTCTTTTGTCAAAGCCACAGCTTCTCTATGAACTTTCTTATTGTTCCATTATTGTCGACGGAAATTACATTGGGAGTAGACTTTTTTAATGAATACAAAACAATCTTAAACTTTCATGATACTGAAATAAGTTTAGAGAAAGAAGGTAAGTCAATAGCTTTGAAATTTGAAGATTGGCTCTCAAACCATGATGAAGAAATTAATCGGCTTTACCTCCTGTTAGTCAACAATTCGGAATTTGCTACGGAACTTGACACTAACAATCACTCTGCAAGTACTGACAGGGATGATATCGACGGCGCATTTGATACTAATGAATTAATTCAGACTAAAATTCAAACAATTGAGAACTGTAATGACACTGATAGGCAAGACCTTTTTGAGATTTTACAAGCACATTCCACAGTTTTTACTCGCAAAACAGGAACAATCAAGGGATTTCAATACCAATTTCGTGTTCGTGAGCATACTAAATTTTGTGTTAGGCCATACGTAATTCCGGCACGTTATAGGGGCCGCATTAGAACAGAAATACAATCTATGGTTGATGAGGGCATTATTGAGCCTGCTGTTAGCTCATACAACAATCTATTACACGTTGTTGAGAAGAAAAATGGATCGATCAGGCTTGTCTTAGATTCGAGACAAATCAATACTATCATCATTCCTGAAAGAGACAGGCCGTAAACGTTGGAAGAACTTCTTCAAAATTTTAATGGTGTAAAAGTGTTGTCTTCTATTGATCTCAAATCCAGCTTTTATCAGATCGAACTTCATCTAGAATGTAGAAAATACAAAGCTTTCCTTTGTTTCGGTGTTTGTTATCAGTTTCGGAAACTTCCTTTTGGTTTGAACATTTCTTCGGCAGCATTCATTCGCGGGCTAAATTCCATATTACCTGAGTTCTTAAAACGTCACATCACCTTATATGTGGACGATATTCTGATAGCAGAAGCCTCATGGGAACAACAAAATCGCATCCTCAACAGCGTGTTACATATTTTTGCAGAATCTGGAATTACAGTTAACTTGGAAAAGTCTGAATTCGGTAGGACAAAGGTGAAGTTGTTGGGACATATTATTTCTTCTGAAGGCATTCAGCCGGATCCTGAAAAGTTAGAAGCAATCAGAGCCATTCCAGTTCCATCCACAAAAAAACAAGTCCGCAGTTTTCTAGGTCTCGTAAATTTTTACCGTCGTTTTCTGAATATGCAAATTCTAGTTACACCAGAACGTTGTTCTCTCACTGGAAAAAATACTATTTGGAACTGGGACGAACAAGCACAGTTGGAATGCAATTCTTTGAAAGAATCGCTACTTAACGCGCCATTACTAGCTCATCCAGATCTGTCACAAGATTTCTGATTTAGCACGGATTCTTCTAAAGTCGGTCTTGGTGCCCATTTACTTCAAGAAGCCACAGAAAATGACACTACTGTTCAGAAAACCATTGCTTTTGCTAGCCGAGTGCTAACAAAATCTGAAAAAAATTATTCCGTTACTGAATTAGAAGCTTTAGCTATCGTTTGGGCATTTAAAAAATTCCATTTCTTTCTTTCTGGTAAGCACGTAAAAGTATACAGTGATCATCGTGCATTACAATTTCTTATGTCTTCAAAATTAAATCATGACAGGTTAAAACGTTGGGCATTGTTTCTGCAAGTATTCCACTTCATAATAGTCTACATTCCCGGCAAGGAGAACATTGTTGCGAACGCACTGTCACGCGCACTGGTAGGGCTTGAGAAAAGTAACACAGAAGGCAACCTCGAGAAAAATTTCAGTATTCTTTACATTCAGAAAGTCGCCTTTGAAAACTTCATCACCACATCTTTAAAGGACATTGCTCATGAACAAGATAAAGATCCGATTTCGAAAGACATCAGAAGTAAATGGCGTGAAAAGACACACACTCAGATTCGACATTATTATCTGGTTAGAAACAACATACTCTTCAAACGCTGCACTGTTGATGACAAGCTATGGGTACTTTGCATTCCAGATGATTTTGTTAATGAGCTCATTTGGTACATTCATATCAGCTACGCACATTTTGGTCCACGAAAATGTTATCATATTCTTCGAACGACTTGTTATTTTAACAATATGGAAAAGAGAATTCGAAGAGTCTTGTCTATTTGTAAACTTTGTCAAAAGGCGGAACCATCTACTATCTCACATCGTGCTCCGTTGTTTCCTACCATTCCCTCTAAATTAAAAGAATTTGCTGCTGTTGATCTCTTGGGACCCCTTGTCGGAACATCGAATGGATTTTCGTACGTTCTAGTTTCTGTTGAACTTACTTCAAAATTTTTCTTTCACTCCGTTATGTAAAGCCACTGGACGGTCGGTATCCAACGCATTTGTTTAAAATTTCTTACGTGAAGTTGGACACGTTAGTAAAGTCATTTCAGATAACGGTCCGCAATTCAGATCTGCTGTTTGTTTACGCATGCTTTGGAACCATAAAATCAAACCTGTTTTTATTTCATTGTACTCACCATATTGTAACCTGTCTGAACGGATTATGAAAGAAATCAATAAGCTTTGCAGACTTTATTGTCACAGAAAGCATCAGCACTGGGACAGATATTTACACTTATTTCAAAATGTGCTGAATGAAATGCCTCATGATTCCACTGCTTTACCACCTACTCTTGTACTGAAGAATGAAGAAGCACCGCACAGAATCAGAGAGCTTGTACCTTTCCCGAATGCACGTAAACTTCGACACAAAGACATAATTGATTTGGCTATTAAGAATATAAAATCTGCAGCAGACAAAAGGAGAAAACTACATGGTAAAGCAAATGCAAAGAAATTATATATTGGTCAGAAAGCTCTCATTAAAGCTCATTCATTGTCACATAAGAAGAAACACTTGAGTCACAAATTCTTTCTAGTTTACAATGGACCTTACAGAATCAGACGTATACCACATGATAATTGCGTTGAAGTTGAAACTCTGCGTACTAGGAAGAGCAAAGGTTTACACCACATTTCACATCTAAAACCGTTTACTGAAAGATAATCTGTTTTTTAACTTTGTCTTTGTCATAAAAGTTTTCACTTCACATTTCTAGTATGCTTTGTCAGACTTAGAAACTGTTACCATGCAACAATGTTTGAAGTTAAATATCCAGTATAATAACAGAGAACCAAGAGAACTTATTTAAACAGAAATTACGAATGCATTGTTATAGTGAACAGACGACACAGTGCTTGTTAGTTGCACGATTACGTAACGACTATCAGGCTTACATACTTAGAACATATACTGCTAATGAGATTTTAATGCAACATTTTGGTTTCCTTGAAAATACATTCTGGATTTAAAGTACTTTCAGAGAAATGTGAGATGACACAGTGGTTAGTTTATTTGACAGCTACACAATTACATCACGACGCTACTAATGAGTGACACAATTTATATTATTGCTTTTGCGCTGTATCTGTTTTATATCTGCACAGTTTTTCTGAATTCTTCTGGAAAGGAAAACATGTTTTAGTAGTAACTTATGAGGTATAGCTACAATGAGACAGCCTTTTCCGTGGCATAACAATGCGTTACAGTACTTACTTCGTCACGGCAATAAGCGTAACAACTACGATATCTACACGCATAGCATTTCGCTTTTGTTTATTACGAGGTAAGTACATTGACTTCTACAGAACTTTGCTTACGGACGACGATAATTACGACACTTGGCACATTTTTTACCCTCAAGTAATGACAGAGATATCTTATAGCAAGACGCACAATTTAGCGCCGCAGTACACGTATTTGAGTGATTAATTTTGTACTTAAAACATTCATTTTTAAAGATGTTTGAATTACAAAGAAAGTTTTCCGTGATACATTTCATTCCATTGCTGTAATCTGTAACACCTGAGGGTATAATTACATTAATCCTCAGGGGGGTACACGGTTACTTTGTGTACCATGTGTTTGGCAAGCACAAGGAGCCCTAGCTAATATGGTATTTGCTTATACAACTTTACGCATCAGTACCATGTTTCTCTAACACATAAATTACACAGCTATCTGATCATTTAACTGAAAGAGACAAACATTTATTTTACTACATCAGTGACAGATGTTTACGTAATTACACCGTTGGATAACTTCACACTTACGAAATTGTATTTTGTCTGTACTTTGTGAACTGTTCATATGTTTTCGGAACCATTGTGATGCTATGAGAGCTTTGAATGATGTATTTGGTATGGGATCATGATTTTTAAAGTATGTTTGAGGTAGTTGACACTATTGAAATGAGAAGAGAATATTTTTTTAGGTTTTGAAATTATTGGAGGAAGCTATGACGATTTTGAGAATTGACTGAGATGTTATGATATTATTACAACGATGATGTGTATTATGCTGTTGAGGTATGTTTATGATCAATAAGCTGAGAATCGTACTTTAAGAGTTATGAAATGTGTGTAAATGCGTGAATGTATCACAATGCAGGTGAAAATTTTTTGCGCACTGTTATATTCATAGGATTTTGTTTCTACACATTTGCAACGCAAATTCTCGACCTGTGAAATTTTTATATGAGACTGTCACTGTAGTGCATACTGGTGTCATAAATATTTTGGTAAGAAAGTTAAGTGACCACCTTCACGTAATGCGTCGTGGGCACCCAGCTGCACGACAGTCGCCTGGAGAAAAGCCGTTAGTGTGTGCCTTTCAGAGGCACAGGTGGAGAAAAAAAAAGAGGCCATTATCCTCGCCATTGACATCTCTTTGTAAAAAGCATCGCAAATACGACACGCTCAAACTTGAAAACATATGATTACACTGTGGAGCTCTTAATTTATGATACTTACTAAAATGCCTAATGAAATGATGAGAAACATTTTTACGTCTATTGTCTTTCTAGTTGAGAGATTGCTCAATTTGTTTAATATCTAGTTTCTAGCTGCACTGCATTATTGGTTAAAATAAAATTTTATAGATGTACTAATATAGATATTTTATGCCTACAGATCCAGTAAATAATAATTTTATGATTACTTCCAAAAAAATCGAGAGAGCACAAAAAGACATTTCCACTTCACAGGAATTGCATACATAATATTTGTCAGTGACTTGGTAACTTGTCTGCTAGAGTAAGTTCTCACGATGCACCACTCTAGTGTTAAGATGTGACATAGGTATTAAACATGGCCATTTTTACAGTAATATTTTTTCTACTTGAGCTTTGTCATGTATACATATAAGTTATTGCATTTGCTGCTGCTGTTTGCCAGGCACAGTGCTACTGAATTTCACATTGTATTACGCTGTTAAGCCAGTTTTACTACTGATTTAATTTTCTTGTTGCTCCACATTGCCTTATTTTAATTGTAATATTGCAATTGCTTTCCTAATTTGTATATACAGCTGCTTGCTTTGCCAATTTGCATTTTTTTCTCATTGCTGTTTGTGTTAATTTGTTATGTGCTGCTGCATTGCCTTGTCCCTTGGTATATATATCTGAGCTCAGTAGATTTAAGTTAGCTTCAGAGGGGGTAGACTATATAAGAGAATGAGTTGCGATGAATTGGAAGAAATGCATGAGAAGTTATACGAAAAAAGTACAGAAAGCAGGTATAGACAGGACTTTTTGGAAATAATGAAGAACAAAGGGAGATCTCCGAGCTGTAAAGAAAGTTTTGTTTGCAAAATACTGCAGTGAAACAAACCCTGTCCTTTCCTTGTGTTATCCCCTATGTGTTTGTGTACCCTTGGGTATTTGTGTTCTTCCTGTCTTTATGTGTTTATCTGATGAGGGTTACGTTGTAGAATTTTTCTGATAATATGGTATTTACTTTGTAAAGATATTTAGACATTATTTATTCCGTTTTGTTTTAATGCTCATGTGTGAAGTTGATGTTTCAAAAGTTATTCTGACCTTTTATGCATGTGCTTATGTCATAATTCTTGTAACACTGATGTATATGTTTATTTCTATTCTTTTGTAAAGCCCCTATTACTACAAACGTTATCTGTATTGTTATGTTCTTAAATGATGTATTTTGTACCTTTGCTATTGTATGCTTATTTTATTAAATTGTAATTGACACCAGTTCATCAAATTAAGTAACTTGTAAGTTACATTTCACTGCACACGTTTCTGTTGGTCATAGTATATGGACAATATGTGAGAAATAAGGACTGACAGTGTTTGCATGTGTGTTAATAATTAAGCAAGGGACTGATTAACAGCATTGCTGGTTCTAAGGACAATTCCAAAAACTTTCTTGCGTGAACAAGTGGTGGTATATGGACTGGCTATATTCTCTGCAAGACTCTTCGATGGTGATTGTGCACCTGCACAGTCGCAACAGATGGCTGCTGGCCATCTCTGCAAGGACTATAGTGGGTCTGCATCTTTGATGGCCCACCAATACCATTATTTCTACAAGGACTGCCGTGGGTCTGCACCTCTGGTGGCCCACCAATACCATACTCTCTACCAGGACTACAGTGGGTCTGCTCTGTGATGACCTACCTACCAATAATCTTGAACTTGGACTGAGTCTGCTGTGGGTTTGCTCTGTTGTGGCCCATTACCTGTCTGCATGTCAAGAGTCAGCACTGTCTTTCCGTAGGAAGGACAACACTACTTGTTCAAGACTGCATGGAAATCCACTACTTCTGTGTGCATTTTCTTTTACTGCTCAGACTTTGAAAAAAAAAATACTGCAATATTACTGTGATGGATGATCAGGACTGTCTTTATGGACTGTGAGAAAATTTTAGCTTTGACCAACATTGTATCAATAAGTGTGTGCATTTGATTTCTTTGTTATTGTAATTATGAAAATTTTTTTCAAATCTGTATTGGCCACTGTCCAAAACAATTTGTAAAATTTTTTTGTAGGGTCCATGGGGGCTATGTAAGTAGGCTGTTTAGGTTTTTATATTGGTAACGCCATGTAGCGCTCTGTATGAAAATCACTGGCTGTACTGTGTGCAGTCTGTGGCTGGTTTGCATTGTTGTTGGCCATTGTAGTGTTGGGCAGCTGGACGTTAACAGCGCGTAGCGTTGCGCAGTTGGAGGTGAGCCGCCAGCAGTGGTGGATGTGGGGAAGTGAGATGGCGGATTTTTGAGAGCGGATGATCTGGACGTGTGTCCATCAGAGACAGTACATTTGTAAGACTGGATATCATGAACTGATATACATATATTATGACTTATGACCACTATTAAGGTAAATACATTGTTTGTTCTCTATCAAAATCTTTCTTTTTCTAACTGTGCCTATCAGTAGTTAGTGCCTTCAGTAGTTTGAATCTTTTATTTAGCTGGCAGTAGTGGCGCTCGCTGTATTGCAGTAGTTCGAGTAACTAAGATTTTTGTGAGGTAAGTGATTTGTGAAACGTATAGGTTAATGTTAGTCAGGGCCATTCTTTTGTAGGGATTTTTGAAAGTCAGATTGCGTTGCGCTAAAAAATATTGTGTGTCACTTTAGCGTTGATCAGAATAGGTAAAGATCGAAATGTCTGAGTACGTTCAGTTTTGCACAGCTGTTTGAAAATCAAGTAATGATTTATCAGCACAGGAATTCAATAATTTTTCTAAGGGGACGTTTCAATAGTACTGAATATAAGTTCTTTCTGGGTTATTGGAAACTAATATTCTTATCTATTGTATTTCATACTTCTTGTGAGTAAAAATAAAATTAAAACGTAGTGAAGACTATAAGCTGTTTTCTAAATTTTTTAATACAAATAAGCCTGTCTATTGCATTTCATATTAGTCAGAAAGCGACAATTAAAAATCACTAAAGAATATGACGTTTCTCTTCTATAACTCGACAAAAATTTTCAAAAATATCCTAACCACATCTAAAATTGCTTGTCGACCCTTGGTCTTTTTTTTCCAGTTAAACAGCTGTTAGGTGGTAAGATCAGCGTTATTCCTTTGGTCTCTCTTTTTGACGATTGTGTTACTGGTCTCCGTCATCGAGCCTAGTTTTCTGATCGTTGTTATCTATGTCAAGGAACAGATTTCTCTTTGGATTCGTGGTCGCCAATAGCATTTGCAGCAGTAGTAGCTGCAGACGATGCCTGTCACCTGGACGTGGTGTTGGCTGCTAAAGATGTCGAAATATGAAACTCGAGAGAGAGAGATACACAGTCCAATCATAGATGGCAAGTGGCAGCACTGCCAGTAAAGAAATGTAAATCGTACTGGGGAGACACGATCAAACAGTGCAGTCGATGTCGGGATGCAGAAACGGAGCGATTTATCTGAGGTTCAAAAGGTCGTGATAGTTGGCTTTCGAGCCAAGGGTAGAAGTAGTTTACAAACGGCTAAGTTTGTAAACTGTTTGCGTGCTGCCATAATTAACGCATACAGCGTACGGCGAAATGCCGTTATCCAATATCGGCGCCGAGACAGTAGTGGTACACCATGGGCCATAGATGTCGGTGGTTTACATTGGCTGCGGAGATGTGTAAGGGCGAACAGACATGCAGCTGTTGCGCAAATGACCGCTCAAATGAACCAATTAGCTACAGTTTCTGCCTCAATGGCGGTTCAGCGAATGTTGCAAAGTATGCATTAGTTAAAACTTCCGGGCTGGGAGACCGTGGTCAATTAGTTCAAAATGGTTCAAAAGGCTCTGAGCAATATGGGACTTAACATCTGAGGTCATCAGTCCCCTATAACTTAGAACTACTTAAACCTAACTAACCTAAAGACATCACACACATCCATGCCGTAGGCAGGATTCGAACCTGTTACCGTAGCGGTCGCGCGGTGCCAGATGAAGCGCCTAGAACTGCTCGGCCACACCGGCCGGCGGTCAATTAGTAAAATTACTTCTTCCTGACGTTTTGATGCCAACTGGGGGAAGCATCTTCGTAGGTGAGTCAACGAAACGTCAGGAAGAACAAGTTTTACTGATCGACCATGACCTCTCTGCTCGGAAGTTCTAACTAATGAGACGCCGGCCCTGAAAGCCTACACGTTATGGTTGCGAAGTACGTGCCACAGCAGCTGCAGGCGCCTTATTGATGCACCCATGCTGTCTGCTGTTCATTGGCGATGAAGGATGGAATTTGTACGCCAATATCGCAACTTGATGTCCACTGTGTGACAACAGATGACCTTTTCTGATAAATCATGTTTTATGCTACATCAGACAGATGGCCGTTCGCGTGTACAGCGTGAAACATCTGAAAGGAAACAGTCTGTACCAATCGTAAATGTCCAGGTGGGAGGAGGGAGCGTTGTGGTCTGTGGAATGTTTTCGTGGGTGATCTCATCATTGCGGAAGGCACAATAGATCAACACAAATACGCGTCTGCCCTTGGGAATTATGTCTACCCCCGTATGTTTCTTTTCTCGGTTCGATGGCATCTTCCGGTAGGACAATGCGTCGTCTCACATAGCTCGCAATGTACATGCATGGTTCAAAGAGCACCAATATGGGTTTGCTGTACTCCCGTGGCCAACAAATTCTAAGGATTTAAACTCAATCCAGAACCTGCGGTACCACCTCAATCGAGCTGTTCGCGCCGTGGATCCTCAGTCGACCTACTTAGACCAGCTGGCCGCGTCACAAGGCTCTGTGTGGCTCCACTTCCCTATCGGTTCCTTCCAGAACCCCACTGACTGTCTTCTTACACGACTCGCAGCGATCCACGCTGCTTAAAGAAGTTATTCAAACTTTCGACAGGTGATCACATTAACATGACTGGACAGAGTATTATGGAGCAAAATATGATTTGGCTCGGCGTAGTAAGAAGACAAAGCCAGCACCTTTGACCTAACACTAATAAGATGGCGCCACTAAGCTGAGCGATCATTAACGGAGACCGTGATTTCGTCATAGAGCAGCGGACAGCATGTCACACGAGAACAAAAATATTAAAAGAGATGTTGTTTTGCTCAAGCTATGGCAGTCGAAAGTAAGGTTCATGCATGTGTGAGATCGATGACCCCTCTATACAATGTTCGATTATAATTGTAGGACGTGCAAAAGCGATAGTTATACAAAAAGAAATAAAACGTTAACAAGCAGATTTCAATCCATGTCAGTAAACATGGACTTAAGAGGCAAAAAATCGCGATCTCTGCCCACCGCGAGATTGCGCATGGTTGCGTTGCGGACACCTAACTCAGTAAGGGAAGTATACATGGTGATCAGAGACCAACATGGAATCACTCTAGCGATAATACTCGTCGCAAATGGAAAAACCACTGACATCAGCGACTTTAACAGAGTGCGAATCATTATGGTCCGATCCCTGGGAACGAGCATCGCAAAATCGCCAAAACTTGTCGGCTGTTGGCATACTACTGTCGCGAACATCTATGCGTAGTGGTTAGGGAGGGTTAAACCACTACTGGGCGACGCTACCAGTCAGATATTTTGTATTATTGGGGAAATGATCAAAAAATTTTATTGTTGCATTTTGAACTTTTTCCTGATCCACTGACAGCTTGAACAATGGATAATAAAGGTCATTTTCCCCTCTAGTGTCGTAGTTATGTACATCACGGTTCTCCTCAAATTGCGCCGGGTTAGGTACGACGAATTTCATTACTGAATATAAGTATTGTGACGGCGCATTTAAAATACTTAGCTTCTTGAAGAGATATCTACATGACGTCCGTGGGTGAAGACTTCCTGGTCACTTTTGCGCAGTCAATACTTTCTTTCTAAGTCATGAATTAACCCAGAAAATTATTTCTTATGTTTTAGTACGGAAATATGTAGAACATGTAACGAGGCTGATACGTTTGTTTCCAAGATTAGCAACTGTCCGAAAAGGAAAGGTAGCTTAACTTCATTGTTCGAGAATTTCAGTAATATGCTTCTTCCACTTCAGTACGTACAACCAAAAATTTGTAGCATTCTACACTATTTACTGACCCCTGCTTATGTGCTACATCAGTTGTTATTATGCCTCTCTGTTGTACAGAACTGAAAGTAGTTTTTTTTTTCAAAATTCAATGTGAGACTGTTTTCAGAGAACGACTTACCAATTCTTCGGAAAATATCATTCACCAACGCTTCTGTCACTTTCTCTCTGATGAGATTTATTAAAATCTCTCGTATCATCAGTAAAAAGTTGCAGTTTTGTTTGTTGAATGTTAAGTGGAGCGTTGTTCACATATATAAAGAATAAAAGTGGACCAAGATTGAATCCTGTGGGACTCTCTTTTTGATTTTTTTCCCCCAGTCACTACAACTTTCTACTTTTCCGACATTGTCTGAATTACTCAGCACAACTTTTTGCATTTTGCTTTTTTAGTGTGATTCAAACCAGCTGTGTGTAAAGTCATATGTTCCACAAAACGTTGGTTTTTCTAAGAGTGTGTCATGGTCCACACAATCAACCGCCTTGGAAAGATAATGAAAAATACTAACTTGCGATTTACTATTATTTAGGGACTGTACTATTTGATGAGTGAATGTTTGAACAACATTCTCAGCTGAGTGAACTTTCTGAAATACAAACTGTGATATGCTAAGTAAATTGTTTCCACTTAAGTGTGCGACTGCTCTTGAGTAGGTTACCTTTCTGCAGTAAGGAAAAAGGACGACTACTGTTCAAGACTTTCTTATCTTTCTCATTAAGTCGTTTAATAAGACCGTATTTTAACCTGTCTGGATAAGTTTCCTGTGCCAGTAATGAATTGCATATATATATAGCTAAGGGCGTTACTCATTAAGTTTGAATAATTTTTCCGAATTCTGTTTGGAATTCCATCAACATCACATTGGCTTTTGTCTCTCTAGAATTTTTTAGCTGCATTTATTTCAGTGAAGAATGTTGGTGCTACTTCTAGTTGCTTGAAGTTTTGTGGAATCTTCACTACATTCTCTTTCTTCTCCAGCAGGACAATTTCATCCTACATTTGGTGCTACAATTAGAAAGTGATTGTTAAAAGTTATTGCAACTTGTGAATTATTAATCTTGACACTGTCACTTAGGTTAATTGTTAAGGAATCTTGTACACTGACTGGCTTTCCTGTCTCCAGTTCGACAATGTCCCGCATAGTCTTAATCTTAGTATCGGCATCATTTATTTCTGTCACGACATGCACACTTCTAGACATTTTAATCATTTTCCTTAAAACACGACAGTATTTTTAGGAGTCTATAAGAATTATGGTATCTTGGCTTACTCTGGCCTTTACATAAATTTCCCTCCTCCTTTTACATGAGATTTTAATTCCCTTAGTTATCCATGGCTTATATGTTTTTTAATGATCTTCAGGATAATTTTTTAGCAAAGCAACTTTCAAATATTGACGCAAATGTACAACGAAATATATTGAATTTGACGTTAGAGCCTCTTTCTACGTATACTTTATTCCATACCACCCGTTTTTAGCTTCCTCTTCAAGCATTGTATCTTGTTTTCACTAATAAGCCTCATTGCTTCTTATGAAACTGCCTCAGGATTGTAAGGCGTCATATTGTTTACTCCCATTAATCGTGCATCATGATCAGATACTCCGTTAGCAACTGGGTACAATTTAACTGGCACCATATGAGCACTGTCTATAAGAATGTTATCAATCAATGTTCCACTGTTCAGCTGCACACGAATTGGAAAATTGACTGCTGAAACTAGATTGAAATGCCCAAATAAATAGTTCATGTTTTCATGTCTGTATTTTACAAAGAAATCTGTGTTTATATTTCCACAAACTACCAACTTTTACTTCCTTTCTGACAGTTAGCTCAGTAATGTATCTAGATTTCTCATAAGTAGTTGAAACCTTCCTAAAGGGGATCTATTTACTGTTACAACTAACAGAGAAGTATTCTTCAGTAACTAACAAGCAGATGCTTATAGCTTCTTATCAACACCAAAATTAATTGTTTCAATAGTTTCGTCATTGTGTCATATTCTTACACGTGTTGCAACTCTTCTTTTATCCGTGTTAACTCTGCATGAAACTGATGCAAGTCTATAATCCCTGACATTTAACTTCTCCATCTCTTTAGGTACATGGCGTTCAGAGAGGCACATAACTTGTCACTTCAGAATTTTCCACATCTTCTAGGCATGCAATAACCTCATTTATCTTATTTTCCAATCCTCTAATGTTTTGACGAAACAAAGTAATTTTATTTTTCTGGATACCTGTTACATGCATCGTGGTCTTGTACTGCTCCAAATCCTCGGACTACTGGAATCAAAAGAGTACATTTTTTGGTTAGAGTCAAGTGACAGAGAGAGTATGCTTGTGGGCCCCCTTACACTTTCTGCAAGGTGTTCAGATAATCTTTCCTTCCCCTTCTTATTCAGGTGCAGGCCATGATAGCAGAATAGATGGCGATCTGTGGTGTATCTGACGACAGAATCCCGCGCTGGTACAAGCAAAAGTGTTCCGGAACAAACTACACTCCTGGAAATGGAAAAAAGAACACATTGACACCGGTGTGTCAGACCCACCATACTTGCTCCGGACACTGCGAGAGGGCTGTACAAGCAATGATCACACGCACGGCACAGCGGACACACCAGGAACCGCGGTGTTGGCCGTCGAATGGCGCTAGCTGCGCAGCATTTGTGCACCGCCGCCGTCAGTGTCAGCCAGTTTGCCGTGGCATACGGAGCTCCATCGCAGTCTTTAACACTGGTAGCATGCCGCGACAGCGTGGACGTGAACCGTATGTGTAGTTGACGGACTTTGAGCGAGGGCGTATAGTGGGCATGCGGGAGGCCGGGTGGACGTACCGCCGAATTGCTCAACACGTGGGGCGTGAGGTCTCCACAGTACATCGATGTTGTCGCCAGTGGTCGGCGGAAGGTGCACGTGCCCGTCGACCTGGGACCGGATCGCAGCGACGCACGGATGCACGCCAAGACCGTAGGATCCTACGCAGTGCCGTAGGGGACCGCACCGCCACTTCCCAGCAAATTAGGGACACTGTTGCTCCTGGGGTATCGGCGAGGACCATTCGCAACCGTCTCCATGAAGCTGGGCTACGGTCCCGCACACCGTTAGGCCGTCTTCCGCTCACGCCCCAACATCGTGCAGCCCGCCTCCAGTGGTGTCGCGACAGGCGCGAATTGAGGGACGAATGGAGACGTGTCGTCTTCAGCGATGAGAGTCGCTTCTGCCTTGGTGCCATTGATGGTCGTATGCGTGTTTGGCGCCGTGCAGGTGAGCGCCACAATCAGGACTGCATACGACCGAGGCACACAGGGCCAACACCCGGCATCATGGTGTGGGGAGCGATCTCCTACACTGGCCGTACACCACTGGTGATCGTCGAGGGGACACTGAATAGTGCACGGTACATCCAAACCGTCATCGAACCCATCGTTCTACCATTCCTAGACCGGCAAGGGAACTTGCTGTTCCAACAGGACAATGCACGTCCGCATGTATTCCGTGCCACCCAACGTGCTCTAGAAGGTGTAAGTCAACTACCCTGGCCAGCAAGATCTCCGGATCTGTCCCCCATTGAGCATGTTTGGGACTGGATGAAGCGTCGTCTCACGCGGTCTGCACGTCCAGCACGAACGCTGGTCCAACTGAGGCGCCAGGTGGAAATGGCATGGCAAGCCGTTCCACAGGACTACATCCAGCATCTCTACGATCGTCTCCAAGGGAGAATAGCAGCCTGCATTGCTGCGAAAGGTGGATATACACTGTACTAGTGCCGACATTGTGTATGCTCTGTTGCCTGTGTCTATGTGCCTGTAGTTCTGTCAGTGTGATCATGTGATGTATCTGACCGCAGGAATGTGTCAATAAAGTTTCCCCTTCCTGGGACAATGAATTCACGGTGTTCTTATTTCAATTTCCATGAGTGTATGTTGAACGTTGTTTAATACGTGGCTCCGCAGCAAACGAACCGCATGTGTTCCCACATTGACCGAACGGCATTGTCAGTTAGGTACAACTGCAGTGAGTTCAGGATCATACAGGCTGGAGCGTGAATGAAGGGAAACGTATCACCTAGTCGATCGAATCTAGTTTCTTGTTACACCAGTCGATGGTTGTGTGTGGATAAGCCATCACCAATGTCTTCCCCGTCGAGGATGGCATCCTCCGGCACGATAAATGTCCGTGTCTCAAAGTCAGAATAGTGCCAAAGTAGTTTGAGGAGCGTGATACTGACCTCAAGTTGATCTCTTGACTACCAAACTTGCTTTATCTGAATCCGATGGAATGCATGTGGGACGCTTTTGGACGCCAGCTCCGTGGCCACAAACCACTGGGAACAAATGTATCCAACATCCAGAATGATCACAGAAGATGCTTTGTAAATGAAAGCGAAATTCTTCTGGTGAAAAATTCTTTTTAATTAAATGGAGTAAGCTTAAGATGGAGAAACCGGTAATAATCGATTTTAACAGCTGTTGCGGAAGATGACCGTTCAAATAATTATGTTATTGTAATACTGATGTATCATAATGTAAACTTTTTGTTTACTAAAAGAAGCTGACCTGAGCAGAAAGCATTTTTTATGTCTACATCTACATCTACATCTACATCTACATTGATACTCCGCAAGCCACCCAACGGTGTGTGGCGGAGGGCACTTTACGTGCCACTGTCATTACCTCCCTTTCCTGTTCCAGTCGCGTATGGTTCGCGGGAAGAACGACTGTCTGAAAGCCTCCGTGCGCGCTCTAATCTCTCTAATTTTACATTCGTGATCTCCTCGGGAGGTATAAGTAGGGGGAAGCAATATATTCGATACCTCATCCAGAAACGCACCCTCTCGAAACCTGGACAGCAAGCTACACCGCGATGCAGAGCGCCTCTCTTGCAGAGTCTGCCACTTGAGTTTATTAAACATCTCCGTAACGCTATCACAGTTACCAAATAACCCGGTGACGAAACGCGCCGCTCTTCTTTGGATCTTTTCTATCTCCTCCGTCAACCCGACCTGGTACGGATCCCACACTGATGAGCAATACTCAAGTATAGGTCGAACGAGTGTTTTGTAAGCCACCTCCTTTGTTGATGGACTACATTTTCTAAGCACTCTCCCAATGAATCTCAACCTGGTACCCGCCTTACTTCTGTGAACGGAAGTAATTTAGTACGAAAGGTGTATTTCATTGTATTCAGAAAATATTTTATTACGTGAAAATATTTACAGCATGGATATTGATAGATTCGACTGATTTCACTGCGCCGACAACTTATTAGAGTATTGCATTGTTGGTATACCAAAAATCAAGGTTTCTCCTCTAATTCAAAATGTTCAAATGTGTGTGAAGTCTTATGGGACTTAATTACTAAGCTCATCAGTCCCTAAGCTTACACACTACTTATACTAAATTATCCTAAGGTCAAACACACACACCCATGCCCGAGGGAGGACTCGAACCTCTGCCGGGACCAGCCGCACAGTCCATGACTGCAGGGCCTCAGACCGCTCGGCTAATCCCACGCGGCTCTCCTCTAATTAAATGCTCAAAAAGAACTTGACCAGACCAGCTAAATAGTTCTGAAAGTTTATTATAGTGAAACAATACAGAAATATACGACTATATTTCAACTTATCGGTATAGTCAGTATCATCTATGACTTTTAGAAACTGAAAATTACCTTAAACCGCAAAGTAAATTCTATGGTTTTTATAAGACGCAAGTCTGAGTGAACGGTTTTATTTTACTTACGCTGATAATTGAAAATAAGGACGGTGTTTAAAACCTGTCAACAGAATTAAGGGAGTGTTACATGCATAAAGCGATGTCGTGGTATTATCTGCGGAAACATCGCTGAATTAATAAAGCAAGAATCATTAAACGCTGTCTACGAAGTCGAGACAAGGCGAGCACTTCGATGGATTGTGGGAATTAAAATATTGCATCACCACAGCGCGTGTGTAAGTCTTAGCGGTAGGTGGAATTTAAACTGGTATATGCAGATAGGAGCGTAGTTATCGTATAATGTCTGCACAAGTTTTCAGTACTGTCACCGATTTTCCGACAACTAACAGTTTGAAACAAATCAGATTTGAAGTTTCGAATAAATGACTATTTTTAACCTAGAAATTTGCGTTCGTATTTGTCATTTGGTAGCTGTGTCCACCTATAACTGTTTCACTTATATTGTGATGTAATCAGTGGAAGATAGACGATAAGATAGTCGGTGCTTACGTGAGAATTGTCGCTAACGCCTAGACAGCAGAATTCTCACAGAGCATTCACGCAGTCTTCTTCGATAAAGCTACTCGAACTTCCGATAAGGCAACATCTAATTATAAAGCTCTTTATGCAAATTTGTTCTGCCTTTCCATCTCTCAATCCTTCCAGATTCGTCATGATTCGTCCACGTGCCATGACAGTGGCAGTAAATGGGTCAGCATCCGGCTATGATTTGCACTAAGTTTAGGTGTTTTGCACCCCCGTACAAGTAATTGTTAAATGTGATACTAAGCTTTCCAAACAAGGATATGTTGTTTTTGTGGTCTTCAGTCCTGAGACTGGTTTCATGAAGCTCTCCATGCTACTCCATCCTGTGCAAGCTCCTTCATCTCCCAGTACCTACCGCAACCTACATCCTTCTGAATCTGCTTAGTGTATTCATCTCTTGGTCTCCCTCTACGATTTTTACCCTCCACGGTGCCCTCCAATGCTAAATTTGTGCTCCCTTGATGCCTCAAAACCAACCGAGCCCTTCTCCTAGTCAAGTTGTGCCACAAACTTCTCTTCTCCCCAATCCTATTCAATACCTCCTCATTAGTTACGTGATCTACCCACCGTGTCTTCAGCATTCTTCTTTAGCACCACATTTCGAAAGCTTCTATTCTCTTCTTGTCCAAACTAGTTACCGGCCATGTTTCACTTCCATACATGGTTACACTCCATACAAACACTTTCAGAAACGACTTCCTGACACTTAAATCTATACTCGATGTTAACAAATTTCTCTTCTTCAGAAACGCTTTCCTTGCCCTTGCCAGTCTACATTTTATATCCTCTCTACTTCGACCATCATCAGTTATTTTACTCCCTAAATAGCAAAACTCCTTCGCTACTTGAAGTGTCTCATTTCCTAATCTAATTCCCTCAGCATCACCCGACTTAATCTGACTACATTCCATTATCCTCGTTTTGCTTTTGTTGATGTTAATCTTATATCCTCCTTTCAAGACACTGTCCTTTCCGTTAAACTGCTCTTCCATGTCCTTTGCTGTCTCTGACAGAATTACAATGTCATCGGCGAACCTCAAAGTTTTTACTTCTCCTCCATGAATTTGAATACCTACTCCGAATTTTTCTTTTGTTTCCTTTACTGCTTGCTCAATATACAGATTGAATAACATCGGGGACTGGCTACAAGCCTGTCTCACTCCTTTCCCAACCACTGCTTCCCTTTCATGCCCCTCGACTCTTATAACTGCCATCTGGTTTCTGTACAAATTGTAAATAGCCTTTCGCTCCCTGTATTTTACCCCTGCCACCTTCAGAATTTGAAAGAGAGTATTCCAGTTAACATTGTCAAAAGCTTTCTCTAAGTCTACAAATGCTAGAAACGTATGTTTGCCTTTTCTTAATCTTTCTTCTAAGGTAAGTAGTAAGGTCAGTGTTGCCTCACGTGTTCCAACATTTCTACGGAATCCAAACTGATTTTCCCCGAGGTCGGCTTCTACCAGTTTTTCCATTCGTCTGTAAATAATTCGCGTTAGTATTTTGCAGCTGTGACTTATTAAACTGATAGTTCGGTAATTTTCACATCTGTCAACACCTGCTTTCTTTGGGATTGGAATTATTATATTCTTCTTGAAGTCTGAGGGAATTTCGCCTGTCTCATACATCGTGCTCACCAGATGGTAGAGTTTTGTCATGACTGGCTCTCCCGAGGCCATCAGTAGTTCTAATGGAATGTTGTCTACTCCCGGGGCCTTGTTTCGACTCAGGTCTTTCAGTGCTCTGCCAAACTCTTCACGCTGTATCTTATCTCCCATTTCGTCTCCATCCACATCCTCTTCCATTTCCATAATATTGTCCTCAGGTACATCGCCCTAAACAAGGATAGTTGATCATTAATTGCCATCACTATTACTGGACGGTGGTGCTTTTGAAGTTTCCAGTTTTACAGCTTACATACCAAAGTGTTACAGATAACACAAGAGAGAGGAAAAGCTTTAAACAAAGCACCTTAAGCCTTACCTTCAGACACAGCCTTGTTCATCTGTAAGATGTTCTGTTATGCAGTACCAAGCAACCGTGATAGCAATGGAGAGGTCATAGCGTGTAACTCCAGAACAACAAGACGAAACACAGAGTGGTCATTCGACATATGGTTCAAAGACATCTGATGATCATCAAATCCTTGTTATATAGCAGAATATAACCAAGGTGTCAATGATTGCTTGAGTGCCAACCACAATTTAGTTTCCCTAATTTGCAATAAAGCGAAATGTGCTTCGTGTAAAATAAAGACGTCGAAAGAAATAATTGTTCGTTTTGACTGTAACTTTTATTTCTTAACTACCATAGTATTACAATACTGTTCATCACTTAACTATAAAAGACTGTGCCGATAATAAAAGTGTGTGTAAAATGTTAAATTTCCTTTCAGTGCAGACATTACAACAACTAATTGCTAAACACGAATTTTCTGTCTTTTTTGGTCCCATAGAAAGCATGTTTCATTACTCGGCAGTAAAAATTTTGGATATTTGTGGTAAGTTCCTATGGGACCAAACTGCTGAGGTCATCGGTCTGTAGGCTTACACACTATTTAACCTAACTTAAACAAATTTACGCTAAGGACAACACACCCACCATTCCCGACGGAGGACTCGAAGCTCCGACGGGACCATCGGCAGTCTTGTACCATTAGCAACCTATGCATTTTACCTAATCTTATACTCTACCTTAAAATTCCTCGTCAAGGTTTTTAATCATAAAAACAAAAAAAGCAAAATTACTGTTAATTTTGCCATTACATGATAACGCTCTCTGATGATAACGAGTGTACAAGACATCATAATGCTTTATGTAAAATTAACTATATCGGGTAGCTGTAAAGACAGCCATTAGTTTTCTTTTTCATACACTGACAGCCCCTACTACGTCTTTATACAAGTAGAAATGTCCTTGCTGTGTCCCTCACATTTCTGTTATCTTACTTGGCATTACATGGGAAAAGCTTAAGACAGAAGGCCCTTTTTTATCGTGATAGCCGGACCTAGTAAAAAAGTCTTTTTGAAATATATAACCCACATTTGACTCGACAACAGATTTTATTCCACAATCTAGATTTCGACCTTAGGCCTTTATCAAGTGTTACAAGAATTAAAAATCATTAGACTTGAATACACCACCACTCACTGTCAAAACAAGTATCTTCGGTTGTATAAACCAATTTTGTCAAACGCAAATGCCAGAATATTTGTATAATAGGCTAATTTACTGATACTTAAAACGGCTTTTCCACTTGATATGGTTGTGGAATATAATAGATGACCAAATCACAGGTTTTACATTTTGCTACACTGTGTCTAAGCAACCCCTGTTTAGCAAAGTTCAAAACCTGTGATTTGGTCATTTATTACGACACTCACAGAGTGAATAGAATGGCACAAGGTCCCTCTAAAGCCATCCCAACGTGGTAACACCCTCGACCCACCTTTGTTGAGCTCTTTGAAAATAATCCTGTACAGAGGCATCCTTTCAATGATTCCTAGTTGCCACCGTAACAAGCATCCCTTTCGACACCCCTTACATTTTGCAGGCAGCCAGCAAGCTTTAGTTCAGCGGCGCAACGCCGCTCAGATGAGGTGTTTTGAAATGATTGCCTGTCAGCCTGTCATATCACCACTTAAGAATCCGCACAGGGAGATTTCAAAAGTGCCCAACAAATATGCGGGCGGCACTGAGGGGGGGGGGGGGGGGGGGAGGGGGGGGGGTTTGCCAAACTGAGGGGCCTTACAGGGACCGTATGCCATTTTATTCACTCGTGTGAATGTCGTACGCACCTGCGATTACGTCAGGGGTCGGCGCGAAACAGGAGTGCTGAAAAAGTATAAACAAACTTTGCTGCAATGACTTACGTTCATATTTTCGTCGAATGGTTTTGAAATGTACCTAGTGGTTCCAGTCTGTATACAACAGCAAAAATTGTGGCCGCGCCATATTTGAAAAGCGTCAAATCACGTTCATTGGCGCTGCAGCCCCACGGTGTCTTTAGAGACTGGTTTCGTCGTCTGGGAAATGTCAGCAGCGTCAAATATTTTCCAGAACGTCCCTCTGTTGCACATCACACTGCAAACTGTCATTCTCGACCATGAAATGTGTGTAAATGAAGTCCCCAAGAGAAGAGGTGGTTTCATTTATGTGCCTTATGCCACCTCCTGAGCCAGTTTCATGCCGATTCTGAGCGGTGATGTGATTATAATGTCTCCGCCAGCTCCCCACATCAAAACCACATGATTTCAACTCTGGGCGGAGCGGTTCTAACCTCCACTGCAGAAGCTTCTTGAGAACTGGTGAGACAAACTGGTGAGACACCGATAACGGGAAATGTGAAGACTTTCCACTCGTGTGACACATTCACGGTGGCGCTGGGCGGAATTGTGGAGAAAGTGAGTGTCAATGTGATCTCAACTGAACTTCTGGGCTCTGGCCTACTTTTCACATGTGTCTACATCTTATTTGAAGCGTCGCGATCTAGAGGGTGGTATCGCAGTGCGCAGCTTCTTGCACCATTACAGAGAGAAGTTATTTGTACCTCTGAGCCAAATGCCGAACTTCTGCTTCGCAATGGGAGACAATTAAGGGCTTTCTAAAAAGTAGCCCCTTAATTGTGTTGCACAGTTTAGGTCAATTCGTATAAATGACTGTTTTGTAAGACTCAGAGCAACTTCTGGACAGTATCTTACACGCATTATCCTAGAATACTAGTTACACAGATAACTGCAGTCACTTTCCACTTGCCCTCACTGCACATCAAAATGCTCTCACAAATGAATCCATAACTATTAGTTCACTCATCTTGAGTGATAATGGACGATCGGTAATAATTAATTGAGAGAAAGTGATCTTCTTAGCCTATATCACTTTTTAAACAACCTTTAATGTCGATTACCTCTTCCGATATGCATGGTTACCATCTTCAGATAAAATTAAGTACACACTAACAGCTGGCCGCTGTGGCCGAGAGTTCTAGGCACTTCAGTCCGGAACCGCGCTGCTGCTACGGTCGCAGGTTCGAATCCTGACTCGGCATGGATGTGTGTGATGTCCTTAGGTTAGTTAGGTTTAAGTAGTTCTAAGTCTAGGGGACTGATGAACCATTTTTTGAAAACAGTAGCAGGCGCATTTTAAGAGCAAATTCGTGTTACAGCACACATCGATAAAAGGTCGTTGCTTATCTCCTATACCAGCTGAAGAAAATAGTGTTCCTAACACACCGCCAGGTATGTGGGGGACGAGGCGAACGATGTATCGGCAGGTCAGTGTTAAAACCACAATATACAGAATAATTCGCCAAATACTAGTGTCCCATACCACGCACTACTGTGTACTTCACTGCAGCCAGGGCACCGCTGGCCTGGCAGCTGTTGGCCGCTACTGGCCGGTAAATTGGCAACTGACCCCTACAGCTGTCGCTAGTGTATTCACATATATTTCTTACTTACAATTATTGTAAAACAGCTATTAAAACAGAAGCTGAAATTATTCTTACTACATTCACTTTCACAAGTGCGCCTTTTTAGAAATTGCTGTACACTACATGAAATACAGTAAATTGCTGTAAGACAACATTTTGCAAAAAATAACTGTAAGATTATTAAAAATATAAAAATATGCAGAAGTAAGGCTACAAGGTGGGCTTCTGCTGTGTCAGCTATATAACAATCTACGCTGCAGATGACAACTTAAGTATTTGCCACGTATGCAAATACTAAAATAATTACAGAGATGGCGGATAACATACTTAATTAACGTAGCACCAACCGTTAGATGGTGTGACCGCCCATATCACAGACACGACCTATGGCTACATTGTGTTCCAGGGACCTAATACTTTATGTAGACTCGCTACGATGATATTAATAGATAAGCTAAAGTCAATGAGTTAACAACATGTTAAAAAAATATGAATAACATAAAAAACAGTAGATAGTGAGAAAACTAAATATACGCGTAAGACGCATGACACCCCCACAAATGCTCGTTTACTAAGTTGTGTTAAGGGTTTCTCCCGTGACCTGTATTTATCTTCGTTGCCCGCAATTTCTATCATTATTTGTTGTACAGAAGTAAACGCAATGTTTGGTAATGTTGAGGGAGGGAGGACGTGTCGCCCGGTGTCTACGCATGTAAGGGTACGACCGTACTTTATTAGGGCACCTTGTCTTCATAGGCCAACAAATGATCTGAAATCCATAGTAGTTTGGGGGTACATCACTAAACTACGATGGTCGCAGCCTTTGCACATAATCTTGGAGGAAGCACTCAACGTGTGTTAAATACGGCATATTACGAATTATACAATATGCCGGAAATACAACCCGACAGGGAACTCAGTGCATCATACGGCTTCTAAGCTGATTATATTTTAAAGTTCATGAAGAATCTATATCTCACTTGAGCTTCGTATCGCGTCGTATTTCCAACACACTTTATTGCTCATAACATGTCATATTTCGAAATAAGCAGTTTAAGGCCGTTGTATCAACCGCACTTGCTTAACAGCCTTTTGTCCACTTGTATCTTGTTCCACTGGTTAGTTCACTGGAAGTTTGTACTAGGGATCTCATATGATTAACTGACCTGTTAATATAGCTCGATTCTAGAAGTTGGGAGGCAGCATTCAAGATCCTTAGACCTATGCCTACACGTCATCAACCACGCAGAATGTTCAGGGAGGCGCATTCTTTTTTATGATGGTTCCAGTGCAAATGAATCAAGGAGCTCACTGATTGGAAATCTTATACTAAACGACACACATTAATAAAATGTTTTACAACCAAACAATACTCGCAGACAAAGAAATTTATAATGTATCCCATTATATCCTGTCATATAGATCTCCCGAGAATTCACGGATAAAAACAGCTTGTGAAAATAGAATGTGACGTCGTATAATGGCGAGTTTCAGTAGGTTTACCTACCACAGTTGCATTTCAAACTTATAGGTGTACATATGCATTTACAGTATTGTAGCGATCGTCTGCTGTCACCATACGTAGACTTCAAGATACGTTATTGCTACTCCATTCCATAGATATTTTGACAGTAAGTATCTCCTACTGTATATGACAGATATCTCTGAAATGAGTTACGTGTAATTGTCAGATCCATTGGCATACTGCGCGTTTATTGAAATGGTAGTCCACCTACATTGTAGTAAGTGATGTTACGTTTTGTCAACTGTTGAATTACTTATCTCACTGTATACGTCACACAGCATGTACTCTACAGTCTCGTATTCGCGGCTTGCTCAGGATATTAACACAAGAGATATCTTTTGTACTTGTTAACTACATAAGCACGACGTAAAATTTTGTGCCGGGAATTGTTAAACTCACAATGATAGTTACATTCAAGTTGATATGTACAGGCTGCAACATTTACAGTTTAGTTTCATGTTCCCACTGCTACTGATTTCTGGTCATTTGTTGGCCTGTGAGGATAACGTGTCTTAATAAAGTGTGGTGGTACGGTTACATACATCGGATGACTACTTCCACATTCAACATTTTCGAACACTACGTTTCCTTCTGTACCAAAAACCGGAAATAGGAACTGCGGTCAATGAAGATAAAACCAGCTCACTGGTAGAATTCCTTAACATCGTATAGTAAAGGAGTATTTGTGGGAGGTGTTCAAAAATGGCTCTGAGCACTATTGGACTTAACTTCTGAGGTCATCAGTCCCCTAGAACGTAGAACTACTTAAACCTAACTAACCTAAGGACATCACACACATCCATGCCCGAGGCAGGATTCGAACCTGCGACCGTAGGGGTCGCGCGGTTCCAGACTGTAGCGCCTAGAGCCACTCGGCCACTCCGGCCGGCCGTGGGAGGTGTCATGCGTCATTCGCCTTTATTTAATTTTCTCACTACCTACAGTCTTTTGTCATTCATATTCGTTTAACCTGGCGTTAACTCTTTGACTTCGACCTATCCATCAATATCATCATAATGAGTCTATATTTTTTAAACAGTAGATACCTGGAACACAATAGCGCCACAGATCGCGACTCTAATATGGGTGGTCACATCGCATAACTGTTGTTACTACGTGTATAAAGTGTGTTATCCACCATCACTGTAATTATTATTTGCGTACGTGATAATTACTTTGGTTGTCTTCCGCAGCGTAGATTGCTATCCACATGGCATAGCAGGAGCCCACGTTATAAGTTTACTTACGCATATTTATAAAGTTTTTATAATTTAAATAATTTTACAATTATGTTTTCAGAATTTGCAAATTGCCATTTATGTACATTAGTTTGTGGAAATTGCACCAAGCAGCTTCTACAAAGGCCCACTTGTGCCAGTGAACGTAGTAAGAATATTTTTTAATTTGTGTATCAGTAACTATTTTACAACTGTTTTTAGAAAAGGTGTTTAGGAATCTTTTATCGGTATGTGACTGGACTCATGCTGTAATCAAAATACGTAAATGGTTCTTATCTAGGAGTGGTTGAATACAAGAGTGACACCTGCGGGTGCCAACTGTCAATTTTTCGTCACCACCGGCCAGTGTAGCGGTGCACTGGCTGCAATGAAGTACGTCCTAGTGTGTCGTACGAGACTCAAGAATTTGGCGAACTACTCTGCATACAGTAGCATCTGGCAAATTTCTCTTTGTATTGAGGTTTCAACCTTGACTTGCCGATGCATCGTTCACCTCGTCCCTCACATACAATGTTTCAGAATGAGTACTTGTACAGCTGGCACAAGATACATGCAATAACCTTTTATCGTTGTATGTTGTAACACTATTTTGCTATTAAAATGCACCTGCTATTGTATACTTAATTTTATCTTTGTATAATTTCACATTGTATGAACGCATTGTCAGATCTAAAGATGGTAAGTATGCTCACCGAAGCATGTAATGGACAATAAAGATTGTTTACAAGAGATCTTGGCTAAGAAGTTCACCTTCTCTCAAGCTTCTCCCACTGTCGGTGTATTCCTAGCTTCCTTAACTGAAATAACAAACAACCGCTACAGTGCACAATTAATTACCGTTAGCACTCAACAAGACCGTGAGTTTCGGAACGGAAGTCCAGTATTGTGGATGCTCCCTGAAGTACAAGATTTTTTTTTTTTTTTTTTGTGGATGCTCGCTGAAGTACAAGATTTTTTTTTTTTTTTTTCAGCAAGAAAGTACCTTTGCAAGATTGTAGGCGTACAATCTGAATGCTGATTCGGATCACGCAGATGTTAACGACACGTCTATTATGAATGTTACACTGGAAAGCCAAAGAAATTCGTAGAGCTGCCTCATATCGTGCAGGGTCCCCACGAACTCGAGGAATTGCCGCATCGCGACGTGGCACAGACTCGACTAATATCTGAACTAGTGCTGGAGGGAACTGACACCATGAACCCTACAGGGCTGTCCATAAATGTGTAAGAGTACGAGGGAGTGGACATTTCTTCTGAACAGCACGTTCGAAGGTATCCCAGATATGCTCAACAATGTTCATGTCTGAGGAGTTTGGCGGCCAGTGGAAATGTTTAAACTCAGAAGTGTTCCTGGAGGTACTCTGTAGCAATTCTGGACGTCTGGAGTGTCGTATTGTGCTGCTGGAATTGTCCAAGTCCGTCGGAACGCACAATGGACATGAATGGAATACAGGTGATAAGATATGGTGCTTACGTGCGTGTCACCTGTCAGAGTCGTATCTAGACTTGTCAGGGGTAACAAATCATTCCAACTGCACACGTCCCACCCCATTCCAGAGCCTCTACCAGTTTGAATAGTCTCCTGCTGACATGCAGGTTCTATGGATTCATGAGGTTGTCTCCATACCCGAACACGTCCATCCGCACTATAAAATTTGAAACGAGACTCGTTCGACCAGGCAACATGTCTCCAGTCGTCAGCAGTCCAATGTCGGTGTTGATGGGCCCAGGCGAGGCCTAAAGCTTCGTGTCGTGCACTCATCAAGGGTGCAGGAGTGGGCCTTCGGCTCCGAAAGTCCATCTCGACGATGTTTCATTGAACGGTTTGCACACTGACCCTTGTTGATGGCCCAACATTGAAATCTGCAGCAATTTGCGAAAGATTGATCCTTGAACGATCTTCTTCCGTCGTCTTTGGTCCCGTTCTTGAATGATCTTTCCCCGGCCGCAGCGATGTCGGAGATTTGATGTGTTACCGGATACCTGATATTCACGGTACACTCGTGAAATGATCTTACGGGAAATCCCCACTTCATCAGTACCTGGAAGATGCTGTGTCCCATTGACCGTAAGCTGATTGTAACACCACGCTCAAACTCACTTAAATCTTTATAACCTGCCATTGTAACAGCAGTAACCGATCTAGCAACTGCGCCAGACACTTGTATTCTTATGTAGGTTGCCGAACGCAGCGCCGTATTTTGCCTGTGTACATATCTCTGTATTTGAATACGCATGCCTATAACAGTTTCTTTGGCGCTTCAGCGTATACAGCGTAAATGATTGTTATGCGCAAATTGACCACATTCGCTTAATTTGGCGCTGTAATCGACACATGATAAATTTCGCTATAGCTTTACTGTGTTCATACTGTTGTTTCAGTACTGAATGATAGCTGCATTCACATCTTTGTCACTAACTTCACTGAATATGCCCGGTCTTAACCAACAACATACAGAGTTAATTCAAAAGTAAAGTTACATGTGATACATGAAACGTGCTACCTCTCAACGTCTCGGTAGATAACCTCCGTACAAGTTCTTTAATGGAATCTAGCAATCTTGTCCATTTGTTCTAGAACAAATCCTTTCTGCGTCACTGGACTTCCTCCGACAAATTTCTCGTTAATCATAACGTAGCACCTGTTGGCAACGTTTTCCGTACACACTTTCACCTATAATAAAATGTGCTGTCAGCTGTGATTCAGGCTATTCTTGCTCTTGTATAATTGTCCTGAAATCTTTATTTCCGCGTTGCACAATGTTGTTTTTAGGTTCTTATGATTCCTCTGCGACAGTCCGAAAACCTTCGTCAGTGTTAGATAAGCCCAGTATGCCACCTACAGAAAGTTTCAGCACTGTTGCAACTGTACGGTGAGGGCTTATCGCGATCTTGGTAAGAATGTAAACCTGTCTATATTTTTCTGCGGTAAACCGAAAGGTAAGGGCTTCGTTCGCTGGCTGTGTGGGACACAAATCACAATAAAACCAATATAATGGCGACTTAACTTACGCGAACTGACATAAAACACACAGGCTAAAGAGCGTGCGCCTTCATTGTTGTGAGAGATTGTCAGGGAATAGTGTGAAGAAGCAACACGAGCGTACCTACCAATGGCGTAATGTGGGCGTTCCTACTCCGTTGCCAGACTCATTGAGTACGGCTACTCCTTTTCCCAGTATAAATTAGTTTGGGTGCCCTTGGTGCAGTGACGCTGGGCCTTCGCGGCCACGACGTAAACAGTGGAAACGGGACAGAAGTGAGGACTCAGCCGGAGATTACCTTCAAAGAGGGGCGGCATTATTTGGCGAGGCGGAAAGTGACATACGGCGACACAACGTGAGCAATAAACCGCTCCGAAATGAACAGAAACTGGGCACTCTCCGCCCACGTCCATGGTGGACGCCTCTTAAACGTCTGCACTCATTAGCGGGCAGCAAACGGCAGTATTTAAGAACCTCGTAAAACCCACGCGTCGGTCGCCATGACGACTGCAGCAGGACAGCGGCGACAACGGCTCCACACAGAGTGTTGCCTTTCCTTGCCCTCCTTCAGACACGGCACGCACATTCAAGTGCAGGAGCAGGGAAAGGCGACAGCCTCACAGAATCAATAGAAGTAATTAACAAATAATTACAATAACTTATTGTGGAACTGTGTTCATGTGGGGGCTCTCTAGTATAGAAAATAGATTTATTTTGTCACTCGGAATACTAGAAATGAATGGAACAATGAACATTTATATCTAATCATAAAACTGAAACTGTACTACAGAAACAAATTTGCGAACGGCTTGGGTGTTGTGTGATGTCCTTAGGTTAGTTAGGTTTAAATAGTTCTAAGTTCTAGGGGACTGATGACCATAGGTGTTAAGTCCCATAGTGCTCAGAGCCATTTGAACCATTTTGCGAACAGCTTCCTGGAAATTTAGTGGAAGTCATACTGCAACGGACGGAAGTAAACGTGCTATAGATTAGGTGCCACATCAGTGAATAGCGCTACTGTGCTCTATAGAAACGTACAACAAAAAGTCCGAAATCTGTGAAAAAGAGATCTTTGAGGCATATTACAATATGCAGTGATTAAACCCATTTATAAGAAAAGTTATAGGAGAGATTTCGGTAAATACTGACTTGAAACTCTGGTGAAATCATCTAGGTTTTTTAGAACGTAATGCACATTACATAACAGTGCCACGCCTTAGAAATAGTAATCTACTTAGAAAAGCACAGTGTAGAGCTCGTAAGGTTATAAATGCCAATTAAACTGAAATTCTGACAGAGACAGCAAAATAATTGGAGGATCAGTTGAATAGAATGGACAGTGTCTTGAAAAGGATTTATAGGATGAACATCAATGAAAGTAAACCAAGGGTACTAGTGTGTAGCCGAAATGAACCAGGTGGTACTGAGGGAATTAGACGGGGAATTGAGACGCAAAAGGTAGTAGACGAATTCTGCTTTTCGGGCAGTTCAATACTTGACGATGTCAGAAATAAAGTGGGTATAAGTGCCAGCAGAAAATGCAAGAAAAACTTTCCAGAGAAAAAGCGGTGTGTTAACATCTAATATAAATTTAAGTGTTGGGAAGTCCTTTCTGAAAGCATTAAACGTGAGTGTAACGTATTATCTAAGAGTAACGTCACGATAAACAATATGGACAAGAAGCTTTGGAAATGTGATGTTGCAGAAGAGTGCAGAAAATTAGATTCGAAGAGTGAAGAACCATTGTATAAACTATGGAGTATAAGTGGGGAAAAATAAACTTCATTGCACAACTTGACTAAAAGACATCATGGAATAGGTAATTTAGTAACGGTGCGACGCACGTGGATGGGAAGATGGCGTGAAGGTTCCAGTAAGGAGGTGAATGTAGACTGCTTGTGTTAAGTAAAGGTGAGGAGACAGACAGGATATCAAGAACTGCATCAAACCAGTGTTCTGACTGACAACAACAACAACAAAACAGAACGAAGCAGTCGAAATCGTATCGTTTCTTAGAGCTCATTTGATTGTAACATTTTACCCAACGAAGTTCTTACGTATAGGTGCACCAAAGAACTGGCTAAAACTAAGGATATTAATACTCGTTGCCGGCCATTGTGGACGAGCGGTTCTAAGCGCTTGAGTTCGGAACCGCGTTCCTGTTTCGGTCGCAGGTTCGAATCCTGCCTCGGGCATGGGTGTGTGTGATCTCCTTAGCTTAGTTAGGCTTCAGTAGTTCTAAGTCTAGGGGAGTGATGACTTCAGATGTTAAGTCCCATAGTGCTTAGAGCCATTTGAACCATTTGAAATTAATACTAGTCACCTTTGACTTTCACATTTTCTATAGACACTCTGTCAATTGACTGAAGCTTAACGAAGCTCTGTCAATAATTTCAGTACTAGGGAAAGATACAGTCACGGTAGAAATCGAATGGTGCCAAATGAGGATAACAATGAGGAATTCCAAGTTTCTTAAGTCAAACGATCTTTGGACAAACTTCAGATTAAATAGAGAGCAATAGCAAGACGGCTAACAAGGTTGAAGCATGATGTAGTCTGTGACGACGAAACATTCTATTTTCTTTTAGACCACACACACTAAAAGCTGCTTCATTATAAGAATGCCACGTAAACTGGTTCTACTAAATACAATCTCGAGAGCTTATTGTTTGGTGTATTGTACTTTTTCTATTACGTCCTGGTCCTGAAGCAAGTTGGCCTACTGTGCGGTTTCTCGAGTTTGCTGTGAGACAGTGACGCGTGCAACGCTTGAAATGAAGTAGATACATCACTGTGTAGGTTGCTTTCGGCCATTAGGGAGATGGCGGCTAACACTTCTGCAAAACTTGATATAAAGCTTTTCTTGTTGTTTCGAAATAAGGTATAATTGCATAAAACCCTTACGTGAACGTCTGTTTTTGTGTAAATGGTGAAAATAAGATCGAGAAAATCTTTCTAACGCTTTACAGTTCCAGATGTTATTAAAAGTGTCGTGTAGTATAGGCCATAAAACGAAGTACAGATTCTTAAATACAAGCGGTGTTTCAGTGGGTCACAAACAAATCTGATATGTTTATTTATCAAAAGTATAATAAAACAGAAAAATTAAAACGAAAACTTACAAGAGAAAAGTAAATTTTCCTACGAAAAAATATTTTGATTCTTCCACACGATCCAAGTTTCCTAAACAATAGTTGTCTAAGTTTCAAATTTGAAAGAAAAAAAAACTTTCTGTTGCAATGCAATGAATCGTCAATGTCTGCAGAAATTTCATGTACCCAGCCATCACATCTACCACAGTGGGTCCAGTTTTCTCCGAAAAATTCCCCACAAGCTATGTTGGTGCCATATCTGTCTGTTGATTACTTGCAATTGATTTTAATCTAGTTTGAGGTGTAGTTCTAGGAATACTAAAATGACGCTCGAAAGCGCCTTCTTCTTTGGTGTCTCATACCACTCCCATCGACGCTCACGGGCAATCTTCTCCTTGAACCTTGGTCTCGTGCCTCAAAAACAAAACAAAAATATTCTTACCTGGCCCAGACCATTCTACTTCGGCGTGGTTCATACTACTCGATTGACATTGCACATTAAAACATGGCGGCATCAAGTATCGGTTTGACCGTGCGAGATTTCATTACTACAATACCATCTATATGAGAATAATTAAATATTAGTACTAGTATCATGATATTACGTCCTACCTCCAGCAGTATAAACTGATACTGAAAATAGCACAGTTAACTGGCCTCTATACTCCAAAACAAATAAAATTTGTTTGTGACGCAATCTCAACAGCTACATAACCCAAGTTATGGAAAATGGTGGCGTGGTGTTTTATTCGAAGCCCTGCATGCGTTCGCTATCACACAGCAAACAACACAAATTCCAAGTCTTCCATACTTCCAACTGCACAGTGGGCCAATTACCCTCAAAACCTGGGCACGATAGAAAAACAAATACGATTTTTTGGACTATTCGGTCGCTGATTAGGATCCCGATAACATAATTGCAAAATTAAAAATGGCAGATCCAATTTGGCAGATCAAAAACTATATATTTAGCGGATTCGAGCAAGATTTCGGATAAAAAGTATTGTGAGGTCGCTGATAACGAGTTAGAAGTAAACCATGCAATATTGAAATGTTTTATTTGATATTTCACAGTTTCAATCGAAAATCGTGGTCATATTCGTCGCTTGTGTCATTATTGCTCTCAGAAGGGTCGCTGTTCGGTTTTCCACTGGGAGTTGATACGGATTACAGCTCTTTTATCTTCGGCGGCATTCGCTTATCTTCTTCCATTGTCATTTTATGGGCTCTCGAGATGGATGGGTCCGAAGATGACAGAAGCCGATGGAATTCGACTTGCATCTCAGCCTCACGACAACATTTGACTATAAAATCTTCTCGGCAATACACGGTATCGTTATTCCGAGTTCCTACGCATCTTCAGATAGCCGACCAATCGATAGCGGAGCACCTTCGATTATGGCATAATCGTGTGTCAAAACTATTTGTACTCATCTCGGCATCCGGCACTGCTGCAGGATATTGTGACTCCGGTGAATTCTGCACCCGACTTTATATATATACTTTTCTCAGAATCCCTGATAGAGATGCTTCTGTTCTAGAGTCTTTGCAGAAAATTTGAACATTTTTCAGCTTGTCGCGAGAATAACGATAAGCGAAATTTTAATCTTGTAAGATAAAAAAAATTCCCATTTTTCTAAAAGAAGAAGTTATAATAATGTATGACATAATTTCAATAACGAGGGAGTCATTTCTACCGTGTGGCACTGCCGCAGGATAGAAAAATGACAGTTCACTTAAAATCTTGCAAATATGTGTACGCAAATAAATAACTCTGAACTCCTTGACTTGACTATACTGTTAACGTGGTAGGAGATCCAATTACAAAAGGGGAGCAACGCGAAGGAACTTTTGTGGCCAACGATTTCGGATACCAAAGGTACTAGTTCCATTTTAAGACGAAATAGGCCATTACACCGGTTAAAGACGTCAGAAACATGCAGTCTGGAGTGCTACCCCTCTTATTTTATCCTGACAGCTAAGCAGGATCGTTATCATGTATTATACAGGCCTTACAAACGATATCAGAAAAATTTGTCGTTCTCGTATTCACTGTTAACCGAGATCTGTCATGAAACATATCATATCCACCTGAGACTGGAATGACACCTCAGAATTATGCAAGTATGCACCAATGCGATTTACACAAGATTTCACGGGATTAAACTCGCAACTCCCGCCTCTGTTTATTCCATTCCGTCCAGGATTTGAAGCGCGTTGGCCACTGTACACCGGCCCATATTAACCGCCTTCCATCTGTATGAGTATAAAGTTTCTCTGCATCATCGCTTGTAGGACTGTGATAACTACAGTCCACTTACTAAAACTCTGCAGTCATGTATGCGACGTGTGCAAAGGTCATCATCGGAATGTACGCTAAAAACACCATAGTTGTGGTGTGTGTACAATTACAACTTACAGAAAACATAAACTGAAACGCCAAATAAACTGGTCCAGGCATGCGTATTGAAATACAGAGATATGTAAACATGCAGAATACGGCGTTGCGGTCGGCAACGCCTATACAAAAAACATGTGTCTGTCGCAGTTGTTAGAACGCTTACTGTTGCTACAATGGCAGGTTATCAAGATTTAAGTGAGTTTGAACGTGGTCTTATAGTCGGCGCACGAACGGTGGGACACAGCATCTCCGACGTAGCGATGAAGTGGGGATTTCCCCGTACAACCACTTCACGAGTGTACCGTGAATATCAGGAATCCGGTAAAACATCAAATCCCCGACTTCGGTGCAGCCGGAAAAAGATCCTGCAAGAACGGGACCAAGGACGACTAAAGAGAAATGTTCAATGTGACAGAAGAGCAACCCTTCTGCAAATTGCTGCAGATTTTAAAGCTGGACCATCAACAAATGTCAACGTGCGAACCGTTCAATGAAGCATCATCGATATGGGCTTCGGAGCCGAAGGCCCACTTGTGTGCCCTTGATCACTGCACCATACAAAGCTTTATGCCTGGTGTTGGCTCGTCAACACCGACATTGGACTGTTGATAACTGGAAGCATGTTGCCTGGTCGGACGAGTCTCGTTTCAAATTGTATCGAGAGGATGGACGTGTACGGGTATGGAAACAGTCTCACGAATCCATGAACTCTGCACGTCAGTAGAGGACTGTTGAAGATGGTGGAGGCTCTGTAATGGTTTAGGCATGTGCAGCTGGAGTGATATGGGATCCCTAATATGTCCATATACGACTCTGACAGGTGACACGTGCGTAAGCGTCCTGTCTGATCACCTGTATCCATTCATGCCCATTGTGCATTCCGACGGACTTGGACAATTCCCGCTCGACAATGCGACACCCCACATGTCCAGAATTGCTAGAGAGTGGCTCCAGGAACACTCTTCTGAGTTTAAACACTTCCACTGGCCATCAAACTCCCCAGACATGAACATTTTTGAGCATATCTGGGATGCCTTGCAATATGCTGTTCGGAAGAGAACTACACCCCCTCGCACTCTAAAGGATTTATGGACAGCCCTGCAGGATTCATAGAGTGAGTTCCCTCAGCCACTATTTCAGACATTAGTCGAGTCCATGCCACCTCGTGTTGGGGCACTTCTGCGTGCTCATGGGGGCCCTACACTATATTAGGCAGGTCTACCAGTTTCTTTGGCTCTTCGGTGTATTAAGATCAAACATATTGAAATTCACAGGCAGTGTACATGCTATATAAAAAATCGTAATACACAGTGAGGTGTCTAATGATATGTATCACAACATTGGTGCTTAGCTGACCGCTTACTGCCATTACAAAAATAATAGCTCCTTTTGTCATTGAACTTGAGTAGGTTTATCGCAAATATCGTACCCATATGCTGTCTTGTGCTTTCAAGACAACTGATGTTTTTGGAGATATTCTGTTAATGAGCTAAGCCCAAAACGCGTGAATAATAAAAATGTTTTAACAAATAGTGGACTGTTGTTATTTGCGGCCTAAAAACAGTTGAAAAGGCATGCTCGGTAGACTTCATTAATAAGCGTGCGGTATGTCCCAATAACCTAGCCGATGGGTGTTCGTCATATACATAAAGTAATGAATTCATGAACCAGATTCGTGAATTACATCTTGCTGTAATACTAGCAAAGACCTTTGTTGTACCGCGCCATTAGTCTTTTAACTTGCTCCTGCTTGTCGAATACATAGACGGAAGAGGGCGGTGTTCTCTTTGAGCAGGAAGTCCTTTATATTACTGCCCCTAAGATTGTTATGCAAAGTACTGAATTACTCAGGAAGTGTTATTTAATCGTCTCTAATTATCTCCGCATTACGTCAGTTTAATGGGCCTAAAAGCCTTGCGACTGCGGAGTTCCAGGGATTTATTTTCAGTTGTGTTATGAAGTAATTGGAGAGCCTGCGGGCAGCTGAGTTTTATGCATGCCCCTCACGCTTCTCCGCCACAATCCGGACATCTGACTGGCGCCGTTTCGCCCACTCCCGTCGCAACGGCGAACCACTTCGAACAGCGGCGCTGGCCCGTCCGTGAGCAGATCGATACTCGATACGGTGTCGAATTATCTCCGTTTCCAGGTGTTAATGGCGCTGCATAATGTGACGGACACCTGCTCGTTTCAACGGCGCGTTTAGTGGCGTTCCCCGGGGAGACAGCGATGTCGACAACGGTAATATCAAACGTTCTACAACACTAGCGAGAGAATTATTACTACTTCAGTTGATTGGTTAACAACTCGCGACATCATTCGCAGCAACTTAAGTGCTAAAGTGATGGCAACAGCTTGTTCATTCGAGACGGAAGTCGTACCCAACTTCGATAGAGATCGATCGCTGTAGAAAACGGTACTAATATTGTGTATCGTGGTGTGCGTACAAACCATTCAAATTATTTATGGAAACGTGAAGCAGGGTGGCAGAAGTGTGGTTCGACTTTCAGTTTTAGAAGTTCAAATACAACTACGTAAACTACAGAGTACTATCACAGTACAAACGAAGTACCCCAGCCTTAACTGCCGAAACTGAATGAAAATAATTTTAAAATTCTGAAATGTGTTTGTTCTCCCTCCCATCAAGGGCATTTCTCTGTAACATCCTGTACTTGTGTACAATCGATGTTAGTAGATTAACAGATTTAAATTACTAAAGAAGCAATACCGTGTAACAGGCAGTTATAGCCAGCAGAGTGACAAGATTCATAGATGAAGTACTGATTGTCCGATAGTTAAACATTCAATTGCAATATTACGGTATATTGATAATTTTTATTTATGGATCGTCTGACAGCAACTGAATAAAACACAATTTTAGTGCCATACGCGTTTCGCCTTTATTTTCTGCAAGGCATCATCAGTGGCAGGTTGCGTAGACAGTTTCTTACATATTACGCTCCTGTTGCATTTTTGGTGTTGTTCTTCTTCCTATGAACGCCAATTTGCTGTTTTTTCCACATTCCACATTCCCCATTCCACAGCACTATGCACTGAACGCATTAAAACAAGCGTTCAGTGCATAGTGCTGTGGAACGTGGAAAAAAAACAGCAAACTGGCGCTCATAGGAAGAAGAACAACACCAAAAATGCAACAGGAGCGTAATATGTAAGAAACTGTCTACGCAACCTGTCACTGATGATGCCTTGCAGAAAATAAAGGCGAAACGCGTATGGCACTAAAATTGTGTTTTATTCAGTTGCTGTCAGACTGTCCATAAATAAAAATTATCAATATACCGTAATATTACACGCAACTGAGGAAGACAGGACTGCAAAAGTTGAAGATTCAATTGCAACACTAACAATATCTGTGGGGTTCCACAAGAGAGAGCACTGTAGCACTTCTGTATACGCCATCGTTCCAAAATTTCCTTACTTCTATTTTAATCTATTTTTTAATTTTTTATATACTCTTCCATAAATCCTCTGTATTTCGATTCACTAAAATACCTAGGACTAACATCTGATGAAAAAATAACTTGGAATCATCATTTACGAGGGCGTGCTGAGAAATAAGGCTTTCGAATTTTTTATGTGAAAACTCTTACAGATTTTTCAATAAAGCAAATGTTATTAAAACATTCTACGTCTTTATTTTTCATCTCTAGATAGTTATTTCTCAACATAGTCACCCTAGCGACGAACACGTTTTTCCCAACGAGAGACCAGTTTGTTAGTATCTTCTTCTTCTTTGGCTTTTACGGCTTCATTAGACCACTTGAATCAATTATTTTCTGGGCAATTTCTTCAGCAGATTTTCTTTCCTAATTGCTCAGTATCTTTTCATTCGTTCTGATCTTTTCTGTCTTCCCTCGTCTGTAAATACCCTTTTTATTTCGTGACGTTTCTCTATTTTTGGTTTAAATCTAATTTTTATGCTTTTTAGTTTCTATAAATTTTCTGTTTTGTTTTGAAAATCGTCTAGAGCTAATTCTATGTCTTTCATACCCTCCTGATTTCCTTTATCCGTTCTACTTATTACTTCATGCCCCTAAGGTTATCTATAATTTTTCTTGGTAATCTGGTTTCTGTTGTCATAATGTGACCAAAAAAGAGATAATTTTTCTGTATGGTATCTGTAATGAGTATTGTTTAACTGTACACACTTCCTTTGACACTATCCGCCATTGTTCATCTTTTTGGTATTTCTTATTTATGCATGTTCTTCACTTTTAGGGTTTTGTCTATTCTGTTTTTCTGAATGACTTTGAAAAGATTTTCACTTCTGTGAGTCACCTTTGTTTGAACCACAATCTTGCAGTGTTTTAATTTAGTTTTGACTGATCGACACTTTTCATAGTATGTAGACCATGTTAATTTTTTACCTTTTATCAGTTTGTTAATTCTTTCTTTCCTAGCAGGTTTTCCGTCCAAGTTGTATGGTATAGCTTCTCCCAGGTTTTTAAATAGTTTCACCCTTTTTACTTTCCTGTTGCTTTCTGTTATGTGGTTGATTATTAATGGATCTGTTACCATTATCTCAGTCTTTTCGAATGATATATGGAGTTGTACTTTTTGTACGGAATTTTGTAGGCTTGTTATTTTATTTCTGGGTTCTTTAACGTTATTAGGTAGTAATGCTAAGCCATCTGCGAATACCAAGGAATTTAAGTTTACTTGATCTTTATTGTCATGTTTTTAATATTTTCCTTGAACCATTCCCTCATCATACACTCCAGAGCAACGTTGAAAAGTAATGCCGACATACCATCTCCCTGTCTTAAACCTATCTTAACAGTAAATTGGTCTGATATTTCTCCTGTGAGATTTATTTTAGATTTGGTGTTTGTTAGTGTTCTGTCTATCACTTTTTCAATTTAGTATGGAGACCAAAATTTCTTAGTATCTTCATCACAGAAGATCTGTGGACAGAATCATAACCGTTTTTCAAATCAACACTGATCTGATCCAGTATCTGTCCCTCCCATAACTTTCACATTGTAGATATCATGTCATGGTTGCTGCAGAATTCCACCAGTCTCATGCCATTCCTATCTCTTCTTTCTTGTAGTGACCATTTCCCTTTTACGTCTGTATATCTCTTTTTCCTTCCTAACTGGGCATTGAAATATTCCATTAAAATTGTGGTATGATTTTTTATTTACGGTTGTTGTCCACTGATTTAAGAGCTCCCAAAATCGATCCACGTATTCTCTGTCTTCTTTCTTATTATTTTTATCAGTAGTTGTGGCATAGGCATTTAGTACTGTGTATTTTTATTTGCAGCTTTTATAGTTAGTGGCGATAATCAGAAAATACTGATTTAAATTCTAGTATGGATTCAGTTATTTTCGGGCTCACCACAAATCCTGTTCCAAATTGTGGACATAACTCTTTTTCCTGGTACTTCTTTGTAAATTTTATGTCCTTGTGATTCTATTGGTTCCCGATCAGTGTTTCTCATTTCTTGAAGTCTAGTTATTAGAATCACTTTGCGACCCATTTCGTATGCCAAACTTTGCGTTTATCTGACTGTATGATGGAATTCATGTTGTTTGTTGCTATGTAGTTTACGTGTCTTGTCTTGAGTCTAAATTTTGATCTTCTGCCAGTCTTTGGTGTTTCCATATACTCTGAATAATTTAAGTTATCTTTAAAGTGACTGCCCACAGTATCTGCCATGAGTGCAGTCTTCGTTGACAATGCATAGCGGTGGATTTTTCCTTAAAAGGTTTTCTTCCATATTTGGTTTTCGAAGTTACCTTCACTGTAAAATATTTGACGTTTCTGATGGAACCTCAACCTCACCTCTGCTGGCACCGCTTTATCGCAATCAAAGCGAAGTCCTCGAAGGGTTCTTTAAGTTCTGAAAACATATGTAAAGCCGATGGGGCCAAGTCTGGACTGTGTGGACGATGGTCGATGACAGTGAACCCAAGACGTCGGATTGTGGCAGATGTCGCAGCGACCGTGTGTGGCCCAGCATTGTCATGGTGACAGAGAGGGTGCTCCACGTGTGAGCGAACTCTTCGAATTCAAAACTCAATTAAAGCGAGCTATTTCTCACTCACCGACATAGTTACTTTACACACCGCCATGTTACACGCTGTAATTCGGAGCGCTCTAGCGGCAGAGTGCAGCAAGTACGTGGAAATGAAGACAGGTTTAAAAACATAAATTCTTGTCCTGTTGTAAATGGACTTTCTGATCATGATGCTTAGCTAGTTACAGTATATGACATAGCTCCATTCAGTAATTCAAAACTACCCTCCAAAGTTGTGCGTTCAATTAATGACTCAACAATTTGAAATTTCAGAGAAAATCTTCAGCAGTTAGACTGAGATGAGGTGTACAAGGAACCCGATGCTAATTTAAAATATAACTTATTTCATGATACACTTGTAAGAGAATTTTAAAACTGTTTCCCCAAGAAAGTAGTTAAACCAAATCATAAGAAACCTTGCAAAAAACCTTGGCTTACTAAAGGAATAAAAATATCTTGCAACCACAAAAGGGAACTGTATCTAACAACAAGAAAGAGTAATGACCAAGAAACAGCCAAATATTATAAAAACTACTATGCTACATTAAGAAAGGTTATCAAAAAGGCCAGAAGCATGTGCATCATGTCTGAGATTAATACCTCTGATAACAAAATCAAAACAATTTGGAATATTACTACAAGGGAGATAGGGCAACCAAGAGTACAGGATGATGGTATCACCATCAAAGCGAATGGAAATTTGATGAACAACAAGCCGGAAGTCGAAAACATTTTGAATAATCATTTTTTAAATGTTGAAGAGAAAATAGGATCTAAATGTTCATTAGAAGAATCAAGGCAGTTAGTGGAAGAGGCCTTACCCACACCATTTGATACAATTGAAATTCCACCCACCTCTCCATCTGAAATTAGGAAGATAATAAACTCTGTCAAGAATAAAAGCTCACATGGAATTGATGGCATTTTCAACAGGATAATAAAAGCTTGTTCTCAAGAAATAAGTGGGATTCTTGGCCACATATATAATAGCTCTCTGTTCCCGGATAGACTGGAGTATGCCATTGTTAAACCACTGCATAAAAAAGGGGATACGTCTGATGTCAACAACTACCGCCCAAACTCTCTTCTGACTGCCTTATCCAAAAATTTTGAAAAAGTAATGTATTGTAGAGTAGCTTCACACCTTTGTGAAAATAAAGTTTTAACAAAATGTCAGTTTGGTTTCCAAAAGTGGTTTTCAACGGAAAATGCTATATATACTTTCACTAATGAAATATTAAATGCTCTGAGTAACCGGAAGTCACCCATTGGGATTTTTTGTGATCTATCAAAGGCTTTTGATTGTGTAAATCATGGAATACTTCTAGATAAGCTCAAGTACTGTGGTATGAATGGGACAGTGCTCCAATGGTTTAAATCATACCTAACTGGAAGAGTGCAGAAAGTTGAAATAAGCAGTTCATATAATACGCAAAAAACTGGAGATTTCTCAAACTGGGGAACAATCAAGAATGGGGTGCCGCAAGGTTCGGTCTTGGATCCTCTGCTGTTCTTAATATATATTAATGATTTGCCATTCTATATTCACGAAGATGCAAAGCTGGTACTTTTTGCTGGTGATACAAGTATAGCTATCACACCCAACAGACAAGAATTAACTGGTGAAATTGTAAACGATGTTTTTCAGAAAATCATTAAGTGGTTCTCTGCAAATGGGCTCTCATTAAACTTTAACAAAACACAGCATATACAGTTCCACACAGTAAATGGAATGACACCATTGGTAAATATAGACTTCGATCAGAAATCGGTAGCTAAGGTAGAATATTGAAAATTTCTAGGTGTATGCATTGATGAGGGGTTGAACTGGAAAAAACACACTAAGGATCTGCTGAAACGTTTGAGTTCAGTTACTTATGCTACTAGAGTCACTGCAAGTTTTGGCGATATACATCTGAGTAAATTAGCTTACCACGCCTATTTTCATCCTGTGCTTTCCTATGGCATCATATTCTGGGGTAACTCCTCATTGAGTAAAAGAGTGTTCATTGCACAAAAGCGTGTAATCACAATAATTGCTGGAGCTCATCCAAGATCATCTTGCAGACACCCATTTAAAGAGCTAGAGATTTTAACTGTAGCCTCACAACGTATGTATTCACTTCTGAAATTTGTTATTAACAATCCGAACGAATTCAAAAGTAATAGAAGCGTACATGGCTACAACACTAGGAGAAAGGATGACCTTCACTACTCAAGGTTAAATGTAACTTTGGCTTAGAAGGGGGTAAATTATGCTGCCACGAAAGTCTTTGGTCACTTACCTAATAGCATCAAAAGTCTGACAGATAGCCATATAGCATTTAAAAGGAAATTTAAAAAAATTTCATAATGGCGGCTCCTTCTAATCATTAGATGAATTTTTGGATATAATAAGTGGGTAATTTCCCCAAGCCCCACAAAAAAATTAAAAATATTAAGTGTTATATAATATTTTGTGTAATGTAATATCCTGTATAGACACCTTTTATTAACCTGACTCGTTCCACATCATTACGGAGTGTATTCATGATCTATGGAACAAGTACTAATCTAATCTAATCTAATCTAATCTAAAGACGTAGAAAGATAATAGCTTTTGTTTTATTTAAAAGTCTTTAAGGGTTTTCGCATTAAAAAAAATCAAAGGCATTACCTTCCAGGACGCCCTCGCACAAACCAACAAAAAGAAAGTCCACAGTAGTCTAAAGTCCTCTCTGGTCGAAGATGTGAACTAAATCCAATGTCATTATCCACAAATACAAGGCTCTCATCCTACAGAAATGTTGCATGGAAATTTTCTTATCCGAAACTGAGACTTCCTTCGTCCATGTGCGTCCTGTAATCCTTGTCCATGTGTAATAACTCCAGGATTCCACATGTTCTCACAGCTGGAACACGTTCGCTCTTCCCACGTCTCCAGAACTGAGGGAGGTGATGCAGCGGTAAAAACAAGGTTCCCTACGATTTTTCTAGATACTTAAGAAAAATGCCAGTCAGTTATCTTTGAAGAGTGCTTTGCACGTGGATCAAGAGGTACGCATCAGTATCACAAGAGGCCGCCACAACACAGACAAACATCGTCAGTCGCTTCCTCAGTTCCAAGTAGTTGTCTCCAGACGGCGCTCCTTAATAGGCACTACACTCCCATACTCTGCTTCCACCGCCACGTCCAGCAGCGCGTCGTATTCCTCTGCAGAGTGTATTGCCAGCCGCCAGAGACAGCTCTGTCAACAATGGACGGCTTCCCTTCCATCTAGCACTGGTATGGATAGAGATCCATGCGCCAACAGGCCCAAAAGAAGACGCGTCGCACGTATTCAATTAGTTCCAGAATTCGCCTAATTCCTAAAGTGCCATCATTTTCTGTAATTACGCAGCGGAGCATAGTTCTGTGAGTTCCTTTCTGAAGACTACCGTTCCGACTTAGAAGTCGCTACTACTATCAGTCATAGTGACAGTGTCATAGACCGCCAAGAGACAGCAAAGTTTGAAAGGTTACCCTAGTTTAGCGCACTACCAGGCTCCATGAACATCTTCTCAGGCCGTTAACCTACTAGAGTCTCGCTCAAGGTGCATCAGGTTGTAACAAAGCCTCTAATAATTTTCCATATACAAAAAACAGGTAGAGCAACTTATCCCCTCTCAAGTTATTTAGATTTCACTGTATTACTATAGGACATGAAGTCCCACGCATCAAACTGTTTCCAATGTGAAGTAAAGGGGTTTTGATTTATAACTCATAATAAATGTTATTGATTATTTCTTAGTGTGTTACCACATTTGTGTCGCAGTGTCAAACTGTCAAGCGTGCGTACTACCACCTTTTATCGAATTGTAGTTCGAAATAACATACTACTGTGATGGATAGGGTGAACTGATAGGACATTTAGTTACAACATTGCATCAGAGAGAAAGTAACTGAGTTCTTCTCCTATGCTTTCCCAATCTGAGGATGTGTCCCATCTCCATTGACCGTTTCGTCGACAGTCAGGATGTTAAATCTTGATCTTTATTCCTTCTTATATTTCCAGTACACAAGAACTACATTACCGCATTGTATAGCCTAAGCTTGAAAAAAAAAAAAAAAAAAAAAAAAAAAAGTTGCAATGGTCGCCCCTTAGGTGTATCACTTAATCAATACCAACTCTCCCATCGCCGATACCTCTAACTATTTTGTGTCACCGCCTCTCTATGAAAAGTTCACCCCATGACACAAGGGGAATTATTCTGAACAGAAATCAGTAGCCCATCTGACAGTCGTGAAGATCCAGCTTCAGTTCGTAAGGATCGTCGAACCGTAGCTAAACCTACACACAAGCCTAGTCTATCATCTCACCAAGATTACGGTGGACATTGAAAAAAGGAATGACTGTACATAGGTCATTTAACACTTACAGATGGAGACACTAATTGTTGAAGGGCAATATAAATTAAAAGTGAAAATGGTTTCTATTGAAATCCTGTAATATCCGCTTCCAGCTTTTTGCACTTAGACAAGTAAGGTCTTCTCTAGTCTCTGTATCTGTATGATCTAATAAACGGTCCTTCTTTACACTATGACAAGGTTTAAACCAGCCTCTGTTACACTTTTGGACACTTTCAGTCCTTGCTGACAGTTAGTAAAATCCTCAAACTACCAGTCCTCCAGTATCCGACCGATCAGAATTATTTGCTCGCACCCATAAATGAAACCATAGAACCAGAATGGGCTCAAATGGTTCAAATGGCTATGAGCACTATGGGACTTAACTTCTGAGGTCATCAGTCCCTAGAACTTAGAACTACTTAAACCTAACTAACCTAAGGACATCACACACACCCATGCCCGAGGTAGGATTCGAACCTGTGACCGTAGCGGTCGCGCGGTTCCAGACTGTAGCGCCTAGAACCGCTCGGCCACTCCTGCCAGAACCAGAATGGGATTTTCACTCTGAAGCGGAGTGTGCGCTGATATGAAACTTTCTGGCAGATTAAAATTGTGTGTCCGACCGAAACTGGAACTCGGGACCTTTGCCATTCGCGGGCAAGTGCTCTACCATCTGAGCTACACAAGCACGACTCACGGCCCGTGCCTATAGCTTCAGTTCTGTCAGTACCTCGTCTCCTACTTTCCGACCTTCACAGAAGCTCTTCTACTTCGCAGAACTGAAGCTGTGAGGACGGGGTGTGAGTCGTGCTTGCGCAGCTCAGATGGTAGAGCACTTGCCCGCGAAAGGCAAAGGTCCCGAGTTCTAGTCTCGGTCCGGGACACACTTTTAATCTGCCAGAAAGTTTGAAACAGTAGACATTTATTAAGGAGCTTTTTCTTTGACGGTGAACTCTGTGTGTCTAGGTTCTCCACCAGACCTTGCTGAACTATTTTCTCCTCTGAGCTGCTTCCAACTCCTCACGCCCCATTTCCGACTCCGGACTAAGTCTCGCTATTCTTTTCACTCTACACCACTTTGGGTCTGTGCCCTCTTATGATTGGCTATAAACAACACCAGCGTCCGCAGCTTGTGGTCGTGCGGTAGCGTTCTCGCTTCCCACGCCCGCGTTCCCGGGTTCGATTCCCGACGGGGTCAGGAATTTTCTCTGCCTCGTGATGACTTTGTGTTGTGTGATGTCCTTAGGTTAGTTAGGTTTAAGTAGTTCTACGTTCTAGGGGACTGATGACCACAGATGTTTAGTCTCATAGTGCTCAGAGCCATTTGAACCATTTGAACCAACATCAGCGACGAACTGTCATTGGTCACTCCATTCTCTGCTACCCCCACTGCCCCTTCTGCTCCTTCCAGACGAATTTGCCGGTAAAAGGTGCCTTGGGAATCACAGCTATGTGCACCTGAAAGCAACACAGGGAAACGCCGGTCGCGGTGGCCGTGCGGTTCTGGCGCTGCAGTCCGGAACCGCGGGACTGCTACGGTCGCAGGTTCGAATCCTGCCTCGGGCATGGGTGTGTGTGATGTCCTTAGGTCAGTTAGGTTTAAGTAGTTCTAAGTTCTAGGGGACTTATGACCTAAGATGTTGAGTCCCATAGTGCTCAGAGCCATTTGAGCCACAGGGAAACCGACAACACACCTCCATTCCGGGTTTGCGAAAACAACCTCGGAGTTCGCAGAGCCGTCGTGGTTCCAGAGCGACTCCAGGGGTCGAAAGCATCATGTCAATTATTTCCGAGAACGTAACATATTCTTTGTGTCCAGTGTTTGCAGGCATCTCGTCACCGAGACCGCCATCCACCCAGCCACTCTCCTCGCAGCCAAAACAGCGAGCTTCCAGTCCACTCCTTTTGATTAGTCTCGAGCTTAACCTTATCTCCAGACTGTAGGCCCTCTAAAGGAGTTGTCTTATCTGGTATGCTGATGGGCTTACAATGAAACGTCTCTCCTTTTCCCCTAGATCCTTAGTCTGCACTCAGGACGTTCACCTGACCGATTCAATTCAGGCTGGTTTCTGAATCGCGAATACAGCGGCGCTTACGTTCTGGCCCTGGATCTTTAGCTGATCTACAGCAGCAGGCCGGAGCAGAGGGAGCAGGCTGAGGACGGCCAGTGGCTGTGGCCAGCAGCTAGTCACGCCGCGACCCGAGCCCACACCATCGGCCGAGAAACTCATTTGGGCCGTAATTTCTGCTGTTATTGTGGGCACTTCATCAGCGCCCGTAGCCGGCGGGGTAATCGTTCCGGAGGCTGATTATGATCAGAATGAGATCTCTCTCGTACAAAACCATAACTAGTGATCCACTGGATTAGATGATGGTAAACACTATTGCTGCCAACGTTTGCTGCCCAAATACTTTCTCAGAGGCTGTAGGCAAGCTTGTAAGACACTTATCCTTTGACAACAATAACATTCCGTTGACAGAAGGGTCTTCAGAGATGTAGCGTCTCCTTTTTTTGAACATTGTACGATTCTGGATTCGCATGATCATTTTATTTTAGGAAACTGGAGGTAACTGGAATCAGTGGATACGGGTTTGGTATTGAAAAAAAAACCGAGTTTAGACTTCTAACTGCCACGTCAGTACGTTCATCTCGGTAAACTCGTAAATAGCATGAGATCTTTCATATGTATCTCTCAAGAGCTAATTCAACAGAGACCACAGGAAAGCATGAAAGGTGGAATTAAAAGTACGGAAACTAGTAATACCGATGGCCAATCTGACTTGAAAATTTACGACTGTAAAAATAAGAGTAGTAATGCTACCATACGACATACACAGACTGTAAAAAACATCGCAACACCAAGGAGCAGTTGGGAGACTAAATGAAAGTTGGTAGGCGTGTTGCTACATCTGAAAGATGGTATCTATACAAATTTTGGGCTGTTGGATGTGACCAGCGCGTAACGTTGAGCAGTTGGAGGTGAGGCGCCAGCAGTGGTGGATGTGGGGAGTGAGAGGCCAGAGTTTTGAGAGCGGACGATCTGGATGTGTGTCCGTCAGAAAAAGGAAATTTGTAAGACTGGATGTCATGAACTGATATACAGGGTGCGTCAAAAAAATGTATACACACTTTGAACTGTCATAGACAACTTATTTCCCGTTCTACAAGGTAAAATAGCTGTAAGAAAGTAATGTTATGTTTCTTCAACAGGTGGCAGCAGTGGCAAGGAAGTACCTGCAACATAGCGGACGTGCGTTTGAGCTCTGAAGCGCGGAAGCAGATAATTAAGTGGTACTGGAAGTTTGAGAATGTAGCTGCGGTACGAGGACAGTGGAGAAGTGAGTATGGTACAGAACCACCTTCAAGGTAACAATTACACGTCTACGAGACAAATTCGAAATTCATGGAACAGTGTGTGCTGTGCATAAAGGTCGATCAGGGCGACATCGTACAGCTACAAGTGATGATTCCACAGCTGCGGACTTGGAACTGTTTCAGCGTTCGCCTCAAAAATCTTCAAGGCAAGCGGCACGTGTGAGAAATGTAAGTGCTAGCAGTGTGCCATGCATTCTGAAGAAAGGCAAGTTTCGTGTGTACATTCCGAGGCTGGTGCAACAACTAAGTGACGACGATCCAGGTCGAAGGTTAGAATTTTGTGAATGGGTTCAGGAGATGGTGAGACGTGAACTGGGATTTATGGGTAGCATAATTTGGTCAGATGAAGCCCAATTAAAACTCAATGGAACTGTCAATAGGCACAATTGTGTGTACTGGACTGAAGACAATCCTCACATTACAGTTGAAAAGGCTGTGAATTTGCCTGGTGTAAATGTGTGGTGTGGTTTGTCTGCAAGGGGACTCATTGGGCCTTTCCACTTTGAAGGTACTGTTACTGGAGAAACGTACCTAACAATGCTTGCTGACTCCGTATTCCCTGCCATTCGTGCATTATACGGTAATGATGAGTTTTATTTCCAAAAAGATGGCGCCCCGCCGCACTATCATAGGGACGTACGAGTATACCTGGATCACAATGTGCCAGGCCAGTGGATAGGACGCAGGGGACCAATCGAGTTTCCTTCACACTCTCCAGACGTCACGCTCCTGGATTTCTTCCTATGAGGCACAGTAAAAGATGGGGTGTACAAACGTAAACCACGTAACCTGGACACACTTTGGAATGAGATTCAGGCGGTATGCGCAGAAATCTCATTGGACATTTTGGTACGATGTACGGAATCAGTGGTGACTCGTACTCAGAAATGTTTTGATGCTGAAGGCCACCAGTTTGAACATTAATCACATTTGCAAAGAACATTTATTTTTCCAATTGGACTTTAAGCTTTCCATTTCCAAAAAGTTAACATTGTAGAACAGGAAATAAATTTTCTATGACGCTTCAAAGTGTGTATACATTGTTTTGACGCACCCTGTATATATTATGACTTATGAACACTATTAAGGTAAATACATTGTTTGTTCACTATCAACATCTTTCATTTGCTATGCCTATCAGTAGTTAGAATCTTTTATGTAGCTGGCAGTATTGACACCCCAGTATTATCCGTGGGCTAGGGGTAGCGTCTTTGATTCATAATCAAAAACGTCTGCGGTCCCGGGTTCGATCCCCGCCACTGCCTAAACTTTGATAAATAATTAGCATTGGCGGCCGAAGACTTCCGGCATAAGAAGTCAGCCTCATTCTGCCAACGGCCTTGTCAAAGAGGGCGGAGGAGCGGATAGAGGTTCAGGGCACTCTCTTGTCCTAGGGGTGGGAAATTGTCCCTAAAGGCGGAAGAATCAGCTATGATCAACGACATGAGGATGCAGAAGGCAAAGGAAACCACTGCATTAAAGACACGTAATGTGTATCCACAGGACATGTGGCCTGTAATTGAAGAAGTGTCATGATGATCTCTCCATTGGCAAAAGATTCCGGAATAGTCCCCCATTCAGATCTCTGGGAGGGAACTGCCAAGGGGGAGGTTACCATGAGAAAAAGATTGAATAATCAACGAAAGGATAACGTTCTTCGAGTCGAGGCGTGGAATGTCAGAAGCTTGAACCTGGTAGGGAAACTAGAAAATCTGAAAAGGCAAATGCAAAGGCTCAATCTAGATATAGTAGGGGTCAGTGAAGTGAAGTGGAAGGAAGACAAGGATTTCTGTTCAGATGAGTATCGGGTAATATCAACAGCAGCAGAAAATGGTATAACAGGTGTAGGATTCGTTATGAATAGGAAGGAAGGTAGGCCAGAGGGTGTGTTACTGTGAACAGTTCAGTGACCGGTTTGTTCTAATCAGAATCGACAGCAGACCAACACCGACAACGATAGTTCAGGTATACATGCCTACGTCGCAAGCTGAAGATGAACAGATAGAGAAAGTGTATGAGGATATTGAAAGGGTAATGTAGTATGTAAAGGGGGACGAAAATCTAATAGTCATGGGCGACTGGAATGCAGTTGTAGGGGAAGGAGTAGAAGAAAAGGTTACAGGAGAATATGGGCTTGGGACAAGGAATGAGAGAGGAGAAAGACTAATTGAGTTCTATAACAAGTTTCAGCTAGTAATAGCGAATACCCTTTTCAAGAATCACAAGAGGAGGAGGTATACTTGGAAAATGCCGGGAGATACGGGAAGATTTCAATTAGATTACATCATGGTCAGACAGAGATTCCGAAATCAGATACTGGATTGTAAGGCGTACCCAGGAGCAGATATAGACTCAGATCACAATATAGTAGTGATGAAAAGTAGGCTGAAGTTCAAGACATTAGTCAGGAAGAATCAATACGCAAAGAAGTGGGATACGGAAGTACTAAGGAATGACGAGATACGTTTGAAGTTCTCTAACGCTATAGATACAGCAATAATGAATAGCGCAGTAGGCAGTACAGTTGAAGAGGAATGGACATCTCTAAAATGGGCCATCACAGAAGTTGGGAAGGAAAACATAGGTACAAAGAAGGTAGCTGCGAAGAAACCATGGGTAACAGAAGAAATACTTCAGTTGATTTATGAAAGGAGGAAGTACAAACACGTTCCGGAAAAATCAGGAATGCAGAAATACAAGTCGCTGAGGAATGAAATAAATAGGAAGTGCAGGGAAGCTAAGACGAAATGGCTGCAGGAAAAATGTGAAGACATCGAGAAATGATTGTCGGAAGGACAGACTCAGCATACAGGAAAGTCAAAACAACCTTTGGTGACTCAAAAGCAACGGTGGTAACATTAAGAGTGCAACGGGAATTCCACTGTTAAATGCAGAGGAGAGAGCAGATAGGTGGAAAGAATACATTGAAAGCCTCTATGAGGGTGAAGATTTGTCTGATGTGATAGAAGAAGAAACAGGAGTTGATTTAGAAGAGATAGGGGATCCAGTATTAGAATCGGAATTTAAAAGAGCTTTGGAGGACTTACGGTCAAATGAGGCAGAAGGGATAGATAACATTCCATCAGAATTTCTAAAATCATTGAACGACTATTCACGTTGGTGTGTAGAATATATGAGTCCGGCGATATACCATCTGACTTTCGTAAAAGCATCATCCACACAATTCCGAAGACGGCAAGAGCTGACAAGTGCGAGAATTATCGCACAATCAGCTTAACAGCTCATGCATCGAAGCTGCTTACAAGAATAATATACAGAAGAATGGAAAAGAAAATTGAGAATGCGCTAGGTGACGATCAGTTTGGCTTTAGGAAATGTAACGGGTCGAGGGAGACAATTGTGACGTTACGGCTAATAAAGGAAGGAAGGCTAAAGAAAAATTAAGACACTTTCATAGGATTTGTCGACCTGGAAAAAGCGTTCGACAATATAAAATGATGCAAGCTGTTCGAGATTCTGATAAAGTAGCGGTAAGCTATAGGGAGAGACGGGTCATATACAATATGTACAACAACCAAGAGGGAATAATAAGAGTGGACGATCAAGAACGAAGTGCTCGTATTAAGAAGGGTGCAAGACAAGGCTGTAGCCTTACGTCCCTACTCTTCAATCTGTACATCGAGGGCCGGCCGAAGTGGCCGTGCGGTTAAAGGCGCTGCAGTCTGGAACCGCAAGACCGCTACGGTCGCAGGTTCGAATCCTGCCTCGGGCATGGATGTGTGTGATGTCCTTAGGTTAGTTAGGTTTAACTAGTTCTAAGTTCTAGGGGACTAATGACCTCAGCAGTTGAGTCCCATAGTGCTCAGAGCCATTTCAACCATTTTGTACATCGAGGAAGCAATGATGGAAATAAAAGAAAGGTTCAGGAGTGGAATTAATATACAAGGTGAAAGGATATCAATGATACGATGACATTGCTATCCTGAGTGAAAGTGAAGAAGAATTAAATGATCTGCTGAATGGAATGAACAGTCTAATGAGTACACAGTATGGTTTGAGAGTAAATCGGAGAAAGACGAAGGTAATGAGAAGTAGTAGAAATGAGAACAGCGAGAAACTTAACATCAGGATTGATGGTCACGAAGTCAATGAAGTTAAGGAATTCTGCTACCTAGGCAGTAAAATAACCAATGACGGACGGAGCAAGGAGGACATCAAAAGCAGACTCGCTATGGCAAAAAAGGCATTTCTGGCCAAGAGAAGTCTACTAATATCAAATACCGGCCTTAATTTGAGGAGGAAGTTTCTGAGGATGTACGTCTGGAGTACAGCATTGTATGGTAGTGAAACATGGACTGCGGGAAAACCGGAACAGAAGAGAATCGAAGCATTTGAGATGTGGTGCTATAGACGAATGTTGAAAATTAGGTGGACTGATAAGGTAAGGAATGAGAAGGTTCTACGCAGAATCGGAGAGGAAAGGAATATGTGGAAAACACTGATAAGGAGAAGGGACAGGATGATAGGACATCTGCTAAGACATGAAGGAATGACTTCCATGGTACTAGAGGGAGCTGTAGAGGGCAAAAACTGTAGAGGAAGACTGAGATTGGAATACGTCAAGCAAATAATTGAGGACGTAGGTTGCAAGTGCTACTCTGAGATGAAGAGGTTAGCACAGGAAAGGAATTCGTGGTGGGCCGGATCAAACCAATCAGTAGACTGATGACAAAAGATTCTTGTGAGGTAAGTGATTCATGAAAGATAAAGGTTATTGTTAGTCAGGGCCATTCTTTAGCAGGGATTATTGAAAGTCAGATTGCGTTGCGCTAAAATATTGTGTGTCAGTTCAAATGGTTCAAATGGCTCTGAGCACTATGGGACTGAACTACTGAGGTCATCAGCCCCCTAGAACTTAGAACTACTTAAACCTAACTAACCTAAGGACATCACACACATCCATGCCCGAGGCAGGATTCGAACCTGCGACCGTAGCGGTCACGCGGTTCCAAACTGACGCGCTTAGAACCGCACGGCCACACCGGCCGGCTGTGTGTCAGATTAGTGATGATCAGAATAAGTAAAGAGGAAACTGTTTGAGTACGTTGAGTTTTGCTCAGCTGTTTGAAAATCAAATAACGTAAGAGGTTTACAAGCACAGTAATTCATACTTTTTCTAAGGGGACGTTTCAAGTTGATGTTAGTCGAGAATGCCTTTAAGTCGACAATGATGCTATTATAAAGATCTCACTGAATTTGAACTAAGCTATGTAATAGAGCTGCGATATTGCTGAATGATTTGGCAGAAATGTAGCCAATGTACATGACTGATGGTAGCGATGATCACGAGAATGTACGGCCGCAACAAACGGGGGTCCAGACGGCCACGCGGGACTACAGAGGGGAGGATCATCGTGTTCGTCGTATGGCTCTGGAGCGTCGTACTGCATCTGCAGCACAGATGCCATGTAGCATGCATTCCACTAACACCAAACCGCTGCCATTTGCGACTTCAGTGGTGTGAAGCGAGAGCTCACTGGAGTCAAGGTGAAGGTCTGTTGCGATTTCTGAAAGCTGGTTTTGACTCCGCACCAGTGATGACCGTATGTTTATTAGAAGGAGGCCAGTTGAGGTCTGCAAACAACTTGTCTGTGTGCTAGACACACTGACCTACAACTAGTGTTATTATTTGGGGTACGAATTCGTATAACAGCAGAAGCGCTGTCGTGGTTATCCAACGCACCCTGACCCGAATTTATACGCCAATTTGGCGATTGGATCTGATGTGCTAGCAGTTGTGAACAGCAATCCAGTGGTATTTTCCAACAGCATAACGCTCCTCCACACATCGCTGTTGTACCCCAACATACTCTACAGAGTGTCGACGTGTTGCCCTGGCCTGCTCGTTCACCCGATCTGTCTCTAGTCCAGCACATATCGGACATCATTCGGCTACAACTCTAGCGTCATCAACAATCAGTATTAAAACTCCCTCGACTGAGCGATCAAGTGGACCAACCATGCAACTCCGTCCCAGAAAGTGACAGCCGGCACCTGTACAACAGAATGAATTCACGTTTAGAAACTTGCGTTCAACATTGTGGTGGTTAATCTACCAGTATTTGATATTTGTAGCGGCTCACCTCGGCCTTAGATTAACCTCTTATCTTTCAGTTTTAATCACGTTAATATGTCACCTAGACAAATATATCCCCGAAATTTCTTTTCTCACGTTAATTATTTTCTAGTGTGGCGATATTTTTCCGTTAGTCTAGTTTACAAGCAACAGGAACCTAACTTTCCGTTTATGTGGTTCAGAAGAAAATACTTTGCCTCCAGAGATGTTACACATGTGTTTGTTTTGTTGGGGACAACTGTTAGGCACAAAATCTCTTATTGCACGCTTGAAGTAGAAAAGTATCACTGTACAGGGGTTGGACATAACCATGGGTGTATATGCTAGCCAAGCCAGGAGGTGTCACTGTTGTATTTGAGCACGAACGGCACCAGTGCAATGTTCTCAATACATTGCAGGAGTCATTCGTTGTCAGTACAGTTTTCTGTGTCACTGTGAGTGTGTTACGTCCGATAGAGTAATTCGAAGAGGCAAATTGTTGCCGCTTGTATGGATGTTTCCGAAAGCAAAGTGCCGAAGTGTTTGTGGTTTCAAGAGGCGACATATCGAAGACATATTTCACATACAGGGAAAGCCGATAAATGTCAAACAGTTAGTCACAACGCGGACTAAAGTGTCTTTTAAGTGATCATGACAGATGGATATTGAATAGGATTGTGACGACTGGTTCATAAGTCACTGGAGGACTAAATGACGCACTCACGAATCCTGTTTGCACCAAAACAATACGAAGCGTGCCCCATAAGCGGGAGATTGCTGATCGTGTGGGAATTCCAAAATGCCTGTAGCAGGAAGCCGTAGTGCCGAAACCATAAAACCTAGACTATGAAAGAGAATCATTTGGTCAGGTGAATCTTGTTGCACTCTATCCAATTTCTGGCTGTGTTTACTTCAAATGGTTCAAAATGGTTCAAATGACTCTGAGCACTATGCGACTTAATTTCTAAGGTCATCAGTCGCCTAGAACTTAGAACTAATTAAACCTAACTAACCTAAGGACATCACACACATCCATGCCCGAGGAACCTATGATCGTAGCGGTCGCTCGGTTCCAGACTGTAGCGCCTAGAACCGCGCGGCCACTCCAGCCGGCGTGTTTACTTCCCAAGAGTGAAACATGACGGGGCTTCGGAGGTGGTCTGGGCAGCCGTGGCCCCATGTCTACGTTGCAAGGAGCCTTACGGCCTACGATTATGTGACCATTTAGGCTGATCATTTCGATCCCATGGTACAGTGTTTGTTCTCCTAAGGTGATGCTGTGTTCCGAGACAACAGGGCCTCTGTTCACACAGCCCGTATCGTCCAGACTGCTTTGGTGAGCACGAGGATAAATTGTCGCATCTCCCCTGACAATCATAATCACCAGACCTCAACTGAGTTTTTGTGCTCTACTTCGGAGAGAAGGGTGCGTGATTATTGTCCACCTCAGTCATTGTTACCTGAACTTGCCAGCACTTTGCAGAATGTGTGGTTTAAGGTTCTCTTGAAAGCCACACAGAACCTGAATTTATCCATTCCGAGACAACTGGAAGTAGTTTTGAATGCCAACTGATTTTTACACCGTATTAGGCATAGTTATTTATAGTGTTTGTGCTGTTTTCATGTTTTTGTCCACTTCTTGTAGATATTGAGTATGATATTTAGAAGTTATGTTTAAGATAATCTAGTCAGATTCTTAAAATGCGGATCTCAGATAACTTATGAACTCAATATATTATCCTTATCATAATACCATTAGTTGTATCACAAGCTGTATGCTTAACCGTTTCTAGGTGTACACCTCGGACGTAATTCGTCAATATTAGGTACATAACTATATTTCATTTGCCTCTAGAGATTCGATACATAACATCTCCGAGGGTGCAGTTGTTCTACCAGTAATTATCGACATGAATTCAACATTATGCAGCAGTAAAAATGGCAAAGGTAGGCAGGTTTTCACATCTCCATCGAACGTAAATGAATAACAATCAAATTGGATGGTGGTTAAGATGCGGCTGCTATTTCAAAATGTTTCATTACTTAGTTAAAGTGTTGTACCCGAAAAAATTTCCAAAGATGCTCCGTGATAGGTAAAAACGAGTCTACACGCTTCCGTACGAGCCCTAATTTCTTGTCTATGTGAAATGTATGTTTGCGGCAGTAGGATCGTCCTGAAGTCAGTTTTAAACGCCGGTTCTCTAAATTTTCTCATTAATGTTCCTCGAAAAGAACGTCGCCTTCCCTCTAGGGATTTCTATTTGAGTTTCCGAAACATCTCCGTGACGCTTGTGTGTTGTTCGAATCTACCGGTGACACGTGGCGACCGTATGACGGCAACGCCTCATGGGGCTCTTTGGGGCTCGAGGACAATTACGTATTAGACAGCAAATATTTGAATGGGCCGGTTTTCTTTGGGGCACAGGTGATGGAACTTCTGAACCACACATTGTTCTCATCTCTCTCGAAGCAGATCTAGAATGAGCCACTTGCTGCTTTAATTGCTGTGATCACTATATGCTATTGTTGGTAGAGAATGTACAGTTATTATGGTTTTATAGAGGGCAAGAGCCATGACCTCTATGATTGCCGCGATAGCATAGTGCGGAATTCGGGGAGCGACGATCTGTCCAAGCCAAAAGGTGCTAGTAAGCCATTTTTAACAGGATACACATTCATTGCTCATGGATACACTGTAGTCTTCTTTGCGAAGGCTAGCAGCTAGGCAAGAAGGTGAAGCTCAAGCAAGGCCGATATGTATTGACGCCTCCAGCAATACAACTAGCAGGTTGGCAGGGCGCTCTCATTGAAGTCGTACATGGCGACCGAGAAAGGCATCAACCAGCTCAGCACGAGATGGCCATAGTCATGAAAACTTACGTCAAGAAGTTTCAGCGAGAGAACAGCCAACGACTTTGCTGTCTCCTCGTAGAAACAGGTCAGGGGTTGCAGATAACGCACTCTGCAAGGATGACGTAGTGTGGCAGCTCACCATGCAGGGGTTCTGGTATTGGGAGGTGCCGAAGTCTCCTTATCAGTGAATATGAGGCAGTAGCAGCCCATGACAGCCAAGTCTTTCAGGCTGGGCTGGTTGTAGCATCAAAGTCGTTTAGGCAGACTGCGGATGGAGCGTCACAGGTCCTATGTCAGGACTCGTTAGCTGTAAACTGAAAACTGGGCTTTGGTAGTCAGGTATTTGCACCAGTCGGTCTATGCCAATAACATCATCGTCTAGGTAGTGCGAGAAAATGTGGTGTCTTCCTTAGTATCCGTTAGTACTCTGTACCACGTAACGGTGTCCTTGTTCTTCTCTTTAAGATATCATGCTGGTTATTTCTGCAACGTCTGTGTGCTGTAAATCCACTCTTGCATACGACTTACTTCACTGTACATGGCCCCCGCGAGTTCACTTTGCTGCATCGACGCTTTGGTCCTCCTGCTCAGATGGTGCGTGGAAGTTAAAATCGGTGGTGTGCCCATGCTACATGCAAAATCAGCTATTCTTCCTTCTTGTCATTCCAAACCAGTCTTAACTTCAGCTTTGGTGCCTGCACCATGGAGGAGAATTTTCTACGTCCACCCGGAATAGTATTTAATGGCGCAACAGGTTTGTGCAATAACTTCCACAGAGTCACTGAATTATCAATTATTCAGTCAGCCCTAGTAAATTTATTCATTTCTTAACGTCTCAAGTGATACACAACTTTATGATTAGCAGTTTAAGCCTCAAGATGCACTGTCATCCTGTGTCGTAAAAACAGGTCACGTGACAGTTGATTTTCCTTGTGTAATTTGGTGAAAAAAGCGCTCAGTAATTATCAAAAAATCCGCAAGGAATACGTAGAAACTGGGCTTCACATTGTCTTCAAGTCCCTTCACATAAAAAGTACGAATACCAGCCTTAAAATGGACTTAAATCTTCCAGGATTAACTTTTAACATAACCACAACTGCCTTGCACGATTTTCCGTTAAGCGGATTGTGATATGTTAAAAATATTCTTAAGGTTTATCCAGCTAGCCAATAGTCACATGGAGATGATATAATAATGACCTTTGTGTTTTAGTAACTTCATTACTCATCAGTACCTTCTTTTCTAGTGGTATGATTCATTGGTCTTTGACTACAAAATATCAATTTTCAGTAATCTCAGTTCACTGGTTTGTGTACGTTTCGTAGGTCCCACTAGACATTCAAGTACAAAATTATATTTAATGTTTGAATATTTCTGCTGTCCTTGCGGTTTGTTAACTGAGGCTCCACCAGAAAATTTTATGATACGTTTAACAGCAAGTGTCTTGTTGAAATAGGCTGTGTATTTCCACAATCTAATACACACACTGTTGCGACACTGATTCCCATTTTTGACAGTATTATGAAAAGAATGGATTGCCACTTGTCATTTAGAGGAGACGATGAGTGGCAGACAGGCACATGTGTGTGTGAGAGTTGTGCTTGCTTCAATATGTGAATGTTTTCTACTTTGGAAGAAGGCCTTTTGACCGGAAAGTTAAATTTGTAGCAGTCTTTTTGTCGTTACTGTCTTCCCGTCAACATCTTTTCTATATGGTGAGCAGCAGTCTATCCTTTTCATAATACTATCGTTATTCCATCCTGAACTTTCTGTTGCTTCATTTTGTTTATAATCTTTGTTATATACTGCGACAGCAGCGCACCAAACGGATGATAAGCTACGAAATTCGATTAATTAGAACACTATCGTTTATGTTGATTTGTAACTTGTTTCACACCAAAGCGAGCGTACAAAGCGCAAGAAATTGTAACAGTAATAAAAGTAAAAAGAGAAATTTGTCATTCTACAGGTTTCTTAAGAACCAAATTAGGTATGAAACAGCACATTACAGAATTATTTAGTTACGGTGTGCTAACCTACATAAATGTATCGAAGTGTAATGATTATTTTTAAGAACAGGAAGTACTAAACAGCAGAAACCATGACGAATTGCAAAAAGACGCCATATATCTACACAATAATGTGAAGTTTTAGTCATTAGACTTCGAAAGTATTAGTTTATAAAAGAGTAAAATAGGGAACTAGTATGGAACGTAGTTGCTACACTAATTACCGTAGCAGAGATGCAACCACAACCATAACAAAACAGTCTGCATTCCGCAGTTGTTGCTACAACAGAGCCACAAGCATCAGAATTTTTCAATACAGCTGTCTATTGAAAAAGAAATACATTAAACAAATTTTTATAAGTTGGAAAGTTGATTGAAACGCAACAAATCTTTAAACTTCATACAAAATTGTTCTGTGGCAAAGAAAGTGACAATCATAAAAATAGTCAACAACAGACATATTTCTCGTTACGGATGCCGAGATAAACGAAATCATTCGGGCAGTTCAGGGAGACGAATATTCAGTAGTGATGGGGGACTGGAATTCGATAGTAAGAAGAGAAAGAGAAGGGAAAATAGCAGGTGATTATGGACTGGGGGAAAGGAAGGAAAGAGGAAAACGCCTATTAGAGTTTTGTACAGAGCATAATTAATCATCGCTAACAGTTGGTTTAAGAATAATACATGTATACGTGGAAGAGGCCTGAAGACATCGGAACGTTTCAGATTGATTATATAACGCGAAGACAGAAGTTCAGGAACCAGATTTCAAATTGTAAAACATTCCCAGGGGCACATATGGACTTTGACCACAATTCCTTAGTAATGAATTGTAGATTAAAAATGAAGAAATTGGAAAAGATGGGAAATTAAGGAAATGGGACCTGAATTAGTTAATAGAACCAGAGGATGCTGAGAGTTTAAGAGGGAGCAATAGGCAACAGTTGACTAGAACAAGGGAAAGGAATACAGTATAATACGAATCGGTAGCTTTAAGAGATGAAATAGTGACGGCAGCAGAGGATCATATAGGTAAAAAGACAAGGCCTAATAGAAACCCTTGCGTAACACTAAAGATATTGTAGAAGCATATTTAATTAAAGGAAAGGTAGATACCTCCTATAAGAAAATTAAATAGGCTTTCGGTAAAAAGAGACACAGTTGTATGATTATCAAGATTTCAGATGGGAAACCAGTCCTAAGCAAAGAAGGGAAAGCTGAAAGATGGAAGGAGTATACAAGGGAGGTGAACTTGAAGGCAATATTATAAAATGGGAAACGGATGCAGATGAAGACGAAATGTCAGATGTGATACTGCGAAAAGAATTTGGCAGAGCTCTGGAAGATCTAAGTCGAAACACGGCCCCAGGACGATATTTTGTCAGAATTACTGTTGGCGTTGAGAGATCCATCCATAACAAAACTGTTCCATACGATGAGCAAGATGTGTGAGACAGCCGAAATACCGCCAGACTTCAAGAAGGACGTAATAATTTAAATTCCAAAGAAAGTAGTTGCTGGATGGTTTGATAATTACCGAACGATCAGATTAATAAATCATGGTTGCAAGATCGTAACACGTATTCTTAACAGAGGAATGGAAAAACTGCTACAAGCCGACCTCGGGGAAGATCAGTCTGGATTCCGGAGAAGTGTAGGAAGGCGCGAGGCAATACTGACCCTGCTTCTTATCTCAGAAGAAAGGTTAAAGAAAGGCAAACTTTCATTTATAACATTTATAGTGTAGGGAAAGCCTTTGACAATGGTGACTGGAATACTCCCTTTGAAACCTTCTAGGCAGCAGGGGTAAAATACAGGGAGCAAAAGCCTATTTACAACTTGTACAGAAACGAGAAAGGAGATGTAAGACGTGAGGGGCATGAAAGTGAAAAAATGGTTGAGAAGGGCATGAGGCAGGATTGTAGCCTATCCTCGATGTTATTCAATCTGTGCATTTAACAAGCACTAAAGCAAACCAAAGAAAATGTTGGAGAAGAAGTTGAAGTTTGCCGATGATATTATAATTCTGTCAGAGACAGCAAAGGAGTTGGAAGGCCAGTTGAACAGAAAGGAGGATGTAAGATGAACATCAACAAAAGCAAAACAAGGATAACGGAATGTAGTCGAAATATATTAGGTGATGCTAAGCGAATAAGATTAGGAAACGAGACACTTAAAGAAGTAGATGAGTTTTGCTATTTGCGCAGCAAAATAACTGATGATGGCAGAAGTAAAGAAGATATAAAATGTAGACTGACAATGGCAAGAAAAGCGTTGCTGAAGAAAGAAATTTGTTAACATCGAGTATACATTTAAGTGTAAGGAAGTCCTTTCTGAAAGTGTTTCTGTGGAGTGTATGGAATTGAAACATGGATTATAAGCAGTTCAGACGAAAGAGAATAGATTTCTAAATGTTTTGCTACAGAAGGGTGTTGGAGACTAGATTCGTAGATCACGTAACTAATGAGGTGGTACTGAGTGGACGTGGGGACTAGAAAGTTGTGGCACATTCTGAGACATTAGGGGATCACCGGTTTTGTACTGGAGTGAAGTGTGGGGGTAAAAATCGTAGAGGGAGACAGAGATGAATACAGCAGGCAGATTCAGAAGGATGTAGGTTGCAATTATTATTTGAAGACGATGAGGATTGCACAGAATAGAATGGAGAGATGCTTCAAATCTACTTCCGGACTGAATATCAATACAACAACATGGATGAAACACAGTGTTTATATTTTCTTGCCTTCAGTGGTACAAGTTACAGATATATACAAATTTGAGAGAATTTCCTCATGACGACATCAAAGTGCATGTTAAAAAAATCGTGAGTTTTGGTTCTGTTTGCGTTTATTTTATGATCATTCAGATTTATTGACATTTTACTAACGCTTGGAATGAAAAAAAGTACATATTACGCAAAAGGAACAGAAAAAGAACAGAAAACGAACATTAATATTACGGGACAAATGATGTAAATATATTTAAATAACTTTGTTCGTGGAGCGCAGCGATCTAATGGTGTACCATGATCGTGGTATCACATGAAAAACAGAGGAGCCGCAATTACCAGCCATAGGGCCCAAAAATTCTGAGGATGGTTTTAACATAACCCGAAACCGGTCAACAAACAAATCTTATTGTGATCTCGATTGATGATTTTAACCTAAACATTAGGCGTTAAGTGATGAATAGCTTTCTTGGTGCAAGGAACGCTAATGTGTCTTCTACTGTGAGACGGTAGTAACTTCCATAACTGTAAGCATTGTGATTCTATATGTTATTCTGCGGTATTACTCTCCGCAGGATTTGAGTGACATTGAAGCTACACTGAAGAGCCAAAGAAACTGGGACACTTGGCAAATATCAGGAGTGCCGCAACACGGCGTGGCATGGATTCTACTAATGTCTGAAGTAGCGCTGGAGGGAACTGGCACCATTAATACTGCAGGGCTGTGCATAACTCCGTAAGAGTACGAAGAGGCGGAGAACTCTTCCGAACAGCACGTTGCAAGGCATCCCAGACATGATCAATAATGTTCATATCTGGGGAGTTTGGCGGTCAGCGGAAGTGTTTAAACTCAGAAGAGTATTCCTGGAGCCACTCTGTAGTGATTCTGCACGTGTGGGTTATCGCGTTGTCCTGCTGGAACTGTCCAAGTCCGTCGGAATGTACAATGGACATGAATGGATGCAGGATGCTTACGTGCGTGTCACCTTTCAGAGTCGTATCTAGACGTGTCAGCGTCCCATATCACTCTAACTGCACACGCCCCACACCGCTACAGAGCCTCCACCAACTTGAACAGTCCCCTGCTGACATGCAGGGTCCATGGATTCATGAGGTCGTCTCCATACCCGTACACGTCCATCCACTCGATACAAATTGAAACGAGATCGTTCGACTAGGCAACATGTTTCCGGTCATCAACAGTCCAATGTCGGTGTTGATGGGCCGAGGGGAGGCGAAAAGCTTCGTGTTGGTCATTCATCAAGGGTACACGGTGGGCTTTCAGCTCCGAAAGCCCATACCGATAAAGTTTCGTAGAATGGTTCGCACGTTGACACTTCTTGATGGCCCAGCATTAAAATCAGCAGTTATTTGCGGAAGGGTTGCACTTCTATCACGTTGAACGATTCTCTTCAGTCGTAATTGGCCCCGTTCTTGCAGGATATTTTTCAGGTCGCAGCGATGTCGAAGATTTGATGTTTTATCGTATTCCTAATATTCACGGTACGCTCGTGAAATGGTAGTAAGGCAAAATCCTCATTTCATCGCTACATCGGAGATGCTGTGTCTCATTGCTCGTGCGTCGACTATAACAATAGGTTCAAACTCACTTAAATCTTGATAGCCTGCCATTGTAGCAGCAGTAGCCAATCTAACAAGTGCGCCAGACATTTATTGTCATATATAGGCGCTGCCGAGCGCAGTGCCGTGTGTTACCCGTTTACATATCTCTCTATATGAATACGCATGCTTACACTAGTTTCTTTGGCGCTTCAGGTGTATCTGCATAGACCAAACCTGATAGTGACAGCGGAGATAATCTACTTGCGCTACACTATGTGATCAAAAGTATCCGGATACCTGGTTCAAAATGACTTACAAGTTCGTGGCGCCCTCCGTCGGTAATGCTGGAATTCAATATGGTGTTGGCCCACCCTTAGCTTTGATGACAGGCTCCACTCTCGCCAGCATACGTTTAATCAGGTGCTGGAAGGTTTCTTGGGGAATGGAAGCCCATTCTTCACGGAGTGTTGCACTGAGGAGAGGTATCGATGTCGAACGGTGAAGCCTGGTAAGAAGTCGGCGTTATAAAACATCCCAAAGGAGTTCTATAGGATTCAGTTCAGGACTCTGTGCAGGCCGGTCCATAACAGGGATGTTATTGTCGTGCATCCACTCCGCTTCAGGCTGTGCACTATGAACAGGTGCTCGATCCTGTTGAAAGATGCAATCGCCATCCCCAAATTGCTCTTCAACAGTGGGAAGCAAGAAGGTGCTTAAAACATCAACGTAAGCCTGTGCTGTGATAGTGCCACGCAAAACAACAAGGGGTGCAAGCCACCTCCATGAAAAACACGAGCACACCATAACACCACCGCCTCCGAGTTTTAGAGTTGGCATTACGCACACTGGTAGATGACGTTCACCGGGCATTCGCCATACCCACACTCTGGCATCGGATTGCCACATGGTGTACCGTGATTCGTCCCTCCACACAACGTTTTTCCACTTTTCAGCCGTCCAGTGTTTAAGCTCCTTACACCAATAAAGGCGTCGTTTAGCATTTGCCGGCCTGATGTGGCTTATGAGCAGTCGCTCGATAATGAAATCCAAGTTTTCTTACCTCCCGCCAAACTTTCATGGTACTTGCAGTGGATCCTGACACAGTTTGGAATTCCTGTGTGATGGTCTGGATAGATGTCTGCCTATTACACATTACGACCCTCTTCCACTATCGGCGGTCTCTGTTAGTTAACAGACGAGGTCGGCCTGTACGCTTTTGTGCTGTACGTGTCCCTTCACGTTTCCACTTCACTATCACATCGGAAACAGTGGACCTAGGAGTCTGGAAATGTCGCGTACAAGACGTATGACACAAGTGACACCCAATCATTTGACCACGTTCGAAGTCCGTGCGTTCCACGGAGCGCCCCATCTGCTCTCTCACGATGTCTAATGACTACTGATGTCGCTGATATGGAGTACGTGCCACTAGGTGGTAGCACAATGCATATAATATGAAAAACGTATGTTTTTGGAGTGTCTGGATAGTGTATGTTCTACAAATAATGTTTTGCAATTTCTTATAAGGACATCGCATCTTTGACGAATAATATACAACGATGTCACAAAGATTATAGTTACACTTTTCGGTTGCTGTTTTGTTGAATATTGTACCGTTCCATGCAGATTTCTTTACAGTGTCGTTCATATAAGAAATTCCTGAAAGAAATAATTTCAGAATGATCTATGTGTTATAAGCTTGAAAGTTTGAGTGTGCTTTTAAAAAAACTTAAAAGTATGCTTATTAAGTTAATTATTTTGGGAATAGTGGTCCTATAGCTACAGTTATGGATTTATTTTGTTTATTTTTATTTCATTTCTCTGCTATTAGTTCTTCGATCACAGCTCCATTCTTCAGTCTCAGCCAGATTATCGATCTGGAACCTGGTCACAGACTCATGATCAAAAGTGGGTTTATTAACCTGTATCTAGGTATCTGAAAACAAAGAAATCGTCAAATCCTTCAAAATATAATTGTAGCTACCTTTTTATTTGTGGGGAAACTTTGGATGTGGGCTATTTTAAGTCTATGAGAAATACGTAACGACAAAAGTAAGTAGTAATCCAAAAAGAAACCACTAAAGATGCATTTCACGTATAAGTCGAAGAGCGTCTAAGAAAATAAACATCAGTGCTGCGAGACGAAACAGGTGCTGTGTTTATACACGAATATTTACTAGCGAAACCTAAATGTGTAGGGCAACAGCTGCCCGAATCGAGTTATCCGGCCAGCGGAACATACACGGTGGCGTTATAAGGAGATACGCCATAACGATATCTTCATGAATCTGCATTAATCGTTTCTGATCGACTACCGGAAACTGTTTTTATGAGCCACCGTAACGCTTTCGGCAGAGAAAATTCTGTACGAGAAAGGAACACCGGCCAGGCGCTGTTCCGTCGCTGGCAAATAAAATAGAAGAAAGAAGAGTGAATGGCGCTCAACCGAAGCGTTAATAGTTTCGCATTTTAGATATATCTCCTCCCTCCACAATTACGTGTCCGGCACAAGAAAACGTTCTCCAGCGGCGCCAGCGTGGGGGTAATTATCAATAAAGCATTCACACCGTAACTATTTCCTCCCGGCGAATACAGTAAAAACTAATATCCTGCTATTACGGGCAGAAGTGAGAAAAGCTACACGAATGGCCTGTGTTTGAAGGCGGTCGGGACGTGATGGGAGGGGAGGCGCCGTGTTTTAAACGGGGGCCTTCGCGACTGGAGCAAAAGGAAGCGAGCACAAAAAGGCGCGCCGCCAAATTACACAGTTTACAGGGCAGCCGGGCGGCGGTGCTCTTACACGCCCATTAGCTCATTACACGCCCGTGGCCGGAGCTCGGCGCGCGGCCGGCGCCGGACCGTTGGCGGCGGGTACCTGCGCCGCTACTGTGCCCCGATCCCGCTTTGTAATTACGCCGCCCCCGGCGACGCGGCCAGCGACGCCCCGCCCACGTCTTGCTGCAAGAGCGACCACTGCAACGGGGCCGCGACCAATCGGTTCGGGGCAAACAGTTCGAGTGGAGAGGCACGCTGCCCTGTGTACGAGGGCTGGACTAGACTTACTGAAGTGCAGAAAGTTAAGGGAACCTGCAAAACGACGAAAGTGGCTTTAATGTGTACTCATGGAGGATTCTGTGGACGTTACACCACACTGCAGACACTGCTGGCCATTAAATTTGCGACAGCAGCACGTTGCGGCTCGAAAAAGTTCAACTATAAAACTCTCCTCCCCCTCCACCCCCCCCCCCGCCCCCCGCCCCCACGGAGCCGTACAAAATCAAAAGTTTAGATATTTAGAGAACTTGTGACAAAACTTTCAATGAGAATTGACTTCTTCACGAAATACAGTTTTGAACTACATGGTGCATCAAAAGAATAATCCGATGTTAAGAAAATGTACATATTACGTTGAAACTTTCTGGCAGATTAAAACTGTGTGCGGGACCGAGACTCGAACTCGGGACCTTTGCCTTTCGCGGGCAAGTGCTCTACCAACTCAGCTACCCAAACACGACTCACGCCCCGTCCTCAGAGCTTTACTTCCGCCAGTACCTCGCCTCCTATCTTCCAAACTTTACAGAAGCTCTCCTGCGAACCTTGCAGAACTAGCACTCCTGAAAGAAAGGATACAGCAGAGACATGGCTTAGCCACAGCCTGCGGGATGTTTCCAGAATGAGATTTTCACTCTGCAGCGGAGTGGGCGCTGATATGAAACTTCCTGGCAGATTAAAACTGTGTGCCGGACCGAGACTTGAACTCGGGACCTCAGTTGGTAGAGCACTTGCCCGTGAAAGGCAAAGGTCCCGAGTTCGAGTCTCGGTCCGGCACACAGTTTTAATCTGCCAGGAAGTTTCATATCAGCGCACACTGCGCTGCAGAGTGAAAATCTCATTCTGTATATATTACATTATTTGAGGTGCGCTGCATGAACAACGTACAGTTGGAAAGAGCAAGCTCTCTAGTTTTACATGGATCCCGCTAGGTAGCAGCAGTGTGCTCCCACTTCAGCTCTATTAAAAATAGTGTCATGACAACACATAATGTTTTGTGTTCTACATTTCCCGCAGTGCGGGTCGGTAATAACCTGTCGGTGTGACTTTCGTACTAGGTAGGGTGTGGATCCTCCTGCGGCATGGATGATTAGGCGCTTCAGTCCGCAACCGCGCGACCGCTAGGGTCGAAAGTTTGAATCCTGCCTCGGGCACGGAGGTGTGTGATGTCCTTAGGTTAGTTAGGTTTAAGTAGTTCTAACTTCTAGGGGAATGATGACCTCAGATGTTCTCATTGTGCTAAGAGCCATTTGAACCACTTGAACGATGGCATGAACAATTCCCAGAAACAGGTTGTTTGTGTAAATAGTTGGGGCGTCCCCGAGTGTCTGAGAAAGACGCCGAACGCATCGCCATCGTTTCACAAGGAGTCCGCAAAAATCCGTTCGCCATGCAGCTCGACAGTTCAACATGCCCCTGATGTCCGCCTGGCGTGCGTTGCGTCGACGTTGCGAAACCTTACAAAATTCAGCTAATGCAAGCTCTTCGTGAAAGTGACAAACAACAGCGTGTCGAGTTCTGTAATTTCGTTGTTGGCAAGACGAAGGACGACAGGTTTCTTCCACGCCTAGTGTTTAGTGACGAGGAACATTCTATTTAAAACGAAAGAAGAACCGTCGTAATGGGATAATGTGGGATACGGAACAACCACATGAGGTTGTACAACATGAGAGGGACTCTCCGAAATTTAATGTTTTGTGCAGTTTCACGCGAAAAGGTGTGTGGTCCATTTTTCTTTGCCGAGAACACTGTTACATGAAACATATATCTCGATATGCTTTAGGACTTTATTTTCCCACAGTTGGAGACTGATTCTAACGACTTTATTTACCAAAATCGTGGGACACCGACACACTGGCGTCTGAAAGTGCGGGATTTTTAAATCAAAGGATTACTGAACGATCGTAATGGACCAAATGATTCAGCCGTAATGTCATCTGTCCTGACTGTATGTCATTATTTCTTGTGGGTGTTGTTTATGTGCCTCCGTTACCGACAACAGTGAATGAACTGAGACATCGCGTAACAGCAGCTGTAACTCAAGACATGCTCGCTGTAGTGTGGGAATAATTTGAATACCGCACTGACATAAGCTGTGCATCTCAAGGGGGGAATACTGAACATCTATGAAAAGACGTAAAAAAAACTTTGAGTCACCCGTTCACCAAAAACCAAAATTCATTGTATATCTTTATTAGTTTCAAAAATATTAACGTTCCAAATCGGATGAGTCTTTCTGATGTAATGTAACATTACTACGAAAAGGGGAGTTGCTACTCTCCGTATACCGGAGATTCTGAGTCGCAGATAGGCTGCAGCTGCCAGTGACTGTGGTCATGTGTGAGTGAGTTGTGTTTGCGCGAGTGTGTGTGTCTAACTTCGAAAAAGGCCTTGTTGGCCGAAATCTGACTTCCCTACAGTCTTTTTTGTTGTGTGTGTCTGCGACCTAGCATCTCCGCTATACAGTCACTAGCAACTATCATTTTCATAACACCGTACTCAAATATACGTTTTTTTTAAATTTACACCAGTAATCAAAAGAGTAAATCGACAAGATTTAATACAAACAACTGCTGCAGTCTGTCATCGTTGTGAAGCGTCCCCTTTTGAAAGTTATAAATTACTGTGCTGGTAAACCTCTTACGGTATTTGATTTTCAAACAACTGAGCAAAACTGAATGTACTCAGACATTTCTTTCTTTACTTATTCTGATCAACAGTAAACTGACACACAATATATATTTTTTTAGTCCACTGCAATCTGACTTTCAATAATCCCTCCAAAAGAATGGCCCTGACTTACAATATCCTATATCTTTCATGAATCACTTACCTCACAAAAATCTTCGTTACTCGAACTACCGCAAACAGCGAGCGCCAATACTGCCAGCTAAACTAAAGATTATAACTACTGAAGGCACTAACTACTGATAGGCATAGTTAGCAAATGAAAGATTTTGATAGAGAACAAACAATGTATTTACCTTAATAATGTTCAAAAGTCATTTTATATATATATATATATATATATATATATATATATATATATATATATATATATATATATCAGTCCTTGATATCCAATATTACAAATTTACTCTTTCTGATGGACACACGTCCAGATCATCCACTCTCAAAATTCTGCCACCTCTCTCCCCACATCCACCACTGCTGGCGGCGCACCTCCAACTGCTCAACGGTACAATATCAAATATTCCAACAATGCAAATCACCCACAGACTGCACATAGCACAGTCAGTGATTTTCATACAGTGCACTACGTGGCATTACCAACATAAAAACCTAAACACCCCACTTACATAGCCCCCATGCTCCCCACAAAAATTTTACAAATTGTTTTAGACATTGGCCAATACATATTTGTTAAAAAAATTTATATTAACGCTAATAAATATATCAAATGCACACACTTATCGATATAATGTTGGTCACAAGCAAAAATTTTCTCACAGTCCATAAAGACAGTCCTGATCATTCATCACAGTAATAATTGCAGTTTTTTTTTTTTTCTCAAAGTCTGAGCAGTAAAAGAAAATGCACAAGGAAGTAGTGGATTTCCATGCAGTCTTAAAGAAGTAGTGTTGTCCTTCCAATGGAAAGACAATGCTGACTCTTCACATGCAGACACATGCCACAACAGAGCACACCCACAGCAGAGTCAGTTGAAGTTTTGAAGAATATTGGTAGGTAGGTCATCACAGAGCAGACCTACTGTAGTCCTGGTAGAGATTATAGTATTAGTGGGCCATCAAAGGTGCAGATCCACTGTAGTCTTTGTAGAGATGGCCAGCAGCCATCTGTTGCGAGTGTGCAGGTTCACAATCACAAACGAAGAGTCTTGTGGACAATATAGCAAGTCTATAAACCACCACTTGTGCACTCACAAACTTTTTGGAATGTCCTTAGAACCAGCAGTGCTGTTAACCAGTCCCTTGCCGAATTATCAACACACTCGCAAACGCTAACAGTCTCCTTTTTTTAACTTCTCACATATTATGCATACACTATGACCAACAGGAACGTATGCAGTGAAATGAAACTTAATTTGAAGAACTGATGTCTATACAATTATAAATTTACAACATAAGAATACAATTACAAGAAAAAAGTGACTGGTTGCAGTTGTGTATAATTTATTTACATTAATATACAGTCACAGTACTAAAATATCCGTAATGGATAAGCATAAGAAATAAACATATACATCAGTGTTACAGGAATTATGACATAAGTACATACATAAGAAAATGAGAAGAACTTTCGAAACATCAATTTCACACATGAGCATTAAAACAAAACAGAATAAATAATGTTCAAACATCTTTACAAAGTGTATAACATAGTGTTAGAAACATTCTACAATGTAACTAACGTCAGATAAACATATAATAATAGAAAGAACGCAAATACCAAAGGGTACATGAACACATAGCGGGATAACACAAAAGGAAAGGACAGGGTTTGTTTTACTGCAGTATTTATCATATTTGATTTGCAAACAAAACTTTCTTTACTTCCTGGAGATCTCCCACAGTTCATCATTATTCCCAACAAGTCCTACTATACCTGTTGTCCCTAAACTGTTTTGTTCATATCCTTTTTCAAAATAATTATTTCTCATTGTACAATACTCATTTTGGCCCAATTCTTTTTCATGTAACTTGTCAATGCATTTCTTCCATTTCATCACAACTCATTCTCTTATATAGTCTACCCCCTCTTAAGCTAACTTAAATCTACTGAGCTCAGATATATATACTAAAGGATGAAGCGATGCAGCAGCACAAAACAAACAGCATTGACATGCAAATTGGCAAAGCAAGCAGCAGTATATCTAAATTAGCAAAGCAAATACAACATTACAACTAATATGAGCCAATGTGCAGTAAAAAGAAAAATAAATCAGTAGTAAAACTGGCTTAGCAGATTAATACAAAGTGACAAATGCAATAACTTATACCTAAACATGAAAAACCTCAAGCAGAAAAAATGTTACAGTAAAGATATGAAATGTCTAATACCTATTTCAGATCTTAACGCTAGAGTGATGCATCACAAAAACTTACCCTGACAAAAATGTTAGCAAATCGTTGAAAAAGTTATGTATTCCTGTGAAGGAATTGCTCCCTTTTCTAAGAAAGTAGATAATAAAATCATTGTTTACTGGGTCTGTAAACAGAAAACTTTTCTATTAGTACATCTATTAAATTTTATTTTAACCAATGCTGCAGTGCAACTAGAAACTAGATATTGAACAAAATAGGCAAATATATGCATAAAGCAAGGCATGAAACGTCATTCACTAGCCGTATGGCATTTCATAAGGCAGTAAAAAGTCTCTCAACTAGCAAGACGATAGACGTAAAAATGTTTCTCATCATTTCATTAAGCATTTCAGTAAATATCATAAATTACGAGCTCCAAAGCGTAATCATATGTTTTCAAGTATGAGCGTGTCGTATTTGCGATGCTTTCTACAAAGAAATGTCAATAGCGAGGATATTGGCCTCTTTTTTCTCTCCACCCAATGGCTTTTTTCTTTTTTTTTCCCAGGAGACTGTCGCTCAGCTGGGCGTCCACAATGCATTGCATCAAGGTCACTTACCTTCCTCACTGAAACATTTACGGCAGCAATATCGGCTACAGTGACCATTTGATACCAATAAAATCTCACAGGTCGAGAAATTAGAGTAGAAATGTGTAGAAATGAAATGTCATGAATAGCAGTGTTGTGATACGTTCATACATGTACACACAAGTCATAACTCTTGAAGTACGATTCTTGGTTTCCAGCATCCTTTTTCACAAACAAGAGTCCCTAACTTCTATTCATTATTCACATACATATAAACACGTAATCACATTCCTCATATATGGTAGCATCAGCTTATTGATCATAAACATACCTCAGCAGCATAATACACATCGTCATCATAATAGTAACATCATAAAACCTCAGCCAAATCTCAGAAACGTCAAGCTTTCTGCAATAATTTCAAAACCTAAAAAAATTCTCTGCTCATTTCAATAGTGTCATCTACCTCAAACGTACTTTAAAAATCATGATCCCATATCAAATACATCAGACAAAGCTCTCATAGTATCACAATGCTTCAGAAAAAATATGAAGAGTTCACAAAGTACAGACAAAATACAATTTCATAAGTGTGAAGTTATCCACCTATGTAATTGCGTAAACATGTGTCACTGACGTAGTAAAAAAAATGTTTGTCTCTCTCTGTATTAAATGATCAGATAGCTGTGTATGTGTCAGAGAAATATGGTACCGATGTGTAAAGTTGTATAAGCAAATACCATGTTAGCTAGGACTCCTTGTGCGTGCCACACACATGGTACACAAAGTAAGTGGGTAACTCCCTGAGGATAAATGAAATTACACCCTCAGGTGTTGCAGATCACAGCATTGGAATGAAATGTATCACGGAAAACTTTCTTTGTATCTTTGTAATTCAAAAATCTTTAAAAATAAATGTTTTAGGTTCAAAAATTAATCACTCAAATGCGTGTCCTGTGCCGCTAAACTGTGCGTTTTGCTGTAAGATAATTCTGTCGAAGTGTCGTAGTTATAGTCCCCCATAATCAAAGTTCTGCAGAAGTCAATGTGCTTACCTCCTCATATACAAAAGTGAATTGCTTTGCGTATAGATATCGTAGTTATTACGCTTATTGCCGTGATCAAGAAAGTACTGTACTGTAACGTATTGTTGTGCTACAGAAAAGGCTGTCTCCTTGTAGCTATACCACAAAGTTACTACTAAGACATATTTTACTTTCGCAGATATGAATCACTTACCTCACAAAAGCAACAATGTAAATTGTGTCACACATTAGTAGCGTCGTAATATAATCGTGTAGCTGTCAAACAAACCAAATACTAAGTCATCAGTAATCTCACAGAAAGTACTTTGAATAAAAAATGTCTTTTCAAGTAAACCAAAATATTTGATTTTAATCTCACTAACAGTATATGTCCCAAAAACAGCTGAGCAAAACTGAATGTACTCAGACATTACTCTCTTTACTTATTCTGATCAACAGTAAACTGACACACATTATGTTTTTCTTTTAGTGCAACGCAATCTGACTTTCAATAATCCTTACAAAAGAATGGCTCTGACTGACAATAAGCTATACCTTTCATGAATCACTTACCTCACAAAAATCTTCGTTACTCGAACTACTGCAATACAGTGAGCGCCAATACTGCCAGCTAAATAGAAGATTCTAACTGGAGAAGACACTAACTACTGATAGGCATAGTTAGCAAATGGAAGATTTTGATAGAGAACAAACAATGTATTTACCTTAATAATGTTCAAAAGTCATCATATATATATCAGTTCACGATATTCAGTATCACAAATTAACTCTTTCTGATGGACACACGTCCAGATCGTGCACTCTCAAAATTCTGCCATCTCTCTCCCCACATCCACCACTGCTGGCGGCTCACCTCCAACTGCTCAACGCTATAATATCAAATATTCCAACAATGCAAATCACCCACAGACTGCACACAGCACAGTCAGTGATTTTCATACAGAGCACTACGTGGCGTTACCGACATAAAAACCTAAACAGTCTACTTACAGTTGCAGTGTACATTACTCTCTAGGTATGTTCGGTACATGTCGTCCTGCATCGGTAACCTTTGTAACTATAGCGTCAAATGCTGCGAGCCGCAACATTTAAACAGTTACAATGTAGTCAATCGGTGAATGTGTGTCCAGTAATAAGAAACCATTTAGAGACGAATGATGATGAAGGACTTCCTGAAGAATTAGAAAATGCAAGACATTATGTGACATGACACACGGAGGTCTAGGTTTAGTAAATGCTTTAACGCCCTTCACTGGTGCTGGCGCAGCAACTGGAAATTTGGAAATTTGTGGTAAGGTCTTATGGGACCAAACTGCTGAGGTCATTGGTTCCTAAGCTTACACACTAGTTAATCTAACTTGAACTAACTTATGCTAAGGACAAAACACACACACACACACACACACACACACACACACACACACCCATGCCCGAGGGAAGACTCGAACCTCCGACGAGGGGAGCCACGTGGACCGTGACAAGACTCCTAGAACTCGCGGGTACCCCGCGAGGCCCGCTGGCGCAGCGGAAATCATAGTTACACGTGTACGTTTTTTAAATCTTCGGTGCCGACTTTTTCCATAAAGTTAAAAAACAATCCTTGGACGGTGTGCGGACACCGTTCCGCCGCGATATGACCGCTTTTAAGCCCTAGACACCAGGAAGAACAGCAGACAACAATTTTTTGTGTCGTGGTCATCATGCCCAGTTTCGGTTTAGGCATCATTGCCTGTTCGAGCTTCAAGCAGACTGCAAGTGATTTTTCCATCTCTTCCCGAGACTCGCAACATTTCTTTTCGCTTGAGATGTATATGTTACCCGTAAACTGTGAAACCCGGTATTTCCTGGAGCGCGTAGGTTACTTACAAGTATGTCAGAAACAGTGGAAAACCTTGTTACGGTGTTGCTTGGTATATTGCACTAAGAAATAATGTTAAGAAATAAATTCGATGCGTTGCGCTGCTCCCGATTTAATTAGCACTGAACGAAGGCAATTAGGCCATTACGCGTGGAAGTTCAAGTGGCTCGCCAGAGACAGCGTCACCAGTTATGCTTTGTTTGATTTCCTAAAATACATCGTGAGAGCGATAGAAGAACTGGACGTGAGACGGTAGTAAGTATCGAACCCGAGCCAAGACAAAGACTGAACAGTCTCTTGCGCTGCCACCTACGCTACGAGAAAACTGACAATAATTGTAACTACCGGGACGCTTGAATTTGCATGCACAGCGGTCATATCGATTAACTACAAGGCTAGCTAATTCGGAGACAGCGCAAGCTATCGAATCTTTTTCTTATTAATTATTTGCCAGCGCTACCTATATTGCAAGCTCTTTAGACTATTTGTCAGCATTCTATATACAATATCAAAAATTATTGGGTATGCTATGAAATGCACCTCATTTACTTCTATGTCTAGGTATTTAGTAGATTACCAGTTTACATTTACGACAAAGTGTGAAAGAAAGATATTTTAAATACTTTGACAGTTACAAGATCATCACGCGTAAGTGTTGTAATAATTTCAATTCGGTTAGCGTTCAGTTGCGGCGGAGTGTCACTTTCGTTAAAATGGAGGCGGCACGTGATGATTGAAAACGTTGTGATTTATGATCGGGTAAATGTAATGAAACAAAGATTTTATAGAGAGTTTCATATAATGAGGTGTAACTCTTCGACAGTGTTTTTCTAATAGATGATCGCTGGAAGGAAATACTAAATTAAGGGATGTGAATATGCCTAAGACTGTCGAAAAGAAACACGGCGTAACGAATGTCCAGCAAACATAGAAACAAACACAATCGCTAAATCAAATTTTACATACGACATGGTTTGCTGTTTGACACACTTTATGATATCCATTCTTCTATTGCCCATGGTGGGCGACTCTGGATGATAACGAGTTGCCTGCTATATCTATTGCTACTACTACTCATTGTACAGAGATTTTCATAAAAATCTGTAAATCCTGCCAACAGAGACAATTGTAATTTTATACTTTGCATGTGCCCATTGGCAATTTATATATCAGCTAGGTATTTTATACATTATATAGGAAAATATTAAATTAAAATTTAATAAAACACCTTGCCAAAAAGTTCTAGGCATTCTACATATTGGCTAGGCAGTCTATACAATCCCTTGATTTGATACTTTGGAGAAAACGTATACACTGACTGGACAAAGATCGTAACACCAAGGAGGAGCTGTTGCATGGGGGCTTAATTATATAATGAATGCAAATAATTTTTAATTTTAGTAGCTGACTATCCGGTTACGCAGTCTCGTAAACGGTTGGCCCTGACTGGTATTAGTACGCAATCTGACTGCATAGAATAACAACAAAGAATGAAAGAAAACTTCCGTTAACACAATTAATTAATTAAGTCCCCAGCAACTATAAAACCCAGGAAACAACAAAACACAAGTGTAGCTGTTCTGTGTGTGGAAGTGTGATTCAACGTACACATCTGGCACGTTTCACCCTCAATAAGACCAGATATTTTAAACACCATTTATACTGAAGTAACTAAAAAAAACCAGAAATACTATAATTGCACATAGAAACCAGAGATGCAGTCTAATACAAGAACACGAGCCAGATGCTTTGTTGACTGAACCTGTGACCAAGAAGCATTATTGTTTAAGACATTGAAATAATGAAAAAAACCGGAATTTTTTACCTTCATATATATTGACGAAAAGCACACTCTGATCATTACAGCATCCACAATCCAATAACATCTGGTGTCTAGCCCATCAAAACAATACTACAAATTCTGAACAAGCACTTACTACCGCAACTTCTCAACTACGACTCGCTACTGCAACATCTCAATAGCACTCTCCACCACGACTTCTCGACAAGAACTCTCCACTACCACATCTCAACCAACACTGCCAACTGCGACTTCTCGACAAGAACTGCCAGTGGAGGCGGCTGAATAATACTCTTTGGCGCAATCTCTGGCGCTGTGGCTCAGTGTAGCCACCTTTCATATGCCCCTCCTCCACGGGCCAGAATTTGATGGTATTTTTGCCAGCATTGGTGGTGAAAATACCACCAAATTCGTCCAAAAAATACAGACAAAAATAAAAGATAATATTAATAAGCAAATAAGACATAACTAAATAAATTTTGGCTTTGCACTGACCGTTCCATTACCTAATATATAAAATACAGTAAGTAATACAAATGCTTTCATACATGTGATTTTACATAATAGTTTACACAAGTACCATTCAATCAATGGCACCAGCAATGTCAGATAGGTGTAGGTAAGAGTCTCATAACATTTCACAAACAGTAAATACACAAAAAAATCAGTTTATACAAATATTCATATAAAATGGTTTCCATAGTTCAATAAACAAGTAGTTGACAGTTCCAGCAGTAGCACCCAGCAATGGTCAACACGTGCAGACACCAACGAGTGAGATTATTTCAGTAGAAACAGTTCCATCAGTCGCACCCAGCAATGTTAAACAGGTGCAGACAGCAAGAAGTAACATCATTTCAGTAGAAACAGTTCTAACAGTGGCACCCAGTAATGTTGAACAGGTGCAAACACCAACAAGTGACATTATGTCAGTAGAAACAGTTCCATCAGTGGCACCCAGTAATGTTGAGCAGGTGCAGACACCAACAAGTGACATTATTTCAATAGATGCAGTCCATCAGTGGCACCCAGCATTGTTGAACAGGTGCAGACACCAACAAGTAACATTATCTCAGTAGAAGCAGTCCATCAGTAGCACCCAGTAATGTTGAACAGGTGCAGACACCAACAAGTGACATCATTTCAGTAGAAGCAGTCCATCAGTGGCACCCAGCAATGTTAAACAGGTGCAGATACCAACAAGTGACATCATTTCAGTAGAAGCAATCCATCAGTGGCACCCAGCAATGTTAAGCAGGTGCAGACACCAACAAGTGACATCATTTCAGTAGAGGCAGTTCAAGCAGTGACACCCAGTAATGTTGACAGGTGCAGACAGCAACAAGTGACATCTCATCACTGGTTGAACAGTTCCAACAGTTGCACCCAGCAATGTTGAGCAGGTGTAGACAGCAACAAGTGACATCATTTCAGTAGAAGCAGTCCATCAGTGGCACCCAGCAATGTTGAACAGGTGCAGACACCAACAAGTGACATCATTTCAGTAGAAGCAGTCCATCAGTGGCACCCAGTAATGTTGATCAGGTGCAGACACCAACAAATGACATCATTTCAGCAGAAGCAGTCCATCAGTGGCACCCAGTAATGTTGAGCAGGTGCAGACACCAACAAGTGACATCATTTCAGTAGAAGCAGTTCTATTAGTGACACCCAGTAATGTTGACAGGTGCAGACAGCAACAAGTGACATCTCATCACTGGTTGAACAGTTCCAACAGTGGCACCCAGCAATGTTGAGCAGGTGCAGACAGCAACAAGTGACATCATTTCAGTAGAAGCAGTCCATCAGTGGCACCCAGCAATGTTGAACAGGTGCAAACACCAACAAGTGACATCATTTCAGTAGAAGCAGTCCATCAGTGGCACCCAGTAATGTTGAACAGGTGCAGACACCAACAAATGACATCATTTCAGCAGAAGCAGTCCATCAGTGGCACCCAGCAATGTTGAACAGGTGCAGACACCAACAAGTGACATTTCAGTAGAAGCAGTTCCATCAGTGGCACCCAGCATTGTGGAACAGGTGCAAGTACGAACAACAGTTTGAAGGCACACACAATTGTTTTTACAAAATAATTATCAATGCTCTTACACTAAACATACAAATAATAGTAAACACACAAATGATATCAGATAATTGTCATATTAACTATTACAAATTCACAAATATCAGTAAACCTATAATATTTATGGGTGTCGGTGCAAGCCACAACAAACAAGTAAAATAATATTTAGGAGATAGGTCGGTACCAATTATTTGGGATTAGGAAAGGAAAACAAGCAAAACACACTCACTCACCATTTATCCACATTAAGTACTACTGTGTAATTGAATAGTGTTAACTGTGTAAATGCAATTCTGTCAAAGATTTGATGTTCGACATGTGTATCAAGTAGTAGTGGTAGCAATGTATAACAGTCAATAATAGTTAGTCAACGTCATAGTCATCACATCAAAACCAATGTTTGCCAAGCCAAATCAAAATGTACGGTTTCTGAACAACCGTCAGTGTGCCAAGATATGCGATTACTTCCTCTCTCCAGAAAAGAGTATATACTGCTTATTGATTTAACAAAGTGTGTGTGTAGACAATCTTCCTTCCTCTTGAGTGTTCTAGTCTGCTATCTTCATCCTCCTTGTTCCATACAAACCAACAAAAAAATATGCTCCTCACTTACTTTATCTCTTATCCACTAAAACTCAAATAATCATCAGCATCACATAATCATAATACTTCAATAATACCTCTTACATCGATACATATAAACATCATCAATATCATTTACCTTACCTCTTATCCACCAAAACTCCAATAATCATCAACTTCACACAATCTCAATACCTCAATAATACCTCTTCAACACGTCGATACATATAAACCCTATCGCCAATATCATTTCACTTCTATAACAACTCCTTCCTCTAGTCAGTCTCCTCGAACAAGTACAGATAAACTTCTAGTGCAAACTTCAATACATAATCCCATACAATCCCAAGACACGATGTCCACACACAACCTCTGTGTAATCCATCTGACCCAAATCTTCTACTCATTATGAAATATAAAATACATTTTCGTTACCTTGTCCATCATTAAATAAAAGAAATGCATACATGATCTCTAACAGCCTTTACTTCGAATAACTTTCAGTAAGTAAGTACGAGTACAGAGTGTGAACGATAGTAATAATTCGCAGTGTGTACACCACTTTAAGAATCATGGCAAAACAGAAGCAAACATGTGGAGTATTTCTTGTGTCAAGTGTCACTTGCTATTTCAATTGCTCACGAAGAATGCAGTGTAATAACTGTCAATGGTCTAAACCTAGTATTGGTATGTCATGTCGTTAGCTTCCTTCCTATTAGCATAAATTTATACAGCTTCCATAAAACCCCCAGCTCATGTGACTTCTATGAAGTTTCTTGAACTAATGTCGTTCGTCGAATTATAGCAGTTCATTTTCTTATCTTAAAAATATAAGGCACTGAGCGTAAGCAAAACATGCAATAGCGAGTAAATATACCAGTAGAGAACAGAATGTCAACAAGTGGATGCAGCACAATTCCTACAACGCGGCTCTGCCAAGCAAACAATCTATAATTAATACCATAGAGTAACCTAAACTCTATATTCGTACACAGTACGTGAGCATTTCTATATACCAAATTAAGGAGTAGTTATGACAACAAAACAGAAATGCGTAAATATGCAATCCATACGCAAAGCAGCAAATATATATCCTATTTAATACACCGATCATTAGCATCATATCAGCATAAGCAAATAAATGTTCAAATGTAATCTTGATAAGTAAACATGAAGGCGGAAGCAGATACATCTCAAAGTATAACCTACATACATAACCATATCAGCACAACTAATCAGGTGACAATTATAATTTAAATAAATATGCACAGCAGGCACATAATAAAAAAATATGACATCAGTGAAAAAGCAGTGCAGCCAAGCGATGCATAATATACACAAGTAACAACCCTGTTCATTAATAAAACATTGTCAAAATCAGTTAACGTACGCAAGCACGTCGCTTCACAAGTAAATTCATAGAACATGAAATTTAGCACAAAGTATAAATCACGTAATCGCGAGCAGCAAATTACGTCTGAAGTACGTACCTAAGTGGAAATATGTTACCTGAAAAATAAACTCAATTAATAGTTACCTTTTTAGTTTATAGTTTCTTCTTCGAAATTACATTCTTCCTGAAAATTTCTCGATAGCAAGTCCTCTTAACGTCGGACACGCACAGAATTTACCTGAAGTTGTTAAATATTTTATACAACCGTATCCTGAAAAATACTGAACGTTAATAACATAATTTATCAAGTTACTATAGCTTTATACTGAATTTATTCGGAGAAATTAGACTGTGTATTTGTTTACGGCTGTCAGTGCATTCGCACTGAGCGCTCGATCCGCTGCAGGTACGCGTGACGTAGGAAGTAATTGTTTGCGGTCAACGACTGCCTTGTGCGGCGCGCAGACTTGACTGTTGCTTTGAGTCTGTGCCGCCGCCAGAACACGGCGCGGTATCCTTGTACTCTCCGCCTGTTTACGTATAACTGTTGATGTCTCAAAAGTATGTCATTCCACAAAAATTTTGACGTTCGATATATGATGTATTCCCTTAGAGCGCCAAGATTTAAGAGTTTCTACTTCGATAGTGTTATCATGAATAATTTTGCGAACTCTATATGGACCGTTATAAAGCAGAAAAAATTTGCGACACAAGCCTTTTCCTTTGTGAGACAAACGATGAGACTTAATTAACACCTTTTGACCAACTGACAAGATTTTTAAACGACCAGGACGTTTAGCTGATTTCTCTCTTCTAGCAGCAGCAGATGCAATATTTTGCAGAGCCAGGTTCACAACTTCAGAATGCCGCAGTTTCCGTGTAGGCGGAAAAGGAACGATTTCAGAAATGCGATTTGTCGGTGCTTTATTTTTTAGTATCAATAGAGGCGGTAAAGAAGTTGCATCATTAGAGAGTTCATTCAGAATGTTTTGAAAAATGTGAAGATACTGATCCCAAGTTCTGTGATTCTGATGACAATAAAGTCGACACAATTTATTGATTTCCTTCATCCATCTCTCTGAAGCGTTAGATTGAGGATGAAAAAGTGAGATGAAAATTGGTTTAATCTTACGACGCCGTAGAGTACGAAGCCAAATTTTAGAACGAAACTGTGATCCATTATCTGATATAACCTTATCAACATGACCCACTTCTTTAAGAAAATGTTTGATGAAAGCATTAGATACTGAACGAGCTGTTGCTTTGCGTAAAGGTGTAAAACACACATATTTCGATGTCAATTCCACTGCTACCAAAATGTATGCAAAACCATTGGTAGAACGAACCACTGGACCGAACAAATCGACTGCAGCCATCTCCTTTAATTTCGCTGGAATGATCGGAAGAAACGGTGCTCTGTGAAAAATAGTTGGCGGCTTAGCCTTTTGACATAATTTGCATTTGGCAAGAACAGATCGAATACGTTTTTCCATATTACTGAAGTAGCAATTTTCTCGTAATTTATGAAAGCATTTTTTGGGACCAAAGTGTGCATAACTGAAATGTGCATACCAAATCAATTTATTAACCCACTCATCAGGAATGCAAACTAACCAAAAAGAGTTGTCAACCGATTTTCGTTTAAAAAGAACTTTCCAGATGGTTCGCAAAAACGGGGTGTGGCCAAATCGTCCAATTTAACAAAGCGTCTAAGAAAATTACAGACACCAAGGAAACTACGAACATCACGTTTTGTAGTAGGAACAGCATCATTACGAATAGCATATAGTTTCTCTGGATCAGGAGAAATAATATGACCAAGAAATTTCACCTGAGAACGACCAAATTCAGATTTTTCCAAGTTCACTCTAATCCCAACTCTTGCAAAAATACGTAATAATGAATCCAAAATTTTGTTATGCTCATTCCAAGAACGTTTAGCAATAAGAATATCGTCAACATATGAAGTAATATTGTCACGAAGATAAACAGGTAGAATTTCGTTTAAACTACGAATGAATGCTGCGGAAGATACAGTAAGACCAAACGGTAATTTCCGAAATCACTTTTGTGTAAAATAGTCATATCCGGTTATTTTTTACCGACTCTCTAGATAGATTGATAGTCGAAGAGTTGTTTTGATAGATGCAAAGAATAGTAAAAGAGTAGGCAGCAGTGCAGAAAACTAAAAGGGAAATAGCACTACTACAGCTCGGGGCCCTGTGCACGCTACGGCACATATTCACTTAGTGTAGTGAATCCCCTGAGGACATTAATAGCCGCACATAAATTCGAGTTTGTGACTTAGTGGCCAATTTGGTGGAAGTGCGTACATAAATTGATCTAACCATGAACATGGATGTATATCGTTCTTAGAATTGCGAAAGATCTTAAATTTCCGAACAGTTAAGAAGTGTTTACAGTAAAAGTTTTCTCCCCGTGGCGACAAAGACCTACCGCGTCTGTCCCAGTCCCAATGTCGATTATTGTCAAGTTCGCGCGCCTGGCGCTCTCTTATTGCATCTCGTAAATGAAACAAATTACTTTCTTCAAACCCCTCTGTTATCTGTGATTCTAAATTTCTTCTGCTGTCTTTTCCTACGATTTCGCCTTCTATTTGTTTAACTTGCTTCCGTAACGCTTCAAATTCCCTTTTAATGCGTTCATTAAATTTCCCCTGATTTTCAACATGTTTATTAATGCTCTGGTACTCTTCGGTTTCTGCAAATGGTAATGGAGCTGTATCATCCGAATCTCTGTCCCCATTTGAACTAAGACTTGTCAATTTATCTTCAATCTCCTCAACTCTTTCCGATAAGTCACCTATTTGTTCTTTCTGTTTATTTACGACTTCCGTAAGTGTCGCGACTCGGGTTTCAGCATTGACACATTTAGCAGTTAACTGTTCATACTGTTGTGTTAGGTTATTTACTCTGTCATTTGGTACGAATTCCTCGATTCTTTCAAGTATTTCTTCCTTATCGTGTGCACGTTGTAAATTTAACTCTGAAAATTTTTGTACTATTGCGCGATCTCTTTCTTCCTGTTCTCTATCCTGTTCCTTTTGTCTGATTTCTATTGAAATTAATCTTTTATTGTGAGCATTCAAAATCGGTTGTACTTCTTCTCTAATTTCTTTTTTTAATTCATCTTTCATGTTTTTGAAACATGTCCCTATTCACGAATCTAACCGTGTTTCCATTGTTTCCATCTCTGTTTCTAAACGTGTTGCCACTGTTTTTAATTCAGATCCTAACCGTGTTTCCATTGTTCCCATATCTGTTTTAATTTCAGATTGTAACTGTGATCCCAGTGAGTCTAACCGTATTTCCATTGTTCCCATCTGTGTTTTTAATTCAGATCTAAACTGTGTTTCCATTGTTCCCATCCGTGATCCCAAATTTAATACAGCACCTATCAACTGCTCCATATTAACGGGTCCAAAATTCTTTTTGCCCCTAACATTTCCCATAAAACTAACTTCCTTCGTCATAGCTGTGAAGCTATCTGTGTTCGATACTATTCCAGTATCTTCTGTCATTAATCTCGTATTCTGAAAATTCTTTAATTGTGAAAAGTTTTGAACTGGTTCCGGACTATTTTCCCGACTTATTAAATTGTTTTCAACTTCATCATTCATCGTACTGTTCTCCTGTGTTGGCGAGTTCGCCATGTCAACAACTTCGTCATTCTGACTATCCATCATTTTTGCCTTTTTCATCGATCGCGTAATCATTTACAAAACATACAAAACTCGTCACTGTATGAAATTTACACACAATGACACTTTATCACCAACAATGTCATTCACACGAAATGCTTCCCTCAAACACGATTAACGAACAATTGAAATCTTCATAATTGCACAAAATTGTCAAACCCGTATACAAGACAACAAAAATTAAATTCTGCAAAAAATACCATTAGAAGAATGACAATTACCAAATCTACACATGCAATATAGACTACAATTACTAAACTACGAATTACTACAACAATACTACTGTCTGCTATTTATAAAATCAGAAGAATTCCAAGGGACGATCCTAGCAGGGTCGCCACGTGCATGGGGGCTTAATTATATAATGAATGCAAATAATTTTTAATTTTAGTAGCTGACTATCCAGTTACGCAGTCTCGTACACGGTTGGCCCTGACTGGTATTAGTACGCAATCTGACTGCATAGAATAGCAACAAAGAATGAAAGAAAACTTCCGTTAACACAATTAATTAATTAAGTCCCCAGCAACTATAAAACCTAGGAAACAACAAAACACAAGTGTAGCTGCTCTGTGTGTGGAAGTGTGATTCAACGTACACATCTGGCACGGTTCTTCCTCAATAAGACCAGATTTTTTAAACACCATTTATACTGAAGTAACTAAAAAAAATCAGAAATACTATAATTGCACATAGAAACCGGAGATTCAGTCTAATACAAGAACACGAGCCAGATGCTTTGTTGACTGAACCTGTGACCAAGAGGCATTATTGTTTAAGACATTGAAATAATGAAAAAAACCTGGAATTTTTTACCTTCATATATATTGACGAAAAGCACACTCTGATCATTACAGCATCCACAATCCAATAACATCTGGTGTCTAGCCCATCAAAACAATACTACAAATTCTGAACAAGCACTCACTACCGCAACTTCTCAACTACGACTCGCTACTGCAACATCTCAATAGCACTCTCCACCACGACTTCTCGACAAGAACAGCCTACTGCTACTTCTCAATAAGCACTTTCCACCACGACTTCTCGACAAGAACTCTCCACTACCACATCTCAACCAACACTGCCTACTGCGACTCCTCGACAAGAACTGCCAGTGGAAGCGGCTGAATAATGCTCTTTGGCGCAATCTCTGGCGCTGTGGCTCAGTGTAGCCACCTTTCACTGTGCGACGTAAACGAAAGTTGGTAGGCGTGTTTCTACATCTATGTCGAATCAAATTTCTCGCTAGTCGCACAACAGTGACGCTAGTGGCGGCACTATGAGGATGCAAGTTAGATTTGCATTAAATACAGCATGTCGTGAACGTTACTTACCTTTGACATTGTACGTGGTGAGTTGACTGATTTATTCAGTAATTGATTCATTCATTCATATGTTCATGCATATTTAAACTTCAACCTTGAATAAGTTTATAGGGGAAGTTTGAAATTAGATCTGAAAATCATCTATAAAAAGACAAAAATAATCTACAATGAAGCATAGAAGGGAAGACTAAAAATAAACACTGAGGTCATAGAACCAGATGACAAATTTTCATATTTAGGATAGTTGAAGACAACAGCAGGGTGGATGGGAAAGAAAATAAACAGAAGATTGGAAATGTTCTGAAAAGAGTGTGGTAAACTAAATATTGTTTTCAAAACGTAGCTCCAGAGTCATCTGTAAAGGAATAATAAAACAATAATACTATGAAGAGTACATTAGTCAAAAATGCCATTACGGTACCAAAGACAACATTATCAACACTTAACTGATTTTTGAACGATTTCGTGTAACTGGGCTACAAGTAGCTGGATGTTCCTTCTGTGATACTACAGAAAGACTTGGCAGGATTGTAGCCACAATACATGACTGCTGACAGCGGTGGTCACGAGAGTGTACGGTCGCAAGAAGTCCGGGCTCCGAAAGGCCACGGGGGTTTGCCAAATGGTAAGCCCGTCGTGTTCGTCGTTATGGCTCTGACGCATCGTACCGCATCTGCAGTAGCAATTTGAACAGCAATTGGCACCACAATGTTACAACAAACTGAAACTTCCTGGAAGATTAAAACTGTGTGCCCGACCGAGATTCGAGTCTCGGTCGGGCACACAGTTTTAATCTTCCAGGAAGTTTCATATCAGCGCACACTCCGCTGCAGAGTGAAAATCTCATTCTGGTTACAACAAACTGTTACGAATCTGTTACTTCAAGTATACTTCCGTGCCTGAACCCCTGCAGCTCGAATTCTACTGACCCCAAACCACCGCCACTTGCGACGTCATTGATGTTAAGCGAGGGCTTACTGGAGGGAGGGCTAGAGGTCTGTTGTGTTTTCTGATGACAGCTGGTTCTGCCTCGGTGTCGTTGATGATTGTATGTTGTGCAGGAGCTGCAAGAAACCTGTCTGTGTGCTAGACACACTCACTCGTCCTACACCCGGAATAATGGTCTGGGGTGCGATTTCGTGTTACAGCAGGGGCACTCTCATGGTTATCCCAAGCCTCCTCACTGTAAATTTGTACGTCGGTCTGCTGTTTCGATCTGTTTGGCTGCTATCCATGAACAGCATTCCCGGAGTATTTCTAACAGGATAACTATCACCCACATACCGCTGTTGTAAGACAACAAGCTCTACAGAGTGCCGACATGTTGCCTTGGCCTGCTCGATCTATCTTTTGTATGAATTTTTTATATCATCGTTTCGAAGATATTCTCTCCAAACCTAATGTTCCAAATTAACTTTCGGGGTGCGTTTTACCGTTTAAAAGTGAAATTAGGACCAACAATAAGATACGTACTGCATTATTTTACCCCCTATACACACCCGCGAAATTTCATCAAGATCGATTTTAGACACTTGGGAATGTTCCCTTAGTAGTTGTGCAATATGACCGTGCAGAAAACATCAGGTCGTAATCGCTGGAAGACTGTTCGACCCAGAGAAAAAGCTATCAACACATTGATGTCTGAACACTTTAAGGCGCCACACATAAAAATAGGTGTACTTACATCGGTTACAACCTATACATTGTATCCAGAGTTCATAACGCCTATGCCTCGATAATTTCCATACATTCCACGGCCCACTCTTCTAGTATCTTCCTTTACTTCCAACAGGTACTCGCAAAACTTAATAGTTTAAACACTAATTATTCCCAATTACATTTAAATAATCCATACTGTGGTTGTACTTTCTTTTTTTGAATGCTCAAAAAAAAAAAAAAAGGTTCAAATGGCTCTGAGCACTATGGGACTTAACATCTGAGGTCATAAGTCCACTAGAGTTAGAACTACTTAAACCTAACTAGCCTAAAGACATCACACACATCCATGCTCGAGGCAGGATTCGAAACTGCTACCATAACAGTAGCGCGGTTCCGGACTGAAACGCCTAGAACCGCTTGGCCAAAGCGGCCGGCTTATTAAATGTCTCTCTCTGTGTGCAGTACAATAGAAGAATAGATGATTAAATTTATACGTGACTTGGGTGTGTACGTAGTGCAAAATTTCGTACAAAGAGTTACCACCCTGGCAGCAACAGTGGCCCCAACCGAGCAGGGTGTCTACATGAACTGAGCGTGGATTACATGTACGATTACGTCATTCCACGCTGCTTCATCTCGGTGCCAGAGTTCATGTATGGTAGTGGCTCGAGATTGACCATATATTTTTATTTGGTGAGAGATGTGGAGAACATGCCAGTCAGGCAACAATCGAGCATCCACCAAAATCGGTCTCAACATGCGGTCTTGCTTTATCTTGTTGAAAGATGACCTCATGGATACCTCGAAGATAGTACACAGCCACCAGCATTAACACTCAGAAATATAACAGCTGCTGTCTAAATTACGCAATGTACGAACCTGAAGTGATTGTGTGACGTAACTCAATGGCAGTCCACACCATCACGCCAGGTGCTGAGCGCATATGGCTATGAATGAAATCTGGCAAAATTTTACAGCAAACTAATGCCTCGAAGCTTTCTTCATAGTATATCTGCTGATGACATCATCAATTGAAGTTTCTGTGGGTTCCTCGTCCCCTTCTGTTGACACCTTCACACAAGCCTGAAGCGTATTCTGACCCACCCTAATTCTTAATTTTGTCGTTCCCTATACATTATGCTGCATGAGCTTTCTACACTGGAAGTGGAAACGGAAACCCACAGCACGCCTTTAGCGAGTGTCAGAGATTCGTAGTCGATGTTGACCTTAATATAAAAGAAGCAACACCAGAAGACGAATCTTCTGATTTATTAAGAGCAACGTACTCAGGAGAACGCAGTCAGCAGTAACAGCGTCAACATTTTTAAGCCCTAACGTCAAAGACAATATCATTATCACTACATTCTTGAAATTTCTGAAAACTTTCAAAATATGTGCTTAGTTCTACCATTTTCACAGCCTTGTCATTGAACCGTTGCTCAATTTCATTAATCACATTTTTCTCAAATTTCCTTAAGCTTTTCGTAGTTTCTGTCTTTTCCTATACATACTTTTAAATTCTGTTGCACCCAGTTGCAGTTTTTAAACTTTATTTAGTATTTCATTTTCCTCATATGTTCATCGCAATCGCAAAGACGATCTATATGTCTTAGATGTTCCAGAGTTCCAGAAATATGTACACAGAGTTGTGAAAATTTGAGTTATTGCTTTTGCAAAACTTTGCTTAAGTTTGAGATCGCATTCAATATATCGCCCAAAATCACAAAACCTACAATGAAAATGTAAGTCATCATTTCTAACAAGATTATTACTGCCAAACTTACTAAATCCACACCGTCGACGTGTATATGTTCACATGCCATCATACTGGACTTGTAGCATAGAAATGTAGCACGAGCTGTGTGGTAGGTACTCAACCAGCGGATGACAACAGCTTAGAGAATTTTTGGAACAGTATGTTCTAAAGGACATTGAAATTCATGCAATATACACTCCTGGAAATTGAAATAAGAACACCGTGAATTCATTGTCCCAGGAAGGGGAAACTTTATTGACACATTCCTGGGGTCAGATACATCACATGATCAAACTGACAGAACCACAGGCACATAGACACAGGCAACAGAGCATGCACAATGTCGGCACTAGTACAGTGTATATCCACCTTTCGCAGAAATGCAGGCTGCTATTCTCCCATGGAGACGATCATAGAGATGCTGGATGTAGTCCTGTGGAACGGCTTGCCATGCCATTTCCACCTGGCGCCTCAGTTGGACCAGCGTTCGTGCTGGACGTGCAGACCCCGTGAGACGACGCTTCATCCAGTCCCAAACATGCTAAATGGGGGACAGATCCGGAGATCTTGCTGGCCAGGGCAGTTGACTTACACCTTCTAGAGCACGTTGGGTGGCACGGGATACATGCGGACGTGCATTGTCCTGTTGGAACAGCAAGTTCCCTCGCCGGTCTAGGAATGGTAGAACGATGGGTTCGATGGCGGTTTGGATGTACCGTGCACTATTCAGTGTCCCCTCGACGATCACCAGTGGTGTACGGCCAGTGTAGGAGATCGCTCCCCACACCATGATGCCGGGTGTTGGCCCTGTGTGCCTCGGTCGTATGCAGTCCTGATTGTGGCGCTCACCTGCACGGCGCCAAACACGCATACGACCATCATTGGCACCAAGGCAGAAGCGACTCTCATCGCTGAAGACGACATGTCTCCATTCGTCCCTCCATTCACGCCTGTCGCGACACCACTGGAGGCGGGCTGCACGATGTTGGGGCGTGAGCGGAAGACGGCCTAACGGTGTGCGGGACCGTAGCCCAGCTTCATGGAGACGGTTGCGAATGGTCCTCGCCGATACCCCAGGAGCAACAGTGTCCCTAATTTGCTGGGAAGTGGCGGTGCGGTCCCCTACGGCACTGCGTAGGATCCTACGGTATTGGCGTGCATCCGTGCGTCGCTGCGGTCCGGTCCCAGGTCGACGGGCACGTGCACCTTCCGCCGACCACTGGCGACAACATCGATGTACTGTGGAGACCACACGCCCCACGTGTTGAGCAATTCGGCGGTACGTCCACCCGGCCTCCCGCATGCCCACTATACGCCCTCGCTCAAAGTCCGTCAACTGCACATACGGTTCACGTCCACGCTGTCGCGGCATGCTACCAGTGTTAAAGACTGCGATGGAGCTCCGTATGCCACGGCAAACTGGCTGACACTGACGGCGGCGGTGCACAAATGCTGCGCAGCTAGCGCCATTCGACGGCCAACACCGCGGTTCCTGGTGTGTCCGCTGTGCCGTGCGTGTGATCATTGCTTGTACAGCCCTCTCGCAGTGTCCGGAGCAAGTATGGTGGGTCTGACACACCGGTGTCAATGTGTTCTTTTTTCCATTTCCAGGAGTGTATTTTCTCGTTCAGGAGAACCATGAAAAAGTTTATAAATGTCTTTAACAGTATGCAATGTGCGTTTTGTTATAGGTGATTATTTTTACAATTGGTGGCAGCAGTGGATGTATGGCAATTTTTGCCCCTTTTCTCTGCTAACGGCGTACGACCGCAGTAGCATAGCCACTAAAATTAGCAGCACCATCGCAAGAGCAAGGTCGCTGATGACCTCTCTCTTCGGCGCCCGAAAACATCATCCAATATCATTCTATCATCGTAAGAATGTTTCACTAATTTGCCGTAAGGAACTTTCCATGTCTTTACTTCATTATCAGTGGCTGTAAATATAGATTCATCTGCAGTACTCTTCAGTTCAACCAGACATAAAAACCTTTCCTTCAGGTCAACAGAGGTCAGAGGTTGACGGCGCAATATAACGAGGTAGCAAAGACAGGTCACTTCGTTTAGAAACACTTGTAGATTCGTTTTCTATTAAGAAAAAGTATTTTTTGTGGAGAATTGTTTCATCCTGATAATCTAGAACCTCACCAATGCAATTTAATACCTCTGGATCCTTCACTCTGAAATTTAACCCACTTTTCAAGACTTCTGTTGCTTTTTAGTACTATCTTACCAAATAGAGGTTCATATTTCATTGTTTGGGGGATTTCTTCTTTACCAAGGAAATACACACTTCTAGACAAAGAAAACACTGCGTGTCGATTTATTTCTATTTACTTTGTACGCCTGAACTGAAGCGTTTAATCCCTATGATTCACAGTTTTTAAGTGCAGCGGATGTTGCGTGAATTTTTTTACTTTTCTTGTGCCTTCAGTAGCTTTTCTAAATTTAGAGAAAGCCACAAAAATTAACACTCACCCCTAGATTTTGTAGCGATTCGATACTATTTTTTAAATGCATTTCACACAATTTGCAAAAAGCCCCATCCAGACCGCGGTCAAAGGGCAATAACTTGTACCTTCACTCCCATTTTTGCTATTACTTTATATCGGGTCTACACCTTTTTAGGATGACGACTTAAGTGTGGGTACATTTGTTGTTTGAAAAGTGATGATGAGTAACTGAAGATTCGATAAGCAATTCACCTTCACGTGCGCTAGCATTTCTTTCAATAGACTCGCCTCTTTGACTTCCTCAATACACTGTCTTTTATTAGAAAATAAAGCAAATAAAGTTTGTTCTTTCGACATTGTATTTCAGCACTAACCCTTCTTTTTATACGACTAACTGACAAAGAACGCATGCAGGTTCACAATCACATCACTCTTCCGTAGTAAACTATCGACTAACTAACCGTTAAATTAACTGCATAAAAGAATTTGAAATTTGTTACAATAATGAAGGATTGTTCTTGTCGTAGTGTATAGCAGGCGACAGCCTTTGCGCTTACAAAGGCTCTTTTTTTAAGTGTCAGTATATGAAGAGTTTTCAAGGTTCATGGTTGATTCAAAACTTTGTAAATAGCGGTTGCCGGGACAACTGAAGTCTGTCAAAGCAATGCAAGGTTATTAGTTATTGTATTACACTGACAAAGACGATAATTTAAATTCGGCTTCTGTTTTGACTTTTAATGTTATATATGAATAGATATGAATTTGTCGGAAGGGGAACGTCCCTCCCGCCCCATCCCCTTCCCCGGGACATCCCTTGAATTAATCACTAGTCAAATCGCAGTGGAGCGACATCTCTAAATGAAATGTCCAACACATTCTCCAGAATGTTTTTAAGAAGAGAAAAGTGTGTACAAATTTTGCTCTATGCACTTTGACTCCCGAACAAAAACAATGATGCATGGATGCTTGCCACGACTTAATTGGAATTCAAAACGCAGACAATTACTTTCTGGAAAAAATCATTACGAGTGAAGAGACTTCGTGTTATCGATACGAACCTCTTGCAGAACCACAAAGTGAAGAAACTTTTATGTTGGGTCAACCCTTTGACGATGTAACCGTCATTCAAGCTGATGGACGCACCAGTTGAACAACATCCCAAAGAAGTATTTTCTGACGGTTTCACATGTTTGTATGAACGTTCTATGCTTTGTACTCAAGTGAAGGAGACTTTTTAGAACACCTGAGGCGTTAAAACCACCATCTTAGCTTCCCTTTCTATTTTATAATCTAGTCTCCAAACTTTTTGGAATGACGGAATATGCCTCCCTTTCGGGTGCGGGAGTTTCATGGGGCCGTCGATTCCATATTCACATGATAGTTATGAGCTCTTACAGATTTCAAATTTGTACCAAGTCACTTGGCTTGGTGTAGTTTTGCAATTTTGATGACCAGCATCGTGTATGCCGTGCCTTGGAGACGGGGCTTACGGAAAGTCTCTCTGTCGATGGTTTCGTAGCTGCACTAATACGAATTTATTGCTACATCTATATGGAAACATCAAAAGGTGCGGATACAGACACAAACAACGGTAGGAAGGTCATACAACCACTAACGTGCGTTAAAAATTAATAACTGCTTCTTAGGTTCGAACAAGGGCTAACCCTATATTCAAGGGCTATCGCTACAGACTGGAGGCTTTGATACTATTTCTTCCATTATAATATCTACGGAATGGTTTTAAGCTACTAGTTAATGTTTGCTATAGTGTAGTGATATATCGTCATGATGTACCTTAGCAGTCTTCGAACGAGACAAAATAGTCTTGTTCACATAACTGCTCCAACAGCAGCGTAACTCATGGCGTATGTAGAACTACGGCTTCTATGTCCGAGGGGTTTCAGTAAATAAGTAATACACTTTCTCTTGAAAGCAGTTTGGTTTTATTCAGGATTCCAATACATCACACTATTCTCCACTCTTTGGGCTAGAAAACCCTATTTTTCAACATCATATCCGTTCAATCTTACTGGGAGGGCCTTTGTACCCGCATGGTACCATGCCACCTGGACGACGTCGGAGCCAACGTGTTGCTGCAGCAATACCCTCAACATCACCCACGTACTGCTTCCCGCGGAGTGCATCCTTCGTTTGGCTAAACAGTGGGAAGTCGGAAGTTGCAAGACCCCGGCTATAGATTCGATGACGAAGATCTGACAGGTTGGCGCGACCTTGTTGAGATAATGAAAGAGGCCTCGCCCAGCGACTCAACGAGTTTTGTTCACTGCCACTTCTCCGTAGAAATTTTGCAAGTGCCTATGAATATCTGCGACTCTCTGGTTTCCCGCCAAAAGAAACTCAGTGACAGCTCCACTTGTAACGGACCTCCGTTATAGACATCGTTTTGAAGGGCTAAAACCTATGTAGAGCGGCGCCACCTACCGGAAGTCGATGAAATTACAGAACTGAAGCGGGAATATTTCGTGATGTCCTACAACAAGTTCCAATCATTTTCAACTGAAATTGGCCAAGAAAATAAACGCGTTCCACTAGTTATTGGATACTCCTCGTAGAAACACGGTGTATAGTATTATGATAACACGCAGAGTTCTTAGAAAAACTTCGTGTGCCATTTGCAATGGAAGTTATTCTCTTCTTCCGGATAGCAAAAAGAAAGCGTTAAAGAAACATTGGTGCCTCTAATTACATAGTACTGCTGACAGCCTGCCTGTTGTACAGGTTTTAAACTAACAATAAAGTAAAAAAAAAGATCTAGTTACATAGGTCACTTTGGAAAAAGTGAATGCAGAAGGTAGTTTCCAAAAAGTAACACAGAGTAAACAAACATGTCATTACAGGGATTGCAAACAACAAATTCTTGCAGAGCTGCTATTGCAAATTGTTGGTGCAAGGAACACAATACTTGGACTAACGGATAGTGAAAAAATAATACTGTACGAAGAATCCCTGTGTATAATGTTCACTGTCAGTGAATACGTTTGCGGAAGCAGAACGGCAATAATTGCGAACAGTTCAAAAGGTGTTCTTCGAAATGGGAGCTTTTGAGAAGTTTCTTTAATTAGCCGGTGGCTAATTGGCAGCTATCGGGAAGCTTTTGTGAAGTTTCTTTCCTATAGTTATACCAAAAGGAAATTAGTAAGAAGTATGAAGCCTTTTAGGAGATCATGGCATTTTAGTGTGTCAAGTGTCGTGCTCAGTATGAACTGCTAATCACAAGATGACAATAGCAATATTAAAGGAACTTAGTCACACGATTGAATATGTCCAAGATTTACTTGTAAGGAATGAGGACGAAATTAGACATAATGTCCTGGGGCACGCAGTCATCAGATTGAAGTTTCTCATGTTGAGAAATCAGAAGGAGCGGTCTGTTTTACTTGGTAGAAACTTTCTAAATCCAATATCGCATAGATATTTCTTTATTCACAATACCGGTTTCGACGAATTTTTGTGTAATATGCTACATTTTATCCACCAACATGACAACTTGGCGGATGTTCCAACTCAAGATGAACACGTTTTACAACAAAAAATTTTGAAGACCGGAAGATAATACCAAAGAATGTCGAAACAGCTTGTTGTAAATAAAGAAATACTTACGAGATTTTGGATTTAGATGGTTTTTTACGCAATCATCAGAGTTAGATGTTATAAAGTTGATGTGGCCTTTAAGGCAGAAGAATTCAGAGAATCGTAACAGTTCCATTTTTTGCTTCACTTATATGAGTTTACTTGTCCAGCGTCGCTATTTTGGCATACGGATTTCAGATCTGCCTCACACAATATCACCCAATTCCAACGATTTCTGATAATTGCAGCAACAAAAACGCTTTACAAGCACACTTATACGACAGTAGCTGAGCGACGAACAGCTTTATATCCCTGGTCTCTTATAACCTGCTTTTGGGTGCACCTATATTACCATTGTAACGCTGGATGATTATGGAAGTTTTTTCTGAACTTTATGTAAGACAACGTGATTCTAAATAATACCTGTCGATTTTATTCTCTCAAAACTAGCAAGAAAATAAGATCACGAAAATCTAAACAGCAGACGGAGGTTGCTTTGTCACGGATGCAACTTGTTGCCTTCTTCTTGAGGACGCTAGCCTGGAGCCGTCCGTTCGACATTGCTGCGGCCTTGGTCGGTGACGTCGGTGGCTAATTGGCAGCTATCGGGAACCCAGAGGTACCGATTAAATATCCGATGAGGCATGATTACCAACTAATCGGCTATTGGCACTTTAACTACAGTACTTTATCGCGTGTATTTATCGCTGGAAGCAGTCACAGAATCGACATCCCGTCGACCACTGACCATTTGACCAAAAAGGAAATAACCGCGCAGAGTGCGGTAGCGCGACTCGTTTCTTTTCCTGTTAGACCGACTTCCTCTGCGATTATTTGTAAGCTTTCTTCTATCGTATGCCTCGTCTCCCATGTTGGTTTGCAGTATCCTCCATTCAGGAAGATCGATTATCAAGTGACTGTCCAAGTGATATGTGGCGCCTCCAACTATTACAACCGCATCAGCTTTCTTACCTGCTATGTCTGGCATTTATTCACATATTGTTATGTCTTCGCGTCAACTGTATCGGTCTATCTCTTGCTGGTACAAGCTGTCGTTCAGAGTGCATCTTCTCTTGTCTATGCTTTCATTGGAACAGTGGACCAGTGACTATTGCAGTTCACTTACGGCTTCTACACTGAAGAGCAAAAAAAAAAAAAAAGCCTGGTATAGGCATGGGTGTTCAAATACAGAGATATGTAAACAGGCAGAATACGATGCTACGATCGGCAACGCCTATATAAGATAACAAGTGTCTGGCGCAGTTGTTAAACCGGTTACTGCTGCTACAGTGGCCGATTATCAAGATTTAACTGGGTTTGAGTGTGGTGTTACAGTCGTCGCACGAGGGATGGGACACAACATCTCCGAGGTAGCGACGAAGTGGAGATTTTCCCATACGCCCATTTCACGAGTGCACCGTGAATGTCAGGTAAAACGTTAAATCTCCGACATCGCTGCGGCCGTGAAAAGATCCTGCAAGAACGGGACCAACGACGACTGAAGAAAATTGTTTATCCTGACAGAAGTGCAACCCTTTCGCAAATTGCTGTATATTTCAATGCTGGCCCGTCAACAAGTGTCATCGTGCGAACCATTCAACGAAACATCGTCGATATGGGCTTTCGGAGTCGAAGGCCCACTCGTGTACCGTTGATGACTGCACGACACAAAGCTTTACGCCCTCCTGGGCCCGTCAACACCGACATTGGACTGTTGATGAATTGACATATGACCTTGGGGAGGCCAGTAAGGTTGAATCATTTGATCCAGAGCGACCAATCCATCGTTCAGTAATCCTTTGATTTAAAAATTCCCGTACTTCCAGATGCCAGCGTGGCGGTGCCCCATCCTGTTGTTAAATGAAGTCGATCGAATCAATCTCCAACTGTGGAAACAGGAAGATCTCAAGCATATCGAGATATGTGCTTCCTGCAACAGTCTCTCCCCAAATAAAAATAGACCATAATCCTTTTCCCATGAAACTGCTCAAAACACACTACATTTTGGAGAGTTTTTTCGTGCAACTTCATATATTCTCACATTATGAGGGTTCATCCTTCCATTTGACTGAAATGTTGCCTCGTCACCATACTCTAAGCGTGGAAGAAAACTGTCATTCACCATCTTGCCAAAAACGAAACTACGGAACTCCAGACGTTGTCGTTTATCAGCTTCACCAAGTGCTTGCAGTAGCTGAATTTTGTATTTCATGTGTAAACATCGACGCAATGCGTGCCAGAAGGGCATCGGGTCCATGCTAAGATGTCAAGCTGCAAGGTGAACAGATTTCTGCGGACTCCTTGTGAAATTATAGCGGATGGGTTCGATGTCTGTGTCAGACACTCGGCGACGGCTCGGCTATTTGCCTTTACACTAACAACCTCTTCCCGGAATTGTTCATGCCATCGTGCTGTTGGAGGATCCACATCATACCTAGTACGAAAGTCACGCTGAACAGTTATTACTGACCCGCACTGCGCAAAAAGTAGAATATAAAACTCTTTCTGTCGTTCCGACACCATTTTTACTAGAACTGAAGTGGGCGCATACTGCTGCTACCTAGCGGGAACCACGTAAACTCGAGAGTTTGCTCTTTCCAACAGTACATTGTTCACGCACGTATCTCAAGTAACATAATAGCTATGATTTTTTTAAAGTCGGATGATTACTTTTAATACAGCCTGTATTATACTTTGTGGGAGTTCATTTTGACTTCCATGGGTCCTATAGCAGTAATGGAAGGCAGTATCTGACAGCTGTGGGTCAGATGACATTATTATGGACCACCTTCATTCCTTCATGGTTTATAAATGTCCTTATCACAGGGCTACAACGCTTCTACAGTACTTTGAGAATCTTGATAGTGAACACACATTTATGTCTTGACCAACGAATTCACCCGATATGAAACAGGTGGAACACATCTGAGACACTATGGGCCACCTGATTCGCAGCCAAACACAACTGTATCGTAATTCACAGGAACTGCGTGATCTGTGGATAGGCATCTTGTACAATGAAGAGCCAAGAAACTGGTACATCTGTGTAATATCGTGTAGGGACTCCGCCAGCACGCAGAAGTGCCACAACACGACGTGGCATGGACTTTACTAATGTCTGAAGTAGTGCTGTAGGAAACTGACACCGTGATTCCTGCAGGGCTGTCCATAAATCCGTAAGAGTACGAGGGGGTGGAGATCTCTTCTAAACAGCACGTTGCAAGGCATCCCAGATATGTTCGATAATGTTCATCTCTGCGGAATTTGGCGCCAGCGGACGTGTTTAAACTCATAAGAGCGTTCCTGGAGCCACTCAGTAGCAATTCTACGCGTGTGGGGTGTCGCATCGTCCTGTTGGAATTACCCAAATACGTCGAAATGTACCATGGACATGAATGGTTCAAATGGTTCAAATGGCTCTGAGCACTATGGGACTTAACATCTATGATCATCAGTCCCCTAGAACTTAGAACTACTTAAACCTAACTAATGCTTACGTATGTGTCCCCTGTCAGTGTCGTATCTACGCATATCAGGGGTCCCATGTCACTTCTGCTGCACACGCCCCACAGCGTTACAGAGCCACCACCAGCTTTAACAGTCCCCTGCTAACATACTGGGTCCATGATTGCATGGCGTTGTCTCCATACCAGTACACGTCCATCCGCTCGATACAATTTGTAACGAGACTCGTCTGGGCAGGCAACATGTTTCCAGTCATCAACAGTCCAATGTCGGTGTTAGCGGGCCCAGGAGAGGTGCAAAGCTTTGTGCCGTGCAGTCATCAAGAGTACAAGAGTGGGTCTTCAGCTCCGAAAGCTACTATCGATGACGTTTAGTTGAAAGGTTCGCACGCTGACACTTGTTGATGGTCCAGCAGTGAAATCTGTAGCAATCTGGAAAAGGGTTGCACTTCTGTCACGCTGAGCGATTCTCTTCAGTCGTCGTTGGTCCCTTTCTTGCAGGATCTTTTTCCGGCCGCATCGATGTCGGATATTTGATGGTTTACTTGATTCCTGATATTCACGGCACACTCGTGAAGTGGCCGTTGTAGCGTTGCTCTTGGGGGACAAAAATAAAAAGAATTGTTACTTTTATTTAACGTCGAAAAGGTGAATATTTTTGGTGGGCCACTTGGCAACAGAATCAGGGATTTATTACGCTATTATAATAACATTCGTTGACCATTAAATACCTTAATAAGAGCAGCATATTGATATATATATATATTTGAGATCGCTTGGAAGAAACATTATCATTTCTGTGCATTTTTTATAGTCGCTATGTAATCATACCCGGATCAACACTAAGGGACCAGAAGATTTATAGACTTTAAAAGAAATGCATCACTCCACAATTAAAAAAAAAGTTGGTTCAGAAATAATAGGAAAACGATAATGTTCCTTCTGCCTCATGCTGCGTTCGGCCCATCAGCGTGATTGTAATTTCTGATGATGAAGTAACACAAAATAATCAACAGTTAAGTAAATAAGGAGATGGACTCATCAAGGTTAATTTACGAAAATAAGCACACTTATCTTTAACACACTTTTTTTTTAATGCTACGTACCTTTTCATATTAAATTACAATAGATGACCATTGTGGTTAAATACTTTACACATAACAGTCAAAACGTCCTCTTGATGCTGTCTGTTCGATATCAGTTACAAGAAACCACACCTTTTCTGATTGGAAAAAATAACAATTAGCATATTCACTCAATATTTTCACATCAAATATGAAATACAGTTGTGGATCGCAGCAAGTCCGCGTCCGCCTCTCATGGAATACAAACAGTAAAAGGTGAGGCGCCAAAAGCCTCTTTTGTCTTGAAACAACAGAATTCTTTTTTATACCATTAATCGATACATGTACATAGAGATTTACTGGCGCCGCGCAAGAACGGCAAAGATAAAGAATAATAGATTCTGTCGCTGCTATGCGATGATTCATTTCTTTTACTTTACAATTGTTCGATAACATTAGGCCATCAGGCGTTTACTATTGAGCGTATATTAATGTTTGTGAGGCGAAAATTACTAATATTACACTGCCTCCCATGAGGAGGGAAGGAATACCGAAGGTATTACTTTCATCCTCATGCCCATTGGAATATTTGTAATTTTCGGATGTAACATACAGGTTATTAAAAGTTTCATTTCATATTCATTCCATAATAAAAGAATTAACGTTTCAATTTGTAATTACTGACGGTGGATCATTGTGAATTTGTTCTGTGTTTCTATAAGTGTTTGTATGGATTCAGTCTATCTTGATGATTCTTAAAATTAAGGCTATAAGTACACATATTTACAAAATTTATAAGGAAATAGAGTCACACTTCATTTTTCATCGTTGCAAAAGTAATTTGACTATCACAACTGGTACACAACTTTCTGTTTTGACAGTATTCATTATATTGTCATCGTCTTGTCGATTGATTGCCTTGTCCGTCGTCGCACTTAATTATACAATTATTTTCTCGCACATACACTATTTATGATAGACTTGGATTGTAGAGCGGCCACTGGTGATGGCTTCGACAAGGAAGTCCGTATCTTTCACTTGCAGGGCTCGAGTGTGGCTCTCCGAATTATTTCACATATGAAACAGATAAAATATCTTATATTAGAATAGCTTACAAAACTAATTTTATATACATGTGGGATGGGATATAGGAAGGATCGGATCCTTTGACGTATTTTCGTGTGCTTATTTTCATTCGTATCGTGACCTCTCGTCAAAGTTTACATTTCAACAGTGTTCAGAGGTGACCTTGTGACTTGTCTCTGTGTACAATCAGTCATTATAATAATTACGTTAACTTCTCTATCTTAGAGTCTCTCGGAAGGTTTATGATACATACAAAATGTTTTCAGTACTGGGTGTGAATGTTTATGCTACAGAATGTAGCGCACAGCAACTGAGTTGGCGGTTGAACGTTTACATTATTTCGTCACGTGGTGGCTGTCCGCCTCCACTGTTGCGAGCAATCTTGAAATTCAGTCTGTGCGCGCGCACGTGACCGGAGCTTTCTTGCAGAGCGTTGATTTCGCGCTTGAGGTGCCGTGCGTCGCTTTTGTTCGGCGGATCGTGGCTTTGTGCTTTTTAGATTGCTGGAGGGAGCTTCTGCCACCGAAACTGCCTCACATCACTTCCTGTCCACTATCCAGTTACGGATTCACAGGTAAGTGGTAGCTACCGCTGCAACTGCATGTGTAGAATGACACTGATTGTTACACACTGCTCACATCAACGAAATTTTCACACATATGGTGCAGTAGAATACTGCCACTGAAAATCGTCGAACTTTAAAACTTCACTTGCACTGTGGTGAGCGTCTGCGTGAACGGTGTATTAACAGAAATTCTCGCGTCATAACATCACACGGTGTTTACAAGTTGATTTACATACTAATATTTACAAGAGTTCATTTAAATCGAGAAATAATCTAATTGACCACTTTGAATCAAAACAATTGTTTCTTAATTAGTCTTTTTTTTTATTTAAGCCTACGGTCACAGGTAGGCTATTATAAGTCCTTTTTCTTTGACCAAATCCATTCCAATCTCCTTTACAAATTAATTTCATTCATAGTAAACTTTATCACGCTTGCTTATTCGTTTTGTAGGACCAATACATTTTTGTTTAGTGCTCGTCTTATTTAGTGACTTGTGAGGGGAGCTTCATTTATGTCAAAAGTTTTTCTCGTATGTGCTTGTCTTTAAAGAAAGTTCGAGGACAGATTTGAAAATAGCAATTCCGCCTCTGAGTTTCGTGTAGAAATACAAACAGTCGAAAAAAGAAAGGTGGGAAAAGCGGGCCTACTCGCTGATCGTCGACAGAATATAAATTACTCCTCAACCAGGTCGAAAATTTAATTTACCTTGCGCATTACAAAAGCAATATGCGCGTCGCGAACCTACTCATTTTTATATGTAGTGCCTCACTTCCTAAGCACACGTGCATCTTTACAAGTTGATCCTGAGGAGTGGATAGGATCAAGGATCTTAAAGGATTTGCACTTAGGAAAGAGATTCAATAATCACATAATCACAGAGAAAACAATAAATATTGCAGTGCACACTTAAAATAAAATCTATCACTTCAAGCATGTATATCTAATATGTATCTTGCTGCAGCTTGCTTACTACTCTTTGCTCATTTCTTAGACTAAGTCAAGTTTATGCATTACGCATTTGGGTATTAATTATCATTTGTATATATAAGCCTCTCACTCGAGTGTTGTTGTTTGCTGCTGTCGCTACCTGTGAAGCTTGGGCGAGATCCTTATTCTATGTGCTGCTAGCTTGTGAATTTGCAGTATCGCTAATGCTCAATAGTACCGTGAAGTTGCCATAATAAACCATGTTACTCATATCTTCTTTTACTCAGCTTGTTTATAGTCTGGACTCATCTTACTTTGCGTTATATAATAAACTTCCTTTTTATTCCGTCCCGCTTCTACTTAAGGGCCGGCCGAAGTGGCCGTGCGGTTAAAGGCGCTGCAGTCTGGAACCGCAAGACCGCTACGGTCGCAGGTTCGAATCCTGCCTTGGGCATGGATGTTTGTGATGTCCTTAGGTTAGTGAGGTTTAACTAGTTCTAAGTTCTAGGGGACTAATGACCTCAGCAGTTGAGTCCCATAGTGCTCAGAGCCATTTGAACCATTTTTTTCTACTTAAGGTTAACGTCAGGCCTTTTTAGAACGATTGCACTGCGTTATCAATCTGTTCATGCTTAATCCTAGGTATCTGTTCATTTCAAAGAGATGTTATTTTATCGCTGGCACAGCACTGTGCTGGAATTTACAAGTTAAATCTACCGACTGTTTTGCGCTAACAGGTGGTGCCTTATTTACTTCACATTTGAAAATAGGGAATAACCTGATGGAATCGAATCTTCTTTTGTCTGGACGTTTAAGTATTTCCTTTTAAAACAGGTCATTAATTTGTCCTCGATTAAATTTCACTTACTAATACTAAGCACATATAATCATCATTTTCATATTACTATTTAGTGAGAGAAGTGCATTATTCGCTCCTTCCTGCTCATTCTCAAATTACTATCTAGCGAGAGAAGTGCGTTATTCGCTCCTTCCTCTTTCCTCATTTTAGTACCTCGGGGCTAATTAATACCTCTCGAGTACACCATTTTTTTTTACATACTAACTTATAACTAAAATTGAAAATCGCCTCTAGGACATGTCCTCCTGTTTGCGTAAAGATTATTCATGTAAATACTTGTCTACAACTTATTCTGTATTTTATTTTCCAGACGCGTTGTTTTAATACATAAGGTTTCCTTTCAGCACCGGTTATCGTCCGTAGTCAGTTCAGTTCCGTTCTTGTTACTCATTGGTTAATCCTGATCTCCAATACCTTAGAACTTTCTTACAGCTTAAATTAACTTAATTCCTGGCGTTATAAAATTTTCTTAAATCTTGATGGTGGAACAATCCTTTGATTTTATTCGTGGCAGGGTCAGATAACAAATAGCAACCAATGTGTGGTTTCCTCATTATCACAAAGGGACCTTCATAAATGTGTTGCCACTTACGATTCTTCTTTAACAACAGGGATGGTTTAAAGTGAGTACTGACTAATACCTTTTCTCCTTCTTTGAAATCTATAACTCTCTTTACCTTCTTATCAAATGCCTTTTTTCGGAGGTTAGCATACGTTGTCAATGATATGAGAGCTTGCCTGATTTTTGCGTCTAGGTCCAATTCGTTGTCTTGCAACTTTGGAAGGGGGTCTATCCATTCATTCCTCTCTTTTGATCTTGACATTAACTCATGTGGCGTGAATCCGGTCGACAGATGAGGAAGGTGGTTTACAATCTGTTCGAATGGTGTTACGAAGTCTACCCACTTAGATTGCTTATTCGGAATGTACGTCCTTATAAATCTGTTAAATTCTTTGAAGATTCTTTCTGTCGGATTCGATTGCGGTCGAAACAGGGATATCAAAATTTGTTTGATTCCATGGCGAACAAGAAATGCACGCCACGGGCGTGATGTGAAATTTGAAGCATTATCAGACAAGATTAATTCTGGAACCCCGAATCGTGGGAAATAATCATTTTCAATGCGACGAATTATTGGATTTGCACAAGAAGATTTTACTGCGTACAGTCTTATGTGCTTAGAAAAATTGTCCAGGATTGCTACTAAGTATTTAGCGCCTCCCCTACCGGTGGGTAGTGGATCTGCTAAATCAATACTAAGAAGCTGGTTTGGCCTTTCAGCAACTATTGGATTTAGTGGAACTGAAGTGGAAATGTAAGGATTTTGCCTTTTGACAGATGACACAGTTTCTCAATAATTTATGAATTCTCTGGTGTAGATTCGGAACATAACAGTAAGTCGAGATTTTCCTTTTACATTTTTCTGGTCCGTAGTGACCCCATGAAATGTGAGTGTACCACAGAAGATGTTCAATGAAATTTCGAGGGATGCAAACACACCACCTCTCAGATGACTCAGACGTCTTATGAAATAGCACTTGGTTATGAACTTTATAAAACTTGGACAACTTGTGGGCTGGATTTTCGTGAAGAATTTGTCTAACCTTTTTCCATTTTGGATCTGTATTTTGAAGAATCTGAATCTGCCTACATAACTGAAGAAAATACTTTCTGTGAATTGGATCTTTCATTAACAAGACTTTATAATTAGACATTTGTTCCACCAGTTCGCTGGTTTCTAGTAAGCCCTCAGGTGAGCGAGAAAGTGCGTCTGCTATAACATTATCTTTACCTTTTATATATACAATGTCAAAGTCATATTCTTGCAGGAATAAGCACCATCGAGTAAGACGAGGGTGTTGCAACTTGCATGTAAGGAGGAATGATAAGGCTTGATGGTCTGAATAGACTTTAATTTTTCTTCCATAGATATAATAGTTAAATCGCCTAAAAGCCCATATTACGGCAAGTGCCTCCAACTCCATAACCGAATAAGACTTCTCACACTCTGATAACACTCGACTCGCAAAGCTAATCACTTGGATTTGCTCGTGTCCATTTACTAATTGAATCTGGAAAAGACAAGCGCCGATACCCACAAAGGAAGCGTCTGCAGTAATACAAAATTCCTTATCCATCTGAGGATGATGGAGAATGTTACTGTTAACCAGACTGTCTTTAATTTTCTTAAATCCGTCTTGGGATTCCGGCGTCCAATTCCAATGTGAATTCTTTTTTAAAAGGTTGTGAAGAGCGGGATTGTTCAATACCTGATTGGGAACAAAACGTCTGAAAAATGACGTAAGACCGATAAATCCTCTCAGTTGCCTTTTTGTAACAGGGGTTGGAAAGTTTTTTATAGCAGACAATTTTTCCGGGTCGGGTTTAATTCCTTCAGGGGTGATGATGTGTCCTAAAAATTTAATTTCACTTTTTCCAAACTTGGATTTCTTAAGATTTGCTGTAACACCATACTCTCTGAATCGTTGAAATATCTTTTGCAGAAGGGCCACATGATCTTCCCAATTTTTCGATGCTACAAGAACGTCATCCACATAGACTGTTACCTCATCTAAAAGTTCAGGACCTAGTACATAGTCAAGGGCAGAAATAAAAATTCCGGAACTCACATTTAGTCCAAACGGTACAACTTTGAAATGGTAAGATCTACCTGCAAATATAAACGCAGTGTACTTCCTTGACTCCTGCGCAAGTTTTACTTGCCAGTAACTGCTTTTCAAATCAAGGGTACTCAAATACTTAACTCCATGAAACTTCTGCAGATGCTCTTCAAGAGCCTCTGGTCTCGTTCTTATGGGTACTATAATTTTATTGATTAATCTTGCATCTAGGACTAGCCTTACGCTACCATCTGATTTTAGCACAGACAATAAAGGACTCGAATAAGGTGAATGAGATACTTCTATCACATTCCAGCGTAACATTTTCTTGATCTCGCACTTGACAGCTTCGCGTCTCGCATATGGAATGGAATAGCTTGTTCTACAGTAGGTTGAATGGGTCAGGACATCCATTCGATATTCAAAGCCTTTTATTAGTCCAGGTTTCTTAGAAAATACTTGAACGTAATCTGTTAACAAATTGTAAAGCTCATTCTTCTGTTGTTTGGATAATTCAATGGACTCACTAGCTTTACCGTATAATTCATTCTGACCGGGAATTAGGTCTTTATACTCATCGTCATTAACACTTTCAAGATCTGTCATGTCTTCTGTCTGACTGTACTGTTGTCTTTTAGTCCATGGCCGTACTGCTATTTGAAGGACCCCAAAGTTTGTCTTCACCTTACTTCTTAACAAATTTACAGTTACTTGTTGCTGGCTCGCTACTAGAGTACAGATTCCACACTCGATGTCAATTTTAGCTTTCGTCTGCCTCAAGAATTCCATACTCAGGATACATGGCACTGATAGGTTTTTAACAATAAGAAAAATGCACGTTACTGAAATAGACTCTATCTGGATTTGAAGCTGAGTCTGAAGATTTACACGTTGTGTTAGTGGACCAATTGCTCCCGATACGGTGCAACCTTGAATTGGAAGTGATAAAACTTTGCATACAGAGGATATTTGCTTAAATAAACATAAAGATAAGACTTTTATATTAGCTCCTGTATCTACAATGGCTGTTACTGGTATGTTGGCAATTGATACTCTTATGGAAGCTTGAACTTGTTCGTCCCATACGTCATCATTGTCTTTCGTCTCAGTGTCTGCTACTAGATCATCCCGTAAGTTTGTCTCTTTGTCATACCTAATTGCTTTAATTTCGTGTGGACTAAGGGACAGGGTGCCCCCATTCAAACTGGCAGCATCCTCTAGGAGGCTCAAAGGTGCTGCTTTTAATTTTCCGCTCGACGCTTACTTTCCTGCTGATTTATACACTCCTGGAAATTGAAATAAGAACACCGTGAATTCATTGTCCCAGGAAGGGGAAACTTTATTGACACATTCCTGGGGTCAGATACATCACATGATCACACTGACAGAACCACAGGCACATAGACACAGGCAACAGAGCATGCACAATGTCGGCACTAGTACAGTGTATATCCACCTTTCGCAGCAATGCAGGCTGCTATTCTCCCATGGAGACGATCGTAGAGATGCTGGATGTAGTCCTGTGGAACGGCTTGCCATGCCATTTCCACCTGGCGCCTCAGTTGGACCAGCGTTCGTGCTGGACGTGCAGACCGCGTGAGACGACGCTTCATCCAGTCCCAAACATGCTCAATGGGGGACAGATCCGGAGATCTTGCTGGCCAGGGTAGTTGACTTACACCTTCTAGAGCACGTTGGGTGGCACGGGATACATGCAGACGTGCATTGTCCTGTTGGAACAGCAAGTTCCCTCGCCGGTCTAGGAATGGTAGAACGACGGGTTCGATGACGGTTTGGATGTACCGTGCACTATTCAGTGTCCCCTCGACGATCACCAGTGGTGTACGGCCAGTGTAGGAGATCGCTACGCACACCATGATGCCGGGTGTTGGCCCTGTGTGCCTCGGTCGTATGCAGTCCTGATTGTGGCGCTCACCTGCACGGCGCCAAACACGCATACGACCATCATTAGCACCAAGGCAGAAGCGACTCTCATCGCTGAAGACGACACGTCTCCATTCGTCCCTCCATTCACGCCTGTCGCGACACCACTGGAGGCGGGCTGCACGATGTTGGGGCGTGAGCGGAAGACGGCCTAACGGTGTGCGGGACCGTAGCCCAGCTTCATGGAGACGGTTGCGAATGGTCCTCGCCGATACCCCAGGAGCAACAGTGTCCCTAATTTGCTGGGAAGTGGCGGTGCGGTCCCCTACGGCACTGCGTAGGATCCTACGGTCTTGGCGTGCATCCGTGGTACGCTGCGGTCCGGTCCCAGGTCGACGGGCACAGCACCTTCCGCCGACCACTGGCGACAACATCGATGTACTGTGGAGACCTCACGCCCCACGTGTTGAGCAATTCGGCGGTACGTCCACCCGGCCTCCCGCATGCCCACTATACGCCCTCGCTCAAAGTCCGTCAACTGCACATACGGTTCACGTCCACACTGTCGCGGCATGCTACCAGTGTTACAGACTGCGATGGAGCTCCGTATGCCACGGCAAACTGGCTGACACTGACGGCGGCGGTGCACAAATGCTGCGCAGCTAGCGACATTCGACGGCCAACACCGCGGTTCCTGGTGTGTCAGCTGTGCCGTGCGTGTGATCATTGCTTGTACAGCCCTCTCGCAGTGTCCGGAGCAGGTATGGTGGGTCTGACACACCGGTGTCAATGTGTTCTTTTTTCCATTTCCAGGAGTGTATTTCTTAATGTTTCTTCCGTCTGGAACTGGTGTTGGTTTTGTGGTACGAACTCGGTTGGAAACGGATCTTGTTGTCCTGGCGTATTCGCTTGCGCATAATAAATTTGCGTATTATGCGGGCGTTTAGGCTTCAGAGTTCCCGAAGGTCCGTTCGCTTGTTGCGTGAAGTGTATATTTTGTGGCTGAAAGGTATTTTGCTGTGGCTTGTGTTGATTGTAACCGTTACTGGAAGGTGTACATTGGTCTCCACCTTGATTATGCCATTTATTTCTTTTCCACTGACGATTTGAATCGTAAGACTGATCGTTTTGATGATTACCGTTGATCGGTTGCGTGTTTCCATATTGCTGGGGCTGTGTGTTATAATGTGCATTTTCGTACTGAGGTGGTGACGAATTATATATTGGATTGTATCTCTGGCCGTTATTGTACTTATTTTTGTATTTGCTGTTGGAGTACGTAGTTTGTTTATTTTTGAAACCGTTGTGGGGTTGGTACTGGCCGTCGCTGTGACGCGCTTTCGCTCGGCCACCATTGTTGCCTGCGTATTCTGTATTGTGCTGGCCGCCTGCACTGAAGTGGGCGTTGCCAACATCAACTCTAGCGTCCTCGTAAATCAGATCTAACGAGTCTAACACAGATAGGAAAGTGTCCGTATCGTCCTCAGACACGTTTACTAACTTTTCTCTGATCGCAATCGGTAGCTTAGTTTTTAGAATCATAATAACGTCTTTGGCGGTGATCGGCGAATCCCAGAACTTGATTTTCGCTAAATACTTTTCAAAATATTTTCTCAAACTACCGCGCTTACTGTTAAACACTTCGGCGTTGTAAACCTCTTTTCTCAGGCGCTGCTGCACACCAGAACTCCAGAATTTAGCTAAAAACATCTGTTCAAACTCTTTGTAACTTTTACAAGAGTCGACCATTTCGGTTCCCCATAAGGCAGTATCGCCTACGATAAATCCACTAACGAATTGAATTCGCGGGCGGTCACTCCAGCTATTCGGGAAAATTCCTGAAAAATTTCGGAGGAACACTATAGGATGAATTTCTCTTTTCTGTGGGTGAAAGGTCGGAAAAATACGATGTTTGATCACGCTTTCCTCCTGCATCAAACTGACAAAAGTGGGTGGGCTGGTACGCTGGTTAACTTGTGCTTCTATAGAACTATGAGTTTGAGCGTTATCAAATGGTGAACGGTAATGTACCCTCTGTTGTTCATTACTTCGTGGTGAATTATTCCAGTCTCCTGACACGGGAGGTGGGGAATTTTCAACTTGACATTTTAGTGTACGAACTTCATCAACTATCTGTTGACGCCATTCAGGTAAATCTTGAGCTAACGTTCGTCTTATCTGGCCTAATTCTGACATCACCGTGTCTCCTGCTTTTCCAGGGGCTGCCAATATTTCAAAGGCCACGTTTTTGACCGTTTCCCTGAGTTCGTTCTTGACCTTGTTTTCTATGAATCCGTTTTTGTTTTTAATCCACTCTTGGTAGTGGTCGGACAATGCTTCAGCATGTGCCTTAACAGTATTCTTTATTTGATCCTCTACATTAAGAGTCTCAATCTGCTTGGAAAGATCATCAACAAAATTCTCGATCGTGTCTACTGCGGTTTTAACTCCTTTGACCTCATCAGAGATTGCAGTATAATCTTCTTTTAAGGTCGCAGCTTGTTTTTGATATTCCATCACTTTCGAGTTTATCTCTCCCTTGGTTGCTTCGATTTTTTCATCTAACCGTTTTGAAATATCCTCAACTTTTGACTCTACTTGTGTGTCAATTTCTAGCCTCATGATCGTGATCTGACTACTGATTTGGCTTTGGTCATTACCGAACAGGGTATTTAAATCAGCTGTTATGTCTGCCTTTAGTTCGGCCTTTACCGAATTTAACCGTATATTTAGGTCATTTATCTCCGTTTGCAGATCTGTTTTTACTGAATTTATGTCTGCTTTTACTGAGTTGCACAGATTTGTAAGGACCTGATTTTTATTATGCCGTCTTTCGGCCTTCTCTTTTTCTTCGCGGGCCTTTTCATCTAATTTTTCCTGCTTTTCACGTTCCTGTCTTTGCGCCTCTCTCTGTCTTTGACTTTCGAACTTGCGTTCCATTATTGCTTCGATCATTGCAGCCAAGTCATTTTTTTCAAAAGCGGGAATAGTTTGCACACTAGGACCAGCTTCTAAAACTTCGGTCGAAATTGCTTCTGCCTCCGCTCGTGTACCTATCGCGCGTGATCGTAATGGATAGTGAGGTCCATTCGCATCACCGCTGTCGTCTGGATTTGTGTCCTCTGTTTACCGTCAGCCATGTTCATGAATTATTCGTCAAACGTCAAAATGCTACAGATATTGTTTGTCACTGCCGTAAGTCGTTTGTCTGTGACGTAGTGCTATGGCTTACTGGGACCTAAGATAAAATTTTAACTCTGGGTAACAACTGACGTTCATTTACGCCAAGAAGACAAGATGGTTCCTACTAATTACAAACAAATGAAATAACACGCGTTTTACCAGTTTTGATCGTAGTTATCCGCCATATCGTAATTTTTTTTTAATGCACTGACAACTATGGTACACTTTCACTGAATTTAACTACATAAGAATGGACTATGGACAAATTGAAATAAAGCTGTTTCAAGGCAAGGAAAGACAGGTTTACGTTCTGATCAACTCGAAAGATGCTACGTCACTACGAAAGCTTGGCTACTGCGTATAAAAATTTGACTTACTATGGCTGTCTTGATAATGATACAGCTGGATACTCGCGTTTTTTGGTAATTTCATCAATCGTTCTTCTGAATTAATTAAAAGGTTTTCCCACTTCTCTTTCTCGGTTGAACTGCATCCACATGAAAAAATGAAACAATTACTAGAACAAGCACTGAAAAATTAATAAACACATTCATGAAATGATTTTTGATCAAGTCCCTGTTCGGGCGCCAAGTGTAGCGTTGCTCTTGGGGGACAAAAATAAAAAGAATTGTTACTTTTATTTAACGTCGAAAAGGTGAATATTTTTGGTGGGCCACTTGGCAACAGAATCAGGGATTTATTACGCTATTATAATAACATACGTTGACCATTAAATACCTTAATAAGAGCAGCATATTGATATATATATATATATATATATATATATATATATATATATATATATATATATTTGAGATCGCTCGGAAGAAACATTATCATTTCTGTGCATTTTTTATAGTCGCGATGTAATCATACCCGGATCAACACTAAGGGACCAGAAGATTTATAGACTTTAAAAGAAATGCAACACTACACAATTTAAAAAAAAAGTTGGTTCAGAAATAATAGGAAAACGATAATGTTCCTTCTGCCTCATGCTGCGTTCGGCCCATCAGCGTGATCGTAATATCTGATGAAGAAGTAACACAAAATAATTAACAGTTAAGTAAATAAGGAGATGGACTCATCAAGGTTAATTTACGAAAATAAGCACACTTATCTTTAACACACGTTTTTTTAATGCTACGTAGCTTTTCATATTAAATTACAATAGATGGCCATTGTGGTTAAATACTTTATACATAACAGTCAAAATGTCCTCTTGATGCTGTCTGTTCGATATCAGTTACAAGAAACCACACCTTTTCTGATTGGAAAAAATAACAATTAGCATATTCACTCAATATTTTCACATCAAATATAAAATACAGTTGTGGAACGCAGCAAGTCTGCGTCCGCCTCTCATGGAATACAAACAGTAAAAGGTGAGGCGCCAAAAGCCTCTTTTGTCTTGAAACAACAGAATTCTTTTTTATACCATTAATCGATACATGTACATAGAGATTTACTGGCGCCGCGCAAGAACGGCAAAGATAAAGAATAATAGATTCTGTCGCTGCTATGCGATGATTCATTTCTTTTACTTTACAATTGTTCGATAACTTTAGGCCATCAGGCGTTTACTATTGAGCGTATATTAATGTTTGTGAGGCGAAAATTACTAATATTACACCGTACGGAGAAATCCCGACTTCATCGCTACCTCGGAGATGCTGTGTCCCACAGCCTGTGCGCCGACTATAACACCACGTTCAAACTCACTTAAACCTTGCTAACCTTCAATTGTAGCAGCAGTAACCGATCTAACAACTGCGCAAGACACTTCTTTTCTTATATAGGCGTTGCCGACCACAGTGCCGTATTCTGACTGTTTACACATCTCTGAATACGGATGCCTATACCAGTTTATTTAGCGCTTCAATGTATTTTCGGAGAGATACCAAGGGCTTGTCAACCTGCGCCAGGCAGAATCACTGCTATGTTGCCATCTATAGCTGGACCAACGTGCTGTTAAGCAGGTGGCCGTAATGGCTGAGCAGTGTATTAAAATAGTTATGAATAGAATCAGTCGAGAACATTTAAACCATACAGAGTTTTAAGAATTACTCTGTAAATAAGTCCGTTGCCAAATGTTTTACCATTTCTTTCATATTTGTGAAAGTGAACTTTAAAATTTAATGAATATATGTGACATACGCATTACATTTTATAGTAAATATTTGTGTCTTTGATTACAGTGGTGTATTCACTTTTATGCAGTTTTAGGCTTATTATCTCACTTGACTGTTGACTGTTCGTACATATTGACCCGTTTTGATATGTAAACAAAAGCGCTGTATAACCTCTTTGCCTGTTGCTAAGCAACGGCCTGCTTCGAGTCTCGCTCGGGGCCACCCGCGCTCTGCCCTGTTGGTTGAACGGCGGCCCTGATCAGCTTGCGCTCTGTAGTTTACCACCGGTAGCTGGAGGACGTCCATCCAAGGGTAATCTGCTTGCGGTCATGTGGATTGTGGCACTATGAAAAATTTCTAGAACTGAGTATTATTTCGAGCGATTAATGCACCTGAGAAGCATGTCGCTCAGATGTGGTGGAAAACGGCCCTGGAACTTACTCTGCTATTTATGGCCACAGAATGCACGGGCAAAGTGGAATTATTGAATCATAGCCGTTCGTGCTCGTTGCACTTGCTTGGTGAGCTCCGTTGTGTTTAGACGCTACGGACATTTGGAGCAATTCGCTATATTGCAGCGATTATTTTGCGTTGAGTCAAGATGATTGTTCACCAGTGGCTAACCTACATTGCTATAGCTTCACAGTCATTCTTGTTTAGTGGGTCTGAGCCCGGTCTATAATTTTTCGTTATTTAGGTAGCGTTTATATTATTTAATTTGGTACTCAAGAGTAATGTAAGTGACTTGTTTTAGTGGAGGTCTCGTGGGACGTTATGTTTACTTTTTATTTGTACAATCTTTTATGCAGTCACCCAGAGTCATTTGTGTCTGTATGTGATGGTTATCCATTGGTTGTTTTGTTTGATGGGGTTACTTGTCTCAGTTGCGTTGGCTACTTATGCAGTTTTCTTTGTAACACGTGTTATGTGAAAATTTTCAGTGTGTTTTAGTATTGGCTGAATTTTGAGGTTGTGAAATTATTTTGAGAGAAGGTCGACCAAACGCCATGCTTTCAAACTTGAAATGAATACTGAAACAGTTTCAGATATTAATGATTCTGATAATTTTCTTCCATTTATTTGAATTTGTCCAAGATCACGCTTTAAAAAGAAATTCATAAGAACTTTGCAGAAAATTATTACTGAATCATATTTTTCAGTGGAGTATTATGTTTCTTTGGAGACTGCCACGTTACTGCTGCCAGACTGGTTTCATGTATTACATTGTGTTTCCTACTCAATCCCACAAACGTCCTATTCGTGTCATTAGATCATTTGAAGCTTCCTGGCATATTAAAATGTGTGCCGGACCGAGACCCGAACTCTGGACCTTTGCCTTTCGCAGGCAAGTGCTCTACCAACTTTTTTTTTTAAGGTAATGACAGAATGACAGTCAGGGGGCAGAGTGGGCAGGGGTCGTACTTGGAGGCCTGGCCACGGTGTCCCCGTCTCCTGATAGGATAAATAAGGGAGAAGCAACAGGAAGGAAACATTTTACATTCTGTGTTAGTGACAATAATATTTTATTTATTCATTTAATTTTAATGTCCCAAAAGAAAAATCATATATAAAAAAGAAGGGAAAGAAATATAGGGCTGAAGTGACATTCTCGTCACTTCGCTGGGAGTACATCCTATCCCTCGAAACAACGTAAACCTGGGACTCCCCACCGCTTCGGGGGGTTATGAAACATGCTGCCTAGAAAGTTCGCAAAATGCGTTTTATATTTAGAGTGGCGTCGGATGATTTCGTGTTGTTCTAGTAGATAATGCCAATAGTCCATGCCCGATATCAAGGTCCGCGAGAGCACGTAGTGCGATGCGTGTCCTCCAGTCCATCGGATTGCCGAAGTTTTTTGTGAGGGGAAAAAGACAGCGTCAGGGAAAAATAAAGCGTCCGTCGTGATCGTTGATTCGTCGATGCGTCGGAGGAGAGCCATGATGCGTTGCGTCAGCCGCCAAACATCCTTTGCCCCACCACACTGCAGAGAATGTTCGTCGGTGTCCTGCATGCCACATATAAGGCAGAGCGGGGAATCTAACATGTGAATGTCGTACAATCGTTGGCGGTTGACTGTCTTGCGGTTGATTAGTGTATACCATGACGATCGCGCTGCTATGGTGAGGAGAGGTGTATGGACAGCTCGCCAAATCTGTCGCCAGTTTCATGTTGGGTATTTAAGTTCGACAACATTGCTGCCATGATGACGCCGCAAGTATCGATGTATCTCACGGGTAGTGGGGATTCTTGTAGATGGTATCTGTAACTGAACATAACTAAAATCAACAAAAAATCGCGCGACGTGAGAAAAACAGGGCGAGATTGTGCCTACCGCCACCGGTGGTTCAAAGGACGTGGGAACAAGCACATCCAGGATGGCCGACGTGATGGCATGTTGCCGTTGGCTCCAAGTGCGCAGCGTCGTTCGCAGGTATAGAGCTAGAGCCTTGTTCCGCACATCCGTGAGGTTAAGTCCTCCAGAATGGTGTGGGAGAGTTAAAGTCTCGTATTTGATCTTAAACAACATTCCTTGGCTGACATAGTATCCAAAGGCCGCCATTAATCTGTCAGCAATACCATGTGGCATTGGCAGTACCTGTGCCAGGTGCGGCAGTCGCGAGGCCAGATGAACATTAGTGTAGTCCACCCTTTGGAGCAGGTCGTGCGTTGGGAGTGAATTGTTGTGTATGTGCAGTCGGACGTTCTGGAGGAGACGTCGATAGCTCGCCGCCGCTGATTGCCGTAGCGATCGGGTGAACAATACACCTAAGCATCGCAAGATGTCCACCGTCGTAAACTGACTGTGCAGAGCGTCCAGCCCGCGACCGATGTGCATGATTCATGTTGACCCTGCTTCCCGCAGCTACTCCGTACGTAGTAAGAAGGGTAAACACCTGACTTACTTCGTTCTCCGACCGGACGAGTATCATCAAGTCGTCGGCATATGCACGACACGTGAAGGAGCTTGCACGGAGTCGGACGCCTGTCAGAGTCCGTCTAAGAGTCTGCATCAATGGTTCGAGCGCTATTGTAAACAGTACCATCGACAAGGGACATCCTTGCCTAACTGAGCTGCAAACAGGAATCGTTCCTACCTCCCTGCCATTGACTCTCACCATCGAAGAAGCGCCGCGAAGGAGGCGCATGAGGACGGTAATAAAATCCTGTGGTATCGCCATGCGTCGCATGGTCGAGTCAAGGAAATCATGGTTGATCCTGTCAAAGGCACAATCAAAATCCACCGATACGAACGCCGCTCGCATGCGACAAGTTTCCGTCAGGGAAATTACGTCACGGTATTCGCCGAGGATAGAATGTATGTTGCTCCGAACCCCTAGACAAGCCTGGTCTGGTGGTATTGTCTTGGATATTACAGTCTTGAGCCTTGCCGCCAACATTCGCGCAAAGATCTTATAGTCAGTATTGAGCATCGTGAGCGGTTAAAAATGATGGGCGCTGACACTCATTGTCGATTTCGGTATTGGTATGAGCAGTCCCGCCTTTAACTGCGACGGAACGTCCGTGTCAGGGCTCAACAACTCATTATACATCAATACCAACTGGGACATCATTAAATCCGCAAATGCGCGATAAAATTCGAGTGTCAACCCATCTGGCCCAGGGGTTTATGCACCGCACCCTTCGCGAGTGCGCCCCGGATGTCGTCTTCCGTTAGGGGTTCCAATAGCGCCTCCGCATCCGGACCGCCCACCTCCGTTTGCATCTGTCGCAAAATTTCTTCTCCTGTCCGATTGTCCGTCGGCGTCCCAGTGAAAAGGAGGCGGTAATGCTCCAGAAACTCAGCAGCAATGTCCTGTTGTGACGTCAAGGGCCGACCATCGTCATCATGGAGCAATGTGATTAGGTATCGGCGATTACGCTCATGTCCCTTGGACACATGATGCATGCCAATACGTTCTCCATTGACGTTGTCCAAGCACCGAGCACGGATCGAAAGTCCCTCCAGTCGACGTCTCGTGATCGATAAAATGCAGGCCTGAATGCGATGGACTTCCGCTTGCCGCTCGGGCGATGGGGCCCTGGAGGAAAGGTCGCGGAGCGCCATGTAGTAATAATCAAGTGTATCTCGGAGCAATTTCGCTTTTTCCTTGCCATACGTTATGAGAGCTCTTCGTATCGCCGGTTTGGCACACTGCATCCACCACGAAAGAACCGTACGGTGCAGCGGCAGACGGTGAGTGCAAGTCTGCCATGTATCTTCCATCCGCTGGCGACACTCGAGATCCACCAACAAGGATGAATTAAGTTTCCAGGAACTACGACTCCGCCAGACCCATTGCCGTGGGAGGGTTAACGTGCATAAATATGCAAGGTGATCCGTAAAAGCTGTGGGCCAACGTTCGGCAGCCAACACGTGATCTCTTAATCCGTCAGAAACATAAATCCGATCCAGCCTTCTCGCCGAGTGGCTAGTAAAATACGTGTAGCCCTCTCGCTGCCCATGGACCTTTTCCCACGTGTCCATAAGGGCCATGTCCCGGCAGATCGTGTTCAATGCGTGGCAGGAGCTGAAATTAGGAGTTTGATCCTTCGGTGTGAGTACACAGTTAAAATCTCCCCCTACCAAGATGTGGTCATACCTCCCATGGAATAGGGGGGCAATCTCCTCCGAGTAGAATCGTGCACGCGCCTGTCGATTGTCAGATCCGGAGGGTGCATAGATGTTGACGATACGAATGCCGTTCACGGTCATAGCCAAACCCCGAGCCGAAGGAAGGTAATCGAGGTCACACATCGGAATCCCTTCCCGGACTAGTATCGCTGTGCCACGTCCTCCATCTGGAGTCGGCGCTAGGTAAGTGTTGTATCCATGCACGTCGGGAAAAGCAGCATTGCAGGTTTCCTGCATCAGCAGAATATCAACGTCTGTGGCGTAAATCATGTCCCGGAGAAGTTGCATCTTTGCAAGCGAACGTGCGGTGTTAATGTTCACTGTGCCCACCTTATATGCTTGGTTCGTTGTCGTTGTCATGCTCGTGTCATGTCATTGAGAACTCCAAGGGCTGTAGACCACTATTCGTGCTCAGAGGGGTGCCCGCCAACGGGCTGCCCTCTTTTGTTGTCGTTCCGTGGTGTGCATCCTGTAGGTGAGTGGTCATCATTTGGGGGTGGCAATTCCTGTATGTCTTCGACTGGTTCCGCCCAGTCGCAGTGGTCATCCATCCGAGAAACGTCTTCTGATGTATTTCGACGTGGCTGCCGGGACATTGGTGTTCCTGACTCCTTCGTCGGCAGCGCTGGGTCAGTCGGTGTCAATGAAGAGGGACCATCTGAAAGGCAGGACATCCGGTCACCATCTGACGGAATCCTGTCAGCGTCCTCTAAAGGCACGTGTTCAGTGTCAGACAGTTCTTCGGCTAGGAGACCTTCTGTGTCCCCTAGGCCCAGGGGGGGACGTGTCACCCGAACTATGGCGACGCTTTTTGCGACGCTTCGGCGATCGCTGTTTGCGTGCCCTGCCATCTGCTGCCTCACTGTGTTCGTCGATCGTTCGTTGGTCCGTTGCCGGCGCCACTGTCTCGCGTGCTACATGTTACATGTTAGTTTTCGGAATGTTCCTCCCTCAACTGACGGGACGCGGGTGTAGGGACATTCTCCGAGTCACCTCCATGGTCCCGTAACTCGGTCTGCTCTTGCATAAACACGTCCTTGTCACACCTCCCGGCGGGCCACCGACACGTACGTCATCGGCAGTTGCGTGGGAACTTCTCGCTGTGACGCTTCTCCATGTGGAAGTTGCACGACGCGGCGTTGTATGCACTCCGAGCGGATATGTCCTTCTCCACCACAGCCAGAACAGGTGCGTGGCTGGCCATCGTAGATCACAATAGCTCGACATCCGCCAATGTATAAATAAGACGGGATATGTTTAGTAAGGACGATCCGCACCTGCTGCACCCTGTTTAGCACAGGATAGGTACTAAAACTTGCCCAGCGTTCAGGCGTATGACTAAGTACCGTTCCATATGGTCGCAGCGATTCAGTAACCATCGATTCTGGCACCTCAAATAGCAATTCAAAGATCCGAATGACCCTCACACCCAATCCTGAAGGAGCTACTGTTACATCGCTGATATGGCCATCAGAGTGTCGAAATTAAATCCTCTTTGAGCAGCGGAGAGAGTTCTTTCACACTCAGCTTCATCGGTCATCTTTACGTACATTGTACTGCTTACAATGGACAGGTGTATTCCAATTATGTCTGCAGCAGGTAAACGAACTTCTTCCCTCAAAAAACGCTCTATTTCGAAAGCTTTGGGTCTGGCAAATTCGTTGTCGAACATAAATTGGAGCGTAGTCTTTCGATAATTGTGTGCCATGCCGATCGAGTCAGACAACAACTCGGCGAGTACCGGCGGTGTAAACACTTCCTCGTCCACGCGCGCCCGCGGCCGGGACAGCAGGTCCGTGCCGCGCCACCGCCTTAAAGCAGACTCTGGTCAACTGAGCTACGCAAGCACGACTCCTGGAATATCAATACTGTGAGATTCGAACTCGGGACCTTTGTCTTTCACGGGCAAGTGCTCTGCCAACTGAGATACCCACAGTTTTAATCTACCAGGAAGTGTCAAAATAAGCGCACACTCCGCTGCAGAGTGAAAATTTCATTCTGGATTATACTATCACTTAATTGAATCTTGTCATACAGCCATGGCCTGAAACTATAACAACTCGAAGTTAAATAAGTGGTTCTATCATTTAAGAAATATGTCATTCGTAGCGAAATCCCGTACGCTGAGGAAGTTCGTGTTTCGTAATCAGTCACGTTTGCTAATGTGCGTTGTACTGGTTTACAATCAACGTGCTTTAGGTATCGACAGTGTCATTATAACTTGTGATATTGTAAAGTACAGTAGGCAGTACCTCCGATGGTCAAAGTTTCATTACAAATTACATCAAACAATTTTGTGGCACCTGCAAACCATCGCATCAAAAATCACGGGCCACGCGGGGTACCGGCGCGGTCTCAGGCGCTTGCCACCGTTCGCGCAGCTTCCCCCGTCCGAGGTTCGAATCCTCCCTCGGGCATTGGTGTGTGCATTGTCCTTAGCGTAAGTTAGTTTAAGTTAGATGAAGTAGTGTTTAATCCGAAAGATCGATGAGCTCAGCAGTTTGGTTCCATAGGAACTTACCACAAAATTTCCAAATTTCCAAAATTCACGCTTCTACGAAAAATTAATCTTGGGCTCAGGTATAATGAATATATTGCGCCATTGAAAAAAATCTGAAAGTGTAGCTGGGTGTATATGAGCTCACGTCTGAAAAATATTTCAGTGGATATGAACTAGATTGTGGCTTAATTATCACACACGAACTCGTTCAATGTTCATGCTCTTCTTGTCACGGCAGGTTTTGTGCTCATATACTCGTACTAGCGGCCTCTGTATTTAAAATATCACGAGGTGAGAGACAACGATAACCTATGGGCTGTGCAGCCATGGACGGTTATCGTGGCACATATTTCTGTAGAGACACTTCGTATTGTTTCGCACTCTACGGTGTCAGCTGGGCGGGAAAATCACCAGCTATCGATAGTCCGAAGCGTTAAGTGCGGGTTTTCACTCGCTGTAGCAAGTGGCCTGGACATAGCAGCTGCCTTCCACTGATCAGATAACGGCGTGCTTTGACATAGTACAGGTAAGACGGCGTTCGGTGGACTGAGCTACTCACGTTCCTTATGTGTAAAAACTGATGTTTAAATTGACAAAGAGGTATTGAACGCTCTGCAATAGTACGCACCAAAACCATGCGGACACCTATTACTGCCGGCCAGAGTGGCCGAGCGGTTAAAGGCGCTACAGTCTGGAACCGCGCGACCGCTACGGTCGCAGGTTCGAATCCTGCCTCGGCCATGGATGTGTGTGATGTCCGTAGGTTAGTTAGGTTTAAGTAGTTCTAAGTTCTAGGGGCGTGATGACCACAGCAGTTAAGTCCCATAGTGCTCAGAGCCATTTGAACCATTTTTGAACACCTATTACTGGATATTAATATGAGATGGTTCCAATTTTAGCCTTTACTATGGCTTGAGCTTTGTTGGGGACGCTTTTCAGTGACATTTCTGAGTGTCTACGGAAGAATGGTAGCCCATTTTCCTCAAGAGCCGGAACCACAGAAGGTACTGATGTCGGACGCTGGGTTCTGGAACGAAGTCAACTTTCTAACTCATCCCAGAGGCGTTACGTTGGGTTCAGGTCAGGAGGTCAGGACTCAGAGCAGGGCAGACCATTTGAGGAATGTTATTATCCACAAACCATTCCCTCACAGACGCTATTAGTAGTATGGCAAAGACTGAAAGGTTAACCAATCCCCCTGACCTCCAAGATCAAGGTAAAGATCAAAGGATGGCGGAATGTGGCAGAAAAAAAATGGTAAATTATGACATCAGCTCGTTGGCGGTGCTGGAGTCGCTACACACCCAGGAACATTCATCATCAGTCACTTGTGTTCCGTTCGCCATAGTGTAAGGACTATGAAGCATCAGCAGAGATCAGGTGCCACCTAACTCCCCCCTCCACCCCCCGACACAATACAGTACTGCCATATTCAAATGCATGTATTAAACCACTCCTCATTACTAGGCCACACCTTACATATGGTTTTTTTTTTTTGGGTCGGGTCTGCCTTTAGCAAAACATAATTTTGTTTTTATCCCAAACATGTTTCATTGTAGTTGCAGCGTCAACTGTGGGTTTTTTATTTTATGGATTTTTACCACATGGCGTGGTTTTCCGGCTGTATTGTGTTTTTACAGGGTCTGTTTTCTTTTACCGTTTGTCATGTGTTGTTTTTTCCTCATCTTCTTGGCTGTGGAGTTCTGTGTATTGATCTGTCACTGTCACTGTTTCACTGTTTACCTAGTGAAACACGACCAACTGTAAAAGAAAACAGAGACTGTAAAAACATAACACAGCAGGAAAATCATGCCATGTGTTAAAGAGTTATAAAAAAACACTGATGATGCTGCAATTGCAATGAAACATGTTTCAGATAAAAAACGAAATTGTGTTTTGCTAAAGGTGGACCCCATCCAAAAGCACATGTATTGTTAATGCAAACACAGACAAAAGAGCATCAACCTCAAGATGATTAACCCACACCTTGTTGAAGCAGGAATCGCAGCTGCTCAGGCTTCCAACATAAGCACTATCACCTGCCAAATCATAGCAGTGCACAGACAGGCTAACAGACACATCGTATCAACCTCTCCTCTGGCGTTTGCAGACCAGCAGAGATCAATCGCCACCTCCAAACAGATTAAGAGAGAAATTGTATGTAAATATTAACCCACACCTCATTATTTTCAAAGTAGTACAAAAGACTATACATAATGCATTAGCTCATTCTTCTCTCCCATTCTATGTGTATTCTCAAATACTTACTTTTTTTTTTCTTTTTCCTCAGAAGCAGCACTACTTGATATTTGGACTCGAACACATAATGTTTTGAGTGTCTGCTGTCTGCATCACCACAGCTCATCAAGCAGGAATCAACACCAGATATGTTGGATGAAAACATATAACTGTTCATTGAGCCACAGCCGAGTGCATAATATTGGCGCAACATATAATTTCACTGACAGTTGATCGATACTTGCAAATGTGGGAATACTTGTAGGCGTGGAATGTGAGACAACAACAGAAATCGAAATGGAGCAGAAGTGCTGATTATGCAGGCTGAAAGGGATGAGCCACGTTGTACAATGCTATACATCAATTCTCATCTGACAACAGACTATGACCCAGCTCATCCTCTTCCAGACATCATCCTACTGAGCGCTAAGGCCACCAACGTAGAAATGTATGGGAGCGCAGCATTCAGGGTTGGCTCATCAGGCTCAACCCTTTACCTGTGCCATTCAAGTGGTATGAACTTAGATGACTGATAGTGGATTATAATCAATGTTCGACTGAGTTGATGGCAGCCACATGTTAAATTTGTTTGCAGTAATGGGGTCTGCTTCGGTATAGCATACATTTGAATGACTTATAACAGTTTAAATTCATGTATTCGCTCATTACCTGTGACTGTACCTGTTTCACACGTCAGTATTAAATCCATTTTACAAATGGAATACAGAGTATTGTCACCGCTAAAGGTTTGAAGGCCATAGACGTCGAATTGAGGACATGTACGAAACAACTATTTCGAAAATAGTGTAAAACGTCTTACAGCGCCCAATGTACAATTGTTGATACATAGTAAAATAATTTCCGCCACAAATCTCTTATTTATACACACCAGTAGACATTCAGGTCATATTACTTTTGCCAGTGTTAAACCTCTCGGTAAACAACAAAATGTGTAATGGCACAATTCTGACACAATTCTGTACAGAAACTACCTTTATCTATGGCAGTCTATTCTGGTGTATGTTCAAACACCTAAACTAAAATTAAATTCAGCGAATTTGTAATAACAGCTGTCCATCCCATCTAACTCAGCTACCCAGGACCGACTGCTCATCGCCCATCCAATCTCTCTTGACTGAAAGGCCACAGCTTGACCAGCTTGATATAAGATGCAGTTGCATTGATGGAACTCACAGCCTGTCAACTAGGGCTGTAAGGTGTGAAATGCTCATGTGGTGGTAACTGTAGTTAGGGTGGAATTTTGTTACAGTTTGGGGGTATTTCGTTAGACATTTTGGCATGGTTAATGGATCATATTACTACAGTGTTTTATACTATAATATGTATATTGTCGCCACTGATAAGACCCATTTCCTGTTCCAAAAGAAAATATTTCACAGTTGAACAAACTTCAGTATCCTGCAATGAGCTTTGGTCATGTACGGTTTGTGAACCCACCTGCCAAACACATGGATGTGAATTGCAGATTAGTTTGTTACTTTACAATCTGGTATGTAAAAATAGTTAAACTAAATCTTTTTCGCATAACAGGTTAGTAGTATGTGTGGGATTACTTCACATGATATCACACAAGATGCAATCGTTGGGACAGCATCTACAGACCCATCTATTCAACATCTTGAACCTCAAAACATTTGAAGTAGACTGGTCATTAAGTTCACCAAACATAATTAGTAGCTTCTGCCAAATGGAATTCCGTAGAGGAAGCAATTGAGGCACTGTGTTGTAGTACATATTCAAACACCAGTCCTCAAATTAAATTCATGGGCGGGCCTCAAAATTAGTAAATTTATGAGACAGGGTTATGTTATTAGCATTTCCAACAAATACAAGAGCCTTAGGCCTTTGTGCTGATAAGGTTAAGAATCTATCCTTTGTATAGAGATTTTATTTATGAAATTTTATCTATGAAATAACAATATTTGTGGGAACATTTAGCAGAACAAAAACTGTTTTTGATTGACAACTCAGAGTTTGGCCAGTTCCTCACCCACGTATAATTCTACATCCAGCCTACATCCCACTTATTTCCCTGTGACAGGAAATCCAAAACAATAGCCCACCAATCCTGCCTGCACTGGACTGACTGGCGTCATCTTGCTCACCCCCATCCCATATTCCATGCTGAGAAGCACAAACTTCATTATTATGATATAAGATGCAGTTTTATTGATGGAACTCACAGACTGCTAAGCAGCATTGTAAAGTATGAAACACTTACGTGGTGCTGAGAGTGGTGATGATGATATAGATGATGTCAGTGATGATGAGGGTGGTGAAAGGTGTATTTTAGAATGCATTTTATACAGTTTTGGGGTTTTTGTGGGACATTTTGGGTCACTTAGGAAGCATTTTGATGAAATGTTTTTGCCACTTATTGTCTGTGGTGAAGTTTGCTGCTTCATATCAACTACTCAATGTCTGATGGTGATGGTGGTGAAAGGTGTATTTTGGGAAGCATTTTATACAGTTTTGGGGTTTTTGTGGGACATTTTGGGTCACTTAGGAAGCATTTTGATGAAATTTTTTCGCCGCTGATTGTATGGGGTGAAGTCTGCTACTTCATATAAATTACTCAATGTCTGAAATTAATCTGAAATATTTCAGAGTTAAACGTAATTCAGTATCCTACAATGCGCTTTTTCCGTGTGTGTGTGTGTGTGTGTGTGTGTGTGTGTGTGTGTGTGTGTGTGTCTGTGTGTGCAAAATATGTATAGAAGCTACGATTTTTAATTATATGTATGTTTGATCCTCTGGGTGCCTATCTAAATGTGTTAAATGAACCTTGTGTGGTGGTGTAAATTATAATGCTGACTCCAACAAAAGCACAACTCACATGAGGTGGATATCTAAGCGTTCTACAGGAGAGATGTCAACACCAGTTGCAGCAGCGACCCTGTCACTACCTAACTTGGACATGTGCTTAAACTCATACATTGTGAGACTACATGTAAAAGATATTTTTAAAGAAGTGAAGTGTTTTATGAAGTGTATGTGATGCTGTGTATTTTTCTAAGCAGAGGGAATTAACTGAAAACATATTGTAACGTGGAGGAGTACATAATGAAACAAAAAGTTCATGTAAGTGTTGAACTGAACTGGATGACTGCATGTGAGTGTGATCACATACTCAGAGGATTTAACATGTACAAAAGATAAATATGGCTGTTTATCTGCAATGCAGGAAGAAGAATTAGCATTTGTTAATATGTTTGTATATATACCTGAAAATACTGGCAAGAAGGCTATCACAAATAAGAAAGAAAGTTGGATTAGAGGCAAATGAGGAAAAGACCAAATTCATGAGTGTAGGAAGAAATTGCAAGACAAAAAGTGAGAAACACACAGATTGAGGACCATGTGTTTGAAGAAGAAGAAGAGCTTAAATATCTGGAGGTTGCAGTAAATAACATAAATGATGAGAAACAAGAAATAGAAGCGCCATCCAGAGCATAATATTCACTCAACAAACAGCTGTTATGCAACATTTTATCAAGAGGAACCAAAATAAGAGTTTATAAAACTATAAATAGACCCTTATAGTAGGCGTGGAAGAAAAACGGTGATTAGTTAAGTATACAGAGAGAAGGATAGAAGTTCTTGAGAATAAAAGGATGCAGAAGATATTGGGAGCAATTTGGAAGGGAGAAGAATGGTGAAGCAGAAGCAACAGGGAGATTGTACGATAAACCAGATAATATTGCAGAAGCCAAGACAAGGAGGCTGAGACAGGCAGGGCACATCTACGAACGAGAGAAGGGATCAAGACTGAGAGAAGAGTCTGAGAAGAAACCTGAAGGACAAAGACCTTTAGGTAGATCGAAAATAAGTTGGTGAGACCTTCAGATACTCGGAACAAAGGACATAACACTGCAGAGGAGACTACTTGAGAAGGCCAAAAACTAACTGCAGTTCGTGGAACCAGGACATCAAGAGTCAGTACATATACAGGAGAATAATGAAATTAATATTTTTGACGCTACAGTCTACATTTAATTTTTAATTTTATCTATTACTATGGTTCTATCTGCCTTTCCTGACTTATATTGCTCGAGAAATACTTAGGGGATCTGGATACTTCTGATCAGATAGTGTATTGTACAGCTCTAAGGAATAATTTGAAGCCCTACTCACAGGAAACAAACATAATTAAAAAGACATAACATTCTACTCATTAGTATCGGTGTACCACATAAAAGCTCTGCTGTATTCTCTTCATATTCAACTTCTGCGTGTCTTCAGGAAGAACAAAATTCTTCTGTTTCCTTCAAAATCTGATAGGTACATGGTGCTTACCGTTATAAAGTTTATAGATGATTTTTCAGTTACAATTTATCTCGTCGAAACAGAAATACGACGTACACTTGTAAAACATAATATTCTCTTTATTGCTCCTAAGTTCTTAAAACAGGAGCTGGAAAGCATTAAACTATTCTCTTTTGTATATAATCGGATGCGCACTAAGAATTCCTTGACGCTGTGTCATCGATAAAGAATGCAAAGGAAGTAAACGCTTGTGATCCATCTTCGTTCAACGTTCAGCTGCAAATGTTGCAACAAACAAATGGCTGCAGAGAACAAAAGCCAACAGCTGTTCCTCAGTAGACACTTACTACCACCATACTACAACAGTGTGGTACTTACGCTTTTATTACATATCTTCTTACTCGTAAACGAGTAAGAAGTGCCTTACCAAGATTGAAGTGGTTTATGGTTCAAATGGCTCTGAGCACTATGGAACTTAATATCTGAGGTCATCAGTCCCCTAGAACTTAGAACTACTTAAACCTAACTAACCTAAGGACATCACACACATCCATGCCCGAGGCAGGATTCGAACTTGCGACCGTAGCGGTCGCGCGGTTCCAGACTGAAGCGCCTTGAACCGCTCGGCCACACCGGCCGGCGAAGTGGTTTGTATTAATACTAATAACCATCACCAAAGCTGTTTCAACGTAATGTTAATATTAATAATTCACACCCGTTTCTTTCAATGAACATCATAAGGTGACGCTGAAAATTACTTCCATAACAAAGCCTCACAGAATTGTACTGATATCACCTTCTCGTTCTACTTCTTGTGACTCTTTCCCGTGTCTGTGCGGAGTAACATGATTATTAACGGATTTGGCATGATTAACTTAAGGGTTTCGTAGTTTAGATGCTGTTGCTGTCACCAGAAATATGCATCCCAACTGTCTGCATGGAACGTTATTCGCGTGAGAAGTGTGAGGCACTTTTCTAAATGTATGTGAATCGTATAACTGAAGTGGGACTTGGGGACCACCCTGGTATAACGTAGTCGGACATTGTAAACCACCTGAAGGTCACATTCACGCTGGCCGGTACACCGATCCTCGTTAATCCACGTGGCGGATTCCACCCCGGACCGCCCTCGCCAGCCCGTAAGTGGTGCTTTAACACGCATGACTATCTGTCTGAGTGACATGTGCCGATATCACAAAACAAGAAATATGTTCTCGTCTTTAACGTTACATAAGACAGACTTAACTATTCTGTGAGAATTTTGTTACGAAGACCGTTGAACGAGTTACCAGATGATGTCAATGGAATGAAACTGATCGAGACATAGTTAATGTAGATTCTCAGACACAAAACCTGGCCGTTAGCCGGTCACAGAAAAATTCTACGTCTGCCCCTCAGAACTCCATGTCCGGCCATATGCACGATTTAGCAAGAGTGTGGGATGCGGAAGGATCTGGAGGAACTATTGTCTTCCCGTCGAGTTCTGTGTCAGCTTATGATGTAGTGATAAGCGTCGCACAATGTAGACACAAAGTCTTGAGTTTGATTACTGTTGTTTCTCTGTTTTTTAAATTTCAGTAAGACTGACTGCTAAGATTATCAGTGTGGTGGAACTTTAAAGATAGTTCACTTTATTTTCCAACCGGCCAATAGCAGCAAAAAGTTACAGAAACAATCCCGCAAAACCGTTCGTGACAGCGTCAAGATTGGAACAGTTCATGCTCAAGAGTTTCCTCGTCATACAGCGGCCTCCGCCTGTATGCTGCTGGTCACACGTCCCACGCAACCTAACATAAGGTGCCATTCATCCAGGTGACAGCGGAGTGACTCTATGAGTTTATATCAGCTGTCATTGTTTTATCAGAAGTTCAACAATTCAACTTACAGTTGCATTGGGAGTTTGCATGGTTGAATCTTATTAATCTTGTTTGACTGCTGTGAAATAGTCACAACTGGAAGAAGGCCTAACGTGTGTCACATATGGTCCCTATTGGATTCAATAGAGGGGTTTAGACAGCGGAGGAATCTCGAAACCCCTGTATTGTGAGCGTGGTGTGTGCTCTTGTGTTAATCACATCAGAAAAGGATTTACCTGTTTGAAGAAAGATCGTACTGGAATGAATGATTTCCACATTAAGGATGTATGTATAGCTGACATATCGGATGACTTGCGACCATTTCGTGACATTTTCATTCAATAGGCTAGGTTCAGAAGTCGGGTGTCGGAGTAATGCGTCCTCTTATTGAAGGCAACAAAAGTGAAAGTCGTGACTAATACTCCATCTTTGCTTGATCGTCATCAGTCTGCTCACTGAACATTTCTATGCTATATGGTGATGAGTTACAATGCCTTTGTGTTAACCTCTTAAAAATAAATTATCAGCTGATCACTAATAAAAGAGAGATACTCGAGCAGTGGTCTTTTGCACCTTGTGGCTCAGACAGGATTCTGCACTATGAATTCCTCTCAAGGGATGTGTCCACCACAACTGGTATTTGTTGCCAACAACTGACACCCCTGTCGGGCGCAGCGTAAGAAAAACGACTGGCAGATCTGCATCACGTGTTGCTACTAAACGATAACGGACTTTACTGGTTTCCCAAACAAAACTGTTCAAGAAGTAGTTTTGGAAGTCATCCCACACGCATTTTTTATTCTGATCCTGTGCTCTAAACTATGACACTTATAACAAGCAGCGCAGTCGTCTCATGGTCTGTCAAAGGGCAAAAGAGAGAGAAATACTTGGAATGAAGAACGACGAGATAAAAGTAAGATCAGGGATCTATGATGTTGTCGAGCAGACAACGAGAGTGAAGTGTGGTTGGACGCGAGACATGTCCGGAAACAACTCAAATGGACCACTAAACTGACGCAGTCTCTTCGTTCTTGATCCTGTCTCTCAGAATCACTATTGGCCATTGCTCTCTCTCTATGGTTCGCCTTCACAGACCTGGAGTCGATTTGCATTGCTCGCTGTGTCATAGTTTCGAGCCTATATCTTCTTACTCGCAGGATGCGTACGTCATACAAAGTTTTCTTTTCCGAGTTGCTCCAGATAGACCAAAATGTACACATGTATTGCTTGCAGAGAATGTTTTGGATGGAGATCGTAATATTGGCAGGGCTGATGAGTGCTCGTTTGAAGGTAAATTTTGAGGCCTACAACTTGGGAATCAAAAGACGTGTTCCCTACTCATAATGTTTTTGGTATAACAACTGAAACGTTCCAAAAATATGAATCCCATTCTGTGAATGAGATTTTCAGCTTTAAGTACGCTTAAGACAGAGAAACAAAAATAATTGTTAAAGTTATTGATTCGTTGTATTTAGTTTGTAGCCGGGGCATCTGACTATTATTAGTAACAACGTTCCAGTCTCTAAACCTAGTTACAGAAATGAGAATAAAACTCAGTGGCACGTACTTTTGGTGTTCTGACCCTCGGTAGCCGCGTTTTTGAGACACAATTTGTAGTCACTTCCGAGGCTGCTCAAGGCACACATCGGCTGGTATTCTTCCTGCGGGTAGTGTAAATGAATCTTGGTAATAATGCAAAATAAAATTCGCAACTCTGTGATGACGCAATCACTGACTGAAGAGTGGTTCAAAACAACAATATAAAGTTTTCCATTACCTATAAGCAACATTACCAAATCTAAAAATAAAAACAAAGCTGAACTGTTGAGACAAAAGTCATAATATCCGATGTACCTAGCTCCAGGGCATTGTTAGAATGAAGGTCACTCCAAAAGAAATGCACACTATTTTTTCTTAAAATCCATCTTTTATTCTACATATTTGAATGTTTTATAGTGTGTAGATACATCCTTTAGGAACAATATTTTCATTTCTCCACATAATTTCCATCCCTCTCAACTGCCTTACGCCATCTTGGAACCAGCGCCTGTATACCCGCACGGTAAAATTCTGGGTCAATCTGTTGGAGCCACTGTTTGGCAGCGTGAACAAGGGAGTCATCATCTTCAAACCTTGAATGAGATTTTCACTCTGCAGCGGAGTGTGCGCTGATATGAAACTTCCTGGCAGATTAAAACGGTGTGCCCGACCGAGAATCGACCTCGGGACCTTTGCCTTTCGCGGGCAAGTGCTCTACCATCTGAGCTACCGAAGCACGACTCACGCCCGGTACTCACAGCTTTACTTCTGCCAGTATCTCGTCTCCTACCTTCCAAACTTTACAGAAGCTCTCCTGCGAACCTTGCAGAACTAGCACTCCCGAAATAAAGGATATAGCGGAGACATGGCTTAGCCACAGCCTGGGGGATGTTCCCAGGCTGTGGCTAAGCCATGTCTCCGCTATATCCTTTCTTTCAGGAGTGCTAGTTCTGCAAGGTTCGCAGGAGAGCTTCTGTAAAGTTTGGAAGGTAGGAGACGAGATACTGGCAGAAGTAAAGCTGTGAGTACCGGGCGTGAGTCGTGCTTCGGTAGCTCAGATGGTAGAGCACTTGCCCGCGAAAGGCAAAGGTCCCGAGTTCGAGTCTCGGTCGGGCACACAGTTTTAATCTGCCAGGAAGTTTCATCTTCAAACCTTGTTCCACGAAGAGAGTCTTTCAGTTTCCCAAAGAGATGATAGTCACATGGTGCCAGGTCAGAACTGTGAAGCGGGTGTTCCAGTGTTGTCCATCCGAGTTTTGTGACCGCTTCCATGGTTTTTTGACTGACATGTGGCCGTGCATTGTCGTGCAACAGCAAAACATCCTGCTTTTGCCGATGTGGTCGAACACGACTCAGTCGAGCTTGAAGGTTCTTCAGCGTCATCACATATCCATCAGAATTTATGGTGGTTCCACTTGGCATGATGTCCACAAGCAAGAGTCCTTCGGAATCGAAAAAAAACGTAGCCATAACTTTTCCAGCAGAAGGTGTGGTTTTGAATTTTTTTTTTTTTCTTGGGTGAATTTGCATGATGCCACTCCATTGATTGCCTCTTCGTCTCTGGTGAAAAATGATGGAGCCATGTTTGATCACCTGTAACAATTCTTCCAAGAAATTCATCTCCACCATTCTCGTACTGTTCCAAAAGTTCGCTGCATAACGTCTTTCTTGTTTCATTGCGAGCCACTGTTAACATCCTGGGAACCCACCTGGCACAAACCTTTTTTAACGCCAACACTTCCAGTATTCTGCAAACACTTCCTTCCCCTATCCCAACGTAGCGTGACAATTCGTTCACTGTGATGCGTCTGTCGGCAGTCACCAATTCTTTAACTCTGTGCACATTGTCTGGAGTGTGTGCAGTACGAGGCCTGCCGCAGCGAGGACAATCCTCAGTATTGCCGTGCCCGCTTTCATCACGTAACCTGCTTGCCCACCGACTAACTGTACTGCGATCGACAGCAGCATCTCCATACACCTTTTTCAACCTCTTATGGATGTTTTCCACTGTCTCGTTTTCACAGCACAGGAATTCTATGACAGCACGTTGCTTCTGACCGCAAGTCTATGCTTCTGACGAACGTCAAGTGTAGCAGCCATCTTGAAGACATGCTGTGACGCCGCCACCCACGGGAACAGGTTGAACTAAGTTTGAAAACAAGCGGGAAGGATGTATCTACACGCTGTAAAACTTTCACACACGAGGAATGAAAACTGTATTTTTAGAAAAATAGTGTCCATTTCTTTTGGAGTGACCCTCGTAGAAGCAAGTTTAGAAGCTGTACTTTTAGGGCTGCAGTAAGCATACTAAAGTGATAGCGGACAGGTCTAGGCGCCAGGTACCTCAGTGTTCCATGCAAATTGGGGTGAGTTCCCATGACCACTCGCAGGCGAATATCTGATTTCTGTGTGGAACAAGACGTGTAACTGAAATTGATTTCAAAATTGTTTTACTCATTCATTTTTTTCGAGCGACAGTTAATCCTCTATCAACAACATTTTATGCCTTCGAATAATTTCCATGAGAAATCCATTTTCTTACCGGATATTCATGGGACCGTATTATTTTCGTTAACTTCCCTGTCGACTCTCAAGCTAAAATCTACACAATTGCAATATGTGGATAAAAATCCTAGGCCAAGATCACTAAAACTACTGCTCACTGACAAGCCATCTTAATTTCAATAAAAATTTTATTACTTCATTCCGTGTATATCAGTCAACAGGCATTAGATATCGTCATACACTGTGGTGACGAAAGTCATAGAATACCGATATACACACATACAAACAGCGACAGCGGTGCATACACAAGGTATAAAAGGGTACTGCATTGGCGGAGATGTCATCTGTACTCAGTTAATTCACATGAAAAGGCCCTCGGCCATGATGTTAGGGGGTATCCCATGACTTACGTCACCTCAGTGTAGTCCAGCTGAATCGCTCTTATGGTCATGTATGAATTTTCTGTCTTGCCTTTAGTAGCTTTCTGCAGTCTCCCTTAGCCTAACTTGACATATTTACGTTGTTATTCACCATTATCAAATCGTAAGGTAGGCGACATGTGACGCCAAAATATGTGGATACAAAATTAAAAGGTCGAGATCGCTAAAACTCCCTTGTTTCATAACTAGTTTCAGTTCACTGAGAATCTTTCTACATCTACATCTACATCCGTACTCCGCAAGCCACCGGACGGTGTGTGGCGGAGTGTACCTTGAGTACCTCTATCGGTTCTCCCTTCTATTGCAGTCTCCTATTGTTCATGGAAACAAAGATTGTCGGTATGCCTCTGTGTGGGCTCTAATCTCTTTGATTTTATCCTCATGGTCTCTTCACGAGATATACGTAGGAGGAAGCAATATACTGCTTGACTCCACGGTGAAAGTATGTTCTCGAAACTTCAACAAAAGCCCGTACTGAGCTACTGAGCGTCTATCTTGCAGAGTCTTCCATAACGCTTTCGCGATTACTAAATGATCCTGTAACGAAGCGCTCTGCTCTCTGTTGGACCTTCTCTATCTCTTCTGTCAACCCTATCTGGTACGGATCCCACACCGGTGGGCAGTAGTCAAGCAGTGAGCGAACAAGTGTACTGTAACTTCCTTCCTTTGTTTTAGGACTGCATTTTCTTAGGATCCTTCCAATGGATCTCAGCCTGTCATCTGCTTTACCGACGATTAATTTTATATGATCATTCCATTTTAAATCACTCCTAATTCCTACTCCCAGATAATTTATGGAAATAACGTCTTCCAGTTGCTGACCTGCTATATTGTAGCTAAATGATAAAGGATCTTTCTTTCTATGTATTCGCAGCACATTACACTTGTCTACTTTGAGATTCAATTGCCATTCCCTGCACCATGCGCAATTCGTTGCAGATCATCCTGCATTTCAGTAGAATTTTCCATTGTTACAACCTCTCGATATACTACAGCATCATCCGCAAAAAGCCTGAATGAACTTCCGATGTTATCCACAAGGTCATTTATATATATTGTGAATAGCAACGGTCCTACGACACTGACTTCTTTCCATTGAAAATGACATTCTGCGTTCTGTTATCTAGGAACTCTTCAATCCAATCACACAATTGATCTGATAGTCCATATGCTCTTACTTTGTTGATTAAACGACTGTGGGGAACTGTATCAAACCCCTTGCGGAAGTCAAGAAACACGACATCTAACTGGGAACCTGTGTCTATGGCCCTCTGAGTCTCGTGGACTATCTTCATATCAATACAAATTTTAATAGTATACTGGGCATCATTTACATTTCAGTTGACGCCATCTTGAAAATAATGCCAGGAGCTAATCAGAGTGCTCGTGCGGAAGCACTGCTGGATACTATCCCCGACCCCATTTTCGCCACTTACTAATAATAATAGAAGCAACACGACATCTAACACGACGGGTGAAAATGTTCCTGTCTAGAAAAGGCTTCATAACAGCTGCTCTTTTGAGAAGTTTTTCGCCTGATTCTTTGGCGACGTTCACTTCTGTCTGCGAAAAGTGCTCAGTGGTGCGAGGCACGCTAATTTAAAATCTGGCCAGTGGGAAAGAAGCGAGCGGCGTGCACTGTGAGACCTCTCCGGCCGCCAAGTTCCGGGGCCTCATTTCATGCTCATTAACTGTTTCGCTCGGCCATACTTCTGCCGCATGATTTATCGTTATTGAAATATCGAAACAAATGAGACTCAGACGAAGTTCAGCGGAACGATCGGCAGTAAAATTTTTACTATTCAGCCATATTCGCAGTCCGAACACTGGCGTTGCCTACTTTGCCTACTATTCAGGGCAAACTGGATGGTACTTCGTGGTCGCGGCTCGGTAGCTTGCTTTGTGGATGAAGGAAGTGACTGAACATTGCATGCCGACCTTACACTGAGCGATATTTCTGATTTCTCCCTCGGTCAAATGTGGTTGAAACGACGAGTCCAGGTGTAGTCTGAACATTGATTCTCGTCGGATTTTCATCTGGCGTGAACCAGGAAGCAGATACCAACCCCTTAATATCCTTGAAAGGGGCCTGTATGGATGTCATGGTGTGGGGTGCGATTGGGATTGGTGCACGTACACACCTGCATGTCTTTGACAGAGAACTGTAACAAAAAAAAAAAAAATGTCTCTGAGCACTATGTGACTTAACATCTGAGGTGATCAGTCCCCTAGAACTTAGAACATCCATGACCGAGGCAGGATTCGAACCTGCGACCGTAGCGGTTCCAGAACTTTAACAGGTCAGGTGTATTGGGACGTCATTTTACACCAGTATGTCCGCCTTTTCAGTGGTGCAGTTGGTCCCACATGACTCCTGATGGATGATAACGCACGGCCCCACAGAGCTGCCATCATGGAGGAGTACCTTGAAACAGAAGATATCAGGCGAATGGAGTGGCCTGCCTGTTCTCCAGACCTAAACCCCATCGAGCACGTCTGGGATGCTCTCGGTCGACTTATCGCTGCACGTCTTCAGACTCCTAGGACACGTCAGGAGCTCCGACAGTCACTGGTGCAAGAATGGGAGGCTGTACTCCAGCAGCTGCTGGACCATCTGCTACAGAGTATGCCAACCCGTTGTGCGGCCTGTGTACGTGTGCATGGTGATCATATCCCATATTGACGTCGGGGTACATGCGCAGGAAATAATGGCGTTTTGTAACACATGTGTTTCAGGACGGTTTTCTCAACTTATCACCAATACCGTGGACTTACAGATCTATGTCTTGTGTGTTCTCTATGTGTCTATGCTATTAGCGCCAGTTTCGTATAGTGCCACATTGTGTGGCACCACATTCTGCAATTATCCTTAATTTATGAGCATGAGTATAGTTCTAGTTTTCATCACTATGAGCAGCCAAAAATTTGGAGCAATCTACCCTGTTTACTGATCATTTTCATGTGCTAAATTAATTGTTGGAATGACTATTCGTTGAACAGAAATCAATATAGAGCGTTTTTTTCGAAATTTAGAGAGATTCCATTTTTTTGGAACCACTTTATGATTCTTTCTAAAATATTTACCATCCCTTCTGTTGCTTTCCCTCTGATGGGATTTATTATAACGCTAGTGTCATCTGCAAAATGTACTGATTGAATGTTATGTGGAAGGTCATTAAAGTGTATAAGGAATAGGAGCGGACCCGAAATTGAATCCTGTGGGATTGCCTTTGTAATTTCTCCCCAGTCACTAAAATATTCTACCCCACCGACATTGTTTAAGTTATTTAGCACAACCTTTTTCATTCTGTGTATTAAGCATCAGGTTGTTATTCAAGTATATCAAAAGTGGCTATTTAAACTGTCCTATCTCAAATGATCATTTTGTCTTATGATCCTCTCTTTTGGAAAATGCCTCAGTAATGGTTAACTTCGAACCTCTCTTGAATGTTTTCCACCTGCTGCTATTTCTCAGTCTTACGATCTTTTGCACTCAGTTACACCAATGCTTATTTAGCCATTGTTCACGTTAGTAGCATACGCGAGAGTAGCTATTGCAAATGCTCAGCCTTCAGCATTATTAATAGCTGTATGAGCTGCCTTCATCAGACAATTTTTCTTCTTTACATGCAATTTTTCAGCCTGACAAGCTATCTTGGAGCTGCAGACAACTTCAAGAAATGTGTAACAGCCATGAATATGTCAATTTTATGCATTTTACTGATTAATTCTACGTTTTGTTAGGTATCAGACTATACAAAGTGCAGTTACATCTTCCTCACACGCATCTTTTCTACAAGAAGAGACTCAGTTACACTTGAAGGTTTGTTAGTAGGGTTTAAGACCTTGTTAGTGATTTGGTTTCCTTTAGTTCAAGTTCTCCCTCCATGAACCATGGACCTCGCTGTTGGTGGGGAGGCTTGCGTTCCTCAGCGATACAGCGATACAAGCAGCCGCACCGTAGGTGCAACCACAACGGAGGGGTATCTGTTGAGAGGCCAGACAAAAGTGTGGTTCCTGAAGAGGGACAGCAGCCTTTTCAGTAGTTGCAGGGGCAACAATCTGGATGATTGACTGATCTGGCCTTGTGACATTAACCAAAACGGCCTTGCTGTGCTGGTACTGCGAACGGGTGAAAAGGAAGGGGAAACTACAGTCGTTATTTTTGTCGAAGGCGTGCAGCTCTACTGTGTGGTTAAAAGATGATGGCGTCCTCTTGGGTAAAATATTCCAGAGGTAAAATAGTCCTCCATTCGGATCTCCAGGCGGGGACTACTCAGGAAGACGTTGTTACCAGGAGAAACAAAACTAGTGTTCTATAGATCGGAGCTTGGAATGTCAGATACCTTAATCTGGCAAGTAGGTTAGAAAATTAAAAAAGGGGAAATGGATAGCTTAAAGTTAGACGCAGCGGGAATTACTGAAGTTCGGAGGCAGGAGGAACAAGGCTCCTGGTCAGGTTAATACAGGGTTATAAGTACAAAATTAAATAGCGGTAATGCAGAAGTAGGTTTAATAATGAATAAAAAAAAAGGAGAGTGGGTAAGCTACTACGAACATCATACTGAATGCATTGTTGAAGTCAAGATAGACACGAAGCCCACGTCTGCCATAGTTGTACAAGTTTACATGCCAAATAGCTCCGCAGATGACGAAGAGATTGGAAAAATGTATGATGAGATAAGAGAAATTATTCAGATAGTGAAGGGAGACGAAAATTTAATAGTCATGGGTGACTGGAATTCGATGGTAGGAAAAGGAAGAGAAGGAAACGTAGTAGGTGAATATGGTTCAAATAGCTCTGAGAACTATGGGACTTTACAGTTGAGGTCATCAGTCCCCTAGAACATAAAACTACTTAAACCTAACTAACCTAAGGACATCACATACATCCATGCCTGAGGCAGGATTCGAAACTGCGACCGTTGCGGTCGCGAGGTTCTAGACTGAAGCGCCTAGAACCGCACGCCCACACCGGCCGGCAGGTGAATATGGAATCGTGGTAAGAAATGAAAGAGGAAGCCGCCAGGTAGAATTTCGCACAGATCATAACTTGATCATAGCTAACTCTTGGTTCAAGAATCATGAAAGAATGTTGTATACATGGAAGGAGCCTGGAGATACTAGAAGGAATCAGATAGATTATATAATGGCAAGACAGAGATTTAGGAACCAGCTTTTAAATTGTAAGACTTTCCAGGGGCATATGTGGATTCTCACCACAATCTATTGGTTATGAACTGTGGATTAAAACCTAAGTAACTGCAAAAAGTTGGGAATTTAAGGAGATTGGACCTAGAACCTAGATAAAATGAAATTACCAGAGGTTGTAGAGAGCTTCAGGCAGAGCATTAGGGAACGATTGACAAGAACGGGAGAAAGAAATATAGTAGAAGAAGAATGGGTAGCTTTGAAAGATGAAATAGCGAAGGCAGCAGAGGATCAAGTAGGTAAAAAGACGAGGGCTAGTAGAAATCCATGGGTAGCGGAAGAGATATTGAATTTAATTGATGAAAGGGGAAAATGTAACAATGCAGCACATGAAGCAGGTAAAAAGGAATACAAGCGTCTCAGCAATGAGATCGACAGGAAGTGCAAAATGGCTAAGCAGGGATGGCTAGAGGACAGAAGTAAGGATGTAGAGGGATATATCACTAGAGGTAAGGTAGATACTGCCTACAGGAAAACTATAGAGACCTTTGGAGAAAAGAGAACCACTTAGATGAATATCAAGAGGACAGATGGAAAACTAGTTCTAAGCAAAGAAGGGAAAGCGGAAAGGTGGAAAGAATATATAGAGGGTCTATACAGGGCGATGCACTTGAGAGCAATATTATGGAAATGGATGAGGACGTAGATGAAGACGAAATGGGAGATACGATACTGCGTGAAGAGTTTGATAAAGCACTGAAAGACCTAAGTCGAAGCTAGGACCCGGGAGTAGACAACATTCCATTAGAAATACTGATAGTCTTGGGAGAGCCAGCCCGACAAAACTCCACCATCTGGTGAACAAGATGTATGAGACATTCAAATATCCTCAGACATCAAGAGGAATATAATAATTTCGATTCCAAAGAAAGCAGGTGTTGACAGGTGTGAAAATTACAGAACTAGAAGTTTAATAAGTCACGTCTGCAAAATACTAACACGAATTCTTCACGGTTCAAAAAATGGCTCTAAGCACTATGGGACTTAACATCTGTGGTCATCAGTCCCCTAGAACTTAGAACTACTTAAACCTAATTAACCTAAGGACATCACACACATCCGTGCCCAAGGCAGGATTCGAACCTGCGACCGTAGCAGTCGCGCGGTTCCGAACTGTGCGCCGAGAACCGCTCGACCACCGCGGCCGGCATTCTTCACGGAAGAATGGAAAATCTGGTAGACGCCGACCTCAGGGAAGATCGGTTTGGATTCCGTAGAAATTTTGGAACATGTGAGGCAATACTGATCCTACGACTTACATTAGAAAATAGATTAAGGAAAGACAAACCTACGTTTCTAGCACTTGTAGACTTAAAGAGAGCTTTTGACAATGTTGATTGGAATACTCTCTTTCAAATTCTGGGGTCAAATACAGGGGTCAACTACAGGGAGCGAAAGGCTATTTACAATTTGTACAGAAACCAGATGGCAGTTATAAAAGTCGAGGGCACAAAAGGGAAGCGGTGGTTGAGACTCGAGTGAGTCAAGGTTGTAGACTATCCCCGATGTTATTCAATCTGTATATTGCCAAAGCAGTAAAGGAAACAAAAGAAAAATTTAGAATAGGAATTAAAATCCACGGAGAAGAAATAAAAACTTTGAGGTCTGCCGATGACATTGCAATGCTGTCTCTTGTAATTCTGTCAGAGACAGCAAAGGATCTTCTCGTAGCCATATTAAACGACCTCGTTCAGACTCAGTGGGGCGTTGATAATGGCGTCTTTTCCGTCTTAAAGGCATTCTTGATTAGCATCAGTTCATCCCGCCCAATCTCAGAGGTATGTAAAGCTCATGCGTACCTGATTTTCATCCTCATGGTCGCACTACTAGCGCCATTCTTATGCGACTGGCGTGAAATCTTATTAGATATCATCTATCAGACGTAGAAACACTACAACGAACTTTCGTTTACCTCGCACGATTCCTTCTTGGTGTTGTAATTTCTTTTCTCGTCAATGTAAATTTGTGCGCCAGCGCCAGGAGCAGCTGCGGAATATGAAGTGGCATCTCCGCTGTTACCATTGGTCGGTCCTCGATGCATAGCAGTGATACAGATTCTAATATTACCGTACTGTAATTAGTCTAGGTTATCCAGGCTGAAGTTGATGCCGCTGTAATATAAGATTCCTTTGCAATTCAGCTGAGGTCGCATCATCAATCACTACAAATTCATCATTGTAGCGGAGCATGGACTCTACCGAGAATGGCTGGCCGGAGTGGCCGTGCGGTTCTGGGCGCTACAGTCTGGAGCCGAGCGACCACTACGGTCGCAGGTTCGAATCCTGCCTCGGGCATGGATGTGTGTGATGTCCTTAGGTTAGTTAGGTTTAATTAGTTCTAAGTTCTAGGCGACTGATGACCTCAGAAGTTAAGTCGCATAGTGCTCAGAGCCATTTTTTCTACCGAGAATGAGCTAATGGTTCAAATGGTTCAAATGGCTCTGAGCACTATGGGACTTAACATCTGAGGTCATCAGTTCCCCAGAACTTAGAACTACTTAAACCTAACTAACCTAAGGACATCACACACATCCATGCCCGAGGCAGGATTCGAACCTGCGACCGTAGCAGTCGCGCGGTTCCGGACTGCAGCGCCTAGAACCACGTGGCCACCGCGGTCGGCAATGAGCTAATGGTTGAAGATCTTTATCGTTTGATTTAGCACAGAGCTTAGTTTCGTCCTCAATAGTGTTCCAGCACAACCCAGGGATTTATTAATCGCAACATATCCATAGCTGGCGACTCCACCGTCACCAGTGAACATGAAAACGGGTAACCAACGTGATGCAATGGGCAGTGGTTTGATGTGCGTTATTCTGTGTGTGTGTGTGTGTGTGTGTGTGTGTGTGTGTGTGTGTGTGTGTGTGGTCGTGTGTATGTGCAGTACACCCAAATAAGTTGAGTTTCGTTCTGAAGTTGTGATGGGCACTTATCGGCAACCTTTGTGTCGACTGCCTTTTGTTTACGACTGCGAGCAATTTGAGAGATCGACATTATAGCCAAGATGAGTCCAAACGTGTTGGTCCGCAGCTCGTGGTCTCGAGGCCGCGTTCTCGCTTCCCCAGCACGGGGTCCCGGGTTCGATTCCCGGCGGGGTCAGGGATTTTCACCTGCCTCAAGATGACTCGTTGTTTGTGTTGTCCTTATCATTTCATCATCATTCATAAAAGTGGCGAGTTTGGACTGAGCAAAGATGGGAGTTTGTATGGGTGCTGATAACCGCGCATTTGAGCGCCCCGCAAACCAATCATCATCATCCAAATGTGTTGCTCATTTGTAGTGAAGACTGTTAATTTAAATCAATCTGGTTGTAATGCAACTCAGTGAGTGGAAGACAGATGATATTTAAATCATTTACTAAGCACCTAACCCTGTGTTCATTGTCACATCGTGTTTTGTTTTTCGTAACTCTTTGGGAAGTCGGAATTGTACATGACCCTGATCGTCCAGGAATATTTTCATAATTGTTCATCGCTAAAGGCTTTATTATTCAAAATGGACACACATTCACCTAGCAGTTCGTACGATGCAACTGTTTGAAAGCTTCGAACACTGCGGCTGGTAGCATTTGAAAAGGACGTCATAGTCACAAAGAATTCCGACTTCTTCCGATACGTACCGAGCAGAACTACTGAGAAAAAAATCTGTTGTCTGTAACAAGTATTATAGTGTCTATAGTTTCAATCATAAGAAATTATATTTTAAAAATCTGAATTTCAGAAGATAATTTGCAAGAAAACTATTTCGCATTGTAAGTTCTACCACAAGTTTTCAAAAACCAAATTTTGTGATTTCATGCGGGGGCGGGGCGGCTGGTAGGGTGCCCTTCATATGGCCACAGTTGTCAGGTAACCGAAGGGAGGCAAGTCGGGCCGCCATCTGTCTGTGAACTGTGTGAACAATGTTCTCTATGTTATCGTATTTCGGCTGCTTGAGTATCGTGCTTTCTGAGAGGCCTCTGGGGGACTACCCCAGCGTTTGCCTAAATGAACTGGGAAAACCGCCAAAATTAACAGCCAATCTGGCCGGCATATCAGACGTCTGGTAATTACCCTGCTGCTCAGATTGGATTCTGATGTGGGTCGCCCGGCTGTCTCGCAAACTGTTAGACTGCGCGGCTTACGAGCAGATCAGGGACATACTGGGTGTTCAAAAAGTCTCTCCTCAGTGCCGTACGATTGTTACCCGCGCGTGCCAAGGAATGTGTGTGAAATCTTATGGGTCTTAACTGCTAAGGTCATCAGTCCCTAAGCTTACACAATACTTAACCTAAATTATCCTAAGGACAAACACACACACCCATGCCCGAGGGAGGACTCGAACCTCCGCCGGGACCAGCCGCACAGTCCATGACTGCAGCGCCCAGACCGCTCGGCTAATCCGACGCACCTCGCGTGCCGTATTACTGTTCACCTGCCTGTGTTACTCAAGTGGACTCTCGCAACAGTCCACTGTTTCGTTTATCTCAGCCAGCGTCAGTAGTATCTTTTGTGTGTGTCGTTACGTGTTGGCGTGAACTTTTATGTTTAGTTCCTTTGTTCGTTTGTTTCGTTTTTGTCACTGTTAAAATGCTAACCATCGAAGAACGTGTGTTTTTAGTCGAACAAGTGTTCAAAGCTGGCGGTAAATACACAGTTTCGGTTCGTCAAACATTTGATTCAGTTTTCTCGGAGACGATACTGCCACATCGCGATACTGTGCGGGATTGGAATAACAAATCTGGAAGTAGGGGTTCAGTGACAGATGCACCGAGACGTGGTCGTCCTAGCGTTTTGCCTGAGGATAAACTATTCGATATTTCCGATTAAATGTCCGTGAGTCCGAACAAGTCAGTAAGAAAACTCGCCCAGGAAATCGATGTTGGTGTCGGAACGGCCCACACAGCTCTAAGGAAAAAATTAGAACTTTTTCCATACAAAGTGACAGTCGTGCAAGAACTGAAAAACACTGATCATGGCAACAGACTGCATTATTCTCAAGGGTTAAAAAATTTCTATTAACAAAATGGAAGGGGAATTGTTAATGAAACGTTTTTCACTGATTAGGCGTGGTTTCATTTATCCAGGTACATGAACTCGCAAAACTGTTATACGTGGAGTACTGCCAATCCATTGTGTATTCATGAGGAACCACTTAATTCTGTGAAAATAGGAATTTGGATTGCAATTTGTAGACGTCGGATTGTGGGTCCGATATTTTTCAACGAAAAAATAAATGTAAAACGATACTGCAGTGATATTCTGTACCCATTCATACGAGAACTTGTGTTAAGTGAAATACTGAACGGTTATTTTCAACAAGATGGTGCAACCGCGCATACAGCTCGCGTTTCAGTGTCACTGCTTGCTGATGTTTTTGGTGATCGCATAATTCCACATGGACTTTGGTCTCCACGATCGCCTGACCTAACACCACCTGACTTTTTCTTCTGGGGTGCAGCGAAAGCAACTGTCTACAAAAACCGTCCAAAATCTATCGATGAATTGGAAACTGCAATATCCACTTTCACTGCTTCTGTTACAGAAGAAATGTTACAGCTTGTGTTTGGAAACATGATTAGATGAATTGAATTGTGTATTCCAGAACAAGGGGTGGGGGGGGGGGGGGGACACTTTTAACACTTAATTTGAAAATTTGTAAGTAAAAATGAATATTCAGTAAATTAATAACTTGTATTTCAATGAGTTTCGTTTCGGTATATTCACTGCGGCATACGGCACGCGCGGCTAACAATCATATGGTACTGCGGAGAGACTTTTTGAACACCCAGTACAATATATCGTCTGCATATTTTAATAGTTTAAAAGTCGCCTGTAGAGAGACGAAAGGCGAAAACTTATTGAATCTAGATAGGACTATGTCATATTACGGTAATTAACTTCCTTGACACCAGGTGGAGCGGCGCAGGGGAAGATAGCGGTGAAATCCATGACTCAGAGTCAATTGCACCGTTCACAGGCTGACACGGAGCGACTCCTGCGCGTGAGAACGAGCGCGGGCCGGCAAATTGGTTCCCATGGCAACTGCCGGGTCGCGCCGAATTGAATGCTTGCGGCCGCCGAGGATCAGTAAATCAGCGGCCGAGGACCGCGCCGCGCCGCCGTAAAACCGGCGAGTTATTAAGAAATGAAAGGAGGCGGCACGGCCCTGCCAGAACGCGCAACAGCGGCGGACCAGCCGCTGCTGCTATGTGCGAACCGCGACCGTTCACCGCGTGCCGGCTCCAGAGGTATCTGCTGCAGCGGAGGCCCCCCTCGCTGCGCAGGAGTCGACTCTCCATACTGTCGCCGAACGCTTAGTACCTTCTGTTCACCTCGTCAGCATGCGTGATTTTAACGAAATGAATTTGCACTGTGTTGCGAGTGTCCAGCCGAGACAGCCTCGTCAGGAGCTCCCGAAGGAAGTGTGATAGGACCGCTCTTGTGCTCTATGTGTATATTCTACAACTTTGCTTCCGCCGTTTTGCAGTAGACGGCATTAGCGGAAAGTAGTGGCGCAAGTCGTAGGTCGTAAGTGTCATACAGTAAGCTTAGGCATTTGAGAACATAAAGCTATCAAAATATTAGTCGATTTTTGATTGCATCTTAAAGTTATATGTCAACTTATGAGCCCAATTCCCGTCATCTGCGGGAGGTTTTAATTTGCTGCTTTGATATGAAGAAATATACGGCTGAGGCTCATAAAAAGCTGGGTAAGACGTATGATGAGACGAGTGTTACTGACAGAACTTCACAGAAAATGGTTTCCATGCTTCATGATGGGTGACTTTGACGGTGAAGACCGGTATGGTTGTGAAAGAGAGAAAGCTTTTGATGCTGTTGCAACCGACAGGAACAACCACAGGAAATCGTTATCAAAAGCAACTGCTGTGTCTGAGACGATCACTGAAAGACAAACGGCCACAATACAGCGATAGACATGAAAAGGTGATTTTGCAGCATGACAGTGCTCGACCTCATGTCGCAAAACCCGCCAAAACATACCTGGGAACGTTGAAATGGGAAGTCCTACAACACCCGCCGTATTCTCCAGACATTATTCCCTTTGACTGCCAACTTTTTAGTTCAATGGCACACGACCTGGCTGCCCACAGCTTACTGTCATACGAACAATTGCAAAATTGGATCGATGCATGGATCTTCTCGAAAGACACCCAGTTCTTCCGCCACGGGATTTGTATGCTGCCCGAAAGATGGGAGAAAGTAGTGGCCAGCGATGGCCAATACTTTGAAACGTAATTCTTTTAAGATGCTCACAATAAAGCCTCCAACTCTGAGAGAAAACGGCGGAAGAAAAGTTGTAGCCCCAGTAAATGATTGACGGAGGGGTGAGCAGCAATCTGCGACTGTTTGATGACGCTATATTGGACACGTAAGTATCGCCGTTAGGTAACTAGGAGGACACACAACATCTTAGGTAGAATTTCTGTTTCGTGTGGCGAATGACAGCTTGCTCTAAATGAAGAGAAATGGAAGTTAATGCTGATAAGTAGGAAAAACAATCCTGTATTGTTCGAATGCAATATTTGTGGCGTGCTGCTTGAGACAATCATGTTCATTAAGTATCTAGGCGTAGCGCTGCAGAATAATATGAAATGGAACAAGTATGTACGGTCAGTAGCAGGGAATGTAATGGTTGCCTTCAGTTTATTGGGAGAATTCTTTGGGATTTTACGTCAGCAATGAAGGAGACAGCGTACAGAATACCTTTGCGACTCACTCTTTAGTACTATTCCAGCGTTTGGGATTCGCATCAACTCGTATTGAAGGATGACCTAAAAGCAATTCACAGGCGTACTGCCAGATTTGTTACAGCTAGATTCAATCAACACATGGGTATAACTGACATGCTTCGTGACTCGAATGGGGATACCTGAATGGAAGAAGATGTTCTTTTTGCAAAATGCTATTCATAAAATTTAGAGAACCGGTATTAAGAACGATTCTGGTCGCGCCAAGTCCCATTTCATGTAACGACAGCGAGTACAAGAAAAAAGAAATTAGCGTCCATACCGAGTTACCACAGCCCTTCGCATTTCCCCAGCTCTGTCGGCGACTGGAACAGGAAAGGGAATGGCTAGCAGCGGTAGTAGGTACCCTCCACCACTCGCCGTATGGCAGCTTGCAGCGCATGTATGTAAATGCAGATGTTCGTATATTGTTGCTGTGGTCTTCAGCCTGAAGACTTCCTTGATCCACTTCTCAACATTAGTTAACCCTACACAAGTCCGTTGGTCTATGTTTCACTATCAAAGTCTACATCGACATTTAGTTACTGCGATTTTGACTATTTTTCGACCAAGAATATCTCAAAAAATATATAAATGTTTGTAACTACCGCTACCAGTCAAAAAATTTGAAACAACTTCACAATAGGATCATACAGTTATCAAACAGTTGTTTCATAAACGATGTGGTTATCCTATGGAAGAAGAGAAAACCTAGTAAGAAGCGATGTCACGTTGTAAGCTGGACTGATGTTTGCATGAAAATGTTTTGCAACTGTCACTCACTTTGTTCTTACCGCGTGGCAGTCTCATTGTGGTGAGCTGAGGTGTTTCCATTTCTGTGGCTCTCTTCGCTTTCTTGACCACTGTTCACAAATTTTCACAGGCGTACCAGTAACTTTGAAACGCGATCACAAAAACAAATCTGTAGTGCAGAGGACAAGATGGCGGTCAAAATACAACTGGTTTCGATTTGACTATCGATCTGTCGATCTAAGTGGTGTCAGATGTCTCCTTCGAGGTTTAAGACAGAAAAAATGGATCATCTATTTGGATGACAACATCCTTTTCAAAATACATAGATAAAAGAAAGAGCGCCTAAGTGAAGTATTTGATAGATAGAAAACAGCTCGTCTCAAATTAAACAGTGAGAAATGTTATGTTCCCTAGCCACAAGTTCCTATTCTTTTCCATTGTTTTGACTCATCAGTCTTCTGAATGGGCTGACACGGCCCACCATGGGTGACTCTTCTGTGCCAACCTTTTCATCCCAGAGTAGCAATTGCAACATACATCCTCAATTATTTGCTGGGTGTATTCTAGTCTCTGCCTTCCTCTAAAGCCGCGCGGGACTAGCCGAGCGGCCTAGGGCGGTGCAGTCATGGACTGTGCGGCTGCTCCCGGCGGAGGTTCGAGTCCTCTTTCGGGCATGGGTGCGTGTGTTTGTCTTTAGGATAATTTGGGTTAAGTAGTGTGTAAGCTTAGGGACTGATGACCTTAGCAGTTAAGTACCATAAGATTTCACACACATTTGAACATTTTTTTTCTTCCTCTAAAGTTTTTACGCTTTACAGCTCCCTCTAGTACCATGTAAATTTTCTCTAGCGTCTTAAGAGGCGTCCTATCATCCTGTCCCTTTTTAGTGTTTTCCACACGTTCCTTTCTTCACCACTTCTGCAGAGAAGCTCCTCATTCCTTACCCTATCATCAGTCCACCTTTTTTTCAAAATTATTCTGTTGCACCAAATCACACAGACTTCGATTCTCTTCTGTTCCAGTTTTCCCACAGTCCATGTCTCACTATTACACAACGCAGTATTTCAAACATACATTCTCAGATACTTCTTCCTCAAATTAAGACCTGTGTTTAATACTAACATACTTCCACCTGCAGCCATTGCAGGTGATCTTTCTTTTCAAATTTTAAGCAATGCTGAAGTTCGAACCCGGACCGAGGACATTTTGATTACTAGTCTAAGACGCTATACTAGACCAAAGGTCGTCTAAGTTACTTACCTGGGGCATGTTGCACCACTTTTGGAGATATCAAGAGAAGCACAAGCAAAATATGGTGACAACCAGTGTGTCAACCACTAGTGTTATGGTGATACTACCTTTTATCTGTGCAGTCTACTTTTGCCCCAGAAAGAGAATAAATCGTGAAAATTCCTTTGGAGTGAATTCGTACTAGTAAGTCAGGAATTTCTAGAGTAAAATCTGAATAGAAGAAAACTAGGAAAATAATGTTAAGCTAGGATAGGGTCTTTGTAATCAATGCAACAAAAGGTTTGAAGCAAATGTAAATATGTAAGATAATTAACGAAACAGATAAAAAGAGGTAAAATGTGGGACTAATTTTATTAAAGTGGAGGGGATCATTACGCAGCAAAAATGAGGAAAGAAGCCGAGAGTAATAAAAGTTTGAAGTTCAAAACAGCCGGCATTCTTCAACGACGCGGAAGTGTCGGTAGCCACTAGCTGAGAAGCATACACATTTCAAGACATTACTGGGTCAGGCTAAACAGCCACTTCGCCACTCTTGAAAGGTTACGACCAGTTCAGCAGAAAAATAATAGAACAGTGACGGCTTTCAAGTCGTTCGCATTCGATTCTCTTTTGTTACTTCCCTACCGTTATGCAAGAGGTACTAGGTAGGTCACAACAACGAGTAGCGATAGTTTGACCAAGCAGTAAAGATCCTGTAACAAATTCGTTAAGCAAATGTAGCGGAACTGAAGACCGCTGACGACTCGGCGAGAGCCGAACTAATTCGGCCATTACGAATGACCTCGTAGAGCAGAGCATCTCCTCGTCGACTTGATTACCCCACCCGTACTAGCTATGGGCATACGACCAGCAGAATCGATGGCTTTCACGTCGTTCGCATTCGATTCTCTGGTTATGGTACGATAACATCTTGTGTGTAAGAATCTTGATGTGTTGATTTTGCACTTATGGTTCTTCGAGATGATCAGCGAACTATAGCCACGACGGATGGAGTACAGCATCCAGAACTGATTTCAGCCCAGCAGACGTTGGTGGGAAGACTGAGGGTATACCAACACCATTCTGGTCCAGGGTGGAAACCGTCCTAAACACCAGCGTCCCACGGGTCCGATGACCTGCCGTTCTGGCTGACAAGGTTCAGCATTCAGCATGATTATACAACATCCAACTTTGGAGTACACTGGAGGGGACAATAAAGCCAGTGACCTGGGAGGGATCGAGAACTCCCCAAAACGGCGTTTGAATAAAAACAGACATGTCTTGGTCACTGCCATCTCCAGAAGCAGAGCTACTGTTGGCGCGTGCCGTCCTAGCCAATGGGCATCGAAACCACCGCATCAAGCAGTCATCCGGCTTCCAGTTCAAGCTGACGCAGCGTCCTTGGCAGTAGTGGGTCTGCTATTGGATTCAGAGAATGCTTCTCTGGATTACGTTGTCACCAGTCAAAAGAAGCAGCAACAACTTGTATTTTCAGCAATAAAAATAATGCATTCGAATATTGCTTCATTGCCCCTATAACGACATTGCACAGGTTCTTCAACTGCATCCAAATTGGTAGGGATCTCCAGCGGAGCACGGGGCAGTTCCTACACATGATTTCAATCACAGTATTGATGCTCGAACTGTGCGCGGAACGCTTAAACAAAGACTTTTTTATAAGTGTTCCATCTGTTGTTATTAATGATCAAATAAAGTGGAGGAGAAACAGTTGCTCGGTACCCACATAATGGTTGCTGGCCTCATGCGCGCCTTGTATCGCATCTGAAACTAGTATATCCTGGAAGCACAACATTTTTCTGGTCCATCGCTCCCATTGGAGCAGCAGTACTACCTGCCTGGCGCCTTTTGGCGTCTGTCCTCTCGGTGGACCAGCGCATTGTATGCCCAGTTATTGTTAAGGAAACGGTTTAGTCGACGATTCCCCGTTACATTAAGCTATCCGCTATGTAACAAAACCTAGATCCCATCTGTTCCTTTGAACGAATATTTTATTGAAGATACGATTATGTCTCTCGTACAGTACTGATGATGGAAAGGTCACGGGTTCCCAGCGAAGTCACTATTACACTTGTGGAAATAAAGAGCTGTCACTTGAAAGATATTATTTGTTACGTTGGTAAGGAGCTGCAAAGGGTGGTTATTAAGTATACAACCTGAAAGTCTACGATCACAACAACAATTTTTTTTTTTCATTTTCTGACTTTATTCCTGCAGCTTGTCATGAAGTCTTCTCTCTGGTGACGACTTCTTAATCTCAAAGCAGCGTTTGCAATCTACGTCCTCAATTACATATTGTTTATATTTCAGTCTCTGACTTACCCAGGACCACAGAAGGCCCTACCGTCTTAAAACATCTCCAGTCGTCCTACCCTTTCTTGTCAGTGTTTTCCGTGAGTCCCTTTCTTCGCCGATTTTGCAAAGAACTTCCTTATTTCTTACCTTCAACCAACCTAATTTTCAACATTCTTCTATAGTATTACATCTCAAACGATTCTACCATCTTCTTCTCCGTGTCTCCCATTGTTCATGATTCGCTCTCGTACAAACGAACAGCCTCAGAAATCTCTTTCTCCAATTATGTCCTATATGTGATAATAGCAGATGGGTTTTGGGCATGATTGCACTGTTTGCCTGTGCTAATCTCCCTTTTGGTGATTCCTTTCATCGGACGTTAAATCCTAAGCTTTTTACCTTCGCCCATCACGTACTATTTTGCTTCCAAGGTAGCAGAATTCCTTAACTTCGTCTACCTCGTGATCACCAATTTTGATGTTAACTCTTTCACTAATATCGTTCTTGCAGCTTCTCATTACTTTCACCTTCCTTCGGTTTTCTGTCAGTCCATATTTTGTACTCATTAGGTTGTTCGTTCCATTCAACAGGTCTTGAAATCATTATTCGCTTCCACGAAGAATAGAAATCTCAATAACGAATCTTGTTAGTGATATCCTATCACCCTGAATTTTAGACTCATTCTTGAACCTTTCTTTCATTTCCGCCATAGTTTCTTCGATATATGGACTGAGCAGCAGGGGTGAAACACTGCATCCCTGCTTTACACACTTTTAACCCGAGTATGTCGTTCTTGGTCTTCCATTGCATTACTCCCTATCGATTCTTATACATATCGTATTTCATCCATCCTTCCCTATAGGTTACTCGTATTTTTCTCCGAACTTCGAACATTTTGCATTTTACATTGACGAACGCATTTTATAGCTCGACAAGTCCTATGAATGGGTCTTCATTTATATTAAACCTTGGTTCCATTATTAATCGCAACATTAAAACTGTCTCTGTGGTATCTTTGTCTAACCGAAATCCGAACTGATCGTCATGTACCAGATCCTCAATTTTTATTTACATTCTTCTGTATAATATTCTTGTTTGCAACTTGGAAGAATGCGCATTTAAGCTGATTGTGCTATTATCTGCTCTCAGTATGGGTGGATAGAATCTACACAACACATTGAATAGTCGTTCGGTCGCCAATTTTAAAAATGGTTTTATAAATACCAAAGGAATGTTTTCTATGCCTTCCATAGCTCCATTGAACCCAAAGTTTAATACTGGATCCCCTATGTCTTTGCAGCGACTTCCATTTGTTTTTCTTTTATCGCGTGACTAGACAGTTCCTTCCCCTCGTAGAGACCTTCTGTGTACTCTTTCCACTTATCTGTTCTCTCTCTCTCCTCTGGTTTAACAGTGGAATTACCATTGATTTCTTAATCGTGCCCTACTTTCAGCGAAGGCTGTTTTGACTTTTCTGTATGCTGAATCAGTCCTTTCGACGACCATTTTTTTCTGTCTCTTCACATTTTTCCTGCAGCCATTTCGCTTTGACTTCCCATCACTTTCTATTATCATCATTTGTAAATGACATGAATTGCTGTATCTTACATTGCTATATCTTATGTTGCTATATTCTTATCTTTCCCTCAACATATTTATACTTACTCCTTTCTTCGATCCACTGAAACATTTGATCTGTTACCTATTTTTTGCCTTTACCTTCTGTGCAATTAATTTCTTTGGACTTATATTTGTCTGTTTAACTTCTGTGATAGGCCCTTTTTGTGGATTTCTTAATCGTGCCCTACTTTCAGCGAAGGCTGTTTTGACTTTTCTGTATGCTGAATCAGTCCTTTCGACGACCATTTTTTTCTGTCTCTTCACATTTTTCCTGCAGCCATTTCGCTTTGACTTCCCATCACTTTCTATTATCATCATTTGTAAATGACGTGAATTGCTGTATCTTACATTGCTATATCTTATGTTGCTATATTCTTATCTTTCCCTCAACATATTTATACTTACTCCTTTCTTCGATCCACTGAAACATTTGATCTGTTACCTATTTTTTGCCTTTACCTTCTGTGCAATTAATTTCTTTGGACTTATATTTGTCTGTTTAACTTCTGTGATAGGCCCTTTTTGTGAAGCGCTTACTTTTCAAATGCACTGTCTACTGTGATATTCATTATCGAAGTGCCTACAGTCTTGGAAAACTGCAAACGCATCTCATTATCACTCGGTACCTCTCTTCTTTCCACATTGATTCTTTCAGACAACTCTCTGAAACTTCAGCGTTCATTGTGATCTGAATCTATGCTGCTGGGTCTTATAATCCCCTGTATGATTTCAGATTCTCTCTCTCAGCGCGGTGAAATCTAGCTACAATATCTCCGCATCTTTCGAACTTTTCCAAGTGTACATCCTACACTTTCGTTTTTTGTGCAGTCTGTTTGCCATTACTAGTTGATACTCATTGCAAAACTCAATTAGTCTTTCTCTTCTGTCATTCATACTTCCAATCCCGTATTCTCCCATAACCCTTTATCCTACTCCCCTCCCTTCTACCGCATCCCAATCCCGCATGACTGTTGGGTTTCATCCCCCTTTACAAACTGAATTACCCTTTTAATATCCTGATATACTTCCTCTATCTCTTCTTTTTCTGCTTGTGACGTCTGTATGTATTACAACTATTGTTATTAGTCTCCTGTAGAATCAGATGACAACAACTCTATCACTGAACTGTTCACATTAAGTCATTCTCGGTCCTACCTGCATCTTTACGAGGAATCCTAAGCCCGTTACACCACTTTATGTTTCTGTTGATATGAACGTATATTCGTGTGATCAGAAATCCCACCTTTCCATTTCACTTCACTGACACTCACTATATCTAGAGTGAGCCTTTGTATTTCCCTTTCCAGAATTTCTAGCTTCCCCACTGTGTTCAAATTTCTGACATTCCACGCTCTGACTCCTGAAATGTTACCCTTTCATTGATTATTCTGTCGTTTCCTCATGCTCACCTTTCATATGGTATCCCCATCCCAGGGATCTGAATGCGGGACTAATCTGGAACCTTTGGCGATAAGATATCATCATGACACTTTTTCAATTACAAGCCACATATTCAGCGGACGCACGTGTGTTTATTCTGTGATTGCCTTATGCATCCTCATGAAGCTGAACATTGCTGATTCTTCAACGCTGCTGATTCCTTCCCACTCGAGAGCAAGTGTGTGCCCCGTAGCTCTGTCCGCTCCTCTGCAATCTCTGACTAGGAAGTTGGTAGAATAACAGAGACTTCTTTTACCAGAGGTCTTCGGCTGACATTGCTGACGATTTTTCTTCAAAGTTTAAGCACTGGCTAGAATTTCTTGTAAATTAATGAACTATCAAGTTCGGTAAGGATCTGTAAAATGATTTAACAAAACTTTTTACCTAGCACACATTTCCGCAAAGCAACACAGGCTGACCAGAATGTGAACTACATAAATTCATAATTTTGGCTTCTGATCTCCTTCACAATCCTATCAGACTTGCTAATTGATGTCGTGAAGTCGTCTTCTTCTGAAAGGTGTCAAGTGCCGTTACAATTGTGTAATAATGTTAATCAATCTTGCTCTTTCTTAATTCATGTTTTAGTTAGGTCAGGAGATAGTATTTACACTTTTGCTCATTCAGCAGAATGGAGACCTACAACACAGACGGAATGACAATGATATGAATACACCGATCTTGTAATTATCCACACCATATTCGGGATTATTTTTCACCTACCACGAGGCTTATTCAGTAATCGAGAATACTCTCGTTCGTTATCTTTTTGATGAGCATTTTTTGCTACACTTCTCCCATCAGCAATTCTAGACACATCTTCTATAAATATTCTTTCAAACAATGTAGCCTTCCTGATTACCGGAAATCTTCAACGACCCCTGCTGATAAATAAACAGCCAACTTGTCTATTCTGATAGCTGACATTATGACTGAGTGGATTGTAGGATATGGTTGGCTGTAAACATGCAATGAGGTGACAAGTTATGGGATAGCGATACGTACACAAACAGATGGCAATGTACTGGCGGAGCTGTCATCTGTACCCAGGTTATGCATGTGAAATGATTTCCGGCGTGATTATGGCCGCAAAAAGTAAATTAAAAGACTGTGGACGCGGAATGGCAGTTGGAACTAGACGCAATGGCATTTCAGTTCCAAAACCGTTAGGAAATTCAATATTCTGAGAGCTACAATGTCAAGAGACTAACACATTTCAGGCACTACCTCTCACCGCCGACAACTCAATGGCCAACAGACTTCCCTTAACGATCAAGAGTAGCGGCGTTTGAGAAGAGTTGTCAGTGCTAACAGGCAAGCTGCGTGAAATAACAGCAGAAATCGATGTGGAATGTATCCGTTAGGACAGTGCGGAGAAATTTAGCGTTAATGGCCTATGGCAGCAGACGACCGACACGAGTGCCTTCGTTAGTAGCAGCATCTCGTGACCATAATGGTTGGACCCTAGACTGGGAAACAGTGGTCTGGTCAGATGATTCCCGATTTCAGTTGGTAAGAGCTGACAATAAGGTTTGGGAGTGGCGCAGACTCCACCAAGCCATGGACCTAAGCTGTCAACAAGTCACTGTGTAAGCTGGTCTTGGCTCCATAACCGTGTGGATTGGTCCAACTGAACCTATCATTGACTGGAAGTAGGTATGGTCGGCTACTTGTAGACCATTTGCAGCCATTCTTGGACATCATGTGACAATGGGATTTCTATGTGCGACGTTGCGCCATCTCACTGGACCACAATTGCTCGCAATTGATTTGAAGAACGTTCTGGACAGTTCGAACGAATGCTTTGGCCACCCAGATCTCCCGACATGAATCCCATCGAACATCTGTGGGACATAATCGGAAGGTCAATGCGTGCGCAAAATCCTGTACCGGCAAATCTTTCGCTATTGTGGATGGCTATGGAGGCAGCATGGCCTAATATTTCAGCAGGAGAATCAACCTGTTGAGCCCATGCTACGTAGAGAATCTGTCCTACGTCGGGCAAAAGGAAGTCCGACACGATAAAAGGAGGCATCCCATGATTTTTGTCACCTCAGTATACGACACACAGTTCTGTTTTACATTCTTAAATTTTTTTCTGTGTTTCACAGTTTTCTCTAGTAGGAAAGATTTGTGTGTCTCTTTGTTTCGCAATATTTATAAAAGAGTTCACATCTTGTTGAACGGAAACTTCATTTCCTCTTTTCACATGATCACTTTGCCAAGCCCAGAACGTGTACAGATCAGTAAAGCTGGCTTTTTATTTTTCGTTGTCCCACTTCACTTAATGAATCTGATGTCGCCAAGAATTTATCAGCTATTTCTGTGGCAAACCTTCTTGTGATCATAACCTCACCTAAATGTAAAGGTAGGTAATTCTTGAACCTGTCAGCGATTTATATGAACTTCATTCTGTGCTTGTTCACACTGTGACTTTTGATATTTTCTGTAGTTTATCTGAGTCATATGGGCGAGCCAGATTTATAATTGCCTGAACGGAGCCAAGGAACAATAAATGCACGAATCTATTTTAGTATAGGATATATGTATGTGTTACCCTAGAAGAACAAGTGATATCAATAACAGTAACAAGGTCCCAAAAAGTTTAAGCCTATTAAGAGGACATTTACTCCAGCATCACCTCCTAAATAACATCACTTATCTTGGTGTGTGTGATAGATATAATATGTTCTTTTATTTCAATTTCGTTTTGTCTTCCTGACATAAACGTGAACACGAACCTAAAACACAAACTTCATATTGTGTTTGCAGCTAGCGAAGATCTCTGTTCACCAGAAAATGATTTCCTTAAAAAGTATTTGCAGAAAGAAACACACATAAAATTAACTTTATAAGAACATGAAATAAATTATTAGCAGGTTAGTAGCGGTCTAAAACACAAAGCAAATCAAACAGAATTGTTCATATCATCACAGAATCTTGGCAAATATTACTTTCTTTGGCTAAAAAGAAATATTGTATAAATAATCTCCACTCTGTATCCGAAACGGGCATCTTAAAAATTAGTGAGAAACATGTTGTGATTTCGACAACATATAGTGCTCTGAAGTACTGCATATGTAAATAGTTTTCTAAAATTCAGAAGCTTTATCTAGTCGACAACAATCAACCTGTGAGTATTCTCTGACAGCGGAGTGCCAGTGTTCTACTTTAATGTTCTGAGCTACATAAAGTGAGGTAAAGTATAGAGAGACAATGCTAAGAGTTATTCCGTTGCAGTAAATATGAACGATTACTACCAATGAAATTAAAAACACTTTGAGCACCCGTGTAATCTTACAGAGCAATGGAGTTTCACAGCACAACATACGGGGCAGTCCGAAGTAATAAATGTGAGGAAAAGGACAAAGAGAGTGAAAAGTGCTTATGTAATCTTGACGAGGGGGACAAGGTTTATTGGAAAGAGGATTTGTAGATTAGGTACAAATGAATAGTTGCGAGACACACATTACTTTCTTAGTCTTGTATTTCGCTAATATAATACAATGAAACACATTGAGTATGTACAGATACACTCGTATTATATACAAAAACAAAAATCTAATAATGTAATACTGGATACCAGACACTCAAATATTGTCACCAGTGACATTACCGTAATAAGTTAATTACCAACACAGACACGACGATTATACAATACATTTACCAATAGCTACTGCGACCCCCGAGCTGGTAGCTTCGTCTGTCAGAGCACTTTGCTGTCTGATACAGGAGAGGAGAGACCGAGAGACCAGGAGACGGTGGCGGTGTTGAGACCTAGGTCGTGGTGAGCTGGTGCCCAGTTTCCTGAGTCACAGTCCGTGATTCGACCCAACAGGCTTTTATTACAAACTATTTTGTTCCTTTCTAATAATACTGGAGCCAATTTCAGTTATTTCCATTGACTGTTTTCGGAATACTAACAATGAATTCCTCACACCTCAGTATTTGGAGGATTTTGCAATTCTCAACGCGATAACACTTCTCTCCTCCTGTTTCGACGCAGCAAATTGCTCTCAGCAGATGAAGCGAAGGCCATCGTTACATCAACATTTACTGAACCTTCTTCATAGTAGTTGCACTCGAGAGGACTTTTTAAATACAGATTACTCCAGCGGGTTACTTCCTACGCTTATATACACGCGAAATCACGCACGAACACTATATATAACGTTCGAGAATTCTTTGGCTTCAATGTTGTTTATACTCTCTCCTCAACCTCTTGCCGTCTCACGTAAACTGCTGCTTGATCGCACGAACATTTTTAAAGTCAAAACTCGTTGGCTGCCACAGTTTAATAACATTGCTAACATTCATCCTTATTCTGCAGAACACTATATATCAGTACCATACCTGTTTCTCAATGTAATTTGTATTTAACTGTAAAATTGTAATAAAAGTATCAAATCCTCTTTTGAATTTAGTAAGCTTTTCCATTAAGTAAAGGCATTACATATAGATAGAAATATTTATCCGTCTAATATTCAATAAAATCATTCCAAAAATGAGAAATTTCAGCGAAAATAAATTTGAAAGGACTCAATGATTCAAAGTACTTAAGTACAAAAGGACTTCATCGCATAAAAATTTCATTTGCTGTTTGTAGCTTCTAGACGACTAGAAAAGTAAAAATGTCGGAAGAATCAGCAAATAATTATTTGTCACCTGTGAATGGCTACTGACAATTTCCTCATTTTTACTGTACAATGAGTAAAGAAAATAGTTTTCTGATCAAAATGCTCAGGTAATGCCTGATAGCGGCAGAGTCCGAAATTAATCAAGATTTTTGTTTTCTTCTTCCACTGTGTTTACTTGACGTCCGTCAGTTCGTTGTTGTTCTTATAGCACATAAACTCTTATAGTCCCTGCCGGAGTTCCTTCGGTGGTACTGAAGCATTTATTTCACCACTGGCAACTACGGTATTCGACTAAACACACACTGAATGCGTCAAGATAGCAGCTTCCTCAGGCTAGTTTTCGAAAGATAAAATTATCTGCATAAAAAACAATAAATACTTTACTTTTCGTCAAACAATAAAAACGAATAACAACCGATAGTAATAAGACGTGTGTCACGTGAACCAACAAGACTACTTCAGTTTGTAGGGCAAATACATCGTGGAGCTAATAACGTTCTGAGGCTTTCTTCTCACAAGTTCGACTAATAGCATCTCAGTGGCACACAGATCCAACCAGAAAATCCTGCAGAACGAGTATGCAATTAAATGAATACACTAAAATAGTGAACACTTTAGCGAGGCAAGAAGAGATATTCTCAGAAGCCATCACACGTCAGCACAAAGATAGAAGATAATTTTATCTGTAATATATAGCTTTGAGCCACTTTCAGATTTGACCAAGAGCGTAACTGCACACGGTTTTCTGTTATTTCCACTTTTTGCTAGAAACAGAACAAAACGTATGTCCGAAAGTATAGGCGTCATTTGTCTTTATGTTAATAGTCTTCACTGTTGGGGATCCTGTGTTATATAGGGTGTATCATAATCATTTTGAGAAGGCGATGATTCACAGCTTTTCATAAATTTGACAACTCATGACTGCACGCAGCTGTATCACTCCAAAATTTATTATACAACCTGTTTCAGCCGTTAACAGACCATCTTCTAGTGTCCACATACAGTTAAAAAGCGAAATAAAGTACACTGAGTCATCACAAATGCATAGTCGTCAACATATACAAACAACTGAGAACTTACACTTCCAATCATATATGATGTAAATCATAACCATGATACGTCATTATGGCACGAGCCAGCCTCCCCGCTTAGCTCAAAAGGCAAAGCACATGTAGCGTCTTGAAATTCAGTGACGAAGCACTAGCCAAACTGAATTAACGTGCGGTTCTGAGTAAAGAAATCGTCAAAGATGTTAGACAGGCTTGAAGTGATGCTACACCACACGAAATAGCATATATTATCAAACAAAAGGTAATTCTTCACTATGGTACCTTAACATTATCGACTTGCCGCGCGGGGTAGCTCACGGTCTCAGGCGCTTTGTCACGGTTCGCGCGGCTCGCCCCGTCAGAAGTTCCAGTCCTCCCTTGGACATGGCTGTGTGTCTTGTCCTTAGCATAAGTTAGTTTAAGTAGCGTCTAAGCTTAAGGACCGATGAGCTCATCAGTTTGGTCTCATACATTTCCAATTATTGATTCAATGATAAAATGCAGAAGAGTAAGTAAAAATATGTAGACACAAATTACTTTGGATATAACCTCTGTTCCATGGTGATTTGTTATACTTGCGTGTTCTATCACATCTGACGGCAATTTCACAGTGTAAGTTCTCAGTAGGTTATGTACATTAACTACTGGTCAGAATCAGTATGAAAACGTTTAAAATGCGTTGCAGGCTTGGTTGTGCTGAGAAATAATTGCTAAAAAGAAGTCGATATGTTTCCGTTTGTAAGCTAATTAGCATTGAAATTAATCAATCAGGCCATTGAGCGCGTAAATTCAAGTGGTCTTCAACGTACGATTACTGTCGGTTGTTCTCATTGCGTAGATGACAGAGCACGAGACTGCTCAGCCTTCGCCTTGGGATCGATCCTTTGTACTGCCTCACGCCCAGTTTTTGTTTCGCTCTCTTGTTCAGTTTTAGGAAACCAAACAAAGAATACGTTTGGCGACACCATCTCACTCAGGACGCTTGAATTTGCGCGCACATTGCCCTGATTGGCCAACTTCAGTGTTCATTAACTCAGAAATGGCGCAGCATATCGAACTTCTCAGTAACAATTACCTCTCAGCACAAAGTAACGTGCAACATCCTTAAAATATTTTCAGACTGTTTCTGACCACACTGTATTTAAGACTATTTTAGTGATGACTCATTCTGCTTATTCTCGTTTTCTACCATATGCAGTCACCAGATGGCAGTCTGTTAAAGACTGAAATAGCTTGTGTAATAAAGTTTGGAGTAATACAGGTGTGCACTACCATAAGCTCTCAACAATGCACCATAATCAATAAGAAAAAATGAGACGGGCGAAAGTATACGACAACCCAACCAAGAATGTTCCAGTAAACATGTATATTCGAATGAGCCACTCGCGAGATACTTGCGAATACGTGGTTATGAGCCGACTGTGCTTGGCAGCCTTGTCCTGTCACGATCTAGTCCCTGCTTGCTGCACCAGACAGTGTTCACTCCTTTCCTCCCTGCCCATATGCTGCTAACCCGCCCCCCCCCCCCCCCTATCCAACTCCGGACTCCTGCTGCTTCAATTCGTTGCAGAAGCATTCGGGGAGCGCTTTGTCAGAAAGCTTAATCGACAGACTTTGCTGTCATCTTCAGGTCTTCAAAATTTTGTTACAAGAAGTGTTCGCGGTCAGCTGGAACCTCATGCCAAGTCGTCATGTTATTTGGTAAAATGTAGTACATTATACAAAGATTTGTCAGAAATAAAACATTTACAATCAAAAGTCACGTTGTACACGTGGCCATGTCCGTACATATAGCGTTCATAGATGATTGTTACGTCATAAAAATCACAGTATACAATAAAATGCACAGTAGTACATCTGTTTACTTCAGCTATATGTTACCGGCAGCTTGCTTGAACGTCAGCCGTCCACTACTCACAACATGGACCTACGCCTGCCTACGGACATGTATTTGGAAAGTATTAGTCTCCTATAAAATGTTCCTGTCTGATATTTTCTCTGTAAGCTGACTGCAAATTGCCTTTATTCCCATGCTGTTGATGAGGGCTAGCGTACGTTTTATACAGAAACTTGCCCTGTGAGATTTCTCGTAAACAGTACTTGCATATATGTGTGTTTGAGAGGTACAGGAAAAATATAACGTGGGCAAAAAGGATTTACAGACATTACATGCCAGTGGCCATTGATTTATATCAACAGGTAAAGTCGAAAATTTTTGCCAGATCGCGATTCGAACCCGAGTCTCCTGCTTACTAGGCAGTTGTGCTGACCACTAACCATACAGGCACAGTATGTCAAACAAAACAATTTTCAGCCGTCTAGTTTCCAAACTTATTTTATTTGGCTACCAGCTTCGGCGATTAACTGCCCCATCTTCAGGCCCCTGTAGGAAGATTCCACCCCGGTTCTGGTCAAAACAGAGGCCAGCATTCGAATACCGGAATTACTGTATTTATGTTTGCTATAGCGATAACTTTAACCATCATCTGCCGAGTCGGTCCAGGTACCACCTCAGAAAAGATGGACATACAGAGATCCAGACAACGCGGTCACCACATCTGACCACTATACTATTCGAGCACAGTAGTCATGTCTGCATGGGCTACCCTAGCACGTCTCCCGTCAGACCCAAATTCTTAACTTATACCACACAATATTGATGTAGTGCACTGTCCGCTAGCCTCATTACTCGCGGTATCTCGCTGAGTCTCGTAACATTTCAAGTTTGACGTGCATCTGCACTGAAGCCATCATTGGCTGTCATCGCCTCAATTATACATGTGGCGTCCAAAAGAACAGACGCCACATGTATAAATACATGTGTGGTTTCTGGCAACCACAGCACGACTAGCAACCGAACATTATCAGTTATCTCGAAAAGAATTTGTGTGTGGAACATGTTTACTGGAAATTTTTGCTTCTATAATTGTGCACTTTCACACGTGTCAGTGTTTGCTGTTGATTCTTAGAATAGTCCACGATACCTATAGGGATAGGAAACGAACGGTATTAAAAATGTACACCCAGTATAACTCAGATACACCAGTGTGTAACACTTTCGGTTTCTTCTTGTGGTAAAACACGTTCAGGTTGGCAGCAGTGTGTAAGGAACTCGCCAAATTCGTCCCGTTTCGGTGTAGGGCCAGTGAGGAAGGCGCGGGCTTCCGGTTCAGTTGGCGCGGTGGTCTTGTGGGCCGGTGGGCGGCGCGGCGGGCGGCGACAGCTGCTTGGCCGCCGGCACGGGCACCGGCGCCGCCACCAGCGGGTAGGGGCTGAAGCGCTGCGGGAAGACGGGCCGCGGCAGCCGCAGCTCCGCCGCCCCGGCCGAAGACGGCGACGGCGACCCCGACGAGCTCGACGAAGACGTCGGCGGCGGCGACAGCACCGACCACGACTGCGGCGCCGGGGCCGGCGCGGCCGCCGCGGGCGGCGGGATTGGCGCCGGGGCGCCGCCCCCGGCCCAGAGGTGACCGGCCAGCGGCAGCGGCGGCATGCGCGGCGCGCCGGGCCCCGCGCCGGAGGCGGCGGCCCACAGCGGGGGCGACTGCACCGCCGCCGCCCCCAGCAGCGCGTGCAGCTCTGCGGGCGAGTAGGGCCGCCCCCACAGTGACAGGTGCGCGCGCGCCTTCTCCATCATTGCGGCCGAAAAGAAGCCCGCGCTGCCTCCCGCCGCCGCCGCTGCAGCCGCCGCCGCCGCCGCGTTGTTGTTCTCGGCGTCCATCTCCGAGTACAGCCGCAGTGCGGGGGAGCGCAGGAAGTGTTGGTCCACGAACATCGCGTCCATCGGATCCCTGGGTGCATCAAAGACAACCGAATTTAGTGTCAATGTACTGACCTAAATTATCAAGAATCGGAAGTTAACACTGGTTACAAATATATTTGTCACAGAGAGTGAGGCGCGATCCTTATTTAAGGGCGGGGTAGGACGTCAAACGGGCCGACTTGGAGCAGGAGGGGCATCACAGGACATTTTAGTTTCCAGTGTCTATACTTTTACAAATAAATTCATAAAACTTTCTCAGCATCACCAGGAAGGATTCGGGATTCACACTCATTGCAGTGGAAGTTCGAAAACATAACAAAATACTTTTTTTTACGTGCGAAATTTCATCATTTTTTCACTTACTAATGGCTGCATTTGTTGCTATAGGTACACTTTTCTCCATAAGGTAGAGAGATTCTTCCATGAATTTTGCACAGCATACATACCATACTTACAGGTGTACGAAACTGTTGTATTTTAAACTTCATGTTTTGTAGTTAATTACCTCAAGTTTTACCACAGTTTTTAATAGATTTGGAAAATTCTAGAGTTTCATACACCTTTCAGTATGGTTTGTATGCTGTGCAAAATTAATCGAACCATCTCTCTTATTTATGAAGAAAAATGTACCTATAACAACAAATGCAGCCAGTAGTAAGTGAAAAAACGATGAAATTTAACTTGTAAAAAAAAATTTCTTCGTTATGTTTTCGAACTTACACTGCTATGAGTGTGTATGCTGAATCCTTCCTGCCGGCCGGTGTGGCCGTGCGGTTCTAAGCGCGTCAGTTTGGAACCGCGTGACCGCTACGGTCGCAGGTTCGAATCCTGCCTCGGGCATGGATGTGTGTGATGTCCTTAGGTTAGTTAGGTTTAAGTAGTTCTGAGTTCTAGGGGACTGATGACCTCCGTAGTTAAGTCCCATTGTGCTCAGAACCATTTGAACCATTTTTGAATCCTTCCTGGTCATGCTGACAAAGTTTTATGGATTTATTTGTAAAAGTATAGACAGTGGAAATTAAAATGTCCTGTGGTGCCTCTCCTGCTCCAAGTTGGCCCGTTTGACGTCCTACTCCCCTTAACAACACCCGCTTATTTTCTGTCTGTCGACTGGAGCTTTTACTTCAAAACGACGGATTTCGCGCCGTCTTCGGGTCATTTCTCTAACTTATAGAGTAAGCTGTGTTAACGGAACTATCATTTGAGTCACATACTCAAGTGAGTATGCGACGGTAAACTGATATTTAAATTAAGGGGTGACATGCAGGGCCACAATTATTGAACTATATGAAATTTAATCGTCAGAACTTCTTAACGGTTTGCTTTAGGACGTTCAAACTGCACGGTTGGTCGCGGGGCATGATGGGAATTAGTAAGGTTTGGTAAGGCGACGAAGCCCACTTTCATCTGAATGGCTTGGCCAATAAGCACCATTGGCGCATCTGGGGCACTGAAAATCCTCATTTCGCTATCCAGAAGTCTCTTCACCTTCAGTGGGTTACTGTATACTGTGCAAAGTCCAGTCACGGAATAATCGACACGATATACCTCGATGGCACAGTGACTATCGAACGGTACGTGAAGGTTTTGGGTGATGATTTCATCCCCATTAACCAAATCGACCCTGATTTCGACAAGATGTGCAAGACAGAGCTCGACCTCACCGAAGAAGGAGAGTGTTTGATGTCTAGTAGGAGGAGCACTCCGGGGACCGCATTCTGGCTCTGGGGTACCCAGAGATCACTGGCATGGGCCTCGACTGGCCGCCATGTTCTCCGGACCTGAACACATACGACTCCTTTTTGATTGGCTGTATTAAAGACAAGGTGTACAGCAATAACCTCAGAACCCTCATCATTCAGGTCATCGACATCAACGCTGTTCCGACACTTAAGCGGGTCATGCAGAATTTCGCTATTCGTTTGCGTCGCATCATCGCCAATGAAGACAGGCATATTGAATATGTCATAATCTAAATTCAAATATCTGTAGTGACGTTTACATGTTGAATAAAGTGTGAACAAGCCACAGTTTGTAATTAACTTGTATTTTTTTCTTATAGTTCAATAATTGTCGCCGTGTATGAGAAAATAAACAGGTACGTACAAGCTAATGTAACTTTTATTTTTTGACAGATAATTGAACCAAATCTGCATATGTTGTCGTTATGGTATTCGCTATAATTTGGAACATTATTTCAGTTTTTTGCAAATAACTTGATCAGAATGTTGTCTGATACTTTTAGAACGCACACTATCACATGAGGAACATTTTCTCAACTGTTACTTTACTTATCACTTCCAAAATGTGGTAGATTATTCTTAGCAATCAAATAAAACAAATCTGTGAGCCAGTTTTTTAATGTCAGTCTTATAACTCTAGCAACAATTTTTTAAATTTATGTATTATACACAGTGATCTATATTTCAAAAAAATGGTGCAAATGGCTCTGAGCACTATGGGACTCAACTGCTGAGGTCATTAGTCCCCTAGAACTTAGAACTAGTTAAACCTAACTAACCTAAGGACATCACAAACATCCATGCCCGAGGCAGGATTCGAACCTGCGACCGTAGCGGTCTTGCGGTTCCAGACTGCAGCGCCTTTAACCGCACGGCCACTTCGGCCGGCTGATCTATATTTCACAAAAATTTAAATAGATTTGACAGTACCGCACTCTGAACAATTTTGTATCACAGGAACTTGCGTTATGGTACGTACAAACTCTGTAGTAAATTTCACATTTCTGTTTGCAGTGATTCAGCAGAAAATGTTCCTTAGACAATTAAAATTGAAAGTTCCGGGAAATGCACAGAAAAGATTTCATCAGCATTTATACCAGAAATAAATACCTTAACGAGGGCCGTTAACATACATTTGGCCTTTGTGGCCTTCATGTTGCTCTTTCCTTCGAGTCTGATTCTTCTGGCGTCCCCTTTTGGCAAAATCCTTCACTGACTTTCAGAACTAGCAATACTAACGCCATCAGTCAAGTTCTCAGTGAAGCAACCTGCATAAAATCCTAGGCTCACAAGGATAGCTATTCTTCCACTGTTACTGTCACTGAACACCAAACAAGCATCATTTTTGTGTTCCGGCACCTCTTTTAAATGAAGTTATTAAAAGCTTTCATCCGGTTTTTCTGTTTAACAATATGAACATGTGATGCAAGTAAATAATAAAATATTGCAGACTAGGACAGGGTGGTGTAGAAAACGGGGCGCGTCACCGCTCACTACCCGCAACTGGTAATTTTGAAATAAAAATAACGATAGACACACAGAAAGTAAGCCTGTTTTGTAAGGATCAGAAAGTCAAGTAAAAACAACAGGCTACTTACATCAGGCAAAAAGTGTACAAGCGGGTGGTCATAGTTTTCATTATAACCTGGACATAGGAAAGGAGGGGTACGCAGATAAATGCCTGCAGATCTGCTACACACTGAAATAGTCGCGACACAGTATCGCAGTTCGCCGTTAGTGGAACTAACACAAATGGTGACGCTCACTGGTGCAGTGAAGAATTGTGGCGTTTATTCGTTTTCAGCTGCAGCAGGAATGCTGAAACTGTGTCAGGCCAACACAAACGGCTAAACAAGACATCTAGACTGACCTTGCCTAGCTACAATTACTGCACGAACAATTACTGCAAACGCAAAATTACAAAACAAATTAGTGCACGATACTTCACTTTATCAATAAGCCCTGCCATTTTGTTTTGGCTCTTCTAAAGGCGTTCTATATGCACTGTGGCGTTGGTGTTTCAATTTGTACCGAGATTGTATACGTTTATCTGCATATGAACAAACAGAAGAATAGGTAACTTTATTCATCCAATTTTAAAACTACCATATTGGTGATGAGATTTCGTCACAGGGTATTCGGTCGGAGTTTGTTTACTGATTTTCCCGACGTTCGCTGCGCGAGTGGCTGGCATTATCGAAGATTCACCCTCCATTGCTGCTGGGCCAATGGAGCCGAGCCCGCGGCCGGACATAGGTAGCCACTGAGCAATAGTCTTAGACTTTTACCTAGTCATTATCGCCGTGGTTCTCACTTAGGATCGTCCGATGCGTCTTTGGCAGTTCCTGCGCCTCGCCAGAGTAATGGTTAAAGAAATGACTGCCGATGATCCAGAGACGAAATCCAACGGTCAATATACCAACAAGAGGCAACGGAAGCCTCCACAGCTTTGCGCTTTATGGTAAAAAATTCACAGTCTTTCTTTTTATACTTGCGCCCATACTTAGGTAGTCACGGAAGGCTCAACAACTTTACACTTCATGGTGAAACGTTCTCAGTCTTTTTTTATGCTTGGACCCACAAACAGATTAAATTTCTTGATAAAAGTAATTTTTCTGTTTGGATCTGCGCTTTATTTTAAACTACCTGAGAACCCGGAGTTGCCCAGGTGTATATGTATTACAATTCTTTATTAATTCGTCTCCTCCTTACCCATTTCCCTATCCATCTCGTTCTCCCCCTCTCTGTCCATTTCCTCTACCTCCTCTCTGCGCCAACCTTCTCCACCCCATTCACTGCCCAAATCCTCCTTCCCCTCTCTCTCTTGATCTTCTCCAATCCCTCTACCTATCCCTCTGCTCCCGCCCCTTTCTGTGTCCAATTTTCACTAGCTCCCTCTAATGACATTCTTCCTCCCTGTATGGTTCAAATGACTCTGAGCACTATGCGACTTAACTTGTGTGGTCATCAGTCGCCTAGAACTTAGAACTAATTTAACCTAACTAACCTAAGGACATCACACACATCCATGCCCGAGGCAGGATTTGAACCTGCGACCGTAGCGGTTGCTCGGTTCCAGACTGTAACGCCTAGAACCGCACGGCCACTCCGGCCGGCCCTCCCTGTATCTTTGTCCATTTATTCACCGCTCTCTCTCTGTTCTTCTCCTTCTCCCTCTCCCCCCCCCCCCCCCTCTCTCTCTCTCTCTCTCTCTGCACATCTCCTACTCTCCGCACTTTCTCTTTCCACATTAGTACCCCCACAGAAATAGGAGCTATGGTTCTTACTTCCACTGTATTTATTTACAGATCGTAACTAATATGTCCACTAGATTTGGTTTCAATCTTTCCAGGGGTTTGGGATGAGCTTTCATCTGTGGTTTTACCCGCATACGCACTTTTCAAATATATTTAACATATTTCACATGTATTTGTAGGCATATTTCATCTATACTCTAGTGAATTCCGAACTGTATTTTCATTTTCAACCAGCTCTATGTTTATGGCGTCGTATATCCAGAACTATATGTCGTTCAACTTTATAATTTTGACTGTACATTCAGTGTCTGCAAAATATGTCGCGAGTGCAGTTAATAGTTAAGAAGTAATAATGTAAAACATGATGCTTAACGAAGCAGCTTTACTGCATGAGCAGCGAAAATGTAGTAAGCGATAAACCTTTTTTTTTTTTTCAATCATATTGTGGGAGTTTCCAGCGAGAAATAGTTTCGTAAAGGTTGGAAATCATGTGCAAAATTTTTTACAACACAATTATTACTCTCGTTCTCAAATACTGGATGAATAAAGTATAGGTATTCGTGCGTCGTGGGCTACACTGCTGTTCAATCCCCACCCCTATCCCTATCCTCCTAGATCAGCCTACCGCGTGAACGTGTGTGAAATATTATGGGACTTAACTGCTAAGGTCATCAGTCCCTAAACTTACACACTATTTAACCTAAATTATCCTAATGATAAACACAAACACACATGCCCGAGGGAGGACTCGAACCTCCGCCAGGACCAGCCGCACAGTCCAGGACTGCAGCGCCCAAGACCGCTCGGCTAATCCCGCGCGGCTCAACAGTCTACCAGTCTATTGCTTCCTCACATGTGTATCTCGCTAAAACATCTTGAAGGTCAAATCAGTGAGGTTCGAGCTCAGACAAAGGCTTACGGATATTCGTTCTTCTCGAAGACTATTCGATGCTGAATCAGAAAAGAAGGAAAATGCAAAGTCAAGCAATGCATCCTGCGACAAACGCTATAAGGCGGCTTGCTGAATATAGATGTAGATGTCGAGGGAAAAGAAAACCGTGATTCCTCATTTAAGAACAGCACAGAGATGACTGTGAATACTTGAAATCAACTACACACAATATCAGCTTAGTTTTAAATGATCAAACACAGCATTCATTTTCCCCATTTGCGAAATTAATTTTCAGTTGTGTAAATGTTAGATTAAAACAGTAAAACCAATTGAAACTTCCTGGCAGATTAAAACTGTGTGCCCGACCGAGACTCGAACTCGGGACCTTTGCCTTTCGCTGGCAAGTGCTCTACCATCTGAACTACCGAAGCACGACTCACGCCCGGTACTCACAGCCTTACTTCTGCCAGTACCTCTTCTCCTACCTTCCAAACTTTCAGTAAAACCAATTTTATTTTTCATTTCTAGTGTAGCGACTTCATTTTACATAGAAAAATGACACATTTGTAAACACTCACTATCTCTTCCGCTAATATCTGCGTTAACTCGCATATCATTTTGTCTGCGATTGAGGCAGTCATTTGTCTACTGCCGATTACCTAAGAGGTCGGAAACCGATTAGTGGTCAAATAAATAATAGCTATGCAGCATTAGGAATGTTATTTTCTGTTTTATACGAAATTACACTTTAGGAACGCTTTTCCTGTTTTATATGAAATTACGCTTCATACCTACTACGATTTGATAATTTGGCTCACATGGAAATTATCAAGCGCCATCATATAAAAATTATGTTACATGCTCCCAGCGTGTCTCAATCCACACAACGCTGAGGACAGAACAAAGTTAAATAGTGTTATTTATAGAAATCCAGCAAAACAATGGTAGGTTACAATAGTCGCAGGCAGAGCTTCATACTTGCGATTAGTGTGACCTACTGAGTATACAGTTTGCGTCTTTTCAGTGCCAAGTTTACCCTACGCACAACGAAAATTTCAGTTGTTAACACCGAGAAATCGAAAACATTCAAAAGTGTTACACAATTAAAAATGGGAAGTTACACCACACTTTCCGGCATAAGTTCACTTGTCTCGATCTAAATATAAACAAGCGTATGGTACCTGATTACAGGTTTTGTGGAACTGCTTCATTCTATTACAGTCAAGGAAAATAAATTGATAGTGAACTCTTACGGATTGCTTTTCTCCTCAGATATGTCAGGTTTTACATATCTCGTCGTATTCATTATACTGCGAAACTTGATTACCATTAGTCTCTCGACTGTATATAGAAATAAAATAAGTGAATGAGTGGTTGTAAAAAAATCTTTTCATACATTCCTAAAAATTATCGTAGATAGTCTCCCAAAAGATCCGAGTGATCCCCATGTTCTGCAATACCACTTCGCAGGACCTGTCAACGTGCTAATCAATCATAAGCTATCAAGAGTAGGGTGCACTTCTTGGACTCTGCGAATCTGAGAGCATTCAATCACTGAAGTTATTTAAAACAAGCCCAAAAAACTTCCTGTGGTTACACACTTCACGCACATCACGCAGTTAGAATATTTCAGGTTAAACATAGAATACAGAAAAGGCTTGGTTGACCACTTAAACATTTCTTGCGTTTTTCGGCCAGTGTGGTTCGTTTCGACAAAGGAGCTCCATGAGGTCTCTACAATATGATGCTTTTATTTACAAAATTGGTTTTATGTTAATCTCCCTTGTCGCTTGTAAGTTACAGAAAATTAACGAATAGCTTCGTAAATTCTGATTTTTGTGAAAATGGTACATAACTTTTCGATCCCATTCAGCATTATCCGTACGTCGTTTGATTCTTTTGTACACAAAAGTCACCCTGCATAGAAAATCATTATGACTCGACAAAATAGAGGTCGCAGACGGTAGAAAATAACTTCATTTGGACAGTGCCTGCGAAGCGAATCGGCGGTGGCACGAGTATCATGGCAAACAACTGTTTCGCGGCGGCCGTCACCGTTTTTATGTATTCAGTTGGCTACGGGAACTTTCCACTTCATTTCACATCGCGAACATATTGGCGTGTTGGGCGCAGTACGTTGTACCACAAAATACAGCGATTCCAAGGACCGAATGACCAGTAACCGCGAAAAAACTGTTCAGGGTCCTTTCTCTCTGAAAAACACTTCTGTTACTAACGTCACAATCCTAAAATTATTATAAACAGCACTGCAAAACAAAGAGTTAATGTGGATGGGCTGAGATTCGATTTCGCTCCTTGTGATATCAGGTGGTTTAATTTTTATCGATGTCCGCCTCCGTAGCGTAACGGTAGCGTTACCGCCCAGCACGCAGGGGGCCCGGGTTCGATTCCCGGCAAGGGACTGCACTACGGCGACCGAACTCCCCCGAATGGAGCCTCCCGGCCAACAATGTCATACGCTCATTTCATTTTTCAAAATGGTTCAAATGGCTCTGAGCACTATGGGACTTAACAGCTGAGGTCATCAGTCCCCTAGAACTAAGAACTACTTAAACCTAACTAACCTAAGGACACCACATACTTCCGTGCCCGAGGCAGGAGTCGAACTTGCGACCGCAGCGGTCGCGCGGCTCCAGACTGAAGCGCCTAGAACCGCTCGGCCACCCCAGCCGGCTTCATTTTTAATTTCTATCGATAACCTTCAGTTTCTCATAAATGTTGCAGCGAAAGGGAAACAATTTTCTGTATCTTTTGATACACGGTGGTAAGTTTCTTACATAGAAACACAATGAAATGAATAACACTTTTGCGAACAACAATACTTTCAACGTCAACATAACTGCCATTGAAATCATTTCACTGTTCTAGCAACTTCAATCTTCTGTTTTTCCTCAATGTGCATGTTAACAAACAAAGTCAACTGCTACGTTTAGGTTACTTCTCCTGGCGCATTTGACTTCCTACGTGTACTTCTTGATTTACCAGATCAAAGGTCTTTTTCCCCCTTCGACAGAGTCCTTCTTTTTGTTTTAGATTCTTGTTCAGTTGTTATCCCCTGGCAGTTACGCAGCATGTCTGAATTTAATTCTGTACCGTAAGATTTCTTCCTAGGACACCAACTTCTTGCAGATCCATAAGGCTTCTGTTGGTAATTATCCATCATAAAATATCAGTTTTCTCTTTCTGATTGATGACGTTATTGCTCCTAACCTTCCATCAACTTGTCTACTGCCCAAGTTTTTCTACCAATATCTAGTATTCTCTTTTTAATGCCTGACTGACTGGAACCTCTGTGCTCTTAACAAGTATCCGAATACCAAGCTCTTCTGATCTGCTAATCGTATAATAGAGTTGTGTTTTGCCTCCAACGGGGAATCCCCCTTTGTTGTAAATGTTTTTCGACTGATTAGCCCAGCCTTATTTTAGCATCCCAACATTCATTGTTTACTGTTTTAGATCACCCAGCCGGTTCTTTCACAGTCAGTGCTCATCCATATTTGTCAAAATTTCGTTATTTCGAAGAAAATTTGTTGTCCTATTCTTTCAGCCACTTCCTTTAGTTCAGTGAGTTTTAAGTTACTGGCTTATGAAAGGTTGAGGCTAGCTCCTCAACAGTGGAACTTCGGTTTCCCGTTATTTTGTTACCTCGGTAGATTAACTCGTTTCAGGCAATTTACATGACCTCAAGAAACAGGACAATCACTTGGCTAAAATAATAGGTGTGTTGAGGAGACCTCGAGGGTAGCAAGGTAGCAGGATAGTCACTGAACGGAATAGAGACTTTAGCGAGTAATTAATAAAATTAAACATGAGCTAGATGGTGGTTATGTTGGATACGGAAACATTAAACGTCGATAAGAGGCTGTTGAAGATGTAAAGGAATTTTGCTATCTCTGAAGTAAACCCGACAACGAAGATAAGTGCAAGGACGTATCAGCTAGAATCACACAAGGTAAAAAGGCTCTCTGTAAAGAAGGAGAAGCTGTTAAACTGCAAAACCTGAGACTCAAAAAAGATTAATTAAAATTATTTTGGAGCACAGCATTCCTTACCGACAATCAATACTCCCACATGCCATTCGCGAGTGGAACAGGGAAGGGGGAGAGGATCAGTTAGTTGTTCCGGAAGTACCCTCCGCCACGCATTAACAGATGGCTTGCTTAGTACTGATGTAAATGTAGATGTATGTGAAACAGGGACAATGACAAAGAGAGAGGCCGGCCGGTGTGGCCGTGCGGTTAAAGGCGCTTCAGTCTGGAACCGCGTGACCGCTACGGTCGCAGGTTCGAATCCTGCCTCGGGCATGGATGTGTGTGATGTCCTTAGGTTAGTTAGGTTTAAGTAGTTCTAAGTTCTAGGGGACTGATGACCACTGATGTTAAGTCCCATAGTGCTCAGAGCCATTTGAACCATTTGAACAAAGAGAGAATGAAACTATAAGAACGAAATGTGGTGTTACTGGAAACAGAGAATATACTCTAGAAGGTTGGGCATATGTTAAGATGCGAGTCGTTGCTGAAAACTTTAGTTGAATGGACAGTGCATAGAAATAAGCACAGGCATAAGCCTAGATACAAAAGAATACAGGTTGGACTAACTAAAATCCCGGAAAACATTTCATGCACCTAAAGATAGGCAATCCAAATTACATACTTTGCACCCTGGGGGGATGGTTTAACTCGGGTGCCTATCTTCAAGGTGCATGAATTTTTTTCCGGACCGTTTTTGTTGTGATCACCTTTTGTTCTGCTAATCCTGTACGAAGAAGCCAGATCTTCGATGATGCGGGATGAAGCTGTTGTGCAGAAATGGACGGGACAGCTGCACCAATCTTTGGGCTGATTACCGGAACGTCAAACAGTACTGTACGATTCTGATCCTTCCATATTTCTACGGAACTTGTGGCAGTGGTTATTTGAAAGCATGAGCGCACCGTTAAAAGATCTACGCTCAGGAGTAGCCATGCCCCCAAACAAAATTTACCCACCACTTCTTACAAATTTAGCAGACTTGCCCTACAGCTTCACATGCAGTAATGTTGGTGCACGATACGGATGGAATCTTTATTTCACTGTTTCGGTTGATGAATTTTTATTCACTGTCTGGATAAATTCTATAGTTATACTTTTTTTACGGACAAAAATTTCCTTGGTCAGAAAACAGCACTTGGAGAAAGTTTAGTGACTTAGTGTGTGTCAACCCGCAAGGGTGCATTCTTCTCCTTACCTTCAGGTGAAAGCAGCCAGCACATTGCGGAAGCCGGCTCTGAGTTTTTTTTTATTTACATGGCCTTCAGTTTGTGGACACAGTTCAGCCGTCAACAGTTACACTGTTAAGCTTTCAACAATCACACTATTTTCATCGATATTTGCAAAAATGTACGTATTATCTAAAAATAACTTTCAGTCTCTGTTCACTATTAGTAAAAATAAATGAACTTCTTAATTTCTAAATATATAGTACTGAATAATCGACGATTAAATTTTTCTTTACAAAAATGTTTAAAAACGGGTCACTGCTGTTTGAGATCCAACTTTGTTAATTAACTACTAAAAGTGGTGACTGCACCTTCTCTATAGGCCTGTGGTCAGATTTTAAAATCAGACATGTAAGAATTGCTTTTCATTCTGTAGTAAATGACCACTATTGCTCATATGTATGGTTAGAACACGTCCTATTTTCTACGTTTAATACAGCGTCCTTATAAATTTTTATGATTTTTACTAATGTTCTCATTCTTTACTTTTGGGATTTAAGATATTTTTACCTTTTTTTTCATCTCGTATCGTCAACGATGTTCAAAGATTTCACTACGGTTATTGAAAAACGTCATCTGTTATCTGTTTGCAATCCTTCTGTTCTGCTTGTCAAAACCAAAATATCGATTTATATCGCTTACAATCGATGTTTCGAGGTATTTAGCCTATAGGTAGCTGTGATGTCTATGTTCCTTGGCTGCGATAGTTTACCCTCCCTCCGGTTCTCACTTAACACTTTATTTTTGTGCGGTATATGTATTCCAAGCGAACAAGTGTACTCATTCAGCTGCATCTCCTCTAAATTACATATCATTGCCCAGTAAATGATTCTTAATACAGGTACGCTGGACAAAAATGAGAAACGGATTGACCGTTGTCTCTGTAAAAGAGATTGCAATGGTAAAATTTAATTTTAGTCATTTGAAATACTAAAGCTTTTTTAAATACTTGCGTGAATAAAAGGAACATTTAAAGGAAATTCAGACCAGTGAAAAACACACAACGAACAAGAGCTCTAAAATAATGCAAATATGTATGATGTATGTAATTTTTTTTGTATCATATATAACACTGCCATCTGACGGCGTGAAATATAACCAGTAATATCACATTCGGCAGTCCTAAACAGATTAATTCTGATCTCCATCGGAACATGACAGTCACACTTTTGTGGCACCTGTACTTTGCCATTTAAAACTAAAAACATCGTGATCCAGTTCAATTATCTGAGCTACACTGTAAATAATAAATAAGGCGATCATACTTCTTTCTTTGATACAAAAAACATTCTAACATTGCTATATATGATATAACATCAGCAGTTTTGACACCCCTACCTCTCCTACCCCCCCTTTTTTCCCTCATCTGTCAAGGTCCCCCCCCCCCCCCCCCCCCCCATCTTCCGTTGCGTGTGGTATGTCATTATGTCATCTTTGTGCCGACTTTTTAGTGCAGCGTTTCCAGTGAGTGTACAGTGTTGTGCGTCTTTTCCGAAGTGTTGCGAACGGAAATCATACTGTCGCTGGGTGTGATTTTTATATCTCTTGCGAACAGAAACCAGACCTTCGCCGTGTTTTTTAATTGTCTGTCTACTATTTTACCTGTCTGCTTCCTGTGTATTTTATTCGCATCGCCAACCCTTTGTTTTATCTTTCCACAATTTTCCACCTTATTACAACTTAAGTCACCGTTTTATCGCCTACTTTTATTGTTTCTTATCTTCTTCTTATGTTTTAAAAATTCTGTAGGCTGAGAAGCAGCGCACTAAGCTGCTGCGAGACCGCCCCCTTCAGGTGGAATCGAAATTCAATAAAGGAAAAACTTAAAAAAACAGTTTTGACCTTATTTAACCCCCTTATCGAAGTTCAGACTAGAACCGTCCTAACGGCACGCTGATCAATCCCACTGTAGGTGTCTTCGTTTTGTGGTTTCTGAATATGATAACCGCACTTGTAGGGTATGATACTAAAAGCTTTCTCACTATCGCGAAGAACCGTTGTCTATGTGCTGGAATTTCAGAAAAGCGAATATGACATTACTAATATTGCAAGCGACACAGATGAGAAGGGAAGCTGCCGTTGCTGAAACTCATTCCAGAAACCCCCACATATCAGGGGCAGCGCAGCGTGTCGCTTGCCTGAGAATCGGCCGCCGTGTGCTGCCATCTCATCGACAAACGCGGGAGTAACAGCCTACACCTGGCCGCCGCAGTGGCCACTCTGCGGCCTTACCAAGACGGCTTTCTACATCCAGCCTGTGCTGTATAGTAGGGATGGCAAAAACCGACCGGTTAAAACCGCTAGCGGTATTTCAGTTCTGAATAATCTGTAGTTATCGGTATTTGTTGGCCTCGGTTATAACAGGTTTTTTTTTCTCGTAATAATCGAGTAAAACCCGAAACATCAATCAGCCTTAGTCGCAGTGCTAAAATTTTCAGTTTTTAAGGAAGCCTTTTTAAAGAAAAGACTAATTTTTATTCATAAAATTTCTATTGCTTTGAAATAGTACATTGTAATCGAAAACGGGAAAAGCGATTTTAATAACAATGCTGACGTAACCGAGCAGCAAACACAGGGAAAAGAGTTGGTACAGCATTACCGAGACAATAACGTGTCTGTTACCATATCGCTTAGCGTATCAGATAGTGTGCGTATACATGCAGTATGAAACACTTGCCCCATCTGATCTATATGGTAGTTTCTTGCTATCGTTGTCGAACACCAGTTGTATTACAGACGGGCAACATACCTCGTCTGGAATTATATTAGGAAGTCTATCATCTTTTATGCACAACGCTCCAGTTGCCTTAAAAGATTTCAAACGAAAGGAGCCACAACAAACTTGTCACTTTATATAAGGAGAGAACTTAATAGTTTATTTATATTTTGCAATAAAGACAGAAAGCAGTTGATCAGCTCCTATGTCTATTTGTAGCCCTTAAAAACAGACAAATTAAAATGAGTTCTTCAATCGAAGTTTTCACCTTTCATTACTGGCTACTAGAGATGCCAAAATAGTGGAATGACCCTCGATTACATCACAATTTCTGACAGAGTTTCATAAATTTGAATCAAAAGGTGAATACTGGTAAATTTTTTGAGTATGCAACCATGTACCACTTTTCGAAAAAAGCAGCGAAGTGTAGACGGACTAAGTTTTCTTTATTTGCCTATTTACTTGAATATTTTGTTTCTACGTATCTTCAGGAAGACAAAATTTTTCAATCTTTGTTCGAGTACTGCGTTTATTGCAGGAAATAACAGGAATAACAAACCGAAAATCGTTTATTTGAGAAAACGGTTAAGCTATTTTAACACTCAGGTTGATCTGGCGTCGGAAAAAAGCGGTATAACGGATAGCTGGTTGTTTCAACGATAACCACCAACCGTACTGTAAGGAAAAACATAAACGATTTTTGCAAATAGGCTAATGGGCACTGTCAGTTTGTGCTTTACAGAGGACAAGTTGTCTCTCAGCTGGAACAAGACATCAGACATAGAATCCACGTAAAAATAACATATTGTCACCACAAGACTACGAGATAATCAGTCAAGTCCAACATTTTAAACTCTTGCAGTTGATTTCCTGGAAACATCATACTCCGGGTTTTCTGAGCAATCTGAGTGCCGCCGTAGTCATTGTAAAAAATTGCCACTAAGCCCAACAAACTCGAGAGCTTTCTTACTTTTACCCGTGTTCACAGTTTAGGAAAACTATGGACATTTACGAAAATCATATTGATCTGCTCTATCAGCTCATGAACATCTTGTGGGCATAATTGAAGCGACTTCAAATTATTGAAGCCATACCTGCAGGTATTCATCCTCTTGGAATTTGTGTGGTGAAGGAAAGGAAAAATGCAATCACTGAACACTAGACAGATAGAATAAACATTATTATTCGACAGATTTCCTTTCAATGAGGTTTCAGCAGGTCTGAAATATCTGTTTGATAGACTTCATAATTTCAAATCCGATCAGAAAGGCTTCCATGTAGCACATTACTTTTGTTCCGTACAAGAGTTCATCGTATCAATTTAGAGGTTTTCGGTGTTTCTTATATAGAATAGCAAATCTCTGATTTTCGTATTATCCTATTAAATTAGTGTTGTCTGAATTACGTACGTCTTGTTTCATTCAGTAACCAAAGATCTTCGTTCTAGACAGTCACACGTAACTTGAGAAACTAGTTAATTACCATCGGAAAGACCTAGATGTTTTTACTACAATGTTATTACCAAGTAGAGTCCGCCCATCCTATCATCTCGTCTGAAACAAAAACACTTTATACTTTCGCCTAATAATGTAGGGGCTCTCCAGTTCTCCCACTCGGGTACTACAAAACGATTTTGATTTGCTACGTGCTTTATAAACTGTACGAAAATTTCGATCTGATTAAAGAAGTGTATATTATTTTAACATGAATTCAACCAGGTAGACAAAGAAGAGCGGCTCAAGAAGGATGTAAACAATAGATGGTAAACACATGAATTGAGAATCTCCATGTCTGTGTTCTTCGTCCTGCAAGAAAATTATTTAAAATCAACTTTTCCTTTCTCATATTATCAAAGTGTCTTTAGTGTCCAGTAATAAGGAATTTGAATGTGTAATGACAAACCACGTCCACTAGGACTCTCACATGACAGGAATTCCAGGTTCCCGTATTGTTCCCAGCGCTCATTGCTTGAGTAGGGAGTGACTACTACTCTGACCTGAAGTAGAATTAAATTGAAAAAAAAAATTATATATTTTTTGATCCATATATACTGCTCTGTGGGTACAAAAACTAACAAACGATACGATAAAACTACGTAAGTCATAATTCCATTACGTCCGCAATCCGTTTCGACGATTAATGAAGGTAGAATATTATGTCAGTCATGTTTCTGTTTTGATTGGTGCTAAGCACGAGTGATGTTTGATACCAAGAGTAAAGTTCGGTTTCGTATTGTGTGTGTAAAGATTCTGAGGGTATTGTTGCTTCTGCTAGGAGACCGCATGTAGTAACTGTACGAGACGTGCTCAAAATTTTCGCATACGCCTATGATAGCGTAACCGCCGAAACGTGCTATGTGCGTTATAAATTTGTGTCTGGCCCAGAAAATGGTCTCATTAATTATGCACTCATTAACTAAAACCTATACCAATCACACAGTGAAATCTGCTTGTGCGTATCAAGGACGTTGGAAGTAGTAATCTGGAAAACGGCAGAATCAAGTGCGTAGCTGACCTCGATCCATACCCTGACCAGCAGCTGCGTCTTGCTTCTTAATAAGAATAAGTCAACGTCAGCTGACTGTGGGGGTCCAAACGCATTACTTTTTAAAGAATCGTCGAATAAGAAGTACCGTGGCCTTATATTCGGTAAACTACCCATTGGAATCAATCCAACAGTGTGAGACCCAATTTGATCGATTCCATGCACAGGCACGCAAGTGACGAGGCGCACGTCCTGTTACTAGTTAAAGATTTCTATCATATCGCATTTGAGAAAAGAGGAATAGTTTTAGCTTCTCAAGCAATTCCATTCGTAATCGCTCCACGTTCAACGACCACGGAATGTAGTTCAAAAGGTCAGTTCTTAGGATTCTTGTTAACACTGCAATATCTTTCAGGTAGTTCATGACCATCAGGTATGGACATCATAATCTGTTCCCTCAAGAAGATATATCGATTGATCACTGAAGAGGAAACGACCAAGTAAAATCGGTAGACGAAAGCCACATTTTGCAGGTCTCAGCGATCGTAGCGGCTGTGAACAGTACTAGTGCCAAGATAGGTGTGTTCTTAAAACGCTCACCACGGACTTTATAGGAGTCGCTAATTGAAGCAAATCCACCTAACACATTTATGAGGTCTACATGTGAAAGAGTCTGTCAAACGCTTATAGTGCGGTTCAGACATTCTTGTTCGTCCCATATTGTTCACTTCGCAAAGATAGCCAGAGCTTACAAATCAATGATATCAAGTGTTCGTTTCGCTCCGTGTACAATGGTAATCTCTAAACTGGCAGAGATACCTGGCTAGTCCCCCATTCAGATTTCCGAGAGGTGACTGTCAAGGGCCAAGTGACCATGAGAAAAAGACTGAACAACAAACGAAAGGATAACACTCTACGAGTCGGGGCATGGAATGTCAGAAGTGTGAACGTGGGAGGTAAGCTAGAATATATGGAAAGAAAATGCTGAGGCTCAACATAGGCGCGGAAAGAAGACAAGGATTTCTGGTCACACGAGTATAGGATAATATCAACAGCAGCAGAAAATGGTATAATGGAAGTAGGATTCGTTATGAATAGGAAGGCAGCGTAGAGAATGAGTTACTGTCAACAATTCAGTAATAGAGTTGTCCTCATCAGAACAGACAGCAAACCAACATCGACAACGACAGTTCAGATCTACAAGCGGATACCGAAAGCTGAAGAGACAGAGAAAGTATATGAGGATATTCAGATCATAATTCAGTGTGTAAAGCGAGATGAAAATCTAACAGTAATGGTGATTCGGAAAGCGATTGCAGGGGAAGGAGTAGAAGAAAGGATTATGGTAGAATATCGGATTCGTACTAGGAATGAGAAAGATTAATTGGGTTCTGCAATAAAATTTAATGTTCAAGAATCACAAGAGGAGGAGGTATACTTGGGAAAGGCCGGAAAGAACTGGGACACGGAAGTAGTTAGGAATAAAGGGATGCTTGATGTTCTCTGAGGCTATAGATGCTGCGATAAGGAATAGCCAGTACGCAGTTCAGTAGAAGACGAATGGAAATCTCTAAAAATCGCAGTCACAGAAGTTTGAAAGAAAAACATAGGTACAAAGCAGGTAACTGCGAAGAAACCATGGGTAACAGAAGAAAAACTTCAGCTGATCGGTGAAAGAAGGAAGTATAAACATATTCAGGGAAATTTAGGAGTACAGAAATACTAGTCACTTAAGAATGAAATGAACAGGAAGTGTAGGAAAGCTAAGATGAAATAGCTGCATAAAAATGCGAAGAAATTGAAAGAGAAATGACTGTCAGAAGAACTCACTCAGCAAACAGAAAAGTCAAAATAAACTTCGCTGAAATTAAAAGCAAGGGTGGTAATGTTAAGACTGCACTGGGAATTCCACTGTTAAATGCAGAGGAGAGAGGGTGTGGTTGGGAAGAGTATATTCAAGACCTCAGTATGTATGTGTGTGTGTGTGTGTGTGTGTGTGTGTGTGTGTGTGTGTGTGTGTGTGTGTATGTGAGAGGGCGATGGGAGGGGGGAGACTTGTAGGATATCGTGATAGAGAAGGAAACAGGAATCGATGTAGAAGAGGAAGGTTATCCAGTAATAGAATTGGAATTTTAAAAAAAGTTATGGAAGAATTAAGATCGAATAAGCAGAAGGGATAGATACATGACATTCACTAAGAATTTCTGAAACCTTTGGAGGAAGTGTCAACAAAACGACTGTTTACTTTCGCGTGTAGAAAGTATGTGTCTGGTGATATACCATCTGACTTTCTAAAAAACATTATCCACGCATTTCCGAAGTTTGAAAGAGCCTACAAGTGCAAGAATTATCGCACAATCAGCTTAACATCTCACGCATCTAAATTGTTGGCAAGAACAACAGACAGAAGAATGGAAAAGAAAACTGAGAATGTATTAGATGACGATCAGTTTGGCTTTGGGAAAGGTTAAGCCACCAGAGAGGCAGTACTGACGTTGCGATTTGTAATGGAAGCAAGACAAAAGGAAAATCAAGACACGTCCATAGAATTTGTCGATCACGAAAAAACTTTGGACAGTGTAAAATGATGGAAGATGTTTGAAATTCTGAGAAAAATAGAGATAAGATATAGGGAAAGATGAGTAAAACGCGAAATATGCAAGATCCGAGAGTGAATAATAAGAGTGGAAGACCAAGAACGAAGTGCTCGTATTAAAAAGGGTGTAAGACAGGGACGTAGTCTTTCGCCCCTACTGTTCAATCGATACATCGATCAATGACGAAACTAAAAGAAAGGTTCAAAAGTGGAATTAAAATACATGGTGAAACGATATCAATGATACGATTCGCTGATGACATTGCTACACTGAGTTAAATTAAAGAAGAAATACGGGATCTGCTGAATGGAATGAAAAGTTTAATGAGTGCAGAATATATGCAGAGAGTAAATCGAAGAAAGACGAAGGTAATGATTAGTAGCAGACATGGAAACAGCGAGAAAGTTGACAGCAGGATTGGTGATCACGAAGTAGATTAAGTTAAGAAATTGTACTAGCAAGGCAGCAAATTAACCAATGACGGACGCAGCAAGGAGAATATCAAAAGGAGACTAACATTTGCAAAAAGGGCATTTCTGGCCAAGAGAAGTCTGCTAGTTTCAAACATAGGCCCTAATTTGAGGAAGAAAATTATACGAACATTCGTGTGCAGCACATTGTATGGTTGTGGAACACAGACTGTGGGAAAACTGGAAAAGAAGAGAATCGAAGCAACTGAGATGTGGTGCTGCAGAAGAATGTTGAAAATTAGGTGGACTGATATGGTAAGGAATGAGGAGGTTCTCCGGAGAATCGGTGAGGAATATATGGAGAACACTGACAAGAAGAGGGGACAGGATGGTACAACGTCTGTTAAGACACCACGGAGGTACTAGAGGAACCTGTGGAGGGTGAAAACTGAAGAGGAAGACAGAGACTGGAATACATCCAGTAAATAGTTGAAGACATAGGTTGCAAGTGCTACTCTGAGAAGAAGGGGTTGGCACAGGAAATGAATTCGTGACGGGCAGCATGAAACCAGTCAGAAAATTGATGACTCAAAAAAAGTTAATTAATTAATTAAAACAAAATTAAATTAAAAATAAGAATATAAATGTTTACAAAAGGAAACACAAACGAAATTAATATAGACAGAATGTTGCTGTATAGTAACAGATTCACTGTTTTGAAAACAATACGACAAGATATGTTTCGTCTTCTGGAGGTGTCTTGTTTGCTATTAGCCCTGTCACCTGACGAGTAAGAGTTAACGAACATCTTCAAATCAAATGGCTCTGAGCACTATGGGACTTGACACCTGACGTCATCAGTCCCCTAGAACTTAGAACTACTTAAACCTAACTAACCTAAAGACATCACACACATCCATGCCCGAGGCAGGATTCGAACCTGCGACCGTAGCAGTCGCGCGGTTCCGGACAGAAGCGCATAGAACCGCTCGGCCACAACGGCCGGCGACCATATTCGTTATACCATTAAATCATTACTGCACACAGTTTGTTGCAGGTATACTAAACAAAGTAAAACCTCGATACTACTTTTGAAACATGTGGCGTTCTGAAAGAACTCATTCACATTGAGTTGTAGTTGTTCCGCCAGTAACATACGTTTTTCAGCGTTTTTGTAGGTCTCGCTCCTTCTCTTTGCAGATATTTCTCAACTCTCAGAATACTCTCCGAGACGTTGTCCATTTATTCATTTTTTTTTTAAGCAGAGTACACAGAATGATTAGTACAGTTGTATAAATTTATTAACCGTGCCTTCCGTCAGCCTCGTGTTCTGCTACTTTTTTTTTTTTAAGACTCCAGTACATGGACCAGAGCAGCCGGCTACAACGCAAAAAACGCGAACACTTCTCATTCGGAATTAATGAGTACCGTATTTTAGGAAGACGATCGTCACCTGCGGGTGTTCCGGCGACCAATTTGTCAAGATGCTGCGATAACGCCCTGCGTATAACATAACACAAACAGAGCGTAGCGAGACGAATCTGAAGGAAACCCAACATTTTTGTGTACCACTTCTACGGCGAATGCGCGCACGTGTACTCTGTCGTGTGTGTGTGCGTGTGTGTTTGTGTGTGTGCGTAGCAGAGCAATGACTTGCTGCATATAACAAGCGCAGTCACAGCACCGACCACTTAGACAGTAATGACATAGGCAGAGTAATACAGTTGCTGCTGTCGTGGCACGTCGAGTGGAGTGCACAATAAGTAAGAAATTACACGACGCCTTCCATCGTGTTATAAGGTGCTGAGTCTTGCCACCGAACGGACGCTGTTTTTGATCGTAAACAGCCACTAATGGATTCTTTGCGCGGCGCCGCTGTGAAGAGAAAACCGTTGATCCCGTGTACGTCGGCTACAGGCAAGAGTGCAGGCGGCATTACTTACAGATTATCGTCTCGTATCATCTGAGATAATATTAATCGAAATGGTGCTTGAAGCGGGGAAAAAAAGGCATTTCCTAGAGCCGCAAGACGTTATTTAAACCAAATAATGTGCTTGCTAAGTAACAGAAGTCTGCTTAAGCAGAGGCGCAGCACTTCTCGCCACAACAAGAGTCTCGGGTTATGTTCCCGGTTGTGTCAAGTACTTTTCCGTGCCGGAACGATTGGAAGAGGCTGAACTCAGGCTCTCTCAAGGCCAACTATGGCGTAACTTGAACTTCCTAATGGAGTGGCTCCGGTAAGGAAAAGCTAATCTTAACGGCCAGGAGATTGGTATATTAACCGTAAGCCTCATCACAGACAGAGAATGGCACAAATGTCATTTAGTAGGGACTATTCGTCTCTGTTCCTGTTGGCAGAGTTTAGTTAAGTTTCTTTTTAAAAAAATGCAATGGTCTTCGGAACGATCCTGCGATGCTCTGTACTAATATAGCTATTTCTAAATATCCTAGTGAATGCACATTCTGGAGGAGCTAGTTCAGATCCCCATCAGATCTTCTGCTTTTGGGTTTCCGTGATTTCCCTAACTCACTAAAGAATGAGTCACAATAGTCTTCCTCCTCCATCCGGTGGAAATCGGTGTAATGGCCTTATCTTTTAGCATGCCGAAGTCCACTGCTGAATTGTTGAATTTAAAAATTCTTCTTACGCCGATGTACACAATAAATTGAAGTGAAGCGATAGAAGATGATAAAAGTTAATTGAATGGAATAAGGTTAACGAAGTACTGTAATATTTTAGGACTAACTTGTAAATGAGTGGAGTTTCTTACATATCAGAAAATGTAACCGATTGTGAATGGAAAAATGTAAATTGGTATCACAAAAAGGTTACACATTGAGTAGTACAGCAATAGTCGTTGCAGTAAGATGAGGATAATAACACCATTAATGAACATAAGTAGCTAATTTGAATTCATAAACAAACTTATATTGACGGAAAAGATCGCAACAACAGAAAATCATTAATGTAGACTAAGTAATTTCGGGAATACATTTGTCTAGGTAACATATTTAAGTGATAAAATATCACAGGTTAATGCAAGCGTGCTGTAACCTATTGCAAATGTGAAATACTGGTACATTAACAACAGGTGTAAGCACCAGGATGCTAAATGTAAACATGCTAAAGTTCATGCATTGTGTTGTACGGACACCGGATGTCAAGTTGTGGGATGGGGTTCAATGCTTCTTGAAGTTGGTCGGACAATTCAGGGACGGTCCATGCTGTTTGTGTATGACGCTCGAGTTGTCTTCCGATGATGTCCCATTTGTGGTTGATAGGAGACAGATCTGGAGATCGAGCAGACCAAGGCAACATATTGACACTCTGCAGAGCATGTTGGGTTACAACAGCGGAATGTGGGCTACCTTTATCCAGTTGAAAACCCTCTACTGAAATGTTGTTCATGAATAGCAGCACAACAGGTCGAATCACCAGAATGAAGTACAGATTTACAATCAGAGTGCGTGGGATAACCACCTGCTGTGATACGGAATCGCATCCTAGACCACAGCTTCAGATGCAGGTCCAGTGTGTCAAGAACGCAGCTGGCCTCCTTCTAACCAACAAACGGCCCTCATAGGCGCCGAGACAGAACCAGTTTTCATCAAAAAACAAAAGAGACGCCCACCCTGCCCTCCAATGAGCTCTCGCCCGGTACCACTGAAGCTGCAAATGATGGTGATTTGCGGTCAGTGGAACGCACCTTACGGGGCGTCTGGCTCGGAGCTATCATTGAAGTAATTGATTTGTAACAGTTCCTTGTTTCACTGTGGTGACAACTACTCCTGAAACTGCTGCTGCAGATGCAGTTCCGATGCGTCAGGGCCGTACGCCGGACGGAATGGTTTTCGCTGTTGGTAGCGCCACGTGGCCGACTCGAGCCCGGTCTTCTTGCTGCTCTACGTTCCCCTGACCACCACTGCCAGCAGTCATGTACTGTCTTCATTCCTGCCAAGTCTTTCTGCAGTATCGCTGAAGGAACATCCAGCTTCTCGTAGCCCTATTGCATGACCCCGTTCAACCTCAATGAGGTGTTGATAAAAGCAACAGGACGGTAAACCGAGTTTAACGTCCCGTCGACAATGAGGCCATTAGGGACGAAGCACAAGCCCTTTCAAAAGAATCATCCCGGCATTTGCCTGGAGCTATTTAGGGAAATCACGGAAAATCTGCATCTGGACTAATAATAAATGGGAGTACAAATAAATAAATAGCATCACAAGAAGTAAGAGTGTGTGAGACGCTTGATACTGATTGGAGGTCCCGTTGTTACTAACACAGGAGCTGGTTATGTACTACTTTCTTTCCCGTTTCTTTTCGTTTCTTTATTTATCCCTAATAATAGGGATGGAAACTCTCCAAAAAATCACAATTTCCACATTTCACTGGTACGCACTTTACTTTTTCGGCTAATAAGAGAGGAAGGAAATGAGGGACGACGCGTCAACGACGGGGGTCATTACTTCGGAGGAAAAAAGAGGAGCTACAATAGTTGCTCGGTTTGCCGCATACACTCATGAAAATCGATCATAATGTTCAGGTTCGAATTAAGGAAGAGATATCGACAAATGTCGATACTTCATGAAACTAAGACAATATTTGATTCTAAAAATTATTACCTTTTCATAATTGTAAAATCTATTAAAAAGCATTTTTTTCTGGAATACCCACTGAAAGCGAAAACAAAATGAGGTAGAATTACGATTCTCTAACCGAAGTAGAATCCAGGCCTGCTACATCACAAACTCCTTACCCGAAAAAAATATAACTCAATTGCTATTAAGACATGAATTTCTATTTTTTGGGGTAAGTATGGTGTTTCCTCTAAGAGGAGAATAAATCTAACTTCTATCAGCTGAAGATATAATGTCTGTAAGTGAACACGCGCTTATGCTTATGTAGTCTGCAAGTCGACTTTTATTTGATTATATACTTATTTTTAATTTAAGAAACACAGCTGCATAACAAAATGAGAGGCCTTCTCGTATGTCAGCAAAACGATCCACTTTATTGTGCTGAAACTGAATGTATGTTCTGTGTCCAACATTTAGTGGGTTCAGTATTATCATATTATTAAAAACTTGTGGTAGACGGGGACTCGAACTCGGTACCTCAGTTTTGTGCTTATTCATTTTTCTATACTGTTATCAGCTCACGAGTAACAGAGATTTGCTGCGATGATCTCAAGAAGAAATAAAGAACCAATCGAATTCTACAGAAGTATGTTGAAAACTACGTCCACATTTTATGTGTAAAAACAACATCGAGTGAATTAATAGGAAATCAGTAGTAGAAGAAGGAACAAGCTAATTAAACTTTTGCAACGGCATCATAAAATAGTTTACCTGATGCTGAAAGTAAAAGGGGAAATGTGTAGTGACACGCAAACACTAGAACAGACACTAGAACACTAGATTACGAATTAGGTTGATTATGAAGAACACAGTGAGATGAACTGATTACCATAAACTTGAAGAAGTGAAGCCAAAAAAATGATAAGTGAAGACAAGTACATCGTAGTTATCCTTTTGTGGGAGTATTCGGAAGATGTCTTTTATAATATTACAGCTACGGAGATTGATGACGTTGGTTTCAAATCATACGTGACTGGGCATTCCATCCTGTCGACGACTTCATGGCTGCTTATTAAACAATTATTAACGTAGAGATTACATGACAATTATTAGCCTTATGGTCCTCAGCTCCAGTGGAATGAATAGATTTCCTTCAGAAAGATTCACATAACTGTCAGCATATTGCAGTAGCGATCATCCAAGGTGCGTTATCGTCTCACCTGTGGATACGAACTTTAACGACTTCGTGCTTCGCCAAAGGCTGCTCACATTCTTGATCGACTGATAAACTGTGTTGCAGCTCATGTCCGTATGAAGAGACCTTCGGAATCAGTGTGTGTGTGTGTGTGTGTGTGTGTGTGTGTGTGTGTGTGTGTGTGAATTCCTAAGGGACCAAACCGCTGAGGTCATCGGTCCCTAGACTTACACATTACTTAAACTAACGCTAAGAACAACACACGCACCCATGCCCGAGGGAGTACTCGAACGGGCCGCGCAATCCGTGACATGGCGCCTCAAACCACGCGGCCACTCCGCACGGCGGGAATCAGTGGCCACAAACATTGCGTTAAATGCAATCACCAACCCGACTTCAACCTAGTCTCCTTCGACGTCCCTCGAGCATTAGCAGGATGCGACACCAACTTTATTTCTGCGGTCGTTCCTAACTCTCTTGTTTGTGGCTTCGACGTCTACGGCCCATCAGTAAGAAAGTGTAGCGACTGCGTGGCATCGGATGAGTTACTAATCCTTTCTGCCACAGCTTGAGAAGTGCACACTCGCTCGTTTTTGTGGAAACTTTATAAAGGTCCAGCGTCATAAATTATTCCCGTTTTCAAGAAGAGTCGTCGAAATGATACTCGTAATTATAGTTCTATACCACTGACTTCAATCTGTTGTAGGACTGCGGAACATGTTCTGTGCGCAAGCATTATAACGTTTCTGTAGAACAAAAATCTCCTCTATAAAGCCGAACATGGATCCTGTAAACAGAGATCTTACGAAAAAAAGCTCATTCTGTTCTTCTTTGAAATCCAGAGTGCCATAGACAAAGGCACCGAAGTTGATGAGAAGTTCTTTCACTTCCGGAAAATATTCGATACACATCTGTGCTGTCATCTAGTGAACAAAATATTCGATACTGGATTCAGGACTTTCTAAGGGGTTTAACTCTATAAATATTCTTAAGAGGACGGAATAGACAGACGTCTGGGGCACTTAGGGGAGTGTTATGGAGCCACCACTGTTTGCAATACACATAAAAGATCTTGTGGATAACGAAGAAGCGTCTTGAGGCAATGTGTAGGAAGGTGGCAAAGCCAGAGGTCTACAGCGAAATGCTGGAAGAGCTACAGAGAATTTGCCAAAACTGAAATAATGTCCTTGGAAAAAATCAGCAATCACTGATTGTGTAAAACGATTTTTTTATAGTCCGTCTTGACATCCTGCGACGTAGCATGTAAATTTTGCTAATAATCTGACGGATCAGTCTTGTAACGAATAGTATCAAAACTGCGGATGGTTCATGTGGAGCCGAAACCGGTCATTTTGTAAAAGTAGAGTGCAGTCCAGATGGAAAGTAGAAAATATGCTCTGCAGAAGATCGGTGACTAGTGCAGGGCCTGGCAGTTGGCTCTGAAAGTAAATAGATGTAACATATTAAATAGGCAGGTAGATCTATTACTTTTCGATTACGCTATTGGTCAAAACTCAATGGATAAAGTAAAAACCGTAAAGTACCTAGGAGTAGCCACCGGAAGGGAACTAAAGTGGGACGATCACATAAAAATAGCTGTGCCAAAAGCAGATGCCTGGCTGATATTCATTCGAAGAATCTTAAGGAAATGTAAGTCAACACTTGTCCTACCGATTCTTCGGTACTGTTCATAAATCTGCGAGCCGCATCAGTGACAGAAAACATTCAACGATGAGTGACACGTTTCGTCACAGACTCATTTAGTCGGCCCCAATGACAGTTGCTACAAGAGATGCGTTGTGTATCACACAGAGGGATACTGCTGAAATACCGAAAGAGTGGGTTCCTCTCGCGTATGTCCGCGTCCTAACCACGACCAGAATACCCGAAAAATTAAATCTCATATGGATGTTTATAGTCGTTCTTCACACAAACACTCCGCAAATGGCACAGAGAAGAGTGAAAGTTATAGCTGTACCAGAGCTACCTTCTCTTACACACCGGAACGTGGCTTGCGGAGTAAAGATGTAGTGTATGAGGGTATAGAAATATTCAGTACGTGCAAATTAAAAAGGAATGTACCCTGTGGTACACCTTTGTGCACATGCCAATTACATATTTAGCTACACGTGAGGTCACGTTTTTGTCTTCGTGTTCCTCGTCATGTTTACCATTATTTTAAATTAAATTGCATAATACGGTTTTCTTTCTACTGTAGCCGGAAACACCTGGCATGCCTAACATTGTACTAAAACGGCAGACGAAAATCTCGTAAAGCCGAGCCGTGGCATGGCAACCGACGTGCCGGCTTGGGACACTTGCGCGCTTTGCGTACGCCGCGCTACGCACCACTAATCCCGCGGTAATCAAAGAACGAAGGGGGCAGCGCTCCTCCGTGGTTTTAGCGCAGAAGACCGGCGGAGAGTCGCGCCTTGCATACGCCAGCAGGACAAAAGTGCGGACCCGGCGGGAGGATTAGGCCGACAGTAAGGAAGGGGGGAGCCAAAAACTGGCTGTCCAGGGATTAGCCGGCGCCGTGGCGGCAGCTAGGCCGTGCACACCAAATGCTGAGGAGCGGTCGCGCCGCGCGCCGAATACCAAACAGCGTCGAGCAGGCGGAGTGGTGGCGGTGGTCGCTGTGGCAGGCGCGTCTATAGCGTGTTTGCTGCTCAGATTCACAAATACCAAGTGTCCGAACGCAGGATACCAAGGCTGCAAGAGAATATTCTTGTAGTTCCCAAAAGGTAAGCGCAAGCAATATTGTGCCCTCCAAACGAGGCTTAAGGAGAAATTGGACACTACTGGTTACTACATGATGCCTTCAAGAAACCCTTTCATCTACGCTCAGGGCTAAGAACTTAAAATGGATTACCTCACTGACTGTTTACGCACCCTAGGACAATAAAGTTTCGCTTTTGCAGGAGTTCCCTGTTAGAAAAAAAATGGTTCAAATGGCTCTGAGCACTATGGGACTTAACATCTGTGGTCATCAGTCCCCTAGAACTTAGAACTACTTAAACCTAACTAACCTAAGGACATCACACACATCCATGCCCGAGGCAGGATTCGAACCTGCGACCGGAGCGGTCACGCGGTTCCAGACTGAAGCGCCTTTAACCGCACGGCCACACCGGCCGGCCCCTGTTAGAAGCTGTATGCACCACGTTTTATTGCCGTTAATTTTTAATCTGTTCTCTGAATGCCGAGTGTTGATGTTACAATTAGAAATGGTAGTTATAGTAGTTCTTTTCATCTTCAGTTAAAGTCATAGAAAATCCTCTCAAAATAGCAGATTTCTGAAATAATCAATTTTTTTGTCTTTTTATTGGTATTACTTCCAGTAGAAAACGTAGAAATCAAACACTGAAAATTTCTAAGGCTCCGTCAGGCTTCTGGATTATACGTTTCAAAGTACCTAGAATCAAAATATTGAATAAAATAGACAAATAAATGAAAATTTTGTCAGTATACCGTTCACTGCTTTGCTGGAAAAGTAATGAGGCATGTTGTAATCGCGGACCACACAAGCGAGAATCACAAGAGTATTTCGGCATTACGAATAGTCTATGGTGGAGGTTAGAAATGTTGCCTTAATTTCCTTTCTCTTTTATTACTTCATAGAAATGGCAAACAAGAAGCTTTTATGTAAAATTTGTAGCTTTCTTCTCCTTCAATTGTTTCGAATTAAAAACCCATAAATTACTCTTGCAAAAAAACTCAAATGGACAGTTTAGACAGTAGGTAAAATAGAACAAATTATCAGGAACAATAACTTGAAAAACATTATAGTTTCAGTAATTAATTAATCCATCGGCGCCGGCCGGGGTGGCCGAGCGGTTCTAGGCACTTCAGTCTGGATCCGCGTGACCACTACGGTCGCAGGTTCGAATCCTGCCTCGGGCACGGATGTATATGATGTCCTTAGGTTAGTTAGGTTTATGTAGTTCTAAGTTCTATGGGACTGATGACCTTGGAAGTTAAGTCCCAAACTGCTCAGAGCCATTTGAAGCCAATCCATCGGACAACACTTATGTCAAATCTGATCAGAAACACTCCTATATTGTGCTGATCTGTAAGTCGAATACTTTCGTAAGGAACTATATCATTTAAGGATGATACCACTCTTTCGGAAGCCACAAAACTTCCTACCAACGATAAATATTTTTGGACGACAAATGACAAGCAAAGCACTCACCATCCACACTGTTCTCAAAAAACGAAAGAATCATTCTTCTGCACAGTCAAGATTTTTATGCCATCAGTTTGTTACTCGTTTCTAATTGCTGGTGCTGTTACTGAAAGCACTCTAATCGCTTTTCCCATTACTGTAATAACCCAGCATTTCAAAGCAATGGAAATTTTACTAATAAAGGTTAAGCGTTTCCTTAAAAGAAACTTTTATTTAAAAACCAAACTTTTTATTGTCACTACTCTGACAATTTGACATATCGACTTTTTACCCGGTTGTGGGTCTTTTTTTTTTTTTTTTTTTTTTTTTTTTTTTTTTTTTTTTTTTCCTTCAGTTCAGAGACTGGTTGGATACAGCTCTGCACGCTACTCTATTCTGTGCAATCTTCTTCATCTCCGAATAACTACTGCAACCTACATCCTTCTGAAACGGCTTAGTGTATTGATATCTTGGTCACCCTCTACGATTTTTACCCTCCACGCTTCCCTCCAGTACTAAGCTGGTGATCCCTTGATGCCTCAGAATGTGTCCTACCAACCGATCCCTTCTTCTAATCAAGTTGTAGCACAAATTCCTCTTCTCCCCAGTTCTATTCAGTACATCCTCGTTAATTACGTGATCTACCCATCTAATCTTCAGCATTCTTCTGTAAGTCCACATTTCGGAAGATTTAAAGATTCTATTTTCTTCTTGTCTAAACTAATTATCGTCGATGTTTCACTTCCATACATCGCTACACTCCGTACGAATACTTTCAGAAAGAACTTCCTGACACTTAAATCTATACCCGATATTAACAAATTTCTCTTCTCCACAAACGGTTTCCTCTCTACTTCGACCAGCATAAATTATTTTGCTCCGAAAATAGAAAAACTCATCTCTCAGCATCACCTGAATTAATTCGATTACATTCCATTATCCTCGTTTTACACTTACTGATGTTCATCTTCTATTTTCCTTTCAAGGGACTTTATCCGGTTATTAGTGAAGAAATTTAAAAAAACATTATAAGTGAGCCCAAGCATATGCCGATAAATACCGGTATTCAGAACGAAGATACCGGTAACGCTTTTTACCAGTATTCACAATCTTCTTAGCTACATACAGGGTGTTACAAAAAGGTACGGCGAAACTTTCAGGAAACGTTCCTCACACACAAAGAAAGAAAATATGTTATGTGGACATGTGTCCGGAAACGCTTAATTTCCATGTTAGAGCTCATTTTATTACTTCTCTTCAAATGACATTAATCATGGAACGGAAACACACAGCAACAGAACGTACCAGCGTGACTTCAAACACTTTGTTACAGGAAATGTTCAAAATGTCCTCCGTTAGCGAGGATACATGCATCCACTCTCCGTCGCATGGAATCCCTGATGCGCTGATGCAGCCCTGGAGAACGGCGTATTGTATCACAGTCGTCCACAATACGAGCACGAAGAGTCTATACATTTGGTACCGGGGTTGCGTAGAGAAGAGCTTTCAAATGCCCCCATAAATGAAAGTCCAGAGGGTTGAGGTCAGGTGAGCGTGGAGGCCATGGAATTGGTCCGTCTCTACCAATCCATCGGTCACCGAATCTGTTGTTGACAAGCGTACGAACACTTCGACTGAAATGTGCAGGAGCTCCATCGTGCATGGACCACATGTTGTGTCGTAGTTGTAGAGGCACATGTTCTAGCAGCACAGGTAGAGTATCCCGTATGAAATCATGATAACGTGCTCTATTGAGCGTAGGTGGAAGAACATAGGGCCCAATCAAGACATCACCAACAATGCCTGCCCAAACGTTCACAGGAAATCTGTGTTGATGAAGTGATTGCACAATTGCGTGCGGATTCTCGTCAGCCCACACACGTTGATTGTGAAAATTTACAATTTGATCACGTTGGAATGAAGCCTCATCCGAAAAGAGAACATTTGCACTGAAATGAGGATTGACACATTGTTGGATGAACCATTCGCAGAAGTGTACCCGTGGAGGCCAATTAGCTGCTGATAGTGCCTGCACACGCTGTACATGGTACGGAATCAACTGGTTCTCCCGTAGCACTCTCCATACAGTGACGTGGTCAACGTTACCTTGTACAGCAGCAACTTCTCTGACGTTGACTTTAGGGTTATCGTCAACTGCACGAAGAATTGCCTCATCCATTGCAGGTGTCCTCGTCTTTCTAGGTCTTCCCCAGTCGCGAGACAAGGGCTGAAATGTTCCGTGCTCCCTATGACGCCGATCAATTGCTTCTTCCTGTCTTCCTGTCGGGACACCTTCGTTCTGTAAATCTGTCTCGATACAAACGTACCACGCCACATCTATTGCCCCGTGCTAATCCGTACATCAAATGGGCATCTGCCAACTCCGCATTTGTAAACATTGCACTGACTGCAAAACCACGTTCGTGATGAACACTAACCTGTTGGTGCTACGTACTGGTGTGCTTGATGCTAGTACTGTAGAGCAATGAGTCGCATGTCAACACAAGCACCGAAGTCAACATTACCTTCCTTCAATTGGGCCAACTGGCGGTGAATCGAGGAAGTACAGCACATAATGACGAAACTAAAATGAGCTCTAACATTGAAATTAAGCGTTTCCGGACACATGTCGACATAACATCTTTTCTTTATTTGTGTGTGAGGAATGTTTCCTGAAAGTCTGGCCGTACCTTTTTGTAACACCCTGTATTTATGCCATGTTCCACGTTTGTCACAGCAACAGTTGCATGAGGCAGTGTTACGCTGTTTGAGGTGCCAGAGCACCGAGCAGACTGCCACTACCTGTAGTTGGCGGCATCGGCAGAGGCAGCCAGCAGCCAATTCTCGCTGCCGGCAACCGGCCTGTCATTAGGCGCCTCCGATACCTGTCGCTGGCGGCACGCCCCTCTCCGGCGCTTAATTTAACTTAATTATTACTCTCCGTTAGCACTCTGCTCGCCACTCTCCGATCGATCGAACATTAACTACCGACGGGGATGGCGTCAGGTGGTCGAAATCACATGCAAAATTACAATCCCGACGCGCCGCAGCCTTAATGAATTAACTAATGGCGGCAAGCCGCTGCCTCGGTTTTCAGCGATCACCGTTGCCGCGAGCGGGACGGGACGGGACGGCCGCTCAGAGCCGTTCGTCAGCGAACGGCCGAGAGGGCGGGTCGGCGCCCGCAGCAGTTTCGGGGGCCCATATTTTTCGTGTTGGCACCTCGAGCTATACATCTCCGGCGAAGGCCGGCCGGACCCTCTTTTCTCGCCGCGGAGAAACGCAACCCCTAAATTAGGCTTCATCAGCAGGGGCGCCTTCCCGGCCATTTAGTGACGCCGTCTTTCGTCTGTGGGGTGCGTCGGATGTTGTGGTGTTGCGTGTTTTCGGTTATAAGGACCCCGCTGAAAACTCCACTCGCCGCAACACGCTAACGGAAACCCCGTGTTCCTTCTCACCACAGACGCCTATAATTTTCACAGCGTTTTTTTTTTTTTTTTTTTTTTTTTTTTTTTTTTTGTACGTACCTGCCACCCTGAGGGATCGGTGCGTTAATTAGGGAACATGCAAATGTTATAGAGAGTTATTTTTAATAAATAATGACTTCTCTCGTCAACAGGGGTTACTCATGCAGTTTCTGTTGTCTTCGACGTGGTAATTTCTGTTGACTGTTATGGGTGCTTGCGGAAGCATGATTATGGGGGAAAATCACACTGCTCTTGCTACTGCTTCAGTAATTATTTATTTTTTCGAGCTAAAATCCTATTATTAGCTTACTTTTTCGCGTTATTTGCAAAATTGTTATTGAGCACCGGCTGAGTGCCCGCGCGGTTCTAGGCGCTACAGTCTGGAACCGCGCGACCGCTAAGGTCGCAGGTTCGAATCCTGCCTCGGGCATGGATGTGTGTGATGTCCTTAGGTTAGTTAGGTTTAAGTAGTTCTAAGTTCTAGGGGACTGATGACCTCAGATATTAAGTCCCATAGTACTCAGAGCCATTTTTTTTTGTTATTGAGCATTTGGGGACAAATGAAATTACTTTGCAATCACCGATTAAAAACACTGACGGAGACGACAGAGGGAAGCAGGATAGTGGAAAGAGAAAAGTTACACCGTCAATCCAAAAAGTTCCCGAGTGTTCGAAATGGCTCTGAGCACTACGGGACTTAACATCTGAGGTCATCAGTCCCCTAGAACTTAGAACTACTTAAACCTAGCTAACCTAAGGACATCACACACATCCATGCCCGAGGCAGGATTCGAACCTGCGACCGTAGCGGTCGCGCGGTTCCAGACTGAAGCGCCTAGAACCGCTCGGCCACTCTGTCCGGCAGTTTCGAGTGTGATTTTACTTCTGACGCATAAGCTATATTAGCGCAGTAACTACGGTGGTAACTTGAAGCAACAACAGTTGTGCCTACGACCAGCCATTTACTCGCAGGACGCGTTAAGTAGTGGACGTGTGGCTGCAGCGTGTCTGCGTTGTCATGTCGCCAGTCGCAGTGAAGCAACGAATGCAATCAATGGCGAAGAAATTCTTCAGAATTTTATGGTAATAAAAGTTTGTGCGTAGTCTGTCACGAACACCTTGACTCCCGAAAAAAACCAATGACGCGTGCAAGCGTGCCGTGAGTTGGTTGAAATGCAGAACGCGGACCATTCTTTTCTTCTTAAAAAAAAAAAAAAAAATCACGAGAGACGAGACTTGGTTACATCAACACGAACCTACCGCAAAATGAATTGCAGCAGGGACCGCTCATCGTTCTCCAAAACCGACGGTGGTCTGGATGTGTCGCGCAAGTAGAACAACATCCAAAGCGCTTAGTTTTACTAAGTGGTATGAACGTCCTGTGCGTTGTCATCAAGTGGGGAGAGACTATGTACAACACCCGGGCCATTAAAACCACCATCTTCACTTTTCATTATCTTTTATTAATCCAGCCTCGAAACTTATTGGACTGACGAGGTACAATTCAATTCATAATGCAAATACACTTAAGTTCTTACATAGACGTCTACGCGTATATGAAGTAGCTGGTAAGACAATAGTTATTTCTCGTCTCTTTAACACACCTACAAAAATGAACGTTTGCTTATTTGTAACACTACATAAGATGCTTCTTTTTTTCTTTCGCAAATAGAGACGCAATACATCATTATATTAACATCAGAACCGCATTTCTGAAAGCAGGAAACTGTCATCTCAATCGGCAGTCATCACCGCTTCTAGATTCGCGAGGAGGGTACGTTATTCTCACAATTTATTGTTTTGAATTTTAAAAAAATGAGAATGATGTGGTTGGAAAGCGCAATGTTAACTGTGTTCCAACATCAAGTTAAAGCTATCGTGACCATCTATGATTTTACAGTTCACACACCCTTCCTTTGTGTTACGCAAGTTTCTGTACTCGGTACGTACGTGTAATACATTCCAATAATATTTAATTAGTTGAATGTTATGGTTTTAAAGAGTTATTGCTACTTTTTCTGTTCTTTTTATTCATGTGTTTATCACTTCCTAAAACACTTTCTAGAAGTTTTTAACTCTCGCAGAAAATAGTTTTTCAAACGTAGAAGGTTGACCAAAATGTTCAAACTCATGGAAGATCCGTTATAAAAAATAAAATCTCTAAAAACAACAAAGTTCCATTCAAATAAACTAAAGTAACGATATCACGACAAGTTTCGGCATACCTAGAAGTATTATATTGCAACGCAACATTAAGGCAAGTCACAAATTTGTTCATTCTTTTATCCTTGTACTGTAAACTCTTACACGGATTATTATGTGTGTACAAGTCAAGTTCTGCTCACACTTGTTGGTTAATAATTTATAGATATTCACAACTGGCTTGAGTGACGGACGAATTACCTGTTTAATCTGTAGGAACTGGGCTTACAGCTATTTCATTCACATGGATTTCCAGTTCATGTGCGTCTGATATGCTTGACGTGTGCGTAAAGCAATTTACGAATGCGATGTCGCCCATTGACACTACTTTTTTAAATATTTTTACGCTTTCAATCGGTTTCATATGCTTCTTTATCGTCGACGTATTATAGATTCTGAGAACTAATTTGTTTCAGGTTTTAATTTTTTGTATTATCAGGAATTTGCATATCCCAAATTTGAAAATGACACATGTAAGGACTTTTCTTCTCGCACGTATACTGTTGGCTTCAAACTAAACGGATTTATCCCTTAGCACAGGTCAAACTTTGCTCTACTTAAAATTGTGTCACTGTATCCTGGCTGATGGTAGAATTCTATTTTGCTGTCCTGGGAAACTTCTTTGTGTAGGTAGTCCAAACTGTCAAGAAATGTCAAGTATGTATATGTAGCGTGGTGAAGGTTGCGACGTCCAGTGTAATGCTGTGTTCGGTCTGTTTTGGAAGAAAGAAAGAAAGAAGAGACGAGGATGAACACAGTGCAACACACAGCCTACTCTGCGGAAGAGATTTTCGCCACCATTTAACGAGTGGGTCGCCATTATCAGGTTCACACACCTTCACTCACTCAATAAGTAACATAGGTGAGGCTTGGAATTCAACCCACGACTCTGGAACATACATTAGTTCAGCGACCAAATTCATTCCACAACCAGAATTAAAACCGGTTACGTGAATCAGGTGAAGTGTATAAGTGTGCCTCAGCGACTTCGTCAACGAAGGTGGAATCGCTGCCGGTGATGTCTGAACCGGAGTCTACTATTCAGTTACCTTCACGAAACTGAATGTGTGACGTTCCACTCCTGCAAACAAGGGAAGATGCTGGGACTACACCTGGGATCACCCTGCGGACGCTCCTTTACACAGACAGACCGCCGTAAGGAAGATGAGTAGCAGCGGGAGACCACGAATGCCAATTTGTCAGACCTGTTACCCCATTAGCATAGCCGCACATACCCTAAAATAAATGTACCCGAAAAGGGTTAAAGTTAAAACTTTTTAGGCCGGTACGAAATTCGCGTCATAAAAACAATGGTGCAGTTAGCGTCGGAGCTGACACCTTGAGGTATCCGGGCCGGGAAACGCTGAAATAAATTCTCGTAGCCAAAATTTACGACGGGAAAAGGAAAAAGTTGAATAAACGACACGGTTGCGCGTGGGGCCGGCGCCGTCATCGGCGACCGGGGCGCAGTAAATCGCCTACTTTATTCCGCACCTGCGGGAGGGGGCGAGCTGCGAGCTACTGTGCGGACTCACTGGACCTAGTCAGCCCACCACTCCAAACTGACCACCGGCCGAACACCCAACAGTGGAAACTGCTCTGTTTTTGCGCTAGTGCTGTACTCGAAGACATAAAAGGCTGCTAACACCTAGGGTTGAGTTTAGTTATGTGACCAACAAACATCTACGTTTACAGGAAGGATGAGAACTGCCTGGACAGTTGCGTGATCAGCGCGGCGGATTGCTAAACGAAGGGGTCCGGGTTCGGTTCCCGGTCAGGTCGGAGGTTTTGTCCTGTTGGGGACTGGCTGTTGTGTTGTCTTTAGGTTTTTATCGTCATATAATGAGGTGAAAAGTCATGGAATAGCGATATGCACATATACAGATGGCGGTTAGTATAGCGTATACAAGGTATAAAAAGGCCAGTGCATTGGCGGAGCTGTCATTTGTACTCGAGTGATTCAAGTGAAAAATTTCCGACGTGATTATGGCCGCACGGCTGGAATTAAGAGACTTTGAACACAGGATGGTAGTTGTAGTTAGACGCATGGGATGTTCTATTTCGAAAATCGTTTGGGAATTCGATATTCCGAGATCCACAGTGTCAAGAGTGTGACGAGAATAACAAATTGCAGACATTACCTCTCACGACGGACAACACAGTTTCCAACGGCTTTTACTTCACGACCGAGAGCAGTGGCGATTGCGTGGAGTTGTCAGCATTAACAAACAAGCAATACTGCATGAAATAAGCGCAGAAATCAATGTGGGACGTACGACGAACGCACCCGTTATGACAGTGCGGCGAAATTCGGTGTTAATGTGCACTGGCAGCAGGCGATCGACGCGAGTCCCTTTGATCGTAGCACGACGACGCCTGCAGCGCCTCTTCTGGGCTGGAAACCTTATCTGTTGGACCCTACACGGCTTTAAAGCAGTGACCTGGTCAGATGGTGAGAGCTGATACCAGTGTTCGGGTGAGGTGCAAACGCCACGAAGCCATGGGCCCAAGTTGACAACAAGTCACTGTGCAAGCTTCTGGTGGCTCCACAATGGTGTGGGCTGTGTTTATGTGGAAGGACTGCGTCCTCTGGTCCAAATGAACCTTTCATTGACTGTAAATGGTTGTGTTCTGGTACTCGGAGACCATTTGCAGCCATTCATGTATTTCAAGTTTCCAAACAAAGATGGAGTTTTTATGTCGCGACTGGTTTGAAGAACATTCTGGAGAATTTGTGCTAATGGTCTGGCCACCTAGCTCGTTCGATATGATTCCCATCCAACATATAGGACATAAAGAGAGCTCAGTTCGTGAACAAGATCCTGCATAAAAAAACCGGAACTAAGATTTTTTTTTCATGGCGATTTTATAACATTTTAAGCCAATTCAGTAACTGTGTGCCTCTCTCGACTGATGGATGTAACTATTGCCACAATGTAGGCTGCACGATGGTTTTTCTGACAGTAATAACCTGCTCTAGTCTGCTAATGTCCATGCTATCTGTCTAATGTCACTGAAGGAACTGAGACGTGTTCGAGTTAGGAATGTTTCGACGCTGTGGAACTGAAGCCATCCAGTGCATTTCTCCAACAGTAAGACCATACGATCCAGAGCTTCCTTCCATGAATCATGCGATCCATTACCACAGGAGTAACATGATAAGAGGCCAGCAAGTGTTCACAAACTATAGTTGCGAAATATTATCGTACAATGAAACTACGGTGAAAACGAAAAGTGGACTAACTCCATTAAAAAGTCATTTTGTTGAAGGTGACAAGGTATCTGACAAGTTAACAAGGTCCTACAAAGCTTAACCAAGGAGCAGTCATTTTGGAACATATAGAAAACGATTTCGGTTTAATCCTTTCTCGCAAATTTCATTGAAAAAACCTGTACTTTCAAATTTCAATAAAATAAGAACCAACTGATGACGCCAAAAATATTATGGTACGTTTCTGGGTAAAAGGAAGTAACATGAGGGGAAAAGAAATTTGAGCATTGCATAAAGTAGTGGAGACCAATTTATTCTGCAAACGCGTCTTATCCGTCCTACTGCTGTGCAACGTGCGAAAGGAGGTTATATTTTCCTGTGTAACATGGAATGTGGGCATCACGAGACGTGAATTAACGGGCGCATCGGGAAGGAAGCTGCACATTTACTACGGGTGAAAGGTCTGTCCATCTTTATCCAGTGTCCTTGATATAGTGTGTTCATTCGGGGGTCGGAGGATTAGTGACTGGAGATGAGCGACAACACTTTGGAACCAGAGACACTCCCTATATGAGACTGTAGTGAAGATCCTTCAGCGGGTACTACGCAAGATGCTGTTAACCCGTCTCTCGATTTGACGCTGCCCTCCGGCAAATGTATTCTTCACAGGTGAGAGAGCCCACCAGTGACTAATGTCTGTGGCGCGCAACTGTCTGTGAACCAAATACTGAGCGCACCCAGTTGTTTCGGCTACAAATAAAATAATAAACTGGCTGTGGACTTAATTTGTATCCTACATGACGACTGACAACGTTTCAAGCCTTAGCTAAATTTTCAATTTATTTTGCAGCACGTGGAACATTAAGGTTCAGTGTCTGGAACTGTAATAATTACGTGAGATAAAATAACAGCAATAGTTGAACTTTTATTTTCGATCACTACGACCGTCGACATAGCGTTGATTAGAAACAGAGCATAAGCTCGGATTATGAAAGGATGTGGAAGGAAAATGGCCATGCCCTTTTCAAAGGAATCATCCTGACATTTGCTTACAGTGATTTAGGGCAATTACGGAAAACCTAAATCAGGATATCAGGATGGTCGCACGGGAGTTTGAACCGTCGTCCTTCCCAAGGCAGCGTGCTACCTACTGAGCCACCTACCTCAGACCTTGGTGAGCGGTTTCAGTAGCTGTGATCGAAAGTGAAAGTTCAGCCATCGCTGTTAATTCATTCGTAGCTGAATTTTCGTTCATCTACTCATTTTTCCAGGTAGTTTTGGGAAATGGTACTTTGTTTTTGGACTGAACCACCTCTATCCATACCGGACGTCTGTAGTCTTGGATACATTTTTGAGCTCCTGAATATTTTTTAGTAGTTCCTTCATTTTGTTATCTTTTTCTGAACAATTGTTATTTATATTACTCAGCTCGGAAGTTAATGACTTACTCAAACAACTAATACCAGTGCGCTCGTCACATACGTATATGTGCCTTAGTTGAAAATTACAAGAAGTTGCCATGTAGCTGCAATGAACCAGAAAACTGAGATGTTTATATTCCTGCATGTGAACAATTAAGTTCAGTACATCGCGTGAGCATTTACAAAGAACGCGGGTACACGTGAAGTATACCTACTTTTTTCATTTCTTTTCATTTATTTGCAACATGCCGCATTGCAATATTTGTAATACATGTTCAGATACCAAGATACACAAAACACAAGTCTAATTATAACGAAATACAATAGTATGGATGAAAAGTATTCACAATAGAGAACTCATGTCTGATCGATTTAAGGTTTTCAGGTAGAACATGATGAAAAGTATTTTGATAATTACACCCATAGAAGTTAACTTCTGTATAATCGATATAAGATTTTCAGGAATAACGTTTTTTTAAATTTTAACTTTCAGTAACACAGCTATTCATAAGCTGGGAAACTTTATTTAACTGCAAAATTTTTGAAAACCGTTCATGTACAGCTTTACTAAAACCAGTTTATCGACGGGCCAGCTGCCTCCCTTTTCTGTAATTCTTTTCCTTAGGGCATCTATCTCTGTATTAAGTTACCCATAATAGGTAATCTATTATTTGATCATCCTCTCTGCTCGTACAAGCAGCCTGAATCGACGGTAATAAGTCATTAATTTTCTATGCCCGGTCAACATCGTTGTAAGCTTAGATGATACCTACTATTTTGTTTCATTAACCAATATCGCATTTGTTGTTTTGTCTACCTTAGCGGTGTGTAAAATTCTTAATAAATTCGTCTTAAATTGGAAATTTGTGGTAAGGTCCTATGGGACCGAATTGCTGAGGTCATCGGTACCTACGCTTACGCACTACTTAAACTAACTTACGCTAAAGACGATACACATACACCCATGCCCGAGGGAGGACTCGAACCTCCGAAGGGGGGAGCTGCGCGGACCGTGACAAGACGCCTCAGACCGATCGGCTACCCGTGCGGCTTAATTCGTCTTAAACCACCTAACTGCAGTTCCATTTAACTTTATTACTTGCACTGCATTCGAGGATTGCAAAAGCAACCTCCGGCATTGCATTTCGACAGTTTCAACAAAGAATAACCCAAATAGTCTGTACTGTTAGTATGAAACTATTATCGGTTAGTGACAGTATTTGATGCTGCTAGTTGAACTGTTTATTTGGGTGCTGATACCTGTAGCATACTATGGGCGTAGCAAGTGGAATGAAAACGTAGGTTCAAACGTCAAAACAACCAAATGACGACCAGTTGGCAAATTATTATCAGTTCATATATTTTAATACTGTCTCGGTAAAGACGCCTGAATCGGTTACACGGCAGCTGCAGTATTATTAAAGAGCTTCAAGAAAGCGAGGATGATAGGTGTTTTTCAGCACATGCCACTAGTCTGCTAAGTAACTCGGGCTGATCTCCATGTGTGTATAGCAGAACGCCTGTGAATTGTGAAACACTAGTACATATCTACTTCCTTTCTGCTTGCTAGTCGCGATCTGCTGGAAGAATCTGCATGTCAAACGTGTAGCCAAACCAGAGACTATGAAAAATGGATCAACTGCTTTCCGCTTTCCACCCAGGAAACAAAAGCACCGTAGTCCGCACGTTCTATTGTTCTGCCTAAACGACACCGTTATAATAAGCGCCTCCCGAGGCCACTTGCCATACACACTACTTATGCTAGTGTGATTGAATCATTAGATCATATCGCGATGGAAAACGTTAGGAGTACTCATACGTCGCAAAATGGATCGATGCCTGTGTGACTCAGATAACGAAGCTAAAAAATCTTGGGTGCAACTCTCAGTCGTTATAGGACTTTTCTACCACTTGACGTGACCCGACTTTCTGCTTGATGGATAATTTATATGCACTGTGATGTATTAAGATTGAGTAATATCTCTATGGAGGTAGCTTTCCTTCCTAGGTTATTGTTTCATTTTGAAATAAACGGTTTGTTTTATAATTTAGTGAGAAAACGTGCACAAAGATATCGCCTTTATTATTTTACAAACAGACCGCACGGCAAGATAATTGTGCCCTAATCTACAATGACTGAACGAAACCGTTATTACGGATGCCAAAAGATATTGCTTCCTCCACACATATGTGTGCGATCTATCATGCTATACCATTACCGTTTCCAGACTCGCTTAGATTTAGTAACTGCAAGGGATGACGTTTTCGGGTCGGTGCTGTGGGTGGATGTCTGGTCCGGGACGGTAATGGCCAGCAATCATCCTGCTGTGGCGAGAAACCTCGCGTCACCCCACACGCCGCCGCTGCCAGACCGTCCTTATAATTTCCTACTCGGCCGCAAAAAAAGTGCCGTCCGCAACCGGAAATTGAGTTATTATAGATGGATGTCAGATGGCGTTACAGCGCTCTAAGGGTTAACACGTAAAATATAGGGAATGCAGATATGATAACATCTTGCACTGTTGCAAGAACACAGCTGCGGCGAAACAATCTTCCGACCGCATGCTACTGGGACATTACACCTGCAATACTGTTGGCTGCTGCGCGTCTATGACTGGAGTGCTGGGACTACAGTCCGCAACTCGAACAAGACGAAATCATGAGCCCAAAAGGCGCTTCACGAGATTTTATACTCTTTCTTAGATTAATAAAAGCCTTTTTCTAATTCATACCTCAGTTGTCATACACGCCAACGCATCAAAGATGGCGTTAAGTTAAAGAAATACTGGTTGCAATAATACTGAAATAAAGCACTATTTTTCGTAGTTGAGTTCATGGAAGGTATTTGTAAGTCATAAATTCCGTATTTTCTCGTGCATAAAGACGTATTCTGAAGTGAGGTAGATAGATTCATCGGAAGAATCACCGATCCACGGAGGAGTCACAAAACCATCGTTGGACTAGAACATGAGTATTGGTCTTTAGCCTGGGGTAAGATGGGACTGACAGTAGAAATACAGAGGCTACAAAGAAGAGCAGCCTGTTTTGCCACATGTTCGTTTAGTAAGAGCTGGAGATGTTTATCCAACTCTAATGGCTTACGCTACGAGACAGGCATTATGCATCTCGGTGCGGATTATTGTTAAAATTCCGAGGCGCGCACACTCCCGTCAGCCCCTGTGCGTGGGGACCCGGGTTCGGTTCCCGGTACTGTCAGGGCTTTTTCCTTGGTGTGAGGACTGGACCGGGTTGCACTAAAGACGCCGGAACAAGGGACGAAGAAGCTAACTTCGACTTATATGTAGATGGGATATCAAGTGTCACAGGAGACAGCACTGTTGGCGTATGGTACGAGCTGGTTAACGTGACTGTGCGCTCTAGCGTTCTCTAGCGGCAGTTGTTGGCTTTATTTGGCTCCCAAATCATACAGTTTGTTCACGAAAATGGGCGTAAGTAGAATTCCTCTACTAAATCGCGTATTTGCTCTGTTTAGAGTATACTGGTCATCTTGTTCTGTCTGTAGTATATTTAAATTTAAAAAATGTTCAAATGTGTGTGAAATCTTATGGGACTTAACTGCTAAGGTCATCATTCCCTAAGCTTACACGCTACTCAATGTAAATTATCCTAAGGACAAACACACACACCCATGCCCGAGGAAGGACTCGAACCTCCGCCGGGACCAGCCGCACAGTCCATGACTGCAGCGCATGAGACCGCTCGGCTAATATATTTAAATAAAAACTTCAATATCTGTGAATGTGTAGTAAGGCAAAAATGGAGGATAAATGTTCACTCAGTTAAGACATCAGAATATTAAAGGTGATGAAGTCGAACAACCTCACTCCTGACAGAGAGTGCACTTATATTTATTTAACATCAAATATCACAAAAATTATTTCTGTTAATTTCACAGAAAAATCCTACAATATTCTGGAGGAGGAGCAAAGTTGGACGGGAACCCCTAGAGATCCAGTCTCGGTTCCGTATCGTGCCGCCTCAACCAATTACGCTATGCTAGAACTCTGGTAAGTCTCGTTTTATATTACGGTCTTCTGAAGGCTTTAATCCCAGAAATGTAGTTATTTGACAAAGCAAATCTTAATAAGAATGACACGTGTTCATGAATCTTCAATGGATCGTTGCATTAAAATGCCTTTTATTCTCATAACAAGCGAGCCAAATGCGGAAATAATTATGAATTAAATATGATTATGCTGTTTATCGTCATTTGCTTCCTGACGAAGGAAGACTTTATTCTTGCTAGTAGTTCTACTTTACGGGGCACGTTTCCGAAATACAGCAGAACTCATTTTTGTTTCAAGTGATGAAATGGCTCCTCAGGTTTAAACAGCAGGAAGTGGCGTCACAAAACTCTTAGAGTGCTACGTCAACGTTATGTAACGTGACCCGTGCGCCGACTACTTACATGGAGAGCTACCTCATTCACAGGTAGCGGCTCCAAGGTCGGAACGTCGCCAACTGTCGGCAGCACGGTGCACTGACCCCATTGCCATCCGTGCTGCATCCGATGATGAATTACTAAGGATGACATGGCGGTCGGTCGACTATCTCGTGGTCTTCAGGACCTGATCGTGGGGTTTCCGTTTTTTCCGTATGTTGCTGTCAGTCTTAACAACGTATTGCTTCCTGCTAGTTACGAGTGGCGGAAAGACCAAAACCGAAAAAGAGAGAGATTCGAGACGGAGAGATTCGAACTCTTCCAGTCGTTCTTCTCACGAACCATTCGTAGGAAAAAATCAGTGACACAGGAAGTGCCTTCCACTACACACCATGAGGTAGCCTGCGGTGCACACATGTAGCAAATGGCTACTTCGTCGACTCGGTGCCGTCTTTCGTTCTCACGCCTTCCAGATGCTGGTGCTGCGTGCGGTCATCCATCTCGATCTCCAGCGTGCCCTCTGCCGGTGGCGCCAACGTCAGCTGAGTCGGCACTCAGGGCGACCGGCGCGTTTCTTGCTGCATGCCGAAGGCGGACATCTTTGTGGCGGGGAACAGGTGAAGGCAGGACGGGCAGCCAGTCATTAGCGGTCATCCGTCTACGTCGGGCCGGGCGCTCTCTGGCGCGGACCACCGGCCGCAGCTTAATTGAATAACAGCGGTGTGTACATACGCAGCGCGCCATTGTTGACGCACTAATTCCGTTCTTATTAGGCGACGCGGTGGCCACGTCGCTGCCGATGTCAGCCCAGATACGACATAATTACACGGCGGACGCTGCCAGCGGCCGGCCGCCGACCCTCCCGAGATCCGCCGTGATAAATACCCCGCTCTCCTCTACTGTGTCTCTCAGGACTACACACTTCAGAAAACGCTATCTCTGGTTTGATTCTTCTTTCAGCAATCTGTAAAGGCCACACGGTCCGTCTCGGCCTCAGTACAGCACCTGGTGAATCGGTTTCCTTTTGTTCTAGCCGGCAGCTAGTGGCCGAGCGGTTCTAGGCGCTTCAGTCTGGAACCGCGCGACCGCTACGGTCGCAGGTTCGAATCCTGCCTCGGGCATGGATGTGTGTGATGTCCTTAGGTTAGTTAGGTTTAAGTAGTTCTAGGGGACTGATGACCTCAGATGTTAAGTCCCATAGTGCTCAGAGCCATTTGAACCCATTTTTTGTTCTACCAGTCCCCCCGTGAACAAACTGAATAGTTTTACGTTCCATTGGGCTCGCAGCATACTACACATCACTACAAGACAAAATGAAAACGAACTCACCGAAACTAGCTGCATTAAGGTAATACACACATTTTTTTTTAATATTTTACACGACAACCCTCTTTCGGCTTATTGCCACTATCAGGTAACCTGCGAAAATAACATTGGTAATATCGTATATACGTAAATGCTGTTTTATGTTCACATTTGCATTGGTACATACGTCTAGTTGTAAGTGATGACCATATTGCACCGACAGTAAGGTTTTTTCTTTAAGTCTTGGTAAGTATAAAATTTTTTGCACTTACGAAACGTAATTATGTTTTTGACAGATATTTTGTTAAATATTTTTGGTTCTTTACTGCGACGGACTTACTATGAACATTCTCGAAGAAATGGAATTATATATTCATACAAGAACATATCCACACGAATTTCTAAATTAACACACAAATTTTAAAAGAAAAATACTATCTCGAAAACTTCATTGACACAGTGGAATACGAAACGGGATAGTTAAATGGTAAAAAAAAAAAAAAAAAGAATACACAGCCAACAGATAAAATTTGAAGGAAAATAGAAGAACTGTACGTAACATCATCTCTGAAGACATGTATATACTTGTAAATATATAGCTTCGTAGTAAAGAACTCTCAAAACACTTAACCGTCAAAATATTTTTGTCAAAAACATATTTACGTTTCGTAGCTACAAAAAGTATTACGTGTAGATAAGCATACGTAGATACCCTTCCCAATGCCATTTTCGCAGGTCACTTGATAGTGGCAATAAGCGCAAACAGGTCTATCGTGTAAAATATATATATATATATATATATATATATATATATATATATATATATGAGCGTCCGTTTCCACGTGGAAAGTAACTGCAGAGACTATAAGACAGCGTTGTGCATCATAGTGTGGTGTATCTTTGCCAACGATAGACGAAAACATATCGACAGCAGAGACCATTGATATCGTAGGTTAGCAGTCTGGAACCGCAAGACCGCTACAGTCGCAGGTTCGAATCCTGCCTCGGGCATGGATGTTTGTGATGTCCTTAGGTTAGTTAGGTTTAACTAGTTCTAAGTTCTAGGGGACTAATGACCTCAGCAGTTGAGTCCCATAGTGCTCAGAGCCATTTGAACCATTTGATATCGTAGGTTAAGTGGGGCCACCACAGCCAGTGGTAACTACACAGTGTGACTGCAGGTCGCGGAAGTTGACCGACTGGGGAACTAGGAAAACAGGCCACAAAGCGGGCTAGGGTCAGTTCTCTTCGTCCATGGAGATCATTACTAGCTACACTAGGCCGAGCGGTTCTAGGCGCTTCAGTCTGGAACTGTGCGACCGTTGCGGTAGCAGGTTCGATTCCTGCCTCGGGCATGGATGTGTGTGATGTCCTTAGGATAGTTAGGTTTAAGTAGTTCTAAGTTCTAGGGGACTGATGACCTCAAATGTTAAGTGTCAAAGTGCTCAGAGCCATTTGAACCATTTTTTAGAAACCCTCAACTTTTGGAATTTCAAACGTCGGTTCCTTTAACTTCGTTTATTTTATAGAGGACCATAATATTTTTTTCCAGATACAAGGATCTCGCGATTTAAGTAGTATTAATGTCTGATATCCTGGAAATACTTTAGCTGTGAAAGATCCTGCTGTAATATTCCAGAACTTTATAATTTTACAAAGCAGTTATCTGCTGTTACGTCGTCATCTGATGCAAAGACAAACATTCCTGAAACATTTAAAATCTAAGTACAACATTGCTATATTCACAGAGGACTTTGGGGGTAACACCTAAAAATATTTAGGTCTAACCGTAGATATCAATGATCTTATTCATACTTTTCAAATCTGCAAGAAGCACACCACCATAACGCTTTTATTTTATCTTATTTTATTTATTGTTTGTCATCAGTCTTCTGACTGGTTTCATGTGGGTGCACTGTAAAGCCTGCCAATACCCGACAACCCAGTCACCCTACACACACCGTGCAGTTTTTCCCGAACGGGAGAAATATAGCTTAGGAAGTTCACCGCATACATAACAAAGGTATGTAGGGGAGAAATTAAGATATAACAGAAAACCGCGTTGTCTCCCAAAAAGTTAATCGGGTTTAATTTAAACTACGCAAGCTGTAACCTGCCAGTTTCTGTTTAACTATATATGAATCATTTCTGCAGTGAGGAAAAGATATTATGCCTTAATATACGTTCTTTGTATATTAATCGTTCCACTTACCTATCAAAATCTGTTAACCTTGATGAATCCCTGAAACCCTTAGCAAAAGGATTGCTGTCTATTTTCAGCTTCGTTATCTGAAAAGAAAGAATAACAATATGAAGCACAGGTTAATGTAGGTTGAAGCACAACAGTTTACTTAAAATTAATGGAAGCTGTTTGGTTAGTAACTGAAGTTTTATTTTATCTCAAATTGATTAAATTTTCATTTTGTATCACTGTTGGGTGATTCAACTACTTTTCTGTTACTGTCAGGCGAGGTGTGGAATAATACACACTTCAAAAAAAGTTTTGCATCACCCCGGTTCCCAGAACTCCTGAAGATAGACGTTGACAGTGGATATTGTATCACAGACACAGTCCCTTTGACTGTTCAGAGGTGTCAGAAAACTGTGACAAAACTGTGCGCAATAGGTTGCATGATGCATAACTTCACTCCCGACGCCCATGGCGAGGCCTGTTTTTGCAACCACGACACCACACAGAGCAGTACAGACGAGCCCAACAACATGCCGAATGGACGACTCAGGATTTGCATCACGTCCTCTTCACCCATGAGTGTCGCTTATGCCATCAACCACACTCGTCGGAGACGTATTTGGAGGCAGCCCGGTCAGGCTGAACACCTTAGACACACTGTCCAGCGAATGCAGCAAGATGGAAGTTCACTGATGTTTTGGCGTGGCACTATGAGGGGGCCGACGTACGTCGCTGGAAGTCATGGAAGGCGCCACAACGGCTGTACGATACGTGAATGCCGTCCTCCGACCGCTAGTGCAACCATATCGGCAGCATATTGGCGAGGCATTCGCCTTCATGGACGACAATTCGCTCCCCCATCGTGCACATCTTGTAAATGACTTCCTTCAGGATAACGACATCGCTCGACAAGAGTGGCCAGCATGTTCCCCAGACATGAACCCTATCGAATATGCCTGGGATAGACTGAAAAGGGCTGTTTATGGACGACGTGAACAACCAACCACTCTGAGGGATCTTCGCCGAATCGTCATTGAGGAGTGGGAGAATCTGGACTAACATGAACTTGTGGATAGTATGCCACGACGACTACAGGCATGCATCAATGCTAGAGGACGTGCTACAGAGTACTAGAGTTACCGCTGTGCACAGCAATCTGGACCACCACCCCTGAGGCTCTCGCTGTATGGTAGTAGAATATGTAATGTGTGGTTTTCATGAGCAATAAAAAGGGCGAAAATGATGTTTATATTGATCTCTATTCCAATTTTCTGTACATGTTCCGGAACTCTCGGAGCCGAGGCGATGCAAAAGGTTTTTTTTTTATGTGTGTAGTGTATTTAAGTAATAGTAAAAAAGTATTTTCTGCTCGTGTTCGAAGATGTAAACAAGCTGAAAACTCCAGAATGAAATTTTCACTTTGCAGCGGAGTGAGCGCTGATATGAGACTTCCCGCCGGATTATAACTGTATGCTGGACCGAGACTTGAACTCCGAACCTCTGCCTTTCGTCGGGAAGTGCTCTACAAGAACAGTAGCCCGCGAAAGATGGAGGTCCCGACTTCGAGTCTTAGCCCGGCACATGGTTTTAAGCTGCCAGGAACTTTCAAGTTAAAAACTGTTTGGTGCAAGGATTATTCTAGATGAACGAAAATAAAAAAAAGAAAAGCAAAAATGTTAATGTTTATGAGTTATTACGCTTGATGGTAGTCTCAGACTCGTCCAGAATTAAATTAATCATGTTATGAAAACTTTTAGATGAACCATAATATGAACGACGTGAAATAAACTCAATTTCTGTTATGGAATTGGCTTGATTTGATTGGTTTGATGTATTGCCCATTTAGAGACCTGTTTCCTTACATTTTGTAACAAGTCGTTCATTTTACAGCTTTTCAAGTAGATTACAAAATATATTCCATACTACAAACAGCAATTATTGTTTTCAGCAATTACAATGGAAGTAATAATAAACTAAAAATACCTCAGAAATTGGTAGAAAAAACACAAAAATATTCAAATATTGAAAAGGTATGTCGATAGATGCTGTGACAAACTTGGAACTTGGATAGCAAGTAAGAGAGAGAGAGAGAGAGAGAGGGAGAGAGAGAGAGATAAATGTTACTCTATTTGAGCTAGCCTGGTCTGAGTGTCCCGGAGCTACTTCGAGCATTGCACTGCCGGTTCGCTACAGTTTAATTTACGGATTTATATTTCTAAACACTATTTACAGAAACACTAAAACTGTTATGTACATTGTGGAAAGCGCAGTGATGTGCGAGTGTAAAGTATGTTATTTCTTGGGGTTATTAATTAACGTTAAGTTCCTATATTATGTGTCTTAAATTTAACTTGTTACGTTGCTTATATACTTAGAGTTGAGTTGCAAATGTGTAATGACCGTGGGATTGATATGCCTGCTGTTGGTGCCTAAGCTAGAGCAGGTTGGGTTGACTGAATTACTCTGTTTATTCTGATACCGCTAAATTATTTTAGATATTGTGTAAGGTTATCTGTGGTACGTGCTGGTGAAAGTGTTCGCTGTTTGAGTGGGTGTGTATTTCGGTGCTGCTGTCTGTGATGGTGCACGAAATGGTGCACACTCTACACAAACATTGTTTCATAACACTTCACTCTCTACACATACACACACAAACATACACACACACACACACACACACACACACACACACACATACATACATACATACATACATACACACACAAACACACTGGTGATCTCTGGGCCATTTTCTGTACCACAAATTAGCATTTGCTATCCTGAAAAAGTGAGTACTGCGCTGGTGTCTGGAGTGCTGCTCTGTATCGGTGACAGTGAAAAAAATATATGTGTTGGGGATCCACGTTGTGTAAAATAGTATATATACTTAGTAAAATTGCAGTACAGATAAAGCAAACTTGTTGTTACTCAAATCACTTCAGTCTGCAGGCTGGAAATGATTATCACTACTTTTTACATAACTATACAATAAAAGAAATGTAGTACAAGTTTTTTGGAAACTTCAGTTTTCCTGCAGCTTTTCCTGGTATCTGTTGCTGTTGCTACAAAACAAATCCACAAAACACTTTTCAGGTGACGTGATGCTCTGAGAGCCCTGTGTTATATAGCCACAAACCTTGTGAAACGTTACGAGTTCTAGAACTGTTTTAAATTGGTTTAACGTGGCAAACAATTAAAAAAAGTAAATGAAATGTATTTGCAATTGTGAATATGAACAACCATCGGCTGCGCAATGAAGTAACGACAATGAAGATTTGTGCTGTACCGGGACTCGAACCCGGTCGCTGTAGGATCAGCCTCTCCGAGCACGTCTCGCGGCCAGACACAGGCTCCCATATTTCGTCAACCACGTGTCTACAGCGTGTACTCGTACGTCCATTTGTTTAATCCCGTAAATCGAAATTAAACTACGCCAGAACACATCATTTAGGCCCGAGGGCACCGACCGGCCGCCGTGTCATCCTCAGAACCACGGATGTCACTGTATGCGGATATGGAGGGTCATGAGATCAGCATATCACTCTCCCGGACGTATGTCAGGTTAGGAGACTGGAGCCGCTACTTCTCAACCAAGTAGCTGCTCAGTTTGCCTCACAAGGGCTGAGTGCACCCTGATTGCTAACAGCACTCAGCACACCTGATGGTCATCCATCCCATTGCTAGCCCAGCCCGACAGCGCTTAACTTGGGTAATCCAAAGAGAATCGGTGTTACCACTGTGGCAAGGCCGTTGGCATAGTCCCCTACAGGGGAGACATTTTACTTGAAAGTCACTTTTCCGATGTCGGCGGATAAACACGGTATTGCCGTGTGTGAGTTGCTCTCGGAGATGCATGCATATCCAAAGGGATATTCGATCGTAATTCAGAGCAACACAGGGACTGCGATGTCGTAGACAAAAAGTGTCGAAGTTACGAAGACGAACTGGTGCCACTTACCAGCTGGTTCTGGTAGGCGGTGACGGCGGTGAACACGGACTCGGGGAAGATGTAGGTGCGGTACTGCTCGCTCTCCAGGTCGGTGATGGGCCCGCCGTGCTCTCGCCACTTGACCAGGTGGATGCGCGGCTGGTAGCGGTGCATCGAGTTCAGCACGATCTGAAACACAAGCCGCAGAGCCCGTCAGCTGTCTGCCTGCTACTGGTATGACTACAACAAGTCTCATTTGTTAATTGCTAGGAGTTTCTATACTGTGTATATCTTCATTTCAACGTGTGCGATAACTTCATTTGCTAATCCTATACAGTGAGCTTTTACGTCTTCAATTTCTCTCAGGAAACAAGTAATGAAGGTGAATTACACAAAGGTTACAAACAACAACTGTGTTCCATTAGTACGTTCCATTAGTAAACTGTGACAGAGTTTCAGTCAGAGCTTGTTAAGTGAAAATATTAAAAATGAAGAATAAAATATCTTCAGGAACGCGGGTTTTCTCCTTCGTTCGAGTGCACCTGATCTATGAAAACACTGATGTATGATTCTGTTAGATGATTAATATCGAAGAAACTTCAAACTGTTTTTTACTAAAAAAGTTATAATGAATTCACGGTATTCACAGTGGGTGAAGGCTGTTAAAGCCGCTTTAGCTGTTATGTAGTCCTTTATTGGGAACACTGCCGGTTTCGCACCGTTACAGGTGCATCCTCAGGTGTTGCACTCTTAAGCAAAACGTAATATTTTTAGAATAGGACTTTATGAAAGAGGAAAAATTTTTTTATAAAAATTCTTAAAAGTATTTTTCAGACGTGCATTAACCGAAAAATGGTGAAAAAAATTTTAATAGCATTACTCACTTGATTAACCCTCAAGCAGTCGGGAAGCTGTTATGTCCAACACTTCAGTAGCAAAGCGAAAATGTTGATCCATTATGGGTTGTTGTCAGTTGTAAAATTGGTATTAAGCACCAATAGGTGAATCTCAAACTGAACACGTGAGGTTATAAGAGCTAGTGTAAAAAATGATTACACTCTTTAAAATTACGGCTAAAGCGTGCAAAAATCTTTAACCGTAATCGAGATATATAATGTCTTTGGGTTCTACGAAAGCAAATGATAGCAACCTGACAAAAGTACTGATAACTCACCATTACTAAAATTTGAAAAAAGCGACTGTTTCTTACGCCAGTGCTGCGGACTGCTAATCAGTGGTGTTGAACTACAAACTCATATTGCCAAACATTTAACCCGAGTTTGATACCATGAATCATTCTGTTATAGCTTTTACACTGGCTGAAACCTGCTGCGGCAATACTGCACGCATGTAAGAATTATCTCTATCTACTGCTTTCTGATAGCAGTACTGCGCGGAACACATCTAATTATTGATTATTCTTCAGGAGTTATTTTGTCAGTACATATCCATTAACGAAATGTACTCGCCAGACTAATTTACGGCTGCTCTATCGATTAGTCACATAAAATTTGAGCTTCAGGAATATTTCTCTTGTAATGAGAACCAAGTAATGTTGTCCGTTGGCGCTGGTAGTCGCATGATACACTCTCTTTATTAGGTCACTCCACCCACATATTCCGCAAACAAAACTGAAAACGTCCGGAAACACAGAAGAACAATGGCATACGGACCTTCAGGAGAGATATTTTCTATTATCATATAATTTAACAACACGCTGAACGTGAACATCTGCGCAAATGCTATGTGGAAATGACGAGTTTATTTGAGTTTATAGGATCATGATAGTGCGAGAATCGCGTATGACAACTGTATTTTATCTGAAAACTTGACGCAGCACTCTGCAGTCGGTTGAATTACTAATGTATGTAAGTGTAAAATGACGTATCAATAGAATCATAATATAACTGTTACTTCACGGCATATTTCATTCCCCTATATAATGTTCATATGATGGCAGGAAGAACTACTGTGGCAATGCAGAGCTGAAAGCACGTCAGCAATAAGAGAGTAATGTACAAGGTAAAAGTTTACATAATTTACAACTTGTCAAGACGTGTTCAAATTAAATGACAGCACGGATGATGAATGAATAAGAAAGCAGCAGGTAAGTCTAGAGTGTGTAACTCGAAGAATGTTGGAGAGAGAAGAAATGATATCTGGAAGCTGACATCGATAGTCGAAAATGTTAAGCAAGAGTACTGGCTAGAAACTATTGATGTATAGCAGATTACAGAGATTACTGTGGATAGACCAGCAGCGTTGGGGACTCTGAAGTCTTACTACCCGAAAAAATACACACACACAGCGAGAGAGAGAGAGAGAGATGCGTTAAAAAAAATGGTTCAAATGTCTCTGACCACTACGGGACTTAACTGCTGTGGTCATCAGTCCCCTAGAACTTAGAACTACTTAAACCTAACTAACCTAAGGTCATCACACACATCCATGCCCGAGGCTGGATTCGAACCTGTGACCGCAGCGGTCGCGCGGTTCCACACCGTAGCGCCTAAAACCGCTCGGTCACTCCGGCCGGCGAGATGCGTTCAGTGTGATACCCACCACGGCGCTTCCATAGGGCTGGTGGCTTTTCCAGTGTCTCCTGCCCTGTTCCTACTTCATCGCTCCGAGACAACAACGCTAACCTTTTCCTATAGTGAACGTGCATTAGATACGTGTGCATGCAACAATCTACCGGAAGAAAATTGTAAGTCGGATGGATCAGGCATTTGAATTTTAAATGGGCAGTTTAAGCGACTATTATGATGTGATTCGTCCATACAAATTTATTTTATAATGAAGGAGTTCGAAGGATTGAGTCAGGAACGGCTTTTTTCTCCACAGACGTTACCCTCAACTTGAGAAATTATTAACTTACGTGCTACTTGCTCTGACATGAAATACCAAACTGATGAATCATCAAAAATCGTGGCATGTGCAAAAACTATTACAAACAGTTGAGAACAAATGATGCTACTAACTTATTCATTGGTGGTCATTCATCAGGAATTGTGCATCCACGGATATAGAGAGGATTTGCAAGCTTTTACCCGTTATGCTCAAGATATAATATTGTACAATAAATATCCAGAAAGGTATTAGACATGTCTGATTAATTCATTACATAGAACCGAGTCTTTATCATAAAGCAAGTCTAAGCACTTTCATACGTTACTGCCATTGTGACAAATTACAGCTATGTTTGTACTTTCCAAAAAATTCATCAGTACAGCTTATAGAATGTTTCCATGATGATGATAAACACTTTTAGGATGATGAATAAAGGCAAGTATATTACCTTGAGACAACGAATCTTTGGCCCGGAAATTATTAAGCCGAAAGCTACGACGCGATGTACTGTGGGCTAATTCTGCCGGAGGAATGTGACAACCTACAAATCGTTCTTTGTACGACGTAATAAACCAGTAAATTATGCACATATCATCAAACACAGGGCATGCTAGTATGACAAACATGTAGGCATATATCGTGAGAAGTTGGGACAGAAAACTTTATCAAGTGACGGTAGCTATTCCACTTACTCTTCGTGCACGTATGTGGTTTCAGCTAGGCCTCATTAACATGTAAGCATTAGTTATTACCTCTTTCGAGACAGTAATTTCCTATTAACGACATTTTTCTGTGGGTTGCAATCACAATTCAAACCGTAGTACAGTAACAAACACTATAAAATTTAAATAATTATCTCACATAATCAGATACAGAGGCTCTACAAATACTGATTGCGCCAGTACTTCACATTCCGTTTAAATTTCATAGTTTCGTCGTGCTGATGCCAGTTCCGGAAAACTTCGCATGCTGGGCTGCCTACATAGCGTAGGTACGGGTCGTTCCAAGTAAACATTCCGGCCAACCTGCAAGTGGGTTCATTACGTCAGCCACTACCTTGGTTGACACTACGCTAGTGTGAAGTCGGCATAGTAAACAAACTGTTTCCAATCCGTTTAGAGACGATAACAATATATACGTATACCGGAAATATAAACACTTTGCTGAAACAATTTCTATGTAGATAAATTGGTATTATATGGTCGATACATCGACAGTACCGATACATTTCCCCGACATATCGGGCTTTCGTAATTCTACTTTCCAAATGCTTTTACTAGCTGTTGATGTAAGTAATCACAGTTATTCACACATCCTGTCAAATGCTCTTGTCGTCGTCGTCGTCGTCATCGTTGTTATCTTAATCCTGAGTACTGGTTTGATGCAGATCTCCACGCTAGTCTCTCTCTTACAACTCTTTCCATCTTTAGATAACTTCTGCAGCCTATATGCGTCTGATCTTGCTAATTGTATTCAAGCTTTAGTTTCCCTCTACAAACTTTGTCCCCAAACTTATCTCCATTATCAAATTAAGTCTCAGGATCCGACGTATCACCTCTTTTAGGCAAGTTCTGTGACGTATTTAGTGTAATTAAACGCCTCTAGAAACTTAATTTAAAACCGATGAAAATATATCGATTTTTTCCCAAAAATTTTAAAAACTTCTTGATACAGTCCGTCTACAAATCAATAATTAAAAACTGTTATGAAACAAATTTACATAATGAGTATACTGTTTCGAACTTAACATTTTTTTTGAAAGACAAGAATGACTCCATTCTGGCCCATCAAAAATACAATGAATCGATTATATCGATACTTTTCAGGCGATAATTTGCAGAGTGTGACATCATGAGATTTGCCGCTAACTTGTTCTATATACACATTTACGTTAACACCACTCACAGATTAGGTCTTATGCTAGTTCCGACTCTCCCACTGCAGCCTGAATGGCAGTACATGCAGCGATCTATGATCGCGGGACATGTAAACAACACTATACTAAATGATACTGCAGTCCCTGTGTTGTTCAGAGGTACTTCTGAACAACACAGGCGCTGGAATATTGCATTTATCCGTCGACACCGCGCAAGCGACTTTGAACTGAAATACATTTCCTGTACGAGCGCTGGTTGTAGGCATATGGTTGACGATGTATGAAAATTTTGGTCTACCCGGTAGTCGTACTCGGATAGGCTAATGGTAAGGCAACCGCTCGCGATAAGTGGAAAATCCGGCGTCGAATCGTGGTCCAGCAGAAATTTTCTTTGTCGGCATTCCATTATAAAGCTGGTGGCTATCCATATTCCCAACTGCGCATACCTTTCATGTATGTGAACAGCATGTCGTCAGTCCCTCTATTCAAGCAGCTCCGCATTTGACCTCATGAGGGCAGGTGGAGCCTACACACCCGTCCCCACCGCAGAAAAATCTGAGATCGAGAATCGAACCCAGGTCATTTGGCTATGGAAATACCTGTATATATACTGGAGGAAATTTTGTAATTTCTAAGGCCGATTATCTCCAGCAATACTGCTTAATGTGGGTCACATAGAGACGCTGGCCGCGGTAGTGACGGAAGGAGCGCCTGCAAGCCGCTAGCGTCGGCGCTGCTGCTGGAGTCTGGAGTGTGGCTGGAGCAGCGCGCGACGCCCCGCGGGGCGCTGGCCATTCCTCAGAGGCTTATCCCGGGCCACCCACCTCCCACCAAGCCGGCAGCGGCTCCCGGAACTCCCACGGCGCAGACCGCGGCCGCCCAGCTACACACACACATAAACACACACACACACACACACACACACATATCATCTGTAACGGCCCAGCGCTCTCCACTCTCCCTGCTGATCCAACTCCCTCCTTGTCGAGCGGAAACCACAACAAGACGACGACATTCGGTCGAGCGCGATACACTTATAGCGTGAAATGACGTTTGTCTCCGTCGTTTATCTGTGGCATAGCGTTAATAAATAGCACCTGAACTGAAATGATGCGACAGTACCTGTCACAATCTTCATTTATTCACTGATAATATGGCACCAACTTAGTCAAGGATATATTTCAAGTAGTAGAAATGCTAGTGAACACAGCCTCTGTGCTTTCCATATGCGACGTCACATAGTGAACGTACGAAGAACTCAGGAACGTAAGTGATCCACCTAGAGTGCTACGACGACCATTGGCATAACATGCACTGTACTTGATTAACATCTTACTTTTAATACATGAGTTCATTCTTAGTGAGACTTTACTTGATTCCAGCTTTCATTATTAATACCATGAAATGTTTATTAGCTGCATTTGAGTACAAGGCGTAAGTAACATGAAGAAATGAGATTATATTTTCATCATCATCACCACCACCACAACCACCACCAACGTCGTCATCATCATCATCATCATCATCATAATCGCCGACCGGAGTGGCAGAGCGGTTCTAGGCGCTACAGTCTGGAACCGCGCGACCGCTACGGTCGTAGGTTCGAATCCTGCCTCGGGCATGGTTGTGTGTGATTTCCTTAGGTTAGTTAGGTTTAGGTAGTTCTAAGTTCTAGGAGACTGATGACCTCAGAAGTTAGGTCTCATAGTGCTCAGAGCCATTTGAACCATTTTTGAATCATCATAATCTTCGCAGCCGCTGCCGTCGTCGTCGTAAGCCATTTGACATCTTCCAGACTTGACAGTCGTGCATGCTCCATTTTAATGTAGCTTGTGACGCATCTAATCGCGTACTTCTGTCTTCCCCAAGTCAGTGAGGTTGTTCACACTGGAAGACAGAGGTACATAATAAATATTCATATCACAAGCTGCACCACGATGGAGCATTCCAAGATTTTCATTAATTATTGCAACTGTGTACGTCACAGTTCTGCATATCTTCTATTGCTTAGGGAGGATGAGATTGTGACTAAAATCAATTATCAAAATTAAAATAAGTGCAAGAGTGCATTGCATGTTGAATGGTGCATGGAGCATTTGTACTTTTTACACATAAATATTTTTTTTTTTAAATTTATTGTTTTGTCAAATTTTCAACAACAACAAAAAATGTCCTAGTAGTGAAACTCAACCTGCTATATAATAACAGGTAGCAGGCCTTTACTTGAGAAATAAATGAATTGCATGGTGCCGTTCCTCACGTATGTACAGAGTGAATCAGAACTCTAGCGACAGACTTTCAGAGGTGATAGTGTGCCTCCAAAAGCCGCCTCTCCCCTCCAAATAAAAGTCGAATAAACATGGACTCTAAAATACATACCTTTAAAGCAATGAACAAGCACTTGTTCTTCTTTGCTACTGTAAAAGTGAACAAGAAGTCACAGCTCTAAAGAAATCCGTTTTAGAGTCCATCTTTACACTGTTTTTCTTGTTTTGATCCGTACCATCTTCACCCTAAATATGGAAAGCAAATAGTTTGTAATAGAAGAGATGTGTTCATAGTATCGAAGACGATTAAGTGCTCATAGCTCTGAAGGTATGCATTTTGCAGCACATGTTTAGTAGAAATTCCTTCCTTGCTTTGGTCCATATCACCACCTCTGACAGTTTATCACCTGAGTTGTGATTCGCCCTGCATATTACTTCCACTACCCATATAAATTATTTTTCCACGCTGACCGTCACACAACTCCTCTCACGTACAACGATGCGAGCACTCTAACGAAACAACCACACTGTAAAACCTACAATCCCTTACTTCAGCTGATACGGTGCGCTGTCATATATTGGCGATGTAATGACTTATACATTGTTAAGCTAAAGGTTACCGGAAGCCAGTAAGGGCTCTCCAAGATAGGAGATCAGAGGCACGCAGCAAAGAACACGGAAAAGTGGTAGCTTTTAGATTACCGGAGGTGAACAGGAACGCTAGTGCCTTCTGAATTGCAGACGCTCTAGGTAGCTGTCCCATGTGAGAAGTTTCACTTCAGAGAATTAACTGGTAACTCCATCCACCGCCTAGAGACTGTCGTAACGCGTCACAGTGGAAGATAGTAACAAAAAGCAGAAGTGTTGGTATTTGCCCCTGAGAACCGCAACATCAGTTGGTTTACACTGGTTAGAGAGCTGATACAACCCTACCACTGAGTAGGAGAATGAGAGGAATCTGAATGTGGTCGGCCAGAGGCACCGTGGAGGTGAAAAGCCACCAGTCAGACACGCTGAAGCTCGTGAAGTGTTGGTGGATTAGTGGGCAGACTCTAGATAGAAGAATTAGTGCGCCGCCAAAATCCTTTAATAACCTATGTTTCTGTATTCAGAGAGAGAGCTCAGTCAGGTAATTGGGACGCCAACTCCATGCCGCTCGCTGCCAGCCTCGGTAAAGTCCGACATGTCTGTTACTCTCCCTTGGAGTGCTGCTCTCAAAGTTTGTACTTAAAATGTACCTATTGTTCGCTGCTTCTGTCACGGCTCATTTCACAATCTCAGATACTGACTTCTGTTGTGCGACCCGTTGCACCCTTTGCTCTCTCAAATGTTTCGAACCAGCCTTCAGTAAATTAGTTTGATTGCAAATAAATAGTATTAATCGGAACCCCGAATATCAATGCTTCTGCTGCGAACATGCTATCCAGGTTTAAAATCCGCTCCTCTCGTAGGTGTGACAGTGCTTGCGCTACGGCAAACAGTCAAACTGCCTTCACTGGAAGGTTGAGGTATCAGTCTTCTCACTGCTTTCATGCGGCCCGCCACGAATTCTTTTCCTGCGCCAACCTCTTTACCTCAGAGTAGCACTTGCAACCTACGTCCTCAATTATTTGCTGGATGTATTGCAATCTCTATCTTCCTCTACAGTTTTTGCCCTCCACAGCTCCCTCTAGTACCATGGAAATCATTCCCTGATGTCTTAACAGACAGCGTTTTCCACATATTCCCTTCCCTTCCGATTCTGCGCAGAGCCTCCTCATTCCTTACCTTATCAGTCCACCTAATTTTCAACATTCGTCTATAGCACCACTTCTCAAATGCTTCGATTCTATTCTGTTCAGGTTTTCCCATAGTCACTGCCATACAAAACTGTGCTCCAAACCTACATTCTCCGAAATTTCTGTCTCAAATCAAGGCCTATGTTCGATACTAGTAGAGTTCTCTTGGTCAGGAATGTCCTTTTTGCCAGTGCTAGTCTGTTTCTGATCTCCTCCTTGCTTCGCCTAGGTAGCAGAATTCCTTAAGTTCATCCACTCCGTGACCATCAATAGTGATGTTAAGTTTCTCGCTGTTCTAATTTCTGCTACTTCTCATTACTTTCGTCTTTCTTCGATTCACATTCAATCCATTACTCATTAGACCGTTCATTCTATTCAGGAAATCACGTAATTCTTCATCACTTTCACTTAAGATAGCAATGTCGTGAGCGAATCATATCACTGACTCCTTTTACCTCGAATTTTAATTCCACTTCTGAGCCTTTCTTTTATTTCCATCATTGCTTCTTCGATGTACAGACTGAATAGTTGGGTCGAAAGACTACATCCGTGTCTTACCCCCTTTCTAATACGAGCACTCCGTTCTTGGTCGTCCACTCTTATTATTCCCTCTTGCACATATTGAAACTTCCCCTCCGAATGAAAAGAAAAGAATGTGCTGGTAAAACATCTACGTTACTTGATTTTCAAACTCCAGAGTGAAACTGAACCTACTGAAACAGTTTTCTCTTTACTTATTCTGATCATTACTAAACTGACGCACAATATTTTAGCGCAACGCAATCTGGCTTTCAATAATCCTTACAAAAAAATAGCCCTGACTAACAATAACCTGTACCCTTCAATATAACCCGCCTCTCCCTATAGCCTACCCCTATTTTTCTCAGAATTTCGAACATCTTGTACCATTTTACATTGTCGAGCGCTTTATCCAGGTCGACAAATAATATGAACCTGTCTTGGTTTTTCTTTAGTCTTCCTTCCATTATCAGTCGCAACGTCAGAATTCCCTCTCTGGTGCTCTTACCTTTCCTAAGGCCAAACTGGTCGTCATCTAACAAATTCTCAATTTTCTTTTCCATTCTTCTTGATATTACTTTTGTAAGTAACTTTGATGCTTGAGCTGTTAAGCTGATTGTGAATTCTCGCACTTTTCAGCTCTTGTAGTCTTCGAAATTGTGTGGACGGTATTTTTCCGAAAGTCAGACGGTACGTCGACAGACTCATATATTTTACCCACCAACGTTTTGTTACCACTTCCCCTAATGATTTGCTCCTAACCGGTCGGAAATTGCAGACTGACCTGCAAGCCCCTGTCTTCCCTCGGTCCTGTGTTAGGACACGACAGCGCTTACTGCGTGTGTGTGTGTGTGTGTTTGTGTGTGTGTGTGTGTGTGTGTGTGTGTGTGTGTGTGTATGTGTGTGTGTTTGCTGGGAGGAGCGTGGAGGTGTATTTTGTCGGAATACATTTGGGCAAGAGCACGGCAGAGATGCCTTAAACGGGAAGTTATCTGACAAGACGAGTAGGTCCTATGAGGCACGGTGTGTGCCCGCGGACGCGGCCGTCCACACATCAGCGGCGACGACTCGTGGAATGCGAGAGCGGCTGGGCCCAGCGTACGCCGGAATGCGGCGGCCGGCTCCGGCTGCGGATGCGGCTGGCCGCGGTGCGAGCGATACCATCGTAAAGCTCGCACCCTGGCGACGAGACGCCAGGAATCCCATTACGGGGCCTCGCACATATGTTCCTTGTCAGGGCGCCGGAACCTCTCTTGTCGCGGGCCGCCGTGTTACGTTCCACGCGCGTGGAGCGCACCCAGCCCCCACACCCCCTCCTCCTACCGCTCGTACGAGTTTCCTCCGTCACCTCCAGTCCAGTCCATCCCAGTATGAGTCCGTGTTCCCTGACTTCTAGAAGGCGTTCGACAAAACTCCGCATTGCCGCCTAATGAACAAAAGACTTGCGCTCCGAATATCAGACCAACTGCGTGACTGATCAGAAGAGTTCCTAGGCAACAGAGCACAGCGCGCCTTTCTCACCAGAAAAACATCTTCAGACGCAAAAGTAAATTCAAGCGTACTCCAAGAGAGTGATGTCGGTCCATTACTTTTCACAACAGGTATAAATCAACCAGTAGTTAACTTCTGAAGTTCCACAAGGCGGATAACGCTGTCGTATACACAGGAATGGCGACGCTACGAAATGTAGGAACGCCTGCAGAGGATCGATGCTCAGAGCAGGGATTGGCAACTGACCCTCAACAAAAACAAATGTAACCTATTGCACATAAATAGGCAGAAAGGTCCATTATTGTATGATTACGCGATTGTAGAACAGGCACCGGAAGAAGTCACATGTGTTAAATAAGAGGTACGAAGTGATTTTAAGTCGAACGTCCACATAAGACTAATTGCAGGTAAAGCAGATTCCACACATATTCACTGGAAGAATCCACAGGAAACGCAGTTCACCCAAAAATGATGTAGCTCAAAAATCCTTCGTTCGGTCAATACTTGATTCCTTTATCTTGGAACTCTTCCATCTGGTGCGTACTTGCATAAAAAAACCACAATATGGCAATTGTGAGTCAGCACTAATGTAAAGCACATTTTGTTACATATTTTCTTATTTATTCCCACGACTAATTTCAGCGACAAATGTCGCCGTCATCAGTAGGTTCTTTAAATCTTATTCATCGTACGTTACAACATGCCTTTAAGAATTGTTTGCGTCATATTTTCAGTGCTTTTTCTGTTGCCGTTCTCCTCGGCATACATTATGTCATCCGCTAGTTCGTTGGGCGGCTTGCAGCAAATTCTGCACACATACACAAAAAAAACAGCAAGATGACGAAATGTCTTGCATCATAAACGAAGTGTCGGCCGGCGTGGCCGAGCGGCTCTAGGCGCTTCAGTCTGGAACCGCGCGACCACTACGGTCGCAGGTTCGAATCCTGCCTGGGGCATGGGTGTGTGTGATGTCCTCAGGTTAGTTAGGTTTAAGTAGTTGCAAGTTCTAAGGGACTGATGACCTCAGATGTTAAGTCCCATAGTGCTCAGAGCCACAAACGAAGTCAAAAGTTTCCTTTTGCCGTGCATAAAATTAGCTAGCCGTTCAACGACGATGAAGTTACAAACTGCGACGTGCACACACTTAATTCAATATGTAAACGTCACTACATATATTCGGTTTTAGGTTCTGGCATGTTCGATTTACTTGCCGTCATTGGCGATGACGCTGTGGCGCAGACGAATAGCGATATTCTGCATGGCCCGATAAAGTTTCAGAATATCGATGCTGTCGATGTCCTTCTGAATAGCTGTTTTCAGCTTAGCAGTGATTTTGGGGTTATTGCTGTACACCTTGTCTTTAAATATAGCCCCACAAAAAGGAGTCGCATATGTTCAGATCCGAGGAGCACGGCGGCCAATCGAGGGCCATGCCATTGACCTCTGGGTACCCCAGAGCCAGAATGCGGTCGCCAAAGAGCTGCTCCAGTTCACCAAACACGGTTCTGCTTCGAAGGGGTCGAGTTCCGTCCTGCATGAACCACGACTTGTTCAAATCAGGGTCACTTTAGATAATGGGGATGAAGTTATCTTCCAACTTTCACGTACCGTTCGGTAGCCACCGTGCCATCAAGGAATATCGCACCGATTATTCTGTGACTGGACATTGTACACCACACAGTCAATCGTTGAGGCTGAAGAGACTACTCGATCGCGAAAAGCGGATTTTAAATCCCCCAAATGCGTCAATTTTGTGCACTGGCGAAACCATCCAAATTCCCATCATGCGCGGCGGCCAACAGTGCAGTTTGAACGTCCTAATGGAAACCGTTCATTAGTTATGACGATTTTATTTCATATAGTTTAATAATTTTTACCCTGTTCCTCCGGAACACGGTCGCTGCCACTTTGCAGTCGGCCGACCTACCGCGTGTTAAGCGCTGCGGCTGCCCGGGCGCCGCGATCCTCACCTGTCGGCGCCATCGACCGGCCGCCATTGTCGGTGCGCGCTAATCGCCAGCCGAGAATTATGAACGCCGTTGCCGAGCAACGCCAGTTGACACATTAGGGGCGGGGCCCGCAGCCCGGGGCGTGGGCGCGCGATGACACGCTACAATGACGCCGGCCGAACACGCCCACACTCGCCCGCACCCGCGTCCGCGCCCGCCATAGCCGCCAACCCCACACGTGACGCAGCGTAAATACCATTTTTTGCCCTCAATTTTGTGAGCTGTTTCCCTGTTCGCGTAATAGACAGTGACAAATTACTTCCGTTAATGTCGTTTCCACTGCCGGGATGTACATCGTCACATGCAAACTGATACGTTCATTCGCATTATGTGGATTAGAAACGTAAGCCGTCGGCTGTAATGAACAAGTAATACAATATTCTGTGTTGGTGCAAAGCTTGCACCAGGCTGTTACCTCACGAGTAAGTATGTTTTTACTCGATCCACTCTGCTAACAAGTAGCCGCACCACCATATGGCTAATTTTGTTACTGGAACGAAACTTTCGGAAAAAAGTTTCTCTTTATTTCAAAGCAACATAGGTGGTTAAAATGTAATTATCTTATACAACACTCTCAAATGCATACAAGCATGGTTTTCTGTTGACGTACTCGATACTAGCGTTGTGCAGCTTAATGAGACCATGTAATGTAGTGTGTAGTAGTAGGTGGCAAAAACTTGACGCCAGTATCTGAGAGAACACACCTGAGTAATATATGGGGACGGCATCCTAACTCTTCGAGCCCAGTGGCTTCTGTTGCAAACCACATCTTTTATTCATTATGTTTAGAAGTACCAGTACATTTAGCATCAAACCACTGATTCAGGGTCTTCGTAGAATCCGTGGTTTCAAACTAAAGGCACTGGTATTTCAAATAAAATGAGTAAAAGTGGTGGTTAGCAGCATAAACGACTGGGGATCAAAGGGTTACTGCATGCCGACCATCGAAAGAAGGTGAGACGCATGTTTTCCATAAACGACTAACTGCAGCTGCGAAAGAAGTCGTTAGGTGTCAAGTAAGACATGACTGATAAAAATACTTCAGAGGACGTAGGGCACCTATCTGGAAAGTAGTAAGATTTTAAAAGCGGACTCTAGGATCTTTTAAACATATGAATAACATATACTAACTGTGTAGCGAAAGTAAATCAAGAAGCGTAGTTTGTATGGTCTTGCAGAATTATGGACAATACTTCGGCGACTGACCAACTCGTCTTGTACTAGTTTGAGTTTCTTCTATTCTAGGTGCTCCTTACAAATGTGAGTATATTTTCATTTTCATTGATACAAGAGAAACACGAGCTCTGCAGGTATGAAGCCACCTATCCTTAACTACACACATCAAAAAAGTTTTGCATCACCTCGGTTCCGAGAGTTCCGAAACCTGTACAGAAAATTGGAATAGAGATCAACATAAACATCATTTCCGCCCTTTTTATTGCTTGTGAAAACCACAAATTGCATGCAGCGAGACCTTCAGAGTTGGTGGTCCAGATTGCTGTACACACCGGTACCTCTAATACCTAGTAGCACGTCCTCTTGCATTGATGCATGCCTGTATTCATCATGGCATACTACCAACAAGTTCATCAAGGCACTGTTGGTCCAGATTGCCCCACTCCTCAATTGAGATTCGGCGTAATCCCTCGGAGTGGTTGGTGCGTCACGTTGTCCATAAACAGCCCTTCTCAATCTATCCCAGGCATGTCCGATAGGGTTCATGTCTGGAGAACATGCTGCCCTCTCTAGTCGAGCGATGTCGTTATCCTGAAGGAAGTCACAAGATGTGCACGATGGGGGCGCGAATTGTTGTCCATGAAGACGAATGCCTCGCCAATATGCTGCCGATACGGTTGCACTATCGGTCGGAGGATTGAATTCACGTACCGTACAGCCGTTACGCCGCCTTCCATGACCATCAATGGCATACGTCGGCCCCACATAATGCCACTCCAAAACATCAGGGAACATCCACCTTGCTGCACTCGCTGGACGGTGTGTCTAAGGCGTTCAGCCTGACCGGGTCTACGATCCTGCTGTGAGAGGCGCGGTCACGCGACCTCCTACCCACATATAAGAGGGTTCCCAGAAAGTAATGCACTGCATTTTTTTCTCACCCAAAAACAATTCTACGAATTCGAAACGTTACGTATGTATTACCTGAGGTCTCCTGAGTGAGCGCGCCAAGTTTCCGTCACTTCCGACAGATAGCATAGCTGCAGGACAGCTTCAAAGCGGCGTCTGTAGGTGATGTACTCTACAAGCGACGTATCGTCATTGAATTTATCACTGCAGAGAGAGAAACCGTGGGTAATACTAGCAAACGCTTGTGCAAAGTCTATGGAGCATCTGCTGTCGACAGAAGTACAGCTACTAGCTGGGCACGAAGGGTGAGGTCATCAGAAGGCGGTTCGGCGGAGCTGCATGATTTGGAGCGATCGGGGAGACCATCCGCGGCTGTCACACCTGAGATGTTGCAGCGAGCTGATGTTGTCATTCGTGAGGACAGACGCATTACGGCTCGGCAGTAGGCGCTGCATCTGTCAATCAGCAAAGGGAGTTCACACAGTGAAACACTGGCTGTGCCACCAGGACAAGGATTGGTACAGACAGGGCATACACCTCTTTGTTTAGCGCTGGAGGAAGGCCATAGAACGGGATGGAGGTTACGTGGAACAATAGGGTGTGTCTGTGTCTGTAATTCTCATTATGTTCAATAAAGAACTGTTGAATAAAAAAAATGCGGTACATTACTTTCTGGGCAACCCTTGTACATTGGTTATAGTCCTGTTCGACCTGTGGTGGGACGTTGCTGCTCGGCATCGAACATCTGGCGTCGACTATCACGACCAGGCGCACGACATGGGAACACGAATGAGCGTGGTGTTGTATAACCAGCAAAAATCCGAAAAACCTGGGCGGGCCGCGCTCGTTATTCGCGCGCTGGCGCCCCACTCGACACCGCGGTATAATATGATAGCTGGCCACGATCCAGAGAAACGGACGTCATAGGCGCCATCGGGGCGTCAGGACATTCCACAACCAGCAGAGTTTGCACCTACGCCGGGCGGCATCGGGAACGACCTTCGTTCTGTACAAGGCTCCTGGAAATAAACCCCTCTCAACGCTATCACTGTTTCACTCTGCGCCTTGGCGTGAATCAGTCCTCTACCTCAATGGAGACGCTTTGTGTAGTCCTCCGATTGACCTCACCATCAGACTAAGGGCAGCCATGTGCTGGTTAAAGGCAGGAGACATGACAAGGTGATAGAGATTACAGGACAGAATCTCAGTGACAGATGACAACTCGTCGAATGGAGGCTGGACACATGGCAGAGGGAATGGATGATGGACGACGAGGGTCGTAGGGTCTACCAATTTTTCCGACATCAGGGAACGTCTGAAGATGAACCATATCAGCCCAGTTGGGGCATGGTTCATATCCTGACGGGCAATGGCCAATACCCTGCGTAATTACATCGAGTGGGACTCAGCCAATATGACACTTGCACATGTGGGGAACATAGAGCCTCGAACACAGTGTATTTCGCTGTCCTTTAAGTACCACTGGTGTAACACCTACACACGCTGGCAGACATAAATGCGCCGATAAGGGCTGAAAACACATGGGATGAAATAAACTGAGAGGCAAATGAAGTATCCCAGCACAAAGTCTACAATCAAACAAGTTGACAAGTTATATTTTCATCAACTTGTTTGAGTGTAGACTTTGTGCTGGGATACTTCATTTGCCTCTCAGTTTATTTCATCCCATGTGTTTTAGCCCTGATTGGCGCATTTATGTCTGCCCCAGCGTGTGTAGGTGTAGCTGTGTAGGTGTTACTGCAGTGGTGCTTAAAGTTGTATGGAACCATTTTAACAATTGTTAAGCATTCAATTCACTGTAACCTCAGAGAAATCTGTATATATTATGTTCTTCATCTTATTTTAAAAAACGCATTAACAACTCTATACCAATAAGACTGTAACAATGAGAAGTATTTGCTATTAGATTCAGATTGAGCATCAACCGACCCACTTTACGTTTCAAGGTGGAGGGTTACTCTGTACTATTAATGAAATAAATAAATAACTAATCAAACAAGTCCGTGTCACACGTAGCAACAACTGACACAAGACCCTCGGGATGCGGAACTATGGAAAACTACCAGCTCTAACATGGAAAATGACACAGACGCGAATGCAAACACAGAATCAGAGAACAGCAAGAATACGTCGCTCAATGAACACCATAACAAGACAATCATAGACATCCTGGACTATACTCCGCCTTTCATACCAACGTGAGAATGGAACACGTTCAGGTTCGGTAATACCATAATGAAACGTAGCGGGTAGGGAATGGACGGCTCGAAGAACATTCCAAGTCCATCAACCCCTGCTGGCTAGATGAGGACAGTCATACTGAAACTTCCCCTTTGAACAATTTATACACGACTGTGCTTAAACTGACACACAATATTTTGTTAGCGCAACGCAATCTGACTTTCAAAATTCCCTACAAAAGAATGGCCCTGACTAACATTAAACTATACCTTTCACAAATCACTTACCTCACAAAAATCTTCGCTGCTCAAGCTACTGCAATACAGCGAGCGCCACTACTGCCAGCTAAATAAAAGATTCAAACTACTGAAGGCACTAACTACTGATAGGGATAGTTATCAAATGAAAGATATTAATAGAGAACAAACAATGTATTTACCTTGATATCATCATATATAAATATAGCAGTTCATGACAAATTTCAAAACTCCGCCATCTCTCTCCCCACATCCACCACTGCTGGCGGCTCACCTCCAACTGCGCAACGCTACGCGCTGTTCACAGCCAGCTGCCTAACACTACAATGGCGAGTATTACAACAATGCAAAGCAGCCACAGACTGCACACAGCACAGCCAGTGATTTTCATACAGAGGTGGCGTTACCATAAAAAAACCTAAACAGCCTACTTACATAGAAAAAACATAAACAGCCTACTTACAATACCATTTCCTGACCAACATCCACATTTCCACTAATCCTTCAACCTAGTAACCCCTACCCTGTATCCAAGTCCCCAGCAGCTTAAAAATAGTAGATTAGTTCTCCCTCATCATTTCTCCCACCCAACTCGACTTGTAGCGGCCCGGAATATGGCGGGTCGTTACGATATTAATCACGAGTCTTCTTGGGTGACTAAATGTTTCTGTGGCTTATAGGGTAAAGATAGTGAACGCTTCAACCGATCAGAAATTTTCTGTACCTACAGAAAATGCAGGGGGCACAATTCATAAATGTCCGTTATTACATTCACCTAAGTGTCTTCCGCTGATAGACATCCAGCGCTGGTACGTTAAAACACAGACTAAAAAGGGAGTAAAAGTTTCTGATGCCGTCCCCGTGTATAATGTGAATATTTTCCGTCCTCAACGCCGGCACAAACAGTGGAATTCGTGAACAGGCTGTGATGTGGAGACGAGCGAGTCCGCTAAACACTGGCCGCTAGGTGAGAGAGTGCGGACGCTGCGTCCGTCCCGGTGCTCGCCGTCTTATCGGGCGCGCGCGGCGCAATTTTTATGCGGTCCGCGTATTCGCGATGATCGCGCGCCAGTATTTGCATGTGGCGCTGCGGTCGCGCGATTTGCATGCCGAACACCGGCGGATCAGCGGTTCGCGGGGCCGTTTCAGATCCGGCGCGCCGATTTGTTATGAAGTGGTAAACCTGACGGATTACTCGCACCGCCCGCTCTCGTGCCGACGATTTCATTTCGATCAGTCACCGCTTGCTAATTGTGATCCGGTAAGCGCTCGGCTGGATTTGTTGCTCGGCTGATAAATATATTTCTGCGCGGTATTCCGATGAAAATTTCGTAAATTCGGACAACTGCTGGTAATTACTGACAAAACGGTTGTGCGGCATTTGGCCGTGTATCTCATAATAACACGGATATTGTGAAATTTGTGCGGAAATTATCTGCAGAATTGATGATGTTGCCTATGGTTCGTATAATAGCTTCCACGTTTCATTTAATTTGCTTCGCTCCTTAAAAAAGTAAAATGGAAACGAAAACGGGCACATAAAAGAATTTTCATGCTTCGTTCTCGGACACAAATTGTCAAGGACGCGGTACAATACAACTGCAAACAAGTGCAGCCTAGAAGTAGTCTTCAAGCTAATAGAGTAAGCGCATAAATATTCATTTTGGCGGCAACAACGAGTCATATTATTGGAAGATTACTTACATGTATGTACGGATCGTTGAAAGAGTCTGCAATCAGAGAGAAGTGTGTAAGAACTAAACAGCAAATAAATGCAACGGCTTTTTTTAACTTCCGATCGGTCGTGAAATTAAAACCGCAGTGAAAATTCGGCAACACTCTGCGCAGATGCATTGCGCAACGTCTCTAGTATGCTCGCCTATCGCGTTACGCAGCACTTTGACTTCCGAGCGCGCAGTGAGCACGCAAGGATGCCAAGAAAATCGTGTCTCCCGCCAGGTGTGAAGTCCTGTTGACGGCTTACGCCTGATTTAATACAGCTTACATAGCGTGACCATCATACGTTTCGTTTTTCATGTTCCTTATCGGCTACATACTGCAGGGGCCACAAAGACGCTCCTTTAGCGTTTCCGATAGGAACTATTTGATCACCTATCATACAGCCCCTGATTTTCATCTCTTCGCTTCCATGAACCTCTGGCTATGACGACAGCATTTCGGGCACAGACAAAGAGCTGAAGACCAGCCAAGGGAATTGGTGGAAACTATAGACGGCTGCCTTCTATGACGAGGGTTCTGTAAAACTGGTACCACGCTACGACAGATGACTGAGTCTGAGCGGCGATAATGTGGAGAAGTATCTGTAGCTAAATGTTGCAAATAAAACGTTTTTTTTTATTTTCACGAAGTTTTCCATTTCACGATTGCACGTTTGCCATTATTCCTCAAGCTACGTGCTCGTATACCCCTAACTCACCTATTAATTCGTGTCATAATGTACATGTATTAGTTTGTCTCTTTTTTTAGGTGCTTCTTTAAGGTTTTGCTACGTTTGTAACCAAACTAATGCAGTGATTTTTTGGTTGGGATTGTGTTAGGTTTTAAAATGTCACTTCTGTGGTCCTTGAAAATGTTTTACTGTGTTTATGACTGAAATGAACACTAAGATTTTCTCCTTCTTGTTGTAGCCTTTTGTCCGAAGACTCGTTTGCTCTAACTTTCCAAGACTGTCAGTTGTATGCAAGTCTCTTCATACATACATAACTACTGCAACTTACACACAGATGAACATGTATACTGTACAACCTTTGGTGTCCCTCTAACATTTTTACTTTCCACCCCCACACATACAATCGTCCATCATCAATTTCACAATGGCTTGATGCGCTTCTCTCTTATTTAACCAAGTTGTGCCATAAATGTCATTGCTCCCAATCATGTACAGATCACTTCCTTAAATATTTGATCTAATAATCCTATTTTTGGCTTTCCTCTGTAGTACCAAACGTAAAAAAGATTCTATTATATTTTTGTGTGAACCCTTTACCGTCCTGGCTTCACCCACGTACAAGGCTACACTCTAGACAAATACCTTCAGAAATTACTTTCTAATACTTAACATTGTGCCGACCGCGGTGGCCGTGCGGTTCTAGGCGCTGCAGTCCGGAACCGCGGGACTGCTACGGTCGCAAGTTCGAATCCTGCCTCGGGAATGGATGTGTGTGATGTTCTTAGGTTAGTTAGGTTTAAGTAGTTCTAAGTTCTAGGGGACTGATGACCTAAGATGTTAAGTCCCATAGTGCTCAGAGCCATTTGAACTTAAAATTGTATTCGATGTTAACAAATTCCTCTTTTCTTTTGCAAAAACGCTTTTCTTGCTATGGACAATCTCCAGATTACGCCTTCTCTAGTACGGCCATCAGTGACTTTGCTACTCAAATAGCAAAACCCATTATTTCAATCTAATTAGCTGACCTTTTTCCCTCAGCATTGCCTAATTTAAATCTGCTATATTTGATTATCATTTTATTATTTTTGCGTATGCTCATCTTATAAGCTCTCTTTAACTGCTCTTCCAAGTCCTCTGCCGTCTCTGACGGAATTACAGTGTCATCGGCGGACCTGAACTTTAATTCCTTCTTCAAATGTCTCCTTAGTTTCCTTCATAGGCTGTTCAACGAATTGAGTAACATCGGGGATAGGCTGCGACCTTGTCTCATTCCACTTCTCCGCTACTGCCTCCACTGAATATTTTGGCTGACTCTTGCAGTTACAGTTTGGTTTGTGTTCAAGTTACAGAAAACTTTTTTCCATAATATTACGATTTTCCGCTTTATGCAAAAGGATCTTATGGTCCATAAAATCAGATGCTTTTGTCAAATCGAAGAAAATATCTACTGACCACAACCTATGGTCTAGTCCTGCTAGTGCCTCACACACGAAAGAATAAATAGCATCTTCAGAGCATACTCCGTTCCGAAATACAAACTTAGAGTCTAACATCACATATGTCTACTGAGATGTGCCATTATGCTTGTACACATATTTTCCTCATTTTTTTTAAACACTGGTAGCAAATAAATTGGCCAGTAATGGTCTACATGATCTCTTTGCCGGCCGGTGTGACCGAGCGGTTCTAGGCGCTACAGTCTGGAAACGCGCGACCGCTACGGTTGCAGGTTCGAATCCTGCTTCGGGCATGGATGTGTGTGATGTCCTTAGGTTAGTTAGGTTTAATTAGTTCTAAGTTATAGCGGACTGATGACCTGAGAAGTTAAGTCCCATAGTGCTCAGAGCCATTTGAACCATTTTGAACCATGATCTCATTCAAAATTTTTAAAAAGGGGTTTCATTAATGCGTGTGTTAATTGGTCAAGAAAATTACTGCACCTGAAAGACACACTGCACAGGTGAGTGGGTACGGAGCAGCGGCCTTCGCAATTCTTTCCAAATTTCATCACAACCATGGGAGACCTTACTCTTTAATGGCGTGATAACTAATTCAATTTCATCTTCGTTAGTTTCCTGTGGTTGCATGTTATTTAGCTGTCCCGAAACACCAGCTTTCAAGACTGATACGTATTACCTGTACTTATAAGATTTAAATTTAATTTGCCGACTGTTGATAAGACGTGATTATTGAGTATTTTGCGTATCTGTGTGGGATCACTAACAGTATAATTCTGCTGGGAGAGAGGTGTAGTATGTTGAGCAGCCACAGCCTGTCCCGTAACTCTTTCACAACTGAACATACAGTTTCGCTTTTGTTCTACAAGCGTTGTAAATATATGTTTGTCTTTCATGAATATATCTTCCAAAGTACTTCTCACAGTCAATATTGTCTCGCGTGAGTCCACCTTTATCAGGGACCCAACTACTCTTGTAAGTTTAAATCTCATCAGCAGTGAATAACTGCACGATGAGGGTCAGTTAGGGACCGATTTTCTAGGAAACATGTGGGACTGATTGCTGAAATCAATTTACCTAATTCCTGCATTGTCATTTGCAGTTACGAAGGCCAACGAGTGCAGTAACAAGACATGGTGGTGAGTTTTAACCTACCATTTATTACTCGCTAAGGTAGGTTTTTCTTCATATTAACAAGATGAAAAGCGTTCAGATTAACTGAGCCTTGAATACAAATTCGCCAACTCATAACCAAACTGTTAGCTTTCATCCTAACCAAGACGGTGGTTTACGCTAAAGATCAGTCTGCCAGCACAATCTACTTTGCAAAATTTAGCGTAGACGTAAAGCAAATATCATCAATGTTGTGTTCTCTTTCTGTTATACACTGCGGTTAGAAAAGTCATGAGATGTCTCACAGTATAGCGTGGGACCTCCTTTAGCCCTGTATAGCACAGTAACTCGAGGTGACATGGACTCCGTAAGTCACTGGAAGTCCCCTGCAGAGATATTGAGCCATGCTACCTCTGTAGTCTCCCATAACTGCGAAAGTATAGCCGGTTCAGAATTTTGTACACGAACTGACCTCTCGATTATGTCCCATAAATAGTCGATGGGATTCATGTCGGGTGACCTTAGTGGCCAAATCGGTCGGTAGACATTTCCAAAATATTGTTCAAACCAATCATCGGTGACGGTGAATGGCTGCAAATAGTCTCCAAGTACCCGAAAATAACCATTTCCTCCAATAATCCCTTCAGTAGGACCAGAGGACCTATTCCATTCCATGAAAACGCAACCATCACCATTATGGACCCACCACCAGTTTGCACAGTGCCTTGTTGACAACCTGGATCCATGACTTCCATGGGTCTGCGCCACTCTCGAACTCTACCATTAGCTCTTACCAACTAAAATCGGGACTCATCTGACCAGTGACGGTTTTACATCCACCTACGATCCGACCGATGTGGTCACTATCCCAGGAGAGGCACTGCAGCCGATGTCGTGCTATTAGCAGAGGCGATCCCGTCAGTTGTCTGCTGCCTCAACCAATTGACGCCCGATTTCGCAGCACTATCCTAACGGATACGATATTCGTATGTCGCACATTGGTTTCTGCGGTTATTTCAAGCAGTGTTGCTTGTCTGTTAACACTGACAACTCTCTGCAAACGTTGGTACACTCGGTCGTTAAGCGAAGGCCGTTGGCTACTGCTTTGTCCGTGGTGAGAGGTAATGCCTGAAATTTGTTATTCTCTGCACACTGTTCACACTGTGGATCTCTGAATACTGCATTCCTTAACGATTACTGAAGTGGTGGAATACCCCATGCGTCTAGCTCCAACTACCATTCCGCGTTCAGAGTCTGTTAATTCCCATCGTGTGGCCTTGATCACGTCGGGAATCCTTTCTCATGGATCACCGGAGAACAAATGACAGCTCCGCCAAAGCACTGGATTTTCATCTCTTGTGTACGCGATCTACAGCCATCTGTGTATGTGCACCTCACGATTCCATGACTTCTGTCACAGTGTGTGCCACGTATACAGGGTGTTACAAAAACGTACGGCCAAACTTTCAGGAAACATTCCTCACACTCAAAGAAAGAAAATATGTTCTGTGGACATGTGTCCGCAAACGGTTACTTTCCATGTTAGAGCTCATTTTATTACTTCTCTTCAAATCACATTAATCATGGAATGGAAACACACAGCAACAGAACGTACCAGCGTGACTTCAAACACTTTGTTACAGGAAATGTTCAAAATGTCCTCCGTTAGCGAGGATACATGCATCCACCCTCCGTCGCATGGAATCCCTGATGCGCTGATGCAGCCCTGGAGAATGGCGTATTGTATCACAGCTGTCCACAATACGAGCACGAAGAGTCTCTATATTTGGTACCGGGGTTGCGTAGAGAAGAGCTTTCAAATGCCCCCATAAATGAAAGTCAAGAGGGTTGAGGTCAGGAGAGCGTGGAGGCCATGGAATTGGTCCGCCTCTACCAATCCATCGGTCACCGAATCTGTTGTTGAGAAGCGTACGAACACTTCGACTGAAATGTGTAGGAGCTCCATCGTGCATGAACCACATGTCGTGTCGTACTTGTAAAGGCACATGTTCTACCAGCACAGGTAGAGTATCCCGTATGAAATCATGATAACGTGCTCCATTGAGCGTAGGTGGAAGAACATGGGGCCCAATCAAGACATCACCAACAATGCCTGCCCAAACGTTCACAGAAAATCTGTGTTGATGAAGTGATTGGACAATTGCGTGCGGATTCTCGTCAGCCCACACATGTTGATTGTGGAAGTTTACAATTTGATCACGTTGGAATGAAGCCTCATCCGTAAAGAGAACATTTGCACTGAAATGAGGATTGACACATTGTTGGATGAACCATTCGCAGAAGTGTACCCGTGGAGGCCAATCAGCTGCTGATAATGCCTGCACACGCTGTACATTGTACGGAAACAAATGGTTCTCCCGTAGCACTCTCCATACAGTGACGTGGTCAACGTTACCTTGTACAGCAGCAACTTCTCTGACGCCGACATTAGGGTTATCGTCAACTGCACGAAGAATTGCCTCGTCCATTGCAGGTGTCCTCGTCGTTCTAGGTCTTCCCCAGTCGCGAGTCATAGGCTGGAATGTTCCGTGCTCCCTAAGACGCCGATCAATTGCTTCGTACGTCTTCCTGTCGGGACACCTTCGTTCTGGAAATCTGTCTCGATACAAAGGTACCGCGCCACGGCTATTGCCCCGTGCTAATCTATACATCAAATGGGCATCTGCCAACTCCTCATTTGTAAACATTGCACTGACTGCGAAACCACGTTCTTGATGAACACTAACCTGTTGATGCTACGTACTGATCTGCTTGATGCTAGTACTGTAGAGCAATGAGTCGCATGTCAACACAAGCACCGAAGTCAACATTATCTTCCTTCAATTGGGCCAACTGGCGGTGAATCGAGGAAGTACAGTACATACTGACGAAACTAAAATGAGCTCTAACAATGAAATTAAGCGTTTCCGGACACATGTCCACATAACATCTTTTCTTTATTTGTGCGTGAGGAATGTTTCCTGAAAGTTTGGCCGTACCTTTTTGTAACACCCTGTGTATGCCACGTCACACGACTCAATATCATTACGTTATGGGACGAATCTGTATCTGGTACTGAAAAGCTCAGTTGAGCCAAATGTTCCACTTGTTCAATATTTCAGGTAATCAGGGTGGCGTGTTCTTCTTTTAGACCTGCGAGAGAAAGAGAGAGAGTTTATTTAGGGGACGGCGACCTCCGTCCAGAGTGGTACATAGCGTGGCAGACGGGTCGGACAGCGTGAGGCGGGCTCGCGTGGGAGAGGACCAGGGGACAGCTTGCCAGCCAGCCAGCCACCACACGAGCTGGCGGACCGCAGGCTGCCAGTTATTATACAGCGCGAGGCTGAAAGGGAACAGTCGCCGGGAATGCAAATTATCGCGCTCTCGGGCAGCGTTTATATACGCCCAGGCGCTCTCCGGGAAGAATTGAAAGAGTGTAAAAGAGGATAAAAATAAATGAAAAGAGTCCCCCCGGAAAATAAACGTCGACAACAAGAACAAGTAGAGATCAGTTAGCGCAATAAGAATGTGGGATGAGGAGGAGTAGGTGGAGGAGGGAGTATAAATAACAGCGGGGAGGAAGGCATGCGAGGCAGAGCTGTGAGGCATTCGGCGCCCCCCGCCGGCCGGCGCACACAATTTACTGCGCCCGCGCCGCGGCCGGGACTCCCGGTGGCCGCTAGGACGCCATTAGGCCGCTGACAGCCAGCGGGGGCCGGCCGCTCGCTCTTGCGCTCCTCCACGCACCGCGAGCTGGCTGCTCTCACAGGGGCGAGGCGCGCGCCGAGAGGAAAGAGCCGTCTGCCTGTGCGCTTGCGCAGCACGAGTAGCCACGTCCTAGAGGAAAATAACTGCCGTCTCGTTGTTAGTCTTGTGTACATTTTCGAGAGCAGCATGTTTTTTGTCATCCAAAAAACCAGACAAGTTCGAGTAGGACTTAGGCTCTGAGGATTCCGTTCTTACTTAAATGTCTAGCCACGTTAATTTTACCACCACTCAAAAGCCTGAAAAACCACCTTCTGCAGCGCGGACTGCTGCGAGACGTACAGTTTCATATGGCTCTAGACACTATGGGACTTAACATCGAAGTCAACTGTCCCCTACACTTAGAACTTCTTAAAGCTAAGGATATCACACACATCCATGCCCGATGCAGGATTCGAACCTGCGACCATAACAACAGCGCGGTTCCAGACTGAAGCGCCTAGAACTGCTTGGTCACAGCGGCCGGCGAGACATGCAGGAAGAGAGTCAACAACGTCGAAGAAAGTGGACCCATGGCGACTCCAGCGCCGTGGCCAGTTGCGCTAGGTCTCTCGGTTGAAGACCCATGGTGCCAAAAGCCGGTTCGAGGTTATCTCACGGATTCTCGACATGGTTTGAAACTGGAGTGTCTCGTGGTCAGCGGGGTACGGCGATGTCCTGTTGGTCTTCCAACCACGCGCGTACACTCCGAGCTGGATGACACGTCGCGTTCCCCTGCTGAAAGATTCCATCGTTGCGAAGAAAACCAAACTGCATGTCGGAGTCGGCATGATCCCCAAGAATAAATGAATACTTGCGTCGATCCACTGAGTCTTCCGGAATGATTACATCACCCAGGGAATGCCACGAAAGCATTCTTCAGGTTGTAACGCTCCTTCCTTGCTTGCTTTCGGACGTGTCAAGGCGTACACGCCAAAGTCCATTTGTCCGATGCAGCACAAAACGCGATTCATCCGAAAAAGCTACCTGTCGCCAGTCAGTGGACGTCTAGAAGGGGTATTGGCTTGCAAATTCCAGCGGTCAAGCGGATGCCCACAAGCAGCAACGCTCGCTGAACTGACCATGAAGAGACACTGTTAGTAGCACCTAGGTTCAACTGGGTCGTCGATTGCTCAAGAGCAGAACATCATTTAGTCCATACACACATGAGCAGCCGTCGTACACCCGTCTCATTTATGGCCTTTGGTGCACCACAGTTGCCTAGTGCCGATTTTAGATACCGCCATTTTGGTGTGCACAGTACATTGTAAACATGGCGACACGCGAACACTTTACAAACTTAACTGTTTTGGAAATGCTTCCATCCATGTACTAAAAATCAAACCTTTTTGGATGTCATATAAATTGCTCTATACCTACGTAACGAAAACTAACACTAATTTTTGGCACCCCCCCCCCTTCCCCCCTCTGACACGCTTTATGTACCCTCCACAGCTAGTGCTCTGTTCGTTGATGTCTAACGTTGCCGATGATCACATTAACGTAACAGGAACGTTTGATTATCAATATAAACAGTTGATCTAGAGGTTTCGGTAAGTAAGTCTGCGATTATCGAAATACGAGCATGTAATATACCTGGTCGTATCTTTCGATCACATTAACTTAGAAGCTCAAATTTTGTACATGGCCAATGGGCCATAGACCTTAGTATTTGACATAAATTTCAACTTGATTTCTCTACCCACTCCTGAGAAAAACTGGTCTTAACATAAGGACAGATATACGAACAACTGTGATCCTATGAAACCAGAAAAAATCACACAAAAAAATGGTTCAAATGGCTCTGAGCACTATGGGAACTACTTAAACCTAATCAACCTAAGGACAACACACACATCCATGCCCGAGGTAGGATTCGAACCTGCGACCGTAACAGTCGCGCGGTTCCAGACTGTAGCGCCAGAACCGCTCGGCCACCAGCGGCCGGCAAAATCACACAGTTTTTCTCACCATTCAGATGACAGATAATTTAAGTAAAATGTTTTATACACTCTGCAGGAAAAGAGGAAGAATGGGTTTATCTTGTTTTTTTCGTTGTAATCGCCCCGTACAATGTCAGCAATACGCTGGAGAGGGAAAAGTTCAACTATTGTCGAGGTGTGTGCCATTTGATGGGGCTCACAAGAGCTTGATCAGAAAACCATTAACAATCGATGCCAGTAACCTCTTTGAGTAATAATAACAATAGAGAGTTATTTATAAACAGACATTAAAATTATTTTGTTCGAGAACAAAATATTCTGGCTTCTTCTGGAAATAATAATAAAAAGATATTAAAGTTTGCTGGAATGCAGGAAAAATTGTTGGAAGTTGTAGAAAGACATTTGTAGACGAGAATTGTATTTTGTTCTAGATGTCAATACAGTTTAAGTTAGCAGAAACATATCTATGTTTCCATTATCTAAATTGTAGCCTGCTACCCTTTTTTAAGATCATACAATTACCTATAGATGTGAAGTGTAATAATTCCTGGAGTATGCTGTTGATGTATGTGACTAATTTATCAAAAATACCAAACAACGCATAAGCGTTGAGGCTTATTGCGACGTTTTTTTTTCAGACACATGCGTAGCTCGACGTCTTATACTCAAGAAAATGAAAATACAAAAAATCAAATAAAATCATTTCACGGGAGTAACTTATATTGTGGCAGTTGGTATCTGGTTTCTCTTGTAAGATTACAAAAGAGAGAGAGAGAGAGAGGTCGATGATTTCCTTTAGACATCCGTGCGCTCTTCTATATGTATGTAGCTGTTCGGCCTCCCAGCGTATAACGCAGGAGATACTACAACATTATTCAAAAATGTGGATACATATTTTTTCTGTAATTTGCAGACTCGACTTATTACATTATAAAGCCACCACAGTAATTTTAAAAGCAAGAGAGTCTTTTTCGTGAAACACAGATCTTAACTCCACTCCTTATTACATTACTAACAGCAAGCTTAGTTTATTTACTTTCGGATACAGGTTTTTTCAAAATGTTCAAATGTGTGTGAATTCCTAAGGAACCAAACTTCTGACGTCATCGGTCCCTGGACTTACACACTACTTACACTAACCTAAGCTAAGAAGAACACACACACACACACACACCCACACACACACACACACACACACACACACACACACACACACATGCCCGAGGGAGGACTCGAACCTCCAGGCGGGTGAGGCCACGCAAGCCGTGACATGACGATCGAGACCGCGCTGCACAGGTTTCTTAACCGGTGTCCTGAAGACCGGTTTTAAAATACTTACTGCGGAAAGTACCTCGTTTCGTTTGACGAACGAATTCCTGTAAACACACGGCCTTTTTGGTCTTAGAAATGCGGTAGATGGGCAATGTTAGTGTTTCAGGTGGTAACATCGACGACAGCTGACACGCCTGTAAGCTGCAGCGACTTCCTCGGCGCGGGACATCAGCACTCCACCCTTGGGCAGCCCAACTCGTGCTCTCGACTGTATCCCGCGCCCTACGAGTGAGTGAAGTGTTGTCAAGCGTTAAAGAATTGCTGCCGCACCTCTAGCCACACGCCCTACTTTCCCTCCGAACTTCCCTCTCTCAGTTCTTCGTATCGTTTCCCAACGTAATTTCAGTCGTCTTCCCCTCGCATACGACGATCTCATTCCATCAAACTACACTTCCTTCCAGTCATAGGCCTAGCATATCCTACCCAAACCAACTGCACACCCCAGTCCACCCTTACCTCGCCCAGCTGGCATCCCCTTCATATCCTAACATCTGCATCCCTCCTATAAGTTCATTCTCACGGAGGCATTCCGCATCATTTTTTCATATACTGTCATCCCCACTACTTCAGGAACCCCAATACCTAGCTACAGCTGCCAGGAGCCCTATCATACCATTTTCATAACAGACTGAATGCACATCAAATCATCATTATCTTATCATATACATCGCCACCTATCTTAGCTCCAAAAACATTTTGACTGGACATCGAAATGACGACTCCTTATTATTCACTCTATGCAACGCTCCGAATTTCGTTTCGCACTGTTGCTATTTCTTTTGAACCCAGTGTCTGAGCGGTCGGAAGTACCATGCTTGGCCTCTTAGCAGCCTCATTCGCTCGCTAGTCTAGCGGTTTTTGTCTTAATCCATTGCGTAGCACTCTTATATTTTGTAATTTAATGAAAATGTTGAATAGGTAGAAAAATGGAAATGAAATACAAGAAGAGGAAAAAAAGATGATGTAGTAAGCATACTCCAGCCTCCAGTGCCAACTTGAGATGGAGACCTCGAAGTGGACTAGCGAGCTCTTGTTCTAAATTCAGCCAACGTATCGATCTTAATTAACTATACTAAAACAATCTACTTTATGAACTATAATTCAATTATTGAACAATTGATACGAATAAAATTAAAAAGACGAGTACCTAAGAATTTACAAATGCGAGCGTAGGTCTATATGCAACATTGAAGCCTAAATCAGTGGTTTAATCATGCCACCCGACGGAGTATATGCTTCGGTTGTTTACGTTCCCACACGTTGTACGTAAGTTTGGAATGTAACGTAGTACTTTCATTTTATAATGCTTAACATTACGAAGTTGTGGAGCACGGGAGCTGAAAGTTCAATACAAGGGCCATTTCGCTTGAACGGAAAACATATTCGTATTACCGATTTCAATGCTCGAGAACTATGGCGACATATGTGCACGCATCTAGGCTACATTTAAAGGGAGCACGCAGGGCGCAAAGTGCCAGCAAATTTGTATATTATAATGATATTTATACAGGGTGGTCAGAAACTGCCTGAAAAGCTCATGGATGTGTTACAGGATAAGATGTGCTGAGAAATAACGGTTGATGAAAAAATTTGATGCGTTGCGCCGTTTCCGAGTTAATTAGCATTACCGTTAGCCGATCGGGTCGCGGGGTACGAAAATTCAAGCACTTACACGCGCTAAAATGAGGCAGTGCGCCGACGTCTGTGGACCCCTAGGCTACTATTTGTTTAAATACACGTTACCAGTTATAATGTGCCTTTTAAGAAGGTGTTAAATTTAAACCAGGTGAGCAAAATCTACGTGTATTCGATTTGAGGACCCCAAACGAAGAACACGGTTGGTAACACTGTCCATAGCAGGCTGTTTGAATTTTTGCGCGCGAGCACCTGATTGAGTAACTTGAATGCTAATTCAATCTCAAGCGGTGCAACGTATGGAATTTTTTTCTTGACAGTTATTTCTCAGTACAACCAATCCTGCAATACTCTTGCAAGCTTTTCAGACTGACCTTCCTGTGCAATTATTCGTGTGGCAAAAGAATAGTATGGAAAAAGACTCAATAAAAGTGATGAAAGGAACGAACAGAAATGTAAAAAAAAACTATGTAAAGGAGATGAAAGGAACGAATTTCTATGCAACTGAAAAATAATGGAAGTAGACAGGCTGCAAGATCATCTAAAGAGGCAAGCTATGCATGTGCTAGATACACAAAAAGACTCACAGTCTCACAGTTAAAGGAGTAACTCAGTAAGAAGGCTACAGAAAACAATTAGTTTAAGTTGAAATGTGCATCGTACCAAAGACATAGCTTTATTATCTTCTGCTGCCCTGTCCTTTCTGCCTCTTAGCGGATGGAGAGTTGCTTCCTTTTAAATGTAGTGTAGAGATATGACAGTAGTTGTAATTACTTTTTCTACAGCATGTTGGCGTATAATGATTTTATACTCTATGTACTTATGACAGTTTACGGGTAGGGCTGGCACTTCAGTTTCTTCTTTTGACATCTGCAGATAATAGTTTAGCAATCGATATCGGTAACATAATCATACTTTACGATCAAGACAAAGTGTGTATATTCTGAATATCTTTCAGGACGTTAAGCAGCGTCATTTTGAAAAAAAGAGAAAAGAAAATAACGCTGTTAAAAACAGAGTTCCGGTTGGCTTCACAGAGGTCTACCTCAGGACGACTAACCAATAGTTTTCAAATAAAAAAACGTTGCAAAAATCCATGAAGAGGACCGCCGCGATGTTGGTCAAAACGTCCGTTTTAATAGTGGTTCTCGTTTCAAGATCACCTTGCTTAGTGTCCGATAGTATTTTATGCAAACTGGTACCGGCATCTGAATATTATGGGACATTCGTGTGGTGTGCTGTGATGAATTGTTCGCCGCTGTTTTTGTTCCCTTTGCCCTGCGACTCTGTTGACAACAATTTCTCCTGCTACCAACATTACAACCCCGTACCTTCTGGTCGGGCAGTTCCGCAGCAACAGCTTGCACCAGCGACCACGGGTACAAGTCCGGGTTATGTGCGTTGTACGGTAGGAGGCGCTGGGGCGCGCCGGCCAGCTGGCCACAGATATTGATAGAATTAAATACCCGCGCTGAGGCGGCCGCCGCGGGGGGCGGCCGTCCACTTTGTTTCAGCGCTCGTACTACACGGAAATCTTAATTGGGCGCCGGATAGGGGACGGCAGATAAAGTAGCAGGACTTATGAATCGCAGGCGGCAGGCGGCCGTGAATGGGCCGAACCCTGCTAGCTGGCTCGCTCACTCGTCGTGTCGCCGTCCCCGGGCGAGCATTCCGGCGCGCGCTCCCCGCTGTCCTCGTACACAAAAACCAACGCTCAGCGGGGGCCGAAAATGACAACAAATTTCTCACCTACGCTGCGTCCGCCCCTCCAGCGTCGCCTTACAGAAAGCGTGACGTTGTGCTTGCGTGTGTGTGTGTGTGCGTGTGTGTGTGTGTGTGTGTGTGTGTGTGTATCGCAGGGACCACATCATTCCCTCTTTCCTCCTTTTTGGTCCTCCCCCTCCTCTCTCATGCGGGTCTCGGGACGCTGTAAATTTCTGAGGAAACGCACCTTAACACACTGCGCGCCTAAAGTCTATTGAATCTTATAAAGAAAGGTGAGGATTTTTGTTTATCAGTCTGGTGGCTGGCACCATAAAGGGAAGGGGGAGGGTTGGGGAGGGAGCTGACTGGCTGAGAAGCCGCTCTGCCGCAGTAAATAACGGCGCCAAGTGGCGGGACAGAGGCTGGTAATGTGGACGCGCGCGCTCTCCGCTCCTACAGGGAACGCACGAACTGGTATGAGGGTGGAATGCGACACCTCGCCTCTGAGCTCCGCGTACGCCTTGTAGACGTCGCATGGATGGGAAACACAGTCACATAACCATTATAGAAAAGAGGCTGTGTTTCAGTCTTAATGGCAGTACTACAGACTGCTGCCGTTGACGTATATCGATCATCATACTCTGCAAACCAATGTGAGGTAAGTGGCAGAAAGTGCTACCCATTGTACAAAGTTTCTTCCTGTTCCTTTCAAGTACGGAGCGCGAGAAGAATGACTGCTTCAATGTCTCTATGCAGATCACCGCTTTCTGGCCCTTTTGGGTCAGTCGGGACCGATCGACCGCTGCGTCATCCTCTGCCAATGGCGTAATTGGACAAGGTATGGAGGAGCATGGGGTCAACACACCGCTCTCCCGGCCGTTTTCGGCTTTCTTCCCCTTGAATCCTGTTATTTCTCACTCATGTAGCTCCTCAAGTGGCATCACGCGGCTGAGCGCAACCCTCTCCAGTCCTCCCACCAAGGAAAAGTTCTCTGGTGGCGCTGGGAATCGAACACGAGTCCTCCGCATAGCAGCCACACACGTTGGCCACTGAGCTACGGAGGTGGATCTTAATCGCCTCTATGTGCTCTGTAATTGGTCTAATTATATTTCAAGTACAAGTTTTTGGCTGCAATATTTATTTATTTACTAGCAGGGATAAAGTTACACGACGAGGTCGTTTCAGCTTTTGGTTGGTCGGTTAGTTGGTTGACTCGGGGGAGGGGTCCGAACAGCGAGGTATTCAGTCCCATCGGGTTAGGGAAGGACTGGGAAGGAGACGGCTGTGTCCTTTCAAAGGAACCACCCGGGATTTATCTGAAGCGACTTACGGAAATCACGGAAAACCTAAATCAGGATTGCCGGACGCGAGTTTCAACAGTCGTCCAGTGTGCTAACCACTGTGCCACCTCGCTCGTTTCAGAGTTTTGCCGTTATCAAGTGTACTTGTGACGATGATATGATAGGTATAATATTGTTCCTTAGGTCTGTGTTAATGTATGTGTCTATACGGCACCTTATGCTTAGAGCATAGCTAGTATCACTACTGAGCTAAATGAAGCCTCAAACTGGGGATGAGCTTATACCAACCCACTCTTGACGGAACTGCACAATGATCCAGAAGTGAATCAACCACAATTTTTCAACATCACACGTCTTTTAGCATTTACGGACCAAGTGAGATGCACAAAACACTTCACTTCTCTAATACAACGCAATTATTATTAGAAGGAAAATGACGGTAATTTCAAGAATAATATCCAAATTTCCACACGATTCCATATGTCATATGGACCACGCCATACTACCTAAGATGTAGCCATAAGGTGCCGCTTCTAGACATGGACAAACATTGAATTAAGGAACAGTATTATACCTACTATACCATCTTCTCAGGTACACTTGATAATGGCAAAACGGCCAAACGAGTTCGTCGTTTAACTTGTATCACTACGAGTCAATATATAAGTAGTGGAACAAAAAACGTGCACTTAAAATAAAATATGTCTTTCTTCGACTTCAAACAGGCTATTGGTCCACTAGAAAGAAAACTATTGAATAATGTAATTTTGTCTTTGTGGTTCCTATGAGCAAAGACCAGCAGCATATTCGTGGATGCTTCACTTAATACTGGTTCCTGAAAATTAGGATGTAGGGTTTCGCGTGGTGGCTTACGTCTATTTTGCAGCTTCAGGCAATTCACGTTTTCGAATATTTCTCTGCCGCTTCTCCATGGATCTAACAAATCTGTGACCATTCCTACTGCACCTCTTTGTATACATTCGGTATCTGTTGTTAGTTCTATTAGTTACACACTTAATCTACGAGAGAGTTTTGTATGCAATTTCCATTGTAGAATGATGACATTTAATACCACTCTACCGAATTCTGCCACCTTCTTTACCTATGATTGGGTCTATGCGGCTTTTCCATTTAATAACTTCACAAATTGGGGCATCCAAGTATATATGCTGATTCAAAACATAAATCATAGACATTGTTGTCGTATGATACTATTTTTTCGGTATTTCAAAGTCGCCAGTTTTACGACTGCGTACCTCTAAGGCATCTTACCGTCCATTGTACCATTTCCAAACCTCATTAAGATTTTACTGAGCATTTGCGCAGTTTTTTTTTTTCAACTGGCATTTCACTGAAGCTAACCGCATCATTTGCGGAAAGTCTCAAGTTACTATTAATATGGTCTCTCAGGTTATTAATGAACAACCTTAACAGCAAGTGACCCAACCCATTAACATGGGGAATGCTCTAAGTTAGGTCTACATCTGTCGACGACTCTCCATTCAAGTTAACATGCTGCATCCTCCCTACCAACAAACCTTCAAACCAGCCACATATTTCGTTTGATGGAATGCACATGATCATTCATTAGTAGCATGTTGGTGTGGTGATGATCCAAATGGTTTCCGGAAGTCAAGAGATATTGCTTCCACCAGGTTGCCTTGATTCATGGCATGTGAGAAAAGTGCGAGAATGGTTTCACATCACCAATGTTTTCAGACTCCGTGCTGTTTGGCATGTAGCAGGTCATTCCATTCAGGACACATTATCAGCAATATTTTCTATCATTCTACAACAGATGACGGTCAATGATACTGCAAAGCAGGAAGTGTCACTTCTGCTATTCTTCTTGTAGACGGCTGTGAGGTTGTTTTCTTCCAACTTCTAGGTACAGTTGTTTTCTTCGAGAGATCTATTACATATTTCGGTCAATAGAGGAAAATACGTTAATTCCTAATTCTGTATAGAACTTGACTTTGTAAGTCGTGAGCAATTCTGCAAATGGGAGAGTGCAATGGTGTTTTCAGTTAGAAATAGGAACTGCAATTCTGCACACAAATATTGTTTAACTGACAATGCAAACAGATTTATTTTTTACATCCTATTATTAAACTACATCACAAAAGGTATAATGACAGAGCATCACAATTGGAAAAATTTACTAATATTTTGCGTTTCAGTTTGGCTAGTAGGTAGAAAACTGTCAGCATTGCTCGTATAGTATGTGACAGAGCATTGCACTGTCATGACTAGCAATATGAACACCTCGGTAATGGCACTGGGAATTAACTGAAGTACTCAAGCTTAAAAATAACACACACATTTGATATGGTTATGAAAACGGTTTTCGACCAGGATCAGTAGTATTGGTGGCACTTCTGCTTGAGAGGGTGGCCTATATGCTAGAAACAGTACTTAAGGATGGAGGTCTCCATTGAAAGATGGAATGCCACTGCTTTGCTGTAGAATTATTCACTTCTCTTAGTCCACAAAATTTATTTCCTTTTAATAACTGTTATCTTGACGGTCAAATATTCAAATGCGATTGAGTTTGGAGACGCCAATTTCCATCTCGGAGACCCTGAAATAATCAAAAATGAGGCTAGTACTTGGTTGAAAATAGGACTGTATGCACAACCCACATGTTAGCTGTGTTGATAGTCACTATGGTGGCGTCCAAGAGAGAGACAGTTGATCACTTGAGAGGCAAATACGAAAAATTATCTACTGCCAAACTATTAACTTCATCTATATTGTCGCTGGTCATTCCAGTTCCAGGAACGCCGAATAAAGTACGATTCACCAAAGAAGAAAAGTACGATTCACTAAAGAAGACACCAGTTGTTCGGCAAACGCAGGGGTTCTAACAATTGAATAGTCTCTCTGCACCTTATTTTCAAGTTCTTTGCACTTATTAACACTTCTGAGTAGGTCTTTATAGGGACAGTTCATATCCATTTATTCCTACTGTTTTTCTAGTAAAATAAATACGGTTTTTCTTTTTTAAATATTACGGATAAATGCGTCAGGTGCTCGTAAAGAAAAAAATGTAATCTTTCGTAACGAAATAATGTTCTGTGTAAATTTGTCATTGTATTTGAAGCGTTATACGTGAGTACTGAATTGCCACGTTTTTTAACTAGAATAAGTTCCGCGCACAAAAGTAACTTTGAAGAAATTAAATTCCTTACAGTTGAGTGATAAAATGTTACAGTAATTCTTACTTATAAGTTGTGCAGTTGTGTTCCAGCCAACATTTTCGTTTCCGTTCTTTTTCTGGTGTCGTTGGTAATGTTCTTCGTTGTTTTATCATTGTGCTACCACATCGACCTTTACAACACCTCTAAAACTTTCCAAGCATCATGTTTCACATTAGTGAACTTATTTACACATAATGTTCTGTAAATATTGTCATGAATATCAGTCTTCACCGATGTGGATCTTGTCAAGTTATACACTAACAGCCACTGTAGGCAATAACAAATTACGACTGATACTAATCTACCCACAATGACTGATATGATAATTTTATCTAGATTATGTTGGGATAAAAACAGCTACTATAGAACTTGCCACTGCTCTTCTTCTTAAAATGCTGCTGTTTTATATCTCACTTCGCACTAAGCATTAACCTAATTTCGCTGATGTCTTATGTCCGCCTCCTCAACTGAGCAGTAAGCGTAGGTGGCTCCATTGAAAGGATCAGATTCGATTCCCGTTACTAACCAGGATTTTTGCTCGCTCTGAGGACTGGTAGGGGGGCACTCAGCCACGTGATGGCTATTGCGGAGGTGCTACTCATGACACCGAATGGCAGGGGATGACACGGCGGCCGGTCGATCTCCCTTGGACCTTCTAGTAGTGGACAACTACATTATAAGTTGTCTAAAGTAAAGCTGTCAGCTATCTATCTGCTGAAAAGCTTAGAAACCTGCTGCCATGAATTATAATAAATTAGTAGATGAAGTTACTAATAAGGCTCTGTTTTACTTTGTCTTGAATGATTAAGGTTTTACGACTTCCTGTCTGACGTATGCCGGCAACCGGTTAATGAGTTCTGCCTCAGAATAGAAAGCTCTATTCTGAACTATACACAAGAACGGATAGCGTACGTGGAAATTCTTTCTAGTACAAATATTATGGTTGTAAATTGCAGAGTTCGTATTAAATTCACTCTTGTTGTTAGCCACAAATATCGTTGGGAAGTAAATGCGTTGGTACGCACGTGTAAGAATTCCTAGGCAAATGAAGAGGAGTCTGCAAGATACCGTTACTGGCCGCTTACGCAAAATACAACATAAGGGGCGATCAAAAAGATCCCGTCTGAGGGCGTTGCTGGAGCGTATCTGCAAAGTTGCGTGACACCGGTGCGGGTACATAAGCACCGATATGTAGGCAAGGGATTATGGTGGGATTCATGTCTTTCCGAGGTGAGTGCAGTAAATGCGGAAACGTGAACTATGGTCACGTAATTACCAAATGCGTCTGAACATGACCAACATGCTGTCATTCTTTTATTGGCTGCCGAAGGACCAACACCCGTAGGCATCCATCGGAGAATGGAGAAAGTGTTCGGGGCACATGTCTGTCAAAGACACCTGCGACAAGGGGTGCAGTTATCACGTCTTCGTTTAATTAAGAAAAGCCGTGAGGGGTGGACGATTTCTGTGAGACGACGATGTGCAGCAGGCAGTTACGGAATTCTTCACGGAGCAGTTTTACCAAACAGGTATCTTCAATATGGAGCGTCGATGGGATGATTGCCTGACTGGCAAACCGATTCTCGACTGTATGGCCTTTCATCGGAGTCTTTTTGAACGCCCTTTATAATTTTTTATCTTAGCAGCATTTCTCGAGATGATTACAGCAAAGGACAGCACTGAGTGAATTACACACAGCATGTCAGCAATATGATCTGTAGGTCAACACAATTAAAGAGATTTCAGTGATGTAATCAGGCTAAACTGAGCTCTTTGACTAATTCTTGGTCTCGTGCCACCTCTATCTATTATCTACACCGAAGACCTAAAGAAATTGTTAGCCCCTCCTAATAAAGTGTAGGGCTCCAGCGAGCACGCAGAAGTATCGCAACGCGACGTGGCATGGACTCGACTAATGTCTGAAATAGTGCAGGAGGGAATTGACACCATGAATCCAGCAGGACTGTCCATAAATCCGTGAGAGGAGGACAGGGTGGAGATCTCTTCTCAACAGCAAATTGCAAGGCATCCCAGATATGCTCAACGATGTTCATGTCTGGGGAGTTTGGTGGCCAGCGGAAATATTTAAACTCAAAAGAGTGTTCCTGGAACCACTCTGTAGCAATTATGGACGTGTGGGGTGCCGCAGTATCCTACTGCAGTTGGAGAAGTCCGTCGTAATATATATCAGGAATCCGGCAAAACATCAAATCTCCGACGGCGCTGCTGCCGGAATAAGATCCTGCAAGAAAGGGACCAACGACGACTGAAGGGAATCGTTCAACGTGGCAGAAGTGCAACCCTTTCGCAAATGTCCACGGTACACTCGTGAGGTGGTCGTACGGGAAAATCCCCAATTCATCGCTACCTCGGAAATGCTGTGTCCCATCACTCGTGTGCCGACTGTAACACCATGTTCAAACTCATTTTAATCTTGATAACCTGCCATTGTAGCAGCAGTAGCCTATCTAACAACTGCGCCAAACACTTGTTGACTTACATAGGCGCTGCCGACCGCAGCGCCGTTTTTTGGCTGTTTATACACCTTCGTATTTGAACACGCTTGCCTATACCAGTTCTTTTGCCGCTCCATTGCATTATGTCTAGTAATTTCACACATGCAGCATTATTGAATGCACTTCCATTTATCTACTTCCGGGATCAGTAAATTCTTTTCTGTTCGTTTCGGAATGTGTAATGTGAGTCTTCAATCAGTTACTTGCTGTGAACCATTTGTGGGTCCCACCCACTACTCCCCTGGCTCTGCTTGGAACACATGAAGCATCTATTGAGTCCATATTTCTTTATTTCTGGGATCAGCAAATCATTTTTATTTGTTTGAAAATGTATAATATCAGTCTTTGTATAATATCAGTCTATTTGCTGTGAACCATTCTGGTCCTGGTCCACTGTTCCCCTGCCTCTACTAGGAACAGACGTGTTCCAACCTTTATAAGCGCACTTTTGCCGTCAGAAAACATTACAGTTTTTGAATAGTCATCCAGTGTCTTTGAAAATCATTTATGTAGGGCAAGAACAGATATGGACCAAGTATCGAACCTTGTGGAACACAATGTTTTTCATGTTTGGCCGGTACTATTTATGTTTATTGTAGTGTTTCCTCTTGTGCTTGTGGAATCTGATTCTTGCTAACAAGCACACGTATGACAGTATAGTCGCAGGCTGTAGGCCCCGAGAAATTCTTCTCGGCCTTCCTCCAGCGTCAGTGTGGATAGTCCCCTCTTGGAGGTGTGAGTAGTTCTGTCGGCCTTGCGCGCTGGCTGAGTGGCGGCGCCGTTTGTTGGTGCCTTGGGCTCGCCTCCAGTGGCTGTCCTAACAGCAGCGACCGCTAATGGGCGATGCGTGTCGCAGCGGCGGGCCGCGGAGAATCTCTCTCCTCTCCTCTTGCTGCTGCTGGCGGTCGCGGCGCTGTCGCACCATACAGGACCTGCGAGGGCAGCGGGGCAGGGGGAGATCGCCGCCTCGCGCCTTTTATCCGCGCTCATCATGCCCGCTTACAAAAGGCATCCATCTTCATTCCCTGGCGCGCTACAAGCGCTGACCTTCACCCAGCGGCGAATGTGCCGGCCGAGAATGGACTCCGGTACGTTGCACACCATACCTAACGGACCGTTGGTCCGACTATACGGCCTGCAGCGGACCGATCGACGTTCCTAAAATCCTTCTGCGACTTGGAGCCCTCGCTTTCAAAGTGGTATGTCAGCTTTAGAGGTCTGCAAGTAGGGGCATTCAGCCTACACGTAGGTACTTTGGAGTACATTCAGCCAGGCTGTGAGTCATGCGATTATTGCCCATTTTCAAGTGCTTAAAAACTTTTAGGCTCACAACTTCAAAACAAGCTGCGCAAGTCCATTGTTAACTCAAACCGTACAATATAAAACGTCCCAAGCCGGAGTATTCACCGATCCCCAGTTACAGTTGCAAACTGAAAGCCGCAGCCCCAGTTTGCAACTGTACCTCAGGAACGGTGGGTGCACCGGCTTTTGACGGATTATCCATTACGGCTTGAATTGGCAATGTAAGCGTGCAGCTTGTTTTTATGTTGTGACGTGGCCTAGTGGCAAAAATGTTTTTTTTTTTTTTTAATAGCAGCGGCAAAACATTAAAAACATTGTGTTCCGCAAGGTTCGATACTTGGTCCATATCTGTTCTTGCCCTACATAAATGATTTACCAAAGACACTGGATGATATTAAAAAACTGTGATGTTTTCTGACCGCAGAAGTGTGCTTACAAAGGTACGAAACACGTTTGTGCCAAGCACAGGCAGGGGAATAGTGCACCAGGACCAGAAATGGTTCACAGCAAACACACTGATATTATACAAAGACTGATATTACACATTTTCAAACAAATAAAAATGATTTACTGATCCCAGAAATAAAGAAATACTGACTCATGTTAATCGATGCTTTATGTGTTCCAAGCAGAGCCAGGGGAATAGTGGATGGGACCCATAAATGGTTCGTAGCAAGTAACTGATTTTTATGAAGACTCAAATTACACATTTCGAAACGAACAGAAAAGGATTTACTGATCCTTGAAGTAGAGATAAATGGAAGCGCATTCTATAATGCTGCATGTGTGAAATTCCTAGACATAATGCAATGGAGCGGCAAAAGAACTGGTATTGGCGAGCGTATTCAAATACGGAGGTATATAAACAGCCAGAATACGGCGCTGCGGTCGGCAACGCCTATATAAGACAACAAGTGCCTGGTGCAGTTGTTAGATCGGTTACTGCTGCTACAATGGCAGGTTATCAAGATTTAAGTCAGTTTGAACGTGGTGTTATAGTCGGCACACGAGTGATGGGACACAGCATCTCCGAGGTAGCAATGTTCCGAAACACATTGTGGGAATAATCACACACTGACAACTGGGTTGAATATCCTCAATATTGCTTGAATAACAGTTGTGTGATGGCTTTTGTTTCTGTGGATATTATTCTGTGCCTCCAAGGGCGGAGTGAACTGACTGAAATCTGGCCTATTGTAGACTTAGCTGTTTTCAATCAAATAGTAGCAAGGTTGGAGTGAGGACGAGTGGTACCCAACTGTCAATATTCGGGAAGAGAGTGTATAACAGAATAAAGTCGATAACTTTCTCTATCTGGGATTTCATGTTCAATTGGTGGGCTGTCAAATTCCCATTGTAGGAGCTTTGCCTCCAAAAATCTGCCACAACTAAGAATCGGGAGGTTACCACGCGCTGGGTAAAAGCACACAGTGACATTCCTCGTAGTGGAACAGTACATAAGCTAACCAAAACAACCGCACACAAAGGAGAAATTGGACATATGGGGTACCAGTTACGGACATTTTGTACCTTATCAAATTAATAATCTGATAAAAGTGGAATACAAAATGGAAAGATAATTCTAAATAAAAGATCAAAAACTATGTTAAAGTGAACCCATTGCCGATTGCTAACTTATGAATGACAAACGCCGACGCTCCAGAAGACTGAAGTACATTCTAAGACGCTTCACCTTCAACGACGGCTGCCACAGAAAGCATCTGTCTCGTAATTGTCTAGCCGTACCCCTTTGTTCTACAGCAGCAAAGCAGAGGATTTAAAGCACATCTTTTTTGGTTGCCTCAACAGATAAGACGCTACAGCTCTTCTACCACTAAGTCTGGTCACCATCAGCTGCTGTTTGCTGACAGTGTCACTGTGGTTGCAATGCGTGAAAATATATCGCGATTTACATGCATTTTTGTTACAAGAGGAAGTCAGCTTTTACTATACTTCTGTTGTAATTTTATGTTGAACCTGATGTACATATCAAAAATGTTCGAAAATGTGTGTGAAATCTTATGGGACTTAACTGCTAAGGTCATCAGTCCCTAAGCTTACACGCTACTTAACCTAAATTATCCTAATGACAAACACACACACCCATGCCCGAGGGAGGACTCGAATCTCCGCCGGGACCAGCCGCACAGTCCATGACTGCAGCGCCCAGACCGCTCGGCTAATCCCGCGCGGCATGTACATATCCTATGAATACGTTGCTCACCACAAGAGATGTCATTGAAAGTCCCAGATGACAATATTTGGAAAGGTGTTTCCAGTACCATCATCTACGAGGGCTTAAAAGTAATGCCTCCGATTTTTTTTTATTGTGCTCTCAATATCGATGAGGCATTACGTGTCGACTTTCCTGTTTCTTTGACGCAAGCTGCAATCCTCTGCCATTAGAGGGCTCCGAAATGTAGCGTGTAAGGTGGCGTGTGTGACGTAACTCTGTGTGTAGCGTGTGAGGTGTAATGTAACGGTGTGTAAGGGACTCTTAGATAACGAAAAGCACGCATTCAAAGAGTCGGTTCATACATGGAGCGCCCACTTCTTCAGCATGACAATGCCAGACCATACATGAGTGTTGCTATATCTGCAACGATCCGACACCTTGGCTTCACTGCCATCGTTCACCCTCCATACAGTCCCGACTTGGCCCCATCTTGTTTTGATCTGTTTCCTAAACTTAAAAAATGTCTGTGGCGACTTCACTATTATAGTGATGAAGCGGTGAAAGCAGGGGTGAAGTTGTGGCTCTGTGAACAAAGTCATACATTCTACAGTGACGGTATCAACAAACTGGTCTCTCTTAAGGAGAAATTTGTTCGTCGCTTAGATGACTATGTTGAGAAATAAATATATAGACATGAAGAAAAAAGATGTAGAATGTTAATAACGTTTGTTTTATTTAAAAAGCCTTAAGAGTTTTCACATAAAAAATTCGGAGTCTACTTTTCAGCATGCCCATGTACCTCAGAAATGTTGCCAATGTAGTACTTGAACGGTACTGCAAACTCAGCCCAAACACCTTTGATGGCAGGAAAATTCTTCCCTGGTTTAATTCCTTAAAGGCAGATACGGCGTGCTTGTTCATTATTCACTTCTTTGACAGTGCACACTGTGGTGGAAAGGCGCGAACGCAGTAAAAAAATAAATAAATAACATTTATTAAGTGTACGTCACAAAACGGTAATAAACTTTGGTATAGTATGATGTGTGGCTACATTTCGGAACCCTCTAATGGCAGAAGATTGCAGCTTGCGTCAAAGAAACAGGAAAGTCGACACGTAATGCCTAATCGATATTGAGAGCACAATGAAAAAAGTCGGAGGCATTACTTTTTGGTGTGGGGTGCAGTGATATGCAAATAACTTTGCTGCCTCTTGCAAGTCTATGATATTGTATGTATAACTGATGGTCGTGTTTGCAAACACTGCGTTACTTGTCTAGTTGTCCACAGATAGCAACAGTTTAGTTGGAAGGCAGCCCTCAGAGTACTGTACTGAGTGAGCCACAAACGCTGAACTGAACTGCAGAAGTCCCGGTGCATGCCTGTGTGAGTATCAACAAAATATCATGTTTTGGTGGCCGTCGGTGGAAGGATTTTGCATGTCCGCCAGTACAAGGCACAGGCAAAGTGGTCCGGCGGTTGATACGACCCCCCATGGTGACGGTCAACGTCCACGACGTGCTGGAACAAGTGGCGCAGAAGCAGGAAGAGTTACAGGTTTGTGAGCGCCATTTGGAGGCTGTTTCATACACATGAAGAGAAGCCAGGCGAGTGGTGTTGCCCATATGGGGGAGACCTCTCATGGTATTTACTGTGAACCCCTTACTTCGTACACAACAACAAGGAAAAAGAACTGACGATAGAGGAAAACCACCTCCTTTAAGAGAATCACTGGCTTTGGACCAGTACATACCGGGTTGTTATTACCCGCCATGGTAGCCGAGAGCACTAATGCGCTGCTTCCTGGACTCGGGTAGGCGCACCGGCCCCGGATCGAATCCGCCCGGCGGATTAACGACGAGGCTGGTATGCCGGCCAGCCTGAATGTGGTTTTTAGGCGGTTTTCCACATCCCGCTAGGTGAATACCGGGCTAGTCCCCAAGTTCCGCCTCAGTTACACGACTCACAGACATTTGAAAACGTTCCCACTTACACTCGACGCAGATAGCTGGGGCACACTACTTCCGTCCCGGGAGGTTCGGGGTGGTGTCAGGAAGGGCATCCAGCTACCCTCTGCAATTAACATTGCCAAATTCGTAATAACAAAGCCGATCCCCCGCTTGGAGCGCGACAAAGGCCCCGAGAAAGAGAGAATACCGGGTTGTTATTAAAGTGCAACACACACAGAGATTCAGTGTGGGCTGTAATCATCATATGGCAGCGAAACTTATATGATATTATAATGTGTTCATGCAGAACTAATATACCCTGAAAAAAATTAGTTCAAATGTTAGCCACCAGGTGAAAAACTGGCGCTGTGAATCCAAGAAAGACGTTTAAAAATGTTTGTATACGTACTGGTTTAGGAATAGGATTTGGGCGTGAAAGATCAACCAAGTGAGTAGGCATAATGTTGAAATTATTAATAGCCACTTACACAATTTGTTCAGTATTGCACCGGAGACGCCGATGAAATGCTGTACAGCACCAGAATTGCATCTGGTGGCGAAAATTGGAACTAATTGTTTTCCAGCGCAAATCGATTCCACATTAACGCATTAGAATACCTAGCAAGTTACGATAATTACAGACCACACTGTATGTGTTTGAGTAGCGGAACTTTAATAATAATCGGACGGTGTAAGTGAAACTGTATTTGTCGTGCTACTTGCTGCCTTGGTTCCTCGAGCGGTGAGCGGACTGCCTGAGACCCAGTGGCAGCGCATGCGCCTCGGCGGTGGCAGCCGCCTACTTGCCGCCCGCGGGCCGGGCGCTCCTGCTGCCACCGCCGCCGCCGAAGCCGCACTTATCGCGACGCCGCATCGCGCTCGGTCGTCCACCCCGCCCTATAACTCAGCAGTGACAACGAATTTGTCAACGTAGGCCGCGGCCGCCAGCCTGCGCTATGCTGACAAACTGCAGCCGCTCTCCGAATTATTCACCTGCGCTCCTCGGCGGCCGCCGCGGGGGAAGCTCTCCGGCCGGGGCGGCAATGAACGTGTAAATTACCCCTGCCGGTGGCCGAGGAGAACACGACCGGGGAGAAAACCCAAGGAAGCGGACGATGCGAGGCGTCGGCGCGAAAGGGATCAGGTGTACGCGAGAGCTGGGAAGGTGCTCACCGCGCTTCGGATGTCTGTGAGCCAGAGTTCTCAGCGGCGTCGCGAGTGCGCGCCTCGGCAATTTGTGCTGCTCCGCTCGACATCCGGTTTACCCTCCTCACCTTTATTCTCACCTCCTTCTCCTACCGGCGTAAATAGATGCGTAACGTGGCAGACCACACAGGGCGTTCTTCGCCGGCCGTAAGTGCACACCGTGCCCGCAGCGGAGGAGAAAAAATACCGCAACGCGGTCGTGACAAACGCGCGACTCGTTGTCCTGCGAAGCTCTGGGCGAGGCGGGAGATATTTCAACATCATCGCGTCCGCCAGCCGTAATGGATGGCGCTCGTGGCTTAGAGCGCATTGTATTAAGCGAGGGCTCGGCCAGCGGGTAAGTACCTCGTGGCGCCGAGTCCGCGTCGCGACGCCGTGCCGGCGAAAATCGCCGCACGCCGGGAACGGATTCCACGGTTCGTTACTCACTGTCCACCGGCAACGACGGCAGTGCGCTGGGCGCTGACTGCTCTCGTCGTTAGGCGCTCGCGGGAGACAGATGGCCGCATTTCGCCCACTGCCTTATTCGATAACTGGTTTGTGACTCACAGTCGTAAGGCTGGACCAAATAAAACTACCAGATTCCGACAGTAATACGGTGGTATGCACGTAAGAAGGTGGCCAGTGGACAAATGCGCAGTGGCAAGGGGCAATGTACCACCTGACGGTCCAGGCTCCCTCGTCTGACTACAGCGAGCACTTCAGGGTGCGCGTTGAATATATAGCCTATGACATTGTAATTCTGACTGAGACAGCAAAGGCCCTGAAAGATGAGTTGAAAGGAGAGGTACCGAACTGAAAATATAAAAAAGTTGAATAAGGGCGGTGGAATGTACTCGAGTTAATTAGGTAATGGGCAGACAGTTACGTAGCAAAATTAAACTCTAGGCTTAAAATGGGCTTTGTTACTTGGCTAGTAAAATAACTGTCAATGGGAGAAACGGAAACGGTATAAAATGTAGACTGGAAATAACCAGGAAAGCTTTTACGAAAATAAGAAACGTGATAACATAGAATATAAATTGAACAGCAACAGTATTCTGTCACTATTTGTTTTACACCTTAGTGAAGTGAGGACGATAAACAGGCAGTAAAGAACAGATTCTGAAAAGCGGTATTACTGAAGATTGCCTATACTGTAGTTGTAAAATTACAGTAGACTACTGTAGAGTACCATAAGTAGGCATACACAACGGTAGTTTCCCTAGAAGCTTTGATCAGTTAAGATCATAACCGCGTTACCTGTATGTTTGGTACGTTGCGTACCTGTCGGGCCGGCCGGTGTGGCCGAGCGGTTCTAGGCGCTACAGTCTGGAACTGCGCGACCGCTACGGTCGCAGGTTCGAATCCTGCCTCGGACGTGGATGTGTGTGTTGTCCTTAGGTTAGTTAGGTTTAAGTAGTTCTAAGTTCTAGGGGTCTGATGACCTCAGATGTTAAGTCCCATACTGCTCAGAGCCATTTGAACCATTTTCGTACCTGTCGGACGTTATCTCATGTCGAATGCTTTATTTGGATACGTCATTAGTGTCTTACTAGGTTGCTCAAGAAATTAGAAGCGGTGAACTGTCTAGAAACTGAGTGTGAATATATAAATAGCCATGTAAGCTACATAACGTATTTGTTCTAAATAGTTATCCTCTTGACTTTTACTTAAAAATATACAGCGTTTACAGTAAAATTGAAATTGTCATCGTTGAACTCAGGTTTTATTCGAAAATTATTTATTTTTAATATTATAGAGGGATGTTGTAGTCAAAATGAAAAAAATACAGGTTTACCATATGAAAAACACAATTACCTTAAAAAAAGGAAAATAAAAAAATCAAAACAAAAATATATCAAACATCACGCCTTATATAAAACAAATTTCGCTCTTATCACTTATAAGAGGAAACACTTGCCTTTTACAGGATAAAGCTCTATTGACTACAAAATAACAACAATAATTATTTACTTTTTTGTTTATCCATGTGAACTGTTGTTCCGCCAAAAGTAATTGACTTGGTTAGTCGAGCAGCGGTTTTTTTTTTTATATATAAAATGTAGCTCGTATTTTGAAACGATGTAAAATACGCAGTGGACTGTCGCTGATCGATGTTCGCTTCTAATTACCAGCAAATCAAACAAATAAACGAAAAACAACAGTTTCTCTCACACATTCATTTATGTTTCTTTCCGTACTAATGCTATCTCTACTGCCTGTAATCCTACCATTTACTACGCCATTTACTTCCTGTATCAAGATACCAAACGGTAGTTTTGGGGAAGCGCAACTGTAAGTTAAACAGATCGGATAACTGTGAAGACGTATCGAATCGAATTGGGCAGAAAATTGCGTAATGGTAGACCTTGACTGAAAGAAGGGACAGATTGACAGAGCAAATCCTGAGACATTATGGAATACAGGATATGATAATGGAGGGAAGTTGGGACAAACCTGCATAGTGGTGCGCGCTCGCACGCCGCTTCTGTAATTCTGTCTCCCATATCGAATCCTCCCGGAGGATTAACGACGAGGGCCGGTGTTCAGAGCAGTGTGGACGTCATTTTCAGGCGGTTCCCCACATCTCACTAGGTTCACATCAGGCAGGTACCCAGCCTCAGTTAAACGATTCACAAACATTTCAAAAACGTGACACTACATGCAGACACTTAGAGTATACAAATTCCGACTTGATGGGAGAGGAATAACAGGGACAGGTAACGCACTAATACTGCCAGATCCAGAAAAACATGTCTACTCCACGAAGACAGGGGATAAGGGAAGCAAAAAGAAGAAAGAAGAAGTTAGTACAGGAAAGTGTGTGTGTTTGAGTGAGTTGGGGGGGGGGGGGGGGCGGGGGAGGGAGGAATTATAGAGGAAGATCCAAGGTGTGAGTACAGCAGTCAGGTTCAAGAGGATATAAATAACAGTAGCCTCCGACTGCACTACATCTATTTCATTGTCAGAAGCGTCGGTGAAGACTGGCTGTCTGACAGACAGGTATAATGTTTTCCACTCGACATTTAAATTTTTTTTCAGAAAACGACCACGCCGTCTGAGCTCCAGTTATTTCTGCTTTCGAGGGTTTACTATCCAGGCTGCTAGAATAATTTTCATCTGCCGGCGGAATTAACAAGTTTACTTGTTTCGCCAGCATGTCGGAAAAACTTGAATGTACAAGGAGCGTTCAATAAGTAATGCAACACTTTTTTTTCTCGGCTAGTCTGGTTGAAACACGTGGAATTTGTTGTGGGACATCGTGGAATATTCCTGTTTCAGCCCCTTTACTATCATAAAGTTCCGATAGATGGTGGCGCTACATGTAGCCTTCAAAATGGCATCTGCAACGCAGATACCTTGCAAGCTGGGAGCTGTCATTGAGGTTCTTTTTGCGGATAACCTGAGCATCGCAGATATTCATAGGCGCTTGCAGAATGTCTACGGAGACCTGGCAGCGAACAAAGGCACGGCCAGTCTTTGGACGAGGCGTCTGCCGTTATGGCAATAACGTCGCGCAAACCTGTTCAATCTCTCGTGTACCGGTCTGCCGCACACAGCAGTGGCCCATGCACTGTTGAAACGTGCGGACACTCACACTGGAGGTGACAGACGGATCACGAACAAACAACTCGCTACTCAACTGGTCTTCTCTGTTGGTGACACAGTCGCCACCAGTTAGTGAAAGGTGTGTGGCCACTGAACTCCGTACCACCTAACTGAAGACCGTACAGGGCAACGAAGGACCATCTATGCTGAATTGCTTGCGCGTTAAGAGGCTGATCGTGTCAGTTTTTCGTCGAACATTGTCTCAGGCGATGAAACATTGGTTCGTCACTACTAACCAACACTACCTCTCCTCCGAAGTAAAAGTTCGCAACCGCATGCAAGGTCTTCTGGGACTCTGAAGGGGTTATTGTTTTTGATATCGTCCCTCATGGTGCAACAATGATACCTAAACTGTATTGTGCTTCCCTCAGGAAACTAAAGACACTATTTTAGCGTGTTCACCGCCCCAAAAATGCAAACGAACTTCTTCTTCTCCACGACAACGCAAAAAAAAAAAAAATGGTTCAAATGGCTCTGAGCACTATAGGACTTAACTTCTGAGGTCATCAGTCCCCTAGAACTTAGAACTACTTAAACCTAACTAACCTAAGGACATCACACACATCCATACCCGAGGCAGGATTCGAACCTGCGACCGTAGCGGTCGCACGGATCCAGACTGTAGCGCCTAGAACCGCTCGGCCACCCGGCGGTCACGACAACGCAAGGCCCAGCATGTACAGCTACAGTATTGATGACAAACAGCTGCAGACAGCGGCCGCCGTAAAATATCTAGGCGTAACTATCCAGAGCGACCTTTAGCGGAATGACCATATAAAACAAATAGTGGGAAAAGAAGGCACCAAATTCAGATTGATCGCAAGAATATTAAGGAAATGTAACTCATCCAAGAAAGAAGTGGCTTATTAGGCGTTTGTTCGCCCGACTCTTGAGTATCGTTCACCTGTGTGGGATCCCTGTCAGGTAGGACTGGTAGAGGAGATAGAGAAGATCCAAAGAAGAGCAGTGGGATCGAAAATGGTTCAAATGGCTCTGAGCACTATGGGACTTAACTTCTGAGGTCATCAGTCCCCTAGAACTTAGAACCACTCAAACCTAATTAACGTAAGGACAACACACACATTTACGCCCGTGGCAGGATTCGAACCTACGACCGTAGCGGTTCCAGACTGAAGCGCCTAGAACCGCTCGGCCACACCGGCCGCCGGTGGGATCGTTTAGCTGGCGAGAGAGCGTTACGGAGATGCTAAACAAACTCCACTGGCACAGTTTACAACAGAGGCGTTGTGCATCACGGAGAGATTTACTATTGATATTTCGGGACAGCGCTTTTCAGGAAGAGTCGGACACATATTACTTCCCCCACATACATCTCGCGTCTTGACCACAAGGAGAAAATAAGAGAAATTGTAGACAATAGCGACAATCATTCTACCCACGCCCTATTCACGAATGGAACAGTCTTGGAGCGATAAGAAATTGGTACCGAAAGTACCCTCCGCCACTCACCATTAGGTGGCTTGCGGAGTATGACGTAGATGTACCCAGGAGGAACTCACAAAAGTTTATTATACTGTTCATCCTCATCCACGTTACAGCCCGGATCTCGTACTTCCCGACTTCCATCTGTTTGGCCCAATGAAGGATGCACTGCGCTGGACGTAGTACATGGACGATGGGGAGGTTACTGATGGATCAAGACGTTGTCTCCGTCGTCGACCAGTACAGTTGTACTATGCGGGCATACAGGCCCTCCCAGAAAGGTGGTGTAAGGCCATCGCACTGAACGGAGATGGTGTTGAAAAGTAGGGATTTGTAGAAAAAAGAGTGGGGAATAATATTGTTTGGAATCCTGATTAAAATCAACGTGCATTCAAAAAAAAAAAAAAAAAGTATTGCATTACTTATGGAACGGCCCACATACAGTCGTCTTTCCTTGTCGTAAGGGTGGGGCGGTTGCTGTGATGTCCCTGTCGACCAGTTTCCGGCGACGCTTTTAACAATGAGAGAGATACACAACGCAGTCGGAAGAGACTGAAGATCACAATACGTGAAGTTGGGCTCGCATCAATGGATGTGGACGGCCAATAACAAGAGACCGCGGAGCAGACGTGACGGTGTACGGGCCAGCTGCGGTGGTGCTTCGTCAACACGGCGGCGGCGGCGGCAGCGGTGGCGCGCCGTTATTTACATGGGGTCGGCCAGGGGCGGCCGCGCTCCAATAGCGCGTCACGTGTGGGCCCCCACTGCCACCCCCGGCCACCCTCTGTCCGCCCCCGCATCTCACCTCCATATGTATGAGCTCGGCGCCCCCGCCGTTAGAGCCGCCTGCCCGGCTGGCAGAGGACGCGCGGCGCCGGAATTGCGAGGCGACGCCTCCTGGGGCGTGCCGGCTGGGTGACATCTGCATAACGACCCGGCCCCGACAAACAAGCCGGTTGTTTCTGCAGCCTGCGCCCGTGACGGACTGCTGAACCAGCAGGCACGCGGCGTGCAAGATGGCGAGGGCAGGGGCCCTGTCTTCCACTCAGTCGCGTCTGCCAGTCGGCGCGACGCCTTCACGCAGCACTGAGTCGTCTCTCTGCATATTACAAGTCTCCTGGGACAAATCTGTTTCTCCGTGTTTGCAGAACTGCTATATCTACGAGAGCCTGCTGAAAAGTAATGCCTCTGAATTTTTTATGTGACAGTTTTTTAAATGAAACAAACGCTATCAGCAATCTACGGTAACATCTTTATTCTTCATATCTACATATTTATTTCTCAACGCAGTCAGTCACCTTGGCGATGAAGACATTTCTCCCAATTTGTTGGTATCGTCAGTGTAGTATGTTTGACTTTGTTGACGCTCTGCTTGAACTACTTCATCACTGTCAAAGCGAAATCTTCGAAGGCTTTCTTTAAGCTTTGGGTACAGAAGAAAATCGGATGGGACAGTATGGAGGATGATTGATCACAGTGAACCCAAGGCGTCGGATTGCTGCAATCGTCAGCGCGCCCGTTTGTACTGTGGGTGAAGAAGGTGCTCCACGTGTGGATCACTTCTTCGAATTCGAAACTCGATTACAGCATGTTCCAAGCACTGACATAGTACCATTACACACCACCGTACCGCACTGTACAATTCGGAGCCCTCTATCGGCAGACGGCAGAGGGGTGCAAACATGCATGAAGAAGAGATATGTTAATAATGCGATATTGCAGTGCCTTTATTATTCTAATTACGATGCAAAGTACTTTTGGACTTGCATGCTTGTCCAAAGGAACAGGCACTCCGGCGACTACAGCCGTTATGAAATACTTTGAATGTATTCGGAATTGCGAATAAGGACTACCATCAGCTGTAGAATGGAATGACGACAGTGAAAGTTTGTGCTGGACCGGGACTCGAGCCCGGATTTCCCGCTTATCGCAAGCGATCGCCTTATCATTTGGCTACCCGTACATGACTCACAGCCAGACCCACTTCCGTTCAAAAAAATGTTAGTAGCGTCTGCTTTTTGCAAGAAAAACTAAGATTTTTCACATAAAAAATTCGATAGCATTATTTTTCATCATGCCCTTGTAAAACCTACACAGATTGTGGCCGATTTCACTGTGCACATTAGCAAATGTAGTAAGAGTAAATGGGTGAAGAGACCAGGTACTGTTCCAGTCCATCTTATATCACACGCCTCTCCCTGCAGCTGGCTAACGCAATCCATCTGGCTAGTGGATTGAAATAGCGCTACAGGGTAGAGCGGAGTCAAGTCTGAGCGACGTCTAAGACTACGCAAAGCCTGCAAACTTATCTAACTGAAAAAAAAAACAACGGATAGCTGGTCATTGCTCGTAATTCGATGAAAATGCTTTTCTAGTGCCGAATGGTCGTACTCGACGCTCAGGTGTATCTCTCCCTCTACACCAGGTTCGTCCGCGTTATCTAACCTCTACTCCAAATGAGAGAAATTAGTAGATAGTGACATACACATTTCACGAAACACACGTTGGCAATGTTCATTGGTTCGTGATGCACGACACTTCTGTCTTTACAACTGTTTCTGTTCACATGCACAGCCGTTTTCACCTCAAACGAGATCTGATTCAGCACCGCACACGCCAGGATATTTCATTTAATGTGGACTATGGCAGCTGATGAGATCTACCTCCCCATGCGTTTTCTGATGGTATATGAGGAAAATAATGCTGCCTGTACAGCAAATAAAGTTGCATGCTATGTTTCCGACAAGGTGACGAGTATCTTATCATATTTAACACCAGCAACTAACTGTCTTTCCATCCTCTTGAATACATACATATATAGCCTTGTTATTTCACTATAGAGTATTTAGTGATGTTCAACTCCATTTCAAACTACTGCAGTAACGTCTGTGTAACTTGCAGTGGTTTCATACATCTTTTTACTCTGCTCCATTATCATTGCCTGCTGTTTAATTCTATGTGAATCATTTCGCAATTACACAGTTTTATGTGTTATCCACGTGACGGCCCCTTCCGCCTTTTATATCAGTCATCACATTAACGAAGTGTTAAACATTGGATATTTGAAATTAATTACCTATTGATTCACCCATGGTCGTCGGATAGTTAACAAACACTTCAAATTTGTGAACAGACAGAGATGAAATGGGCGTAAGTAACTGTATACAACGAAAGCTATTATTTTCTTGGATGATATCGAGTTCACTAAAGACGAAACCATAGTTCAGCTACAAAAGGAAGCGGCTGTAGGTGTTTGAAGACGCTACTCGCATATTGAGGCGAGTGGAAAGCAGAAAAACCCTAAATTACGATTGGGTTAGCCGTAAAGGACTCTGGATCTGGATGCTCGCAAAAACGATGGAAGTAATTTATTATTGCGACACTTCGTTTATTAGAGGCAACTAAGAATTTCCTAGCATTTCCTGTTAATTCTCCTCTCACAGGAATTTTCTGTGGTTACACATTCACACCGAAATTAGTTCGAGCATGATTTTTTTATGACGGCACTGATAATCCCGTCGTTGAGCGCCCATAAACCGCCACCATGCACACATTACTTACAAATACCATTAAATTAATTAACACAATACCTAACATTTAAGCGCTCCATATGATTCCATGTTAGGATGTTAGCGTAGTACGCTCTAATTAAGAACACATTCATTATCTTAGTGACGGCTTTGTTTTACTTATTGTTCCCTCATCAGTATCAAAGAATTATAGATAACTGTAGATTGCCTTGAGCATAAATACTTGAATATTGATTATTGTAGTTGTATGTGGCAGTGTATGTTATCACACAACGTTTCTTCAAGCTGAAAAGTACTCACTCATTAATTATTGAGATGGTAGTAATGTAATAACGTTTCCACACTATCATTGCGATTGAGAAGTCGTTGCCGGCCGGAGTGGCCGTGCGGTTCTGGGCGCTACAGTCTGGAGCCGAGCGACCGCTACGGTCGCAGGTTCGAATCCTGCCTCGGGAATGGATGTGTGTGATGTCCTTAGGTTAGTTAGGTTTAATTAGTTCTAAGTTCTAGGCGACTGATGACCTCAGAAGTTAAGTCGCATAGTGCTCAGAGCCATCATTTGAGAAGTCGTTGTTGATGCGTTCTTCATGACAGCTGGGTTTGTTGGGTGACGACTGCGTAGTGAATTGGCAGCATGAAAGAACCAGCATATTACTTATGTGCTTGTAGCATACGGGAAAGAAGGGTCGATTTGGTCTCGGATTTATTTCCACTCGAATGTGTATCTCGCTTTGTAACATGATACAACATTACTTGGTGCAGTTCCTCTGAATGAGTAGCCCATAAACACAGAGGCTTCTGCGTGTAACTGCCCATGAAACATTGCTCATTAACTCAATTTAAATAAATTAGCATTCTAAATTTGTTAGTAAAAAGTGATTTTACCATTCTCTAATATATTTTTCAATCCAAGAATTTTTAGCATGCTGTCAGCAACTGTGATCAATTAATACGTCAAAGATCCGCCTCAGTTGCGAAAAGTTACTGGTCTTTACCCAGGTTTCAGCTAGAGCAATCTAGCCTTCTTCAGAAGCATAAAATAAACTAATACATGCCAGAATAAGCCTTTTTATGTTTGACCGTGCCATATTCTGGCATGTATTAGTTTATTTTATGCTTCTGAAGAAAGCTAGATTACTCTAGCTGAAACCTGGGTAAAGACCAGTAACTTTTCGCAACTGAGGCGAATCTTTGACGTATTTATTTTTTCCCCATTTAGTTTGGCTGGCATGTGCAGGCAACATGGATGCCGCAAATTATGGATCATCCTGTGAAATATAGTTAATTTTCTTTTGTAAAACAAACCGTACTGACTGATTCTTTGTAAATCCCTTGTCGTCCTTGTCCTTATTAGTATATTCTTGTCAGTCAGTTATTCAATGTATATTTTTGTCATTATATCTGTCAAAGACATTTCTCTCAACACTGTGTGTGGTTTGTGCGTGTGTGTGTGTATGTGTGTGTGTGTGTGTGTGTGTGTGTGTGTACGTGAGAGAGAGAGAGAGAGAGAGAGAGAGAGAGATTTGTGTTTAGAACGTAGCTGACTTCCAGCTCTCGCAACTTGGGTTTAGTAAAAGCAGTTTTGGCATGTTCAGTTCAGTAATGTTATAACTTGGTTTCGGTGCACCAAACAAAACAGGTAGTAAGGGTAGAAATTAGATAAAAGCACAGATATAATGAAGAAGGGAGTAGAGAATGTGTGTCAAGAGATAGAAAAGGAGAAACATCTGGGAAGGTCATACGTCAGCTATTGAAAGACAATGTAAGTGAGGCAGTTACGTATCTGTGAAACAATGAATCAATTAGTCCCACTTGTAAGCTAATTAGCCGTTTCTTAGAAAACGATTTCATGAATCGTATTACCTGTTCGTAACTATGAATGTCTTGCCAGTTAAGAATCCACAAGAGCACTTGCAAAATGAAGTAAATTAAAGATATTCATGAAGTGCGAGGTTATTCCGTTATGTTCTTATCATTCATGTTGTACTTTGCATCTATGCGTCGTGTCAATATAAACACTACGCAGGATGTAAACACAATTTAATTTTCATTCTGTCGTCTTATTAAAAGATAATAAGAACAACATACGATAATGTAGCACTTGTACGTTGAGGAGAAAGTTTCACATTTCCTCCCTACGCACGAACGAATGTGTTTTAGCTTATAGAGGAAGTAGTTAAACGTTGTGGACTGAATAAATGTAATAAGTTTTTATTGGCGTCAAGTAGAAGTGCGTCACAGCGCTGTCGGACGACAGCAAAAACACTATCGTCACAGCACTCCTCGATAGAGTTAGAGCGCGCAATAGTGTCTCATTAGAACGGCAGAGAGCGCCGCCAGTCGCCCTGGCGGTGAATATCCAAAGGCGTCGCACGTGGGGACGGGCCCGGCGCGTCTTAACGCGGAACGGAAGTGGTAATTTGTTTGACACGGGAGTCGCAGCTGCCTGGCCGCCCGGCGCCAGATGTAATCTGAACGGCAATAAAGAATACTCAGCCAAACCGCCGCGTCCAGCCGGCCAGGCCCGACCCGGCGGTATCGAGTGCGGCTATTTGTCACAGTAATTGGCGGCGCCAGCGAGGCAGATGCGAGAGGCACACGTCGCCCGTCGCGGATTGCACTGCCGTCGCCGGCTGCTCCTATACCGGGTCTATGCGGAGTATGGCGATTACGTGGAGTGATGCGAAGCCGTGCGTCGTGAGAGCCGATACTGGCCTCAGCTGTACCCGTTGGGGAAGCTGTTACACATTTACAGGTGAGTTGCGGAGTCATCCGTGTAACTGCAGTACCTCGAATATAATCAGTACTACCATGGTTCACTCTAAATACACATAAAGATTCAAGAATTTTGTGCCTGCAAAAAAAAGTCCGCCAGCGTATAAAATACTTTCTAGGACAAAGAAAGGAATTATTCGAGTGGGAATGAAATTGGTAGATGTGCTTTACATGTACAAAAACATATGATTACAATTTCAGAAAAAATGGGTGATTAGTTCAGGAGAAAGAAATTCACAAAATCGAGTAAGTCAGTACGCGATGCTCCGCCTCTGGCCCTAGTGCAAGCAGTTATTCGCCTTGGCATCGATTCATAGAGTTCCAGAATGTCATGATGATGTTTGGTTTGTGGGGCGCTCAAGTGCGCGGTCATCAGCGCCCGTACAAAGTCCCAATTTTTTTACAGTCCATTTTTTTCGCAATCCAATGTAGCCACTGCCACGAATCATGATGGTGATGATGAAATGATGGGCACAACACAAAAGCCCTCTCCCCGGACAGAGGAAATCCCTAACCCGGCCGGGAATCGAACCGGGGACCCCGTGATCCAGAAGCAGCAATTCTAGCCACTAGCCCACGAGCTCTTCACGTTACTGGATGTCCTCCTGAGGGATGTCGTGCCTAATTGTGTCCAACTGGCGCCTTAGATCATCAAAATGGGAGATAATTGGAGGGCCCTGCCCATAAAGCTCCAAACGCTCTCAACTGGGGATACATCCGACGACGTTGCAAGCCGAGTTAGGGTATGGCAAGCACAGACACAAGCGACAGAAATTCTCGCCGTGTGCGGGCGGGTATTATCTTGCTGAAATGTAAGCCTTAGATGGCTTGCCATGAAGAGGAGCAAAACGGGACGTAGAATATCGTCGACGTACCACTGCGCTATAAAGGCGCCGCGGATAACAATCAAATTAAATTCTGATTTGAATCCTGCTCTCTCCGTCGTCAAACAGCAGTGGGAGACAGCTACTTGCTCATACACTGTAATTAATATTTTCTGTCAATAACTTCTGGCGTTGCTCATCACAGGTTGTGTGGTGCACTAATTGTATGCGTTTGTCTTTTCTGTACATGCCGTATTACGATTCTTCGTCGCTGTAGCCCAGTCTATCGAGGGTTTAAATCTCCTTGCACAACAGTAATTCGTTGCATTGGTGCCTTTAAAATGACGGGGTGTTCGCATGTGGAAATAAGGGTGATTGTCGAAGACGTTTGCCGGCTGCATTCCCGTAACCCCTCTTACTGAAAATTGAAAGAATTATAGCCGACCGCGGTGGTCTAGCGGTTCTAGGCGCGCAGTCCGGAACCGCGCGACTGCTACAGTCGCAGGTTCGAATCCTGCCTCGGGCATGGATGTGTGTGATGTCCTTAGGTTAGGTAGGTTTAAGTAGTTCTAAGTTCTAGGGGACTGATGACCACAGATGTTAAGTTCCATAGTGCTCAGAACCATTTGAACCATTTTTTTGAAAGAATTATACAGGAAGCTCAAAATTATTCGAATCAGTATTATCTGCATTATAGATCATATGAGCGTAGTTCGGCAATTTTTAAAAAATAACTAAGGCTGAAGTATTATGTTACAGATAAAACGAATATTTTCGTTTGGAATACGCTATCACGCATGTGGCTCGGCTACTGGAAGGCAATAAGGCCCCAATCCCGCCGTCGCATAAATCTGAAATATTTTTCCATTGTTTCACATGTTATATCCAGATAAATTGCTGAGACTCTACCCATATATGCGGCCGATATCCTATCTGTATGTTTTCCTAGTCATTTCCCTGGGACTAAACGTCGATTGCTCCCAGCAAGTAACGTAAAACTAATGCACTGAGCTTTCAAATGTGAGATGTAGCAGGTTTTGTAAATGCTGTAAATACCAGTATCCTGTAAAAAGACATGTATCTTCAATTATCTGCGTTTTTCGATTACCTGTGCAGTCTGGGTTCCGCATTGATACGGATAAAAGCGTTTCGTGCTGCATTACGCTGGTGGCCATTAGAACTGTAATAACACAATGGGAGCATGGATCAAACGTCAGATTAGCAATGAAGTGCACTGAACAGCCAGAACACAAACCTACTGTCGTCATCCCGAACGCGCGTGCAGTGTGCTAACCATCGCGCCACCTCGCTCGGTTGGTAGGTCGCTGGAGGGATTTAGCACCACATCTGCACAGACAAGTCACCTAATTTCCGTAAATACCGGGGAGTGGGGCGATGAACTCTGACGCCACGTTCAGTCACATCCAAGATGTGTTCGTTCGAGGGGCGAACTGGGGGGGGGGAGGCATCACGCCAATTGTAACTCGCCATTCCATCACACTCCTAGCCTTGTGACATGGCGTATTATCGTCATGAAAAATACCTCTGCCATCGGGAAACATATCGTCGTGAAGGAGTGTACGTGGTCAGCAATGTATGTGGTCTGCAACCAGTGAACGATACTCCTTGGCCGTCGTGGTGTTCTGCACAAACTCAACTAGACCCATGGATGTCCACGTGAATGTCCACCAAGGCATAATGGAACCGCCACCAGCCCATTTTAGTCATAGTTGCCGACGTCGTGATGTTAACGTTGGCACGTGCATATTTCGTCGGCTGCCGGGGCCCCGTCGTTAGGAGTGTTCAGACACACTTGTTCTTTGCCCTGCATTAAACTCTGATGTTGGTTGCGACACAGTTCGGCGCCTTTCCTGTTTTACCAGTCTGCTTAGTCTACGACACCCGACATCTGTGATGAGGGATGGCCGCTGAATCACACGACGTCAGGATGTGGTTTCACCTTGGTTTTACCACGTATGGATCCTGACAGATTACCACGTGAGGTGATGCTTGGAGTGATCTCTATAGCCAAAAGACCTGTAGGACGTCCTGTATTGAGGTTCAAGGACTCCTGCAAACAAGATATGGAGAGCTTTGGAATCGACACAAACAGATGGGAGGCACGGGCTAGCATGAGACCAGAGTGGCATGATGATATATCATCTGGAATGTCGAAGCATGATGAAGGCTTGTTAGACAGATTAAGGCAGAGAAAGCTTCTCAATGCTACCACTGCTCCTGCCTCAGCAGCCAGATACACTTGTGACAATTGCGGCAAGAGATGCCGTGCTGCCATTGGCTTGACAAGTCATATGAAAAAGTGCAACCCATAAACACACAGACACTGCAACAATCATCTACCAAGGTGATTGTGGCCAATATATATATGCCACGTATTGAAGATACTCGCCACTACCCCTAGAACACCCGACAAGTCGTGCAGTTTCCGAAATGCTCGTTCCGAGCCTCCGGCTCATCACAATCTGCCTTCGTTCAGACTCAGACAGATGGCGTGTCTTCCCCATTCTACACAGAGACAGCACGTACAATGATATCACATCCACCCTTCGTGTGTCTGACTAGCAGTCATTCCTCGCCAGCTGACGCTGCTTTGCCTGGACGGCTTTATATCGATAGTAGGTCGGTGGTCATAAAGATCAATGTATACTACTCGTTCGGACGTGTATTTCGATGCAACGGCACAAAAGAGGAGGGTCCGTTAAAAAGTATTACCCACAAATTTTTTGTGAAAACTCTTAAAACCTTTTAAATGAAATAATCGTTATTGACATTCTGGATATTTATTGTTTATGTCTACACATTTATTTCCCAACACTCTGGAAAGAAATGAATTTCTGTCAATGAGAGACCGGTTTGTTGATATCTTCATTGTAGAGTATTTGACATTGGTGACAGAGCCAAAACTTTGCGTCTGCTTGCACCGCTTCATCACTATCAAAGTAAGGGTGTTTTTTATGTTCTGGAAACAACGGAAAATAGGAGGGGAAAAATCGGGACTGAATGGAGTATAACAGATGACAGTGAAACCAATGCACCAGATCATTGAAGATATCGCAGTACTAGTGTGTGTTCGAGGAGGGGGGTCCATGTGCGCATGAACTCGTCGAAATGGTTAAACTGGATTATAGCAAGCTGTTTCTCACGCACCGTTTTGAAATTAAAAATAGACGTGCTAAGATATCTCAATAATTTTATTTTTACATGAAAGCCTGTACCTTAACCTACGCACTGACGCCACTACAATCTCATTCTTCCTTGTTTACGTTGTGTACTGAGTGTTTAAGATGCCTCCGATAATCGTGAGTCCTGCCGACTGTGAAGTACGGGCTTTTATAATATTTCTTAGTGCTATAGGCCTAAAAGCGATCGATATTCATCGTGAGACCTGTGCAGTTTACGGAGAAAACATTATGAGTGATGGAATGGAAAGAAAGTGGGTGAGAGCATTTAAAGATGGCCGCACAAATGTGCACGATGAACAACGGAGTGGGCGTCCTTTGGTTGTTAATGAAAGTTTGGTGCGGGAAGTGGACAATAAGGTGAGAGAAAACAGACACTTAACGATTTCCTCCTTGCTGGATGACTTTCCTAATGTTTTCCGTAGTGTTTTGTATGGCATTGTGACCGAGCACTACTTTACGATTTCCTCCTTGCGGGATGACTTTCCTAATGTTTTCCATAGTGTTTTGTATGGCATTGTGACCGAGCACTTGAATTACCGAAAATTGCGCGCAGGTTGCGTACCGAAAATGTTGACGGATGTGCACAAAACCAAACGTTTAGGCAGTGCATTGACTTCCCTTGAGCGGTACCACAACGACGGTGATGATTTCTGAAGCCAAATTGTTACGGGCGATGAAACATGGGTGGCCTACGTCACACCAGAATTAAATGAGTGAGTGTGAAATCTTATGGGACTTAACTGCTAAGGTCATCAGTCCCTAAGCTTACTCACTACTTAACCTAAATTATCCTAATGACAAACACACACACCCATGCCCGATGGAGGACTCGAACCTCCGCCGGGACAAGCCGCACAGTCCATGACTGCAGCGGCTAGACCGCTCGGCTAATCCCGCGCGGCCCAGAATTAAAGCAACAGTCCGTGGAAGTTGAGCAAGGGCACCGTTTTGCTGCAAGACAATGCCCGTCCGCATATGGCGAATCAGACCAAAGATCTCATCACATCTTCACGGTGGGAAACTCTAGATCCTCCTCCGTACAGCCTCGATTTTGCGCCCAGTGACTACCATCTGTTCCTGCACTTGAAGAAACACCTCGGCGGTCAGTGTCTTCAAGACGATGACGAAGTTAAAACAGTGGTGATGCACTGGTTAACAAGTAAGGTGGCAGACTTCTGTTAGGAGGGTACAACGTTATGACTAGTGCCTCAGTATTGACGGAAATTATGTAGAAAAGTAGATTAAGGTACAGGCCTTCGTGTAGAAATAAAATTATTGAGATATGTTAGCACGTCTTCTTTTTAATTTCGAAACGGTACTTACTTAAAAAACACGCCTCGTACTTACGTTAGACACCGCCATGTTACACGCTGTAATACGGACCCCTGTAGTGGGAGAGGGTTCCAACTTCCGTCACCGAGTAATATGCATGATTTGTGATACCTCAACCTATATTAGGAACAGAATAAAGCACTCTGGGACATTAATATGGTATCACGTATTGATGACAAATTACCAGCGTCTTTAAGCTGGGAACGGAACTGCCAATTTCCTCCAGACGCAGACAGCGGTCGGGCAGGATGCGGCGGACCCAATGGGGCACGCCCGCTGAGTCACGCCTCGAGCGGCTTTGGATTACTAGTGCCCTCTACCGCTGCAAGTAGAAGGGCTGGTGGCAGCCATAGATCTCACTTGCACTCGGAGTCTCTTCGCTACGGGACGCTGCGCTGACGCCGCCTAGTTGCTGCTCCATCACTATTGATCGTGCTTCAACTCAGAGAGCCTTTTCCTTGTTAACATTGATAGCTGGACTTTATTTCTCGCTACATTATTTGTAAAGAGTCTTCGTATGCTTGGAGAAAGACACTACTGGCCATTAAAATTTCTACACCAGGAAGATAGCGTGCTACAGTAACGAAATTTAACCGACAGGAAGAAGATGCTGTGATATGCAAATTATTAGCTTGCCAGAGCATTCACACAAGGTTGGCACCGGTGGCGACACCTACAACGTGCTGACATGAGGAAATTTTCCATTAGATTTCTCATACACAAACAGCAGTTGACCGGCGATGCCTGGTGAAACGTTGTTGTGATGCCTCGTGTAAGGAGGAGAAATGCGTACCATCGCGTTTCCGACTTTCTTAAAGCTCGAATTGTAGCCTATCGCGATTTCTGTTTATCAAATCGCGACATTGCTGCTAGCGTTGGTCGAGATCCAATGACTTTTAGCAGAATATGGAATTGGTGGGTTCAGAAGGGTAATACGGAACTGCAGTGCTGGATCCCAACGGCCTCGTATCGCTAGCAGTTGAGATGACAGGCATCTTATCTGCATGGCTGTAACGGATCGTGCAGTCACGTCTCGATCCCAGAGTCAACAGATGGGGACGTTTGCAAGACAGCAACCATCTGCATGAACAGTTCGACGACGTTTGCAGCAGCATTGACTATCAGCTCGGAGACCATGGCTGCGGTTACCCTTGACGCTGCATCACAGACAGGAGCGCCTGCGATGGTGTACTCAACGACGAACCTGAGTGCACGAATGGCAAAACGTCATTTTTTCGGATGAATCCAGGTTCGGTTTACAGCATCATGATGGTCGCATCCGTGTTTGGCGACATCGCGACGAACGCACATTGGAAGCGTGTATTCGTCATCGCCATACTGCCGTATCACCCGGCGTGATAGTATCGGGTGTCATTGGTTACACATCTCGGTCACCTCTTGTTCGCATTGACGGCACTTTGAACAGTGGACGTTACATTTCAGATGTGTTACGACCCGTGGCTCTACCCTTCATTCGATCCCTGGGAAACCCTACATTTCAGCAGGATAACGCACGACCGCGTTTGCAGGTCCTGTACGGGCCTTTCTGGATAAAGAAAATATTCGACTGCTGCCCTGGCCAGCACATTCTCCAGATCTCTCACCAACTGAAAACGTCTGGTCAATGGTGGCTGAGCAACTGGCTCGTCACAATGCGCCAGTCACTACACTTAATGAACTGTGGTATCGAGTTGAAGCTGCATGGGCAGCTGTACCTGTACACGACATCTAATCTCTGTTTGACTCAATGCCCAGGCGTATCATGGCCGTTATTATGGCCAGAGGTGGTTATTCTGGGTACTGATTTCTCAGGATCTATGCACCCAAATTGCGTGAAACTGTAATCACGTGTCAGTTCTAGTATAATATATTTGTCCAATGAATACCCGTTTATCATCTGCATTTTTTCTTGGTGTAGCAATTTTAATGGCCAGTAGTGTACAATTTTGTTCGCTATTCTGCTCCTGCCCAGGTTTCTTACAATGACAGTTGCTACACCACCCCGTAGCCCACCTCTCCTTACCACTGTGCCTTGCTCCCCTTCTTGACATAGCAACTGAAATAGCTGCTGGTGTATTAATTTATAGAAATCAGTATATCTGCCACCCTGCCTCTTCAGGGTACTCTTGGATTCAATATGTATCTGCCATATCGTAGTTGTGACCTTCGTTGCAGAAAAGGTAACAGGAAGGGGGAATATAGTAAAAATGAGAATCGGTTCCCGAGCAGAACGAGAACATTGTGTTGCTCCAGTCTATAATAATTCTGTAATATCTTTCATGCCACTCAATGGCAGCGAGCCACAGGGCCCGAGTGGTAGTATGAAAATGTGTCGACACGCGACCTACCTGTCCGTTCTTGTCCATCTCGTTGTTGGTGAGCTTGACCTTCTCGAAGGAGACGACCTGCTTGCGCAGCTGCTCGCCGGTGAAGGGCGAGTCTGGGTGCATGTAGAGGCGGCAGGGCGCGGGCGGGTCCGCCTTGCCGGCCACCAGCCACGACGAGCGGTGGTAGGCGTAGCGGTAGCGCTTGTTGTCCACCGGCACGATGTCCATCAGCACCGCGTACCGCTGCTCGGCGCGCACGCCCGTGAACGACACGCGGCACGTCGGGAACATGCGCCTGCAACAGGGCAAACCCGCACAGCGCGTCTCAGCATTGCCGTCTATATGTTTTCAGCGCGGGACACACAACAGTCGTACAATGACGAATCAGAACATTATTTATTACCACTGCCCGACGCGAAACTGATCGGTGGTTCGTGACGTTGCGGGCAAGTAACGCGGCAACGGACCGGAAGGTTACAACTAAATGCAGCCACTTACGGAGGTTCGGTGTGGGCTATTATTGTCGTACGGCAGCGAAACTGTCAGATACGCTAATGAATTAATGCGGTATCGATTTACGCCGGAAATAAATTAGTTCCGCATTTGGCCACCAGGTACAAATCTGTTGCTGTACAGCATCAATTCCACGTCTCCGGTGTTCATATAGAACAATCTGTGTAAGTGGCAATTAATGATAAAATCAACATTATGTCTTTCTCACTTCTTTGACGTTTTCTGCCCACGTCCCGTTCCTAATTACAGCCCACAATGGACTTCTGTGAGTAGCTTCACTTTAATTATAACGATCTGGTATATATGGTGATTCAGCGGCCCCTATTTTGGGTTTTATGCAATCGAAAACACCTTCAGAAACCATGTGTGAGATTTTAACTTTCTCTCGCTCTCTATATCCAAACTATTAGTCATACAGAAAAAATGAACAGGATTTTTTTTGTAGAAAATTTAATGTAGATAAATTTTGTACTGGGGTACGTTCTCGCTGGGTCCACGGTCTTCGAGCTACTGAAGAAAAACCTGGTTCAAGGTCACATTTCTATATTTCTCTTGAATAATTAGAAAATTATGCCCTCTAACGAAAACATATCCCGGTACAAAATTTAACTACATTAAATTTCCTGCATAAATGTCCTGTTCATTTTTCTGTAGGACCAATAGTTTCACGCAGCTACCGAGACAGTATGAAAAACTTCCACGTGGCATCTGAAGGCGTTGAAGGTTGTAAAAAACCCATAAGAAGGTACGGCTGCATCATCCTATATAAGTGGAGCTGAGATTAATGAAGAAGCATTGCAGCGACGATATGAGCCCCAAATAAGGAAGTCCATTGACGTTAGCGACGTGGACAAAGGGCAGATTGTGATAGCGCAGCGCCTGGGAACGAGCGATAACGTGATAGCGAAGATAGGCATCTGTTCACGTCATACTGTCGTAAGCATCTGTTTAAGGTGGTCAGAGGACAGTGTAACTAGGAGTAGGCGACGAGGCGTTGGAAGTTCAAATCTCACCAGAGAACATCGGAGGCATGCACGCTCTGTAAAGATTGGTAGGCCACGATCTGCGACAGATCTGAGGACAAAGCACAGTGCTCATGCAGGCACAAGTGTTTCGGAGCACACCATTCAGCGCACACTGTTGAACTTAGGTATCTGCAGCAGACAACCTCTACGTTTTCCCTCGTTGATCCAATGACATCGATAGTTTTCAATCGCAGTGGATATGGTATCATCGAGATTGGACCGAGGACCATTGGAAACGTATCGTGTGGTCGGACAAATCACGCTTCTGTTACACTAGGCTGACTGGTCGGTTCGAGATACACTATCATCCAGGCGAACGGTTGCTGGAAACATGCACTGTGCCACGGATACAAGGCATTGGGGACTTCCACTAGGCTTCCACGGTATCTTCGTTAGTAATCGAAGGCAGCATGACATCCATGGATTCCGTGAGCGTTATCACGGGCTACCCTCGTCCTTTCATGCTTGGAGTCCTGCCGTTGACGATAGCTTCCTCCAGGACGATAACTATCCGTATCGCTGTGACTGAATCGTGCTACGGTGGTTTGACGATCTTGATAGTGAACTCACTTTGATGTCTTGGCCACCGAATCCGCATGATTTTAAGCTGATGCGGAATATTTGAGACACTATCGGACGCCAGCTCCGCAACGAGTCTTGTGTTCATAATATGAGTGAACTGTGCGTGGAAATCCAATGCCAATGCCTCCGGAAACCTACCAAAGATCTGCCGAATCCATGAAAATCGGAATCATCGTTGCTCTGCTGTAATCCAGAGGTGGACCATCTGGCTATTAAGGACGTGGTCATAATTTTATGACCAGGGCGGGTGGCAGGGGCGCGGGATTAGCCGAGCGGTTTAAGGCGCTGCAGTCACGGACTGTGCTGCTGGTCCCGGCGGAGGTTCGAGTCCTCCCTCGGGCATGGGTGTGTGTGTGTGTGTGTGTGTGTGTGTGTTCGTCCTAAGGATAATTTAGGTTAAGTAGTGTGTAAGCTTAGGGACTGATGACCTTAGCAGTTAAGTCCCATAAGATTTCACACACATTTGAACATTTTTTGGGTGGCAGGGTGCGGTGAACAATCCCTTCCATCTCACGACTGCCTAGCAGAGGAAGTTATCCATTTCCATTATCTAACGGATGAGAAGCACATTTTATCTTTATCAGATCGGAAATGATAGATGAATGCTGACATGTTTGCTGAATTATAAAATCATATTGCTTTGTAACAATCTAAAAACCTGCTTAGTTAGCTAGTACTCAATCTTTTAGTGTCTTGTGCTCCTGTGACGAAGCGTGTCTGTTATTAGTAGATGCCAGGTGAATGCTCCTTACCGCAGTTGTTTGTGGTAACGGTGATTATTGAGGGAAGTAATGCATCAACCTACTCATATTTAACCTAAATTTTGCTCACAGGATGTCTTATGCGTTACTAGTTCCATTGCTGCCGCGTTTGAGATGATCCAAATCTGCGAAGACGTCAAACTGACTGTTCCATTGCAACATTTTAACAATAAAGAAGAAAACGCTTTCCTCTGTCGTCGAAGCGCTTTCGTCATAATAATAAATAAAACCGGGCTGTCGTCATAGTCTAATAACGAGCCAAGACTTCTCTTTTCAGTAACGTTCTCTCCTTTTTCATTTCTTTTCTCTTTGCCCCCTTAGTATACGGTATTCATGCTACCTCACTGTATTTTACTTTTTGATAAACGATTGTTTTCTTGTATTTTTCTTGTCTACTGACTTCTTTAATACTGATGGTCCCATTATAAGCCTAAACTAGCAACGATGAATGTCAATCAGCAGGCTGTCGTTGCTGAAACAAAACTGTATAAATTACTACAGAGCAAGCTTTTGTTCATGAGTAGCGCTATTATGGTGGTACGGTTGTGTTGTATACAGTAATACTTCGTCTACATAAGTACTTCATTCCTTTATACCCCTTCTGCTTCTTCTTTTCGTCATCTTCTTCATCTATTCAAGGTGTACATTAGGACAAAGTGTGTTTCGGGACCCAATCTATCTTTGGTCTTTCTTTGCCACTTTTCCTTGTGGGACCTAGTTAAAGGCTGATGTGGGTAAAATGTAACTAGCCATCCTGTGAAAAATCATGCCATTTTCTATTAATTTGTTTCTATCTTATTCATGGGTGGTTCCACTTTACATTATGTTCTTCTTTCTGTTTTACAAACTATATTCAAGCATAGCTCTTAAAATTTATTTTTCGGCTCCTGAATACGGAATTTGGCTTTTTCTCTTACACTCTACATTCGGTTATAAAAACTGGACCAACAACTATGGTGAAATATTTCATGTATGCATATCGTATTGTTTAGTATTTTTCTGAATAGAACCACATATATTTCACGCTATGTCATCATCATGTGGAACGTGAAACCTTAAATATTTAACATAATTTACTTGTTCCACAATAACTATTCTTCTTACTGGCCAATTTCCCTCAATTCATTTGACTTTGTTTAATCGACTTCCCCGTTGTTGTTGCGGTCTTCAGTCCTAAGACTGGTTTGATGTAGCTCTCTATGCTACTCTATCCTGTGCAAGCTTCTTCATCTCTCAGTACCTACTGCAGCCTACATCCTTCTGAATCTGCTTAGTGTATTCATCTCTTGGTCTCCGTCTACGATTTTTACCCTCCACGCTTCCCTCCAATACTAAATTGGTGATCTCTTGATGCCTCAGTACATGTCCTACCAACCGATCCCTTCTTCTGGTCAAGTTGTGCCACAGACTTCTCTTCTTCCCAATTCTATTCAATACCTCCTCATTAGTTATGTGATCTACCCATCTAATCTTCAGCATTCTTCTGTAGCACCACATTTCGAAAGCTTCTATTCTCTTCTTGTCTAAACTATTTATCGTCCATGTTTCACTTCCATACGCGGCCACACTCCATACAAATACTTTCAGAAACGACTTCCTGACACTTAAATCTATACTCGATGTTAACAAATTTCTCTTCTTCAGAAACGCTTTCCTTGCCATTGCCAGTCTATATTTTATACTCTCTCTACTTCGAACATCATCAGTTATTTTGCTCCCCCAAATAGCAAAACTGCTTTACTATTTTAAGTGTCTCATTTCCTAATCTAATTCCCTCAGCATTACCCGACTTAATTCGACTGCATTCCATTATCCTTGTTTTGCTTTTGTTGATGTTCATGTTATACCCTCCTTTCAAGACACTGTCCATTCCGTTCAACTGCTCTTCCAAGTCCTTTGCTGTCTCTGACTAAACTACAATGTCATCGGCGAACCTCAAAGTTTTTATTTCTTCTCCATGGATTTTAATACCTACTCTGAACTTTTCTTTTGTTTCCTTTACTGCTTGCTCAATATACAGATTGAATAGCATCGGGGAGAGGCTACAACCCCGTCTCACTCCCTTCCCAACCACTGCTTTCCTTTCATGTCTGCTGGCCGCGGTAGTCTCGCGGTTCTAAGCGCCTAGTTCGGTGCCGCGCGACTGCTACGGTCGCAGGTTCGAATCCTGCCTCGGGCATGGATGTGTGTGATGTCCTTAGGTTAGTTAGGTTTAAGTAGTTCTAAGTTCTAGAGGACTGATGACCACAGATGTTAAGTCCCATAGTACTCAGAGCCATTTGAACCATTTTGAACCTTTCATGTCCCTCGACTCGTATAACTGCTATCTGCTTTCTGTACAAATTGGTAAATAGCCTTTCGCTCCCTGTATTTTACCCCTGCCACCTTTCCCTATGTTAAGGTTTTCAACTCTTTTCCTTTACACTGGCTATGGTAGAAGAGACGTCTCCTGTTGACAGTGACTATGTGCAAACTGAAAGACTGCTTATTTTTATTTTTGTGTCGCACTGGTACTCTATCTTCAATAGTAATAATTGCTGGAGAACAGAACAGGTCTAGGGGCCGTCCACAGTAATTTCTGCAGATAAGACTTGTTACAACCTGTTACGATACGAGAAACTTTCTATTGCCAATTATCATTTGTCAGCAACCTTAAGTTACTGTTTCCCAGGCGAGCTTTTTTGCCCGGCAGGTGTGCCCTCCTCGAGAAGCGCAAGTGCCTTTGTAGCCATAATTCCATGAGAATGCGACGAAAAGCTCCACTCTTCACGAGACTAAATTAGGCGGCATTAGATCACAAAGACTGTTTCTAAAATAGAGCCGAAGTGGGCACACTGTATGCAGTTAAGGTTTGAATCAATTTAATTGATGACTTAATAGTAATGAAAAGCCAGAAATTTTGTATTCTTAATAGAAATATGTAAAAAAGATTTTTATCCTCACAATTTGGTTTCCTGGTAGTAACACGTGAGACTAGAAGAATAAATGCTGGGTATCTAACTATACGAGGAATATCGAAAACGGCTATTTCGAAAGAAATATGCATATTTCCTGGGCTACTGCTATAAGTATACTTTGAATCCTGTACGTTGACGGGACAGGATGTATTTTGATTCAGTGCCCATTTTAGCGAAAATTATGTTACTCTTGCCTGTTCAAACACAAGTGCGTGTAGATGTGAACATAGGTATGTGCATTTGAATGGATATGTGTTTTCATGTGTGTGTGTGTGTGTGTGTGTGTGTGTGTGTTTGTGTGTGTGTGCTTCATAATATGCAAGGATAGAATTTCTCACAAACTAAATTCACACATTCTAGAACTTCTGAATTGCTATTGTCTGCTTGAAGCAAAAATAAGCTTTAATAAATACAGCACGAACCCTCATTTGGCGACTGGTGGGAACACGTAATGCGCCCAGCACCACTGCCTAACAGGGTAGTTTTCGTGGTCCAGATGTTACGGTGTGGGAGAAACAGTGTTGCATGGGCATGCTGACCTCCAAATCTTTGAAATGGTGCACTCACCGGTCAAAGTTAAGGCGTGACTGTGCTTTCCCCAGAAGCAACTGTCCGTGGGAGTCATTCCATTCACACATGTATTCACACTGGGCGCATGTACTACCGTGTGGGCAAAGCTACAGCCGCACAGCGACTAGCCCAGGGCGCACAGTTGTGAATGCACCTTTATTGTCACAGTGTACTCGTTTTCTACGTGCACCTTGTCGTCCTTTTGCGGGTCGGAGTTCATTTTTATCTATGATAACATCGAACACGGCACGTGAAGGAGCACTAGGGACGAGAGGATATTCGGTGAATGGACTGGCCTCCCCATTCCTGTGACGTAGGTCCCATCGAGCATATGTGGAACGCGTAGAGGAGGCGCACTGCAGCATGTCCATATGCTCCAGTGACCATTCAGCAGTTGTCATCCGCGCTGGCGGAGGAATGAAACGCCCTACCACAACAGTTCCTTACCAAGTTCGTGCCTAGCGTTGCAGTACACTGCAAAGCATGCATTGCCGTGTGTGGTATCCAGACAGCCTTTCAAGAAGCACGTCCCGCTTGCCCTAATGTCCAGAGTCAATCATAAATCGTGGTGACCTCGATGTAATTGTTGTAAATAATTGGCAACCAGTGCTGTACAATCGCAATAAAGTCATGAGATGTTCAATTGACTCTTTTATTAGAACATGTTGGGCGTTTCGGGATTACACCCGTCTTAAGACATCTGTTACAAAAAAGTACAAAACATAAGTGAACAGCACATTTAACACGTCTCAACGTTACAGAAAATGAGATCGGGTCATATGAGTTACATACCACAAACTTCAACTCCTTCATAACCAACCAGGCGTGCAGCCTTGACAACTCAAAGAATGTATCCAATAACATATGACTGTAACTGCGACACAAGCAGTCTTGAAGCAGAGCGTATACTGACGCTACACAAGTCAACTAACAGCGAAGCGCCCTCGATAGGGGGCGCTGCATGGTCATGTGCTCCATAAGTTCACATGTAATTCAATAATAATGTACTGAGCATGTAACATCTAACAGGGTGTTAGATGTTACATGCTGAGTATATTACATGCAGGGTGTTAGATGTTACATGCTGAGTATATTATATGCTGAGTATATTATTATTGAATTACATGTGAACGCATGGAGCACATGACCATGCAGCGCACCCTACCGAGGGCGCCTCGCTGCTAGTTGACTTGTTTAGCGTCAGTGTATGCTCTGCTTCAAGACTGCTTGAGTCGCAGCTATAGTCATATGTCACTGGACACTTTCGTTAAGTTGTCAAGGCTGCACGCCTGGTTGGTTATGAAGAAGTTGAAGTTCGTGGTATGTAACTCATATGACCCGATCTCATTTTCTGTAACGCTGAGACGTGTTAAATGTACTGTTCACTTATGTTTTGTACTTTTTTGTAAGAGATGTCTGAAGATGGGTGTAATCCCGAAACCCCTAACATGTTCTAATAAAAGAGTCAATTGAGCATCTCATGACTTTATTGCGATTGTACAGTATTGTTTGCCAATTATTAACATAAAAATGATCGTAGGCCTCAGATGCGATTTTATGTCCTGTACATCGTAATTATTGTTTTTGAATAAAAGTGTTATTTGTGTTCGTCTCATTACGTAATTTTTTTTCAGGTGAGTATGAAACATGGACGATAAACAGTTTAGAAAAGAAGAGATTATAAGCTTTTTAAACGTGATGCTACAGAAGAATGCTGAAGATTAGATGGGTAGATCACGTAACTAATGAGAAGGTACTGAATAGAACTGGGGAGAAGTGGAATTTGTGGCACAACTTGACTAGAAGAAGGGATCGGTTGGTAGGGCACATTCTGTGGCATGAAGGCATCACCAATTTAGTACTGGAGGCAAGCGTGGAGGGTAAAAATCGTAGACAGAGACCAAGGGATGAATACACTAACAGATAAGAGATTCAGAAGGATGTAGGGTGCAGCAGTTACTCGGAGATGAAGAGGCTTGCACAGAATAGAGTAGCATGGAGACCTGTACTAAACCAGTCTTTCGACTGAAGACCACAACAACAACAACCTCCTGTACAATCTTTAGCAGTTCTATCTATGTACTGTCCAAGTTCCACAGAGTTACGTTACTTGGCAGTGGCACATCATGCGAAAGTTACTTTCGTCCTCAAGTTTTGCACACCGGTTCTTTAGTGTGGTTTGCACTATATGCAGGGCGTCCCAGGAGGAATGGTGTCCGCCCTCCAGTATCTGAGTGGTCAGCGCGACAAAACGTCAATCCTAAGGGACCGGATTCCATTCCCGGCTGATTCGGAGATTTTCTCCACTCAAGGACTGGGTGTTGTGTTGTCCTAATCATCATCATTTCATCCCCATCGACGCGCAACTCGCCGAAGTGGCGTCAAATCGAAAGACTTGCACCTGGCGAACGGTCTGCCCGACGGGAGACCTTAGTCACACGATATTTACATTTTTTAGGAGGAGTGGCCAATACTCACGGATACGACAGGAAAGATCATTCGAAGCAAAAAAGTCCAGTAAACGTGAGTTCTAAAATGCGAACCTTAAGAGCTACGATCGCTTCTTCATTTTCGGTACAGTGAAAAAATCTCGTCTACTGCAAGCTCTTTTTGCTTTCCGTATTTTCAGATGTCAGATGTTATGGACCAAAACAAAGAAAAACACCCCAGTAAACGTGGGCTCTGACGTGCAAGAGCTATCAGCATTTGTTCATCTTCTCAACTGTGAAACAGATCTCTTCTACTGAACAGCAGCACATAGCTTTTAAGCTACGCACTTTAGAGCCTATGCTTAGTAGGCTTTTTACTTCGAGCGTCGCTCTTCTCATACTCCTGACTATTGGCCAGTCCTTCTGAGGCACCCTGGAGTTCAAATGGTTCAAATGGCTCTGAGCACTATGGAACTTAACATCTATGGTCATCAGTCCCCTAGAACTTAGAACTTCTTAAACCTAACTAACCTAAGGACATCACACAACACTCAGTCATCACGAGGCAGAGAAAATCCCTGACCCCGCCGGGAATTGAACCCGGGAACCCAGGCGTGCGAAGCGAGAACGCTACCGCACGACCACGAGCTGCGGACGCACCCTAGAGATTTGGAAATTTGTGGTAAAGTCTTATGGGACCAAACTGCTGAGGACATCGGTCCGTAAGGTTACGCACTACTTAATCTATCTTAAACTAAATTACGCTAAGGACAACACACACACACACCCATAGCCGAGGGAGGACTCGTAACTCCGACGGAGGGAGCCGCTGCTACCCCGCGTTTCGAGGCACCGTGTGCGTTCACCACTGTCTCGATTTTTCAAGAGAAAAGACGAGTTAAAGGTTTTAGTTCCGCTTCTCCTCCAGCTTAGCACTTCCTTACGAAGCTTTTTTCAGCGGAAAGTGCCTTCCATCCATTTGCTGGCCTCAAGTGCGAACCAATCGAAAGCACCGCTGCAGCTATCGATAGCCGGGGCATCAGAGGGACAATTACCGCCGGGATTGAGAGGCCGGCCGCGATAAAACACGGCATTACGCGGGCCGCCGACGTGCGAGTTCGCACGGCTACGAAAACGGCGCCCCGCGGCGCCGGCTCCGGCCTCCGCGGCGCTGAAGCACCTGCTTTACTGCCCGCGCGCCGCTTTATATTTTATAGACAACAGATATAAAAACGCGCCCGAATAAAAACGACGTGCCGCATCTGTCTGCGCGGACGCGTACGAAGTGCCACGCTGGCGAGGAGAGAGGGCCTCGGCCGATAACGATCTCGCCGGGCAGCAGCGGCTGCGGCTGCGGCAGTTGGCCTACCCGTTTCTCGTCCCTGCTGGCTGTCCGTTCGTCTGCTCCTCTTCTCCCGGGACGGCTCGTGCCGACCGCCCGCTGGCCGTCCTCCGTCTCTATTAATTAGCTACCCGCACTCGCGCCGCTCAGCAGCGCAGCGTGGACAAAGCGGAAGTATGTTTTAATAACGACGTAATGACACGGTCGTTCGGCACGTTAGGCCCCGTAAACGGTGGGCGGCACCCGGGGAAGTCCCGCCGAGCCAATCGTTAATCATCGATCCGCGGTTCGACAGGGGATTAATTCGTCGCCTATTGTTAGCCGCCGCAGATATTGGGCTGTGCTACCGCTGCACCTCTCACGCCGGCGTCGTTAGCGTTCGGTTCTGCAGAAATTATACAAAATAGTGGGTGGTTATAACTAAAATACAGACACTTACAGATGTCAAGTGCGGTCTGTAATTATCGTATGGTAGCTAAGCGTGGTAGATACTCTAATGCGTTCATGCGCAACCGATTTACACTGGGGGGGGGGGGGGGGAGGAATAGTTCCAATTTTGAAACTTCCTGGCAGATAAAACGTAAATGTCGTGTGACTAGGGCCTCCCGTCGGGTAGACCAACTTGCGCGTTGGTGGGGATGAAATGATGATGATTAGGACAACACAACACCCAGTCCCTGAGCGGAGAAAATCTCCGACCAAGACGGAAATCGAACCCGGGTCCTTAGGATTGACAGTATGTCGCGCTGACCACTCAGTTACTGGGGGCGGACATTCCTGGCAGATTAAAAATGTGTGTCCGACCGAGACGCGGGACCTTTGCCTTTCACAGGCAAGTGCTCTACCATCTGAACTACCCAAGCACGACTCACAACCCGTTCTCACAGGTTTAATTCTGCCAAGAACCTCGTCTACTACCTTCCAAACGTCACACAAACTCTCCTGCGAACCTTGCAGAACTAGAAGAAAAGGCATCGTGGGGACATGGCTTTCCCACAGCCTGGAGGATGTTTGCAGAATGAAACTTTCATTCTGCAGCGGAGTGTGCGCTGATATGAAAATTCCTGGAATATTAAAAGCTATGAGAACTGGTCGTGAGTCGTACTTGGGTAGCTGACATGGTTGTGCACTTGCTCGAGAAAGGCAAATGTCTCGAGTTGTCTCAGTCCGGCATACAGCTTTTATCTGCCAGGAAGTTTCATAACAGCGCACACTGCGCTGCAGAGTGAAAATGTCATTCAGTTCCAGTTCTGGCCACCAGGTGCAAATCTGGCGCTATGGATGGAAAGAAGACGTATAGGAATGTTTCCATATGTAACAGATTAGGAACGAGACGTGGGCAGGAGAGGCAAAACAAGTGAAAAAAGCCTAATGCTGGTTTTATTATCAACCATTGCTTACACGATTTGTTCAATATGAGTAACGGAGACATCGACGAAATGCTGCATCCCTGAAACGATGAGATCAACATTTGCTCACATCATTTCCGGTGCAATCTGAGAAACGTTTAACTGTCTACTGGTCTTCAGATCACATAGAGACCGGACGTATCCCTGATAATAGCGTTCTTTTGGATTTCCGCAGAGCCAAAAGTCGCATGGATTCAGATTAGGTGATTTTCAGGCTGTGTATCTGGAAAACCGGAAATAATACGTCCATAGAATGTTGCATTAAGCATATCTTCCACTGGGCGAGCGACATGTAGCTCCCTCTGTTACCAAGGAGGTTATTCTCTGATGCCTTTTGACAAGATAACTGCTTAGTCAGCCTTTTATTGTGCAATTTTTAACTTTTCTTGGTTTTTTGATGATCACCCGGTCTTACTTCCACAGAGGTTTTCTAGAATTTGATTTGAATATCTTTCCATGTTTCGTTTTCTAAGGTTTCTGTTAATTGTTCCGTACACCCGGCTGAATTTACTAAGCTTAATTTGTGAATGTATGCTGTAGCCATATATTACATCACAAAATTTACTCGTTCTGCGACTATTTTGGTTCTAATGACTTATTTCCCCTTAGAAGCATCTGTCTTAGTTTTCTCTGTTAAGATCTCCAAGTCAAATATCGCACTTATTTGTTTCACTAAGCAAATTTCTTTGCCAGCCGCAGTGGCCAAGCGGTTCTAGGCGCTACAGTCTGGAACCGCGCGACCGCTACGGTCGCAGGTTCGAATCCTGCCTCGGGCATGGAAGTGTGTGATGTCCTTAGGTTAGTTAGGTTTAAGTAATTCTGAGTTCTAGGGCACTGATGACCTCAGAAGTTAAGTCCCACAGTGCACAGAGCCATTTGAACCATTAAATTTCTTTCTGGAGATCCTTTTCTTTGTCTATAAGGATCACTGCATCGTCAGCATAAAGTAAGTTATTTAAAACAGTTCTCCGTCTAGGAATACATATTTCTGAAATTCTGTTTCCTATACATGCAAGTGTTTCAAGTATGTACATGCTGAACAAAGTTGGGGAGATGCAGTAACCTTGTTAGTTGGTTTCTCATTAGTCATTTTTCCTATGAACTCAGTGAGTGAATTCCTATTCATCTTCTACTTGCTTGCCATGACAAAGAAACTCTCCGCAGCAAAAAAATTCCAAAATTATACAGATGTCACACATTAAATAAAAACGCTCCAGCGATGCATTGTATTGTCTGCACAAAGGACTAGATTTGTTATCGACAGGTTCAATATTTAGGTCATCCTCTTTTTGATGAAATCTGTGATTTTTCGATAGCATCTAATATTTGGAACATTGATGATGTAGTACAAACGAGGCACTGAAATCAAGATGACGAAGAATGTTAGGTAGTATCTATGAATGTTGTTCATGCTTTAGGCTTATAAGGCCAGCGTCACAAAAAAATTATCGCTGTCAGAAACGATTACACATTGGTAAATAACTATGGAAAACGTAATGGCCGAAAGGTACGCAGCAGTATAAAAATCATCTTCGACGTATCAGTAAAAGTGAAATCTAAATTGCGAATAAATGCAAACGGAGGTATAACAGAAAAAGTTGAAGCTAGGTAATCAGTAAATGTAAAGAGGTTGGAGGAAGATGCATTATTTTGGTCAAACTGGATTAAAACTAGGCAATAGTCAGCAATAGCCTGCCTTGGAAGCCAAAACCAGATAAACAAGATTAAGTGATAATGCAGAATATTCACTGCTTCTACTTTTTTTGCTTTTTAGACGTTCATAATTTTGAAATTCCTCCAACAAATAGCAACGAAATCTATCACGACAATACATCGATTGTTACCATCAGATATATGTGAAGAAGCAACATCACGAGGAGACTGGGAGGAACTAGAGACCTGTTCGTTCAATGTTCGCCTGTTGAACAAGCTACAGCGGCACGACTACCTATTAGTGTTCCCTGAATCCGTCACAGCAGCAGCAAGAGATTCTCCTGGTTTCGAGGTTCGCTCTTCACCACTTACGGCAGCGACTGCAGAGAGTCAGTCAATTTGTCGCCACTGGCGCAGTCGGGTGTTTTTGTGCCACCATTCCTCCGCCCGCTTTTGATTTCCACGGAACGAGGTAGGCAGCCGCGACTTCTTATTTGTCACCACAGACCGCGCGCAGACTGCAGGGGTGGGCTTCGCGTCTGCTTCCAGAGGAACCACCAGCATCGTCTTCCTTCCCTGCAGCCGCGCCGGTACTGTTGCTTACTAACTTATTGCTGGTGAGAGTGCTTCTGGGAGTAACTTGTTTCACTTGCGTTCTCGGCCTCGGAGCGATATGACCTGCCCCGCGTAAGCTACACGTGAGGATTGAAGTAAATGCAGAATGGCTTGACTTCTGTTTGCACTCGTTAGCAATCGAAAGAAAAGAAGGAAGAAAGATGTAAGGGAGGAAGAAAGGAACGTAAAGCTCCACATCCTTTTGCCAACGAATTCAGAAGAGAAGGAGTTCAAACTTCGCTTTTGTAACACGAGAGTAAAAACACGATTTGATTTTGTTGAAATTCTTTTACCCTTTTTCTCAATTTTACGCTTTTGAAACACAGAGTGCACTTTGCAAATACTTTGGTACAGTTTTATGTACTATGAATAATGTATTCAGTTTACAAGAAAATGGTCATGTGTGGGTTGTTATCAACCATGATAACTAATTCTACATTAGTCGATGACGTAGACCCCATCAAAGAGTAGCCTCCCAATGAAATAGGAAATATTTTTGGAAGGAAACAGACTCTACTGGGCAGAGCAAGTAGAATATTTCGTAACTTTGTCATTGAAGGTGTCGTGCTGCTCAAACAGTTTGCGAGTGAAGTACTTTATCGGCAGATGTAGATGGATGAGAGTAGAAAGAGAGAAAACGTAAGCTGGCCATGTAGGAAGAGTACCAGCTGACTGACGTTAGCATTAGGAAGAGCAACACTGAAGGAATTCTACTACCTTCGAAGCAAAATAATCCTGGACACACGAAGCAAGGAGGACATTAGAAGCAGACTACCTCAAGCAAACAGGGCATTCGTGAACAAGAGAAGTCTACTGCTATGAAATATTGTCCTTAATTTGAGGAAGAAGTTACCGTAAATGTACGTTGGAACACCCTATTGCATGGTAGACTGTGCGAAAACTGAAAAAGAAGAGAAATGAAGAGTTTGAGATGTGAAAGTACAGAAGGATGGTAAAAATTAAGTGGACTGATGTAAAGAGTGAGGAGGTTCTCTGCAGAACCAGTGAAGAAAGGATAATGCGCAAAACTCTGACAGTAAGAATGGTTCAAATGGCTCTGAGCATTATTGGACTTAACATCTGAGGTCATCAGTCCCCTAGAACTTAGAACTACTTAAACCTAACTAACCTAAGGACATCACACATATCCATGCCCGTGGCAGGATTCGAACCTGCGACCGTAGCGGTCGCGCGGTTGCAGACTGTAGCGCCTAGAACCGTTCAGCCACAGCGGCCACCGACAGTAAGAAGGCACTGGATGATAGGACATATGGTAAGCATCAGAGGACAACTTCCACAGTATTGAGGGGGAAGCTGTAGAGTGTAAAAACTACAGTGGAAGACAGAGATAGGAATGCATCCAACAGTTAATTGAGTAAAAAGGTGGCAAATGCTATTCTGAGATGAAGAATTTTGCAGAAGGGAGTAATTCGTGGGAGACCATTCCAAATCACTCAGTAGGCTCGAAAAAAAAATCACAGTAGGAGTTACTTTAATAGAACAGTGAGGAGTAGCAGAGAAATTCAAAAGGGAAGAAGGAATAGGGGAAGAGGAAAAGGATGAGGGGGACGAGAAAAGCAAGTGTGTCAACCACAATGGTGATTAAAGTGTAGTAGCCAATATACCGATTGACCACACTGAGTAATGGGAAGCGAAGGTGACGAGAAGAAATGAAAAATTCGGATAGCAATAGTGCTACAGAGACAATTCCCATTGATAGAGACAGAGACGAAAGAAGATATGATTGAAGAAGCAATCGAACTATATGAAACAAATTGTTGGAGTTGTAATGATGACTGAGGAAGATAGGAGGATGATGACGATGATGAGCAGGAGACGGAGGAGATGATGGTGGAGATGAAGGAGGAGGTGGAGGGGCAGATGGTGGTGGAGGAGGAGGAGGTGAAGATGATAGAGGTAAATATGAAAGAAGAGGAGGTGAAAGAAGTGGAGATGAAAGAGTCGGAGATGAAGGTGAAGATAATTTAAGAGAAGATCGAAATAGTGAACACGAAAGAAGTGAAGATGGAGGATGTGAATATGGTGGAGGTGAAAATGGAAGGGACGAGGTGAAGAACTGGAAACGTCGAAGAGGAAGAAAAAGAATACGTCACGCTGGGCGCTGGTCTATGTCAGACTCGACGCCACAGCTGGCAAAGTGATGCCCGGACGTAAGCCGGGCGTTCGCGGGTGGGCTGGTCTGGCTAGCACTCGACCCCCTGCAGCTGCTATCACCACCAGCCGCGTTACGGCCGGCTAGCATTAAACTGCGCGCGTTGCTGCCTGAAAAATGCACGAAATGCGCTCGTAAAGCCTCGGCGCCAACTGTGAGTCCCCCTTTGACGCAAAGTGATCATTAATTTATGACCGCTCCATTCTCATTCAGAGGGCGCGATCCTTTTCTCCTCCGGCCGTTACGCTCTTTTCTTTTCCCTTTGTTTACGACCCTGCGACGGCTCGATGATGCGGCCATAAACTTCTCCTCCTTGACGTGTCAGCACATGTGAGTGCGTTCTCCTTTCCACAAATCACTTGTCTCCCGGAGAGACGGCCCTGTTCCCTCGACTCTTTATTTTCCCGCTCACCGCGCGCTTGTAAAATACCCACAGTCCTCTTCGCACGTTATTTATTTCCTCGCACTAGGACAACGTTACGTCAGACTACCTTCCACAGAAGTGATTAAGGCATAAGAAAAACTGTGTTTGCTTGGGCATGTTACTACTACAGGTCTTCACCATTTGGATGATTTACAACAACTTGATCGAAGTAGCCACACATAGTTGAGGAAGGACAGATCACCCAGGCCTTCAGAATTACCTCAAACTATGTGAATATACTGCAATCGATATCGTACTGGTTACTAACTCAATTGCTACAAAATGCTTGTTCTAAATATTTTCATCTTTGTGTACTACTATACCAAAAGCCTCGGTAGCCGGTCTTATACATTCTAATAGTAGTCTGCTTCTACGGTTTTTCTCTTCTACTGCAGGCAGCTTTTTCTTATGAAACGTAACACAATGGCTTACAGGTATTGCTCATTAAAGACATCAAGCTACCTGCAATATTCATAGCTGACCATCAGTTCCAATACTCAATTTAGACATCTGTACTGCAAAACGGCTCTAAAGCCAACAGCGCAGCGCATCCATGGTTTGGGCTAGCAAGTGAGCTGGGAATGGGGGGATGACAAATAGTTCAAATGGCTATGAGCACTATGGGACTTAACATCTAAGGTCATCAGTCCCATAGAACTTAGACCTACTTAAACCTAAGGACATCACACACATCCATGCCCGAGGCAGGATTAGAACCTGCGACCGTAGCGGTCGCGCGGTTCCAGACTGAAGCGCCTAGAACCGCTCGGCCACTCTGGCCAGCTGGGGGGATGACAAACTGCGACTTTGCATGCCCGCTCCCCTTCCCGCCACCTGGCCCCCTCCCACCCACACCTGCAGTCCGACGTCTCACCATTTTTAGTTTAATCTAGTTGGCTGTTCAGCCCGTTTATTGAGATTTATCTTCATTGGTGTGTAGCCTCTTTATTGAGATCAGCATGACATTACAATAAAGTGGAAGGCGCACAGTTCATTACTCTTTCTCGTATTATTGAATTCAAAATATGTAACAACACACAATCCAAAGTCGCTTTTCTTGCAAAAATAGCTTCACTCCTGGTCCATTGTTTCACTGGCGATTAGCGCAAAACTTCAACAAACTAAAAATAATACTACTTTCGCTTTTGTTACATTGGCTCACTTGGCATAATGAGAGTGGTTGAATACAGTACCAGAAAATCCGTTAGAGAACTGTTCTCAACGCATCATCAGTGATATATTTATGAATCCTGAGAGGCTGCTCAGTGGGTATGCCCGAAGTGCAGAACGTGTTGCTGCATTTTGACAATAACATGTTTATCTTTGCCATCCCACATGTTTTTATGTAGGGGAAAGCCACTCTGACGCGTCGACTGGCTTCGCGAATGTCTGAGAATTTTCGAACACTGCGGCACAGTAGTATTTTGTGTACCCCCTCCTGTACTAGCTTGCCTCCCGTAGCTTGAGATGCAAAGGTTCTCTAAGAACAGAATACTAATTAGGTAGGCGAGAGTGTTGCCTAGGATGGTTACCATCGTATAGGGCTCAGGAAGGGAACCTTCCTTCTGTGTTGCGACTGAACCTAACTAAACCGTCTTCCCAGTCACACGTCTCGAAGCTCGTATACCCGGGTCCGGAGCACGCTCGTAACACTTGTGGCGCATCTTCCGAGATTAAAAACTTTTCTTCCATTAGTCTTAAGTATCAGACTTTCGAATGTCTAGTGGTTCTTCTCGTACGTTTGCAAAATTATGCTTTCATATTACGATACTATTCAGCAAAAGCAGTATTTCGTTCGAGTTGCGGTTTTGTGGCTTGTAGCGATTCGTATTCCTTCACTGTTAGTAACCGTCTGAATAACACAATCTAGATCACAGTTGTTATGTATTAGAGGTCACATTTCGGTCAGTATAAGTCTTATCTGGATCTAACAATACTTCGTATTATCTGTTGCGCGCCGCCAACTCACAGCAATTTCTGTGACGTTTTTAGCGAATATTGACTAAAACTGGTCATGGAAAACAAGGAAATATTAGAACTGTGATATAGCCTATGTTATTCGGATAATTAGAACATACATATCACTCTGGCGTCTTCACGACAGCATACTGCCGTATGTTAGCAACCGTTAGTAATATTTCTTATCCGAATCTCGATATTTTCTTTCCCTTCACATTTTAATGCCCTAGAATCTTTACCCTTATTTTTCTTCTTCTTACACTATGTTCTTTACTTCCCACTGCTCTCTCACCGTTCGCCTTTTCTTTCCTCTTTCCTCATTTTTTTTTTTTTTTTCTTTTTGCCTACCCCTAAACTGCGCCTCTGTGGAAATAGTGCCCATTAGCATCTACATTTATATTTCGCAAACAAGTATGGAATGCACTGCTGAGAGTACTTCTCAATGAACTCGTGTGGCCGAGCGGTTCTAGGCGCTTCAGTCTGGAACCGCGCGACCGCTACGGTCGCAGGTTCGAATCCTGCCTCGGGCATGGATGTATGTGATGTTCTTAGGTTAGTTAGGTTTAAGTAGTTCTAAGTTACAGGGGACTGATGGCCTCGGGTGTTAAGTCCCATAGTGCTCAGAGCCACTTGAACCATATGAACTCGTTTCACCACGCGCCCCATTTGTCGTACCGTATATACCGGGTGACCAAAACGTCAGTATAAATTTGAAAACTTAATAAACCACGAAATAATGTAGATAGAGAGATAAAAATTGACGCACATGCTTCGAATGACATGGGGTTTTATTAGAACCAAAAAAAAGTATTGCTAGACGCGTGAAAGATCTCTTCCGCGCGTCGTTTGGTGATGATCGTGTGCTCAGCCGCCACTTTCGTCATGCTTGGCCTCCCAGGTCCCCGGATTCAGTCCGTGCGATTATTGGCTTTGGGGTTACCTGAAGTCGCAAGTGTATCGTGATCGACCGACATCTCCAGGGATGCTGAAAGAGAACATCCGACGCTAATGCCTCACCGTAACTCCGGACGTGATTTACAGTGCTGTTCACAACATTATTCCTCGACTACAGCTATTGTTGAGGAATGATGGTGGAAATATTGTGCATTTACTGTAAACGACATCATCTTTGCTTAGTCTTACTTTGTTACGCTAATTATTGCTATTCTGATCAGATGCAGCGCCATCTGTCGGATATTTTTTGAACTTAATATTTTTTTTGGATTCTAATAAAACCCCAAGTCATTCCAAGCATGTGTGTCAATTTGTACCTCTCTATCTACATTATTCCGTGATTTACTCTGTTTTCAAATTTATACTGACTTTTTGATCACCCGGTACTTGTAACAGACTAACAAAGTGGCTGGTTGAGCATGAAAGTAGGGATGTCGTCGGTTTGCATTTAGGCGCAAGCGCAGTACGTCTCCTGTAGTAGCAGCTGTCTGGTTCGGTACTGGCAATGCTCACACGTTTCCCTTCGACGTGCGGTACTGAGTTCGTTTTGCAGGATCGTAATAGTCTCATAAGTTTCCTAAGCAACATCACAGTTTCAAAAAATGGTTCAAATGGCTCTGAGCACTATGGGACTTAACATCTGAGGTCATCAGTCCCCTAGAACTTAGAACTACTTAAACCTAACTAACCTAAGGACATCACACACATCCATGCCCGAGGCAGGATTCGAACCTGCGACCGTAGCAGTCACGCGGTTCCGGACTGAAGCGCCCTAACCGCACGGCCACCGCGGCCGGTCATCACAGTTTCAGAAATTCTATAAATGAAACCTCAGTGACCGATTCATTGTCAGGGGGGATTCAAGTAGCATTGTGGGTAGTTGGTGACTCAGGAGTCCAATGCGATAGCCCGCTAGGCCCCAACAGGTCTAGCAAAGACGGATTCGTCCTAAGCGCTTGTGTACACACTCCTTTCGCAGCAAAGTTGTTGAGCAACACACTGTCAGGAAACTTGGTAAGGTCGTTGAAACAATTACATCCCACTTCGAAAAAAGCATATGAGAGCAAAGCATTTATGTTACAGACCGCGACTATCGTCCGCAGCTGACTGGTGACAGCTGGGGTAGCAGAGCGGTATGACAACAGTCCACATGACAGGTGGTGTAACTGAACTTGCGTTCTGATACGATGCTGCTATGGTAGCTGTCGTGTAAACAACTAGTTGTCAAAAATGGTTCAAATGGCTCTGAGCAAAAAAATGGCTCTGAGCACTATGGGACTTAACATCTGAGGTCATCAGTCCCCTAGAACTTGGAGCTACTTAAATCTAACTAACCTAAGGACATCACACACATCCATGCCCGAGGCAGGATTCAACCTGCGTCCGTAGCAGTCGCGTGCTTCCCGACTGAAGCGCCTAGAACCGCTCGGCCACCGCGGCCGGCAACTAGTTGTCATTGTGATTCCTGTCCAGGTATAGTTTCGCAACTAACTCTGGGTACATCAGCTACTTTAGTCTCTCATTAACTGAAGATCGAGCAGCGCTTGTGGTGGAGGACATTACCTTCCCTAGAAGATCGCCTTACCTGCTGTAGAGAATGACTAAGAATCAGCTTCTCATCTAGCAATTAAGTTCCTTGAGTTATGTTATGTTATGTTAACCGGGGACCTAGAAACGACGGAGAGGCTCCGTCCCCGCCGCAGCCGCAGTCGTCCGCAACCCCACGGTGACTACCGCAGTCCACTTCACCCCTCCGCCGCCCCACACCGAACCCAGGGTTATTGTGCGGTTCGATCCCCGGTGGACCCCCAGGGAACGTCTCACACAAGACGAGTGTAACCCCAATGTTTGCGAGGTAGAGTAATGGTGGTGTACGCGTACGTGGAGAACTTGTTTGCGCAGTAATCGCCGACATAGTGAAGCTGAGGCGGAATAAAGGGAACCAGCCCGCAGTTGCCGAGGCAGATGGAAAACCGCCTAAAAGCCATCCACAGAGTGGCCGGCTCACCGGACCTCGACACAAATCCGCCGGGCAGATTCGTGTTGGGGACCGGCGCTCCTGCCCGCCGTGGGTTAGACCGCACGGCCAACCGGGCGGACTTCCTTGAGTTAGTAGTATCAGTTATTAATTTTTCTATTCCGTGATTGTTAATACTCATAGTCGTGTCTGGATATAGTTGGCACTCATTAAAAAGACTCGCGGCGGAAGAACCGGAATAACATTGGGAAACAGACTGTAGGTGTTCCTTGTGAAGTAGCTGGGGAGAGAGACAGGGGAGTCGCCTGCTCGTTTATCGTTAAACTATAGTCGATGTCCAGTACATGCTCTGAGCTGATAGCATTGATGCTTGTGTCTGTGGGCCAAAATACGACTTCCGTTGGCAAAGATTTTCTTTTCCGTAGAAGAGAGGAAGGGAGGGAGGAGTGGGTACACCCTTTGCTAGAGCTTTGGGGCATCCTGTGAATTTCGGTCCAGTCAGCGATATTACGGAGCCGCACTTGGCGCGTTGTGAATTCCCCATCTATCTCCGCGCTTTGTATCCATCCGAGAGGAGCCTCGTGACGGGTAATTCCATTCACCTGCTGCCTGCACGTAGCCATTGTACACGTGTAAGTGGACGCGTCTGTGTCATGTCCGCCACATATCACGGCTGATCCATCTCTCTCTCCGCCGCAGATGACAGTGTCCTCCCGGCAGGCTTGCGCTTTTTCGGCGCCTTTTATTTCAGAAGGAGAGCAAACAAGTGGAATGCCGCGATTATGAGCGGCCGCGTTCCTGACCCGCGATGTGGGCGGCATGTGGCGGCGGCTTCTGGGAAGCAGCAGCAGCGGCAGCGTGGACCACACAGCCGGGGCCCCCGCTGGCTGCCGGGGCAGGCGCTGCCCGCTGCCCGCCGGCCGCCAAAAAACCGACGCTGATGGCCCGCCTCCCAGCAGGCACCGCGCCACCGCCGGACCACTGCCCAAATTTGTCAGCCGGCGGCCGCGCCACACCACACCGTGCGGCTGCGGCCTCCGCTGGTACTCCCTGCCTCAACGGGGGTCATTAATCTGAACCACGAGCTCGGCAATCGCTAACGGCTCTGCGTCACTGCAGGCCCGCCATCAGACGAGGCGGTACAAGGAAATGACGCCTGATGCTGGCACTTGGCATGGAGCTCACGATGTTCCTATCGTGGGAGCTTCTACTCTTGGGTTTCTCGTGAGTACGAGCGATTCCAGTTTCGTGGACTTACCAAAACCGGAGTAGGAGGGAAGCAAAGCGAGGGGAGACACAGCACCTCAGAAGGGTGTAAGTGCCGGGAATTGGAGTGGACCTTAGTTGCATCAAGTGGATTACATCGTACAGCCCAAAAACATGGAAGCCAGTGTGAACGTCTGTCACAACGCTAGACTGCAGCCCAATCTATACGTCGAAGAAGCAGTGATGGAAATAACAGTAAGTTTCAAGAGTAGGATTAAAATTCAGAGTGAAAGGATATTAGTGTTCGCTACTGACGTTACTATCCTCAGTGGAAGTACAGAAGAATTACAGGAAGTAATGTTTAATGGAATGGACAGTCTAATGAGTAAGAATATGGACTGAGAGTGAATCCAGGACAGACAAAAAACGAGAAGCAGCAGAAATGGAACAATGAGAAACTTAGACCAAAATTTTTTGATCACAAACCAGATGAATTTAAGGAATTCTGCTCCTTAAGCAGCGAAATAACCCATGATGGAAGGAGCAGGGATGACAGAAAAAGCAGACTAGCACTGGCAAAAAGGGCATTTCTGTCCAGAAAAAAGTATCAAGCGCAGGTCTTAATTTGAGGAAGAAATTTCCGAAAATATGTGTTTGTAGCATGGCATTGTGTTTCTGGGAGACGCGGACTGTGTGAAAACCTGTGCAGATACGAATCGGAGCATTTGAGACGTGGTGCTACAGAGAAATATTGAGAGTGACGTGGACAGATAAGGTAAGGAATGAGGAGCTTCTCCACAGAATCGTCGAGGAATTGAATATGTGGAAGAAACTAGCAAGAAGAACGGATATGATGACAGGACATCTGTTAAGACATCAGGGAATAACTTCCATGGTATTAGAGGGAGCTTTAGAGTGCAAAAACAGTAGAGGAAGGCAGAGATTGGGATACATCCACCAAATGATTGAGGACGTAGGTTGCGGGGGCTACTCTGAGACATTGTCACAGGAGAGGAATTCGTGGCAGACCATATGAAACGAGATGACGACAAAAAAATGTCTGACACCAGGTGCCGGGATTCCTACAGACTTCCCAATGCAGATCTACGGACTAAGTCTGGTGGATTGCCGATGGGATCCTGTTACATCACGCACTGCTGATACAACAAGAACTGATGTTACATTGCCAGGCAATTACCACTATAGAGGGCAGCCATGAACCAGAGTTGGAATATCAGCGACGCAGCAGAAAGGCAGGGTCACTATAATGTTAGCACCTTGCTTGTTTCACTTCCAAGCCATGGTTTGTTGTGACCTATGTGATAGAAACTGATGTAGCAAAACAAGGATGGACAAGCCTGTATACATACTCGTCATTGTCAAAGATAGCGCAGTCTCTCAGTCACCAGTCCTCAGGGGGTACTTGCGACTGTCTGTATGTCTGCGAGTCTACGTGGATCAACCATCTTCCACCTCCGGACTCTGGAGGTGACAGCTGCGGGCCTCCAGCTGGCGCTAATTCCAATGTTATGGTCTTAGTGCCCTCCAACTTGCAGGCTACCTGGGGTCCTACTTCACTTTCTGACAGCCTCCTATTCTGAGGATCTGCAATTCAAGCACAGGGCCATGTAGTCGTTCAACTACCATCACCTGTGCAGGTAAACTCCTAGCTTCCTGCCTCTCGTGCAGATCGTCACCACTGCTGTGAGCCATCTCATTCACCATGGGTCAACTATGTGATTCTGTATCCCTCTGCATGGTACACCCCGGGCTTCCGGCAGTCCCTAGTCTGCCTACGAACCGCCACGTTCTGCTGCGGTCGATTGCTGCCGCCATCACTACAGGCTGCCCAACAGTGCAAGCTGTAAGACCGCCCGCCTAAGGCCACGTTTGCCGGCCGAAGTGGCCGTGCGGTTAAAGGCGCTGCAGTCTGGAACCGCAAGACCGCTACGGTCGCAGGTTCGAATCCTGCCTCGGGCATGGATGTTTGTGTTGTCCTTAGGTTAGTTAGGTTTAACTAGTTCTAAGTTCTAGGGGACTAATGACCTCAGCAGTTGAGTCCCATAGTGCTCAGAGCCATTTGAACCAAGCTGTAAGACCGCCCGCCTAAGGCCACGTTTGCCGGCCGAAGTGGCCGTGCGGTTAAAGGCGCTGCAGTCTGGAACCGCAAGACCGCTACGGTCGCAGGTTCGAATCCTGCCTCGGGCATGGATGTTTGTGATGTCCTTAGGTTAGTTAGGTTTAACTAGTTCTAAGTTCTAGGGGACTAATGACCTCAGCAGTTGAGTCCCATAGTGCTCAGAGCCATTTGAACCATTTTTTAAGGCCACGTTTCCCCGCAGGCCTTACAAAGCTTACATCCCGGTGGCACTAACTTCTCCAAATAACATCACGATTGTTGTAGTTGATTAACGATAAATGAACATTTTAACAATGTTCGTTTTATGGAACGCATCGACTATCTATCAGTCATCCACTCACCGCTTCGTTGTATCCCGCAACAGTAGTGGTCATTCACCCCTATTCTTCTTAAACTGTTATACCATGACTTCTTCAGTACCACTGTCAAAGTGCTTCAGAGATGCTTAAGACTACTACTGCTAATATCACGCACGGTCTATTACTGGTGCTTTGCCTTCCTCTGACATTCAAACTGCCTTACCCAGCCAGTTGCTGGGAGACTTACAGTTTAGCACGTACTCCGAAGCACGATGATTCCGTATTTTTAACAACGAACTTGACTAAAGTGAAAGAAGTGATAAGTGACAGAAAAAATCCAAAGAATGATCAGGGATCATACCTTAGGCCTTACGGTCTTTAGTCTCGCACTCAACCACTCAGCCACGGAGCCGCCCATCATGCGAGCTGTGTGGAAAGTAATGAGACTGACAACACTGCGAGCGATCTGGCAAAGCTGTGTTGTTCTACTTGTGTAGACCGGTTTTTTCATTCCTTCCAGATGCTCAGTCCGAGTTTCAGCTTCGTACAGCCATCACGTGATTTTTGAGAGCTCCTTCAGTGAAGTTTGTTTTTGTTGTTTGTTACGAAAATGGCTCTGAGCACTATGGGACTTAACATCTGCGGTCATCAGTCCCCTAGAACTTAGAACTACTTAAACCTAACTAACCTAAGGACATCACACACATCCATGCCCGAGGCAGGATTCGAACCTGCGACCGTAGCAGTCGTGCGGGGCCGGACTGAGCGCCTGAACCGCTAGACCACCGCGGCCGGCGTTACGAAAATGGAACAGGGGGATTCTTAGCAACGTTATGCCATTAAGTTTTGTGTTAAACTTGGGGAATCTACGGCTGTGCCCTTTTAAAAGTTGAAACAGGCCTACGGAGAAAATTTTTTATCAGAGCACAGGTGTTTCGCTAGCACAAATCGTTTTTGGAAGCCCAAGAACACGTTGAAGATGAATCTCGCTCAGGGAGACATTCAGCTTAAAAAGCCGACGAAAACGTCGAATGTGTGCGAGCTCTTTTGAGATCGGACCGACGTTATACAATAAGTATAATGGTAGACCTGTTAAATACTTTCACCGTAAATCAAATTTTGACCGAACTTGTGTACATGAGCAAGGTTTATGGCAGAATGATGCCGAAAAACATCACAACTGAGCAGAAATACAATCGAAAAAACGTGTCTAGTTATCTTCTTAAGAGGATTGATAATGACCACGAATTCGTCAACTGTGATCATACCACTGACCAGTGGTATGATCACAATTGACGAATCGTGGATTTTTTAACTACGGTTCTGAGACAAAGCAGCAAAGTGAAGACTGGTACACAGACATCTCCTCGAACGAAAAACCTCGAATGAGCCAATAAAAACCTCGAATGAGCCAATCAAAGAACAAAGCGATGCTGATTTTTTTTTAGGGATATCGTACATAAACAATTTGTTCCTTCAGGACAAATTGTCAAGCAAGTGGTTTACAAACATGTCCTTGAAAGACACAAGAAAAGGGCGAATCGAGTGACACTGGACGTTGCAGACAAGTGGATACTGTATCATGACAACCACCCCCTTCCTCCCCCCCCCCCCCCCATGTCACATAGCCACTTCTGTCACGGAATTTTTGACCTCAAAAGGCATTCCTGTTGTTCCAAAGTCCCCATATTCAAGTGATATGAGCCCTTCTGACTTTTTACTTTTCCTTAAACAGAAAAATGTCTTAAAAGGAAATCATTTTGGGGCTCTGGAGAACATACAGAAGAATATCATCGACATGTTAAAGGCCTTACCAGCTGAAGCATTCAGCGCTGTTACCAAGAATGGAGACAACGGCTCTGCCAGTGTGTAGCTGCCGAAGGGAACTACTTTGAAGGGCACAATATTGTTGTTTGATAAAAATAAAAATATGGGAGATAAGAAATCAGTCTCATTACTTTTCTCACATTTCTTGTACGTAAAAACAACAGCCAGTACTTTAATAGTAAATCTAATAAAACCAACCACATAAACCAAATCTAGAGATTTACGTCCATGTCTGAATGAAGGGGCATTGTTGACGAAAGACAGCAGATCGAAATTATTTCCAAATAAATCCGATGACTGCCAGTAATCTGGTTTCATCTCTGTTATGTATCGATGTACTGCTTGTTGGTGGAGTGCACGGATGCCCTAATGGTACGGCGACTCCTCGCGATAAGCTAGAGATCCAGATTCGCGTCCCGATCCGGCACGAATTTTCGGATGTTACCAACAGGAGTATACAGATACTCAATACAGCTGAAGCCAGATTATTCGCATTCAGAGAAGTTATTTCGAAATAATTTCGATAGGCTATTTTTCGTCAAGAATTGTCTGTTCATCCAGTCATGCAAGTAAATATTACACGCCGAGGCGGGCCATAGTCGATAAAATTACGTGTCTCGTTTCCTCATAGTTGCTTTCTCACTGGTGCGGGAATACTGAGTATAGCTGCGAGAATGTATTTAAAACTTTGCAGTAAGGACTATGGGACCAAACTGCTGAGGTCATCGGTCCCTAGGCTTACGCACTACTTAATCTAACTTAAACTAACTTACGCTACGGACAACACACACATCCATGCCCGAGGGAGGACTCGAACCTCCGACGGGGGGAGCCGCGCGAATCGTGACAAGACGCCTGAGACCGCACGGTTACCCCACGCAGCTACGAGTATCTAGTGATGGATATAGGAGACTATGGTATAGGGATGTAGACAGCGCTACGATGGAAGTTTGGGTCGGTTCGGAAGGTGTGCACGGGTACGCTAATGTTAAGGCGAACACTCGCAATAAGCAGGAAATTCTGCTTCGAGTCCCCGTCTGGCACAAATTTTCATATGTCACTAATACGTAGTACATCGACACCTAAAACACCTGAAGCTATATCATTCACATTCAGCGAATTTATTTCGAAGGAAATCGAGAAAGTTTCATATCGATGAATGGAATATCTTTAGATCTTGTCGGGGCGTAATGTTTCCTTCCGTCGTGCACGTTAGTATCTTGCTCTCGCTGTGTCGTGAAATGTGTTTCGAAAAGTGCATCACGAATAAATCAAACAAATTTTCGTTTGTCTATGAACCGCAGCGCGTAGTGACCGCGAGATTTGAGGCGCCATGATCCGGTTCGCTCGGCCCTTCCCGCAGGAGGTTCAAGTTCTCACTCGCGCATGGGTGTGTGTGTTGTCCTTAGTGTAAGTTAATTTAGGTTAGTTTAAGTAGTGTGAAAGTCTAGGGACCGATGTCCTCAGCAGCTTGGTCGCTTAGGAATTCACATAAATTTGAACATTTGAACTTTTCCTGTAAACTTATGTTTTACAGTCTATCTTTACAGTTCCTTAATGCAGTTTGCCTGTTTGTTAATAACCGAGTATTAATGCCTGGGAAGCTTCACTGTTCCTTTCAAGACGCCATACACATTAATTTATGGAATGACACTAATGAAGATGGTAGGAAGCTATTCTGCAACATAAAAACGACGATCTGGTATAGGTTACTTCACTTTTGGAACTTTGTCGAAGCCTAATGGTCTTGCATTGGTGTTCGCAGTGCGTTTCGGATTATATGTCCGATTTCCTGTCGATCTCTGTCAAGAAGAATGAGTGGCTCGACCTCAAGCTATTGACGTATGATTTGTTGATCTTACTAAGCAGCTTTTGCATTTCATGAGGGTAATACACTGTTGTGATACCTGTTCCGTGTGAAACCCTGACAATCACAGGCGGAGATCGTTCTTTTAGCTTTTGGATGACATCGACAAAGTTGTATGGTCTCGAGGAAGCTGGTCCACTCCATTCATTGCACTGCGGTTCAGATTCGGGCTCAAAGTTTTTGGTCTATGTTACATACATTAGCACGATCAGTTCAACAAAAGAAAGCTACACGTTGAGTGTCCAATCTTTGTTTTAATAAGGGTTTAGTTCATCAGTGAAGCAGTGTTGAAGTTGTGCGCTAAAATTATTCTCTTTTAATATATTCTGTGCAGATGGGGTTTCATAGCTTCTAATTATTGGATAAAGCAAGACGGCACTGTTGGGAAGTTGCAAAATGACTTTACTTTATTAAACGAGATGTTTAGATAGATTATTATCATCATCTAGTGTGACCAGTATTACATTACCGAGACGAAGTGCAGATTATAATCTGGTGCTGCGCAACAAACTGAACCGCATTACCTCACATTATAACGACGTCATAATTTCTCTAATTAATTTAATGTCTCATCCGCATGCACATCGCTCATTACCTACTTAGGTATCTATAAAGTCAATTTATCATTTGATGACAAGCTGAAGGTACTTTTCTCTACAGTTGTATAAGTTGCTGCCGTACGGTAATTGTTTCCCAACTTATAATTAATCAGATAGCTTTGAATATTCTCTTGTTTAAATCACTTCTCAGTTCAGAGTCTTAACACTGTTATAATCTCGGCACCAGGAGAGAGTTCTCATTTTCTACATGATATTGTTTCCCAACAGTACTTCTGACAATTTTCTCACTGTAGTCATCGTTGATCCATCAAGGACATGGTACATTGGTTGGTCAAGTAATTGTCAATTAAATTCGCCAACAGCTGTTTAATTGAGATTGTGATGCTGTGACTAATAACGAGATATAATTTTTTTTCTTTTACTATATTGTACTTCATAAATATATTTCTTATGACGTAGAATATTTTTTCGTTTGGTTATATAGTGTAGAACATGGATTGTGACTATGTTTACTTTGTGTTTTCTATACGAGTTGCTTACGGAAACACATAGATTTTTTTTCTGATAATCTTTCAAATAGTTTTATTATATGTATTGTATGAAACGGAATGCAGTATGCAGAAGTATTGTAAGAACTGTGGAGCGAGAGAGAAGATATCGATAGTTTTCAGGTCGAACAGTGTGTGGCAGACAGTCGCGGATGGCGCGTAAGCGTGGCGGTACGAAAGCAAGTATTGTGTGTAGTAACGGTGCGCGTTTAATAATAGTATAGGACTTACGTGTGTCAGACACGGTCTGAAATGTGACTTCATGATAGACTTTCTAAACGGACGCTGTATTACGCGAAGCTATTGGTTTTTGCAAAATGATGCTTGTGGCAGTGACAATAGACTCATGAAGAGACAGTATTGTCGCCGGTTTAGAATTGAACTGCATTACATGCGTCGACGTCTATACTCGTACAATCATTTAGGCAGGAGAATTTATGTGTTTTACTGTGAAATGTGGTCAGACGTGTAAGATGAGGCATCCGCCATTAAAGTGATTTACACCGACCAATTACAAAGGAGTAGCTTACTCGCCAATGGTTCAAGTCAGCGTATTATAGGGAACTTTGAATCTAACAGCTGTCAAAGTAAGTGATCTTTGTTTACATGTCACATAACGTCATATTTCCACTCATTCAAATTTAGGTGGAAATTTATCTGCGTTTAACTGTTACTGGTAAGTAAAATTACAGTACACTGTGTCCTTGTTTATCAAATTAACTTCAGAGTATTTTACTATTTTCACTATCAAAGAATTTCATTATCAGAATTTTAACATATTTGGGAAACTTCTCATATAGAGGCTTGCTTTTGAAGTTGCCGGAAGTAAAATCGGTTCTTGGGATTTATGTAATATTAATTTACTTCGTATTGCTTTTCTTTAAACATTTTCTGATTACAAATTCACGGCCATAGTAAATCTCCAGAAACTATTTTCTTGACAAGATGTTATTTTATTTTGCTTTGACCACGAATTTCGACATTCCACCACGCCATCTTCAGGCCCCATATTCATCTCTCAAAAATAAACGGTATTGTCATACAGTGCCATATATTTCTGGACGTCGTGATTTGCTGAAACTGTTAGTCAAAATAAAATAAAATAACATCTCAATTACATGACTGTTGGCGAATTTCACTAATAATTATTTTCTCACTTAAATGATCTGTTGAAGTTTCGAGTCTTGATTTGATGCAGCCAGGTCGTGTCGAAGCGACAGCAACCTTCAGTATGACTAAAAGCGACAGGAGAAGTCTAGGGCAGAATATTTCAAATGGCTCTGAGCACTATGGGACTCAACTGCTGAGGTCATTAGTCCCCTAGAACTTAGAACTAGTTAAACCTAACTAACCTAAGGACATCACAAACATCCATGCCCGAGGCAGGATTCGAACCTGCGACCGTAGTAGTCTTGCGGTTCCAGACTGCAGCGCCTTTAACCGCACGGCCACTTACACCGGCCAGAATATTTCGGAGTCCTTTGATCTTTCCTCACGAATTCACACCGAGGTGAGTGCTCCTTAGCCGGTTAGTGGCGGACATAATGGCGCGTCGGCGTTTGGATGAAATACGCGTTCAACAAAAGAGGTGTCGCGAAGCGGAAAGGAATGGAGCCGGACGAGAAAGAACGGCCGCTTGATTAGAGGGTGCGTTCCCGGGGACAGCCGGTAACGACTTGTGGCGGACGGCGACAGCTCGGACGTACGGCGGCGGCCTTCGTTACTGGCGCACCGAGCGCGAGTGGGCGACGAGGGCGCGTGCGCGGAGGCCTGGTCACTGCTGGCTGTCCTGCAACGAAGACATACTGCAGGCGGACAGTGTTCAGCTAATGCAAAGGAGACACGCATTAACTATGGCAAGTATAATAACGTTTCCTTGTTATTCTTCTGTGGTTCAAAGTGCAGGACCTAGCGACTTGGCGCCGTCATTAGCACTAGAGGCCTGACTGCGACAGAGTACGCACAAAATAACCTGGTCCGTAGCTGCGCAGAGAGGAAGGGGGAGAGGAGAACAACGGTAGTGGAAGGGGTCCCTTGTGGATGGCCACTGCATGGTAGGGGGTATTCACTTCGATAGCTGCAGCTTATGCACAAATGCGTATCTTGCATAACTCGGATGCTATAGCTACCGGGTCTGTAGACGATCGTATTAACAGGTTTTTTCACAAGCTGCGACGTGGTCGCCATAAAACAGTGACCCGAATATGGAACAAATTTCCTTTACTTTGCCTCTATGGTCACTTTTTTTTCATCAGACAACCGGTTTCGGTCTATAGTGACAATCTTCAGATCTGTTTCATAAAACAGATCTGAAGATGGTCATTATAGAACGAAACCGGTAGTCTTTGCTGGTCATCGGGGCTCGACAGTGATGGCAATTCTACTCCAGTCAGTGAAATTCCAGGCAGAAGACATGTCTGGTGACGCCCTAGGCGGTGGTGGGATACCAACCTCACTGTCCCCGCCATACGGCCCGACATCCAGGAGTGATGCTCTGGGGCGCCATTTCTTTTCATAGCAAGGTCCCTTTGGTTGTCATCCGAAATACCCCTACAGCACAGCGGTTCGTTGACGATATACTACGCGTCATTGTGTTGTCCTTCACGGCATGCCATCCTGGGCTTAAATGTCAGTAAGATAGTGCACATACGAACACAACAAGAGTTTCTACTGCCTGTCTTCAAGGTTGGCAAAACGTACTTTGGCAAGCAAGGTCACCCGATCTCCCCCCCCCCCCCCCCCCCAAATTGATAATGTTTGGAGAATTATGGGTAGGGCCCTCCAACTAGTTCTGAATTTTGATGATACAACTAAAAAATTGAACAGAATTTGGCACTATATGCCCCAGGACGACTTCTAACAACTCTGTCAATCAGTGCCAAGTCAAATAACTGCTCGCGTAAGGGTGAGACGTGGACAACGCTTTACTGACTTTCTCAGTTTGTGCAGTTCTTCTCTTGAATAAATAATCCAATTTTTTTGACGTTGTAATAATTTGTTTCTCTGAACATGTACGTCATATCTAACGATTTCCATACCATTGGAGTAATTCCTTCATGATGTGTGTGTTTCTGCTAGTCTTAGAGTGTAATTAATTACGTTACTTTTAATGTTAGGCCGGCCGGGGTGGCCGAGCGGTTAAAGGCGCTACAGTCTGGAACCGCACGACCGCTACGGTCGCAGGTTCGAATCTTGCCTCGGGCATGGATGTGTGTGATGTCCTTAGGTTAGTTAGGTTTAAGTAGTTCTAAGTTCCAGGGGACTTATGACCACAGCAGTTGAGTCCCATAGTGCTCAGAGCCATTTGAACCATTTTTTAATGTTAACTGACTACGTTAAGAAGTGCCTGTTAATGTTTATAACGTTACAAAGGTCACTTTTAGTTTTTATTTGTTGAACGGCTTTATTTTTCGCTGATCCTATCAGACTGCAAAAAGAAGTCTTCAAAATGGTTCAAATGGCTCTAAGCACTATGGGACTTAACATCTGAGGTCATCAGTTCCCTAGATTTATAGCTACTTAAACCTAACTAGCGTAAGCAGATCACACACATCCGTGCCCGACGCAGGGTTCGAACCTGCGACCGTAGCAGCAGCGCGGTTCCGGACTGAAGCGCCTAGAACCTCTTGGCCACAGCGGTCGGCCAAGAAGTGTAAGTGAAAGACTCTGTGACAAGCAATGCTTGTTCTTGAGCACCGAATCCTATAATCTTTATGTTAGTGTCTTGGTACGTGTTCTGTGTTTGAAGGGATGGCCTCCGGACAATGTGTCATGGTAGCGAACCGTTGTTCAATGTTTTGCTGTTTTCATGGCGTCACCGTAAATTTCCGTTGCAGTAATTTTTGTGATTAAAGTAAGCCCTCAGTTAGTCGTACTTTTGAGTTGTAAATTTTTATTCTTCATTTTGCTTTTCGGCATTAACTGTTACCGTACAGAATAGTACTGATTTCCCACGTTACACACTTTTTCAGGCACTGAAATAACTTCTGTATCTGTTTCATTATTTTACTTGTAACACTTGTCTCGGGTGCTGATCATAATGCAAGCTTATATATGAATATATTTTATGACTCTCATCTGATTTTTAATATATTTAAAAATTCCCGAAACAGAATTTTTTATATTTATCTATTGTTTAGTTGCGAATTATAGCCAGTTGGAAACTGAGGTAGGTAATACCAAGTGCTACAGTTTCGAAGAGTTGGATAATTTTACACAGCTCTGCGCCTGCTAAAAGATACATCAACGTAGCAACCTATTGAGTATATAGCAGTGTATGGAGTGAAACTCTTCGTCGCAGCAACCTTCACAAGCAGCAATTTAAAATAAGTCTCGCAGGGGATTGGGAGAAGTGGGGCAAGATGCACGACTTAAAAGCCATAACTTTAATAGGCGTTAGGCTTAAGACAACTGCAAGCTGTGGGAAAAGTACGTTTGTAGTAACAAAGATGGGCAAACAAAATTTGGAATCAAAAAATAAAACAAAATATCTCTCCCGATAACGGTGCAAAAGTAGCAAACATATCTAAGTCAAAGTATGAAATATAACACAAGAAAGCAATTGAGCTTCCCTCCAGGTATAGTCTTCAATACACATTTTTTATTTCCATTTTGGGGTATGAACACATGGCAGTTTCATTTCTTTTCTTTTCTTCCAACATTATTTCATCTTTTCACCAATTCTTTCTTTCTTTCTTTCCTTCTTTGTTCAGACCACTTGACACATATTCTTACCGCTTTTGCCTTAGAATCCTTTAAAATTAAACTCGTTCCTTTCAGAAAAAATTTTCTTCTACTGTTACGTTGTGTATTTCTATATCTTTTTTAACTTCACGGAACCACTTTCTTGTTAACTGTTTTCCCCAAAGATATCTGAAATTATGTTTTGTGAGCCTACTGTTATTCATCCTGCATTAACATCCAAAAATATGTGGTATGCTTCTCCATATCGTTTCTGTCGTTTTTGTATATTTTAATATGTTTCGACATTGGTTGTTACTTTCCAGCCTTTTGTCCTTCTTACTGGTCGTAAAACTTTCCTCATGCTTCTTCTCTCCAATAGTTCTAGTTTGTCTAATTTATAATACAGTGCAAGACAGCCACTTGTGCAGAGGAATTCTGGTTTCGGTGCCAAGTTGCAATGAATAATTTTTGCATTTCTTGGTTGGTTGGTTGCTTTGGGGGAGGGGGCCAAACAGCGAGGTCATTGGTCCCATCGGATTAGGGAAGGATGGGGAAGGAAGCCGTCCGTGCCCCTTTAAAGGAACCATCCCAGCATTTGCCTCAACCGATTTAGGGAAATCACGGAAAACCTAAATCAGGACGGCCGTCCTCCCGAATGCGAGTAGTGTGTGCCAACCACTGCGCCACCTCGCTCGGTGCAATTTTTGATACACACTGTTCATTGTATAGTGCAGACTCAGATGATGCACCAGTATTTAGTATATTCGCTCATTTAAAAACACGAAAAGAAAACTACGAATTACGCACAACACAAAGAAAAGCGGAGAATACAGAGCATTTGGTTACGGCTACCACGCAGTTGCTTGCTTGCGTTGCAATTGTTGTAGAAGTGGAAGTTCAGAGCCGACCTCTAGCCGTATCTTATGGAACTATAGCTCACATCTCTCTCCCCCCTTACCACATCAGCCCGCCGCCATCGCCGCCACCACCACCACAAACTGCCATGTCACCGACATCGAGGAACGACCAACATCGGCCAGTCGGTTCAAACCAATACGTTAGTTCGTGCACGGTCTCGGTGCAACCGATCTGCCGGCCGGTGTGGCCGTGCGGTTCTAGGCGCTACAGTCTGGAACTGAGTGACCGCTACGGTCACAGGTTCGAATCCTGCCTAGGGCATGGATTTGTGTAATGTCCTTAGGTTAGTTAGGTTTAATTAGTTCTAAGTTCTAAGCGACTGATGACCTCAGAAGTTAAGTCGCATAGTGCTCAGAGCCAATTTGCAACCGATCTCAACACCTGAATCTACAGACTTCGGATGACTGTCGTCAGAATTCCAATCGGGTGACGTTCCTATAAGCAAAACATAGATTGCGAGAAATTTTGATGAATTTGTGGTCTACTAAGGATGAGAAATATATTAACTGGGTATGGTCTCGGAACCTACTGTCCGAAATCACTACTTTATTGGAAACCACAAGTTTCGAACAACTTAAAAATTTGATAATAATTTATGCAACGTTACGTTGTATCACATTTTGAATGTTACGTGACTGTCTAGGCATTTCAGCCTCATGTCTATACTTTAGGCGGCTTGTCATGTGCAACACAGGAAAAAATCTGAATTGGAAAGTTTACGCCTAGATTGTGTGTTCCAGTAAGAGGGATACGCATATCAATTTTGAAGCTTAATGTTAGCGTAATGTTTTCTTTATTTTATTTTTTTTATTTTAGGGAGCGTGTGTCTGTGTGATAGGTGGACATTAGTGGTCTGCAAATTATTCTTACTGTTTCTTTAGTATACTTTCTGTTAGATGAGGTGGTTTCCATATGTGGTGCGTGTGTTTCCACTATTCAGTGTTTAGGTACTATCTTACTCGAAAACTTATTACTCTTTCACACACAGGCTGAACGATGGTCATTGAAGGTTAGTTGACATATGTCTGTTTGCTGAATTTGTTTAAAGCTGTGCAGAATGTTTCTGATTATGCTGATCACTATCATCACAAATTATATCAAGTATGTTATAAAATGTTTCTCTGTGCATCTCATATGTTCTTATTTGGTTATTCCATTAACGGAGATAAGAATGTACTCGCCATGATCTTTTCGAGATAGATACAAGTAGAAACAGATTCATACCTCCTGAATAGGGAAGCGAAAAACCGATAGATTAAAACCGATATCGGTACTTTACTTCCAAATAATCGGTATTTTTCAGTATTTGCTTGGTCTCAGTTATAACAGGTGTTTCTTATTTTTTATTAAAAACCGAGTAAAACATCCAAAATATCCATTACCCATAGAAAAAGTGCTAAAAATTTTCGTTTTTAAATAAACTGTACTTAAAAATGAGCAGTTTTTGTACATAAAATTTGCGTTATTTAGAAATATTATGGTATTACAGAAAATGAGAAGAGCGATCAGTGCTGTTTTAATAAAAATGCCAATAGAAACGAGCGACAATCACGTGGCATAAGAATTGGTAAATCACTGCTGAGATGATAATGTTCCCGTTGCCGTGCGTCGTGGCTTAAGGTGCTCGTGTAGGTACGTAGTGCAAGACTTGCCTACACCTGGTCTACACTGCAGTTTCACGCCGTCATCGTCGGACATCCGTTGTATTGCACAATGGCCCCAACTCTAATTTGGAAATATTTTTACGAAGTGACGTAACAGTGAAGTACAATGTTTCATTTTCTTTAAAATGTTAAAGATTTATCTACCATTTCTATGAAATAATAAGAGAGGAAGGAGATAACAGTAGCAGTAATAAATTAAAAACTTAACTACTGATTCATAATGCCCAATAAAAACAGAACGTGGCTGATCTGTTACCGATGTCTTCATAATATGCCCTTAGCTGCTTATAACCCCTGAAAACAGTCAATTATAATGACAAATGGACTTCTTCAATCTAAGTTTTCACCTTATAACACTTAACACTCGTAATGCCCCAATCTGATTTAATCCCTGGGTACCACATGATTTTTGAGGAGATTTCCAAAAAATTAGAATCACTACTGGATATTTCTCTCTAGTATTCAATCACTTACCGCTTTTAGAGAATAGCACAGACGAAATTTTCTTTTATTAATTTAATATTTTTATTCTATGTATCTTCAAACTAAGAGAGTAAGCATTTCTCAATCTTTATTCGATTTCTACGTTTATTACACGAAATTATAGAACATAAAAACCGAAAGTTGTTTATTTCAGAAGCCGATTATTTTGAGTGGTTTACCACTCAGGTTAAACTGGTGTGGAGAAACACAAACGATATAACCAAAAACCAGTTGTTTCAGCAATAACCGCCATCCCTACTCCTTAAAGGAATAGCTCCTAACCTCCACCTAAAACTGACGAGAAAGATGGGGCCCGCAGTGACCAGACTGCCGGCCGATGTTATCGCACTCTTAAATTGACGGCAAATAAAAGTTTTTGTGTTCCGTACACTGTTGTTAAGTATACATGAACAAAAGCTGTGAGTTTGAAACAACTCTAACATGAAACTAGTTACAAAAACGTCACGTGCTTGGTTTTATGAAACAGGAAAAGTGAAACAAGTATTTTCCGCGGGCTTGGAGTTTAGCGAGCCAGCACCTGCGGCCGACACGGCAGGGGCGCGTGGTTGCGGCGGCCGCCGCAGTGTGGCGCTGGCATCGCGCCTCGGCACGGCTCGGCTCGCCCCTGCGCACGTATGCAGCCGGGCGGGGCGAGGCGTAATCCCGCGGGTCAGCTGACGTCATTATCGCGGGCTCGGCGCTGTCGGCCGGCTGGCAGCCACAAATCAGCGGCCGGCGCGCGCAGCACAACAGATTTGGGAATAGCGTGGCGTGGCTCTGCCCGCTGCGGTCGCTTTGTTAACACGCGCCGTGACGGACTGGCCGACACAAGCGCCGCGACATCCTCCACCAGCCGCACACTGTTGTTGCGCCGCTCGCGGACTCGGTATTTCCAGCACAGTGGCAATGCGCAGGCAACTTTTTTTTCAGATTATTTGTTTGCCGCTGACTGCGCGCACAAAACGCACAGCGGCACAGGGAATGACAGGACAAACACCTTTTTCACCTTTTTCAAAAGCTTTCCTGCAAACCTGTTTGTCTAGGTAAAGGCATTTGTTACCATCGCTATTTCTGCAACGGTATTTCATGTCGTCTGCTGGTGACGCTTGAGACTACTAGTCTCTTCCATACAGACGTACAAATACAACGCGCAGTTTAATGCACACTATACTTTCAGACAGATCATCAGGCTCTTCCAGAATGGTTTTTCACTCCCCAGTGGAATGTGAGCCGATATAAAGCTTCCTGACAGAGTAAAACTATGCCCCGGTCCGAGACTTATAATGGGCAAGTGCTGTACCATCTGAGCTACCCAAGCACGATTCACGGCCCGTCCTCACACCTTTACGTCCGCCAGTGCCTTACCTCCTACCTTTTAAAATTCACAGAAGTTCTCAAAAACTTGCGGGACTAGCACTAGTGGAAGACAGGATTTTTCTGAGACGTGGTTTAGCTACAGCCAGGAGGATGTGTCCAGAATGAATAAGCACTCTGCAGACTAAAACTATGCGACAGATTGAGAGTCGAACTAGGGATCCTTGCCTTTTGCGGGCTGCTGAGTCTCACACGTTCCGCAGGAGAACTTCTGTGATGTCTAGGAGGCAGATGAGGTACTGTCGGAAATAAAGCTGTGAGGACATGTTTTGAGTCGTGCTTGGGTAGCTCAGTGGGTAGCGCATTCGTGCGTGAGAGGCAACGGTCTCGAGTTCGACTCTTGGTACGCCATACAGTTTTAATCTGCCAGGTACTTTCACATAATGAATTATCTGATGATACCAACACCTTTGTCGAATTTCGTGGATGATAGGTCGAAATATTCGCATTTTTGGGTGGCTATTTCTGCCTTCCTCGCCTCGCGGAATGGCTGCGCGGTTTTTATTTATTTTGTCTGTGTCGCACCTGCGGTTTGAAGTGCAACACTCCCCACCGAGATAAAGTGAACGAAAGATTCCGGCTGCCCGTGGCACTGGAATTGTTCTCGTCGGTCCCATGTCGGCAACTCTGCATGTTAGCCAACGGGAGTCCGACCTGTCCGCTCGGCGCGCCGCTAGCAACGTGCAAACGTTCGCATCGGATGACAGACTAGGGGTAACTCTTCTTTAGTTATTCGTATTGGTAAGTGAGCTCTTGCAGCTAGCACGCACGCTTGTGAGATTTTAACTTTTCAATTGCAGTGAGTATCTCAGTCTCTAATTTCATCTATACGTATAAGCAAACAACCTTGTAGGTGGACCAACCTCGGCTACGAGTATTCACCTTGGGTATTAATAACCGCTTCAGCTGTATTTAGTTCTTCATTAGTGAATCACTACCGGTTTCGTGACACTAAGAGCCACATATTCAGCTGAAAATCTGTACAACAATAAATCGAGAAGGAACAACAATACTGAGACATACACTGGTATGGTAAATTACCTTAAGATTTTAAAAAAAAAAAAAGAAAATATTAAAAACTTTTACATGAGAATATCCAAACGTTATTACCCACATAATTACAACGTTAGAGTGGAAAAGCTCGGAATCTTTTTACACAACCTTCGCTGTCTGTCAAAACAAAACACCTCTAAAACACGGTATGTCAAACATTAAAAACTGCCAGATTTCAATACAGTGGATGGGTGCAAAACAAATCATACCACAGTGAACTATTGGTAAGGAGAAAAGAAATTAAAGCTATTACGACCTAACTTTGGGCCAGAATGAAAAACCAAGAAGTGGTTGCCACACAATGGAGGGATGCTCTACCTAGACAAAATCGTCAGGTAAACAGCTGTTGGAGGAAAAGCAGAATCTGAAACGCGCAGTTACCGCTTCTCCGACCTATACGGAACAGCGTGCAGGGGACGCAGCCGCATGCTCTGTCAAACTGACGGCAAGAAAATAAAGTTTACCTGTGGAACCCTCGCGCTTGCGTTGATGATGGGCGGCCTTGACCGAATGATTGGTGGTCTTTTTGGGATTACACGAATGGCGAATGAGAGCAAGGAATATGGGGATAAAAAGTATAAAAACATTTTTCGAAAAATGATCTGTAGAATATCAGTATAATAGTGACAGCTGACATTGTTCATTCACCTGAAGATGTAGCTTTTAGTGCCGAAACCGGTAGTGATCCAGTAATAAATGACTATAAACAGCTGAAGTGGTTATTAATACTCAAGATATAAGATTTGACTAACATCTCATGTTACTAAACACGGTGTAACAACTGCGGTGATAAATGGTTCAAATGGCTCTGAGCACTGTGGCACTTAACTCCTGAGGCCATCAGCACCTAGAACTTAGAACTACTTAAATCTAACCAACCTAAGAACATCACACACATCCATGGCCGCGGCAGGATTCGAACCTGCGACAGTAGTGGTCGGGTGGTTCCAGACTGTAGCGCCTAGAACCGTTCGGCCACTCCGGCCGGCCGCGGTGATAAATGATAGTAGGAAAAGTTACAACATCGGTTATGACAGGTAAATGGGATGGAGTTTTTGATTTCGTTAAGTGTGGTTTGAGACTATTATAAATAACAGCCAGAAATACCAGTTATCAAAAAGTTAAGTTGACTACGATAACTGTTATCAGAAAGAAACACTTTAGTCCATTCCTACTGTATATAATTTGTTCACAACGTCCTGACTGAATTTTCTGAGGTATGCGAGTGGCCTTCCGAAGACCAACTAACCATCTACCGGAAGTCTGCTGTTAACACTGTGGAACAAGCTGCACGCAGTGCTCTTGCTAGACATGTTATTACTTGGCTGTGAGCACTATGGGACTTAACATCTGAGGTCATTAGTCCCCTAAAACTTAGAAGTACCGTAGCGGTCGCGCGGTTCCGGACTGAAGCGCCTAGAACCGCTCGGCCACTCCGGCCGGTTGTGATTACTTGTTTGGCACGACACGGTACGCGAGACAGTCACATACTACTGGTGTGATAAGAACAGGTACTGTACTTTGAGGTCTCCAATATTCGTCTGCAAAGGAAACTGCCGATTTCCTATATGGAACCGAACTTGCGTTTCACCTCTGATGACTTCAACTTCAACAGGAAGTTAAACCCTAATCTTCCTTCCATTTCATCTGAAAGTTATTGAAGACTCGGTTTAGCTTCTCACACTATCTTTAGTGAATTTAGTACATTTAGCGATTTGTGTAACAGGCTGAAAAGCCCCATCGCCGACGCCGTTATGAAGCAAGCAGACAGCCAGGTCCTCCTGGAGGGGACGCTGTGCTCAGTGAGCGGCTTTTCGCCGCCTGCCGGCGTCGTGCAGTGCAGCGCCGCCGCGGCGCCTGCCTGCCTGCCAGCGACGCACGATCGATACAGCGACGCCGCCGCCGCCACCGCTTCCGCCTTCTGCCGGCTCAACAGCCGTCGCGGCTCTGCTTCTGCTGGAGGAGGCGCACGTAAGACGGGAAGAGCGGGAAGATGCTGGACGTCACACTTACTTCTTACCTTTCAGCTCTTTGTGCTGATGATCGATCCGAGCAGTGCTTTTAGCATAAGGCTCGTTGCCTCAGGGATAATGCATATCTAACATTGCTCGCGCCTGTCTCACAAAATACCGGGTGATCAAAAAGTCAGTATAAATTTCAAGCCCGCATCTCGTGGTCGTGCGGTAGCGTTCTCGCTTCCCACGCCCGGGTTCCCGGGTTCGATTCCAGGCAGGATCAGGGATTTTCTCTGCCTCGTGATGGCTGGGTGTTGTGTGCTGTCCTTAGGTTAGTTAGGTTTAAGTAGTTCTAAGTTCTAGGGGACTAATGACCTCAGCAGTTGAGTCCCATAGTGCTCAGAGCCATTTGAACCATTTTTTTATAAATTTCAAAAGTTAATAAACCACGGAATAATGTAGATAGAGAGGTAAAAATTGACACACATGCTTCGAATGACATGGCGTTTTATTAGAACAAAAAAAAAACCATATTGCTTCACGCGTGAAAGATCTCTCGCGCGCGTCGTTTGGTGATAATCGTGTGCTCAGCCGCCACTTTCGTCGTGCTTGGTCTCCCAGGTCCCCAAACCGCAGTCCGTGCGATTATTGGCTTTGGGGTCACCTGAAGTCGCAAGTGTACCGTGTTCGACCGACATCTCTAGGGATGCTGAAAGACAACATCCGACGCCAATGTCTCACCATAACTCCAGACATGCTTTACAGTGCTGTTCACAACATTATTCCTCGACTACAGCTATTGTTGAGGAGTGATGGTGGACATATTGAGTATTTCCACATAAAGAACATCACTTTTGCTTTGTCTTACTTTGTTATGCTAATTATTGCTATTCTGATCAGATGAAGCGCCATCTGTCGGAAAGTTGTTGAACGTTTGTATTTTTTTGATTCTTATAAAACCCCATGTCATTCCAAGCGTGTGAGTCAATTTGAACCTCTCTATCTACATTATTCCGTGATTTATTCAGTTTTCAAATTTATACTGACTTTTTTATCACCCGGTATATCAAATTACGTAGTAACTTGTGGCTGTGATCTGCGCATTAATTTTCATACATTCGAGAGTTCTAAAAGTTTAGCATTATCTGAACACTTGTGTCAGTAAGTCTACAGAAAAAGGTGAAATTTAATCTCAAGTGAAAAGTCAGACTTTATATGTGCGACAATTTCTTCTGCACAAAGTGCATTTCGCGTATTCTTTGTCAATACTCGCGAAATAATTCCACAACTCGGTCGTCGGCAGCAACAATGACTGACAACCGGAGAGGAAAACAACCGCAGATTCACAGGAATAAATTGCAGTAGTAAATGTTTTTCGAGCTATTGAGTCGTTACTAGACTGATAATAAATCTTCCTAGTAGTATGTAATACATTACGTAGAGCTAAAATTAAAAATTATTTATGCACTTTGATACTTCTGCTTTGAAGCTTTCCCGGAGACAAATCTGTGCATTCATAATACTCCAGACCAGGTGTTATAAGATCTGCTTTCCATGTAAAATGTGAAAAAGAAAATGAAACACATTGTGCCAGATAAGATAAAATCGTAACCAGTCTTCCGTTTCTGGCGGTCAACATGTGTTTGAAGGTGTAACAAAAGTAATCACATGATATTTTTACAGAATTATTCACGATTTAGGATGGAATGCATTTCATGGCTAACTTTGCGAATTACAAGTATTCTGATGCCCCACAATGTTAAACTGGACGGCAATAACGAAATGAACAAAAATAACAAAAAATAACTTCACAATAAATGTCACTATCTTAATTTAGATAATAAATCCGCAGATTTGGAATGCCATGACGCTATAGAATATTGACAAGGTGATTCGTTCAGCAAAAGAAAGTCAAGTGGACGATTGTTTACAATGCTGAAAATCTAATTCGTATGTAATAATGAAGTATAATTGTAGTTAGTACAAATATAATTGTTATGAACAGTGCTACAGCAACTGACTACAAAAGCGAAAAAAATGAATTAACGATTTGTTCGCTCCAACAGCCAGCAGAAATACCGAAACCGAAACAGAGCCTGATCTTCTGAATCGTACTAAAACTACGATTAAAGCCTTACATTGCCAATAAGAACTGGCGGAGGCAGACTTCATGAAGCCTGATGGTAGTATGTGCGAAATTTTAAAGTGATATAGTGGTTCAAAAAATCAATATTTAGCAATACTTGGTGCTGCGATTGATGTTTACACGAACAAACTAAAACACCTGAAATTTTGAAATAATAAAAGAAACAACTGCCGTGACTGGTATCCTTCACAAGAGTCACTTAATACAGACTTTTTGTGCAAAAAAGATTCAAAAGACGGCACAATACCTACAGGAAGATCACTTATCTAATTCCAAATGCATTTTCTTCCTGTGTGTTTTATATCTTTTCTGTTTACTGTGAACCCACTGATTTCTTCGCCGGCCGAAGTGGCCGTGCGGTTAAAGGCGCTGCAGTCTGGAACCGCAAGACCGCTACGGTCGCAGGTTCGAACCCTGCCTCGGGCACGGATGTTTGTGATGTCCTTAGGTTAGTTAGGTTTAACTAGTTCTAAGTTCTAGGGGACTAATGACCTCAGCAGTTGAGTCCCATAGTGCTCAGAGCCATTTGAACCATTTTTGAACTGATTTCTTCTTTCCTCTTTTCGTCAAAGTACGAGCATGAAATACCTTCTTATTTCTACAGATTGAACAGTATTATTTATGAATATAATTTATTTCATTTAACAATCAAGCATTTCGGATATCATCATCATCTCGTTCCAAGGGTTAGATGTTACAATCACCTATTCCGGCCCCTGTCATCCGTCGGCCTCTTACGAGGTCCACCTAGTTCGCTATTTGCAGTCGGCCGAGAATTTATTATGTTCTTTCTGTCAATACGAGCCTTTCATTTCACTCAGTTCTCTTTTATCTTGTTACTAACTGACAATAGTTTTGATTCTAATACTGTTGTTTCATTCCTTACTTCATCAGTCTTGTTATTGCCCCTTACGTACCTCATGAAAGTCTTATACACTACCTGTGTACTTCATTTTTCTTTTTCTGTTGTTGTTGTTCGCAATTCAGAACCATATACAAGAGCACGTACAGACGTAACTTTATAGAATTTCATTTGTGTTTCCTTTGTGGTTTTTCTTCTCAAAGCTTTTCCAATTGTTTCGTTGACAGCTTGAATTTTTTAACCTTCTTATCACTGTCTTTGTCATAGTTAAAACAAATATTACAACCTAAACAAATGAAATGGGATACTTCTTCTAAGATTTTCTCATTTATTATTCTTTTCGATCTGACTACATTCTTCCCGTTGACAGCTGTTAACATTGTCTTACTTGCAGATATAGTTAAATTGTATTATGTTGCGCTTTGGCTCAATCTATGTATTGGTCTTTGTAAATTATTGCCGGCCGGTGTGGCCGAGCGGTTCTAGGAGTTACAATCTGGAACCGCGCGACCGCTACGGTCGCAGGTTCGAATCCTGCCTCGGGCATGGATGTGTGTGATGTCCTTAGGTTAGTTAGGTTTAAGTAGTTCTAAGTTCTAGGGGACTGATGACCTCAGAAGTTAAGTCCCATAGTGCTCAGAGCCATTAAATTTCATTTAACAATGAGCCATATCATAGATCTATATTAAATTTTAATTTATCTTCATAAGACCAGTAATTAAATATAAAAATATTTTTAATTAGCTAATTACGATGCAATATAAATTTATTAACATTTATATTTGATAATATAGAATTTAAATAAAATTGAAAAAATAGTTGTTCCTAACGACATTTGAACTGGACACTTGACAGACATCAAAGTACGGCACTAGCCACTCAGCTGCCGACGATTACTTCAAGAAGTGCGTTGTGTCTTTTACTAAAAATTGCTCAAAAATTATCGATTGTCGAGAGCGACATTTTTTCGATTTACTCTGAGAATTGAGTCGTTGTTGTCCGGGTGTTTGCGTTCAAATTTCATAAGTACGAAGAAAATCGTAGATGGCCAGTCGGTAAGGTCCCATTGTCCGATAAAGGCTGATATTTACACTCACAGGCGTAAAATCTATGCAACCGTCTATCTGACCAAACATCAGTCACATACATAGAGCTTAAGAACTCCGAAAATAACACTGTAATCGTACTGACAAGTCCTGAGAGCAATATTTCAACATCGGAAACCACTGAGAACATACAGATTGAAAAAGACCCGAGGACACACTCCAGTCATCTGCTCCCTCCCTCCCACCCACCTACCACCCCTCCCCCCTCTCTCTCTCTCTCTCGGTATACTGGATCTGTAGACATTATAACGATACTTTTAGCCCTTTAGCTCTGTTGTACTGTTCTTGAGGACAGTCGAAATAACTGTCGAAATAACATGTGACTTCCGAGGTAGCGCGAATGCAGTAAAACACGGCGCGCCATATACTGGTATCTTGCTATTCCGATAACTGTGAATTCTCAGTAGCTGATTTGTAACATTTTCGTTATTTCTCGCTCACCCCTTTGTACAGCAGGGTCGGAGCGTGTGACTGCCGCCGTGCCCGCAGAGTGGGCAGCGGAATGAAGACATAAATCGGCGGCGTGCGATGCGTGGCTGCCGATAGCGCGCCGTGTATCTAATTAGGCGCGTGTTGAGGCTGGGCCGGCGGTCCGCGATACCGGCCGTTACTCATCGCCCACCACGACAGCCGCCGCCGCCGCCATCGCACGCGCGCCGCTGCAGCCCAGGCTTGATTACCTCTGCTCAGGCCAGCGGCTGCCCAGTTCAAAGGACAGCGTGGAAGTAAACGCTACTGTTGGGTTAGTGCATAAGTTTGTAGCGTTTTTTTTCTTCTTTGTAAGTTTAATAAACATAACAGAGACTTCTGTCATTAATAGTATATTCTCCTTCTCTATTCACAACAATCTGCCACGCTGGGTCAACTTTCCGATTCCGCGACTGTACAAATCACATGGTTTTGAGGCGAAGAACTTGTCGAGCCATGTTCGGAGACCATTTTCATCCGTAAAAGAAGTTCTTTGAAGGTTTTTCGATAGATAAAGGAAAAGATGAAAATTTGATGGTGCAAGATCAGGTGAATTAGTCGGTGCGTAATCACTTCCCAACCCAACTCCTTCATAGTTTTTTTTTTCTTTTTTTTTCAGTCTAGCAGAATGTGGGCGGGCATTATCGCGGAATAGTATCGCGTCACGCAGACTTCCTGGTTGTTGTTCTTCGATTGCGTGACGTCTGATTTGTTGACAATAAATGTCAGCAGTGATCATTACACATCGGGGAAGCAATTCATAGTACAACACACCGTCATTGTTTCACTAGATACAAAACACTGTCTTTCGTGAATGAGCGCAGGTCTTTGTACGGTATGTTGCTGCTTTGTTTGGACTCAACCATTTCTTTCTTTTCGTTATGTTGGCACAAAGACACTACTTCTCGTCAGCAGTAACGATTCAGCATAGAACTGGTCGATGTTGTTCACGAGCCAATCCACACTTCTTGCAAATGTGGCGTTCATCAAATCGAAGGTTTTGCTCAACATGGTGCGACTCTAATATCACAACCGTCATCCTTAAAATGAGAAAACCATTTTATTGCCGTGCTCTGTCCAGCAGCATTATCCTCATTCATGACGCAAATATTTCTGGCTGCCTCCACTGCTGTCATCCCTTTATTAAACTTAAACGGAAGCATATGTCGGAAATGTTCTGATTTCTCTACATGGCACTCCACTTTGTACCAATCCTCAGTTCCAGTCACTATCTCCAAATGAGTATAAGTAAACTAAAATAGCAACAGTGAACTACAAATTAAAAAAAAATGACAATCCATAAATAAACCCACTGCGACCGGAATACCGGCATGCAAAACAAAAACGCACCAAAATATTACGTTCTATCACAACACAGCGGTCTCTCTGCCTACCCCATCTGCTCGATGCGCTCGTAGTAAATAGTGTGGAGGAAGAACATCTACTCTGCTGTACCACACATTACGGCTTCGTCGCTTCTCAATGAAGAAGACAATCTTTTCGTGAAACACTAGAGGTTAGAAGCCAAGGACTTAGATTACTGAACGATTCTACTGCCTCCAGTTTGACGCTTAAAGACGCCACGGATAGAATAACTCTCGTAAAGGCGATCATTTTCCCTCGCTCCATTGTGAAATGAAATAGGAAATGGAATGAAGAGCGTAGTACAAAATTCCAGGACCACGTGCTGTACAGTGAATTATAAAGTATGTATGTAGACGTTTAAGGAACGAGAGATAGTAGAGTGATCGTTTACAGTGATTAGCTAAAACGTTGTAACCGCCTGGTTAATAGTGCTCGTCCACTTTTGGAATGCAGTACAGTGGCAATTCTGCGAGTCATGGATTTGCAATTACTCGCTAGGTTTCCAGTGTAATTAGTAGCAAATGGTCAAGCAGTTTCCGTCAAATAAGGGCCTATGTCGCCGTGTTGGACAGACGACAGGCGACAGTACATATCGAGTAGCGGCCAGCTGCTGTGGACGACGATGGCTGCAGTGAGAGGCGGATCTGCGATTGGCGAGGGTAGTCGGCTTGTGCGGCCTGATGTGCGCATGCCGCTGTAGCGGCCGCCATTGTCTTCCGGGAAGAAGCGACGCCGCCTCTGCGCAGGCTCGTGACGTGCGAGGGGGGACCGGCCGCGTCCAAGCACCCTTCAGCCGACTTTATTGGTGGCTGGCGAGCGCGGCGCCTCCGTCTCGCGTGCCGCTGGTAGGCCTGTCCCAGTATCTTTAAGCAGAGGGATCAATTAGGTATTGCCCTTCATTATTCGATACGAACGTTTTCAGGAGTAATTCACGAACGTTTCGAAACGGAATGTTCGACAAACACGTGGATTTTGCGATTCTTCAGTTGATCCCGGCGTATTTGTTGCTCGAACAGTCCTCCGGTGTACTGTCGATTCATAGAGCCCAATGTGCACAATATTCCGGCGATCAGACATAGCACCATCGTCAGGTGCGATGACGAACTTAAATATTATTGATCAGTCCGTGCTCCTTACCAGACAGAACTTATAAGAGAAGATAGAGAAGATGCAAAGAAGAACAACACGGTGCCCTACACATCCACTTAGCAAGCGCGAAAGCGTCCAGGAGATGCTCAGCCACCTCTGGTGTCAAAGGTTACAAGAGCAGCTTTGTACTAAACGTTGTGGTTTACTGTTAAAATTACGAGAGCGTACGTTCCTAAAACAGTTAACCAATACATTCTCCTATGTAAAACTCGAGACGCGTGGAGGTCTACCAACTTTCATTCGTCCTCTATTTTTCCATGGATCGTTCGTGACTGGAACAGGAACCACTTAAAGGGGCTTGCGGAGATGCAGATGTACATGTGGATGTACTGATAGAGAACCGTACATGTGCGGCGTAGTCATAACTACTTTGCAGATAAAACCATACGCCGATGCCGATATCTATACGTATTTCGCCCCTTATTAATAATTAGTTCGTAGTTAAATGCGACAGATATCAATAATTATTATTGTTGTAAGTCACTGTCATTACCCATTTGGGACGGAGTGTCACTATTTTGGCTTCGGCTTCTCTCTTATGTCCTGCCTTTTTTGCATTTGCCGGCCGGTGTGGCCGATCGATTCTATGCACTTCAGTCTTGAAGCGAGCTACCACTATGGTCGCAGGTTCGAATCCCGCCTCGGGCATGGCTGTGTGTGATGTCCTTAGGTTAGTTTAAGTAGTTCTAAGTTCTAGGGGACTGATGACCACAGATGTTAAGTCACATAGTGTTCAGAGCCATTTGAACCATTTGAACCATTTTTGCATCTGCAGGGGCTAAAGATGGTGACATGCATTTCTTCCTGGTTTCCCGGACACCTACAGGTACGTCCTGTATCCGTCCTAATAGCAACTACCTCACGTCTAGTCACTCCCGTTTCTTTAGTAACTAAGATCACTTAGTGAGAGCACTTCTGATGTCAGTGCCACATGGGTCGCTTCAAACAAACTGGTCACATGTTTATATTGACCCGTTTCGGCCACAGCCAATCTCCAGAAATCTAGATACAATGGCCTCCATACAAAATATGGCGTCACATACATACATCCTCACTATCGGTCACGGATGTCCTGGCCACAAAAAAATGGTTCAAATGGCTCTGAGCACTATGGGACTTAACTTCTGTGGTCATCAGTCCCCTAGAACTTAGAACTACTTAAACCTAACTAACCTAAGGACATTACACACATCCACGCCCGAGGCAGGATTCGAACCTGCGACCGTAGCGGTCACGCGGTTCCAGACAGAAGCGCCTTTAACCGCACGGCCGCACCGGCCGGCTCCTGGCCACAGATAGGTTCTGGAGCTCTTCACAGTGTTACCAGATGGTATATCAGTAGTATAGGAGTAGTGATTAATTTGTCTCACAGGTCAAAACGAGAAATGTAATCTTTATCAAAACTATTTGGTAAATGGCTTTACGAACCATTTTTATTTTTGTTTGGGAGTTCCGACAACACTGTTCAGAAATAAATTAAAAATTGTTCTAATTCCGATTGCCGACTGACTTCTCCGGGAGGTTGGTTTTAAGGCAGATGCCGGAACTGGATATTTTCACGCAATCGGAAATGCTTGAGCCCTAATACCAGCTCACCTGCCAATTAGCCCCTGTAATTGACCGGATCTCAAACAAGTCACTCTACACTTTGAAGTAGTATAGGAATAATAGCCGGCCGGAGTGGCCGAGCGGTTCTAGGCGCTACAGTCTGGAACCGCGCGACCGCTGCGATCGCAGGTTCGAATCCTGCCTCGGGCATGGATGTGTGTGATGTCCTTAGGTTAGTTAGGTTTAAGTAGTTCTAAGTTCTAGGGGACTGATGACCTCAGAAGTTAAGTCCCATAGTGCTCAGAGCCATTTGAACCATTTTTTAGGGATAATAATTAAAAATATATCGTAATTACAGGAGTATACGAATGTTGCCAGATTTAAGGAAAAATTTTTACAGTGTTGACTGGGCTACACTCTTTGCATTCCGAAGGTTCAAATAGTTCAAATGGTTCTGAGCACTATGCGACTTAACTTCTGAGGTCATCAGTCACCTAGAACTTAGAACTAATTAAACCTAACTAACCTAAGGACATCACATACATCCATGCCCGAGGCAGGATTCGAACCTGCGAACGTAGCGATCACGCGGTTCCAGACTGAAGCGTCTAGAACCGCACGGCCACACCGGCCGGCAATTCCGAAGGTAGTGAAAGGATATTTGCAACTTTATTCTCAACTTGGAGAGAAACCAGACTGCAGTTTTAAGGGTCGAAGGACATGAAAGGGAAGCAGTAACTGAGAAGCGACTTAGACGCTTAGACTATCCGTGACGCTATTCAGTCTACAGTCTGAGAAAGGCATAAAAAAATATTAAAAAAATAAAAAAAAGAAAAACAAGGAGAATTTTGCAAAAACAGAATTAAAATTCACGGATAAGAAATAAAAACTTGGATCATTTCTGATGACATTGTAATATTGTCAGAATGGGAAGAGCAATTGGCTGGAATAGATAGCGTACTGAAAAGAGGCTGTAAGAAGAACATCAGTAAAACTAAAACGATGGTGATGGAATGTAGTCGATTCAGGTGATGCTTAGGGACTTAAATTAGGAAATGAGATACTAAAGGTAGGAGAGGAGTTGTGTTGTTTGGGCAGCAAAATAACTCGTAGGTGGTAAAAGAGAGAGGATAAAATTGGCGAATAGCATCAGCACGAAAAACTTGTCTGAACAAAAGAAATTCATTAATATCGAAAAAAATTTAATCCTTAGGACGTCTTTTAAGAAGATATTTGTCTGGAGTACCTTGTACGGAAATGACAAGAGGACGCTATATAGTTCCGACAAGAAGAGAATAAAGGCTTTTCAAATGTGGTGCTACAGAAGAATTCTGAAGATTAAATTGTTAGACCTAGCTACTAACGAAAACATACCGATCAGCTGATATGACAAACCCTGAGGCATGAAGCGTTGGTCAATTTGGTGATGGAGGGAAGCGTGGGAGGTTAAAATTGTAGAGGGAAACCTAAGCCCGAAATCAGTAAGTAGGTCGTACGTTGCAATATTTATGCAGAGATGAAGAGGACTGCACAGGATCACCTGTCGTGGAGAGCTGCATCTAACTAGTTTTCGCACTGAAGCCCTCAAAAACAACATCAACATGTATGCTGATACAGATCCGCCATTAGAATGTTGTTTTGACAGCTAATGTTGTAAATGCAGAGTACAGCGAAAGTGCATGCATCGAACGTTGGCTGCGTGGAGTCAGGTACAGCAGCAAAGTTTCCGACCATCCCTATATAATGCGTAATTGGCTTATGGATGTCAGCAGTATGAAGGAGGCTGTGAGTATGTGCATGTCAGTAGACGAGCAGTAACGCGAGAAAGGGTAGGTCAGGAACACTCAGTGACTTCAAATGCGTACTAGTCACTGGATGTCAAGTGAGTAACAGATACATCAGAGACATTTCAACCATTTTAAAGTTGTCCAAATGTAATGTGTCAAGTGGAAACCAGTGAAAACCAGAAGGAACAAGCACAGCTAAATGAACGCTGGGTAGGCATCATATACCGAGGGGCAGAGATCGTCAAGCACTGTTGAAGGTCGTTGTAAAAAAAGAAAAAAAACCGGAAGAAATCAAGCGTCAGCAGTCCAGACAGCACGATTATTAGTTTGAGTTAAAAAGAATAGTGTACAATGGTCGAGTTTGTCCTCTATGCCACAAAATATGTCTGTAGTCAAAAACTGGTTCAAATGGCTCTGAGCATTATGGGACTTAACTTCTGAGGTCATCAGTCCCATAGACTTAGAACTACTTAAACCTAAGGACATCACACACAGCCATGTCCGAGGCAGGATTCGAATCTGCGACCGTAGCAGCAGCCCTATTCCGGACTGAAGTACCTAGAACCGGTCGGCCACAACAGCCGGCTTTCTGTAGTCAATCGTAATCGATGCATGGCGTGGTGTAAATAGTGACGTCACTCGACAGTGGGCGACTGGAAACGACTGATATGTAGTGATGAATTAGCTCTGCCCCGTGACAATCCGATGAAAGGGTTCGGTTTTGGTGAATCTGCCATATGTGTGATACCAACAGTGAAGTACGGAGGAGGCGGTGTAACGGCATTTCTGAAACGAACTCGCCTTCCCAGAGTCTCGCTGGACCTCAACATCACTAACTTCTCTGGTTTCGGCTTTTGAGGAACAATGGGCTACCACGCCTCCACAGACATTCATGCAACTCACTGAAAGTGTCCCCAGGAGAGATGAAGCCGTAAAGATGAACGAGGGACATACCGCTTATTAAAACTCATTATTAGGCGTCCTGATGCTTTGGTTCAAAATGGTTCAAATGGCTCTGAGCACTATGGGACTAATCTTCCGAGGGCATCAGTTCCCTAGAACTTAGAACTACTTAAACCTAACTAACCTAAGGACATCACACACATCAATGCCCTAGGCAGGATTCGAACCTGTGACCGCAGCGGTCGCGCGGTTCCAGAGTGTAGCGCCTAGAACCGCATGGCCACCTCGGCCGGCTCTGATACTTTGGACCAGATAATGTATCACAGGTGCCCTTGCGACTTTGATGTACACAGAAGTTGAGTACTAGAACGCTAATTGGTTTGTGGTTATTGACCACAAAATCAAACTGAGACAGCGCTAGGACCACCAGTCTCAGCAAGGTTCTCACAGTTCTCGCCACCTTCTTCACAACCCACGTTGGTGCAGTTCGACCTGCGGGCTGCAGCCGCGCTGTGTTTGACGTTTTCCAGCTGCGGTGGTCCAGACGCGCCCACTGTGGTGCGCCGCGCCGCCCCCAGAGTGGAGGAGCGCAGACCCCCCTGGTGGCGCCAGCCAGAGCCCAGAGGCGCCGCGCCGGCGCGACCCGCCGCTCTCAGTAGCGCCTGCACTCTGTCACGGCTCCAGACCTGCCGAAGCGGTCCGCGTGGGAATCACCCCACGCACGCTCTCGACGGGGCGCGCCGCTGTTTTCTCAAGTGGCCCAAAGCTGGCCGGCGGATTCTATCGCCGTCGCCTTATCACGAGCCTAGGGCAGGCGTGCCGCTTCTCTGCTTTCGAGGCCTTCTCGTCCTGCCGTATCTGAAACGCCGGCGGTGAATGGTCGCTGCGTACAAAACCCTTTCCACTTTTCTCAAAGATCATCCCTCTCACCTCTGCAACCAATGTCACTGCGATGGCCAAATTAACTAATTTACATCTAAATCCGTATTCTCAAACCACTGTCGAATGCATGGCAAAGGGTATTTCCTGGTGTATCACACATTAGGGATTCTTCCAGTTCTATTCGTGTGTGGAGCGTGGGTTGGGGGGGAATAACAGTTACGTAAACTGAGTCCGTTATAAGCAGTCTAACATTACAAAATTGTTAAGGCTTTCGTGGCCACTTGCTGACAAACTGGCTATTGGCTTCTGTCTCGGGTTCTTCGGCCGGCGTTCATCTAATAATTTTACTGACGTTTCGCCAGCACGAGTGGCTGGCATTGTCAAGCTTCACCCTCCACTGCCGGTGGTGAACTGGAGCCGAGCTCGCGGCTGCAGACTGTATGTACCTGGCGCGCCAACGTCCGAGGGCTTCTCCGCGGTCATTTCCGGTGCGGTTCTCGTCTTGATACCTGCGACGGTCGTTCGATGCAGCACGGGAAGCCAGGATCCGTTTACCTTAAGGCTTTCCTCTTTCTTGTTGAAGCTGTTCGTCTAACATTACCTTACCGGTCCCTAAGTGAGCGAGACGCAGAGGGCTCTGCCGTGTTCATAAAGTACTCACTTAACAGATTTCTTGGAACTTCGTAAGCAGTCTTTTGCGGAATATTTGGCGTCTATTTTTAGCAGCCTACCAGTACAGACTTTCAGACTTTCTACGATGCTCTCCCGTGAGTGATGCAAACCTTGAGTATTCGTGATGCCTTTATTTGCATGCGAGATCTGTTCAGAAAATTTTAAAGAACATTTTGTATTACGCGCCAGTGGAAATACACAGTCAGTCACATTAATGTGATCACCTGTCTAAAGTCTGACTAACCAGAACCTGCAGATGACAGTCGCTGGTGTTCTGAAAGATACCGACAGGCATGTGGAACCATGCTGATTCCAATCCTGTGGCCAGCTGCACTAAAAGTTTCTCGGTTGACGATCCATGGTGGAACAGCCAGATCGATATGTGGAGGCCCATATGCAGCAACGTTCGCGGAACGGTGCTTATGGAGACGCTGTTGGTAGCCCTTCGCTCATCTGGACATGCGATTGCTCAACAGTTGCACACCTACTCGCCCGTACACATACCTGCAGCTATTGTTCATCCCTCTCGTCTATGGGCCGTGGTACACGACAGTTGCCTCGGCGCCTGTTTTGTATGGCGCCATTTTGCCACGCACGGTATACTTTAACCACGAAATGCGAACATACAAATTTAATCGTTTCAGAAATGCTTCCAGATTTGTCCCGAAAACCAGTGATTATACCATTTTGGTCGTCAGATAAATAGCTCCGTTTCCGCATTACGGCCATGAATGCACTGTTGTCCGTGTTCCCCCGACACGCTCTATATACCCTCCGCTGCTAATGCTGTCAACTGCCGTCTGTATGTGCTTATTGCATGTTGACGTCGAACATACGCGACTCTCACTTTGATGCGTCTGGGCCGTGTGTTTTGTGATACTCGGCTGGTACCACTGCCTTGCGCATTACCTCATTTGTAAACATGGGCTTTTGGTGTGTTGATATCTCGTTCAGTTTTCGTGATATTGTTATTTGAGTGCAGGTGATTAAGTGTTAGTGGCTATTTTTGAAATCTGTGATTTTCTGGAGCAACGATGTAACGTAAAATTTTGCGTGAAACGAAGAAAACCTTTGCCAGAAACGTTTCAATTTTTGGAACACGCTTGCGGATATGAGCCTCTGGATCAAAAATGGTTCAAATGGCTCTGAGCACTATGGGACTTAACATCTGAGGTCATCAGTCCCCTAGAACTTAGAACAACTTAAACCTAACTAACCTAAGGACATCACACACATCCATACCCGAGGCAGGATTCGAACCTGCGACCGTAGCGGTCGCGCGCTTCCAGACTGAAGCCCCTAGAACCGCTCGGCCACTCCGACCGGCCTATGAACCTCTGGATTTCGCAAATATTTTGTGATTCGAAAGTGGTTGTCAGTCAATTGAAGATGCTCCTCGACTAGGAAGGCGCTCCACCTCAACTGGTGACTTTACACGTTCAGAAAACTAACGACCTGGTGGGTGCAAATCGCGACTGTCTGTCAGAAAAAGGGCAAAAGAGGTTAGCATCTCAATCCACGAAATTGTGACGGTAAAATTGAACACTTGTGGAGTTGCAACAAAATTTGTTCCTCATTTATGACAGAATAACAGAAAGAAAATTGAGTGCTAGTTCGCTGTGAACTCCTTAACAAGAAAATGACGATGAAACTTTCATGTAAAGGATTATAATCGGAGACGAAAGCTGGATTTACGGATATGACATTGAGACAAAAGTTCAGTCATCACAATGGATTGGCAAAGGATCCCCACGCCCCAGTCTCAGTCTAACGTTAGAGTGATGCTGGCAGTTTTTTCGACTTTAATGGAATTGTGCATTTTGAATTCTTATCTTAAGTTGAAACAGTAAATCATAACATAGTTGTGACATGAAGTCATGTAGGAGGTGTGCGACCATGTTGAAAACTATGTGCAGTTTGCAAAATGCTGAATAGGTCACTGCAGACTGCGCATACAGCGAACCGCGTGTATATCAAGGCATTTTGTAATGTTTACGTGAAAATATCCGCAAAAACTAACCAGGGTAGTGTTTCTTGCACCAAGACAACGCCCCCACGTACTCAGTTTTGTCAATACGTCAGTTTTGTGCCAAAAATCAGATGAATGTTATCCCGCAACCTCCTTACTCGCCAGTACTGGCTCCTTGCCATTTCTTCTTGTTTCCGAATCTGAAATCAATGCTGAAAGGACACCCTATAAGGGTACTGATGAAATCAAAGCAAATTCATCACAGATCTTGAAGCCCATCTCAACTGGAGCTGTCCAGGTCTGCTTCGCGAAGTGGGAACACTACGGGGAAAGGTGTGTGAATAAGAGGGAGGAGCACTATGAAGGAAATAAAGGCCTACAATTCATAAAATTAATAATGTAACTAAGAAAATAAAATTCTGTTATTTTCTGAACATACCTTGCACCTCTAATAACCTCCTGTTAGTTATACGTAGTATGGGCCCCACACACCTCAGCAGTATTCTAGCATGGGACGCACGGATCTATTGTGTAAGCATTCGTGTTTGTAGGCTGATTACATTTCCCAGTACCCTACCATTTAATTGGCTCTTCAGTTTGATTTGCCTACTACTGGGCCTATTTGATTATTTCATATCGCCATACATTGTTATATCCAAGTATTTGTATGAGTTCGCTCATGCCAGTTGTGATTCACTGTATTGTAGTCATACGGTATCACTTTTATGCGTGTTATGAAGTGGAGTCTTTTACATTTCTAAACATTTAAAGTAACTTCCCAATCTTGAAACCACTTTCAAATCTTATCAAAATATGTTTGTATATTCGTGCAGCTTTCTTTATATGGTACTTTTTACACATAACTGACTCACCTGCAAATCTGAGGTTACTACGTATTTGTATGCACTTTACTAACATATATGAATAGCAATGGTCATTATACACTGCCCTGGGGCACGCCTGATGGTGCATCTGTTGATGACACGCTGTACTTAAATAACATGTTGCGGCTACACTTCGAAACAATTATGTCCGTTTCATAGTTTTTTTATATTCCATATAATAAGAGTTTCGTCAATCATTACTGTGGTAGTAAGCCAAATGCATCTTTGAAGCAAAGAAATACTACATCCAGTTATTTCCTTTATCCAGGATAAAGAAGTCATGCGAGGAAAGCGCAAGTTGTATTTCACAATGCCGATATTTTTGGAATTCATGCCGGTTGGCACTGAGTAGTTCATTACGTTAACTGCTCCATAATCAAGTTTCTTACTCAAAAACAGATTAACTCCACTACTTTCATCAATTCCACCGTAATCATCTTTGGACGCTTGTGATTGTCCCTGGATGCCAGTGGTACATTGTCCTATTTCCCATTAGTCTATAACGACATTCCAATACTCTAATAGCCCGTATCAGTTACGTAAGTCTCTGAGGATGCGAGGAATTCAGTTCCTAATAATGCTCGTCCTAGAAGTAGCTGCTTCAAATCTTTGTGAAAGAAAAATTCTCGTCAGCAATATTTAATCTGGGACGCAGACGTCTAAACGAACAGTTCATGGTTCAACGGCCTGCGCGCCAATGTAGCAGCTAAGATCGCAACCTCTGCAACAACCCTTTCACTGTCGTTACATATCGCAGCGTTCTTGCAGTTGCCCGGAGTATTAAGTAAGACACATTTCTTAACAAAGGCGCTCTGGATAATCATAACTGACAAATCTCACAACAATGAACGCAACCAGTTGAGTCTTGAAACGTGTAGTTCAGTGTGTTAAGCTGAAAAGCCATTTGAATCTAACTTTATAATAATACTGTGTGTTTCTATCCTCTTCTGGCCATCACGTTTCGAAATTACTGCTGTTGTCTGCGACTATCAAGCGACTGAACACCTGCGAGAGCGGTTGTTAATCGTCTGGAAAATACTGTTGGCAAAAAAACTATCAGAAAATTTTGTGAAGATTGTGCTCCAACGAGATAAGAGCAACACAATGTTTCCAGCGTTTCTTAAGTAATGTGGGCATGTGACACTTCTAGAGATTGTCTGTCAGTCGAGTGCAACCATTCTCGGGTGAACTCCTTAGAGCTATTCGAAAGAACTGATTTGTATTGCTTTTTACACAAGATGGGTAAAAGTGTAATTATTCACTACACATATAGCATCATGCGCTGGTATTGGTCATAGGCCGATAGAGTATTTATAAGCTGCTATTCAGCCAACGCTTGACTCTGCATGGCACAAATGGAATACTCTCTACGACAGTTCTATTATAGCCCTTCCACAAAGCATTCGGATTATTGTATTTAAAGCTGTCCTTTCATAAAACATTTGTAGTTATAGGTTTACAAGCAGTTTTAACGGATTTTTCAGTTCGTCAAGATTAGTCTTGTTTATCCCTTCGTAGGCACCCCCCCACCCCTTTCCTTCAATTGCGGCATCGGATTTTAAAACATTTTCAACCACGAAGACATTATGTAAGTTATTTTGTGTGCCGTTTTTAAATCTATTCCCCTCCCATCCTTTACTAATATCTATAATTTTTATTAATTTCTTTAACTGTCATGCGTAAATTACAGCTATGGTTAGTTATACAGTTATACTTGTTTCTGTAAGAGTGTTATTTGACTACTGGAGGAAAACAGTGAAATGTAACACAAGTAAAAGAAGTTATTCTAGGTAGCACAACTGCAGTTGTACCATTTGCACTGGTTTTTACATGATTGCAGTTTTGATAGTAGTTAAACTGATGTTTGAGATTTAAGGAATGGTGATAAGCAATTTGGGATGATTTTCATATGCTACTGATGGATCTGATGTATGGGGTTCCAAGACTGAGCCTTTTCGTATCGTTTGAATTTCCTGTACACATGCATTTTCTCGAAATTCCTTTATGCGAAGTAAGGATGAAAACGCAGTTGCATAGTTGTAAACAAACAAATACAGCGTATATATGTATTACATGTATAAAATTAGGGACCTAGAAACGACGGAGAGGCTTCGTCCCCCCGTTGGCCTCAGTGGTTCACAACCCCATAACTGGCGACAGCAGTCCACCTACTCTAACGCCGCCCCACACTGAACCCAGGGTTATTGTACTGTTCGGCCTCCGGCGCACTCCGCCAGGAACGTCTCATACCAGACGAGTGTAACCCCAATTGTTTGCGTGGTAGAATAACTATGGTGTAGGCGTACGTGGAAACGGTGTTTCCGCAGCAATCGCCGACACAGTGTAACTGTGGCGGAATAGGGGGAACCAGGCCGCATTTGCCGAGCCAGATGGAAAATCGCCTTAAAAACCACCCACAGGTTGGCCGGCTCACCGAACCTTGACACTAATCCGCCGGGTGCTGAGGCCGGAATAAGATCCTGCAAGAAAGCGACCAACGACGACTGAAGAGAATTGTTCAGATCGTCCTGATTACTGCAGATTTCAAATTGTGTCTAGCGGATGGTCGTATATGGGTATGGAGACAACCTCATGAATTCATGGACCCTGCATACTGTTCAAGCTGGTGGAGGTTCTGTAATGGTGTGGAGCATTTGCAGTTGGAGTGATGTGGGACCCCTGATACGTCCAGATACGACTCTGACAGGGGACACATACGTTAGCATCCTGTCTGATCACCTGCATTCATTCATGTCTATTGTGCATTCCGATGGACTTGGGCAATTCCAGCAGGAAAATGCGACACCCACACGTCTAGAATTGCTACACAGTGGCTCAAAGAACACCCTTCTGAGTTTAAACACTTCCGCTCGCCACCGAACTTTCCAGACATGAACATTATTGAGCATATCTAGGGTGCCTTGGAACGTGCTGTTCAAAAGAGATCTCCATCCCCTCGTATTCTTACTGATTTATGGACGGCCTTGCATGATTCATGGTGTCACTTCCCTCCAGCACTAGTTCAGGCATAGTCGAGTCCAAGCCACGTCGTTTCGCGGCACTTCTGCGTGCTTTCGGTGGCCGTACACGATATTAGGCATATGTTCCAATTTCTTTGGCTCTTCATTGTATTTGAAGCATTACATGAGAAATGAGCGTCTACACAGTCCGATGTCGAACAATATACTAGTGCCGTGTGAGCAGGCAGGCCCCAGCAGAAGGGTGTCGTGAGGCCGTCGTATTGAAAAACAGGGGTTTGTAGCCGAAAGAGTGAGGAATAATGTGGTGTACTGGAATCCTGAACAAAACTAATCTGCTTTCAGAAAAATATGTATTGCGTTACTTAGAACGCCCTTCATAGTAAGGGCTACAGTCCGTATAGGAGCCCGTCAAACGTATTCAAATGGTTCAAATGGCTCTGAGCACTATGGGACTCAACTGCTGAGGTCATAAGTCCCCTAGAACTTAGAACTACGTAAACCTAGCTAACTTAAGGACAACACACACATCCATGCCCCAGGCAGGATTCGAACCTGCGACCGTAGCGGTCGCGCGGTTCCAGACTGTAGCGCCAGAACCGCTCGGCCACCAGCGGCCGGCAAACGTATTCGATATACTGTAGGCACTGCGGCTCAGAGCCGCTCCAAGTATCTCAACTATATCGTAATTAATCTTCTAGGGACACCGCTGTGCGACCAGTTTGCGCCTGTGTATACAGTTACGACCTGTTAGAGGCGATAGCATCTTCTATTACATTATAAAGCTCCACGACATTGTTTCCCTATTAACAGCGGACGCTAATTGTATCCGACTCATAAATTGACAGGCAATATCTTCGGCAGTTAATTTAATGTGTATTTTTTCGCTCCATTTTTCTGTAAATCCGCAATGTGTCGTAGCGTCGGGAGGGAAACGCCTGACGCCGGTCATTAGTCAATTTTTCATTTTTAGCCGGAAAGACGGGAAAAGCTGGACGCCAGTTTGTGGTGGGGGGGATTCGAGACCGGATGGCGCCGGACGTTATAGGCAGGTAATAACTGGCTAAGAGAAATACGCGAAGGCGTACAATAATTAAGAGCTCATTAATTGGCGTCGCAGCTTCACGGGGCAGCCGCGCCACCTGTCCGAGTCTCATTAGGCTAAAAGTGTGCAGATGCTATCTGTCGGCCGCTCCATGAATTTATATCACGTTCCCTGGCGCCGTGCCGTTAATGCCGGCCAGTCACGGCTTATTGCTCTCTTGTCCGCTCGACGCATTTCCGTATGCAAATTCTCTCGCCGCTGACCAACGTGAATGAAAACTTGTTAACTAATCGAACACCTCGTTCATTGGTGCTGAAAGTCTGGCCTGCGGGGTGACGTACGTACTTCTAAAGTAAATAACTGAATCTGAATAACCCACACGCAGGTGCAAAGAACACAGTACGAACTACTCATCGCCACTGCCGTAGAAGATAATATATGCGCGGTTCGTCGTAGGACGAAAGGAACGCTAGCTCGGGAGTTGGGCGCATACCAGAGTGCTGGACCGCTATATATAACTGCCACGTGTTCTGAGACCCGTTTACTCCTGCAGCATAAAGTTGTCATCAAAATGAGTATGTCACTCTGCAGCAGAGTGTACGCTGTTTTGGAACGTGCTGGTAGATTAATTCACCTAACACCGTGGGGTCTGCAGTGACCCCAGAGTGTAATTTTCTCTTAAAATAAACCCCGTTCTATATTCCTCAAAATTTTCATGAAATAAATAATACTTTCATAATGCATTAATAAACCTTTATAAACGTATTTAGTTTTGCAGAAAATGATGAGAGAACCACTGAACACCACTGGTGTCATACTTGACCGCACTTCTCTCTTGGGGTTTTATGATACATCAGTGTTGTTATATAATCTATAATTGTTGCTTTATTTGCTTTGTTACATTCTTGAAGATAATGCTGGAAAGTGCAATTGCTGACGTGACTTCATACATCCTCTGTTATTTGTTGCAAGCTTTTGGAGACTAGTTCTATGTCTGTTGCATTTAGTTGAAAATGGCTCGTCACCTTTCCGGAAAGGAAGAGCTCGAAATATTACTGCAACATGATCCTCTCTCAGGAGCATCAAACAGTGATACCAGTCATACAGATTCTGATGTATCATGTAGTGATGGAGAAATAGACAGAATTAAATATTCTTAAATCAGACGGAAGATCGGAAGAAGAGTTGGGTAGTGCAAAAGTCCAGCCAGTACAGAAACTGATGCGTACTTCGGACATTTATATTTGAGTACCTATAGTATTTTAAGAAACTATATATGTGCGGTAGCATCTAGCGCCAAGATATATGTCGTACTTTTTATCTCTTTGCTCTAGATCAACAAAAGAAGTGTAGCTGAAACACAAGTTGAGAAGAACTTGTGGAAGAGAGGAAAGACAACACAATACAAGTGAAGCCAAACCCAGCAAAATTCACAGTAACACATGCGGATACCATAGAATCAGCTTTTCAATTGTTTTGTAGGAATAACCTAGTTCACGAAATACTGAGGTGGACCAACAAAGAGGGATGACTTGTTTACGGCAGTAGATGGACACCAACAGATGCCGCTGAACTGAAGTGCTTCATCGGTGTCTTGATCCTAGCAGGTGCTTCCAAGACCGATAGTAAAGCAATTACGCATCTGCGGAATAAAGCGGATGATAGACCTATTTAGTGAAGGAAGTCGTTTTACCAAATATTCCAGATGCAACCGATCTCACGGAGCAGGTACGAGACGCCGCAGTTGTGTATGTGAGAAGCTGGCTCCCATCAGAGAAATATCGACCAAAGGTCGGGTCACATATTCATTCAAATATTCATCCATGAGCATGTAACAACTGCTTCATATTGTCCCAAAAAGGGTGAAGTTGTAATTTTGCGTGATACAATGCATTCAAGGAAGGAAGAGTCGTGAAGAATCCAAGTTAAAAATGGTTCTGTTTTATAGTAAAACAAGTCAGGAGTAGATACAATGGAGAAATTGGTCAGAACGTACACAACAAAGAGGATGAGCAGAAGGTGGCCAATGATATTATTTTATAACATGATTGATATTAGTGCACTGAATGCATTTGTAATACGGCTGCATCATGCGTCTGGCAGGCCATTCCTCATAGAACTAAGAAAGCAACGCACTGGCTGAAAACCAGACAAATGTTAGTTCTCCTGTACTTTTTAGAACACCATAGACGAAAAACGAGGACAGTGTCCATTTTGTGAAGGATCTGTGGACAGAAAACACACCGATAAGTGTTCAAAATGTGGATGTTCTACGTGTAAAAACTAATCGGCAATTTCTTGCCTTAAATCCAATGCCTCATAATTGTCACTTCAGAAACTGATCAAAAATTTTTGCAGTTTCATCAGAATCTTTTGTATCTTTTAGTGAAATAAATGGTTGGAAATAATTTTGCATTTTTATTAATGTTCATTCAACTACTGCCAAGTTTTAGAACGCGAAGAGAATGTAACGAATGTGATTATATTCCACAGCTATTAAAATTTTCCTTAATAAAGAATAAATTCTTGTGAGATCAATAGAGACCCCAGTGGAGCTCAGTGTAACAAAAAATAGAGACCCAAGTGGCACACAGTGTAACAAAAAATATTCGGTATTAGGAGGGTTGAAACTACTTGTTGGACCGCGATTCGAAAGCGGAAGCGTGCACTGCGTGCAGTGTTTTTACTACTGAGCTATCGAGAGACAACCAACAACCCGCCGTCGTATTTATAGTTTCTTGTAAGTTACCCTTCTTTCTTCGATACTTGAGTCATTGTCTCATGACAGACAACGATTCGACGCTCCCTGCTCTCCTCTGTCCTGTGTCTTTCTTAAACTTCATCAACTGTTAATGCCATCCAGCATTCCAGTTCTTCTTCTTCTTCCTCTTTGTCCCACTTTCCTGCATTCTTTCCGTGAATAACTGTTGTTTGCGGGCAAAATCTTCCCAGTATCTGACCCAGCCAACAGTTTTCTCGTTCTTATTATATCCTAAAATATTGTAATTGTTCCATTGTCTTTCTTTCCAATGATATTTCGATGGCATGTTCGTGTTTGTTGTGTTTCATCACTGTGAACTTGCCTACATTCGTCCTCATTCGATCCTTTCTTCTCCGCTTTTACTCCCGCCTCTAGCGTAAATTGTAGCCCTTCCCCTGGTTCAATCAACACTGCTAGACCTTCTGTATACCGATTCCTGTTTTTAGAAAGTACTATGTCTATTAGTTTCCCCGCATAGGTGTAAACGAAAGGAGCACCTAGAGGACAGTGAAACAAGAAAATAATCCCAATAAATATAGATCCGGAGATCAAAGATTTCCCCGTTATGACGGGGTACGACTGAGTACATAAACACCTCAAAACAGAGTCCTAGAGGATCCAGAACTGCAGGTATGCACTTGAAGATAAACATGTTACGACGAATGTTCCACATAGCGACCGTCTCTTCTTCAGTGCCCCTACACGTTCAAAACGCCCAGGCGTGTTTCGAATGTATTGACAACCATCCAAAATTCGTTCTTGGGATTCATCGACATTATCAACTACGATTTCAAATGTCTCCACAAAATAAAAATCTAACGGATTCAAGTCGGGGGTCCATATAGCCACGAGTGATACACTTGTTGTCGGAAGATTAATGTTACATGTTCCTCCGCTAAGCACTTTAAAGTACCTTGCAGAGTGTTTTTAAGTACAGACGTCAGGCGAAAGGTGGGAATACAACAGTTGGTCGGAGGTAGTATAGTCTGCAACCGTTGCATTCGAATATAATGCTACTCGTCATTATCTGTTGAGCATATAGCTCATGCCATTGCGTTTATGTTCCTGGAGAACATGGAGAAATACTTAACATTCCGCGCAGTTTCTAAGTGATGTCTAGAAATAAGGTGGTCCAGTTGTTTTTTAACACTGCAATAATTAGACCAGGAAACTAATGATATCCGGATAGAAGCCGTAGTTCTATTGGTGATCGTTTTGTATGTGAACAATGAAATAACGCAGTTGGTCCACTAGATCTGTTTCTTGGTTCCACGTGGAGCGTAGCTGTAGTTATTGTCTCTCGTTCGAAATAGTCAGTGAGACTGTTGCCTGCCACAGTGGGATGACGGCTACCGGACGCAGAACCACCAGTGTTTCTGTGACTAGGCAAGTGGTCTTCCGTTGCGCCCGCTTGTTTGCTGTGCGGGCAGCATCTGTCGGCTGACACAACTGTGGCGATTGCCATCGCTGGAGGCGGTGGGCGAGTTTTTCTGCTCCATCCGCTGGGCGGGACGCTTCTTACCGGGCCCGCTCGCTAATAGCGCGTAATTAGCCGAGCTGCGCGGCGTCGCCACGGCGCTGAGCCGGGCCTCACCTGCCGGCCCGCCGCCCCCTGCAGCTGTATGCCGTGGTCGTGGGCACCAACAGACTGCGCTGTTTACAGTGTTACTCTGCGAGGAGAGTCTGTCAAAGAAACGGCAGTATGGACAGCGGAACATTGGTGGGGACTAACTGTCTAACTTTACACACGGAGGTGACAAAAGGCATGGGATACCTCCTAAAATCGTGGTGAACCTTCTTTTGCCCTGCGTAGTGCACCAGTTCAACGTGGCGTGGACTGAACAAGTCGTTGGAGGTCACCTGAACAAATACTGTGCCATGTTGTCTGTAGAGATCCACTTCATTGCGAAAGTGTTGCCGGCACAAACTGACCTCTCGATTATGTACAATGGGTGGCCAAATCGTTCATTCGAATTGTCCAAATTGTTCTTGAAACCAATAGAGAACAGCTGTGGCCCAGTGACATGGCCATTGTTATCCATAAAAATTCCATGATTGTTTGGGACCATTACGTCCACGAATGGCTGCCAATGGTGTCCAAGCAACCGAACATCCAGACGAAATAGTCCATTCCATGTATATAAAGCCCACACCATCCTGGAGCTGCCACCAGCTTGTCCAGCGCCGTGTTGACAGCTTGAGTCAATGGCTTCGTGGGGTCTCCACCGCACTCGAAACCTACCATCAACTCTTACCAACTCAAATTGGGACTCATCTGACCAGGCAACGGTTTCCAGTAGTCTGGGTTCCAAACGATGTGGTCACGAGCCCAGGAGACGAGCTGCAGGCGATGGCGTGCTGTTAGGAGAGGCATTCACGTCGGTCGTCTGCTGCCATAGCCCTTTAACGCTGGATTTCGTCGCAATGTCCTAAGGGATAAGTTAGGCGTACGTCCCACTTTGAATTCAGCCGTTTTGCTGCTTGTCTGCTAGCACTGACAACTCTACGCAAAGCGTCTTCTGTCGGTCGTTAATTAAAGGCCGTCAGCAACTGCGTCGTCCGTGGTGAGAGGTATGCCTAAATTTTGGTATTCTTTGCACACTCATGTCACTGTAGACCTCGGAATATAGAACTCAGTAACGATTTTCGAAATCGAATATCCCATGTGTCTAGCTCCAGCTAGTATTCCGCCTTCAATGTCTGTTATTTCCCGTCGTGAAGCCGTAATCACGTCGTACACCATTTCGCATGCATCAGCTGAGTGCAGATGACAGCTCGACCAATAAACCGTCCTTTTGTACCTTGTGGACGTGATACAACCACCATTTGTATATGTGCACACCGTTATCTCACATTTAGCGGCCGGAGTGGCCTAGCGGTTCTAGGCGCTACAGTGTGGAACCGCGCGACCGCTACGGCCGCAGGTTCGAATCCTGCATCGGGCGTGGATGCGTGTGATGTCCTTAGGTCAGTTAGGTTTAAGTAGTTCTAAGTTCTAGGGGACTGAGGACATCAGAAGTTAAGTCCCATAGTGCTCAGAGCCATTTGAACCATTTATCCCACATTTGTCACCTCAGTGTACATTCCAGCAGAAAGAACACCGAGGTTCGTCGTAAGCATACATTTTCATCCTTAGATGCCACAAAAACCCGCACATCACAAACAGTCCAGAGATCGTACAGAGAAACGCCGCTATCATACATTAAGTGTATATCACACGTATGATGCTCAACACTAACATTAAGAATATTATGAAGGTTCAAATGGCTCTGAGCACTATGGGACTTAACATCTGTGGTCATCAGTCCCCTAGAACTTAGAACTACTTAAACCTAACTAACCTAAGGACATCACACACATCCATGCCCGAAGCAGGATTCGAACCTGCGACCGTAGCAGTCGCGCGGTTCCGGACTGAGCGCCTAGAACCGCTAGACCACCGCGGCCGGCTAATATTATGAAGGGTGCCACAGTTATTTATTTATAACATGTGTACAATGTGGAATTCAACAACATCGGCCTGGATCATCAAATGGACTACAGCAAAACACATCGCCATATATTGGAAGTTATTGTGGAAGCAAACGACATGCTGTTGGTTAAAAAACCTATATAACTAAAAATATTGGCTTACTGAAGATGGACATCGTAGCTCCAAACCGGTTATGGCATCAAAATGAAACATTAATAAGTACTTGTGGCTTGTTACGATCTCGATGTCCTAACCAGCTCAGCAGCTATAGTGACACGGACGCACTTGTTCTTCACATTCAAGGATCCGACCTTTCTCATAGATATGTAACGTGCTGTCCACAACAGGCGGTAAGGTACTTGGTCTATAGTGTATCAGATGGAAGCGCTGGTCACCAGTCAATGATCACACAGTGTGTGGGCAGAAATTGACTGAAAAATAGATTTGACGGATTAAGAAAAAACGCATTGCACAGTTCACAATTGCCTGCGGGATTCTCGGCCCTTCGTTACAACCTATATGGTGGAGGCCTGAGTTCTGAGACAATTTTGGAACTCCCGGTTTGATTTTATTGAAAATTAAGGATTATCCTCTTTCAAACTTTTACTTGTAGAAACAATTTTTACAGTACGTTTCTTTCCATCAGTCTGTTATTGGCAGTTTTTGGTATTCTCTGGTTGAGAAAATGAATGCTGTACATTCAGCCGATTGATGGTGAATGGTGATGATTTTTATTGTCTATCCAACGCAACTGCCCAACACTGAACGAACCCTTTTGCAAGTGCAACTTCTATCCTTATTTGGAACTTAATTTTTGTTGAAAATAATTACAAAGAAGTAATGAAGTAACTTTTCGTTTGAAACGAGTTCTCATCTTTCCTTGAAGCAGAATTAAGTGCTGATTTCTCAGTAGATAACCTTCCTAGAGGAAATGACCAAATTGAGGAGGAATTTCATCGTATGAGACAAGTCACTGTTTGTGTAACGAAAATGTGTGTGAATCCTAGCATCCCTTGTTAAAGATGAACTGGATGATGAGTTTATAATGGCAGACCTCTAATTTCCGACACAATAGAAGCCTACACCAGACCAGTAATTAACTAATCTACAATCGCAACAAGAAATTTCTCTGAAGCAGTTGGACTCACCGAAAAAATGTCTTGATGTACAACAGGAACATCTGTCTCTCTATTCTTCAATCATGCATATTTATTTTGGCAGTGACGTTTGATGGTTAGTCCTGTGCTAACCTACGTTGTGCAAAACATGATTCTGTCCGTAACGTCAGTAACTAGTGATTAACAACGACATCGTTCGAGAAATAGTAAATGATGCATATGAAAATGGTTAAATTTTCAGTGGGGCAGGACATGGAGAGTACGTATGATCTGCAGGATATGTTGGCGAAAGCACAGTAGAAAACTGTGGATAATGACAAGGTATGAAACGACAGGATCGCTTGTGTCAATTATGCGGGAAGCGTACATAGTCCGAAAGTGTTGAGTATGGGAGAGACGAGAAGGGAAGGGAAGTTACCAAGTTCACGCACATTTCGAGCAGAGGATGGTAAGCGAAAGACGGAAATACAGTTCACATACACTTCTTTTCGTTAGCGTTTACTCCGTTTAGGATGGGCTCCGCTGTATACAAATTTTGACAAATTTATTTTATTTAAGTTAGCAGTTGACCGCCCTGAAGAAGACCGCAGCAGGTCGGTCGGAACGTCGACAATTTAGTTTCTTTAGTGTTTTATAATGACAAGGCCTAGAGCCCAATATTATTTTATTCAAAGTGACACTAGCCTTGGAAGCAAACGGGCTTACATCTGTGTAAATTTGTTCTGTGTGTGATCATATTTTAACTAGTGATTAAAATTCTTCTGGGTATTATGCCGCGGCGAGTCGTGCCCTGAGGAAGGCCGTTGCAATTCGGCCGATACGTCGGTTTTAGTTTATTATTGTTGTTAGTTTTTATCATGACGCGGCATAATATCCAGAAGAATTTTAATGACTATGGCACCGGCCGCGGAAGCCTACGTTCTCTTGTTTTAACTGTTTGTATGTGGTATTTTCTGTGTTAGAAACTGGGACCAGCCCAACCTAAATGATCGTGGGAAAGCGCCTATAAACCACACTCAGGCTGGATGGTGAACCAGCCATGTTCGTTAATCCACCACGCGTATTCGTTCCTGATGTGGTTCACCTGAGTCTTGTGCTCTGTGTTCGTGGTATCGTGGTATCTTAGCTGCATCACCCTGTATATGTTGCTTCACGTCTCATTAGTTTGTCGAAGAAATTTAATCAAGATCATACAATATGAAATTGGCTTTGACCAACAGAAAACTTTGCCAGTCCTAGTTTCTTAATTCTGATATAAAGTTCGGAACTTTAGTGTCACGGGTGATATCTCATGACCTCATTCCCACCGTTCGGTACTGGGCAAAGGAAATGACGTAGTTTTAACGTTCCATCTAGTGTTAACACACCACTGTTTGACGGTGACGTCGCCTCTCGTTCCGTTGACGTCTAAAGTGAATCGTAGTTGAAGCGCTATGGGTGTTTATACTTACGTTCTGGCAGTTGCTGTAATTGCACTCCTTTATGACCGGATGTTATAAAGCGATACAAAATGACACAGTGTCGGCAGTTTCAGACTGGCACTTCCCGCTTTCCGGGGAATTCAACGGACCTCTTTCGCGGTAATACTACAGTGGTCACACGGGACAGTCACAAAAGCAGCGGCGATTCCCTGGTCACCTTTGGTTGTTAAAAGGAAACCACTGACCAGTTCGGTGGGTTTCCTACTTGCAGCACCTTGAGGTGAATGGCGGAGGGATGAAGCAGCTCTTCCCAAGTCTGCATCGGGGAGATGGCGGCCGGCAGATAGCGGCGGCCGGCAAAAGAAGCAGCGGCAGCCGGTGGGGTCTGGTCCCAGGGGCAATGTGATTAAACAGACTCTCTTCCTGAGGGCGAGAGCCGTGTGACTGACGTCCGAGCCACACATACTAATGGCACTTCGCAGCCTGACCAGCGCTCTGGCTTACATAGCTATTACACAATCAAATATCTTTGACGAAGTCACTTTCTCGAATATACGAAGACTGTTCAATAAAGAATGGTCATAATTACTTTATTGTCATAATTTCTAGAGCTAAAATTGAATCTTATGACATTCTTTTAGCTTAATATGCAACAAACACGCCGTAGTAGTTTCATTGTTGGAAGTGCTGGTTCCCGCCTGTGAGGGGCAGGCAAAGTCAGACATGTTCAGTATCGCCTAGGGCTGCAATGGAGGTAACAGGCGAGGAACAATATGCGGCTTTGAAATTTTGCTTTCGTCTCAACATATCTTCATCTGAGGCCTATACAATGTTACAGGAGCCCTATGGAGAGTCTGTTCTTCCCTACAATACAGCTCGAAGGTGGTTTAAAATGTTTAAAGAGGGTAGACAATCAATTTCAAAGGATGTTGAACCCGGTGCACCAGTTATTGCTCTTACGGAAGAAAACATCAGCACTGCTGCCGTCATTGTGAGAGAGGATCGACAAGTTACCTTAAGATCACTTTCTGAAATACTGAACATTTCATTGGGTGCCAGTCACACGTTGGTGACAGAAAAATTACACATGACATGTGTTTGTGAGCGATGGGTTCCAAGACTGTTGATTCCCAAACAAAAGGACATTAAAATGATGTTAGAGGAAGATCCGGAGTTTCTTTCAAACGTAATCTCTGCTGGTGAAACTAGGTTACATCATTTTGATCCTAAGAGCAAACAGTAAAGCTCAGTGTGGAAATCTGCTTCATCATCAACCCCCCACCCCCCCAAAAAGTGGTTACTTCTGCTGGGAAAGTTATGGTCATCTTATTCTTTGATATTCATGGAATGGTTTATCAGCATGTTGTACCTGCACAAACATCAATAACTGGACAATACTACAGCGGTGTCCTGAAATCATTGCAAGTCCATATCAGGTGCAAAAGACCACATTTCCGTGAAGCAGGCTGGATGCTGCACCACGATAATGCACGGCCTCATATTGTCAATGTTGTTGCTGGATATCTTGCAAAAATCAACATGAAGTGCATCCCTCAACCTCCCTATAGTCCGAATTTGGTCCCACGTGACTTTTTTAAATTACCTAACATGAAGAAACGCCTTCGTGGTAGGCATTATCAATCATCAGAAGCAGTGGTGAAGGCTGCGGAGGCGATTTTGAAGGACCTATCAAGAAATGATTTCCAGCATGTATTTGAAGACTGGCAGAAACTCTTGGACAAGTGCATCGCATTAATGGGAAACTACTTTGAGAAGGACCATCAAAATTATGAGGATGAGAAAAGGCATGTGGTCAAAAAAAAAAAAAAAAAAAAAAGAAATTATGATCATTCTTTATTGAACAGCTCTCGTATTTGACCCAGCGAACTTTTATCAAATGTTGCCTTTCGTCAAATTTATATGATCAGGTTTAGCGCATCGACTTAGATTTGATGAAAGATGAAGAGCGTCCTCTGTTTACTGACAAGAGGCTGGAGTGTTTAAACATAATCTGAAACCATTGTGTATTGTATATATGGAGTGGAGAAGGATATTCAAAACGCAAAGGTCGTAATACGGAGCTTATTGTGGCGCTAAAAATATGGAAAGTCGTTTTATAATCTGGGATGAAAAAAAATGTTTTTACTTTTTTATGCTACAAATCCAATCTGAAGAAAATGTTTTTACTTTTTTATGCTACAAATCCAATCTAATTCTTCAAAGCACATTAGATTACTCTACACTGAGAGATTTGTATAAGAAGTCAAATCCAGGAAAGATGGAAGCCAACTTCATGGTCGCCACGTATGTTTATTTGGTAACTGAAAAGGTAATTAAAAAAAATGTTGTTGTTTGTCAAGGACAGAAAATTAGATAAACTCAGTTCATTGATGTTGCAGCAGTAGTAGCTGAGAGTAAATGAAAATTAAGTTTGGTGCTAAGTACAACGGCACATGTGTTGGCTGTACGTTAAAGTATGTACATAAAGAAGAAAAAGTCGTAGGCGGACATCCTAAGGAACTAAATGTTGCAACTACGAAAGAGAAATTATATACGTACAAGCAGGGCACAGAAGCAAGGCCAAGGGCAAGGAGCATTGTATAGGAACAAACAGCAGCTAATGTCAAAGAATATAAAAATCGTGCCTAATTTTTAGCCTATTACAGTGTCTGAAATCCATAAAGAAATTCACGAAACGAACTACAATCGGCGTAAGGCATCAGAAAGTACATGGCAAGCACACGAAATACTCATAATCTGTTCTTTTAGAACTTCAAAAAATCAGGTCACAATTCATTTCTCACGTTAGATGATACGACTATGACTCGGCTGCCGTGAACTGTATGCACTACAATGCACTCAGATTCAATTATTATGTAAGATTAACAAGAGGAAGGATACTAGATTAAATACATTTCGTATTCATCTTGGAAAAATCGATACCATGTTTAGTGGCTGGGAACTATGAAACCTGTTTTGAGTCATCAGTCTTCACTCTTGTTTGATGCGGCCCGCCACGAATTCCTCCCCTGTGCCGTCCTTTTTATCTCACAGTGACACATGCAACCGACATCCTGAATTATTTGCTGGATTATGGCGCAGTTTCTGTATTCCTCTACAGTTTTACCCTCTGCAGCTCCCTCTGTACCATGTAAGTTATTCCCCGATGTCTCAAAAGAGGTCCTACCATCCTGTCTCTACTTATTTTCAGTATTTTCCAGATATGGAACTGACAGTAACAAAAACAGCAGTTTCTCAGTTGATACCATGTTGTTCTTCTTTTACTATATGCCCCCCTATTCTGAAGAAACTAGGACGAAATATTTGATGTTAATCTAACACCCGTTTCTGCGGCGAGTAAAAGATCTTTGTCAAAAAAAATTGATAGTAATACCAGCCAGAGACCCGTAATACACTGAAACAATTCTTTGTCAAATATCTTTTGTAACTGACGTTCTATAACATCTTTGACAATTTGTAAAATAGCTTTTGTAAAATTTAATTTTGGTCCTAGCTTTTATGAAAGATTTACCACAGAGCTTAAACACTGTTTTATGGGTCTTATCGCCATCTGTCTCCAACTGTGGAAAGTCGTGTTCACCACCTGTCTGTGAATTGTGAACATTTTGCTCTGAGGTGTTTGTGCATCGCATTGTCTGAGACGGAAAGAAAGTGGACCAGCGCAGCATTTAGCACAACACTCTTGGAAAATCACCTGAAAATCTCACCCAGGATGGCCAGTACACGGTCATCAATCCACCGTGGTCTGGCGCATATTCCAAGCTCGTAATATAGCGGGCTGCCCGTTGGGCATTACGAGCAGGTCATAGTTCACTGATTCGACAAATCTGGTGAGTTTCTGAATGTATGTCACATCAGATGTCTACACATGGCGCACTCATTTCCGCCAAGTTACGCGTCTGTGGTTTATGGATGTATTGCTAGAGCCCAATAGCACCTCAGATGTGTTTATTGAAAAGACATCTGGTGAATTTGGTAGCAAAGATATTAACATGAATTCACCACCATGCTTCTCAAACGACTGCCGGCCGCGGTGGTCTAGGGGTTCTAGGCGCTCAGTCCGGAACCGCGCGACTGCTACGGTCGCAGGTTCGAATCCTGCCTCGGGCATGGATGTGTGTGATGTCCTTAGGTTAGTTAGGTTTAAGTAGTTCTAAGTTCTAGGGGACTAATGACCACAGATGTTAAGTCCCATAGTGCTCAGAGCCATTTGAACCATTTGAACCTCAAACGACTGCAGCATAGTTCTGGCCTTTCTACAGTACAGTTATACTGGTGGAAGATGCCATTGGCGTCAGGGGAGATCTCAAGCTTGAAGGGATGCAGATGGTCCGCAGAAATGTTCACGTGGTTCCTGCATCGTCAGTGTTGCTGTGATTGTTTCGAGCAGGCAATTGCCTGGATGACGGCCTATTCAAGCATGACCATCAGTCTGGTGTAACAAGAAACGCTGGTCATCTGATCACGCGACACTCGGTTCCTTTGATCCACTGTCCAGTCTCGATGACCTAGTGCACACTGCAATCGTAAATGGTGATGTCCTTGGGTCAACATGGAAACATGTAACAGCCGTCTTCTGAGGAACCCCATGTTAAATAACACGCGCTGGACGGTGTCCTCCGAATCACATGTGCCTGCGTTAGCACTGTACTCTGTCTCTCGATCTGCCACAGATCACCGCCTATTCCGCATTACAGAGTAGGTAAGCCTCCGGGCTCCATGTTGTGTAATGAGGCTTGGACGTCCAACACCTTGTCGCCCACTCGTAGTTTCACTGCTTTTCACCTACTTTTCCTATGTACTGAAGACAACAGCATGTGAATAGCCGACCAGCTCCGCTGTCGTTATCAGGCCTCGGGCTTAAAAATCTGCCTTTAATCATATTCGTTTATGCCAGCGGATTTTCCCGTTTCGCAGCCCGCATCGTCACTACAATGATTCCTACGCTCATTGTCTTTCTTCGTTAAAAGGAGTAAAGTCACTGCAAGGGTAGGCTGGGTACACATTTCGGAAACATCTCTTTATCTGAAAGTGGGTTTGATCATACAATGTAAGCTTTCACGGCTGCTACTGAAGCCTATTAGGCCGTCGGCGATGCATAGTTTTATAAATCGACCACGGCCTAATAGCCCGGAAGTGTTAAGTGATGATTGTACGTTATTAACGGGAACTATTATCTGGTATTTTGTTTTAACCTTGGCTCTGCTATCTGCCACTGACCGCTTATAGCTCTCCTTATTGTTAACCAGCCTTCCTATATGCCGAGCAACTGTGTTTGTTGTCGCTCGCCTCCTTGTAGAGTTTTTCAGTTGTCCGCTTCACTCTTTCTATACTTCCAGCATTTTGGTGACTTTGTATAAGTAGCGTATTGGTAAACTGGCTGGCACGCTGCGCCTTAATTTGTTGCGTCAGGAACCTCTGTATGTGGGTCATACCGGCGTTGCCCCTAACAACGCTGGCGTAGTCCATAACGGACAGAAGGAACGTCCTGTATATACAGCGAGTACGCAGCTGATAGAAAGCTCAGACTTCGCATCAAGGGTAAGCTGATGGGATGCCCTGTTTCTAAATTATTGTACTGTTACTGCCACGCAAATTGTCTCTCTACGGCTACTCAAAGACATTTCACTGTGTCAGCCAATGGAACATTTCTCGCAGACGTAGGACTTCTGGGATGGCTGCTCTGTGACGTGTCATGATGACAACGACCTGACTCTTGGTGTTGCTAAAGTCAGTGCGCCATTGTGATGTCCGGCTTCTAGCGCTTGACAGGAGTTTTTAAGTCTTCGGCGTAACGCTTCCGGCCACCAGCGACTGTCATCAGCGTAGGTTTCTCGCGTCACTCGTGGTATGATCCCCATTCGTCTCTGATCCGCTTGTACACGGACGGAAAAAATCACATCATCAAGAAATAGTTAATGTAGAGTAATGAAATTTCGGGAACACGTTTATTTAGGTAAAATTTTTAAATGATTAATTTTGTAAGACCAGAGGTTAATGTACGCGCGAGATAAGCCATTTCAAATGTGAAATACTCGTACATTAATAACCGATGTAGCCGCCAGAATGTTAAATGCAGGCATGCAAACGTGGATTTATTGTGTTGTACAGGTGCCGGATCCCAGTTTACGAAACAGAGTTCTATGGCCATTGCACTAGGTCGGTCAGCACAGGGGAGGTTAACGCTGTTTGCGGATGATGCGGGAATTGCCGTCCGATGATGTCTCACAGTACTCAATTAGATCTGCCGATCGATCACATGAAGATAATATATCGACATTGTGCAAAACATGTTGGGTTACAATATCGGTATATGGGCGGGCGTTATCCTATTGGAAGTAACCCCTGCAAAGCTGTTCATGAATTACAGCGTAACAAGTCTAATCACCAGAGTGACGTACAGTTTTGCAGTCAGGGTGCGCGGAATAACCACGAGAGTGCTCCTGCTGTCCTACGAAATCGCACCCCAGGCCATAATACTAGGTGTAGGTCAGTATGTCCAGTACCTAGATGGTTGATTTAGACCCTCAACCTGCCTTCTTCTAATCAACAGAGGGCTATTACTGGCAGCAAGGAAGAACCAGCTTTCATCATAAAACACAACAGACCACTCTAACCTCCAATGAGCTTTCGCTTGACACCACTGAAGTCGCAAATGGCGGTCGTTTGGGGTCAGTGGAATACACTATGCAGGATGCTTGTCCTGGAGCTATTCTTGAAGTAACAAATTTGTAAGAGTTGGTCCTCTCACTGTGGTGAAACAATGAGGGTTATACGCGCCCATGAGAGAACCGGAGAACACGAAAAAAAAAGAACGCAAAAAAGGAATTAAAAGCGACTACACGCTAAGCCCAGTCGACGGAAGGAAAAACAGCTTAAGCCAGGTACTTGGAGAAAGGTCCATAAAAGGCGCCTTAGAGAAACAGAGGTCCTGAACTAAAGATTAACTGTCCTTCGCCATATTACTATGATGGATGAAAAGTAAAACGCGATCGACAACCCTCGCGTCGTTCGCTAAAACTGCCGATAACTCTGACGGTAAACATTAATTGGTAAGTGGTTAAAAAAAAAGGCATTCCGTCAAGAAATGGCGAACCGTCAAAGGTTGAGGGCAATGAGCACAAAGTGGTAGGGGTGCTCTTGTAGATGCAGTAGGATACGTCAGGCCCATACAATGATGTACACAGTGGTCTTCCCTCTCGGCAGTGCCACGTTGTTGTCTGGAGCTCGTTCTCCTTGCGACCGTACATTCTCATGACCATCGCTATTAGCAGTAATGTGCAGTGGCTACACTTCGGCCAATATCTAACCAGGACCACGACCTCGTTCAAACTCAGTGCTGATAATGGTGTCTTTGTCGCCTTAAAGGAATTCTTGACTAAAATTAACTCACCACATCCAATCTGAAAGGTAACTAACGCTCACGACCGTTAGAGCTCGTATTGAAAGCAAACCTGATTTGCCTCCTCATAGCGGCGCTACTACCGCCCGAAAAATGTGACTGCAGCGAAGTGTGATGAGGCATCATCTTTCGGATGCTGAAAAATGTCTATCATCTTTCGTTTATGTCGCACAACTTCCTCTTGGTGTTGCGATTTTTTTCCTTCGGTGTATATTTGCCTTATCGCGTCACGTGTCAGAATCTCCACCAGACTGGCATTCAGCCTCGCGGTGGGAAGCGGTCAGATTGTTTTGGCTCATCACTGCAATTGGACTAGGGCTCTTACTGTACGCGATACGCTACAGACTGCTGTAGCAACCACAGCTGCTACTCTCTTACGCAATCTCTCTGGGCGAAACGTTTCTCCTAACGATATCAGTCACCGCTACCGAACCCGTATCCTGCTATATGGACGCCTCAGGTGGCGTTCCGTTAGCCCATACGAGATGGCGACGCGGCGGTCAGGCGGCGAACATCGGGCGGCTGGCAGCGGCAGCAGCGTGCGGCCGAGCGCGCCTCGTAATCCATCACGAGATTACGGCGTGTTAATGGTCTCGTGCTGACCCGCCCCTGGAGGCAAGGCGGCCGCCACGCTGCCGTGACACCACCCCGCGCCACGCCGCGCCGCGCCGCGCAACCCCTTCAGCCGAGTAATTAATTGTTTCGTTGGCGCCTGTATCACCCCTGTCTCCGCGACGCGTGCTCAACGACGCGCCGTTCTCCGCTTTGTTGTGCGTGACGAAGACATGGGAGGGCATAGCTTTGAAGATGAACGTTTTAGGCAGAGCCTAATGCTGGCTCTTGTGAACTACTGTGAATATTTTCATCTTCATCTACATAGACTGAAGCGCCAAAGAAACTGGTATAGGCATGTGTATTCAAATACAGAGGTATCTAAACAGGCAGAATACGGCGCTGCGGTCGGCTACGTCTATACAAGACAACAAGTGTATGTCGCAGTTGTTAGATCGGTTACTGCTGCTACAGTGGCAGGTTATCAAGATTTAAGTGAGTTTGAACGTGGTGCTATGTCAGCGCACGAGCAATGGGACATAGCATCTCAGAGGTAGAGATGAACTGGGGATTTTCCCCTACGACCATTTCATGAGAGTATCGTGAACATCAGGAATCCGGCAAAGCATCAAATCTCCGACATCGCTGCGGCTGGAGAAAGATCTTGCTAGAAAGGGACCAAAGACGACTGAATAAAATCGTTCAACCTGACAGAAGTGCAACCCTTCCGTAAATTGCTGCAATTTCTATGTCGACTCGTTCCAAATTGTATCGAGCAGTGGGACGTGTACGGGTATGGAGACAACCTCATGAATCCATCGACCCTGCATGTCAGCAGGGGACTGTTCAAGCTGGTGAAGGCTCTGTAATGGTGTGGAGCGTATGCAGTTGGAGTGATATGAGACCCCTGATACGTCTAGATACGACTCTGACAGGTGACACGTACGTAAGCATCCTGTCTGATCACCTGCATCTATTCATGTCCATTGTGCATTCCGACGGACTTGAGAAATTCCTGCAGGACAATGAGACATCCCAAACTTCCATAATTGCTACCAGTGGCTGCAGGAACACTCTTCTGAGTTTAAACACCTCCTTTGGCCACCAAGCTCCCCCGACATGAACATTATTGAGTATATCTGGGATGCCTTGAAACGTGCTGTTCAGAAGACATATCCACCCCGTTGTACTCTTACGGATTTATAGACAGCCCTGCAGGATTGATGGTGTAAATTGCCTCCAATTGTACTAACTGGCGAATGACGATGATTTACTAATGAAAACAATTTAATGGCTTGTTACTACAACGCAACATACACGTCGGCCAAAAGATCAACCACGTAAGTGATTTTGAACAGCAACACCTTAGACGTAGGTGCTTAAGTCTGAAAAAAAATAACAAGGTAATTTTGGATCCATTTTGAAAGAAAAAGGTCTGCAGATGACAAACAGCAGAATTCCTGTGTCAGTCGCAGAGTAGTTAAACTACAACATTCACAGCAAAACGTGGAACTGAAAAAATAACTTGTTGATGAGGGTACAATAGTACCGAAAAAAATGCGTTGAATTAAAGATAGAAGACGTGCCTCTCGCTCAAGCCGATTATATCCCAGGATTTTTAAGCATAACCATTTGTTCGGACAATGTTATAGTACTTCCAGTAGCCAGCACGCGATCTTTGGACGACGTATGTTTCAATTGTAGGCACTGTGATCTAAGAGCCAGACTTTCCTTTGAAAATAGTTGATATTTGGGTGTTATCATTTCTCTCTGAGAATAAATTTTTGTAAAGTAGTGAAAGAGGAGAAAGTGTTAATTAAAGAATACAGCCAACGATCGTGTGTTGACCGAATCCCAAGCTCCTTAATTTCATTCTAAAACTCGTTCACTGACGCACTACTCAACCCTAAATTCCCAAATAGATGATGAAGATTTGGAGTGATAAATGAGCACGAAATTGTCTGCGGCCTCTTCCTACCGAACAGTTTCGGCAGATGCCTTAAAAGCGTCACACTAGGGGGACAAAAGACATGGGACATCTCCTAAAATCCTGTCGGATCTCCTTTCGCCCGGCGTAGTTCAGTAACCCAACGTGGCATGGATTCGCCAAGTTGTTGGAAGTCCCGTGCATAATATTGAGCTGTACTTATTCTATAGCCGTCCACAACTGCGAAAGTGTTGGCGGTGCAGGGTTTTCTTCATGAAATGACCTTTCGATTATGCCAACAGTTGTTGGATGGGAATGTTAACACTAACAAGTCTACGAAAACGTTGCTGTTCTTGGTCGGTAAGTGTTGGCCGTCGGCTTCTGTGTTGTCCGTGGTGAGAGGTAACACCTGAAATGTGGTATTCTCGGCACACTCTTGACACTGTGGATCTCGGAAATTGACTTCCCTAACGATTTTCGAAATTGAATGCCCTATGCTTCCAATTGCAACTGCCAATCCGCATTCAAAGTCTGTTAATTCACGTCGTGCAGCCATAATCATGTTGGAAACCTATTCAAATGAATTACCTGAGGACAAATGGCAGCTCCACCAATACACTGTTCTTTTATGTCTTGTGTACGCGATACTACTGTCATCTATATACGAGCAAATCGCTAACCCATGACTCTTTGTCACCTCAGTGTGAGGACACTGTGGAAGATAATTTCGATGGAGATGTGGGGATTTGAACCGTGCTCGTTTTGAACGTGAGTCCAACGCATTACCCACTGCGCCACTTCCAAAAGAATTAAGAAGAAGCACGCGCCGCGATTGACACGACAAATGAGATACAGAAATAATAGGTATGCGCCACTGTCGGCAGAGCTACAAATTACAAGGCGACACTTCGAGGACGTTTTCAGGTGGTACTGCACTTGTCGGCAGTCGTAATCACCGTCCCCGGCACCAAATTAGCCGCTGCTACAAGAGGGATAAACGCTGCACAATAATACACGGGAGCCGGAAGCGGGCTTATCGACTGAGAGGGGGCGCCAGCTCACAACTGCGTATTACCCTGAGCAGTAGCGTGCACCCTTAAAGGCCGCTTCCCGGACGAGGAGGTGCATCCGATTATATTATTACTACCGATCCCATCGAGCTGTAGATGCGATCGACCCCTCCGGCGCTTCTGACGCGAGACCACTCGGTCGCGATGGCCGCTTCTCCGGTCGATTAGGAAGAGACGTCGATTAATTACGGCCAGTGGCGCGCCTTTGTCGGAGAGCAGGAAGCGCGGGTTGACTGCTAAATTGGTGCGAGAGGCAGCAGAGGGAGTGGAGGGGTGTGATTACAGGGGTTGGTGCTGAGCTGGGCTGGTGCCGGCGCTACTTGCGCGGCCGGGCCGGCGGGCAGCGCCAGCTGTTGCTCGCGTGCCCGCGGCAGCTGGCGCGATCGTCAGGTGCCAATAACCTGCACGCAAGCCCGGCATTAATCAGCGCCACCGCCTTCCTCGGACCGGCTTATCCTCGGCCGGCCAAACCACTGGAAAATCTACATCAGTCGCGGCCAGCCCCTCTCGTGTTGGGGGACAGAAAACCACCTGACGCGATCACGAATTTCTTGTAGTAAGAATTGGGTACAGCTCTTCGCATCTGTACTTTGTGAAAGACGTATTAGAGTAAGCAGTGGTACTTCTCCGACAGTTCTGTAAAATACTCAGACAACAAAAATAGGGAAAACTACTTGAGCTATTTGCGCGCACGGTATCTGAATTTCACACTAGACAATCCAATTAAACTACAGTAGAGCGTCGATTATCCGAAGTAATTGGGGGGCATGGGTGTTCGGACAACTGGATTGTTCGGATAATCGAACTGTACAGGTTTATTTGCCAAAAAGAAGTACTGTACAGTAAATTTATTCATAAAAACAGGCATCTCTTTTAGTACTACAAAGTAACATACAAAGCCAACTTCAGTAGGAATGTATAGAATGTGGCACAGTTTATTAAACAAAAATATATACATATTACATACGCTTTTTGCATGAACAATACACACAGTATACAAAATTAACGTTTAAAAATATCCTTTATTTTGGTCTGTCTAAGCAAGCCTACACGCTTACGAGCAGCTAAGTCACGTACTTTTTTCATTACAGATATCTGAAACTGGTCACTTTCATCTTGGGCTTCAAACCATCGCAAGGCAGTATCTAAACAAGTGAACGCCTCAGAAGCCGTTGGTATACTTTCATCTTCACTTTCTGGAGCACTGATTGATGAGATGCTGGCGGCGTCATTTTTATCAGTGACGACGTTTACAATCCTTCAAACTACGCGGAGCGGCACGCCTCAACTTTAAGCTGGCGCAGCTGTTGCTGTGAACAGCTTTGATACTGCCGCTACTTCTACTGCCAGTGTCAACCCGAGAGAAGTGTGCTGATTGTTGAAACACAGCGACTGGCGGCTGGGCCGGTCAGCAGCGCCTCGTGAAGGCCCCATTAGAAGCAATGTTCCACCAGCGGTGGCCCAGTGCGGCGACTACGGCGGGAAACTTGGTTTGGGAGTGAGGGGGGTGATAGACGGTAGGGTGGGAGAGTAACAGGTGCGAGCGAGTACATGCGAGCGAGTACACAGTTCGGTTAAGCGGTCGTTCGGATAATCGACGCTCTACTGTATTTAAAACACTAAAATCTATAAGAGTAAAACTGACCAAAAGTTGATCCGGAATCTACTAACCATAAAGACAGAAAAACGCAAATAAATTAAAACTGCTGAAAGGAGTACCCGTCCGAATATGGGGATTAAATCCCACTATCTGCACAAAGACAATCAGTGGACCTTTCCTGATCTATGATAAAGTAGCATAGATCTCTAATACTCCCAAATTTTACCAGTCCTTTCAAAACGGAGTATCCGATTGCCCCACGTTTAATGCGCCAGCTCGAAAAGATACCATCGCGCAGGTAACTAGATTAGCTAGACCCGTCCTGTATGGCCAGTGAATTTGAGACCGAACGCTATACTGCAAAACTGCATCCCCCCGACGTATAGTAACCTACCCTATATCTGCAACCTTTCCCATGGTACTTAGAATCGACTCACCCTTTCAGACTATTTGCTCAGTTGATAAACTGTAGCCGGCCACTGTGACCGAGCAGTTCTAGGCGCTTCAGTCCGGAACGGCGCTGCTGCTACGGCCGCAGTTTCGAATCCTGCCTCGGGCATGGATGTGTGTGATGTCCATAGGTTAGTTGGGTTTAAGTAGTACTAAGTCTAGGGGACTGATGACTTCAGATGTTAAGTCCCATAGTGCTCAGAGCCATTTTGAACCATTTGATAAACTGTAACCTACCTCACTCTCCTCATTTAAATGAAGGCATCAATTCCACAATCATCTCTGTCTGGAAATCTTACCAACCTTCGATCAACAATGCGTTTTCCATATAGCAATCAATTCTTCTTGCGCCACAGACACACCCACACCCATACCCACAGACCCACATATATATGACAAGACATGGGATGGTATATAAGTCACATGCGATCTTCTTAGTTCAGTAGGACTATTGGGATTGACAGCTCCAGGTAATATTTTGTAGGCAAACGATTTACTACGTGAAAATCGCTTGCCTACTGTACGTCTTATCAGAGACTGTTTTTTCAACCATACATGAGTAGTTTGTGTTTGTCTTTATTTTAACAGGAGGAGCTTAAATCACAATTTAGTAAGATACATGCTGACTGTAGATGGATGAATCTGTGTAAATCATTTCACTCTGACTTACGTGTAGTATTTTCGACCAGATGCCACACAAAAAAGTATTCTGAAATAAAAATAGAAGAAGAAGAAGGCGGACACCGATTGTGTTTAGAATAGACACTTCATTATTGTGCTAGTTTATCATCTCAGAATTCAATTTGCCGTCGGTAACGAAGACAGAGCTCTGTACCTCTTGAAGTCGTGACACTTGATGTTACGTTCTGTTTGCACTAGATCAGCGGTCACCAACTTGCTCCCTACAGCCCACTAGTGGGCGTTCCAGCTCTTATGCTAGGTTGTAGGAGATAGTTATTTTAAAAATATTTTCGTTAGTTTTCCATAAAATTTTGATATAAAGTATTTGGTAAGTAATTGTTATAATATGCTTTAACTTGCTGTAGCTGGACTTCATAAATTTTATAAGGTGTAGTAACTTCCCTACTTCATAAATCACCATTTCTTCGGAACCGGTGGTAGTCAGAAAAATTTCGTACTAACAGAGACGGAAGAGTGGACGGTAGGAAAAAAGATAGACTACTACCGCACAAGATGAGGTGAAATAAAAATGCCCGTGTCCCTTAGAAATCTTATTGTACTGAAAACCAACAAATCATTGTAGCGCGTTCCTAAATGTCCTACACCTCGCTAACGGAGATGAATTGACTAACAATCATATCAAATGCGGTCGGTTCGATGTTTTGAATGTAAATAAGTTCAGCAGCGTTTACATGGGTTCTTCTGTCAAAGCAGAATGTGGAGTTCATATCACCTAATTCCACATCATCTGCTTAGCAAATAGTTCAGCGTTCTGTCCACAACAAGGAACACTGACTTTAGAGGGTAAGTATGGCGAAGAAATCGGTCAGGACTTTATTGAAGCTGCCACCTGGACTTTGGGCAAAGGTGTAAAAAAGGGAGCACCCAGACGATCTGTAAATAATAAAGAGCGGCCGACCTGTTATAAGTATGCAGAGCGATGATTACGTGAATTAATTTGCACAGTATAGAAAGAAATGGCAAGTAAAGTCGTGCCAAATGACAAACTGATTATTCGAAAGAAGGTATAGTAACATAAAAGATGGACAGGTCTAGACATCTTTTGCTGGGTTCACTTGTTTAAATCAAGGTGTATGCTTTTCTATCTGTTATAATGTTCACTCAAATTTGTCAGGAACAATTTTGCGGAGTCACGAGCCTCTAGGAATCAAATGGTTCAAATGGCTCTGAGCACTATGGGACTTAACATCTGTGGTCATCAGTCCCCTAGAACTTAGAACTACTTAAACCTAACTAACCTAAGGACATCACACACAATCATGCCCGAGGCAGGATTCGAACCTGCGACCGTAGCAGTCCCGCGGTTTAGGAATCAAATAGAAAAATACTATTTCGTTCGGCAACACTCATTTGTGGAACCGTCGCTGCTGACTGCTCTGTTGTCGAAAAGACAAGGAGCTTATCCAGGTGATGCTGTTGTGAGTGTGAACAGTGTTAATTAGCGACTGCTTGTGTCTGTTATTATGAGGGACACAGTTTCAGAATACGCTTTTTAGCTGATATTTGCATAATCTGCACATTTATATCGTGTCCCAGAAACCATTCACTCATCTCTGATTGTGAAGAACCCTTTCGGAAGATTTTTAATTTTTATTTTTTTAAGCGTCATCATCTTAGCAGTCGACAGGGTAGCCACAGGCTACCTGTATATGAAATCGAGAATCACTAGCATATTTTAAATGATTTACTTCTTCTCAGTATTCACGTATTATTTTATTTCTAATTTTACACACTGTCATCAGCGTTCTCATAATCTGGAAGTTTCTAGTTAATCGTTCCACTGAGCAAATTACGTATAAAAGACAGAATAACACGGTTCCCTGTCTGTGTTTTCAGATTGTCACGAGTTAAGTCCTCACTGTTACTTAAGTAGATGGCATCAAGAGATTTTTGAATGTATTGTTTGTCGCTGGATTTCGAATCAGAGCTTGTCTCATCAGCTTCATAAGTTCCTTGAGACACTGAGCCGATTTAATTTATTGCAAGAAAAGAAACTCGCAAAAAGTGCCAAATAAACAGTGTAAAAACCTTGTAGAAAACGAAGTTGCTCCTAAGAGAAGAGAGATGGCACGAACCGCAGACAGCTGCTTGCCGGCCGTTGTTTACGAGAATTCTAGGCGCGTGCCACTCGACGTTTCCGCTTTAGCCTGTGGGCAGAAAGCTGACAGAGGACCGAGTGGAGAGGGGGCTGCAAGACGGCTTTTGGAGAAATCGTAGCTTTCTTTGTGTCTGGAAGGGTCTGTTCAAAGAAACCGCTACGCGTTGTCCGGAGTGGGCGGAGATTTTTGGAGGCTCGGATAACGGGCTCTCAGTGGGTCGCCCGGTCGCGGAACGCTTTCAGAGTGGTCGAGCCCGGCTCGTGGCAGAAGCTAATCGAATTTACAACTTCAGTTAGATAGGTCAGTCGCTGACTAGTTGCCCAAACTGTAAATTTCTCATTAGGCACTTGGTGTACGATTTTTAAAGAAATACACGAAAATAGCAATGGAATAACGCCAGTTTCAGAACACATGGCTCTGAGCACTATGGGACTTAACTTCTGAGGTCATCAGTCCCCTAGAACTTAGAACTACCTAAAACCTAACTAACCTAAGGACATCACATACATCCATGTCCGATGCAGGATTCGAACCTGCGACCGTAGCGGTCGCGCGGTTCCAGACTGTAGCGCCTAGAACCGCTCGGCCACACAGGCCGGCCGCCAGTTTCACTACACTACTACCTTGCCTAAACTGCTGGTAACAACAGTATTCTGCACCTGTAACCACTTCTCTGGATCAGCATCGTCTATTAGCGTATCACGCACCGTGGTATACAGTCACATATCAGATGTGGAATAACGGAAAAAAATATCATAAAATTAGTTCTAAGCGTCCGCCTGTTGTGTTTGAGGATATTTACAATTTTGAAACATGCTAGTAAAAACTGTACATTAATACGTACGGAAAAGAAGATGAAAACTGGATTTTAGGAAACGGATGGTAATGACAGAAAAGATACGAATAGCTCCGTGCAATAATATGGTGATGATTACGATGAAGATCATAAGGATGAGGATGACAAACAGTAGCCTCTAGACATTACTGATATCTCTTTCAGTACTACATTGCGTAAAGCAGATTTCAAGGTAAAAGCCTTCCGTTCTGTAGTAACTCTTGCACTAACAAAGAACAGTCAGTGGGTCCCATTATTGTGTACCGAATGATCACAATTTCTTCACCATTTGTAGCAGTGGTGCTGCACGGTCATTCGAGCACAGCCTTTCACAACTGCTGTCCACTTTCTTGAAATCTCTCTAGGATTCTAGTGTCTTCTCGTGTTGTGAAAGATTATGGTCACTGCCAACAAATACATCATCGTTACTTCCTTGCACCTTCTGGGACATGCAACATTTGCTAATACCATACGTAAAAGTTTATTTCAAAATTAATTCTCTGTCTTTGTAGCATTTCTGTCCAAGTATCAGTACGTCATCTTGATCATCTATGTGTATCGCTTGTGATGGCAGATGAGCAAAGGAGCAGAGCACGGTTTTCCACTCGTCTGCGGTCCAACTCTTACGGTCGCGAGCCCAGGAGAAGCTCTGCAGCCAACGTCGTGCTGTTAGGAAGGTTCAAATTCAAATGGCTCTGAGCACTACGGGACCTAACATCTGTGGTCATCAGTCCCCTAGAACTTAGAACTACTTAAACCTAACTAACCTAAGGACATCACACACATCCATGCCCGAGGCAGGATTCGAACCTGCGACCGTAGCGGTCACACGGTTCCAGACTGAAGCGCCTAGAACCGCACGGCCACACCGGCCGGCTTGTTAGGAAGGTACCCGCGTCGGTCATCTGCCGGTATAGCCCATTAATGCTAAATTTCACCGCACTGTCCCAACGGATACGTTCATCGTACGTCCCTCATTGATATCTGCTGTTATTTTATGCAGTATTGCTTGTTTGTTAGCACTGACAACTCTACGAAAACGCCGCTGCTCCCGGTCGTTAAGTGAAGGTCGTCGGCCACGGTGTTCTCCGTGGTAACAGGTAATGCCTGAAATTTGGTACTCTCGCCAGCACACTCTTGACACTGTGGATCTCAGAATATTGAATTCCCTAACGATTTTCGAAATGGAATGTCTGGTAATCCCCGTCGTGTGGCCATATTCACGTCGGACACCATTTTACATTAATCACGTGAGTACAAATGGCAGCTCCGCCAGTGCGATGCCCTTTTATATCGTGTGTACGCGATACTACCGCCATCTGTACACGTGCATGTCACTGTCGCATAACTTTTTGTCAGCTCAGCCTAATACAAAAAGTAAGTTAAGAACAGCCTCGAAAGAACATAAGCTAGTGATAATTAGTGGTCTCCATCTACATGTCATGAGCGAAGAGCATTTACTGGGAAGCCACTCTTCCCGTGTAAATTGTTCCTATTGCTTAGCAGGTTTCACGCGACTGCGCCTACATTTGTTGGACAGGAAGCGGGGCGACTGTTTTCGTTATTATCGCGGGTGGGCTGCGACAGTAATTAGGGGACGCCACCACCGGCGGCCATTCCCCATGGGCCACGCAAAAAGACTCCAACCGTGTACTGTTCACTGTACACCGTGTTGTGTTGACTCACAGGAGCCGCCGCGAGCCACGGCGCTGGGTCGCATCGATTCCGCACAGACGGCGCGCCGTCGCGTTTTCCGGAAAAAGCGACCGCAGGGAAATGAGCAGAGAACAGGTGGCGGCACGCGAGACAATTATTAGCGCATTAATAGTAGCGTAAAAAGCGGGCAAAAGCAGAAGCGGCTCCGAATAAGGGGGCTGGCCCGACCGTGTCTCATCGAACGCCGTATCTGGTCGCCGCAGTGAAGAGTGGTGGAGCCAACGCCGAGTTTCTGGTCGAGTAGCTGTAACGTCGTCCCTGCATTTGCCACAGCTATAGGCTTCACGGCCCCATATGTCCGAAAACGTTGCTTTCCACCACTCCTCGGAGATTCCGTGGCGTCACGCAAAGTCACACTCGTTGTCGTGAATAGAATACAAGCAATCTCGGCGATGTCCAACGCGCGAGGCAAATTATGCGAAGTACTGCTCCACGACTTAATTGGGAACATTTATTGGTGCACCCGGGTTAATTCTTTGCGCTGAACGTCCCGTCGACAACGAGGTCGTTAGAGACGGAGCACAACTTCGGATGGTGTCAGACATGGGGAAGGAAATCGGCTGTGCCCTTTCAAAGAAACCGTCCCGGCATTTGCCTCAAGCGACTTAGGGCAGTCATGGGAAACCAAAATGAGGACGGCCGGACGCGGGTTTGTACAGTCGTCCTCCCGAATGCGATTATAGTGTTCTAACCACTGGGCCACCTCACTCGGTGTGATAGATACTGGCAAAGTCGGTACATAAGAGAATTTACGCGATCTATCACTGCTCCTTATATCTGCCGTCTTAGCGGTAGTCATTAATGCACACTTGTGTGATGTCTACCGACTGGCAGAATGGGAGATTGCCGCTTCGAATCTTGGTGATGGTAAGAAATTTCCATCACCATTATTTGCTCGGAAACGGGGTGATGGCATATATTTCCTTGTCCACAGACTGTTCCGTAGCGTCTCGCAGAGTGAAGACTTGTGGCATTGTATATGGTGATCAGCCCGTCGTTATCAGGACGTTAAGCACCGTAACACCCTTGCAGCTGTTCCCAACAGCACTTAAGCACCACACTCACTGACTACAGTCAACTAAACTACGCAGAGGCACCTAGGAGAAAAACTCGCACTTTGCGTGGACAGAAAACATTTCTAACTACACGGCTCAAACAATTAAACAGTTTCCTCAACCAACAATATCAATTTCTGCAGCGGAAAATTTCTGAGCTATTTGAGCACCTCAAGACGAAGGGGGGGGGGGGGGGGGCAAGGAAGGGGGCGGGCATTATTAGGTGGAGTGAATTTCGATTACAGAGACGCGTGAAAGTTAAGTGGTGAGCTGTAGTGGCTCAAGGTCCACCTTAATGACCAACTAAGCTTAGGGGCATCAAGTTGTGTCTCTCAGAACTATTCACCAAACGCTGTCCTGCAAAGAAGATGGGTGGTGTCTGTGCTCATCTTAGCGAGCTTGCATTGAAAATTTATGGATTCGATAAACAGGATTGGAACCTGACTACCGTTTATTGGCAAGAAGCAGCTTTCGACAGAAAGTTATCTTTTCATTTCAAGGAATGTGGGCATGTTTTTTCGTTTCAGCAAAATATGTCAGGGCCAAACGGCCCGAATTCTTGTGTAGATTATATAAACTGGCTGATGCTACATTTTGATCTGGTTTTCTGTAGGACAGTTTATACACTGGAAATGCATTTCTTAGTTACGACGTCATTTTTTCAGATCGTAGTCGTTCCTACAGGATGTTTGCCTTCACTGAGGAATATGGATTCTTTAAGCAAGACAATGCGCATTGCTGCACGGCTTTGGTGAAAGAGAACTATCCCGTCTTCTATGGATTTTATTTGTTAACATTCACGGTGAAATCTTCAGCTATCATTAATTTTCCACAATTCGCTACTAGTTTCTGTCAATGCCCATTATCAAGCTTAGCTGGCATAAACGTCAGCTAAGCTTGGTATGGTCACTGACCGAAACTAGTGGCGAAATGCGCAAAATAAATGACAGCTGAAAGTTTCACCACGAATTTAAATAATTATTTGGCGGCTAAATATCCCCACCTGCCAACATACATAAATTCTAAGATTTTCCCTGGCCCTGAGATTCCTCGCTTCTGTACCAAGCTGCACATTCTGGGACCTAAATGTAGTGTATGCTGCCTGAACCCTCTGCTACTAATCACTAAAGGCGCAAACTCCACAGGTACTGCTTAGTGACGAGATGCACTGCTTAAGACATTGCTGTCGTGCTCTGAAAAAGTGCAGCTCCAATCGCCATCCAGTCATCCTGAAACAGTTTAACGGTTCCCGTGGAATATTCACTGGTGAACGTCTAGATAATTTTTTTGGAGTTCTATCGGATCAATACGTCAATCCAAATTGGTGTTCTGTCACTCATATCTCGTCGTCGACGAAAAGCTCGACTCTGACATTTCCTACCTTTCCATGTACTTTGTGCGTCTACTCAACGGAGTCGGACAGTGCAATTTCCTCGAGAAGGTCGTTTCGGCTTAGTCTTAACGAAAGTGTTTGCAGAAACGAGTTTTGGTGTTTATGCCAGACGGTGAAAATTATGCTTCGTAGAGGTTAACGGTAAGCCCGTTTCCTTTTGAGTGCTCGTGCTGTAAATTTTCCTGTTTCTTTGAGTCTCTACATCGATCTTCGAAACATAAAACAAGCTGAGCCTAAACAATCATCATCTGAAATGTTAAGCTTCTGGTAAAGAAAACATCAAGTTGTGTCTCTCAGAACTATTCGCCAAACGCTGTCCTGCAAAGAAGATGGGTGGCGTCCGTTCTCATCTTAGCGAGCTTGCATTGAAAATTTATGGATTCGATAAACAGGATTGGAACCTGACTACCGTTTATTGGCAAGAAGCAGCTTTCGACAGAAAGTTATCTTTTCATTTCAAGGAATGTGGGCATGTTTTTTGGTTTCGGCAAAATATATCAGGGCCAAACGGCCCGAATTCTTGTGTAGATAACATAAGCTGGCTGATGCTACATTATGATCTGGTTTTCTGTAGGACACAGTTCGATTGGGAGTGAATTACTGTGCGATGTACGTAAAACCGACATCAACTGAAGTATTGCCGCGGTATGTTACTGAGCTCTGCTACACATGATCCCATAAAAAAGCGGTGTGTTCTTGTTTTCTTTCTACCTGGAAACGACATCAAACTACACCTGGGATGCAATACAACTACCATTAAATCTGATTCACATCCATATATGATCTTTCGTACGTGTAAAAAGGCTCTCCAGGCAAAGTAATTGTGTGTAAGAAGATTTATTTGAGCAGAATGTTGTTTGATGGTGTTTGTTTAGGCAATTCGGTCGTAACACATGCATCGTTAGTTTTAATTACTGGACATATTATGCTGCGTCGACTATGTGTGCTCGAACTGTCGTCTGGAGCGAGATGTCTGATGCGTAGTCAATTAGGTATACCTGTAACGGCTGCGCAGAAAATCCCCAGGAAGTATGAAACAGAGAACTGTGAACGGAAGTGTGCGGCTCAAAGGATTTTCCTTTATCCCAACTGTCAGCAGCCGTTAGACCACTCCGACAAGTGGGAGTTTGAGGTCCGCACAATGGGGCTATGCGGAACAGCCGCTACCTGGCCACCCAGGACGTGCGAAAGTCACGAAGCGCGGTTCCTCTCACGACGGGAATCCGATCTTGAGTTGCTCCTCTCCGCACGTTTTGCAGGTGATTGACGGCAGAGGAAAGGTCCCCTATAACAATGCTGCAGGCGCGATCTGCATTTAGAAGGAAGGGTGGAAGATTAGGACTTGCACCTCGGTCGTTAGCGACGGAGCAAAAGCTCAGATTGTTTCAAGGATGGGAAACAAATCGGCCGTGACATCCATGATCACGGAAAACCTAAATATAGAGATGGACGGACGAGGGTTTGAACCGTCCTTCTCTCGAATGCGAGTCCAGATGCTCGGTGTGATCTGAATTTACAATGCGTGGAAATGCTTTATAAGTTACCGCTGCAGAGGGTAATATTTATATCTACATCCACCTACATATTGCGCAAGCGCTTCGCAGTGTATGGCAGAGGGTAATTTGTGAATCAGTGTGATTTCTCCCTTTTCCTGTTCCGGTCGCGAGTGATTCGCGGAATGAACGATTGCTGTTAAGCCCCTGCGTGGGCTTGGATCTCTCCGATTTTATATCCGTGCCCTTTTCGCGAGATACATTTAGGAGGAAACAATATGTCGATTGACTCTTCGAGGAATGTCTGCCCTCGTAATTTTAATGGTAAACCACACAATGATGCGGAACGTCCCTCTTGCAGCATCTGCCACTGGACGCGGTTAGGGATGTCTGTGACGCTTTCGCGCTCACTAAATGAACTTGTTAGGAAACGTGCTGCTCTTCTTTGGATCTTTCTATTTCCTCTGTCAGTCTTACCTGCTAAGGATCCCACACTGACGAGCAATATTCAACAACATGTCGAAAGACTGTTTTGTAAACGACCTCCTTTGTTGATGGACTACATTTCCTGAGGATTCTTCCAATGAATCTCAGCTGGTACATACCATACCCGAAATCAATTTTATGTGGTCGATATGGCTCTAAGCACAATGGGACTTAACATTTGAGGCCATCAGTCCCCTAGACTTAGAACTACTTAAACCTAACTAACCTAAGGACATCACACACATCCCTGCCCGAGGCAGGATTCGAACCTGCGACCGTAGCGTAGCGGACGCGCGGTTCCAGACTGAAGCGCCTAGAACCGCTCGTCCACAGCGGTCGGCCTTATGTGGTCGTTCCACTTCAAATTTCTCCGTACTCAACTACGCATACGCCTAGGTATTTTATGGAACTAACTGTTTCCAGTGATTGTTCAGCAATTGTGTAATCATCAGGGGTATTTCTGTTTTTGTACACGCAGTATGATACATTTATGTTGACAACAATCATCACTCCCTGAACCAAGCTTCGATCCTCTGCCAGTCTTCCTGCATTTCGCGGCAATTTCTCTGCACCAACAACATCGTTCGCGAAAAATTTCATGAAACTTCCGAAGTTATCCACTACTTTATTTATGTATACTGTGGAAAGTAATGGTCCTATAAAACTCCCTTGAGGAACACCCGAAGCTACTTTAACTTCTGAAGACTTCTCTCCTTTCAGAATGACATGATGTGCTCTGTTTGCTGGGGACTCTTCAGTCCAGTCACACAATACGTTCGCATTTTGTTCATTAGGCGGTAGTGCAAAATATATATAAAGCCTTCCGGAAGCCTAGGAACACGGCATCTAGCTGTGCGCCTGCATATACTGTTCTGTGTTCCTCGCAGACGAACAGAACGATCTGCTACCCACACGTTCATTGTTTTCGGAAGCATGTTGATTCCTATAGAGGAGATTTTCAATCTCCAGAAAAGTTGTAATATACGTGCATAAAACATGTTCCAAAATTCTACAACAGACCGACTTTAGAGACGTAAGGCTACAGTTCCGTACGTCTGATTGACGACCCTTTTCGACAACGTGAATGGCGTGTGCTTCTTTGCAATCATTAGGAATGCTTCCAGCCTCCAGAGATCTACAGTACACTACTGCCGCTACTTCTATCCGATACTTTGCGAACTTATTCTGCAAGCATCTAGAATATCATATATTGTCTCTGTGATATATTTACGACCAGACTGTCATTAGTAAGTAATTGCGAGGCAGAAAACGAGTAATGGTCCCTTACGTCGTACGTATGTCATTCTTGCTCAATGTCACATACTCTCCACCAGGTCATAGAATGAAACTTGTCTGGAAAATTATCCGCTGCATTTGCTTATGAAATCACACATTCCTGCGGTCGTCATTTTCTCGTAAATTGGTCTTGTTAGACAAAAAAATTATGATTTAAATGCTATTTTCTTTGATACTAAGCGTACACACAAGATCGTCGTAAATATCCTCAGTTTTCTCGATGAAAGTCATGAATGTCAAGGCTCGATGGCGGAACAGTCTGGAAACTAATTTTGCAGAAAAACACTGTCGTCTCTTTTTCATTCAATAGGTAGCAACAACGGCCAATACAAGAAAACAATCTGACAATAGCTCAGAGGACAGCAGAGCAGAGGGCATAGTGTCGAGAAAAATTTACCAGATAATCACAGAGTGGAAAGCACCGTAGGGGGAAGTATCGCCATAAAACTACAGTCAATGAGCGAAGAGCACACAGAAGGGTGTGATTAAACCAACTGGCCAAATAATTGGCCCCAGGAAGTATTTGTTATTCTAAATAGCGTCATTACTAATTGAAGTAGCTAATGATAATTATTTTAGAAGAATGATCAAAGCTAGGAATACTCGTAGTTCCTTTCAATGGCTGTTTATGTTACAACGAGAAATTTCTGCGATCTTAATGGGTAAAGCTTGACTACTAAATCAACTACTCTAAAAGTAATGTAACGCTATTTATTTGGCAAGGCACGAGTAATAACCATAGCAGTTGCTTAGTTGGATAAAACTGTGCTTTAAGACACACCTAAAGTCGTTTGCATAGGCCCAAAATTGTGAGTGCCTGACACTTACTGGCTGTCCTTTTAGGGCTGTGGCTCTACAGCGGCGCATTTCCCATTTCCGATTATCTCGTCCCTACCCTGCTCTTATCTCATTATTAGATTATTTTTTTCACAACCCTGTAGTGTAAACACGACTCTGAGACCACTACGATCCTCACAGCACACAACATGTCTGGTTTTCTTAGGCTCCCGAAATATGACTTTCCACCTCAGTTGTGCTCAGACTTAACTATGGTGGACATTTCCGTAAACTGCGATTCTTTCAGAGAATTAATGCGACATGTGGACCACGAATATTTAACACAAGGAGAATCTTTGCTACATGTCGAGAAGTAAGAAACGACCGTAGTTACTAATTACATTGGTTGAAAATAATTATTTGAACTGAACAGTTAGAACTAGGTAAACTTTAAATTCCTGTCAATGCTAGTATACTGATATGCTTGCAAGTAGTACCTAAGTCACAGTGTCATATTGTTTATACACTCTAAAAACGAAAAGATTCACCTTGAAGGAATTATCCCAGCAGGACGGAAATCGACTGATGTGATGTACGTATACAGACAAATAAATGATTACAATTTCAAAAAAATGGATGATTTATTCAAGAGAAAGAACTTCACAAATTGAGCAAAGTCAATAACATGTTGGTCCATTTCCGGCTCTTATGCAAGCAGTTATTCGGCTTGGCATTGATTAACATTGTTGTATGTCTTCCTGAGGGATATCATGTGAAATTCTGTCCAACTGGCGCGTTAGGTCGCCAAAATCCCGAGACGGTTGGAAGGCCCTGCCCATAATGCTCCAAACGTTCTCATCTATAGAGATATCCAGCGGCCTTGTTGGCCTTTTGGCAAGCACGAAGGCAAGCGGCAGGAACTCTCGCCGCGTGCTGGCTGGCATTATCTTGCTGAAATGTAAGCGGAGGTTGGCCTGCCGTGAAGGCCAATAAAACGGCCGTAGAATATCAGGACGTATCGCCTTCCTGTAAGGATGCCACAGATGACAACCAAAGGTCTCCTACTATAAAAATAAATGACACTCCAGACTACTACTCATAATTTTCCGGCCCTATGGTGGGCAACAGTCACGTTGGTATCCCACAGTTGCCCAGGGCAATTGCATACACGTCCTCGGACTGGAAACTCATTGACTGGAGTACAGTTCAGTTGTGAGTTCTGCCTACAACTGAACCCCGATGATCGATTTGTCTTAGAATGCATTAAAGTTTGGCCACCTCACTGCAATTTAACAATGTATGACCAGGATAAGATTTCTATGGAACCCAACCACGTCCGTTTGACGGTTCATACCAGACACTCGAAAATGGCTACGGACCCAAACCTGTTTGGTAGAAAAAAAGACATAATAAAACGATATATTAATCGAAATTATAGCAATCAGTGCGACAGACTTCTAGTTCTTTGCCTTTTCCCGATTCTCTATGCAGTCTGCAACGTTTGTGGCAGTTTGTGTCGGATGTCCTTCCTGAAGCTTCTCCTCTCCATCGTCTCGTGCCGCCCCCCCCCCCCCCCCCTAATTCCTCCAGACGTTCTCTTCGTTCTCTTGTGTTCAAGCGTACAGACCTGTTCTGAATGTTTGAGTAGTATGTATCTGAGGTAGAACGTGGGTAACAGGCCGCTGTTCATCTAGTCAGCTGTGGAAAACCGCCTAAATATCACATCCATGCTGGCCAGCACACCAGTCCTCATGGTTAATCAGCGAGGCGGTTTCGATCCGACTCAGGCTATTGTCCCTGCATCCAGGAAGCGACACGTCAACGCGCTCTGCTACCTTGTCTGCTCAGCCAGTGCCCTTGACAATTGTCATAAAAAAATAAGAGAAAGGAGAAAAATCGAACCAACTATCAAACGGGGGGTGCGTAGATGCCACTAGAAACCAGGCAGGGACAACAGGATGCATATAGCTGAAGACTTTTAGGCATAGTAGCTCAGAGAATGCTTCTACTGTAAAGAGGCTGTCAAATGACAGATGATGACGATAGTGGTGATGGCGCTATGAAGAAAGATAATCAAACTTTCCCCGAAATGATAATAAGAGAGTAAGTAAACATCCTATCACTGGCGGGCAAAGTAAGCAACTAGCATGAATATGAAGCCACAATACTGACGCTCGCTATGCGCTGATGTGGGCTCCTACAAGCACTGTGACGGTGAATGATGCCACAAATTCTCAGATCATTTCTGTTCACAAATCATCGTTAAAGAAACAGTAAATTGACTAGCTTTGACTATTACGACTCTCATACGACTTCTGCTTGTGCAACCCACAGGACGGATCCACTAATCCCACTTTCCGAATTCCGCGACATGCCCCTCAGGAAAGTGCCTAACAGCTGCGTCAGGCAACATAACGTTGCAGCCAGGCAGCTTGCAGTTTGTGGTGGAGAGAAGGCTGGTTGATTGATTTTGAGGGGAGTAGAACAAACAGCGAGGTCACCTGTCCCATCGGAATAGGGAAGGATAAGGAAGGAAGCTACTTGTGCCATTCAGATGAACCATCCCGGCATTTGCCTGAAGCGATTTCCTGAGAGAAGTATAATAGTGTTGAATCTAATGCCGACGAAGTAAGTTACTGCAGAATGCTACTAGACATGTATGGGAGATGGAGAATAGTGTCAAAGTAACGCACAAACAAGGTCCCTACTTTATAAGTAAATTACATACAGACATTGAAGGAAAGTGAAATCTACTGACCAACTGGGTTGTAGATGTTAGAACAAGAAGTATTATAACGCCAAAATTTTTACAGTGAGAAGTGGCATCAAACGCAATAAAAATAGAAAGAAAACTAACTACGAAAAAGAGAAGTGGTTTCATTACTGTTCATCTCTAACTCACTTCAAATATGAAGTAGTAGTTCACTTTCTCTCACACAAAACTATACTGAGGGAAAAAATGTATCTTCCTGTCCATCTGCATGGTCTAGCAGTAGTGTCTTTGATTAGTAACCAAAACGCACTTAATCCCGGTTCGAACCCCACTAGCGTTTAGATTTTAAATAAAAATGATCAACATTGGCGGTCGAAGGCTTCGTTAGAAGAAATCGCCCTCATTCTGCCAACGGCCTTGTCAAAGAGGGTGGAGGAACGGACAGAGTTCAGGATACTCTCTTGTCCTTGGGGTGGGAAACTGCCTGTAAAGGTGGAAGAATCAGCAGTGATCAACGGCATGGAGATGCAGAAGGCAATGTAAACCACTGCACTGAAGACACATAATGTGTATCCACAGGACATATGGCTTGTAACTGAAAAGTGTTAACGTGAAAATGTCTGCTGAATAATAGTACTTTCAGTGGAAGGTCGTTATTATTTAAGTACTTTCCTGTAAACTCTTTTTCACTTTCATCTTTCAGTTAGGGTACATCAGAGAAATTCACATTGCTGCACTTTTACTGTACAGAGTTATTCTGCAGTTCTCACCTGTGGGTTTCTTGCAACTTCCAATACCTTCTAATACCACGAGCAAGATATTCATTCATGCAATTTTGTGATATGACGACATGGTTGGAGACCATGGCTAATATTTGAAAACAAATGTTGATGGTGTTGAGACAGCAACCAGCCACAAATTTAAGTTATAAGTTCCTTTATTCGAAAGGTACCATTACCGGTTTCGAATCATTACAATTCATCGTCATACGGCTTTCATGCTTTCATTAGAACATGTGGTGCGCTTTTTATTGATTAGTCGTCCTAAAATAGAAATAATACTAATTACAAGCGCGCTACACAGATGGTTGCGTTACAGATTTGCACTGGGATGTGACTTACGTGAAATGTCGGTCTGGAGTGCCATTTGGAAAATTGAAATAAATTCCCATGCTTCTTGACAAAGCATAGGGTAACGATGCAGGAGACCCGCACCGCCGTTCTAGGCAAGGTCCTAACGGTGGTGGTTTGACGTTGCCTTCCTCCGACCGTAATGGGGATGAATGATGATGATGAAGACGACAACAACAACACCCAGTAGTCTCGGGGGAGGTTAAAATCACTGACCCCCCCGGGAATCGAACCAGAGACCCCGTGCTAGGGAAGTGAGAACGCTACCGCGAGACCACGAGCGGCGGACGGAATATTATTTGTTGGACAAAAACTATGAAAACAAATACTCCAGCCCGATATTTCACATAAGTCACATCCCAATGCAAATCTGTAACGCAACTATCTGTGTGGCGCGCATATAATTATGTATTATTTATATTTTAGGACAACTAATCAATAAAAAATGTATCACATGTTCTCATGAAACCATGGAAGAAGTCTGACGATGAACTGTAATGATTCGAGACCGGTAATGGTACCCTTTGAATGACGGAACTTAAAATAAATTTGTGGCTGGTTGCTGTCTCAACACCATCAAGATATTCATTTTCTCTCCCTCACTCTGCACCCACTATTAGTCCTATACAAAGAATAAATAGGACGTTTTTGTAGGAAATTAAATGTTGTTAAGTTTTATACTGGGATACGTTTTCGCTAGAAGTCACGATTTATTATTCATGAAAAACTTACAGAAGTGACCTTCAAAAGCGTTTTTGTTGAATAACTCGAAAACTGTGGCCTCCAACGAAAATGTATACTAGCGCAAAATGTAACTACATTAGATTTACTTTAGCAAGTTACTGCTCATTTTTTTCTATAGGACTAATACTTTGCACATAGCGAGCGAAAGGATATAAAAAACTCATTTGTGGTTTTGAAAGTGTTGTGGGTTCATAAAACCCATAGGTTCTCCTGAGTCACCGTGTATAGCTCAATGATATGTTGTGGAAACTGGTCAAGAGAAAATCTTAAGTTTGCTACTAGGTTTGGAGTTCGTGCACTGGTGGTAATGACGGCTGGGGTAAATTAGGGAGCTCGTGGACTGAGCAGGTAAAAGTTGTGGAGGTCACGAGTTGAGCAGGTAAAAGTTGCCTAATGCGACTGAGCCGGTGCAATAGTGTGCTTAGTTGTAAAGGAAAAGAAGGATAGTGGAGCAGTGCTCATGTTTCGAGCAGATGTACGTTGCCACTGTCACATAATGGCAGCATGTTGTGCCCAGAGACGCTCGTGTCCCACGTGGTCCGACGTGCCTAAGTACCCACATGCACATCAGGCAGCGCCAGCTGCCACACACCAGCTGGTCGCAGCGCGGCCCGGCTTGGAGCCCACAGCTATGAGGAAGGAGGGTTGGTGCTGTTGGACATTAGGCGGCTGGCCTGGCCCCGCTCAGAGGCCGGCCGGGTTTCAATTACCGTAATGCCGGCGGCCGCGCACCAGCTGACAGCCAAGGAGCATCCAAGTGATGGATGACCTGCTGAGGGGGGGGGGGGGGGGACGACGGCGGCGGGCGGGGGCAGCAGGAGGGTCTGCAACCCGTTACCTAGGGACTGAAGACGACTCCCAGAAGGTTCCGGCACTCTTCATCTACTTGCTTATGGACGTTATAAATCGTGGATGGACACACAGTTTCAGGAGTGGTGTTAACATTCATAGTGACAGACACTGATAAGATTCGCCGACGACATTCTATCCTTAGTGAAAATGAGGAGAAATGATAGGACCTGTTGAATGGGATGAACACTCTAATGGGCTCAGAATATGGGTTCGTAGCAGATTAATGAAAGACGAAAGAGCAGGTACGAGACTAGTAACAAACATAAAATCAAATGCGGGACCCAAAAAGTAGGCGAAATGAAAAAATTCTGCTACCTTGAAAGCAAAATAGCATACGACAGACGACGAAAGGAAGATATATAAGGCAGACTAACACAGACATAGAGGGTATTCCTGACTACGATAAGTCTGCTAGTAATTGACATTGGACATTTATTGAGGAGGGTCGTTTGAGAATACGCGGTTTGATCACAGCGTTGTATGAATGTAAATCATGGACCGTGGGAAAAACCAGACAACAGGAGAATCGAAGCGGTTGCTCTGTGATGCTGTAGAATGATACTGAAATTTTGGTGCGTTAATATGATAAGAAACAAGAAGTTGCTGCATAGCATCAGCGAAGGAAGGAATAACTTTCGTCCTAGAAGGATCTTTAGGAAATGACAAAAATTAAAACGTATCCAAAAAAACAATTTAGAATGTGGTATTTGCAACTCTGTGATGAAGAGGGTAGAACAGGGAAGGAAGTCGTGACTTATCCGCATTAAATTAGTGAGAAGGAAGTTCTAGTCCAGGCGCGAATTAACACAGATACGTTACTGCGTCCTTAGAACATGCCTTTGTCACCTGATAAAATCCTATTTTCTAATATGTAACTTGCAGTTTACAGAGAAACCTATTCCTCGTTAGTTTTTAGTTGTTATACAGATGCGCTTCGAGAGGCAGACTAATTTGGTGACACTAAACCCGTAGGTATCAGGTTCGAATCAACCATAAATATACAGCAATGCGAGGACAGTATATGGTCACTGTCGCTGTCCGCACGCCAATCCCTAGCACAGATGAATAGCACCTAAGCTTCTCCGCTGTCTCACTGTATGAAAAGATCCATTATTACGGACTAAACTGCTACTTTCATTAGTTAACAGTGTTGATTTACTTCCTCTTGTAATGCGTAGGAAGGCAATATGAAAATGCTTACGGTAGTGGTCAGACGTTTTTATATTTATCGGTTTGTTATCTTTATTTATTGCACTAGGGTATTGCGCTATTCGCCAGAAGGACAAATAGGCTGTTATATGCACAGTATAAGGTCGATTTGATAAAAGGATGGTCACCTATTAAGAACAGTCCTTTCACTGATGAGCTTCCTGTTGACGGTTTGGGCGCAGAAACTCTCCATTCCCCTTTAACGGCCTAGCACAATAAGCGGCTACGCCTTACATATACTGCTGAATAAATTATGTTCAGTATTTGGTGCGTATGTGAGTGAAATCCCCCTAACGTTTTCTTACACATCCTAAGCTTCACGCATTGAAGATGCCGTGAATTACTAGGAGGGTCCTAGGGGCTGGGGTGTGGGCACGGAGATTTGCTTGCAAACAACCTGTCCTTTAATTGTTTACTAGAAAACATGTCATGGTGGTGCTACATATGACAAGAACTGCAATTGAGGTGCAACCTTTCACGAAGCGCCGTAATATGCTCAACTATTTCGTTTACTTTACATCTATGGTCACAAATTTTCGTCATCAGACTACCGGTTTCGGTCTATATCGGGCATCTTCAGATCTGTTTTACAAAAGCATGTCCTAATGTAATGCAGCCATAGTTGCATCGTCAAATGTTAAACACAAATTCAGCAACAGCATCGTCACATAACAGAATATGCAAGAGTCATCTTGTCAGCAGCACTGTCCTCTATAGTATATTCAGCAGAGAAAATCCAAACTATACAGCTCGACACTTCTTGCTTCAATGGCTCGCGGTGTGTACTGGATGTACTGGACAAGCATATATACACCCCCGACAAAAAAACTCAACACAAGACATAACGCTAACGGCGTGTAACACCGCGTTTAGCACCGATAATGGACTCCATTTGACGATAAAGAGTGTCCACAAGCTTCTTCATGTATGCCGTATCCAGATGAGCCCTCACAATGATAATTTGACGGCGTACAGCTATCAAATTGCGGGGATGTTGACAGCTACGTTTAACTGCTGTTCCAAATAGCCTCTGACATTTTTTTGTGGAATTAAGATCCGGTGATGTAGCGAACCACTCGAGGTGCGACAGGGTACCTGACGGATAGTCATATCAGAAACGCAATGCGTGCTGCGCTGTGAACGCGGCTGTGGTCACCCTGGAAGATGCGAGTGTCTACAGCACTCTCATCATGAAGACGTAGAAGAAATGGCAGCAATTGGGCACAAACAATACCCAATACGGAAAGAAACATCGAGGTACATGTTCACGGTAAACTGAATGAGTGAGCTCACATCATCGCAAGGACTATAGAGAACTAGCTCTGACATGAACTGGGGGTCACATGCCTCGTTGGCCTGTCGCTACGTTCGACGGCTTGCATGCTACGAAAAGAGGCAAAATCGCGACTCGTCGGACTACGCTACACGCCCCGTCAGCTACTGTCCATTTTCTGTCTTATTTGGCTCATTCAAGACGTGTAGCTTTATATCGTTTAAGATGTGTAGCTTTATATGCCGCTGTACGTAATGATCTTTTTTGAAGTACCCGTCTCCGGATGTCACAGCACGAAACTCCCTTCGCATTGTCTCCTCGGAGACTGGCAACAATGTACTTGCATTCACCAACATCAACACTATCTCTTCGGTTTGAAACCGATTTTCACAACAACAAAAAAACACGGTACTCGTCTCCAGTCCTCCTGGTTGGGACCCTTTTGCAGCCACTGCCCTTACGTCGTGTTACACGTTTGCGAGTTGTACACCATTTCTTGCAGACACGGCGGACAGTCCGTGTTGATCCATCAAGAAATCGACCAACTTCATTTACGGTGTGGTCACAGGCACCTCCAACCACGGAAGCTCTTTTCTGACGTTCTGTCTCCATGTCAAGCCATCTTGATTTGGTGATTGCCTACAATCAATTGGCACATACACGTTACTTCACTACCATGTCAGAGGTGTAGAGATCATACGACTGCATGGGACCAGTTGCACACCATATATAGCGGGCCAAAGCCACCATTGTGCCTTCTAAGAGAGTGCCTAATAATACACTCTAAGACAAAAAACGGAGCACCACGATGAAATTATCGAAACAAGACGGAAATCGGTAGATGTACATGTACAGACAAACAGATAATTAAAAATTCATAAAAGTTGGATGATTTATTCAAGAGAAAGAGCTTCACAAATTTGTCCACCTCTGGCCCTTTTCAAGCAGTTATTCCGCTTGGCATTGCTTGATAAATTTGTAAGATATTCTCCTGAGGAAAATCAAGTCAAATTCTGTCCAATTGACGCGTTAAATCCTCAAAACCCCTAGCTGGTAGGATGGCCCTGCCCGTAAAGCTTCAAACATTCTAAACTGAGTAGATCCGGCGAACTTGATTGCCAAGGTAGGATCTAGCATGCATGAAGACATACAGTGTGCAGACGGACATTATCTTACTGAAACACAAGCCCAGGTTGGATTGCCATGAAGGACAACAGAATGGGGCGTAAAATATCGTCGACGTACCGACCGCTGCGCTGTAAGGATGCCGTGGATGACAATGGGAGAGATCCTGCTGTGAAATGAAATGGCATCCCAAACCATCACTCCAGTTGTCGTGCCATATGGTGGGCGACGATTAGTTTAGTATCCCACCGCTGCCCCGGGGCGTCTTTCCTGGTCATTGGGGCTCAGTTCGAAACGGGAGACATCACTGAAGTCAATTCTCCTCTAGTCAATGTGAAATGTGCCCGACACCACTGCAAACGGACTTATCTGTGTACAGATGTCAACGGTAGTCGTTTAAAGGGGTGCCTTGAGCTCAGTCCCCTTTCTGCCAACCGCCTATTAATGGCCCTTGCGGTAACTGAAGCACCAGTTGCATGTCGTATCGAAGATAAAGATGAATTCGTGGCTCTGAGTGCCTCTGCGACGATTGCTCGATTCTCACGTTCTATCGTCTCTCTAGGTCGACCGTTCCCTGCTTGGATCTGGCATGCACGAAGACATACAGTGTGCGGCCGGATGTTATCTTGCTGAAACGCAAGCCCAGGATGGATTGCCATGGCCGTGGCTCATCCATTCCTGCCAACATAGCGATATCGCTCTTATTCAAATGTCGAGAGATACGCCGATTACTCCAACCGGCTTCTTTAGCCCAACTACGCGTCCTCTGCCAAGTGGTGATATTTGCATATATTTTTCACGCGCCTGTCTGCGAGGCATAGTTACTGTGCAGCTGAGTGCACGGAATGACGCCGACGTGTTTTCTGTTTATTATACTTTTTTCTGGTGAGCTTATTGAAGAGGAAACTAGACGATCTTCCTGCTAGAGTATTTACCACGAACACCAGATCTAGGGCATTGCAGGTACAGACAGTACTTCCGCGGTTCACAGCCGGGTGGTCCGCGGGCAGCGCAGCACCTGCACACCAGAGGCGTCGCGCTGCGACAAAGCGCTGGCGGTCATAAATCTGACAGCAGGAGGCCGCGGCCGCCGGCGTGGGTGGTACGCACGCGCCCGCGCCCTGCCGTGTTTGCCCACGTGACAAAAGCGCGCAGATCCGGATAATGACCTGGACCCGCAGGCGCTTCGACCGTCCATCTTTCACCGAGATCATCACGAGCCCGCCGCAGTCTCCCTTCAGTTACACCCCGTAAATGACCGTCGCTAGAAAGAGCCCGACAACCATTGTTATGGTTACACCTCTTTCAGTCTTGGACTCAAGACAGCACAGGACCGCTGCTGGCTACGTTCGCTGTTGCAGGCTTTACCCGACGTCCTAGATTATTTAAAGCGCCGCGTCTCAAGGTGTTACTGAAACCGCAGTATTTCGAGCGAGCATCAGCAAGACACCTTCAGATGCTAGTACGATTGTTACTAGATGTCTCCAGCAGGGAGCAAACTAACTATGGCGACAGAGCCTGCACAGGAGCTATAGACCCATATGTTCTTGAGGAAACGGGATACAGCGCACTCTGCTGGAAGCTGAAGAAAGTAATGAAACATCTGGTTTGTATGCTTCCGTCGTCGTTATCACTGGAGATAAAATCTTCTAGGTTGTTAGACAACATCATGTTTCTCGTCAAATTTCTTCTTGACAATCGATGTTTCGAGCCCTCTGATGGGATCATCTTCAGAATATTCTGGTGTCCCCGGTTACCGAACACACTGGTTGGCTACCAAATCTGAAAGCATAAGGCTTTGGACATTTTACTCCTCTAGTAATAAGTGAAACCAACAACTGGAACGCAGTCCAACGTCATTTATTGAAAACATGCTACCAGTTTCGACTCCAGAACGCAAGTGTAATCTGCCATCGTGGATTAGCAGAGATTTTACTTCTGTCGTCTTCGTGATTTTGTACCATACCAGAGCTGCCTGTTAAAAAAACTAGCGCTCTATGCGTTTTGCTGTACGAGCTCCACGCCGAGACCTTGAAAGTCCAAGGAACGTCGACCGACTGCCTTGTCATCCTCTGCCTTGAGGCATCATGCGATATGGAGGCGCCGTTACGCGGACATTCCAGACTGTGGAGCCGCTATTTATTATTCAGGTAGCTCCTCAATTGATATAACGAGGCTGAGTGCCCCCTATACCTGGTCTCCCACGAAGGAAAAACCCTTGCAGTCATTGGAATCGAACCCGGGTATCCCACATGGCTACCTTCCACACTGACTTTTCAGCTACAGAGGCAGACTATGCTATAAAAACACTTCAATTTTTTACCTGCAAAAATTTTTATGGTCTATATGATCGTCTACCTGTGGTGGAACCTGGCAAGTCATACAGAACTAAAGTGTTTCATAAACACACAGTCCAATTGTAAAATTAGTCACTGAGCAGTGATTACCTGAGTGGTGAAGCGAGTACATGCTGAGCGAGTTCCTGAGTTTTATTAATCGAGAACAATTTCTCATTACGAAAGTAGTGCTTCCCGCCATGCCGCAATACTGCATTCATGAATTGGTCCATTCCACACTATAATATTAACTTATTTACCAGCACTTTCCATAACTGTAGTAGAGCTATCCATAATCTTCCTCGCTGGTATAGCTTTTGTCACTGTCCCAGTCATTTCATATGGATCATAATCCGGACTGTGGTACAGACAAACCACAGTGCGAAGAAGATTTGCAGAGAGTGTAGTTAGGAAATGACGGCGCAGAATAACGTAAAATTTGAGTAGTCGCTGAAATTTGTCAGGATGTGTCCTACATCTTTTCATTAAAACGTCGACAAATATCTTAAAACCAAAAGTTTCACTATAACCAGCAGAGCAGGATTATAAAAAATTGTGATAAGACTTAAAATGAAGCAGAACAGCGTACAAATAGCGCGCAGAATGACTGCTAATTTGCTGCACCCGGCAGCCTTGTTGTGGCACATACACTGATTTCTTTACTGGTTTGGACAAATTTGACACTTATGTCTCACACGCACATACAGAAAAAGTTAAACTGCGGAAGCACACTGGAATGCAGACGAGAGATTATGCAGTTGGCAGTCCACTGGCGCCGTTCGAGTTTCATTAAGATAACAAATGGCGTTCCCACCACAACACTAAATGCCCAAACTACGCTGCTCAAGACGCGGGATCCTTTGAAGGCAGAAATAACGCTAGGAATTCATGTAGCTGGGATCGTTTTAGCGGTAGTAAGCCAAAGAATTATCGCGAGAGCACAGCGTTTTCTGGAAGCGTGACTTAAACCTGGAGTGGGAAGTGTAGTCAGTTCATTTCCTCGGTGCGGTGCTGAACTGCGTAACTGGAACTCAATCGAGAATTCACGTCCGTATTTTTGGCATTTGTTGTCTGTCTACAGCTACTTAATAATTGCGCAAGCTATTCAAGCTATTGCATAACTGTATGAGTTTTTCTAAGGGTCAATTTCTTTTATCTTGTGGTATTGTCGTGACATGTAGGATGGAGTCAAAAAATGTATAGTTTATCTAGTACATTAGATCTTGTCTTTCCTCGAAAGATTGTTGTAAGGTCCCTAAGAATTCTGTAAGGCACTTGTTCGGACTGAACTACTGGGATACATATCAAACGGCCAACCTTTAAATTACTTCGAACTCCTTTAACGATCACTGGTGGGAATCCTAGTTATATTCAGAAGCGGGTTACAGAGGAGTTATACACCTTCTTGGTTGCCTTACTATGTCCTAGACTGTTCCTGTTAAATCTGTTTGTCGTTCCTTCAACTTAATCGTTCTCCTTTATGTCTCTTGTAATGTTGCCCAACTATTTAATCGATGCGACTGAGTACGTTAATGTACTCAAAAGTCAGTAGTTTTCCTCCTACCCAAACGCAGCATCTTGCATTTATCCTCATTTAAGGTAAGTTGTTGATCATTGCATCTACAAGCTACTTTGCTTTAATCCTCCTGCAATACTCTATTGTTCTCGAAGGGTTTAATTTTCCTGTATACGTCTCTGTCATCAGTAAATACTCTCAATGTCGTGCACGACAGATTGACAGGTCACATTTCAACATTGCGAATAAAGGTATTCCTGCCTAGCTTCCGAGGAGCACATCACAAACGTGTAGACCTGTAACTCATTTGACGAACCAATCCTAACTCGTTATACTGGACGTCGAAGGTTCAAAAGGAAACTAAATTAAGATAGATAGTGTCCCGAGGAAGCAGAAAAGAACTACCAATAATCGCAGCAGATCTATATAGGTCTACGCATGTATAAGGGAGATTCTCAGGAAAGTAAAATGGAAATCTTTGTAAGATTGGCTGTAATAACCAAATTTAGAGAATCGGTTTTCGTAGAAGACTGTGCATGAATTTTGCAATCTCCACAGTATTTCTTATATGAAGGTCGCCAGCGTAAGATGATATAGATAATGTCGCGTACCGAAGTATGAAGTACAGGGTGTGTCAAAAAGAAGCATCCGATTTGGCACGTCTATATTTCTGAAACCAATAAACATATACAACGAATTTTGTTTTTTGATCAACGGGAAACCCAAAGGTTTTTTTTCTATAACTTTTTCATAGGTGTTCAATATGCCCCCCTTGAGATGCACGGCCAATGCTGTATTCAAATTGTTCCCGTACTGCAGTGAACATTTCTTGAGTTACAGCTTCCACAGCTGCTGTTATGCGATGTCCCAGTTCATTCATTGTTGTTGGTAGAGGAGGCACATAAATAGAATATGTTATAAGGCCCCACAAGAAATAATAACATGCAGTCAGGTCTGGTGACCTTGGAGGCCAGTAATGTAAGGCTAACTCATTTGGTCCAGTGCGACCGATCCATCGTTCAGTAATCCTTTGATTTAAAAATTCCGGTCCTTCCAGACGCCAATGTAGCGGTACCCCACCCTGTTGGTAAATGAAGTTGTTCGAATCAGTCTCCAACTGTGGGAAAAGAAAGTTCTCAAGCATATCGAGATATGAGCTTACTATAACAGTGATCTCGGCAAAGTAAAATTAACCATACACCTTTTCCCGTGAATCTGCACAAAACACATTAAATTTTGGAGAGTCCCTCTCATGTTGTACGACTCCATGCAGGTTCGAATCCTGCCTCGGGCATGGATGTGTGTGATGTCCTTAGGTTAGTTAGGTTTAAGTAGTTCTAAGTTCTACGGGACTGATGACCTCAGATGTAAAGTCCCAGAATGCTCAGAGCTATTTGAACCATTTGAACCACATTATGACGGTTCACCTTTCCACTTAAATGTAATGTTGACTCGTCATTAAAAACCAAGCGTGGAAGAAAACTGTCATCCTCTATCTTGCCAAGAATGAAATTACAGAACTCCACACGTTGTTGTTTGTCGCCTTCGCGAAGAGCTTCCAGTAGCTGAATTTTATATGGTTTCATGTGTAAGCGTCGACGCAACACGCACCAGACGGACATCGGGGACATGTCGAGCTGTCGAAATGCCCTGCGAACGGATTTCTGCGGACTCCTTGAAAAACTATGGCGGATGCCTTCGACGTCTGTGTCAGACACTCGGGTATGGCCCGGCGATTTGCCTTTCCAGGAATAACCTGTTTCTCAGGATTGTTCGTGCCATCGTCTAATGCTGTGTGTTATAGGAGGATCCACGCCATACCTACTACGAAAGTCACGCTGAGCAGTTATTACTGTTCCGCAATGCGCAAAACGTAGACCACATAACGATTTCTATTGTCCCGACACCATTTTTACTAGAACTGAAGTGGGTGTACACTGTTGCTACATAGCGGAAACTATATAAAACTCGAGAATTTGCCCTTTCTAACAGACCGTTGTTCACGCACATATCTCAAATAACATAATAGTTATGATTCTTTTTGATACACCGTGTAGTTTTTTCCTTCTCTCAATACATGAAAGGATGAGGCAGGCAACGTAGCTTGCGGCGTTTAATTGCAGATGTGTACAGATTTTAATATAACGGGTAAGTTGTTTCTCACGCATGAGGCACAACTTTCAAACCCACTCACGCAACCATTACTGCATCACTCTTATGCACTTCCGACGACAGTAATGTGGAAGTTTTCTTTTTGTGGAACGTCGAAGTCGAGCCTTTCCTGCGGAAAGGTGATAAACCTGCCAGGAGGAGATGGAGTGCGACGTCAATCGCGGGCCGGTTTTGATTTCTCGCCGCGGGCGGAGACACTAGGAGGCTGATAGGCGGCGGACACCTGTTACGGCGCTGCGGGCATTGTTTCCGGTCGCCGAACAATGGGCAAGCGGCTCCCCGCGGGCGGGCGCGCGTCACTCATGAATCACGGCGACGATATCGTAAAAGCCCGGCCGTAAAACCCACAAAAGGAACGCGGATAAATCACGGGGCGGTGATAAGCCTGCATTATTCCCGATGGAGATTGATTCCGCTCGTTCCGCGCGCACCTGGTGGCCGCTCTCCGTAATGGCTCGTCCTGATCGCCCGCTGCCTGCGTCCCTCGAGCACGCTTCAGCTACTAACGCGAAACGCCCCGCATGCACACTCCAGCTTGCTACATCTCTCCTTTGACAATCAAACCTTCACGGACTGTAAACCATCTGCCAACTACTCAGTGAACACATTTCTTTTCGTTGACGCAAATATGGCGACACGGCTTAGGGCAGGGACACTGCAGGAACATTGCAGGAATACTTCGTTTCAAAATGACAACTGAAGATATGCTATATGATCGAAAGTAGGTACCGTAACCGAAGGGCATTGCCACCGGGTGGTTATAATTAAAGTGCAGCTACTCAAAGAGGTACAGTGTGGGGTGTAATTTTCGTATGGCTGCGAAACTTGGTACTCTAATTCGTTAATGCGAAACCGATTTGCTTTGGAAAAAAATTAATTCCAATTTTACTCCTGGTAAGCCTTTCGGGGTATAAGATCGTAGACCAAGAAAATTTTCAGTTTCTAACGTTCGCGCAGAACTGCGCTGGATATCATCAGGCGCATTGCTCCTCCATTGAGACTTGCCGACTGACGGGTCGGACGTTTCAGAGCAACATATGTATTGTAGGAAAGGGGCGTGGCCGGAGTTACACGTGATAAGCAGAGGTGATACTTACCAAAGGTAAAATTATAAATTGTCGTCTCGTCAAACATAAAAGACTGTTTACCGGTTCTGCAGAGCTACTGTCCGTATGTCGATAAGATTTATGGTCTCTTCCTTCCTATTAAAATCATCCCTATGTTTATATCTTTCAGTGGCTTCTTTCCATTGCCGTTGATAATAGTTCTTCGTCGTAGGTAGCATTTTTGTTTCAGAAAACCTCACTTCGTGACTTCCTGCCAAAAAGGTACGTTCTGCTACAGCCGATTTGGCTGTTTTCCCTATTCGACAAGAACTTTCGTGTTACTTTATCCTCTTCTCCTGTTTGTTCCACTATATAGGCTTTACATACTTACACGGAAATTTTTGTACGCCACATGCTGACAGAGGAGGGTATTTATTGTTTATATATCGGAGTGCCTGAGCTATTTTCTTTGTTATATGAAGATGGTATCTGTTCTTTCTGACATGTCGACGCAGCTCTCTTAGAATGAAATGATAATTAAATCAAGACCCTAAGCTGTCGACAGGCGTTAATATAAATCGACTGTGACAGTTGAAAATGTGTGCCCCGATCGGGACTGGAACACGTGATCTCCTGCTTACAGGGCAGATGGTCTATCTATCGGACCCACCGAGGGCACAGAGGATAGTGCGACTGCATGGATTTATCCACTGTACGCTCTCCGAGAGACCCACATTCCCAAATTAATATCCACACACTGCATTCGTAGTGCCCCTGCCCATTACACTCATTACTCGCGGCAGACAATCTTACCGAGCCCCGTAAGAGTTCAGACTATGCTTGTGCATCCAGCACAGAAGAAGATGGTCAATGGCCGGTTAGCCTTAACTACATGAAGATGGTATCTGTAATCAGACAGAATACCGAGCCGCATGAGTTTCTAATCGGTGCAGTACTTTAAAATAAGCTTTCTAATTACATTTAATAATACTGATAACTTCGTTATGAGACCTCGTGGACAAAGCTATGCCGACTAACTCCTGAAATTTCCTGTACTGTGGCCATGTTTGGCAATCAGTGGGTAGGGGCATATCGTTAGAGGACAGCTTACCAGCCTTCATTGTTTACATTCTCGAGCTGGAGACTCTCTTTCTCGATCAACTGCTCCCCACCCCTTTAGTCCCCCCACCCCCTTCCCAGAGGTTAGGAAAGTTCATTGTTTTCGTCTTTCCATCAAGGAAAATCGTTGCCATTACCGCGAATCATGGTAAACCCGCAGACCTATATGCGACTGGGGATCAGAATGTCGATCCCCAATACCCTTTTTACTTCTCCCGCTGTCAGTAGATCGCAGCGTTAGTCTTTGTTCCGGTCATCTGTAGTTCCGTTCAAAACCGTCGTCAAGCTTTCAGCTGAAAATACGTTTCTGTTAGGACAAGACGACCTCGTCTATAGCGTAGAACTTACGACCCTTAGTGATTGTATACACTTTCTTCGGAAGACATTTTCTTGTCTATAGTTATTAGTAGCTTGCGCATCTATGATCTAAGTCGTGCATTTAATATTCTTGCCGGGCCGCAAGAGGGAGGAGATGGTAGCGACCGACTCCCAGCTGAGAGCGCCACCGTCGCAAAATTCTGCAAGTCGCCGTAAGGCGGAGACTTGCGGACACCTAAGGTTACGCAACAACATACGGCACGGTCGCAACCTCGACGTCGGTATGACGACAAACAATGATCACAATATTTTGGGATGACCATCACAAATATGTTTCACTTACAGTAGCATTTCATTTGTACACTACTGGCCATTAAAATTGCTACATCAAGAAGAAATGCAGATGATAAACGGGTATTCATTGGACAAATATATTATACTAGAACTGACATGTCATTACATTTTTACGCAATTTGGGTGCATAGCTCCCGAGAAATCAGTACCCAGAACAACCACCTGTAGCCGTAATAACGTCCTTGATACGCCTGGCCATTGAGTCAAACAGAGCTTGGATGGCGTGTACAGGTACAGTTGCCAATGCAGCTTCAACATGATACCACAGTTCATCAAGAGTAGTGACTGGCGTATTGTGACGACCCAGTTGCTCGGCCACCATTGACCAGACTTTTCAGTTGGCGAGAGATCTGGATAATGTGCTGGCCAGGGCAGCAGTCGAACATTTTCTGCATCTAGAAAGGCCCGTACAGGACCTGCAACATGCGGTCCTGCATTACACTGCTGAAATGTAGGGTTTCGCAGAGATCGAATGAAGGGTAGAGCCACAGGTCGGAACACATCTGAAATGTAACGTCCACCGTTCAAAGTGCCATCAATGCGAACAAGAGGTGACCGAGAAGTGTAACCAATGGCACCCCATATCATCACGCCGGGTGACACACCAGTATGGCAATGATGAATACACGCTTCAAATGTGCGTTCACCGCGATGTCCCCAAACACGGATGCGACCATCATGATGTTGTAAACAGAACCTGGATTCATTCGAAAAAATGACGTTGTGGCATTCGCGCACCCAGGTTCGTCGATGAGTGCACCATCACAGGCGCTCCTGTCTGTGATGCAGCGTCAAGGGTAATCGCAGCCATGGTCTCCGAGCTGATAGTCCATGCTGCTGCAAACGTCGTCGATCTGTTCGTGAAGATAGATGTTGTCTTGCAAGCGTCTCCATGTGTTGGCTCAGGGTTCGAGACGTGGCTGCACGATCCGTTACAGTCATGCGGATAAGATGCCTGTCATCTCGACTGCTAGTGATACGAGGCCGTTGGGATCCAGCACGGCGGTCCATATTACACTGCTGAACCCACCGATTCCATATTCTGCTAACAGTCATTGGATCTCGAACAACGCGAGCAGCTATGTCGCGATACGATAAACCGTAATCGCGATAGGCTACAATCCGACCTTTATCGATGTCGGAAACGTGATGATACGCATTTCTCCTCCTTACACGAGGCATCACAACAATGTTTCATGAGGCAACGCCGGTCAACTGCTGTTTGTGTTTGAGAAATCGGTTGGCCGGCCGCAGTGGCCGTGCGGTTCTAGGCGCTACAGTCTGGAACCGAGCGACCGTTCCGGTCGCAGGTTCGAATCCTGCCTCGGGCATGGATGTGTGTGATGTCCTTAGGTTAGTTAGGTTTAATTAGTTCTAAGTTCTAGGCGACTGATGACCGCAGAAGTTGAGTCGCATAGTGCTCAGAGCCATTTGAACCATTTGAATTTGAAATCGGTTGGAAACTTTCCTCGTGTAAGCACGTTGTAGGTGTCGCCACCGGCGCCAACCTTGTGTGAATGCTCTGATAAGCTAATCATTTGCATATCATAGCATCTTCTTCCTGTCGGTTAAATTTCGCGTCTGTGGCACGTGATCTTCGTGGTGTATCAATTTTAATGGCCAGTAGTGTATTTGCCTACCTAATTCTTTCCTATATATGAGAAGAGTTGAAGAGGATATCAGCTACCTCTTCTCTAGCAGCTAAAATTGTTTCACCTTTATTAGTGCTTTGCTAAGAGACTTGGTGAAACTGCAGTACTTGTTCCCAACCTGAACACAAACACTGTTATCGGAGTATACGTAGAATGATTACAGGATGTTATACTTCTTCATTATACTAACAGACTTGCACTTGCAAGACACACCACAAATTAAGGTGGATATTAAACAAAAACCAGTGCATTTTAATACATAAATAATATTTAATGTAACTTCCTGGCAGATTAAAACTGTGTGCCGGACTGAGACTCGAACTCGGGACCTTTGCCTTTCGCGGGCAAATTGGTAGAGCACTTGCCCGCGAAAGGCAAAGATCCCAAGTTCGAGTCTCGGTCCGGCGCACAGTTTTAATCTGCCAGGAAGTTTCATAACAGCGCACACTCCGCTGCAGAGTGAAAATCTCATTCTGGAAACATCCCCCAGGCTGTGGCTAAGGCATGTCTCCGCGGTATCCTTTCTTCCAGGAGTGCTAGTTCTGCAAGATTCGCAGGAGAGCTTCTGTGAAGTTTGGAAAGTAGGAGACGAGGTACTGGCGGAAGTAAAGCTGTGAGGACGAGGCTTGAGTCGTGCTTGGGTAACTCAGATGGGAGAGCACTTGCCCGTGAAAAGCAAAGTTCCTGAGTTCGAGTTTCGGTCCGGCACACAGTTTTAATCTCCCAGGAAGTTACATATCAGCGCACACTCCGCTGCAGAGTGAAAATCTCATTCTGGAATATTTAACGTAACACATATTTATTATGTTTGTACCCTCAGAAGCTACAAAAGAACCTTACGCTACACGGACCTGGACTTCTTTGGGAAGTTCTTATACGAGATTTGGATATAAGCTACCACGACCCTGCTGTTCTGGAATTCGTACTGTACGTATCTTTACATGCCCACCTTAAGCTAGCACTGGAGAGCTTACACACACTCAAGTTGTGCAAAAAACGGAAGTCCGTTATTGTTACAACCCATCACCTTGGTAAGTCCTAATCGTCAGAAAACGGAGAACATACACGTAGCTCGAAGAAACAGCCACACGCCTCACTTTCCTGCGCAGAGCTGTGGCGCTCCGCGATTGGTCGTGTGTCAGAGGGCAGGATGCCGGCGGAGTCTGTGCCACGGGAGAGAAGTCTTGGGGGAGGCGGCAGTTCGGCGCCGGCGCGCTGAGGGGAAGCAGGCGGGCGTTGCCGATCGATGTGGCCCCGACACCCCGAGCCACAACCGTACACAACAGGAACAACTCTCCATGTCCGTCGCGGCACATTACACTCACAGCGAAATGTTATTCTTACACATTTAATCTTGCGTACCAGCCGGGCAAAACTGTTCCACGGCATGTAAAGCTTGTCTTCCTACCATTTTCGGATCATGATCGAATGCGTCAAGTTCACTAACATTTTCACGCGTCAGATTGTTTAAGGGGGGTAGGACGTCAAACGGGCCGACTTGGAGCAGGAGAGGCACCACCACACGACATTTTAATTTCCACTGTCTATACTTTCACAAATAAATTCATAAAACATTGTCAACACGACCAGGAAGAATTCAAGATTCAAACTCATAGCAATGTAAGTTCAAAAGTATAACAAAATAATTTTTTTTTACGTGTGAAATTTCATCATTTTTTCACTTACTACTGGCTGCATTTGTTGCTATAAGTACATTGTTCTTCACAAGTAAGAGAGGTCCTTCGATGAATTTTGCACAGCATACAAACCATACTTACAGGTGTATGAAACTCTAGAATTTATTTAAATAATGAGAAAATGAATGAGCTGTTACATTTAAAACTTCATGTTTAGAAAAAACTCAAATTTTATGGTTAATTATCTCAATTTTTAGCACAATTTTTAATAGATCTGGAAAATTCTAGAGTTTCATACACCTGTAAGTATGGTTTGTATACTGTGCAACATTCATCGAACAATTTCCCTTACTTATGAAGAAAAGTGTAGCTATTGCAACGAACGCAGCCAATAGTAAGTGAAAAAATGATGACATTTCACATGTAAAAAAATATATATTTTGTTACATTTTTGAACTTCCACTGCTATGAGCTTGAATCCTGACCCCGTCCTGGTCATGCTGACAAAGTTTTATGAATTTAATTGCAAAAGTATAGACAGTGGAAATTAAGATGTCCTGTGGTGCCTCTCCTGCTCCAAGTCGGCCAGTTTGACGTCCTACCCCCCTTAAGCATTTAGAGATAATGCTAAAAACCGATATGAAATGCGACGAGCATGTAAAATCAGTGTTGGGGAAGGCGAATTGAACATTTTTTGGAAGGGTTCTACGATACTTTTCGTTCAATACGCCAGAGCCACTAGTTCTATTGTCCGATTGTTTGGAATCGGGATAAGAATAAAAGTCGAGCAGTCAGAGGTGCCCAGAGGGCATCATCTCAGAGGAGCTCTGGCAGTTTACGACCTCAATTACTTGCTGGATGTATTCCAGTCTATGTCTTCCGCAATAGTTTTTGCCCTCTACAGCTCCCTCTAGTACCATGGTCTTAGCCCGCAGCTCGTGGTCGTGCGGTAGCGTTCTCGCTTCCCGCGCTCGGGTTCCCGGGTTCGATTCCCGGCGGGGTCAGGGATTTTCTTTGCCTCGTGATGACTGGGTGTTGTGTGATGTCCTTAGGTTAGTTAGGTTTAGGTAGTTCTAGGGAACTGATGACCATAGAGGTTAAGTCCCATAGTACACAGAGCCATTTGAACCATCTCATCCTGTTCTTTCTTCTTCACAGTGTTTTCACACATTCCTTTTCTCGGCGATTCTCCGAATCTCCTCATTCCTTACCTTATCAGTCTACCTAATTTTCAACAATCTTCCGTAGCACCACATCTCAAATGCTTAGATTCTCTTCTGTTCCGGTTTTCCCGCAGATTATGCTTCATACCACACAATTCTGCGCTCTAAACGTACATTCTCAGAAATTTATTCCTCAAATTAAAGGCTATGTTTGATAATAATAGATTCCTCTTAACCATGAATGCCCTTTTTTCCAATGCTAGTCTGTTTTTGATGTCCTCTTTGCTCTGTCCATCATGGATTATTTTGCTTTTTACGTAGCAGAATGCCTTAACTTCTCTACTTCTCTATCACCAGTCCTGATGTTAAGTTACTCGCTGTTCTCATTTCTTCTTCTTGTCACTATTTCCGCCTTTCTTCGGTTTACTCTCAATCCATGTTCTATACTCTTTGGGCTGTTCATTCCGCTCAATAGATCCTGTGATTCTTCGTCACTTTCACAGACCACAACAATGTCATCAGCGAATCTTACCATTAGTAACTTCACCTTGAGTTTTACTCTCACTTTTGAACCTTCTTTTATCTTCGTCATTGCTTCTTCAGTGTGGAGATTGAACAGTATAGCCGAAAAATTGTATTTTACCCGTCGTTCCCTAAAGCCTAGCCCTATTTTTCTCAGAATTTCGAACATCTTTCACCATTTGACATTGCCGAACGCTTTTTCCAGGTCCTCAAGTCCTATGAACGTTTCTTGATTTTTCTTCAGTTTTGCTTTCATCATCGACAGCAAGGTCAGAGCTGCCTCTCTGGTGCCTTCACTTTTTGTAGACCCAATCTCATTGTCATCTAACAGATCATCAATTTTATTTTCCATTCTTCTGTATATTATTCTGGTCAGCAGCTTGGACGCTTGGACTGGTAAGCTGATTTTGCGATGATTGTCGAACTTGCCGCCTCTTGCTATCTTAGGAATTGTGTGGATAATGTTTCTCCGAAAGTTGATGATATATTGCCAGTCTCATACTTCCTACACACCAACGTGAATAGTTGATTTGTTGCCATTGGAAATTCCGATGGAATATTGTCTATTCCTCCTCCCTTATTACATCTGAACTATTCCAAATTTTAAATTTCTAATACTGGATTCCATACCCCTTCCCTACCGATTTCTTCTTCTTTTGTAATGACATTAGACAAGTCCTCCATGTCATGAAGGCCTTCAATGTGTTCTTTTCCACCTATTCGCTCCCTCCTCTGCATGTAATAGGGGAATTCCAATTACAATTTTAGTGTTATCGTCCTTGCTTTTAATTTCAAAGAAAGTTGTTTTGACTTTTCTACTCAGTAAGTCAGTCCTTTCGACAATCACTTCTTTTTCGATTTCTTCACATTTTTAAGCAGCCATTTCGCCTTAGCTTCCCTGTATTTCCTATTTATTTCACTCCTAAGTCACGGACGTACAGGCTTTGGACGACAATTCGTGTAATTCAAATGAATTTGCTTTCTTCGGTCGGCGCAATACGAAATACGGAGTGTCAGGAAATGATAAGTATACACAAACAAGAACTTTTTGGCATCTCAACTGGATTACAGTTCGGAATCAGTGAATTCAAATCACAGCTTTATTGGAAACAACGAGTCGCAAGTTTTAGGCGTAAATTACAACCTCAAAAAGTAATTTTTACTACCGGAAAGGTTGTGTATCTTATGCTTAAAGTTAATGTAGTGAATCTTTTTGGGATGTGGTAGGCGGTCATTAGCTATGCATGAATTACTCGTGTTATTACTGCTTACCAGTGGGTTCAAAATGGTTCAAATGGCTCTGAGCACTATGGGACTTAACTTCTGAGGTCATCAGTCCCCTAGGACTTAGAACTACTTAAACCTAACTAACCTAAGGACATCACACACATCCATGCCCGAGGCAGGACTCGAACCTGCGATCGTAGTGGTCGCGCGGTTCCAGACTGTAGCGCCTAGAACCGCTCGGCCACCCCGGCCGGCTTACCAGTGGGTTTTATGTCTGTAGGGTGCTGATTATGATACATGAAGTGGTTTGGAAACTTGCTGTATGTGTTTCCACTTTCCTGTGCTTCATACGTTCAGCATTATTCTAAACCTTAGGTTTGTCTTTCAGACATGTGTGGAATGAAATACATTGAAAGTTAATTAGGGTATGGCCGCACAACTTAAAATAAATTCAGTAAAACAGAGTGTTTGTAATCTTGATTTTCAGAGTCCCCACGAATCATACCGAATATGTAAGAGAACGCCTCCCCCTTCATCTCGTATTTTCGTAAAACTTGTCGGTAATTTCTAACTGAGGATAGCGTGTACAATACTCGCCATGTTCTTTTCGAGATAGAAATACAGTATCTCACTCAAGTGCTTTTGCCATCTTTTTATTAGCAAAAGCTGAAATGTAGCGTCCACCTCCAAGCAAAGAGACGTCTTAGTATCCATACCACCCTAGGAGGGTCATACATAGAACAGAATCTGACCTAACTTAACCTCTTTGACCCCGTGAGAATCTGACGAAGGAGACAGGATGAACTGTGGCCAAGCTGTCGGCCGATGTTGTCAGGCGACCCCTGACGACGGCGTCTGACAACCGTTGTCGGTGCCACAGTGAATGCAGTCTAATCTGACAGAAAGTCGCTTATATTGGTATCAAGTACCATTTGCCTTGCATTATGTGGTAGCTGGCAGTGTGTGCACATATCAACCAAAACATTATAACTGAAACTTTCTGAGTCTTCCGGACCGAGGCTCGAATTCGGCACCTTTGCTTTTGCGTGTAAGTGCTCTACTGACTGACCTACCAAAGGACGACTCACGACCCGTCCTCACAGCCCTATACTCTGCAGCTTTAAGGCTGTGAGAATGGTTCGTGAGTCGTCCTTTGGTAGGTCAGTCAGTAGAGCACTTACCTGCGAAACGCAAAGGTCCCGAGTTTGAATCTAGGTCCGGCAACCAAGAAGTTTCATATTAGCGCGCACTCCGCTGCAGATGTCAGATCCGGAAACAGATAAAGGACTTGCCTAATTCGTGCTACCCAGAACTACTGCTTCACTGCGCTTCAAAGGTGAACCAACACGCTGGTGGTCATAGTGTTCTGATACCTCATTATTTATGCAGATACAGCAGTGAGGCAAAGTCTGGCCACATGTGATGTGGAAGATTTCGTCTAAGGTCGATTCGTGTATAGACGATTCGTGTATACCACCGATTCTTGACCTACAGGGAACACATCTGTTTCCCAGCAAGTTTTCCGTGACGGTCCTCCAGCAATCACTGTTGATGCTTTGTGGATTTTGAATGTAAAACATGTCAAGTGACGAACATCTTCAGGTTCTTTTTCTTCCGTGTGAGGCGTAGCGCCGTTTACCGATCCTGCCTTGGAGGCGGTTAAGTGGGAGATGTGTCTCAGAGCTGGATAGTGACAGATGGTGACGCGAGACTGGATGCGCACGTAGTTTATGTATCAGCCGATAGAGGACAATATTGGATAGGGGGACTGTGATTTTAGTTTCGATTGTGCCCACTAGAGTGCACTAAAGTAGTAGAATGTTTTTCATAAACTGTTCTAGTATTTTCATAAAGTGTTATTATTTCTTTTTATGTATGTAAAATGTTATAAATGTGTTCTAGCAGTATGAACGATGCGTCATTGTGGGTTAATGTTGATATGAAGATAATCGTTTAACGAGTGATGTAGTAGGATTTAGTGTGGGAACATTTCGAAGAAGTATGGATACGGACAAAGGGGATTTTTGTGGAATAGATTTGTAAAGTAAGTTTATGGTAAAGGGAAAGTTAATTCAGGTATAAACAAAAATAGTAAATAACTTTATGCATAAGCAAAACTGCAGCATATTAGATAATTACGCTGGTAAAAAGTGCAGTCGTAAGGTTTACTATTTTGCGATTGGTTATGGATGAAAAGCGCAGACTGACGTGGGAGAGTGTTGTTTTACTATTGGCTGTTGAGTAAACTGACCAATGGTAAAGCAATATTCTTCGCGCGCCTTTCTCTGCTGGTAGAGAAGACTTATAGAGTATTCTAGAAATGAGTTGAAGCCTAGCCATGAAAGAGATCGGACGTGTGCAGTAGTATATCCGATGGAAATGATAAGTTGCCGGATCTAGCAGTGTTTCATACATCAAAAGTGTTGGAAAGTGACGGCATAATTATACCGTTGTGTGTGTAGAAATTTCGGAATTTTTAAGTGAATTTTGTGAGAAGAAAAGACATAAATTCAGTGTGGCGTATTGGGCAGGTCGGTGTCTAAAAACTGTGACTGCATTTGGTACCGACAGACTTAATATTTGGCGAGCATTCTCAATCAAAAACAATCAGTGTTTTTGTAGCTATTACGTTTTCGGGAAATGCAAGACCATAAACTTGCTAACGTGAGTGAAAGGTACTATGAGTGACTGTGTTAAGACTTGCACGGGCTTGGCAGTGATACTTGTTCATCTAAGTTTCAGAATATATTAATTGAGGACAAAATTTCCAACCTTTCATTTCGTGTTTCTCCCGAAACGTAGATTAGTGACTTTAATTGCAGCCTGGTTCACGTCGAAGTACAGTAGGTTTCACTCGGCCTTCCTACTGATGATCTGCTGAGACAGGTAGGTGCAGGTTCGTCGTAAAGGGACGGAAAGAACCGTGCCGCCGCACGTGGCATAACGTTTGGAGACTGCAGCATGTGTGGACTTCACACTCTGAGTCAGAAAACAGGTACAGTTGCGTAATCTTAAGAAGTTGTGTCTAGTCCAGTCTGCGATACAAGTTTCATTTCAGGCAAATGTACACTTCGTGGTGTTGCAATTTTTACGGAGGTTTGTGTACTTTTTTGTGAGGAACAGGCAGATGCACGCAAAACGCGCCTTCTGAGAAGAGGCCGTCCCCCTTGGTGATGATCACGACAGGTTGCCGCTGCCGGTTGGACGCGGCGGCTGCCCCGAGCGTTAATTGGAGGAAGCGTGAGCAGCCGCGGGGCAGTAAACGTCCCCGTAAGTCAGCAGCCGGCCCAGGGCACGTCGCTTATTGTTGCACCGCCTCGCCGAGAGGTCCTTAGCTGCCGCGCGGCCAGCTCTCGTGTCGCGGGAAAAAACTAATGTATTCCCCACTGTGCACGACTACCAGCTCTTGATGTCCTTTAATTTCAGCGCCTGATCCGCTGCCGATATCGTAATGACCGCTGGTCGTACTAATGGAGGAATTGTCCAGTTGCCGATACAATAAAAAAGAAATAAAAGTAACAAAGGCGAGCAAATTGAGTTTCCCGCGAGTTCTTCGAAGACTGGCATCCCTGTCTGGATCCGGTGCGGCGCTTTGCTCTCCTTATCTGTAGCGACAAACGTTCAGGGAATAATGTCAGCGCAGGAGCAAGTTTATACATGTTTAACCTTTGTTTATGCGTTCTTCAGTAGTCTTTCAAACCGTCTACCGAGCTAGTGCGGCAGGGCTCATTAACTGCAGGGGCGATTATCGAAGTTTTATAGCCCCTGATTTGTTGCATGATTGCAAATAGGTCATCCGCTTGTAAAGGGTTTCAATAATTCTTCGTGCCCCTTTTGGATTAAAGCTTTTGTGAAATGTGTTCTACGCAAGTCCTTTGTCACATAAGTGCGGCTCTAATTTACAGGTAGAGGTAGCTTAATTATCTTCTGATAAGTTAAGCACCGTATGTTTTTAATAATGAGAGATCAAAACCAATACCAATAATCACAAGGCTCTCAGATTCATCAACCCGTTTTGTATGCTCACAAACCACCAAGGCCATTACATCCTCCACTCACATATAACTGTTATTCGGTAGCTCAGAGGGTGTCAGACTGAAAATTCAAAGGTCAGGGATTATTTATCGCTTTTTTCATCTCTGGCAATGATTTCTTTATATGAAAAATGCACAACTACACTATGGTTCGGAATTCACCTCTAACTGCTGGTCCCCTTGTAATTAGCTGTGTAAGTCACCTCGAAGGCCGGAGAAAGGCAAGGGCGTACTACCTTCAACAAGATCATGTTAGTTGTACAGTGGTAAAACCTACACAGGAATACACTGGGATATTGTTGCATTACTCTGTCTTCTGTGTTCCACGTTTCGTTGTATGCATATTACTAGATCTACCACTGTTGTGAAAGTATTTTCACAGAAACAAAGCTAACTGAGGTAACAAACCGATGAAATCACAATTACATGTTTACTCTGTAGGGATCCACGGCGTTCTCACCTCATTTATACCAAAATAACTGTGAACAGCCTTCAACATTTTGTGGCTGAATTTCGGACTCACTTTATATAGGAATATGATCTGAGCAGTGGGAGCACGTGAGTGCTAGGGAAGAGCTGAACTCTTCGGGGCGTAGCGGTGCAGCCGAGTGTCAACGATAACTTGAGACAAAGGCTAAACAAATTAAGAAATGCTGACAATAATGGGAAGGGGTCTACATTTTGTAAAGTAATAAGGAGGCGGCAGACCTGGATGTGTCACGTTTTAAGACACAAAACTAATGTACGGGAAAAAAATTGCAACACCAAAAAATAATTAGAGTAGTGAAATTTCGAGAATGGGTGTGTATGGATAACATATTTAGTTAACAAAGCAGGATCATATGTTAATGTATGTGCAAGATAAGCTACAGCAGATGTGAAATGCTGCTACATTAATAACAGGTGTAACCGCCAGAATGTCGAGTGCAAGTTCGCAAATGAGCATGCTTGCATTGCGTTGTACAGGTGTCGGATGTCAGTTTGTGGGATGGAGTTCCATGCCTGTTGCACTTGGTCAGTCAATACAGAGACAGTTAATGCTAATTGGGGGCCGGCTGGTGTGACCGAGCGGTTCTAGGCGCTTCAGTCCGGAACCGCGCGACCGCTACGGTCGCAGGTTCGAATCCTGCCTCGAGCATGGATGTGTATGATGTCCTTAGGTTAGTTAGGTTTAAGTAGTTCCAGGGGACTGATGGCCTCAGATGTTGAGTCCCATAGTGCTCAGAGCCATTTTTTTTTTTTTTTTTTTTTTTTTTTTTGCTAATTTGGGATGATGCTGGAGTTGTCCGATGATGTCCCATATGTGCTCCATTAGAGACATATCTAGTGATCGAAAAGATCAAGGCAATATGTCGACACTCTCTAGAGCGCAGTATTTTGGTGAGAATTATCCCGTTGGGAACACCCCTTGGAATGCTGTTCATGAATTCCAGCACAACAAATCAAATAACCACATTAACGCAGACTTTCGCGGTCCGCATATATGAGAGAGTGCTCCTGCTGTCATACGAAATCGTCCCCAAACATAACTCCATGTCCAGTGTGTCTAGCACGCAGGCAGATTGGTTGCAATTCCTCAACTGGCCTCCTCTTAACCAACACACGGTTATCACTGGTACCGGGGCAGAACCAACGTTCACCAGAAAGGGCAATAGACTTCCACTCTGCCCTCCAATGAACTCTCGCTTAACGCCGCTGAAATCGCAATCGGCGGTGGTTTGGAGTCAGTGGAACGCTCGCTACAGGGCGTCTGTCTCTGAGTTATCCTTGAAGTAACCAATTGTAACACTTCGTTCTGTCACTGTGGTGCCAACTGATGCTCAAATTGCTGCTGCTGATGCAGCTACGACCCGACAGAACAAAACGCCGGTCTTCCTTCTCGTAGAGCCATACGCCCATCCAGAACCCGGTTTTCTTGCGACTGCACATTCTCGTGATAACGGATCACAGCAATCATGTGCAGCAGATACATTCCTGTCATGACTTTCTGGAGTAATGCGAAAGGAACATCCAGGTTCTCGTAGCGGTGTTACACGAGCTCGCTCAGACTCAGTGAGGTACTGATAAAGGCATTCTTCATTAACATCAGGCTACCACTTACAATCTCAAAGGTAACTAACACTTATGCAGTTGTAGTCGCATACATAAGAAGCCTTTCCTGGGCTTGACTCAGGCGCGGGTGGAACGCTTGATGCGCTATTCCTGCAGTACTTCTCTTTGATGGCGATGGCGTGTCTCTCTGCATGGATTTCCCTCTGGTATGATTGGCGTATGTGTCATCCTCTGTGTGCTACTGGAGGTGTTTAGTCTCGCAGCAGGTCAGGCCAACGCGTAGTCGACCTGACTGACGCTCACGAACGTTCCAGTATGTATCTGAAGCAAACCTGATTTGCATCCTCATTGTGGCACTACTAGCGCCACTCTTATGCGACTGGCAAATAGACGACACCTTTCAAATGCAGAAACACGGTTACCAACTACGCACAACTCCTCCTTAGTGTTGCGATCTTTTTCCGACAGTCTTTATGGTGGAAATCGTACTGAAATGTTTAGTACAGCGTAAGAATAGAGGAAGACCTATGACTGATAAATGCCGCAGGAGTTACAATCAGCTGAAAAGAGTGGCTTCAGATAGCTGCCAAAGGAAGAGAGCTGTTGTAAGCCAGATCAGAAATTGAAACCCGAAGAGCTGGCCATCGTGACTATTATACCATAGCACTGGCCGGCCGCGGTGGTCTAGCGGTTCTAGGCACTCAGTCCGGAACCGCGGGACTGCTACGGTCGCAGGTTCGAATCCTGCCTCGGGCATAGATGTGTGTGATGTCCTTAGGTTAGTTAGGTTTAAGTAGTTCTAAGTTCTAGGGGACTGCTGACCACAGATGTTAAGTCCCATAGTGCTCAGAGCCATTTGAACCATAGCACTACGAAAATTAGGAACTGCTCAACACGAGCGTATTTCCCTTTTTGTGGTAACTACCTCTGTCGGGAATCGTACTGGCTGCCACAAGGTTAGGGCAACCATCAGATAACAGCCATTTAGCCACTACGGCCAGAGCAGATGACTAATATGATAGCAAAGCAAGTTATAATTGATGGCTGAAGGGAATGCCTAGCTTCTTGCCTCGATACATATCGCTTAATGGCGTTCGTCAGTCATTAATCGGACAGAGAGCTAAGTGCAGCGCAGAGGAAGTCAAATTAATCGAGCGCAGTTTTGCGAGACAAAGTGGCCAGCCTCGGCTGCAGAAACTGGTACATTTGTTAGTGTCGCCAAGTGCGAACAGCTGGCGGCGGCTATCAACCGGCCGCTTCCTCGCCTGCTCGAATTCCGATCCGCGACGAACTCGCGTACAAAGAAACCGGACGGGCGGGCTCACATAAAGAAGCGGGTTTATTCGGGAAACCACTTATCCGCCCGGCCTTCGCCGCCGCCACCGCACACACACGCACACACACACACACACACACACGTTCGTGCGGACGAATTTATCAAGAACGAGGTGTTAGGCTGGGTACGTTAAGATTAGCAGTGGAGGGGGAAAACGGTTTAATTACCGCGCCTGTGCCGAAGGAACAGGTTGGCTCGCTGGAAATTCGCCGCTTCACAAACTTTCCCTGGCCGGCCGGCGCCAGCTGCGATGCTGCTTAGCATGCGGCCCGCCGCCGCTTCCGCCGCCGACGCGAGCCGTCCGCCCGGCGTGAACGAGCTATCGCCGCTATCGCATGGGCGCCTGCAATGCCCGCCGCAGTACCCGGTACACACCGACGCCTTTATTCGCAGTGTATCTTTCTTTTTGTTTCCTCCTCGGTTTCTTTTCGCGGCCCGTCACCTGCCGTTACGACATACCGCTGCACAAGCACGTCTGCAGGTAATTAAAGACCGTTTGATAATGGGCCTACAAGGCCAAGAGGTTGTGTTTACCTTACGCGCAGCGACGGAAGTCATACTTTCATTGAAATAAGTATGCTGCATGGCGATTTTTTTAAACAGCCGTAACGCAAACAAGCGGAAGTACACGGACCGAGAGCCTGCTATACGCGGCCTCGAGAATATCGGTCCCTAAAATCTGTCTTTCGGATAGCATCTCGCGTTTCCGGACGGAAGTCATGTTCTGCAACAAGTAGAAAAAAACACAACCCAGGTAGTATCTCTTTTTTATTTGCTACAACTCTAAAATACATAACGAGTCATAAAAAAGTTTTCAGTGATCCAGGCAAATATTTGCTTTATTCCAGTCTCGGATCGCAATGTCTATTAGTAATCACGTAATCAATTGCAGTTGGTAATGACAGCTTCGGACCTAGAAAAATATAAACACGTAGAGGTAGCCTAATTTAGAAATGCACTTCTATCTATAGGTATGTAAAGTAGAAAATTCTACAAACAACTCTACTACATATCCATACCCGAGTAGAAATGTGTTGCATTGTACATACCACGCCATTACATGTGATGGTGCAGTCAAAATCATTAGCCATTTTGGCTTCGTCAAACAAACAAAATTGTGGTAAGAACTGAGCTGTGACGGCCAATGATACTTTTACTCTATTTTACTGTTGTGGCTGTAGTTTATTGCGAGCTACCGTCTAACGAGCTTGCTACCTGAGAGCATTGGCCATAAATGATAATGTTTTCATTGTATAAATAGACTATGTAATCTTTTAACAGAGGTGTTTGTTTCAATAAGACATTCTTTCCCATTAAATTTTATTATATGATATGTAACCAAAACCATTTACGTTTTATCTTCCACATTTCCTTTTATGAAATGTGAAGTAAGTTTTTGTGTAACTGTGTATACGGAACGCAGGTTCTGAAAATCACGTAAACTGATGAGCAGCGGTGATATGTAGCAGGCTTGGATAAAGGCACGTTTCTTACCTCTGCGCGGCAGTATAACTGTGTCTCTCTTCATGTGTAGTATCTACGGTTCAATGGCGCACTTTGCAATCACAATTTTATTTCTTTAACGAAGTCGTAATGGTTAGTGATTCTGACTGCAACACCACTTACAACGGCTTGACGTGTATAATATTACGGGTTTCTATTCAGGTTCAAAATGGTTCAAATGGCTCTGAGCACTATGGGACTTAACATCTGAGGTCATCAGTCCCCTAGACTTAGAACGACTGAAACCTAAATAACCTAAGGACATCACACACATCCATGCCCGAGGCAGGATTCGAACCTGCGACCGTAGCAGCAGCGCGGTTCCAGACTGAAGCGCCTAGAACCGCTCGGCCACAGCGGCCGGCGGACTCATTATTACTGTACTTATTTTTCTTGTTTCGATGAGTACCAACACCTCTCAAAGTATTCGGCACCATTTTTTGTACACCCTCCACATACGCTTTGACTATACCAGTTTTATATCGTAAAAGCTTTGTGATCGGTAACTGGAATATATAAAAATACTCTCCTGGATCGCTGTGTAAAAGGGGCTTCATTTTTTTACGGTTTTTCATTGATCGGCAATGGAACAATGAAAAAAGAACGGCGTCAGTGGTGCAAGCAATGCGACGTTGGACATTGTGTTTTCCATGTTTTGAATTCTAATCAGACCAGCAAACATATTGTAAAGTACAGGTAACATCAGTAAGCGAATAAACAACCTAAGCAGCCATGGCAGTGAAACATAAAAATAGGGCGATGTTGGTAAAAGGGTAGGAATTTGCGGGAAAGAAGGTGGGGGTAAGGGGTTGCCGGAGGCTAGTTGCACCGCTATTTGCGGAGGTACGACCCACATGGCCGCAATCCATCTGAGGCCTCAAGAAGAGTGAGCGGGTTCACGGCACGCCATTTCTTCGCACAGCGGTCCCCGATTGGTGACCCTACAGGAATCGACGGCTAATGGAGCGCTCGCGGGGGAGGAGACGGCGCGGATAATTCAGCGTCTGCGCGTCACCGACTGGGCGGCTGCCGCTGCTGCTGCTAAACTCCACGTGGCGCTACACGGCACTGCTGCAGTCCGTGGGTCTCAGTCTCATCAGGAAATGCAAACACTGTTATCTTTTCACGATGTCTATCATTCTAGCACGAGGTTTTCCTGTTCCGAGATCATACTAGGATAACCAAAACTTAACACTGTTAACTATTGAGAACTATTTTAGGACAAGATACACGCGAAATTTGAAGGAAAAGTCAAAAGTGTATAAATTATCTTCGACAGTCGATCAAACAATAACACAAAAGCCAAAAGCACTTATGCTACCAAACACAAGAGGTTTGCGTCATAGCTCTGGTAATCGTCACCAGTTGCACAGGGTGTTTGAAAATCTTTCCATCTAACGTGTAGGGATGATAGGTCACGTCATGGGGAACAACTTTTGTTCGAGAAAAGATATTCGCTGATGCCTCCCGGCAACGCAAGGCATCCTTTTGAATTGGTTATGCCTCCGAGAGACGGCAGTGCGTAGGCTTTCTGAGGCATGCGTAGGCTTTGTGTGTTGCAAACACTGCTATCTATATAAGGGGGTCAGCGCAGTTCCCGATTTGTTTCTTAAATAATCTCCACCACATACAGATACTCATTCTTACGGTTGCCTGTTGAAAGTCCCTCTATCAATTTAGTGAGCTAGGTACTAGGAAGCCTTGTTAGTTTGGTGATATCTCGTCGTCCTAGTGCCGGTGAATACTAAACGACTTCTAGCATCACCAGGAAGCGTCAGTCAACGTTTTGTCTCCTATGACGTGAACTACCACCCACACACTTTTGATGCAAATACTTTGAAACACCTTATGTACCAGTCACGATTTTCTCTGTCATTTTAGATGAGCAATTTTCTGTGTAGGTCAGCAGCTGATAGTTTTTCTGAAAATAGCAGTGGCGCTTCTGCACTTCGTTCTTATTTTTATAATTGTTTACATTTCTAACTCTGCGACCAGTTTCGGAAACCGGCTCAAATTCTTTCTTTCTTTCTTTCTCTTGCGCTTTAGTCCCGCAACGAACGCAGGGTTGGCGTGATTACAACGGATTTGGCAGTGTTAGTGGTTAGGGATGGCCGGATGCCCCTCCTGCCGCCACCCCGTACCCCCCAGTACGGAATCAGTGTACCCCAACTGTCTGCGACTAGTGTAAATCGTGAAATAGTGCGGACGTGTTGCAAATGTCTGCGACGCGTGTAACTGAGAACGAACGTGGGGACCAGCCCGGTATTCACATAGCGGGATGTGGAAAACCGCCTAAAAACCACATCCAGGCTGGCCAACACACTCGCCCTCGTCGGTAATCCGCCGGGCGGATTCGATCCGGGGCCAGCGCGGCTACCCGAGTCCAGGAAGCAGCGCGTTAGTGCGCTCGGCTATCTTGGCGGGTTCGGAATCTGGCTCAAATCTCAAGCGTCAATTCTTGAAGTCAACCTAGACTTCGCTGTAACGTCATCATAATCTGTAAGCTGAAGGTCGAGAGGGGAAGAAACGAAAACAAAGGGAGGGATCAGTGCTGTCAGCTGCATTGGGACATCACGCAGAATCGGTGACAACGAGTGGAAATGTGTACCGGTCCGGGATTTGAACCCGGGATCTCCTTGCATACTAGGCAGGTGGAGTAACCACACCGCCATCCGGGACACAGTTTTATCGCAACTGCACGGAATATCTCGGCTGACCTCACGGCCGATCCACTCTTCCATCGAGCGCCACCTATCCGCATCATAATCACTAGCTACACTTAGACTAAAATTAGAAAGGAATGTCACATAGAACAAATTTCAGCCTAACTGTGAGCAGTGATGATTCAAGGGTCCAGTTGAGATCTAGGCTGCTTACAAGAACGAGCACTTGGGAAAGGATCTGTCATCACGAACCGAGTCGCTAAGATAAAAACGTGCATACATAAAATTAAAAAAATAAAGTGTAGCTTCTGTGGCACTCCTATTTCCAGAAAAAATGTATAATTTCGTCTTTTACTACTGTAAAAAGGTGAAGCTGTCGCCAACACTTTACCCGGCAAGCTCCTGTTGGTGGTGATGTGCTCTTCCTTCCTCCAGCCTTTCACGCTTCCAATGTTTGGGGGACCTGAAGTATAACATGACCTCCCAACCGAAGTGCAACTAGGAGTTTTTCATGTTATCTAACTCTTCCAGAAGTGAAATAGGTGTGTAGGAAACGCATCCAGACGGTGTCTGCGCAATAACCACTGCACTCGAAGCAATTCAGAGACGGGCTGTTACACTTGTTACCGATAGGTACAAATAACACGCAGACATTACGGAGATGCTTCAGGAACTCAAATAGGAAATCCTAGAGGAAAGGCGACTTTCTTTCCCAGGACCACTATTGAGAAGATTTAGAGAAAGGGCATTTGAAGCTGACTGCAGAACGATACTACTGGCGCGAACGCACTTCGCGTAACTATCAGAAAGATAAGAGAGATTGCGGCTCGTACGGAGGAATATAGACAGTCTTTTAGTTCGTTCTATTATCGAGTTGCACTGGAAAGAAAATGACTAAAGGTTACCGTTCGCCACGCACCGTAGGGTGGCTTGCGGAGTGTGTATGTAGTTGCAGCAAACCCAGGATAACAAGACAAGGGACAGGGCCAACGAAAAGAAGACAGGGCGTGGCATTAGTCTCTGATGTGCTTCGTTTAGGATCTTTTAACTACCATTGGTCTTTCGCATGTTACCTGGCTGCCGGTGATACACCACTGCGTGCAGATGTGTTGGACAGTGCGCGTTGATACACCAAATAAATCGGTAACTTGAGTCATAGTGTCGACACAGGCACATCGAAACACTAAAGCTCCTTGTGAAATTCGGTCACGTCCCAGCGTAGACTCATGCTATTGCGCTGATTCCATATAACCGACTAATACATACACATCAATTCACCGTTGTCAGTTAGGTCGGATGTGGAGGGTCACATAACCGCCATCTACAGCGCTCCAAAGCGACTAGAGTGCTCTTTTAAGTGGGTAACTAATGCTTTGTCTGGTGAGGTTATTTGTCATACAAAACACTGATGCCTCTCAAAGATAGGATGTGTACACAGTATGTCCCAGTTCCGGTAGGACTGCTTGTATGAGATTCCAAACTGCAAACCTATCTTCTCGTGGAGAGTTGCGGTATTACGATCCTTGAAGTTTCAAAAACACTGTGCAGAAAGTGAAAGAACTAGCACTGGTGTAACAGGTATACTGGGCGCGAACGTAAGAAGGTGTCTGACAGAAAGTGAGAGTGGAGCAGCGAGACAACATAAAGCTGACTTTTTTTGCGTCCTTCAGGAATCGGGGTCGAGAATTCGTCGAATTCGACCCGAATACCGACAGGCACGTTCCTGGTTCCTGTTTCATGAACACAGCCAACATCCAAACTAAATTAATACTGTGCACGAGTTTTTGGTCAGCAAATGGCCCAAGTGGATCTGAGCACTATGGGACTTAACTTCTGAGGTCATCAGTCCCCTAGAACTTAGAACTACTTAAACCTAACTAACCTAAGGACATCACACATATCCATGCGCAAGGCAGGATTCGAACCTGCGACCGTAGCGGTCGTGTGGTTCCAGACTGTAGCGCCTAGAACCGTTCGGCCATTCAGGCCGGCGGTCAGCAAATGGATAATTGGTCTGGCTCACCCTCCAGACGACTTCTAGTTTCCCCAAATTGAGAGCCACGCGGGGTAGCAGAGCGGTCTGGGGCGCCTTGTCACGGACCGCGCGGCTGCCCTCACCGGTGGTTCGAGTCCTCCCTCGGCCATGGGTGTGTCTGTTGTCCTTAGCTTAAGTTAGTTTAAGTTAGATTAAGTAGTGCGTAAGCTTAGGGACCGATGAACTCAGCAGTTTGGTCCCATAAGACCTTACCACAGATTTCCAAAAAAAATTTCCAGATTGAAGTTGGCAATGAAAGGACATGTTATGATGCAAGAAAACTGCACTGCAGTATTAAACACAACTCCAAAAAATACAGTGACTTTTTCAAAACACTTCTAAAACGATTTTAGCTGTGTTTTAATTCATGAGGAGTCTATTTCGAATAAAGAAAGTGATTTTATGAACATAATCGACGACTTTTATACTTCATAGCCACAGTCCTAACCCAAGCGGGGCGCTCTAAATATAGCTTCAATGGACAAAGAGAAACACTAAACTCTTTCAAAAAGCAATATACAGTTTGGTTAAATAAAGTAGTCTGTTCCCGCCATCAAGTGACACCCTCGAGTGGAATAAAATAACTTGCTTGTCCTGATGGCACTATGTGCCAGACGGATCTGCAGCGGCGGCGTCCCTAAGGAGGATAAGAAAAAAAGGTTTGCTTTTTTACAAGGAGTATAAAGAAATAAAGAAAAATACCGTGTGGTGCAAAGTTGTTACGACTGTTTTCTGCATAACTAATACCACTTCCTGGTCTTAATACAGCTTTCATTGTTGGGTGTTTTTACTTGTGCCACGTCAGCGTATCAAGCTGCTTTCAGACTTGTGAGCCCCCTGCAGCTAATCTGATTGTCACTGCTGCCACAGTGCACGGTGACACCGGGTTCTTAAAGAAAACGTCGAGGAGCCCGTTCCGGGGAAATGATCGGAATTCACAGCCCAACACCTCGGGCTAAACTCGCTAAATGTGTCGGGAGACGGACACGGGCCCGGCCGTGGTACTCCGCCGTGACAGCAGCGACGGGGAGGGGAGGCAGAGGCCGTGCTAACAAGGAGTGATGTATCCAGCAGGAGTCCCCCGCGGCGAGGCGAGGCGCGCCGCCCCCAGGTGCGGGGGTGGCGGCCGCGCTCCACTCCACGAGTCGGCCGCCACCTGCGTTCCAGAATATTAATACGCGCGGGGGCGGGTCGGCTCCGGCCGCGCCACACCGCGGCTGTCAGCCCGCTCGGCCTGCCGCTCGTCATGAAGAATGCACGCACCGCCTCTCCCCTGCCAGTCGAGACTTTGTTTGTCGAATTACCGGCGTGAATCATTCAGTGACAAGCCATCACGAGCGCGTGCAGGCGCCACGCTGAAACGCCTCTCGTCGGTGGATGACGGACGCGGCACGCACCGCCACCGGCTTATTAGTAACTGTCCGCTTCCAGCCCGTCGCGCTCTTCTCCACGGCTTAAACGCGCCATCAGCTTGAAGCTCTACACGTAGCTCAGTTAACAAGGAACAGCAGCGAGGCGGTATTTATGTTAGTTCAGAAAAACCGGGAATTTTTAACCTGCACCCTCGGCAACAGCAAGTTTGGATGGTATGTTCGGTTCTCTGGAGGGAGCAAAGGCTGCACTGGGGTGGGGGGTGGGGGGGGGGGGGGGAGGATAAAAAAAATGGTCAAATGTGTGTGAAATCTTATGGGACTTACATGCTAAGGTCATCAGTCACTAAGTTTACACACTACTTAACCTAAATTATCCTAAGGACAAACACACACACCCATGCCCGAGGGAGCACTCGAACCTCCGCCGGGACCAGCCGCACAGTCCATGACTGCAGCGTCTGAGGCCGCTCGGCTATCCCGCGCGGCGGGGGAGGATCGCACAGCACAGCACGTTTCGTGTCACTCTTCTCTTTACAAAATACAGAGTGAAACAGGTATATTTCTGTCGGTGACTGACGACGGTATAGTCAACGACACGTCAGTATTTATTTCATTCCTAGACAGATTTATAGCAATTACAAGTCGCACGCGTTTACAAGTACATGTGGCAAGAACAAGCCATTAATGCCCATTTTGCCTTGGCAGCAGGTCAGGTGTTGCAGTGTGGATGCCTGGACGCAAAACGGGTGGTCTTTACTGACAGACGAGGTCCAGTTAATGGTGCATTACGGCCATGCAAAAGACATCAGGATGTAAAGTTTGTGACGTGTTTGTGAGAAGACTGTTCGACGAAGAGAGAAAACATCCAACACACAGGAATGAAATTTTCACTCCGCTGCAGAGTGAAAATTTCATTCTGGAAAAATCTTCCAGGTTGTGCCTAAGCCATGTCTCTTCTTCTACGAGTGCTATTCCTGCAAGGACTGCAGGAGAGCTTCTGTGAAGTTTGGAACGGAGGTGACGAGGTACTGGTGGAACTGAAGATGTGAGGACGGGTCGTGAGTCGTGCTTGCCTAGCTCAGACATTAGAGCACTTGCCAGCGAAAAGCAAAGGTCCCGAGTTCGAGTCTCGGTCCGGCACACAGTTTTAATCTACCAGGAAATTTCAACCAACACACTGATTTTCCGTACATATTATGGTACCACTTATAAAAATATCTGTACTTGTGCCCATTACACACTGTACAACTTTCTGTCACTTACTTTTTCAATCGTAACACAAATGACTAGAATGATAAGTACAATATGTTTAATCTGTATTTCTAAACAGCTAGCCTAGGGTAAAGTCCCAGTTCAGGTAGCCCATCCAGTGCCTTCCGCGGCAACAAAACTTTGATTTTAAATACTTCATTCACTTACTGACCATATTTAAAAATTTCAAAGGCTGTCGTAATTTACTCATTAAGAGCTGTAATCTCATGTTAAAGTTAGCAAATCAGGTCCTTGTGCACTGTCTACTGGAGTCAGTGTTACCAAACGTGTTATTCATTTGGTTTCTTCAACCTGAATAAGATAGGGATACAAAAACTGGACACGGGACGGTAGCAAGAATCAAACGGTCCAATGGTTTCCCATGGTTTTTTTCCCCCTCTGTTTCAGCTGATCAAACGAAGAAGACCTCGTTTGGAGACTCCGCTTTTAGCAGGCTGCTTGTATTTGTGCGCGAAACGAAGTGATTGGCTAACTTAAATATTAGTTAATTCGAATACAGCCCAACGTGTCGATTTTTTTTTCTTCATAATTATTTTCTCAGTGTAACCTACCGTGCAACACGCTTACAATATTTGCAGTCTGTTTGTAGCCACCCAGGATACGCATAAATTACAAAATACAAATAAGTGGACAAGACAAAGGAAGTGACCAAACCTACGTTCATAAAACATTTCTCCAAAACTGAGTCACGCCTAGGGATCTGTCATGAGCAAGCAATAAATCTTATTGTGAGCACAGAAATGGACAGAGAGGACATAAGGAATTTGGCTGTTATCTTAGGTGGTGACTCAGCCCTGCCGACACCAGTCGTTATTTGATTAAGAAACTTCTTGACAAACCAGTCCCTGTTGTAGCAATCCGGAAGACATTCAGACTGCTCCGTCCTGTCTTGGTACTTTCCACGCTAGATGTCTTGCGTTGCTTGGAGGTGCTTACAAAGGTTTCGATGTCTCTAAGCAACTTGTTCTTGATTTCAGCGGAGGGTGAGACTGTTGGTGGTAGAGCGGTGACTCAGCTTCAACATTCTCATCATTCAGCTGTTTTTAATCAGCACCGACTTCTCGACAAATAATTGTTACTGGTACTACCCCCAAAAACTTCAAAATACTCCTAATCTTTGCATGTATATGTCTTTAGACAGTAAAAACTCTATTGCAGACATCTTGTTGATTTTGTACCCTTGCAGACTGACAAACCACAGGTACACTATATGATTGAAACTTCATCATCCACGTTCACTCTGCTTTTTGCAACCAACTTCTCGCGCCGCGGTATAGACCTACTCTAACATATGTGTGGCAAAAATCAGGATACGATATTGTTGTTCCTGTCACATCATTTGATAGTGTGGTTTTTCATACTGGACTATTGCGGTGCGGATACACTGAAGAAAATGTAGCATGCCCACATGTTGCCCTTGTCAGGTGCCCATACTGTTCCATTCCGTTGTGTTTTAATTACTTCAGTGAAGCTCCACGTTTGCACTTTGATGACGACTAAAGGAAGAACATTCCACAACACAGTATCTATTAGTTTTGAAAATTCGGTCAGGTACGTACTGCATCTGTTAAAATATAATACTGTTTACAGCAAAAGTTGTGCAACTTTTTGCCGGATAATACGTCATTTATGTCTTTTGTGGATCTGCTGGTCGCAGCTATATATTACATGATATTATTTCATCAGGGACCTGTGCTTCTCTAGTATATACATTCGTTCTCCTTCAAACATCGATTGTACACAACTGTGGAGTTTTACAGATAAATAAACCTCATGGGTGGTAGTGCAAGCACAGCTTCGTATTGCAAACACATTTGTACTCGGTTTTAGCCGTTCTAGCTAGCATACTTCCCTTGTAAGAATTTGTTTGCAATCTAGCACCGTACCACAGCGTATTATAGACTACGATACGTGTTACTAGGGATTAGTTCCAATATAAGTTTAAAGGTTAAAAAAACAGGATCAGTCACTTTTTATTTTGTCTTTAACGCTTCATGCTAGTTTTTCCATCTTTAGACGAGGTGTAGGATAGGCTGAATGTGACAATATGGGTGTGAGTTGGCGAAGCCAATATATTAGAAGAAAACAAAGCTGAATGCCTGCTATCGATGTCGATATGGCAGTATATCTGTCCAGGGAATTCAAAGACCGTATAAAAGTTTCTGCAATAGTTTCCGAGATTAGATTGGACATAAAAAATAAGCGAGCAACGGACTTCAGTTTCACTACGTATATAGAGAAGATGTAATAAAATATTTTCTGTTTGCTTACTAAAACATGACTAGGGCTTACATGTTATGTTTGCATATAGAGACATAAAAGGCATCACCTCTGTTCCGAGAGCTCTGGAACCTGTACAGAAAATTGGAATAGAGATCAACATAAACATAACTTCCGCATTTTTATTGCTCATGAAAACCACACATTGCATTTTGTACCTCCATACAGCGAGACCTCCAGAGGTGGTCGTCCAGATTCCTGTACACACCGGTTCCTGTGATACCCAGTATCACGTCCTCTGGCATTGATGCATACCTGTATTTACCGTGGCATACTATCCACAAGTTCATCAAGGCACTGTTGGTCCAGATTGTCCCACTCCTCGACGGCATCTCGGCATATCTCCCTCAGAGCGGTTGGTGGGTCATGTCATGCATAAACAGCCATTTTCAATCCATCCCAGGCATATTCGATAGGGTTCATGTCTGGAGAACATGCTGGCAATGCCGTTATCCTGAAGGAAGTCATTCGCAAGATGTGCACGATGGGGGCGCAAATTGTCGTCCATGAAGACGGATGCCTCGCCAGTATGCTGCCGATATGGTTGCACTATCGGTCGGAGGGTGACATGCTCGTATCGTATAGCCGTTACGCCGCCTTCCATGACCACCAGCGGCGTACGTCCGCCCCACATAGTGCCACCCCAAAACTTCAGGGTACCTCCACCTTGCTCCACACGCTGGACAGTATGTCTAAGGCGTTCAGCATCACCGGTTTGCCTCCAGACACGTCTCCCACGAGTGTGTGGTTGATGGCATATGCGACACTCATCGGTGAAGAGAACGTGATGCCAAACCTGAGCGGTCCATTAGGCATGTTGTTGGACCCATCTGTACCGCGCTGCATGGTGTCGTGGTTGCAAAGATGGATCTCGCGATGGACGTCGGGAGTGAAGTTGCGCATCATGCAGCCTACTGAGCACAGTTTGAGTCGTAACACGACGCCCTGTAGCTGCACGGCCTGAGCGAGGCATGTCATCGACAGTTCCTGTGTCCCTGTATCTCCTCCATGTCCGAACAACATCGGTTTGGTTCACTTCGAAACGCCTGGACGCTTCCCTTGTTGAGAGCCCTTCCTGGCACAAAGTATTGACCGTGTAGGCATGGTTGTACTACAGACAACACGAGGCGTGTACCCTTTTCCTGGTGGAATGACTGGAACTGACCGGCTGTCAGACCCCCTCCGTCTAATAGGCGCTGTTCATGCACGGTTGTTTACATCTTTGGGCGGTTTAGTGACATCTCTGAACAGTCAAAGGGACTGTGTTTGTGATACAATATCCACTGCCAACGATTATCTTCACGGGTTCTGGGAAGCGGGGTGATGCAAAACTTGTTCTGATGTGTGTACTTTTTTGTTATGCGTTTGACGGATGACGAATGCAATGTAATTTCTGACGGAAAGAAATACTTTTTACGTTATGAAATTACAATTTAACAATATTTTGCCTTTACTCGTACGGGGAAGCGTTGTGTTGCCAAATGTTACGATTCTAGGTGGATCGAAAGTACCCTGTAGGTTTTGATGAGTGAGTTTGCGAGTATACAAATATATGACGTACATGGCCGTACCTTTTGATTGCTCTGACTTCGAACTTTAATCTATCATAGCGCCGAAGTAAGGCGGACCTTAGTATGTGATAAATTTCATCTCGATACATCTCCCCGTTCCTGCGAGAAAGGGTTCTTAAGAGTAGGACAGACAACAAAGCGAGCGTTTAAGGGTTCCGTTATTACTGATTGGTGTAGGAAACCCCAAATTGAAGGCAAGACTGGTTTAAGCTCAGTCTTGTACAGAGTATCACGCTCGGAAATCACCAAATGCACCGTATATCGAATCTCGTTGACTGGACAGGAATTTGCTTGTCAAATTCGAACATTCAAGTCCAGAACTACTTTTGTCTAGTTTGACTTCCACATAAACAGTAATTTAGTAAGTTGTTGGTTTCATGTTATTTACCCGTATTTTTGTAATGTTATTATACTAGAAAATGGGTGAGCACTCTGAAAGGTAGATCGTATGAAAAGAAACATTCCAACGGGACAGAAATTCTTTTCATAAACTCAGACACCTCACTGTTGCTGCAATTTAATATTTATTTACGTCCCATACGCGTTTCGCTTTTTATACTGAAGACATCATCACTGACCTATTTCTCCAAGATTCTGGGGAACGTACTCGTTCCATTACATTCCTCTCAAGCGTCCATTGAAATTATCAGCTTGCGTTTCGCGTTCACTTAGCCGCTCGTTGTGGCCGAATGGTTCTAGGCGCTTCATTCCGGAACCGACCTGCTGCTGCGGTCGCAGGTTCGAATCCTGCCTCGGGCATGGATGTGTATGATGTCCTTAGGTTAGTTAGGTTTAGGTAGTTCTAAGTCTAGGGGACTAATGACCTCAGATGTTAAGTCCCAAAGGGCTGAGAGCGATTAGAACCATTTCGCGTTCACTTATCTGTTTGTCATTCGTTTTATTTCCCGTATCATACTTGTCACGAATTTGAAATTTTCCCCCAACCACTGTCGCGTTTAGGTCAGGTATAACTTTTAGGTAATTAAATGTTCATGTTTCAGGCAGCCATAAGCCTGTTATAACCACTATACCACGACTTGGAGACGGCGTTTTACCGTGGAGGGAAGTGAACGGTACATATGGGCGTGTGACAGAAGTGACGGACGGTGTGAACCGGCGGCGAACGGATCGGGCGCGTGTTTATATTCACGGGGTGAGACGTTTACACCCATTAGGCGCATCGATTACCCGGCGACCCGTCGCTGCGTGGCGCATGATACAACGCATTCCGTGCGGGGCCATGTTTTATGCAGTAGCGGGCGCGCACTGCCACGCACTGGCTGCGTGGTGCGTGCGGGCGCCTACCTGTCTACGTGCGTGTACGCGGCCCGCTCGCCACGTAATTGGCGATAATCACAGGGGCTGTGCACGCCTCGCGTGTGCTCGTGTATGTGCTAAAGGCTTAGGACCAAGCCGAGTCTTCAAACACATCCGCCTCGTACAGGTGGCGCCGTCTGACACGCTAAAACGAACGCGCCTAGTTCGCACACGGGCGTTTCGTGCAGTCAAACGCCCCCTGACACACACAGAATTACTGTTTCTGTTTATTCACGCTGCATCAATACGACCTAATTCGAATGGCTGTGCGTCGTACGTTGTTTTACTCTTCGAATTAACATTACTTCCATCTCTGCCTAACTGTCGTGTGGCTGAAGAATATCAAAAAGAAAACTACGCTACACTGTAGGGCATAGCATCCTTTTTCGGTAAGCTATTTCAAAGGTCGGCTAAAAGCAAGAACGTAATGTCATCTACGCGTCGTGATAGCTGTACTACAACGATCCACAAAGAAAAATTTCTGGTTTTTTCCCTTTCCGTTTTGCCGGCCGAAGTGGTCGAGCGCTTCTAGGCGCCACAATCTAGAACCACGTGGCCGCTACGGTCGCAGGTTCGAATCCTGCCTCGGACATGGCTGTGTGTGACGTCCTTAGGTTAGTTACGTTTAAGTAGTTCTAAGTTCTAGGGGACTGATGACCTCAGAAGTTAAGTCCCATAGTGCTCAGAGCCATTTGAACCATTTTTCCCTTTCCGTTTTGGCCTACTAGGGAGAACGCGAAAATTTCAGTTATTTCTCATCTGTTGTTTTCTTTCCTCCAGTTTTCACAACACTCTCCTTTTCTTCTTTCTTCAAATCTCTTCACACCTGGCCTCTTTCTAAAAATAAGATTTTCCTTCTTAAAATATTGCGTTCTGCTGCTTCTTGTGCTTTTAAGTTACGCATTCTATTTCTCTCTTCGCTGATCCAATTTGTTATTAATTTATTTTCCCTGAGATATCTGATCTATCTTGTCGGCCTATTGCCGTTCATCACGTCTAAATCTCCAAAACGGTTGTCTTCTTTTTATTACTTTTTGTTATTGTTTTCTATGTACTTCATAATTTACTTATTAATTTCGAGGCTTCTGTGCGTCTTATTTGGCCATAAAGTTTTCCTCGTGATTCTCCTCTCTGCTTTGTCTAACTAATGAGTCACCCATTCAGATGCGGAGAGGTGTTCTGGCTTCGCTAACGTTTTTCAATGCATTCTTTTTGCTTTTTTTATATGTACTCTTCACAAGTAAATATTTTTTTTGTTACTCCATTTGCCATTATATTTAGTGTTTCCCTCTACTTAGGATAGACTTTTATTTTCTTAATTTATCTGATTCACCCGGATACCCGCGCGCGTTAGCGCGCCGCTTCAGGGATTCGGGGAGAGGCGCCGGCCCCGGATCGTTAACGACGATGGCCGGTGTGCCAGCCAGCGTGAATGTGGTTTTTAAGCGGTTTCTCACATCCGACTAGCTGAATACCTGGCTGGTAATCAAGCCCCACCTCAGTTATAAAATTCGCAAACATTTCGAAGTCGTTCTCACATTTTCTCATGGTTGAACACAAGATACAAGCAAATGGTGTAAACAAATTCCGTACCAGGTGCAGGTGGATGGCGTATACAAATTCCGTTAAGGGGGGGGGGATGAGGCGTGAGTAGAGGGCGGGTTTGTGGCCACCCTCTACCATTAACATTGCCAGATCCAGATTGACATGTCGACTGTGTGAAGACACGATATATGCACAGCAAGAAGAGTTTCTTGAATTACCTATTCTATATACCTGAACTTTTCGACCGTTCTTTTTGTATTTGACCACAGCCTGTCTGATAAAATTCTAATTTATAATGATTATCCTTACTTTGTAATGCATCCCCACCTTTCATTAATCAATATTACAAACCGACTAATCCGTTTTATGGTTCATGGTTCTGTATCCTAGCCTTAGCTTGCCTATCTAACCGTTTCAACCGCCAAGAAAATTTTGATGTTCAGTATTTCATACAATTACTGAGCGAAATTAAAAATTTAAAAAGCTGTCATAATCTACCTGTTAAGAGGTACAATGTTATGTTAAAGATTTTACACAGCGAGCGATGTATTACAGCATTAGAAACTGTGTACACGTCTAGATACAGCGTAAGCTCACTATACACGAATTACCCCGACTATAGTGGCCCACCATTTGAGAGTGAGAGCAGTTAGCGACGTCTCGATAAACTTCAGACATTTATGAAACTTTTTCGCGCTGACAACTCCCACCAGATAACGCAAGCAAAAAAGGAAATTGGTTACTACATTTTCGCTGTTAGCATAAGGCATGACGTTTTAATTTATGACATCTTAATTACTTGCTCTACTCGCAACATACCTTGCATACAGTATCCACACATACGACCGAATGTACCCGCAAAATTATACCACTGTAGGACATATAATTCGGGAGCTATGACGTCATGAACATTAAGCTACATGAAAAACTAGCTTTTGCTGAAAACGGAACGCAATCCACACTCTATCATCTAGTGTCTATAACGAGAGCACTGAGCGACTTCCAGCAAACTTTAAGTATAATTACAAACCTTTACCGAACTTCTTTTCACTTACATGCTTAGCGTTAAATACATGCGTAATCCACTAATTCATTTGTAATGTAATCAGACATTTGAATTCGTTTCATACGGAGGAACTATATTCTTTAAGGTACTGTGGGTTTACTGGGGTAATTCTAACATGCCACTTTGCTGCGCGACGTTATTGTATGACTATCTACGAAGGAAACATTTTATAGGCCGTCTAGCATCAGCTTGCTACACTACCACACTTTTGAAAATTAAGTGTCGTTAACCTCACTTTTAGCTTCAAGACGAACTTAATTGGGCACAGTTGCAACAAAAGTGATTTGAACTCTGAAAATATCATGAGAAATTGCAGTTCTTGTTATCTAGTTAAGATGCCAATGTAGATAGAAAACAAAAAAAGTGGCAAATCCACAAAAATGAAATAAATAATCTTAACATTGTCTGCTTATAAATTAGTATATTCCGTATGCTAAGTGACAGCTAATTTATTTTAAGGTACTAGCACTACTGTCAAACCAACATCACAGAAGCGTTGTAGACGAGCGGTGCATCGAATAATATCGAATACACTCAGTTCCGCGTTTATAAAACTATACACTAAGATAATTTTATACGGTAATGTGCATCACAAAACAGTAGCAACGCAATGAGATTATATACTTTCAGGTTTTAACAATGGACGATGAAAATAAATAAGACGAAGAGAAGAATATTCGTCCGTCATCGTCAAAAGAATTAAAATTAAACGTAAAACATTACTTGAACATGCCGACACAAGCACTTTACTGTTATCTTACTTCATATAATTTGATACCGTTACTGTTCCGGGCCGGTATCGTCCATCAAATTACAGCACTCATTACTAAAACCAAAAGTCGCTGTGCGATTCCGCAACATGTTCAACACTACTTGTATGCAGTGTTCTAATGCGACAGTGTTGCATCCATCGGAACAAAACGAAAGGCAAAAATGAATCGTATGTCATTTCTTTTTGTTGCAGTTTGTAACGTTATAGCAAAACGTATAAGAGAAAAACGTCTGCGCATTCTATACCTGAATTAAAAGCCAGTGACTGCCTTCGAATCGTTTACAAGTTTTTGTAAAGAAAGTACTTTTAGTGTGTTTTAATGCACTTTAAAGGAGCCAGGAGGATAATAAAGAGTATAAGTCTTTAAAAACGAATGAATGTAACAAAGAAAGTATTGTGTAACTAGCCAACGTCATACAGAATTGACTGTCAGCCAAGTCGGTTATCTTTCAACACAGAATAATAATGGAAACAGATGCTCACGTACTAAGAAGCAATATTTTCATGCAATTGTTTCGTTATTGTTATTTGCATGGTGGGACCGATGAGTAGGTTTTTTTTGTAAACTATGCCGTTTGCATCAAGTGGTACTGAAATGTCGAAACGCTGACAAACGTCTCGACGAAAGTAGTATTATGCGCTCAGAACTGCTGTGTCTGAAGTATACTAGCAGGTGATGTTAAACAAGAACTCGGCCCAGCTATCGTGCCTCTGGAAAATTGGGGTACGCTTACTCTATCAGTTTGCATAAAATATTCCGCATAATAGCTGTAAATATAATTAAACACAGGACTTCGGCGCGTGTCCATTTTAGTAATGCAGACAGAGGACTAATTTCTTCCGCATTTGAAAAATATGCTCCATATGGAATGCAATCCGTTGACGACACTTCTCCTTAACAAACTTACCCTAATAAGATAAGCATCTGAATGCATACTTAATCAGCTCGTAGCAGGGTCCTACTGCATACAAGAGGAAATCATACATAAGAAAGCCAAATTAGAGCGTGACGGTCTGTCGTCATTCACCAGCGTTGTGGACAATGAATAAAATTTCGACTATCAAGGTTCCGTTGAATGTGCCAAGGGATACGTCGGAAAAGGACTTCTTTTTAAGATTTTTTCGTGTTCCCTAAAAAGTTTTGCGTTTAGGTTTCCGAGGCAGCTAAAATTCACATTCCCTCTTTATGTTCGGTGTTTCAGAGCCGCTTCTGAGAAATTAAAAGAGCCCTCTAGTTCCACACAGTTCCTAGAAGGGACTTCATTCAACTATTAAACAAAAAGAGAAAACCTTGGCGACGATCTCATAAATTATGGACTGAATATATAGCAGTAACTAAAAAAAGTAGTAAAGAATTTGTCTTACCGGTGGTTTCCGTGTTCGTACCTTCGGTGTAGTATCTTACACGATACTTTACGTAAATTCACATTAAACATGGAATAAAAGTCATGATGTATGAAATGTACTGTGACCTAGTAGGGCAAGCCTGTATTGGACAGGTATGGAGAAGGAAAGCTGGTTTCTTTGCCTTTTTTTCCTCAATAGAACCGTCACAGAATTCGGAATAAGAATTTCTAGAAATCAGAAGGAAACCTAAATAAGGATGCCCGAACAGCGATTTGATCTCATATCCTCCTAAACGCGAGACTGAAACAGGAGGAAGATTAAAATAATACTGTTAACTTGAATCTGAAGTTACATACGATATTCGCTTGCAGAAATTCAATGAATATGGAGTTACGGCAAAGAGGAAAACTCTTCTGCAACAAAAGGGTTCTACTGGTAAAGGATATTTCTAAAAAAAATTCGAGAAATACGCTTTTGAAACTGAACGTCTGGACTAAGTGTCGTTTGGAAGTTAAATATGGAGTATGAGAAAAGCGAAGTAGAATGAACTGGGAACGTTGGGCATATAGTGTTACACAAGGATGTAACAAATGTGCTGGACAAGAAAATTACGAAACGAAATGGCGTTACCAACGCCAAACATGGAAAGAAGTGTGTCAAACCAAAAGATGGAACGAAGAGAGTAAATGTTGCGGTGGCTCATTCTTTCGATCCGACGCTACTTTTGTGGTCTGTGTGTCAGTGTAGCTGGTCGAAACCCATTTCCACACATGGTTACACTCCAGAAGGATACCTACAGAAAAGACTTCCTAGTACTTAAGTCTATATTCGATGATAACAAATTTCTCTTCTTCAGAAACGCTTTTCTTGCCATTGCCAGAAATTTCTCTTTTCCAGAAACACATTTCTCGCCATTGACAGTCTACATTTTATATCCTCTCTACTTCGACTATTATCAGCTATTTTGGTGCTCAAATAGCAAAATACTTCTACTACTTTAATGGTCTCATTTCCTTATCTAATTTCTTCAGTATCACCTGATTTAATTCAACTACATTCCATTATAATTGTTTTGTTTTTGTTGATGTTCATCTTATATCCTCCTTTCAAGACACTGTCCATTCTTTCAAGTGCTCTTCCAAGTCTTTTGCTATCTCTCACAGAATTACAATGTCGTCGGCAAAGCTCAAAGTTTTTGTTTCTTCTTCCTGAATTATAATTCCTGCTCCAAATTTTTCTTTGGTTTCCCTTACTGCTTGCTCAATGTACTGAATAACATCAGGGATAAGCTACTACCCCTTCTCAACTACTGTTTCCCTTTCACGTCCCTCGACTCTTGTAACTGCCATCTGGTTTCTGTAGAAGTCGTGAACAGCCTTTCGCTCCCTTTATTTTACCCCTGCTACCTTCAGAACTCCAAAGAGACTGCTGCAGTCAACATTGTTAAAAACTGTCTCTAGGTCTACAAATGCTACAAAAGTGGTTTTGCCTTTCCTTAACGTATCTTCTAAGGTAAGCCGTAGGGTCAGTATTGCCTCGCTTGTTACCTAAATTTCTCCGGAGCTGAGACTGATCTTACCCATGGTCAGCTTCGAACAGCTTTTCCATTCCTTTGTAAGGAATTCGTTTTAATATTTTGCAATCATGATTTATTAAACTAATATTTCGGTAATATTCACACCTGTTGGTACCTGTTTTCTTTGGAATTGATTCAAATTATTATACTCCTCTTGTAGTTTGAGGGTATTTCTCCCGTCTCACACATCTTGCACACCAGATGGAAGAAATTTGTCTGACTGGCTCTCCAAAGGCTATCAGTAGTTCTTTCGGAATGTCATCTACTCTCGGAGCCTTGTTTCGACTTAGGGCTTTCTGTACATTGTCAAATTCTTCTCGTAGTATCATATCTCCCATCCCATCTTCATTTACGGCCTCTTCCATTTCTGTAATCTTGGCTTCAAGCTCATCTCATTTGTACAGACCCTCTATACACTATTTCCACCTTTAAGCTTTCCCTTCTTTACTTAGGACTGGTTTTCCATCTGGGCTCTTGATATTCATACAGCTCCTTCTCTTTCTAAATCCTTGCATTTGCCCTCTAGCCACTCCTGCTTAGCCATGCACTTTCTGTCAATCTCATTTTTAAACGGAAATTATAAGATGTTAAAAGAAGCAATAATCTCTGTAAGTAACTTTTAAAGACTTAAACCATGCGTATGCTGCTCTTTCATTTTGAAATAGACATTTTGTTTTACAGTTTAGCCATTAGCTAATTTTGCTCCTTGGGCATTGTCAAACTAAATCATAATAAAAATTGATATGCTTACAGCATGCACACATAAATTTTGGAACAGTAACGTGTGATGAAGTCGCTTTTCCCCACACTAGAGTGTGAAACACAGCAGGCTGTAAATGTAACAATTTTTATTGTGGTGTAGCAAGCTAATGCTCTGGGGAGAGAAATTAATTAATTTCTGAATAAGGAAAAAAGTATTTGCTTCAAAATAACAGTCTACACAGAAAAACAACTACCTTTAAAAAGTATACAGTCGCTAAGGGCATAATAACTGCAGTTCGAAATAAAACTATTGTTAATTTTACAGCCGCGCGGGATTAGCCGAGCGGTCTCAGGCGCTGTAGTCATGGACTGTGCGGCTGGTCCTGACGGAGGTTCGAGTCCTCCCTCGGGCATGGGTGTGTGTGTGTGTGTTTGTCCTTAGGTTAATTTAGGTTAAGTAGTGTGTAAGCTTAGGGACTGATGACCTTAGCAGTAAAGTCCCATAAGATTTCACAGACATTTGAACATTTGGCCAATTTGTTAATTTTACAGTAACTTAATTATACAAAAATTAACGGGAGGACGACGGTTCAATCCCGCGTCCGGCCATCCTGATTTAGGTTTTCCGTGATTTCCCTAAATCACTCCAGGCAAATGCCGGGATGGTTCCTTTGAAAGGGCACGGCCGACTTCCTTCCCCGTCCTTCCCTAATCCGATGAGACCGATGACCTCGCTGTCTGGTCTCCTTCCCCAAAATAACTAATAAACAAAAATTAATGTTTCTTAAAACGTTCACAGTATCAGCACTGAGGAATCTTTGCGAGTAAATATAAATGCTCATGGTGAAAAAAAAGTTTGCAGTTCGTTTAAGACTGAAAAATGCACGATTTCTCTTTCCGTTTTACAGAAGAGAACAGTAAGCTCAGATTTCGATAATTGTGGCTGACCATCTTCTTAACGCAAATGGAGTAGGAAAAAAGGGAAAATGCAGCAGATTATGGTTAAGGGAACTCTACCTCTAGATACAATTGCCCAAGCCACCATACGGTTCATAACTGAGGGTACTTTGTACCACTACTTGTCATTCCATTTCCTCTTCCACCTACAGATGGGACGAGGGACAAAACAGTCTAAATGCCTCCGTAATGGCCCTAATGTCTCTCAACTTCTCTTTATGGTCCTTACGCTGGATGTAGAATCGTTCTGCAGTCAGCCGCAACTGCTGATTCTCAAAATTTTCTCAATAGTGTTTCGCAAAAAAACCTTTTCTCCCATCCAGGTATTCCCATTTGAGTTCACGAGGTATCTCCACAATATTCGTGTGTTGGTCGAACCTACCGGTAACAAAACTAGCAGCTCGGCACTGAATTGCTTCGGTGTCTTCCTTTAATCCGATCTGGTTGAGCTCCCGAATAGCCAAAGAGATTCAAGAATGGAATACACTAGTTTTATATACGCAGTCTCCTTTACTGATGAGCTACATTGCGTCTTTTACGCTAAAAAATTCAAGCTTCTTAATGCGTTATACCAACAGTCACTTCACAAAGGAAATCAACACGCTTCGCCAAGCCTCAAACAGCACACCGACGTCAAAACGGGACGTTTTCACATTCAGACTTCTTACAAGACCATATTCTCACCTGATGGTAGAAAAGGGAATTATTATTTTTTTCAGCACTCTCCACGAGCTCCCCGATTAGTGAACATACCTACGATGTTTCAGCGTCCTGTGATGTATACAGCTTGCACTACAGCACTCGGAACACTATCAGCTTAATTATAACCATCCAGTACTTCCAAACATAGTGCACCATTTCATAGCAAATGTAACGTTTATAACTCTTAAACCATAAGACAACTATCAGATGGAACCAAGTTGACGTTGAATTAGTGGGAACATGCCAAACTAAAGATACGAGGGTCTTAGATTTGATCCCTGGTCATTCCTAGGACTATGTCAGTAACTTTTCATATCTGGAAATATTTGTTAATCCAAAATATACCAAGTTCAAACTTCTTTGGAATCCACACTACGCTACATGTCCCTCTATAACTGATTGTGTAAATCAGGTCAAACGCCGAGGTAAGCCAACAGTGTACCACTCCAAATGATACCCTGTCTAGAAAGGTGCTGTAGAGTTCAAACAAACCGTCGAGTTGATGACAGCTTTACCTTAAGGTTCGTTTATCATGGTCATTGCGAAGACAGCAATTAATTCACTTACGTTACATTAACTGTCATGTGTAGCAAATAAAATTAAAGATTAATCAAAACTATATTAATTTGATAAAGAGCTCTTGCAGAAAATGGAAGTGGACCATTCGCATTGCAGCGTTACTCCTAGACATTTGATCGACGTGACCGAGTCGGGCAGCACATCGCTAATGCTGTATTCGAACATGCCAGGATTGGTTTTCCTACTCACCTGGATCAGCACAGTTTTTCTACATTTAGAGAGACCTCCTATTCATCAGATCAATCAAAAATTCTGTCCTCTGCGTCCTCCTTCTGCCATACTGCGCCTTCAACAAACAGTCCCAGACGTCCGTCACGGAATGAAGCGGGAACTCGCAAAGAACAAGGCACCACTGAAACATGTACCGTATGTACACAAGGTGATTTTTCGGGAACTGCCAGGGAGACGAGCGGCGCAAACACGCCCCGTCACGCGGTTGCCTCCCGTTGGGTCCGTGATGGACGGCTTCATTATGGCAGACCGGGCACTCTTCTTCGGAGAGACGAAATAATTAATAGTGCGGCTATAAACGTCATCTGATTACCGTGTACCCCCATAATTTTTATTTCCTTGCCTAATTTAAGAGAACGCGCTCGTAAATGTCAATTCGGCAAGCGGGAGGTCTAAAGCCGGAAGGAAGTACGAAGCAGCATTAAGAGACGGCAACCTGCCCTACTACAACTTGCTCGCGCTCTAACGGCTGCACTGCGGCGACCCGCAGCAGTAATCCAATTCCAACGCTGGTATAGCCTGTTTTAGCATCGCTCGTACCATGAATCATATCTAAAAGTGCTCCTCTTGATATTAGATAATTCGATAGTTATGCAGCATCTTATCCAGGAATTAAATTAATATAGTTTTGATTAATTTTTATTTTATTTGCTACACATAATAGTTAATGTAACGTAAGTGAATTAATTACTGTCTTTGCAATGACCATGGTAAACGAACTTTAAGGTAAAACTGTCATCAACTTGAAGGTTTGTTTGAACTCTACAACGCTTTACAAGCCAGAGTATTATTTGGGGTGGTACACTGTTAGCCTGCACCGGCATTTGAACTGATTTACACAACCAGTTATAGACGGACGTATAGCACTGTGGTGATTCCAAAGAACGCTTGAACTTGGTATATTTTGCATTAACAAACATTGTCAGATGTGAAAAGCTACTGATAAAATCCTAGAAATGACCGGGAATCAAACCTAAGTCCCTTGGATCTTCAGTTTGGCGCGTTCCCACTGGTTCAGCGTCAACTTAGTTCCATCTGAAAGTGGTCTTATGGTTTAAGAGCTATAAACGTTACATCTGCTATGAAATTGTGCACGATTTTTGAAAGTACTGTATGGTTAGAATTAAACTGATAGTGTTCTGAGTGCTGTAGTTCAAGCTGTATAAATTGCAGCACGCTGAAACTTCATAGGTATGTTCACTAATCAGGGAGCTCGTGGAGAATGCTGAAAAAAATAATAATTCCCTTTTCTGCTATCAGGTGAAAATATGGCCTTCTAAGCAGTCTGAATGTGAAAACTTCCCTTTTTGACATCGGGGTGCTGTTTGAAGCTTGCCGAATCATGTTGATTTCCTTTGTGAAGTGACTGTTGGTGTAAAGGGTTAAGAAGCTTGAAGTTTTCCGTTAAAACGTAACAGATATTCAGAATAAGGGTCGTACACAGCCGGTAATGTTTAATCAGAACGGCAGCAATAGCAGCGATGTATTGCAAGAATATCGCGACAGAAACAGCTGCAAGGAGACCACAAGTCAATAAACGAGCTAAAGAATACGATCAATAAATTAGCAGAAACAGGTGAATGAGGTGGTGAAGCAGAGTGAGGGAGGCAGCCCATTCCCATGGCAGTTGTTGATGAAGTTGCTGTATCTACAGCTGACTGTGCTGCACGTGCCTCAAATGCTGCAGCCAGTGCTCGTGCTGTGTCACGGGAATTGTCTCTACCCTGGAAACAGTTCAAAAAATTTCGTGACGAATTTTATACTGATATATCACCAAGATTCAGAATCCCTCACGATAGGTTAGGACGCCGGGACTTTGCTCTTCGTTTCCTGGCAGGCGTGGAAATAGAAGACATGTGGCTGGGGAATATTCTTTGGACGGACGAGCAAATTTTATTCTGCATGGGGTGGTGAACGCAGAGAACTGTCGCATACGGGTTTCTACTCCGCCACATGTTGTGCAGGAATATCCACTGCAAAGCTTTTCTGACCCTGTGGTGTGGTTTCACAAGCTGCTTCATTCTCGGTCCGTCTTTCTCGAAGGAGGTGAGACCTCGCGGGCCGGTTAGGTGTAAGGTGACATCTGCACGTTATAAGGACCTCCTTGTGCAACACGTGGTTTCAGCTTTGCAACAAAACAACTGTGTCCACATCACATGTTGCTTGTCAGGTGACCAATCTGCTTCGAGAATCCATCAATAACGACTGCATCATAACTAGGCGATTTCAAGATGGATGGTCTTTCGGACTTAAATCTGTGTGACGTTTAGTTGTGGGGATATCTGAAAGGTAGTGTCTACTAGGGATGTATCCGAACTATTCCTCATCTGAAGGACAGCATACAAAGACATGCCGCTCTGATTACGCCAGACATGCTGCAAGCAACTGTCAACCATGCCTTGTTATGGATACAGTATATTTCTGAGTGGGGAGACAATACTGAACACATACTTGTGACTATATTCCTAAGGGAAGTGCTAGAACACTGTTAGCATGTGTTTGATCGTCCCTCCCCTTTTCCTATGCCCACACCACATTTTGACTGATCAGAGCGCCGCATTTGCAACTGGTGGCAGAAAGTGGGAGATTCTATTTTTTGCAGGTACTTCGCGATTGCACCTGTTAATGAATATACGAATACCTGCGATGTTTCAGCGTCCTGGGACGGATACAGCTCGCTTGTAGCACTCATGACACTGTCAGTTTAGTTATAAACACACGTTATCAGCTAAATTTGTATGCGATATAAGAAAAGACGGATAATAAACAATATGTATAACTATATAAGAAGAGAGAACAATAAGAATAGAAAGCTAAAAGAGGCGTAAGGTAAGGTTTCAGTTTTATACCTACTGTATCTGATTATAATCCCGACTGTTACCACTGGAACTACTGAGAACACCAGCTTAATCGATGTGTAACGTTCAGTATGAGCATATCTGAGAATAGACCACACAGTGAGTTTGTAACAGGATATGTAGACATGCGTTGTTATAATAAGGGAGAGTGCTGTATCCCGGAACACTCTTTAAACTTTCGCTTCTAGCTAGCCATGCAATAGAAGTAATAAATGTTCTTATTCCGTTTTAAATGATGCCATACGCTTTTTCTATGCTGCAGTCTTTTTCTTAAGTTACAGAAATTATTGCGGAAAAGAAAAGGTTTCCAAATGTGAAAAAAATGTCGCAAGATACAAGGTTGTCCTGTACCTAGGAACAAATATTGTACTGAAAGTTAGAAGCTTTGCAATCGAGAAAATGCAGTCAATTGTGTATTTAATTATCTGTTACATTATTACTCTGATAAACACCAATAATCAGTAAGCAAACTCAAATTAAGCAGAAGTATTATAATAAACCAGTTACAAGTTGCCAACATTTTGAAATAAAAGCAGTTGGAAATTGACACAAATTTTCACTTTGAAGACGGGTAAAATTGTTAAGACTTTAAAGAAACTCAGTTCATTTGCAAATAATATGTGTTACATAGTAAAGAACTTCTTCTGTTTCAAGGTACAAGATGGTGCACGACCGACGGAGTATGGCCTAACCGTCCAATGTTATGTAACTAGTTTCAAAAAGATTTACAAATATATAAAATTTTACGTGTTATAAAATTCTGCAACTCAAGAATTAACAATATCTTACAAACAGATTTAATATATTATACAATACTTAAATAGTTATAACTCAAAATATTTACAAATTCTGCTCAAAACACAATCTACATGATTACTATGCAAATCACAATTAGTGCCTGACAGAAGATTCTTCGAACCACCTTCAAGCTATTTCTCTACGATTCCACAATCGAACGCGAGGGAGTAACGAGCATATAAATGTTTCTGTGCGAGCGCCGATTTCTCTTATTGTATCATGACGATCATTTCTCCCTACGTAGGCGGGTTCCAGCAGAATATTTTCGCAATCAGAGGAGAAAGTTGGTGCATGAAATTCCAAGAGAAGGTCCTGCCGTAACGCAAAACGCCATTGTTGTATGCCACCCCCGTTCACGTATTATGTCCATGGCATTTTCTATCCTATTTTGTGATAATACAAAGCGAGATGGACGCCTTCCGTCAGTCCCATCTGATGCTGAGTGCACACTGCATGACAATATTCCAGAAGAGGGCGGACAAGCGTACTGTGTTCAGTCTCTTTACTAAAATTGTTGCGATCTTTAAGTATCCTGCCAATGACTCTGTCTTTGGTTTGCTTTACTCACAACATTCTCTATGTGACCGTCGTAATTCATATTATTCGTCACTGTGATCTGTAAGTATCTAGATGAATTTATAGTTTTTAGATACGTGTGATTTAACATGTAACCGAATTTAGCGGGTTTGTTTTAAAACTCACGCGGATTTCATCACGTTTCGTCATGTCTCAGAAAAGAAGTAGAAAATTCGGAAACTGATTAAGGCGGTCTCTAGGACGTATTCCTTCACATGATTCTAATGTCAGTCAGTATATCGAAACACCTCGCAGGAAAATTATCTATTCCTAGGTACACTATATTCAAGCTCCATCACTCTCCCCTACAGATTATCTGCTCCGAAATGGTTATTCGACAATAGTTGAAGGCAAGGGGAACAACTAAATGGTTTCAGTGAACAAGATATTTGTGTTTGTGCCTAATGAACGTGGTGGTCGATGACGCACTAGCTGCGTGAACCGCTGGCGAGCGCCGGAGCTAGAAGCTGAGGAGGCTAATTGGTTGCTGGTGTGACGGCTACGCCAGGATAACCCCGTGTAGCGCGAGGGGAAGTCGATCTGGGGGGCTTATAACCAGTTTAGGAGACAGACTGTTCGATGAAATTGGTATCGAATGTTGGCAGCAACAGCAGAGGCGCGGCGGCGGTGCGTGTAATCCTCTTAGGCGGGTCGGCGCGCCGAAACCCGAGCGTCGTATTGGCTACCGGCTCCCTCGCCGCCGACGCTACCGTGTGAAGCGAGCACAGCAACCCTCGTGCGTAAAGGGAGACTAGCTGCTCGGGAGACAGCTCACGGTTCTATAAGGGGAGTCGGAATGCTCTATATCGACAACGTTAAATTTTACTAGTTGGCATCCCTGTAGTTCAGAAACCACTGCAGCAATGAGCATGAATCTTTAACTGACTTTGCACTTTCTCTTCTTAGGTTACTGTACTGAAAATCAGTTCACTTCAGCCGTTAGTCTACAACATACAATTTTTTAACCAAACAGATTTTAGGACTGCAGACAGTGGTTGAATTAACAGTGCAAGCAGTGAAATGCGCGAGCTGCAGATAATAGAGTTGGCCAAGTGGTTCTAGGCGCCTCAGTCCGGAACCACGTGGCTGCTACGGTCGCAGGTTCGAATCCTGCGTAGGGCATGGATGTGTGACATCCTTAAGTTAGTTAGGTTTACTTGCAGTACTGGCCATTAAAATTGCTACACCAAGAAGATGACGTGCTACAGACGCGAAATTTAACCGACAGGAAGAAGATGCTGTGATATGCAAATGATTAGCTTTTCAGAGCATTCACACAAGGTTGGCGCCGGTGGCGACACCTACAACGTGCTGACGTGAGGAAAGTTTCCAACCGATTTCTCATACACAAACAGCTGTTGACCGGCGTTGCCTGGTGAAACGTTGTTGTGATGCCTCGTGTAAGGAGCAGAAATGCGTACCATCACGTTTCCGACTTTGATAAAGGGCGAATTCTACCCTATCGCGATTGCAGTTTATCGTATCGCGACATTGCTGCTCGCGTTGGTCGACATCCAATGACTGTTAGCAGAATATGGAATCGGTGAGTTCAGGAGGGTAATACGGAACGCCGTGCTGGATCCCAACGGCCTCCTATCACTAGCAGTCGACATGACAGGCATCTTATCAGCATGGCTGTAACGGATCGTGGAGCAACGTCTCGATCCCTGAGTCAGCAGATGGGGACGTTTGCAAGACAACAACCATCTGCATGAACAGTTCGACGGCGTTTGCAGCAGCATTGACTATCAGCTCGGAGACCATGGCTGCGGTTACCCTTGACGCTGCATCACAGACAGGAGCGCCTGCGATGGTGTACTCAACGACGAACCTGGGTGCACGAATGGCAAAACGTCATTTTTTCGGATGAATCCAGGTTCTGTTTACATCAGCATGATGGTCGCATCCGTGTTTGGTGACATCACGGTGAACGCACATTGGAAGCGTGTACTCGTCATCGCCGTACTGGCGTATCACCCGGCGTGATTGAATGGGATGCCATTGGTTATACGTCTCGGTCACTCTTGTCCGCATTGACGGCACTTTGAACAGTGGACGGAACATTTCAGATGTTGTACGACCCGTGGCTGTACCCTCCTTCGATCCCTGCGAAATCCTACGTTTCAGCAGGATAATGCACGACCGCATGTTGCAGGTCCTGTACGAGCATTTCTGGATATAGAAAACGTTCGACTGCTGCCCTGGCTAGCACATTCTCCAGATCTCTCACCAACTGAAAAGTCTGGTCAATGGTGGCCGAGCAACCGGCTCGTCACAATACGCCAGTCGCTACTCTTCTTGAACTGTGGTATCGTGTTGAAGCTGCATGGGCAGCTGTACCTGTACACAACATCCAAGCTCTGTTTGACACAATGTCCAGGCGTATCGAGGCCGGTATTACGGCGAGAGGTGGTTGTTCTGGGTACTGATTTCTCAGGATCTATGCACCCAAATTGCGTGAAAATGTAATCACATGTCAGTTCTAGTATAATATATTTGTCCAATGAATATCTGTTTATCATCTGTATTTCTTCTTGGTGTAGCAGTTTTAATGGCCAGTAGTGTAATTCTAAGTCTAGGGGACTGATGACCTCAGATGTTAAGTCCCATAGTGCTTAGAGTCATCTGAAGCATTTAGATAACAGGGAGACAGACGAATAGGTATGGAGGCGTCAGCGCCGTGCTCGCAGCTGATTTACAAGAGGAGTGAGAAGTGACGGGCGAGACGGTGTTACGCGGCCGCGACCAGCGGGAGTCCAGAGCAGGAATGCACCGGCGCACTGCCGCGGTGGGTGACGAAGTGGGCCGGGCCTCCAGCAGCCATCCCGTGGGAACCGCCGCGCCCGCCCGCTGGGGCGACCACCACCTGTGACGCTCTGTCAGTGAGCACCCATTCTGGACACTACAGCCAACGCTTCTCTTTCCGCGCTCTCACCATCGTGATGGATGGACGTTGAGGAATTTCGTTGGGCCATGCAGCTAACTCCCAGTCCAATAATACGAGGATCACTCCAAAAGAAGTGCACAATGTTATCTATAAAAAATCCAATTTATTATCCATTTCTGTAATATTTTTACATAATGTTTATATATTCTTGATAAACAAAATGTCTTTTCTCCACATAATCTCGACCCTTCTCAACTGCTGGTACGGCACCTCAGAACTAAGGCACGCAGATGGCCGCGGTAGCAGCCAGAAGGAGCTTGTGTGGAAGCCACAGTTTGCTTCAGAAGGGAGTCATCATCTTCAAATTTTATTGCGCGAATGAAATGCTTCAGCTTACTGAAAAGATTGTTATCACAGGTGCCAGATCAGGCTATATGGTGGGTGTTTCAGTGTTGTCCACCGAAACTTTCTGCTGATTTTCTCACTGACATTTAGTCGGGCATTATCAAGCAATAATAACAGCTTTCTTTGCATATAGTTGCCAAACGCGCTTCAGAACTGATGGTGGTTCCATTTGACAACGTTGTCCACAAGCAATAATTTTTCACATTAAAAAGAAAAAGGAAAAAAAAAACAGTAGCTGCCACTTTTCCTGCTGAAGGCGCTGATTTGAATTTTTCTTCTTCGGTGAGTTTGAATGATGTCATTCCATCAATTGTCTTTTGTTGTTGTTGTTGTTGTTGTTGTTGTGGTCTTCAGTCCTGAGACTGGTTTGATGCACCTCTCCATGCTACTCGATCCTGTGCAAGCTTCTTCATCTCCCAGTACCTACTGCAACCTACATCCTTCTGAACCTGCTTGGTGTATTCATCTCTTGGTCTCCCTCTACGATTTTTACCCTCCACGCTGCCCTCCAATACTAAATTGGTGATCCCTTGATGCCTCAGAACATGTCCTACCAATCGATCCCTTCTTCTAGTCACGTTGTGCCACGAACTGCTCTTCTCCTCAATCCTATTCAATACATCCACATTAGTTATGTGATCTACCCATCTAATCTTCAGCATTCTTCTGTAGCACCACATTTCGAAAGCCTCTATTCTCTTCTTGTCTAAAGTATTTATCGTCCATGTCTCACTTCCGTACATGGCTACACTCCATACACATACTTTCAGAAACGACTTCCTGACACTTAAATCTGTACTCGATGTTAATAAATTTCTCTTCTTGAGAAACGCTTTCCTTGCCATTGCCAGTCTACATTTTATATTCACTCTACTTCGACCATCATCAGTTATTTTGCTCCCGAAATAGCAAAACTCCTTTACTACTTTAAGTGTCTCATTTCCTAATCTGATACCCTCAGCATCACCCGACTTAATTCGACTTGTCTTTTGATCTCCGATTCAAAATGGAGGAACCAGGTTACATCTTCCACCACAATTCTCGTCTCCAGAATTCTAGAACTGTTCCAAAAGTTCTCTGCACACTGTCTTCAGTGTTTCTTTGTGGGCATCATAATATTCCGCTTTCTCTCGTTTCCCCAGTTCCCCCTCGGATTGATAATTCGTTCTCTGTTTTGCGTTTGTCAGCCAAAATTACTCGCAGTTCGTGAATACGTTGTACCTTGTCAGGAGTGCTCGGTGTGTCGCTGCAAGGGAGGTCCCGAGTATGGGTTTTCTAACTGACGAGATAAACTGCTTGCACAGCGACAGGCTGTATTGTAATCAACAGCGTTATCCTCACACGTCTTGCCGGCCGCGGTGGCCGAGCGGTTCTAGGCGCCACAGTCTGGAACCGCGCGACTGCTACGGTCGCAGTTTCGAATCCTGCCTCGGTCATGGAAGAGTGTGATGTCCTTAGGTTAGTTAGGTTTAAGTAGTTCTAAGTTCTAGGGGACTGATGACCTCAGATGTTAAGTCTCATAGTGCTCAAAGCCATTTTTGAACCCACACGTCTTCTTCAATCACTTGTTAATGTTTGTTACTGTCTTGTTCTCACAACACAGGAATTCTTTGACAGCACCTTACTTCAAACGAACATCAAGTACAGCAGCCATCTTGATGGAGTTCTACGACTGCGTAACTTGAGGAAACTAGGTCGTATTATATTTGAATACAAGCGGGAAGAATGTTTCTATGACCTCTGTGAACAGTAAAGATACAGAAAAGAAGTTGCGCTTTTGAAAAAAAAAATATATATATATTTTTCGACTGATCCTTGTAAACGTAGTGCCAAAAGAGATACAAAATTATGGACGTTAACGGTTCTGGAGTTTTACTACTACCTCATTCTTGCCAGATTCTTCTGATCAGACCTTTCGGTCTTCTTGATAAGGCACTTTTCCGGAGACTGGCAGCACCCTGTGACGCACTGTCAAACTTAAGCGAATTTAAGTTTAATATTTTCCCTATTTACAACTATATAGCCTGCCTGTAACCCGAAGATCTCCCCACTCTACGAAACCACGTCATTAGAAGCAACAACAGGTTATTTCACAACATTGTATCTGACGTATCGTAGCGCACCTTCTAATCCACTGCTACTGAGAGGATCGACATGTCCGGAAAAAGGTATTTTCCACAAAATGGGTCAACACTGCACGGAATAAAGGAAATAGTAACTAACAGAACTAACGTAGGGACACAAACGAACAAAATTTATGAAATATATATAACCGCACCGTGCACTGCAGAGCTCGACGGTAAATACTGTAGATACTTAATGTCTTAAACATGACTGCGATTCAGCAACTGAATAAATTTGAAGAGGTTGAAAAAATCAGCCCACCAGTTGCAAACCAAAGGTTTATTTAGCTCTGGACCTAGGTTTCGATATTTATAAAAACATCTTCTTCAGGAGGAGTGAGCCCTTTTTAAAAATTTTAAAACTGATGTCCATATATATTTTCATAAATATCGAAACCTTGCTCAAGGGCTAAATAAACGTTTGGTTTGCAACTGATTGGCTGATTTTTTTTCAATCTCTTCAAGTACATTCGTAGTCACAGTACAGGGCAATTGCAGCGTTCTTCAGGGAGAGGCCACTTCTTCCATCGCAAGCGTTGCTTGCTCTTCGGTTTACAGAGGAATGTATTGGTCATTCGAAGACTTTCCCAATAACACATCCCGAGAAAAAAAATCCAGGGTCTGCCAAAACAAGGAGTTCAAAAGACATTTGAAAATATACTGATCTTGCTGAATTCACTGATGTATTGTGCAGTTTTATGAGAGACCTCTATCCAAATTTGGGGCAGACGTATTCCACAACAAATCAGCGTAGATACTGAGGTCGAAATGTCCTAAGGACAGGCATCACCGAAGTTCAGTTTGTGCTTATCAGCACTTGCGTTATATTTCTATAGAAAGTGCTGCTAATTATTGAGGACTCCATGTAGTGATTTCAGAATGCACTCTGAGCTTATGGAATAGTGTGTAAGTAGGCACTTATGTGATGCTAGACATAAGAAGAATGGAAACATGTCATAAAGTCCGGCGAGTCTCCTTTCTGCCTCTGAAGTTTGCCATTGTTGACTGCGGAGCCTCAGAGGGGGTACTCAACCGACAACTTCGAAAAGTCTTTCTTTCTTCTGCACAAGCGCTAAGTGTGAATGCTGTGTTGTAAGTATATTGGTCCAATGTGGGCTATGGTATGTGTTTCTGTGTGTGTGTGTGTGTGTGTGTGTGTGCATGAGTGTTGGTGTGTGTGTCTGGAGGTTGGTATTAAGTTTGTTAAGCTGATAACTCACCGGAGAAATTTGGGATTCGACGCAGGGCTTCGCCACAAAGTCTAGTGATCAGAACTCGAACACGTTCATTCAAAGTCGAGCTCGACAGCACAAACCTGCTTTACACGGGCAGGTTCCCTCCAGAAATGGTGCCTACAGGCCGTACAATACCCATAACAATGATCTTATATAAGGAGTGAGGTAAATCCCTGGTGTGACTCTATTAAGTATGATGTACGCATTGCTTGACACCGACACTCGCCGTTCCCAGTATGTCTACACTCACATTCTGCACTTCGTTCTCTTTGAGGACCATCAACCGAAATCAGATGTGTTAGGATTCAGAAAAAGTAACTTAATGTTTGGAGAGACAAATCTCTTACATAAATGGCTCTGAGCACTATGGGACTTAACTTCTGAGTTCATCAGTCCCCTAGAACTTAGAACTACTTAAACCTAACTAACCTAAGGACATCACACACAACCATGCCCGAGGCAGGATTCAAAACTGCGACCGTAGCGGTCGCGCGGTTCTAGACTGTGGCGCCTAGAACCGCTCGGCCTTACATAAATATAGGAAATCTTGGGTGTTAGTATGAACAACAAATTACTCATAATAATATATATCCAAAATACTTCTCTAGACTACAGGAAAAGTTGATACCCTAGTTTTCATTGTATTTACACAGAGGTGGAGTCTTTATCTAGCCAAAGACGGAGCTTTTGTAATATGATTTCATATGATGTTATAATATGCAAGCGCAAACACATACACACGCACACACACACACACACACACACACACACACAAACACAAACACAAACACACACACACACACACACACACACACACACACACACACAAGCGCGCGCGCGAAAGCAGTTTGTGTCACTTCTATCAAGCAGAGTACATTAAGTTCTCTTTGGAACGTATTTCTGTATAATTGCTCAGACAGTTATTTGAACGTTTAAGTCTCGTTTATGAAGCTGTCTATAGAACTGGTTCCTATACCTGTTGCGCCAAAAACATCTCTGTCTTCCAGTTACTCGCATCCGGATTTAAAGTGTCCAGGCGCTTTTCATTTAATGACACCGCTGTATTTCTCACTCACTTAAATTTCACGCTCCATCCGCAGCCGGCCCTCCCACTATTACATTTCGTGACAGCATTAGGGAATAAAGTATGCTGTTAATTGAGGTTACACAATAAACTAAACATTTAACGACACACACACACTTTTCTCATACTAGCAACTTTCGAGCTTTCTTCAACGGTTATCTCATTGTGTTCAACTAACTAGAGATTATCTTCCTTATATTTACGCTTTTCATTTCTCTTTTGTTAATTCACACCACTCTAGAGTATATTTTACTTGCATGTGCCATAAATCAGAAAAGCACTGAATAGCTTAAATCTACCTTGCTCTGTGGCAATAGGGCGACAGCGTTTGTTATAAAAGAAGTACTTACTGTCGCAAGTGTTTGAAAAATAACATTACGAATTATGCCTATTTTCAGATAGTAAATATTTTTTATACGAAAGGTAGAGGAGTAGATTGTATTGAAAATTTTCCAATCTTTTCAGTTATAAGGAGAATAGCAACGAACAACGAAATAGTTTTGAGATTTCACCACAAATGCTCCTACATACATTTTCTATCAGTCAATACGTACTACACGTCGTCATTTTCTTCATACTGGTACTTTACTGATTTTTTCGTATATGTGGCAGCAAAGGGCATGAGTTCAGCTTGTGAAGACAGCGTGGTAGGGAGGGTCTGCTCTCTCTTGCCCCACGCTGGGTACGTCTTTCCTAGTGTCAATAAAAGATGATAGTCTGCAAGAAACCAATCCTTGAAAACTGCAGATATAGCCAAAAGAGACTCTTTGGGCATGTCATCAGGCAGGAAATGTCAATCCGAGTTCTCATCAGTTCTGTTACGTGTCGAATATGTTACAGCTACGTAGTGAATGAAGAAAAACTGCAATACGCATAAATTATGTAATCAAACATAATGAGTCCCAGTGCAAATATTTATATAAAATGTTTGTGGTCTTTGCAGTGAAATAACCTGATTAAACTGATTAAGAGGAAACCCCATCAGTTGACGCCACATTGGGCGACTTGCGTGTCGATAATAACAAAATGATGATAAGGACAACATGAGATCAAGTCCCCGAGTTGAGAAAATCTCCGACCTGGCCGGGCATCAAACCCGGGCCCGCTACACCTGAAATGGGAATAAAGTCCCATGATTCTTGACAGAGCGTAGGGGAACGATGTGGGAGACCCGCATCTCCATACTAGGCAAGGTCCTAATGGAGGTTGTTTGCCGTTGCCTTCCTCCGACCGTAATAGGGATGAATGATGATGATGAAGACGACACAACAACACCCAGTCATCTCGGGGCAGGTGAAAATCCCTGACTCCGTCGGGAATCGAACCTGGGACCCCATGCTCGGGAAGCGAGAACGCTACCGCGAGACCACGAGCTGCGGACCCGCTACACCCAGTGGAGAAAATCTCTGACACGGCCGGGAATCGAACCCGGGCACGCTACAGGTCAGTGACACGCGTTGATCCCTCAGCCAAGGGAGGCGGACGTTCTGTGCAATGTGTAATGGAGATGAGGACGGATCTAGCTACAACCGATGCGGAGCTTAACCTTTGTCAACGAACCCATTTTGAGTTCTCTTGATCCGTCTGTATAATTGGTTTCTCAGTAGTGTAATGTATTTAATGGAAGATTTATTTATCTCGCCCAGCTTAAGGCCGTAAGGCTTTCTGTTACATCCAGCTAGCCATTCTTCATACTTTACTAGTATCCTAACTACGGCATATGTATTAACAGGCTTTAAACTCAGTGAGGAATCCAGTATGTGCGTAAAACCGTCATCAACCCGAATACTGGTCTGAACGCCACAGAGCTCTACTAGGAATAGCGCTAATGGAGGTGGTTTGCCCTTGCCTCGTATCACAGGACCGAACGATGACCGAAATCTAAACTTTGGATACATACTGGATACTTTACAATTTTTTAGTAAGCCGACACAAAGAATCAGAGAACATAAGTACTGCCTTTGTTCATCAGTTTAACTGAATGGCTTATTACAGTCCCTCACACCATCTTGTGATGTTCAGCTTCGACAGACCGCACGCAGTATATCTGGTACGCTCTGTCTTCGCCTGTCCAGTGTCTCCCCGTGCTAAACAACATGATTCCACATCACCCTAGAAGACGGTAAAGAATCGGCCGCTTTTCATATACGTTATCATTCAACAAGGGTCTGTAATACGAACGCAAACTTGCTAATCTGAGCCTGGTAATCACCGACTTCAAGTCTACGGCTGCCTGGAAATCAGAATAGTCATCCTCAAAAAAAAAAAAAAAAAAAATGGTTCAAATGGCTCTGAGCACTACAGGACTTAACATCTGAGGTCATCAGTCCCCTAGAACTTAGAACTACTTAAACCTAACTAACCTAAGGACATCACGCACATCCATGCCCCAGGCGGGATTCGAACCTGCGACCGTAGCGGTCCCGCGGTTCCCGACTGCAGCGCCTAGAACCGCTCGGCCACACCGGCCAGCAGTCATCCTCAACGTGATAGGCTTGGAGCACATTTATGGAATCATCACGCCTGACAGAGTTGTTAGCAAGGCCCTTGCTGACCATTCAGGTCACCTGATCTGTCTGTGTGCGATAACTTTGTATGGGGGGCCCTCTTGTCTAAGGTGTATCGCAAGAACGCTCATAGTTCTTCAAGAACTGTAGCTGAGGATTTCGGATGCGATTGCAGCAATTACAGCAGTCCAGCTTCAATCCGCCTTCAGCTACTTGCTGACCAGCGCCCAGAAGTGCCAAGAGATGAATAGTGGTCACTTTGAAGCTCTGCCTTAGTCGGGTTAGTAATGGATTTCCTGTGCTGTGTTTCTTTGTGTCCTCGAACTCTGTTCTCTGGCCCACTTTCATTTACCCCACTCTGTACTTACAAAACGTAAAATTGACTGTCGTGTAAATTTTACCTCAAAACATTATGAATTTTACGGTATAAAATTAACAGTAAAATCATTTTGTTTGTCTAGCCTTCGTACTACAAAACTTCTGTACTTGTAAGTGTTAAATATAAACCGAACTGTAAACATAGTTTTTTTCTTCATAACTTTTCAGAAGTCTTTTTTCTTTCATTACCCTCACGGGAAAGTTGAAATTAATGATGTCAGCGAAAAAACCGACTACGTCGGTGGCGTAAAAGCGAGAGAAGATACTGGAAATTGCGTTCTTGCTTATGTCTTTTTTGTAGCCCAATGTGAGGTTGTTTTCCCGGCTTGGTAGACCGCAAGTGTCCTTTGTCAAACTGTTCGCATCTACCTCCGCTACGCCACTGTGGTACGCTGTAGACACTTATCGTTACAACCTGTACACTCCGCAAGCCATCTTATGGTGTGTGGTGGAGTGTACTTATGGTATCACTCTCTCTCTCTCTCTCTCTCTCTCTCTCTCTCTCTCTCCCTCCGTCCTTCCTTCCCTTCCCTCTTCCATTCGCCAAAGAAAATTGAAGTGAATGGTTATCAGTAAACCTCTGTATTAACTCTATCTCACTGATGTTCTCCTCGTTGTCACTTTTCTTCTTTGGAATTTCTGTATCTCATCCATTAATCAGACCTGCTAAGAGTCCCACACTGATGAGCAATATTCAAGAACTAATCATACAAGTGTTTTGTAAGCCATTTCTTTTGTGGATTAATTACCTTTTCTTAATATCCTTCCAATAAATCTCAGCCTCGCAACTGCTTTTCCTACCATTTGATTTATGTGATCATTCCACTTCTGGTTCCTAGGTATGTTAAGGTAGTTCACGTTTCCAGTAATTTATCGGCAATAATGTAATCCAACATCAGTTGTATGGGGTACACTTCGTACACAATGGTAAGGAGATGGCCTGCAGAGCGGTGCAGCAGCTGACGTCGTAGGGGAAGCAAGACAAGAGCAGGAATGATTAGCGAACAAGCAAATATAGTAAACAGAAGTTTTAATTAACTCATAGCTTCCTCCAAGCGTTGCGAAGAAACTTTGCAAAAGAACAAACAGCAATAAAGTCCAGCTATTACAAAATGAAGATCCTTGTGCAATGTGAGGCTCCATCTGGTAATGCACGAGCTAACTGTTGAAGGCTCACTAAGACTGAAGGCTGTCGAAGGGTGCCACTGAGGCTGGGCGTGTAGCTGCCGCCGGTCATCCCATATCGTGGAGGCAGGGCGCTCGTAGCCCGAGGCGCTGAAGGTGTGGCTCAGTGGTAGCGCATCGCTGGATCCGCCAGGTCTCCGCGCGACCGCTGTCGGCATCTGTCGGAAACGTGCGTTTCTAGTGCTAACTGTGATATCCTGGTGAAGGTGGTATCGATCTGTGATACCACACTAGTGAATTCCTTCGCGCATTTATATGCAATCGATTAAATTCATTTACGTCCACAGTCAAGCGCCAGTAACTGCACCAAACATCGATCATCCGCAGGTTTTCTGCAATTCTTCTTGTATAGAGCTTCCGACGTTACCCGCTGCATCATTTATAAACATTGTAAACCGTAACGGTCCAATCACACGTCTTTGCGTCGGAGTGATCGTCGGGATCACTGCAACATGTGCGCTCCGCGACACCTGCGACTGGTGAAGAATGCTTGCCAGATGGCCGCCGGCAGCAGACCTCCGCTGACAGCTGCATAATGCGGACACAATACGCGTGTAACGAGCCGCACGTTGCCTCCGAACTGCCGACCGGGGGCGCGCTCTAGACGCAGCTGGGCGTGGTCGCTGCTACGGCACCCCTGGGCTCACCGTTGATAGCTTTCTCGCCTCTCCACGCAACCTGTTTCCATTGTCGCTGATGCGCTCAGTTTTCAAATTTCCACCCGCAACTTCACTGATAAACACGATGCGCAGTCGGCAGCTGTGTCATCGGACAGGACTCAAAGTATCCTGCAAATGTTTGATTGTTTTTGGACTACGACTTTTTTACGTTAATAACTGTATTCTAGGCTCTCAATTCATCAGCCGCGGACAAACATAGCCGCGAAAGAGTTCACAGTATCACAACAAAAGACTACATACGAGCACCCAAACATTTTAGAAGAGAGCAGGAAGTGGATATCTTAAAGAAATTTGAAATGATGTATATCCACCGACATCTTAAAGAAATTTGAAATGATGTATATCCACAACCGATTTAATATAAAAATGCAGTAAACGAAGCAGGCAAAAAGGAATACAAACGTCTCAAAAATGATATCGACAGGAAGTGCAAAATGGCTAAGCAGGGATGGGTAGAGGACAAATGTAAGGATGTAGAGGCTTGTCTCACTAGGGGTAAGATAGATACTGCCTACAGGAAAATTAAAGAGACCTTTGGAGAGAAGAGAACCACTTGTATGAATATCAAGCGCTCAGATGGCAACCCAGTTCTAAGCAAAGAAGGGAAGGCAGAAAGGTGGAAGGAGTATATAGAGGGTTTATACTAGGGCGATGTACTTGAGGACAATATTATGGAAATGGAAGAGGATGTAGATGAAGACGAAATGGGTGATAAGATACTGCGTGAAGAGTTTGACAGAGCACTGAAAGACCTGAGTCGAAACAAGGCCCCGGAAGTAGACAACATTCCATTAGAACTACTGATGGCATTGGGAGAGCCAGTCATGACAAAACTCTACCATCTGGTGAGCGAGATGTATGAGACAGCCGAAATACCCTCAGACATCAAGAAGAATATAATAATTCCAATCCCAAAGAAAGCAGGTGTTGACAGATGTGAAAATTACCGAACTATCAGTTTAATAAGTCACAGCTGCAAAATACTAACGCGAATTCTTTACAGACGAATGGAAAAACTGGTAGAAACGGACCTCGGGGAAGATCAGTTTGGATTCCGTAGAAATGTTGGAACACGTGAGGCAATACTAACCTTACGACTTATCTTAGATGAAAGATTAAGAAAAGGCAAACCTACGTTTCTAGCATTTGTAGACTTAGAGAAAGCTTTTGACAATGTTAACTGGAATACTCTCTTTCAAATTCTGAAGGTGGCAGGGCTAAAATACAGGGAGCGAAAGGCTATTTACAATTTGTAACGAAACCAGATGGCAGTTATAAGAGTCGAGGGGCATGAAAGGGAAGCAGTGGTTGGGAAAGGAGTGAGACAGGGTTGTAGCCTCTCCCCGATGTTATTCAATCTGTATATTGAGCAAGCAGTAAAGGAAACAAGAGAAAACTTCGGAGTAGGTATTAAAATTCATGGAGAAGAAGTAAAAACTTTGAGGTTCGCCGATGACATTGTAATTCTGTCAGAGACAGCAAAGGACTTGGAAGAGCAGTTGAATGGAATGGACAGTGTCTTGAAAGGAGGATATAAGATGAACATCAACAAAAGCAAAACGAGGATAATGGAATGTAGTCAAATTAAGTCGGGTGATGCTGAGGGAATTAGATTAGGAAATGAGACACTTAAAAAAAAATGGTTCAAATGGCTCTGAGCACTATGGGACTCAACTGCTGAGGTCATTAGTCCCCTAGAACTTAGAACTAGTTAAACCTAACTAACCTAAGGACATCACAAACATCCAAGCCCGAGGCAGGATTCGAACCTGCGACCGTAGCGGTCTTGCGGTTCCAGACTGCAGCGCCTTTAACCGCACGGCCACTTCGGCCGGCTGAGACACTTAAAGTAGTAAAGGAGTTTTGCTATTTAGGGAGTAAAATAACTGATGATGGTCGAAGTAGAGAGGATAGAAAATGTAGACTGGCAATGGCAAGGAAAGCGTTTCTCAAGAAGAGAAATTTGTTAACATCTAGTATAGATTTAAGTGTCAGGAAGTCGTTTCTGAAAGTTTTTGTATGGAGTGTAGCCATGTATGGAAGTGAAACATGGACGATAACTAGTTTGGACAAGAAGAGAATAGAAGCTTTCGAAATGTGGTGCTACAGAAGAATGCTGAAAATAAGGTGGGTAGATCACATAACTAATGAGGAGGTATTGAATAGGATTGGGGAGAAGAGAAGTTTGTGGCACAACTTGACTAGAAGAAGGGATCGGTTGGTAGGACATGTTTTGAGGCATCAAGGGATCACAAATTTAGCATTGGAGGGCACCGTGGAGGGTAAAAATCGTAGAGGGAGACCAAGAGATGAATACACTAAGCAGATTCAGAAGGATGTAGGTCGCAGTGGGTACTGGGAGATGAAGAAGCTTGCACAGGATAGAGTAGCATGGAGAGCTGCATCAAACCAGTCTCAGGACTGAAGACCACAACAACAAACAACTACTGCTTTCATGAGTAATTTCGAAATGAAAGCACTGACGCAGTACGTAATTTTGATATAAATTTATAGAATTGTATGTCCATTTTTGATTGTTATTTAGGACTACTATATATTTTAGGCATCATGAATTAACGGAAATTTCGAGATGTGATATCTTGTCTAGGAAGATGCGAAACTGCTTTTAAATAAATCTTGTGAAATGACGAGTGGTGAAAACTGTATGTGCAAGTGGTCGCGAAGAGAAGCCACCTCCTTAAAACAATTAATTGTATACTTTTTTGCCAATTTCTTCTTGTTCACGTTGCTTACTATGTTAATAACGCTTAATTTGGCAAAACAAAGAATTTAAAATTATGTTTCAAAGCGAAACCACCTCCTTAAAACAACTGATTGTTAACTTTCCGCCATTTTCTTCTTCTTAAATTCTTTGCTTACTATGACGATGATGATGATCAATTTTGTGAAAAACTTAATTTTTTTGTATTATTGGAACTCAAAGCATTAAATGGAAGAATGGAATTCAGAATGAAATAACGGATTCCAAGTCCACACTTTCACAAGTTTAATTCAGTCTTCTTAAATTAAATTAAAACCCTCTTAGTATGAAGTATAGATTTTTAGTAAGTTTATTAATGTGACCATGACACACCGCAGCTACATAAATACAGGGTGTAACAAAAATGTACAGAGCGTTTCCATGGACATCTTAATATAACATGATTTCTTCGTCTACTTGTGAGGAATGTGTCCTGCAATTCGTGCCGTACATTTTTGTTACACTCTATATTTGTTTACAAACAACACATTTTTAGTGCAGTTTTCGTAATAAAATAACTGGATGGAGCACAGAAGTACCAGGAAATAACGAGAAATATCAGTGGCAGAAATATCAGTGGCTCTCTATAAAAAGTAACTGATGCCTTCTGTTCTGTCGGCATGAAGTGTGTAGGCAACAAGATATTGCTGGACCCAATAGCAAAAAATAGATATACTGCTCGATATTTGGTAATGATTTGGCAAGTACTACATTTTACAACGTGCGGTTTACAGTAAAAACTCAAATTTCTGTTCTATTCGAAATACTTATCCAGGTAATAGATGAAAACAACAAATAATGCTGCTGAAAGTAAAAATTGTCATTGAGATTAGGTTACAAAAGGGTAGTAATATAGTTTCAACTATAACCTCGAAGAATTGAAGGTAAATAGTTAATGTTGTGTTTGCTTGTAGAGTCCTTGTACGCACTACCATCCCTGCACCACAAAATGGCAGGATGCAACTAGAGCACCCAAAACAGGAAGGCACAGCTCATTGCTAAGTTGAACCATTTCGTTTTCTCTCCAATAGCAGTGCTTCTACGTTATCTATTTTTTCGCTCTGAAAATTTAACCTCCACGACCACCCGTCCGAGGTTCAGTTAAGTTTAGATGATGCATAAAAACTATATTTGAAACTAAATATAATTTTCTCTCATTTTTATTTGGTGATGCGGAAACTCCAATTACAGTATCAAATTAGAGATGTAAAAAAGGTCTGAAGAAATTTTCTCCATGACTAAGCTGCTCTTGCAGTGGGTTTGAAGAAGTACCAATTGGAGATTATGCCCCCCTCAACGGTGAAATACTTCGCCGAACTTGTGAAGCTCTACCGGGTGCGTGGGTGAAGCGCAATAGTACTGAGGTCTACATGAATCAGGTTTGTTTACAGAAATGGTTCGTGAATGCAAGGAGAAATCTTGAAAAATTTGTCGGTTTTCTAAATAGTGAAGCTCAACGAATAAGAGTTGCAAGGCCATGTAATCTTTTTCTAACAGGCCCTTTTGGGAACAATTTGATGCAGGAACTACAATTTTTGGTCTCACACATTTTTCTGAACTTTATTTTGTATTGCAAGTGAAATACAGTTGGTTAATTATTTGTATACAGCATAGGTACACAAATCATGAAATAAAAACAAAGTAGACCCTTGATTTTTTTCTAGACATCCCTTATGCTACTATTTTTGAAGTAAACTTTTAAAATGTTGATGCTATCATAAACTATTGGACAATATTTTAATAATTACTATCAAACCTTCAGTAATTATGTCATAGTTTTTCTTTAAAAAGTTTTAGTTTTCGTATTTAAGTCATGAGAATAATCTACTTTTTAGTAAATTATGATTTAAGACAGTATTCAAAATTGCAGCCCTCTATCTTTAAGAGTTTTTAACCAGTGCCTACCAGAACCTCGAAAAGTAAACTTCCGGGAAATTTAAGTTAAATCTTATTTCTCTACCTACCCTTAATAACACCAGTGTATCCCAAGTCCATATTCATCTTGATTCTGTTGTTGTTCTCCCTCCCTTTTCTTTTTCAGACTTCTTATTCTTGTTCTTGCATCTTAGATGTCTTCAACACTGATTTCTCAGCTATGAAGAGTCTCCTACAACAGTTGCAATTGAAGTCAATGGCAGTTAAAGTTCTTTGCATACTGAGTTCACCAGATACTCCCATCAATTGCATAACCTTAAACTTTGACACTGCACCATCACTGAAACACAGCAAACTGTCCAGCGCAGCTATTTTCAAAATATAAGTCCTACCAGAACAGCTTTTGGTATCCGTTCTCATCTGCAGTTGTCAAAACTTTCATTTAGTTTTCAGTCCTACTACGTAGTTACTTCTCTAATAATATTGTGTCACTAAGACATTGGAGACTAAAAAGTCACAATGACAAGTGAGAACAAGATTCTGTTTTTAACAGAGGCGTCTGCGGAACATGGGGACGTCGTGATGAGTGTAGATACATTTAAATTCTTCTAATTTTGGGGCTTCCTTCGTTGCAGTGTCTCGAAGTAAACTTTTTCTTGTTCAGAAAACTACAGAGAATTTTTTAAACAAAAACTTAAAAAATCGGTTTTTGGTGCTTATTCACGTATTAGATCTCTTAAATTTCCTAGCTTTGTTATGCCAACGGAAGGAGGTGGCCGAAGCGTTGGGGCAAGGCGACGGTTCGACCCACCTCCTTCCTCCCCATACTCTCTGTTTCATACAGCGTTTATTGATAAAATGATCTTTGTCTACGGGTATTTTGTTAAGTTTCCAATGCAGTCCATTTCTTTCGTGAGTTATCGTTTCAGGACTCGGTTCATTCTCTAAATCAGCCAGCGCTAGACGTGACGTCAAAGACACTGACTTTGCAAGTCGTGCTCCACGTGGCCAGTTCCTATCAGTAGCGCAGCGCCGTCGTAAACAAACAAGCCGAAAGCTGACCTTTTACGAGCTCCCGGACTGACGAGCAGGTGCTTCCCGGCCAAGTTTGTGGTAAAACTGGGATATCTCGTTTTTACCGACCGGTGGAGCCGTCTGCTACCCCTTCCCTTCCCGCAGGCCCGCGTGTACCGGCGATCGTAAATAATAAAGGCTTGCTCGAGCGGCCGTAACAGCGATGTACGCCGCGGTGAAAACGCCTAATTCCCGCCGCTTTTTGCTTGCTCACAGCCTGTTGCCGCGACGGTAGCACCTGCCGGGCCGCCGGGCCGCTACTTGTCAACAAAAACGCGCGCGGCTGCTGCGGGCAAGGTGTTTGCCTCGCGCGTCTGACTGACAGCACCTCGGCCCGTCGATAGCTCACTTTCACCATGTGCACGAGCCGCGCGGCATGACAGCCCATTAACAGTGCTCTCAAGTGCCTCTGATCCGAAGTGTCGATTAACTGCATCCGTACACCCGCATGCGGAAGAAACCTCGCAAAAAAGAGTCGAACACCTTGTTGCAAATTGCTCGAATTGATCGATCGCTGAATAAGGCTATCGCTGACCGTCGAGAACACTTTGCGAACACTGTACTAGACATTGTAATTTCGAAAACAAGCGTTTATTGGACTCCTGAACCTCCTATCAATAAAAGTCTTCGCACCAGCGTATCGCACATCGTTGTAACGCAGCAACGAGAGCTATCGCCTCGGCTGTCCGATTTAGGAGCATTGCGTGGCCAGTCTCGTTCTCAGTGCGTATTTCTCGTTTAACGGCTTTAACCCTTTGAGTCCCAGTGGTTTCTGCATCAAACCACCATTTTACGAGGTGCATTCAAGTTCTAAGGCCTCCGATTTTTTTTCTTCGGACTGGAAAGAGATAGAAACAAGCGCATTGTTTTAAAATGAGGCCGCGTTCATTGTCAATACGTCCCAGAGATGGCAGCACTGTACGGTAGATGGAATTTTACCGCCAGCGGCAAGAATGAGAACTGTTTTAAATACTTAAAATGGCGACGTTTTTCTTACTTGAACAGCGTGCAATCATTCGTTTTCTGAATTTGCATGGTGTGAAACCAATTGAAATTCATCAACAGTTGAAGGAGACATGTGGTGATGGAGTTATGGATGTGTCGAAAGTGCGTTCATGTGTGCGACAGTTTAATGAAGGCAGAACATCGTGTGACAACAAACCGAAACAACCTCGGGCTCGCACAAGCCACTCTGATGACATGATCGAGAAAGTGGAGAGAATTGTTTTGGGGGATCTCCGAATGACTGTTGAACAGATCGCCTCCAGAGTTGGCATTTCTGTATGTCCTGTGCACACAATCCTGCATGACGACCTGAAAATGCGAAAAGTGTCATCCAGGTGGGTGCCACGAATGCTGACGGACGACCACATGGCTGCCCGTGTGGCATGTTGCCAAGCAATGTTGACGCACAACGACAGCATGAATGGGACTTTCTTTTCGTCGGTTGTGACAATGGATGAGACGTGGATGCCATTTTTCAATCCAGAAACAAGACGCCAGTCAGCTCAGTGGAAGCACATAGATTCACCGCCACCAAAAAAATTTCGGGTAACCGCCAGTGCTGAAAAAATGATGGTGTCCATGTTCTGGGACAGCGAGGGCGTAATCCTTACCCATTGCGTTCCAAAGGGCACTACGGTAACAGGTGCATCCTACGAAAATGTTTTGAAGAACAAATTCCTTCCTGCACTGCAACAAAAACGTCCGGGAAAGGCTGCGTGTGTGCTGTTTCACCAAGGCAACGCACCCGCACATCGAACTAACGTTACGCAACAGTTTCTTCGTGATAACAACTTTGAAGTGATTCCTCATGCTCCCTACTCACCTGACCTGGCTCCTAGTGACTTTTGGCTTTTTCCAACAATGAAAGACACTCTCCGTGGCCGCACATTCACCAGCCGTGCTGCTATTGCCTCAGCGATTTTCCAGTGGTCAAAACAGACTCCTAAAGAAACCTTCGCCGCTGCCATGAAATCATGACGTCAGCGTTGTGAAAAATGTGTACGTCTGCAGGGCGATTACGTCGAGAAGTAACGCCAGTTTCATCGATTTCGGGTGAGTAGTTAAGTAGAAAAAAAAAATCGGAGGCCTTAGAACTTGAATGCACCTCGTATATTATTTTTCTTAAGTACCAGTGCCCTACTTGTGACACCATAAATGAAATGGGCGTATGGCATCGTTGGCCGGGAGGCTCCATCCGGGGAAGTTCGGCTGCCAAGTGCAAGTCTAATTTCAGTCGACGCCACACTGGGCGACTTGCGCGCCGGTGATGAGGCTGAAATTATGATGACGACAACACAACACCCAGTCACCGAGCGGAGAAAATCTCCAACCCGGCCGGAAATTGAACACGGGCCCGCTTGCATGGGAGGCGAGCATGTTACCACACAGCTAAGCAGGCTGACTACCATAAATGCCTTCGAATGATCGTTCCTGTTATTTCTCCGAATACTGACCATTCCTCTCGGGTCAACATGTGTAAGGATGTAGGCCCACATACACTGATCAACCAGAACATTATGACCACCGACCTACTGTCGATATAAACCCGTCCAGGCGCTAGTAGCGTCACCTGGAGAGGAATTACTTCTAGTCAGACACACACAATGTGCATGTAGCATCAGTGAGCCTGCTGCTCACGTGTAGACTAGGGAAGGCGCGCGATCTATCTGAGTTTGACCGAGGGAAGACTGTAACGGCCCGGAGGTTCGGCACGAGCATTTAGAGACCTGCACCACTTGTCGAGTGTTCGAGGAATGCGGTGGTGAGTGTCTTCAACACTCGGCGAAACCGAGGTGAAACTGCGTCTACACGTCGTGGGCTTGGGCGGCCACCCCTCATTACCCCTATCGGTCGTCGTATGCTGGGCAAACTGTTTAAACAGGAGAGGCGGCGAACTGTGCCGTTACTAACATCAGTCTTCAGTGTTGGGCAGCGTACAAGTGTGTCTTAGCACACTGTCCACCGACACACTCCTAACTACGCGCCTCCGCAGGCGATGACCAACGCATGTGCCAATGTTGACATCAGCATCTACGACTAAAATGAGCACTTGACTGTCGGCACTGGATGTTGGTGCGGAGGCAGAGCGGTGCATGATCTGATGAATCCCGATATTTATCTCATCGTGCCGATGGGAGCGCGAGAATCCCTCGTCTTCCAGAGGAACGACTCCCTGACACCTGTACTGCGGGATGGAGACAAGCCGGTAGTGCGTTCATTATGCCCTGGGAAACATTCACATAGGCATCCATGGGTCAATTGGAGCAAGGCAACATGACGGCCAAGGAGTATGGTACACCGGTTGCAGACCACGTACACCCCTTCATGATGATCATATTTTCTGAGAGCAGTGGAATTTTTCAATAAGATAGTGAGCCGTGTCACAAGGCCAGGAGTGTGATGGAGTGGTTCGAGGGACACAGTGGCGAGTTCTAGTTAATGTGCTGGCCCCCAACTCGCCAGATCTGAACCCGAACCAACACATCTGGGTTGTGATTGAACGTGGCGTTAGAGCTCACCGCCCCCCTTCTTGGAATTTACTACAATTAGTGACTTGCGACTTTACTGTACTGAATCTAAAGGTAGTCCCTTCGATGACTACAGTTTTCTATAATGTTAATAGCCGGCCGAAGTGGCCGTGCGGTTAAAGGCGCTGCAGTCTGGAACCGCAAGACCGCTACGGTCGCAGGTTCGAATCCTGCCTCGGGCATGGATGTTTGTGATGTCCTTACGTTAGTTAGGTTTAACTAGTTCTAAGTTCTAGGGGACTGATGACCACAGCAGTTAAGTCCCATAGTGCTCAGAGCCATTTGAACCATTTTTTTTTATAATGTTAATAGTTCTTTCATTTAATATTATCGGCTTTTATGGATTTACAAATTTCTTTTCAGAATTTTGAAAGTTTATTTTTATTTATTTATTTGGTTTTTTTCCTTACGTTTAAGTTCTATTAAGCATGCTCTATGTGTCAGTCTGCAACAGTCTGTTTTAATATTTTTTTCTTTCGTTTTCTTTTTCCGTATTTTACGAATGTTTTCGATGTCACGCTTGAACAGCTTGCTGCCACGGAAAAATTGTAAAATGCGTCATCTAAGCAGGGGGTGTGCACATTTTAACGTGCAATAATGAACGTTTTATAAATTCTTTCTGTGCCTGCGGAACATGTGATTCGAATTCCTATGCAAGTGTATTGAGGCTGACGGCAATAAAATAGCATAAATTTTATTGTTTTCTATAAACAGCAGCTCTGACGTTGGGTCAAATAAAATAGCTGCGTTTTTTGGGTAAATGGATTTTCATTTGTAGCAAGAATTCCGCAAACAACTGTATTTTGAACGAGTTTTATTAAAATTACTTGATCCACGAATTGTCCCATAGTAGAGGTATGCGATCATTCATATTTGACACAAATTGCAAAAAATGGTTCAAATGGCTCTGAGCACTCTGGGACTCAACTGCTGAGGTCATTAGTCCCCTAGAACTTAGAACTAGTTAAACCTAACTAACCTAAGGACACCACAAACATCCATGCCCGAGGCAGGATTCGAACCTGCGACCGTAGCGGTCTGGCGGTTCCAGACTGCAGCGCCTTTAACCGCACGGCCACTTCGGCCGGCACACAAATTGCAGTTGTGTCAATTTTATTAAGGCACTACCGGTTTTGTGACTTGTAGCCACAGCATCAGGTGCTTATAAACATTAAAGCATATTAAACAATATGATGGAGACTTCAGAGGACCCATCCTTTATAGCTATAATCATGATGTCCGTGGGGCGGATATTCAAAATATAAAACGCAGGGCGACAGTAAACATCCATTCCCGCGTAACAAGGACTCGCCAACAGGCTAGTACACCACCCACGTTTAAAAATGGTTCAAAATATAGCCATTTTAAGCGTTCCTGTTACAAAATATATATTACTTCTGCTGTGGATGCCTCAACCGCAAAGTGGTTTGAAATGTGTTTTCACTGGCAGTTTCCACTCCCTGCTCCTCGTTGTCCACCTTTCCAAATACGAATACGTATGAGCTTAAGTACTGAAATGAACTGCTTTCTTAACAACTCAAGATACAAAGCAGTGGCTGCTTTCATCAAGTTTCTTGACCCCTGTAGATCACGCGGTAACAGCCTTGCTGTTTCGAGTATGATATGTCGCTCAACTTGCCAGCAGCGCCATCGCTGTATAGTAGCATGGACTGGGCATAATCTTTTAATGATCGTCTCGAAAGAAAATCAAGCTGGAACCGTAATCCTCTGTCAGGCCCCCTCTATAATTCACCATTCAATGCGATACCTTTTTCCCATCGATGGACGACTTAGTGGTGACCTTGTAGAAGAGTGCATTTGTTCAGGAAACCTCGAAAATCTCGTCGTCATCATTGTGGAAAGCCTGCCAGACAGTGGTTTCTTCATCCGAGGAAATAGGGGAAAGACACTTTCTTTCAAAGTGGGACATAACGGCATACAGACAGCCCGTGTTAGAGGTGGCAGTTTTACTACACCCACGAGTCAAGTACATATGCGAAAACTGACTGAAAATAATTGTAATAAAAATACATGACTGCACGTCGCGCATTCCTGCTTGTCCCGAATATTAGTCCATGGCCTTAAGCGTGATTCAGCTCGGTCGGTGTCTTATTCCGTCCTTCCGTGTCCCGTTGACAAGTCCCTTGTGGAGGTGATGAGTGAAGTTACCGCTTCGCTACAGACCAGATAACACTAGACGTTTCCGCCAAGAGTGTACGACTATTCGAAACAAAAGGATGCCGCCGCTGCTTTCGCACTGGTGTAAAGGGGCAAGAGATGCCGCCTTTCATCACCCGGACTGCCCTAGCGTGAAGCCCTTCACGGCCCACCGCCAACGATCCAGCTAACCCAGCTGTGTCTACTGTTTCAAAGGAGAGCCCGCCGCCACACAGGCCGATGCGGCAGATCTCGCACATGCTAACGGCGGCTGGGACCGATTGCGCTAACTACGAAGTAGAGGTAGATATAGATACATTGTAACTTCCTGACAGATTAAAACTGTGTACCGGACCGAGACTCGAACTCGAGACATTTGCACTTCGCGGGCTGTGAGGACGGATCGTGAGTCGTGCTTGGGTAGCTCAGTTGGTAGAGCACTTGCCCGCAAAAGGCAAAGGTTCCGAGTTAGTCTCGGTCCGGCACACAGTTTCAATCTGTCAGGAAGTTTCATGTCAGCTCACACTCCACTGCAGATTCTAGATACATTGTGTTTTTCAACCACTCCTTTGCAAATGGCAACGGTCGTTAAAAACATGAAATTCACATCGCACAGACCATTATCCATACATATCATAAAAATTATTGTACGTACATATGTATGTATATATGTATGTTTGTTCCATACCGCTTCCTAAACCACTGGACCGATTTCAACCAAACTTGGTACACAAATCGTTTATTGTCTGGTAATCATCACCGTGGGGATAAGAACCACCCACCCATCGAAGGGATGGGGTGGATCTGAGTGTGAGAAAAGCAGTGTAGCCCACGATGCGAATACCCATACTTTAGTCATCCAGTATTTGAGAACTTGCAACAAACTTCACACATAATTTCAAACATTTTCGAAACTTTTTCTCGCTGACAAACCTCCACTAAATGATGAAGGAAAAAAGTTTATAGCTTACTTGATTTTCGCTGTTCATGCAATAATACTGGTGCTTGAAGCATGGCGTTTTAATTTATTACGTCTTTACCACTAACTCTGTTCGCAGGTAATTTTGCAGACCGTACTCACATATACCACTGAATGTACCACAAAAATATCACTGTACGACACACGGTTCAGGAGATATGACGAGATAAACACTGAGATACCTGAAAGACTATCTCATGATTCATAACAGTTTAATTTACTACTTCTTTACTTCTAACGCTATTCACAACACATTTCGCAGACAGTAGCCACATATATAACTGGATATACCTGCAAAGTTATACTACAGTACAGCATATAGTTCAGGATTTACAAAAATGAAGCTGCTGGGCGAAATTTGCTAGGGATACGGGAGAAGTATGCGCACATATACGTGTGAAACATGTTACGTAAGTCCGCTGCTCGTGGTCTCGCGGTAGTGTTCTCGCTTCCCGTGCACGGGGTCCCGGGTTCGATTCCGGGCGGGGTCGGGGATTTTCTCTTCCTCGTGATGACTGGCTGTTGTGTGTTCTTCATCATCATTGACGCACGCAAGTCGCTGATGTGGCGTCACCTAAAAAGAACTTGCAATACGGCGGCCGAACTTCCTCCCGGCCAACAATGCGATACGATCATTTCATTTCATTTCATGTTGAATACACGTGAAAAGTGGCTCTGAGCACTATGGGACTTAACATCTGAGGTCATCAGTCCCCTAGAACTTAGAACTACTTAAACCTAACTAACCTCAGGACATCACACACATCCATGCCCGAGGCAGGATTCGAACCTGCGACCGTAGCAGTCGCACGGTTCCGGACTGTAGCGCCTAGAACCGCTCGGCCACCACGCCCGGCCCATGTGAAAAGTATTTGGAATTTGCGTGCACGGGAAAAGCCACTGGCAGAAAGCTCGTCCTAAACTACTGGAACGATTTCAATCAATTTGTTACATATATCAGCTACAATCGGCAAACAAATACTGTGGGGATAAGAACCACCAGCCTCCAATTGCGGTGAGCGTGATAACTTGGAGAAAGAAGGGGGGAGGAAGAGATGGACAGACAACGAGGAGAAGGGAGGAGATGAGCACAGATAGGGGGGAGAGACAGGAAAGAAGAGGACAGAGAATGGAAAGAGGAGGAGATGAACAGAAAGAGGGCAGGGCAGGACATGAATAGAGCAGGGAAGAAGGACGAGATGACTAGGCAGAGGGCTGGAGTAGATGGTCACAGATAGAGAGGTAACGAAGAGATGGACTAATAGATGACTAGAATAAATACATAGCGACCAACGCCGAGCACTCAGTTTGTACTGTTTAAGAGCCGCAGTGTTCTCTTGTCATCACTACTTGCAGTTACTTGCACTTATGGAACCGCAATGAGAGAGGCTTATCAAAACCTCGTTGCGACTGTAGAGCAGTCACGTCATTTCAGTTGTGTTCACCAGAATAATATTTCGACTGCTGAACAGCTGTTAAGTGGCCGTTTGCAACCAACATTGTGAGCCGCTAGTTCTGTTTACACCAATTTTCCTGGAACTCTTGAAGATAACAAAACAGGCTTTTCGACAAGTGGTACTAAGCAGCGGGGCAAGTGCTTTGCTGTGTGGGCAATGCTCGCAACTTTTTTATCTTCTGCGGCACTGAAATACCTACATTTTCTAAACGCAAACATGTACTTTTTAACAGCATTCAAAGGACTTTGAAAACAGGAATATAAGGACACGGCGATTTTTTTTCTTTCAGGTGGAAAATTTCACAGTAAGAAATGAAGGGAAGCCAGAGTTGAATCTCTAATGGAACAGGGAATGGAATCGACCGTGTCCTTTCCAAACAAACATTCGAAAAGTGGTTTAGGAAAACTGCAGACACCCTATATCTGGAGGGCGGGAAGATAATTTGCGGTTTTAAAGCACACTCCACCTAAGTCTATTGTTTTGACCTCTTCACTGCCTCGCTCGGTCGTAGGAAACTTCGCATGGCTCAAATGGCTCTGAGCACTATGGGACTCAACATCTGAGGTCATCAGTCCCCTAGAACTTAGAACTACTTAAACCTAACTAACCTAAGGACATCACACACATCCATGCCCGAGGCAGGATTCGAACCTGCGACTGTAGCGGTTGCGCGGTTCCAGACTGAAGCGCCTAGAACCGCTCGGCCACACCGGCCCGCGAAACTTCGCATGTATTGCCCGAATTTCACGTCCAAGACTGCGAATATACGCTGTTGCCGCTGCGTTGTCAATTAAACTTAGGGCAACAGAATGGGACTTACACTTTGTCTACTGAATTGTAGTTCGAAAGTATATCATGGTATTCATCGCCTATTTTTGGAAACAAAGAAACAAAGTTCATTACGAACTTCAACAGGCGTCTTAAAGCTATACGCTTATTTTCAAGGACACTCCAACGCCGTATGTGTGTGTACTCCAGGCTTCCAGGGGCTGCAGAGGAAACTTTGTAAATAAGGTTTTGACTCGGAACTTATGTTTAAAAACGTACCGCTTGGCTGTAAAATAAGTTAGAATATCGGATCACCCTCATATATCCCGCTTGGAAGACTACATTACTCTGTATTTTGTATGCTGACGGGAGCGAAGCTTTTGGTCTACCCAGGGACTTACCCTTAATTTTGGGCGACGACAGGACAATAACAAGAAAATTGTTGACGTTTTGTGTGGCGTCATGACTCCTGACCAATTTAACTGAACTAAGGATTTTTTGTGTTTTTGGGTGGATAGCTTATGGATCAGTTTTGCTATCAACCAGCCATGCCATCCACTGTTTATTAGTACCATTAGCGTATGACAGCGGTATGACTAAATATACTGCAGATCATCTGTGAAATTTCTGTTGTTTCGATTCCCCGGGGGGTCCAGGTTCGATTCCACGCCGGTTCACCGATTTTATCCGCTCGGGGACTGTCCCCAACCTCGTCATCATCATCGTCGTGCAAGTCGCTAAAGTGTGATCGAACAACCCGAGATGGGGTCATCCGGCCAATAACGCCATACGACCATTTCGTTTCAGCTTTGTCAATAGGAGCATTGACCCCGAAATGGCGTACAACACACAGTTTTAGCCTGGACAACACTTTATGATTAATAAATTGTTGAATTTGTTGTACTGAACTGACAAAATCGTGTTTCCAATTCCAGCAACCAAGTGATGCAGTTGTCTGGTAAACTGAGTATCGCAGCGTCTGCGATCGGCGCCAGTGCGGGACCTCCTCTATCAGCATAGGAAACCCAACGCCGCTGGCCGCGAGGGCCTGCACAGCGTCTTGTCCGGACCTCGACAGAATCTGCAGGAAGAGCGGTGACAGCCGACGCCATCACATCGCTCGGGCGCGAAACACCGACACGGAAAAGCCATCACAGAACCTTTCATTTCTCGAAGCTGAGAAGTATCGAAATTCATGCATTAAAGGTGCGAGCCATGAGTGACCATAAAGTCACGTTCAGCAAACGCATTACATCCTTCTTTCTTTCACTCACAGCACTTGGCTAAGTTCTTGTATTGCTCCAAAAGTGAAGATGTCATTCCGATAACATTCTGGAATATACGAGGGTAATTCCAAAAGTAAGGTCTCTCATTTTTTTATAAGTACATAGACCTGTTTATTTCTATAATGGTTTACATCAGTTTACAGCTTGAACATTTAGCTATTTTTCGACATAATACCCATTTATGTCGATGCATTTTTGTAGACGCTGTGGCAGTTTCTGTATGCCCATGTCATACCAGCTCGCCGCCATGCTGTTCAGAAAGTTATGAACCTCTTCTTTCACCTCGTCGTCGGAGCTGAATCTCTGGGACCACAATTACCACTGACAGGTACTGTGAGACTCTGAAAAAACTCAAACGGGCGATTCAGAACCGGAGAAGAGCAATGTTGAGCAAGGGCGTACACATTCTCCATGACAACGTTCGCCCACACATCGCTCGGCAAACCTTTGCTCTCCTGCAACAGTTTCAATGGATCACAATCACCCCTCCTCCCCCCACCCCCTTACAGTCCTGACTTGGCGCCCAGTGACTATCACCTGTTCCCTAGGTTAAAAGAACATTTGGCCGGAAAGTGATTCAGCTCAGATGACGGGGTGAAAGAAGAGGTTCATAACTTTCTGAACAGCATGGGGGCGAGCTGGTATGACATGGGCATACAAAAACTGCCACAGCGTCTACAAAAATGCATCGACAGAAATGGTGACAATGTCGAAAAATAGCTAAACATTCAAGTTGTTAACTGATGTAAACCATTGTAGAAATAAATAGGTCTATGTACTTATAAAAAATAGGAGACCTTACTTTTGGGATTACCCTCGTAGTAAAGAATTATAACAAATGAACAGCAACAAAGAAAATAACGAGAAAAAAAACCTGAAACAAACAGGTATTGCAACTGTAGCTTTAAATGAAAAGACATAAAAGTAAATTACGTGTGTTACTAGATAGTTAATACAATGCATAGTTTGGACAAATGACAACAGGCTGATAATGAAGATGGAGAAAAGACACCAGGCAGTATTCTAACAAAGCTGGCATGAGTTATTTGTTACTTAACCCCATCACAGAAATGCCGAGCGACATTAACGTAATTGGTAAGACACTCTGTGGTACCCAGAAGGAACGGGAATCTAAATTCGTATCCAGCGTTCTTGGTTTACAATTTCAGTCAGTTGAGGTAAATTGCGGTATGATACCTTAAATAAGACGACGGTCAGTTTACTGCCCCATCCGTCTCCAAGCAGAGTTTGTGCTACTTCAAGAAACACTAAGCCCTAATTTTCCTTTCTTCAGTGTGCTAGTGAGCAGGTCATGGCAGTAATATATAGTATTGGAAACATTAAGCTTACGGGGTCGACGATGAAAAACATAAATTCCATAGTGAATCGGTTTGAAATGGGACAACTCTGGACTGATAAAATTTCGTGTGTTTGTGGTTATAGGAAAATCCAAAATTTAAAATAGCCTACCTATGCATTGTACTCGTCGACAGTATTTATAAATGAGTGATTTTCCCTGTTGTGAACAACATAGTTCTTTAGTAAGTTGATCTGAGGGTGACGCCTTGTCAGGCAAAACCGGCAATCACCAAGTTGCTATTATATAAGGGCCAGTAAAAAAGTTTCCGTTTGAGGGTTTTGCTACAGCGTATATGCGATGTAAGCGCCACTCCCATACCGGTATGTAAGCACCGACATGTAGGCAAGGGCTCAGTGTGGCAGTCGTGTCTTTCCGGCGTGGAATACTGCGACGTTGTTAACAAATGCGCCCAAAGAGGATCAACGTGTTGTTATTATTTTCTTGGTTGCCGGAGGACAAACACCGGTAGACATCCATCGGAGAATGAATAATGTGGATGGGGCAGTAGCATCAACCATCGTCGCCTCGTACCAAGAAGTTCAAGAGCCAGCGATTTGCTGGAAAGGTGATGCTCGTGCTGTTCTTTGATTACCGAGGCCCATTGCCTATAGATTTCAAGGAACCTGGTGTTTTTTCCATCACTGGGGAACAGTAACCGTGTGACTGTCGCGCTTTCGGTCTCTAAGAAACGGCCTAGAAGGATCAACGAATCCTGTCGGACGAGGGTGTGCAGCAGCAGGAGCTACGAACTTTTGCATCCTGCAGGACACAGTGTTCTACCAAACAGGTATCTTCAACTTGGTGCGTCGGTGGGATGATTGCCTCATTGTTCACGGCGATTTTGATTGTTTGGACTACTGGTTCTCGACTGTACAATCTTCGAATAGAAACTTTTCGATCAACTCTTATATTTCATTGCAATCAAATACAGATCGCCGTGTCCTTTTCACCAGAGGAAGTCAGGTCTTACATCTAACCACCAGTATGCATCTCATGTGTGTGGACGTGGACCATTTTAATTCAAAATTGTCTAATGGCTTTAGCCGGCCGGAGTGGCCGAGCGGTTCTAGGCGCTAAAGTCTGGAGCCACGCTACCGCTACGGTCGCAGGTTCGAATCCTGCCTCGGGCATGGATGTGTTTGATGTCATTAGGTTAGGTAGGTTTAAGTACGTCTATTTTCTAGGAGACTGATGACCTCAGAAGTTAAGTCCCATAGTGCTCAGAGCCATCTGAACCATTTTTCTAATGGCTTAGCTTGTCATTATTTATTACTTTTTACTTCATCTCGAATGCAAGATGTCTTTATCATCTTCAAGAAACCTGGGCGTCATCAAGAAAGCGAATTCACCACTCCAAAATGTTTGCAATAGCTGATGACGGTGCAAAAGGCTTTCAAACCGATCTTACACTAAGATCAATACTTTGCTATTGAGATGGTAAAATACACATGTACGGAATGTACTCTTATCGCGAGCGAGCGCCTTACAATAGGCTCTCAGAGCACGACTGCACAACTCACAGACAGACTAAAACTTCCACTTGTCGCCACCCACGTATCTACAGCCAGTACTTGCACGTCCATTACGCACATTCTGGTATAAGGGCGAATTTTAATTGAAAGTCACTTCCCCGAAGTCGGCAAATAAATACGATATGCAGTGCCTCTGTTGTTCCGAAGTGAGATGCAAAGTTCCTTCAGTGCCTGTCCCAAGGAACTCTGCATCGTACACGAGGACAACACAGGTACTGCAAAGTACGCGTATATTACAAACGGCACTGACGTCGCTAAATCCTAGCGACGTAGTCATCATATATTAAAATTGTTTCTTTGGAGACGTTCCGGGCACGATTAACAATGTTCGTTGTTGTCTTCAGTCCAGAGACTGGTTTGATGCAGCTCTCCATGCTATTCTATCCTGTGCAAGCTTCTTCATCTCCCAGTACCTACTGCAACCTACATCCTTCTGATTCTGTTTAGTGTATTCATCTCTTGGTCTCCCTCTACGAGTTTTACCCTCCGCGCTGCCCTCCAGTACTAAATTGGTCATCCATTGATGCCTCAAAATATGCCCTACCAACCGATCCCTTCTTCTAGTCAAGTTGTACCACAAATTTCTTTTATCTCCAATTCTATTCAATACCTCCTCATTAGTTATGTGATCTACCCATCTAATCTTCAGCATTCTTCTGTAGCACCACATTTCGAAAGCTTTTATCCTCTTCTTGTCCAAACTATTTATCGTCCACGTTTCACTTCCATACATGGCTATCTCCATACAAATACTTTCAGAAACGACTTCCTGACACTTAAATCTATGCTCGATGTTAACAAATTTCTCTTCTTCAGAAACGCTTTCCTTGCCATAGCCTGTCTACACTTTTTATCCTCTCTAATTCGACCATCATCAGTTATTTTGCTCCGCAAATAGCAAACCTCATTTACTACTTTAAGCGTCTCATTTCCTAATCTAATTCCCGCAGCATCAGCCGATTAAATCGACTACATTCCATTATCCTCGTTTTGCTTTTGTTGATGTTTATCTTTTATCCTCCTTTCAAGACACTGTCCATTCCGTTCATCTGCTCTTCCAATCCTTTGCTGTCTCTGACAGTATTACATTGTCATCGGCAAACCTCAAAGTTTTTATTTCTTCTCCATGGATTTTAATTCCTACTCCGAATTCTTCTTTTGTTTCCTTTACTGCTTGCTCAATATACAGATTGAATAACGTCGGGGATTGGCTGCAACCCTGTCTCACTCCCTTCCCAATCACTGCTTCCCTTTCATGCCCCTCGACTCTTATAACCGCCATCTGGCTCCTGTACAAATTGTTAATAGTCTTTCGCTCCCTGCATTTTATCCCTGCCACCTTCAGAATTTGAAAGAGAGTATTCCAGTCAACGTTGTCAAAAGCTTTTCTCTAAGTCTACAAGCCGGCCGGGGTGGCCGAGCGGTTATAGGCGCTACAGTCTGGAACCACGCGACCGCTACGTCGCAGGTTTGAATCCTGCCTTGGGCATGGATGTGTGTGATGTGCTTAGGTTAGTTAGGTTTAAGTAGTTCTAAGTTCTAGGGGACTGATTACCTCAGAAGTTAAGTCCCATAGTGCTCAGAGCCATTTGAACCATTTTTAAGTCCACAAATGCTATAAACGTAGGTTTGCCTTTCATTAATCTATTTTCTAATATAAGTCGTGGGGTCAGTATTGCCTCACGTGCTCCAGTATTTCTACGGAATCCAAACTGATCTTCCCCGAGGTCGGCTTCTGCCAGTTTTTCGATTCGTCTGTAAAGAATTCGTGTTAGTATTTTGCAGTTCGATAATTTTCACACCTGTCAACACCTGCTTTCTTTGGGATTGGAATTATTATGTTCTTCTTGGAGTCTGAGGGTATTTCGCCTGTCTCATACATCTTGCTCACTAGATTCCAGAGTTTTGTTAGGCCTGGCCTGGCTCTCCCAGGCTGTCAGGAGTTCACGATTAACAATACATTAATGAATTCGTCGAGCGGCATTTCCAACTCTATCGGTTGGCCCAAACAATAACCACTTCATCGCAGGATAGATACCCGAACGCCAGAAATACAGTTACTGGCCAGGAAAGAAATTGTGTAATGATGCATTAACAGACGCAATGTGGCTTAATAACTAGCGGCTCCATTGCACCAAGAGCGCGATCGAGAACGGGCCGTTGCAGATTAGGAGAGAGCTGCACTTAGCGCCGCTGTCTTACAAGAAGCACCCGGGCCGAGACACGACAGACAGCACTCACAATCGCCTCGCCGAAACAGGTGGGCCGCGAAATGGCGGACGGCGGCGTCCGATAACCGAGCGTGTTATTACACGGAGGCGAGCAAATAGCGGCGCAGGCTTCCGTCATGCGGGTGCTGAATACATTACGCCGGTAATTGCGGTCCGCGTCGCCGGGCGGTGACGAGTCGCGGCGGAGAACCCGTCCTCGCAGAAACGAAGCGGCTATTAAGAGCTGGGCAGCCCCCATGGAGCCGGCGCGCCGACGTCACCGCATGCGGGCCGTTGGCGGCGGCGGCGGCGGCCGCGGCAGCAGGTGGGGCCTGAGCGGGCTCCAGGCGCCGCGAGGCTCCCGCTGCGGCGTATCGCGGCGGCCATCGAGAGCGCAGGTGAGCACCGCTTGCTCGCTTCCCCGGCTTATCGCCGGCATCCGGCTCCCCGAAGAAACTATTTGGAGTTGGGTAATTGCGCTCCTCAAGATGCCTAGATTTATTAGCGATGAGCAAATACAGGCGAATATCGACACACGTTGAGAGTACGGACCGTCCCGCATCATCAGCAGTAACAGAATCACTCATCTGACAGGAGTGTTCCAACTTACATCTCGCGTAAGGCAGAATGTGGTAGTATCGCTCTATCGATCTCTGATCGAGGTCAATTAATTGCTCATGACATAGTCGATGTTAGTTGAAGCAACTGAATAAAACATGACCGCCACACGTAGTAGCCATCACTATTTCGAACTAAATGTGTAAAATTTTAGCTTCATTAATTGATCTCTGTTGGAAAAAAATGTAATTCTTATAAAAGGTGATGTTAAATCGCTGGTGACAATTTCGGCTGCTCACGTAATCGAATACATTAATGTGTTATTTATATACAGTTGGACTGCCGACTACATGATCTTTTGTTACATATTTTCCACAGCTATCCAAGATATGGAAAAGGGCCTGTATCTAAGGCAAAAACTAATCCTTCGTTTACTTAATTTTAGTGAAAGCTATATCATTCATTATTGTTAATATTCAGTACATCTTTTTTGTCCAAGTCTTTGTAATCGGGAAAGATTTTTACGTTGTTTCCCATACAACTGATGTCCGATGGCACTGCGAGAGAGGCATTATAGAGGTATTTTAAATAATTTTTTTTATACACAAGATCGCTTTCGAAACCGTTTTTATTGACCCGTTTCGACAGGTACAACTGTCATCTCCAGATCTTCAAAAACTTTTTTTTGCTTGTAGGTCACGTTCTATTGTACGTTCATTACTCCATACCAAGAGTTTAATGGAGGGTATATTTCACATCCCACACAAGTTTGTAAAAAAACTTATCACAAGTAAAAATACACACAGCTAAAATGTACCTTGTGGGACTTCGCATGTGCAAATACTATATACTGTGTAAACGGAAGGTGGAATGACGGGGAGGTGGGGAAGGCAGCAACTGAAAGGAAAGGGAAGGAATTCATGATGTTAGCTGCATCGAGATTTTATCCGGACTCAGCGGTCACGAGTGGAAGTGTGTGCCGGACCGGGATTCGAACGGGGAATCCCCTGCGTCACCCTACAAAAGTTTTATTGGAGCTGCGCGATCTACGTCTACGTCTACGTCTACGTGATTACTCTGCTATTCACAATTTAGTGCTTGGCTGAGGGTTTAATGAACCACCTTCAAGCTGTTTCTCTACAGTTCCACTCTCGAATCTCGAACGGAGCGCGGGAAAACGAGCACTTAAATTTTTCTGCGCGAGCCCTAATTTCTCTTATTTTATCGTGATTATCGTTTCTCCCTATGTAGGTGGATACCAACAGAATGTTTTCGCAATCGGGGAGAAAACTGGAGTGATAGCCACTCCAATTCACGTATCTTGTCTGTGGCACTGTCTCCCCTATTTCGCGATAATACAAAACGAGCTGCCCATCTTTGAACTTTTTCGATGTCATCCGTCAGTCCCACCTGATGCGGATCCCACACCGCACAGCAATACTCTAGAATACGGCGGACAAATGTAGTGTAAGCAGTCTCTCTAGCAGACCTGCTGCACCTTCTAAGTTTTCTGCCAATGAATCGCAGTCTTTGGTTTGATCTACCCACAACATTACCTATGTGGTCGTTCCAATTTAGGTTATTTGTAATTGTAATCCCTGAGTATTTAGTTGTATTTGCAGCCTTCAGATTTGTGCGACTTATCGTGTAATCGAAATTTAGCGTATATGTTTTAGTACTCATGTGAATAACTTCACACTTTTCTTTATTCAGGGTCAATTGCCACTTCTCACACTATACAGATGTCTTAAATAAATAATTTTGTAATTAGTTTTGGTCATCTCCTGCCTTTTCGAGACGGTAAATTACAGCATCATCGCCGGCCGGAGTGGCCGAGCGGTTCTAGGTGCTAGAGTCTGGAACCGCGCGACCTAGGGGCCTCGCTCAGAAGACTAAAGAGGGAACGCGCGAAGCTCACATACAAATACGACGTCGGAATGTCCCATTCGCTCGACGTCATTCGCCAAATAACGTTGCCTACAGGGAGTTCCGTGTTTCCAGAGGTGCTAAGACCTTTCACTTGCTTCACGACTGAAAATTTTCGTGCATTTTGCGATCAACGTGCTTCGTTAGGATGAAATAGCACCATGGAATCTTTGTTATGTGATTATTTTACGCGTGATTAGTTAATCTCTTTCTGACTTGTCGTTTGTGATCTGAATAAGAGTTCAATAGCCCAAAAAATACTCTGTACCTATACGTAGATGATAACACGCATAGGGCAAAACAAACAAGGATTCTGACGCAATCACAATTATCTTGACAGAAATCGTTTTCGACAGTCTCAAACATTTGAGTGGCACGGCATAGCCCTCCTGTGTACTGATTGGATTTGAAGATCGAAACCGATGTAAAGATATCTGCTTCTATAGCTGAGTGGTGAGCGCGGCAGAATGCCATGTGAAGGACCCGGGTTTGATTCCCAGCCGAGTCGCAGAGTTTCTGCGGAGCGTCTTACGTTGTCTTCATCATCATATCATGCTCATCCACACGCAACCCGGCGAAGTGGCGTCAATTACTCGTAAAAAGACTTGCACCATGCGACCGGCATACCCAATGGGAGGATCCAGCCACACGCACATTTTATTTCATTTCATCTGTGCAGGTAATTGTGACTGTATCGAAAAATAAAAGTAAAAAGAGAAAAAAAACAGGTTAACTATTTTAGCAAATAACAGTCGTCTAGAGACAATAAAAATATGTCTTACTCCGCAAAAAAGTCTGGGAAATAGCATGAGAGAGATGTTTCTGTAAAAACAGGGGAGTCTATCTTGTAGTATTATCTACGCACACGTTTTAGTTATAGACTAACTCAGTTCAAAGAACGATCACAATAAATCGGTCTATACAGGATGTTCCGAATTTACCTGTACAAACTTTTCAGACTTGGAGAGGGTAGTATAATATTTTAAATAGGAACCCATGTCCGGAAACGTACAAAGCCGTTTGAAAACATGTGTGTTAGGTAAATTTGCAACAGGGTAGTTATGGTGGGGGTGTTTATGTCGGATTGGCTGATGTCATTTGACGTCCATCATACTTCTCTCACCTGGTTCGAGCCTCATTCAAGTGTCTGTGAATGTCAGAGGTCGTATGGAGTAATGGAGGTGATATGGATGTAGTTGTTGGTCATCCACAACAGACCAGACGGTGCTGGAACCAATATCCACTACAGGCGCAATTGCTCGTCTACTCGTTGAGGGGTGACGAGTTATCTTCCAATTCGGGTGTGCGGTGTCTCGGAGCACCACAGTCACGCCTGCTGATGGTGAAGTTACCCTTTCTCGAAGCCGTTGTACGATTGTAACGAAACGGATATGCTATGGGGTCAGCCATTGTGGACAAGGAACTTGACAAAGGCGACGGGTAGTTCTACGGTTACCGTGAGCTTCACCATACAGAGGGATTACGTCGGTGCATTCTGCAAATATGTACTCAACCATGTTGCTCTAGCACTCACAGGTACACGAATGAGGCTCGAACCAGGTGAGAGTGATAGGACAAATGTCAAATGACATCAGCCAATCCGACGTAAGCACCCTTACCATGACTACAAACCTACCTGGACATAGGTCTCTGTTTTAGATTTTTATGTACTCACTCCCCTCTACAAGTTGAAGAAGTTTGTAACGCAAACTTCCCAACCCACTGTATGTACGTCTGTGTCTCTAATACGGAGCTGTGTGGTGAAAGGAACCCAGGCTGGTGTGGCAGCCCGAGGCAACAGCCGGCGAACAGGCAGCAGACGCAGGTAGCAGGCGCTGAGCTGGGCCGGAGCTGATGGAGGGATCGCGTGCTCGCCGCTTCCGCCTCGCGGACAGCTAACCTCTGCCTTCGCGTCCCTCACATCTCCGCCGGCTTTCCTCGGCTAGGCCACAGTGTCTTCGCGTCCGGCGCCACGAATATTCCCTCCACCCGCGAGCCGAACCGCTTGTTCCCTCCCCATTCCCTAAGAACACTCGCCTTCTTTTGTCTTCCGCGCCGCGGTCACCAGCTTGCGACGGTAAGCGGTCAGCTGCGATGCGCCATCATTTTTCATTTCCTCCCGAGTCGGATTCTGTCATTTTTATAGCCTCTTTTTACCGTCTCAGCCTTGCGGTGCTTCCACTGTGAGGTGTGAAATTGTACTTAATGAGAGAGCATTAGGAACAACGGAAGGAGCTGGAATAAAGGGGCACAGTCGTTCCGTCCCGACGAGAAACTTATGTGTTCTCACGAGCAACAGGCCGGCCGAGAAGTCGACTGCCGCCGCTTTTGTGGCTGCTGGGGAGGCTAGTCAATTACATGGACCTTCATGCCGCAGTCTTTACGTCCGCTTACAGTATCAGTGCAATCAACTACGGCCTTTCCCTGCTAGCAACGTCATTACTGTATTAGGTTACTTTCACTGTCTAATTGGGCGATATCAGCACAAATAACCACTGGACAATTTAGAGAATAGCTCATACACGAAAAAAGAAACGCTATGTTGTATGTACGAAAAGTCTAATGTTAAATGAAAACATTTTTATTTGCTGTATTTTAAATACCTACAATTTCTGACAATGTGTTGAAAATAACAATAGTTTTCCACTGCACTGCTAGTCGCTCGGAGGTTCTATATGCGGCAGAGATTCTTCCAATGAAAAGTAATGTGTACTGGAGAAACCTGAGGCCAAAGAAGCATTTTGCACAAAACCCCGGATTCCGTCGAAGAAAACACGGTATACAGAAGGCGTCAAAACCATCAACTTTGTTGGCACCTGGAGAAAGCAAGTGATACTTTTGGCATTGCCTTTTATGCAGACATGGCACAAATGAGCCCAGGGTGAATATCTAAAATAACATCAACCTGCTTTCAAGGTAAGAAACACAAAGGGGCCTAGTGCACAGAAGCTCAAAAAGATCTAAGAGAACTAAAAATTTCTCCTGAAATACCTAGGAGCGTCATCCGCATAAGGAAGAACTACGGACATACATAGGTTCCCACCTGAAGATAGGGAAGACATGGATCCAAGAGAGAAAATAACGACATCGAAGAAAGGGAGAGTTGAGTTCATGTGGTCTCTGGTTGTAGGAAACGATGAAAGAACAAGAGGAAAAAGGTTTTCTTTTTAATTTATTTTCTGCTGCAAGTTTCACTATATGGTTGTAGCGTAACGTTTATAGTGTTCATCGAACAAGAGATACGCATAAAACCGTACAAACTGTAATGTGTACTCTAATATCACGAGACTCTATCACCAGTAACAGAGCGGAGAAATTTTCAGACCACGTATCCGGACATTTCGAGTGACGACCAGGATTTCAACTTACGACAAGTTCACGATTGTAAGGTCTGTTACTGAGCTACCGCGAAGGGCGCAACCGTGCACCGCAGCAGGGGGGAGTAGGGACACGGTCTTTAGTGAGAAGTCTCAAGATCAGATTCGGGGCTTACAGTCAAGAATTTTCGTACGTATTATTATATACAAACATCTGTCACAGTTACGGCAAAATTATATATTGTGTCAAATTGTGTATACGCCTTTTTGGGTACCCTGATTCACAGATCACTGTGTCGCGTCGTTCGTTATATGCTCGTAGCTCTGATTTCAGTATCGCTAGACGTTGCACCTGTTTTAGGAACTGTAACTTGCACACTTATGTATGACTTGATAGCACTAACAGTGTTTTCTCCAAAGTTACCTACGGTGCAGATGGATACTTCTGAAAGTCTAGGAGGTCTGCTGATGTATCTTTGTTGTTATTTTCTGTGTAATGGAGAAAGTGTAAACTTGAAATGCAGCGCTAGAAGCTACAAACTGAAGAACGAAAGTGAGTGCCTGATTCGAAGTGTGCTTCAGAGGGATACATACGGAACTATTAATGATATCCTCAGCAAAAATTTCTTTATATATAGTCTGTTACAATTGTTTTACTCTCCTCTACAGTGAGAGGTCACGAAAAAAGATGAACATTCTGGGGATACTGCGCTCAAATATTTCAAAAATACACGACTGTTCTACCAGGCACACAGTTCGCTTCGGCGGTTTCTATACGTCCCGTTGGCAAATTAATATTTATGCTCTCGATTCGCAAGTGTATAATTTCGAACAGATATTTTTTATTACCATGGACGTTACAACGTAATTTGGTACTGAATAACTGCGAGACATCGCCTCTGATATCTCAGAAATCCAATAACGGTAATCAAAAAAGAAATTTAAACGAAATAAAGACTAGGTGAAAGCCATTTCTGATGAGAGGAGACTACGGAGGGAAGACAGAATCAAAGTACGGTGGCTGGCTATTGTTGTATAGTGGAGGGAGACAGTAAAGACGAATCGTTCTGCGAGAAAATAAAAAATGAGAAAATTCGAAAATGTAACAGAGTACTCATAACGTTGCTAAGATGTCTGTAGTATTTTTAGTATCCGCCTAGAAAAAATAAAACAATGATTACAACACTATGGAGCTTGGTAGTCTGCCTCCGTAGCCGAGTGGTCAGTGTGTCTGAATCCCATGCAGTGGATGTCGGCCCAGTTCCCGGTACTGCCAGGGATTTTTCCGCAATCAGAGGACTGGAACGGGCTGCACTAAGGCTGGTGATGCCGGGTGAGGGTACACTCGAATTACGTGAATGTGGAGTAGCGATTCCATCGTCTCTGAATTCAACAACGACCGGGAGAGCGATGTGCTGACCCCATGCCCCTCATACCGCATGCTCGTGACGTCACACAGTAGAGGATGACACGGCGGCCTGTTGATATCCCGCGGTCTTCAGGGTTTGACTGCAAAATTTTTTGTCCTTTGTTGAAATTTTAATTGAATGTTTGTGCTTCAGTTGCTTAAATCTTCAAAATATGAGATATTACAACGACGGAAAAAATCGCAACTCCAAAAAGTAGTTAATGTAGGCTAATGACATTTTGGGGATGCATTTGTCTGGGTAATATATTCAAGTGATTGACATTACAAGATCACGGTTAATGTAAGCGCGAGATAAGTCAATGCAAATCCTGGTACATTAATTATCGGTGTAACCGCCAGAATGTTAAATGCAAGTATGTAGTCGGCGTGCATTGTGCTGTATCGGTGTCAGTTTGTGGGATGGAATTCCATGCCTGTTGCACTTCGTCGGTTAATACAGGGATGGTTAATGATGTTTATGAATAATAATGGAGTTTTCGTCCGATAGTGTCCCATATGTTCTCAATTGGAGACAAGTCTGACAAGGCTGGTGATTGAGCAGGCTAAGCAACATGTCGACACTGTGAAGAGCATGTTGGGTTACAGGAGCAGTATGTGGGCGAGCGTTATCCTATTGGGAAACACCTCCTGGAATGATGCTCATGAATGGCAGTACAACAGGTCGAATCACCAGAATCACGAGATTGACGTACAGTTTTTCAGTCATGTTGTGTGGGATAACCAAGAGAGAGCTGTTGCTGTCATTCGAAATCGCTTCCTAGACCATAACTCCAAGTGTAGGTGCAGTGTGTCTAGCACGCAGACTGATTAGTTGCAGGTCCTCAACTGGTCTCCTGCTAACCAACTCAAGCCCTCCACTGACACCGAGGAAGAACTATCTTTGATAAAAAAAATAATAATAATAATAAAAAAAGGAAACAGACCTCCACCCTGCCATCTAATGAGCTCTCGCGTAACACCACTGAAGTCGCAAACGGCGATGGTTTGGAGTCACTGAAATGACACGTTAAGGGCTTCTGTCTCAGAGCTATCCTTGAAGTAAGCAACTTGTAACAGTTTCTTGTGTCAATGTGGTTCCAGCTGGTGCTCAGATTGCTGCTACAGATGCAGTACGATGCACCACAGCCATAAGCCGTAGGCGATGGATTTCCTTCTCGGGCCAAGTGGCTACCAGGATCCCGGTCTTCTTGTGACCGTACATTTTGGTGACCACCAGTGCCAGCAGTGATCTACAAAGGATACATTCATGCCAAGTCTTTCTCCTATATCGCAGAAGTAACATCTAGCTTCTCGCAGCCCTATTACACGACCTCGTTCAAACTCAATGGGGTGATGATAATGGCAATTTTCTCACCTTCGATGCATTCTTGGCTAACATCAACTCACCACGTCCAGTCTCAAAGGTAACCATTGCTCACGACCGTTGCAGACTGTATTTCAAGCAAACCTAATTTGCATCCTCATAGTGGCGCTACTTGCGCCTCTCTTATTCGACTAGCATGAAATCTGAGTAGTTATCGTCTTCCAGACATAGAAAAATGACTACCAACTTCAGTTAATGTCGCACAGCGTCTGCTTGGTGTTGCAATATTTTTCTCTCAGTGTGTTTTGGAAAAAATCATGACGCGGCTGAGCAAACTGAAAATAAGTTTCAAATTTCAGAATCAGCTTTATGCAGGATGACTGAAAAGAATGGGAAATTGTGAAATTGTGGGACGTGTTGTGGTAACGCTGCGGGGTAGGTGGCGTAGAATGAAATATAAAATGCTACTCGCACTGTGTTGCCGTTTAGTAAACATGGAGCAATGGAACGATGTGCAGTGTACCTTGCGCCAAAAGCCTATTAGAAGAATGGAAGCGTGAAGGGCGTGCGTTGAGAACAGCGGCGTCATTTCAACATCGGACGGCGTGGTCTTGTTCTCTGAGCGTAAGCGATCAACACTTGGGTCTACCAATTTTGAAGCAACGGGTACTGCATGGAAGAAGCAATCTGTAGGGAGACTCTCCCCCCCCCCCCCCCTCCCTCACACCGCTCGTACAGGAAACAATATAAAGTCTGTACGAACTACTTTCGCAAGAAGCCCACCGCGCTCTTTTCGACGTCACGCCGAGTCTCTACGGCTGTATCGTCCGATTGTTCAACAATACTAAAAGAGGATTGAAAGATCCATTCGAACAAGCTTCACATCGTTCATCAACTTCAGCCTAACGATATGGTAATGCACAGACAATATGCTGAACGCACGTTAACAAAAGTGCACGAAAATGAGAATTTCATTAAAAACACGTGGATGTCGGACGAAACTCACTTCCACCTCAAGGGCTTTGTCAATAGACAGAACTTTCGCTGCTGGTCTCAGCAAAATCCACATCAGCTGCACGAGCGTCCATTGCACAGGAGAAAAGTTACTGTATGGTGCACCTTGTCATCGAGTGGCATTACTGGACCTTAGTTTTTTGAATACGATGATAGGTGTGCAACCACTGTAGATTCTGCTGGGCATGATGCGATGATGAAAAGTTTTGTTACGCAAGAACTGCCCCATTTTCCTGCCAACAGTGGTTTCGACATGAAGGAGCAACGACACGTACAACACGGGTATCGACAGGAGCAGTGCTACGATTGTTTGGTAAGCATGTCATTTTTGAAATGGCACGGTGATACTGCGAAGCCCTCAAGATCGTCTGACCTGACGATGTGTGATTTTTTCCTTGTGCGGCCACCTTAAGATCGCGGTTTACCGTACTAGACCTTGTACCACGGAAGCAAAGGCACGAAATAGACAGGATTCCTATTGAATCATTAGGTCGAACCTATCAGGCTGCAGAAATGTGTATGCCGAGGGCGAGCTCTTCTATCGGATCTGATATCCGAGAAATAAAAATACTTGTAACATATAGTAATAGCATACTATGTATCATACTCTGACATAAGTAAATATGAATAAAGTAGCTACGCTCGTCTATTAATCTACATTCCAAAATTTGCCATTCTTTTGTGCCACCCTGTACATTGACAGCAGAACACCTGCTTTTGAAGAATAAGGTTTAAAAAAATTTAGAAATGGATCCTTGCGTTACGGTTTACACAATTTTCATTTCTCTGACTCCTAATCATAAAAATATCATCACGTAATAACTAAGTTATAACCAAGTATTCCCACTCATTATGCGGAACTCCCAAGCGCTCCTGGACCGTAAGAGTTTGGTTGGTTGGTTGGTTTCGGGAAGGAGATCAGACAGCGTGGTCATCGGTCTCATCGGCTTAGGGAAGGATGGGGAAGGAAGTCGGCCGTGCCCTTTCAGAGGAACCATCCCGGCATTTGCCTGGAGCGTAAGAGTTTGATGTCAGGAGACGGACGATGTGGAATCTGTGTACCTTCTCACGGGGTCGCGCTTCGGACAAGGGCGTTGGGTGAGAGTAGAGGTGGGTGACCAGGCGGCGCTGTTGGTTCCTGGCGAGTTACGGTGCGCCCTCCCTGTAAGGATCCGGCACTAAAGCGCGTGACGTGGCCCACGCCGGCGGCGAAACAAAGAGCCGTCCCGCTTGCTGCTTGCCGCCCGGTAGCCCGGCCCGTCACGGCACATACGAAGCGTGGCTGGCGGCGTCTAGACTGGCACCGATCCGGATGACCTCCCGGCTCTATGAAGGCTGCTCTGCGGCGGGGGCGGTCGTAAAATTACTCTCAGCTCGACGGACACATCGCCGGTGCCCGATTGTAAAAGTGTTGTATACTGACTGCGTTCCTGTAGCCGAGGCCGGCGCTCCTTTATGAGATAATGTTACGCATGTTCTACAGAGGTCATAAACTAGCTTTCTGTAGCCGAAACGGCTGCTCTGTCGCTTCGTTTACTGTGGAACGAGACAGCTCCTCTACTTTGTATGTGTAAGTCCAGTGATTAGTACCGAAATGTTGCTTCAGACTGTTTTTCTACTTCCTTAGAAGCACACTGGCTAGTCGGTAAATTATCGCCACTGCTTATTTGCTTAAGAAACTATAAAGTCGTTCACTTGTACTCACACGAAGTGTTTCCTGATGCCTCATGGCTTTTCATCTCGTGGTGAACTTGCCAGAGATGTGGATTTATTTACCACGTGAATAGTTAAACTCTAGAAAACAAAATATCTGAGAGAGTTAGAGGGAGGGGAGGGGAGGGGAGGGGAGGGGAGGGAGGGAGGGAGGGAGGGAGGGAGGGATGGAGAGAGAGAACGTCAGTACTTCCCTGTGATGTATATATGCAGACTGCAGCGAATAATGAAAATTTGTATCAAGGTCGGGATTCTGGTCTCCGGCTCGCTAGGCAGATGCGTTGACCACCACGCCACAGTGGCTCTGCACAACTGCACAGACTACCGTGGCATGCCTCCCTCCTCAGTCCAAATTGCTATTCACACCTCAGTTATCAAAGCCACTGTCCCAGGGTGGTGTAGTGGTTAGCGCACCTGCCTAGTGAGCAGGAGACCTGGATTCAAATACCGGCCTTGTTACAAATTTCCATTCATTGCTTCGTGTGTGCGCGTGCGTGTGTGTTTGTGTGTGTCACAGGTGCTGCAGACTTGAAAAGGTCTCTACAACCATAAAGTTTCATTTGATAGTTCGCCTTGTTCCTCTATTTTTCGCTAATTCACCACATTCGTAAGCTGTTTGCTATAGCAAACGGACACACAAGGCACCCTTACGACACCCCTCCCACCTCCCACCTTTTTACACGGAACCCCACTTTATTTTGCTGATTCTCCATTCTCCCTTGTAAAGAATTATTTATATGGACTACTGTCGCTCCAGCGGATTTAATTTTTTACCCATAATCAGTAAAATAATAAGGAGACTGTGTACTGTGGCGATAGCCAGTATGTATAAAATGCTCTGGCCGTGTCACAAGCACTGCACTGGTTAAATCTGGTGGTAGGTTTAGCATCTCACACCTTCCATTACAGATGAGTAATATTTCGGATTACCATTCCTGGCAGACCACCATTACCAGACTTCGAGCTCTAACTGCCTTGATGAGATCTCTTCCGCCTCTTCTACCACTGGTTGATATATACGAGGACTGTCCAGAAAGCAAATTCCCATCGGTCACGAAATAGAAACCTCGGCGAAAATCCGAAGAATCTCTGCACAGATGTGTTGAGCAGTATCTCTAATATGCCTGTCGACCCCGTCATGTCGCTCTTTGCAGTTCTCAGCGCACAGTGAGCGCTAAAGATGCCTAGAAAATAGTGTCTCCCACCAAGTACGGGTGTCTGATTTCATGCAACCGCACATAACGTAACTGTCATCATTACCCTCTTCATACTTATTCTCACTGCAGGGGAAATGAAGACTCTCCTGCAGTGTTTTCGATGAGAAGTGTTTGATCACCTATTATACAGCCCGGATGTGGCTCCCTCTGATTTTCATCTCTGCTCACATGAACTGCTGGCTGTGAAGACAAGATTTTGGCTCAGACAACGAGCTGCATACCAGTGTAGAGAACTGGCGAAAGCACAGGATGCTGGCCTCTATGCCGAGGGTATTGGAAAGTTAGTACAACGCTGAGCCAAATGGCTAAGTCGGAGCGGCGTCTGTGTATAGAAGTAGCTGGATGGTGTAGCTAACTGTCGCAAATAAAATATTTCCATTTTCACTGTGATTTCCATTTCGCGACCGGTCGGAACATACTTTCTAGACAACCCCCGTAACATTCTCTTCAGACATCTCAGCCGTTGACTTCCTCTTGACTACAAAATGATAATGAATGACTGCCGCAGGCTCGCAATCAAATACAGTCGGGGGCGAGAAATCAAGAGCTGGTTACGAGAGGCGGATAGGAAAGGAAACAGATGTCTGACACAAGTAAAAAATAAGAAAAGTGAGGAAAGATCATAAAAGAAATTAGGGTCTGAAGAGCCAAAATGAACTGGCAGTGAACAATAAAGACAGAAAAGGCACAAGTGCTGAAGAAGAAAAGAAAGAAGAAGAAGAAGAAAAGACAATAGTGAGGAATCTGTCACCACACTTGAACTAACATGAAAATCGTTACTAACTGTTTCACGAGATTTCAGGTGTGGAATGAGGATCTTCCCAGTTTGCATTTAAATGGATTGGGAGACCAGGAAATCGTAGTGAGGCTACTAAGCGTTACAGCCGGTAAGTTCACATAGGCCCTGACACATTTTTACTGCCTAAAAGGTAAAGTTGTCCTCAGCCTGAAGGTTGATTTGGGTAGCACATTGCTTTTCTAGGCGTTGTCCTGTTACAGGTGATATGACGTCGCCTTCCCCCTCCCTCTGTACTGTCATATGCAGCAATTTATGGGGAGATCCACGTCTACGACGGACTCAAACCACGGTACAGTTCACACATCATTAACAGATCACCGCTGCAGGTGAAAGAAGCGATAATTGACAGAAGGAATCCTAGAATCCTCCACCAACGGAGGCTTAAAACGAAGACCTTAGGATTTGTAGTCCGATACCTACCACCTTTGTCGCCGACACGCGTTTCACATTTTTCTCTAGAACATTTAAAGTGCAAGACAAAATTCGCGAGCTACTAGTAACTAATATGTCAACGAATATTTCAGCTGCTGAACTAGAAATTTTTCTGTTCCCGTGCATAGTCGATGAATTGTGTTCCCGCATTTCGCTAGTGTCAGAAGATCTTACACTAGACGACGAAATAAACGCAAAAATTGTCAAAGCGGTGAATACAGTTGGGAAGTTCCGCACAGTCGTATGGGACAACAAGCATCTTATAGTGACCACAAAACTGCTCGTCTATCAAGCATACATGCCGAGCATCCTCTTATATAGTGCTGACATCTCGACATCGTGCTCCAAACAAGAGCGTAAGATCAACACTTTTCATCTGTGGTGCTTAAGAAACATTCTGGGCATAGCATGGAGAGATCATGTGATAGATGAGATGGTCCTGAATACTGCGAATCTACCGAGTATCACCGCCACTCTCAAGAGAGTCGCCTGCGGTGGCTAGGACACTTATATCGTACAGACCACTCACGTCTTCCCCGACGCACTACTTAGTAAGACAGCACGTGACTAGAGATCCCCTGGAAGACCTTCTTTACGCTTTAATGGTTTGATGCGACCCGCCACGAATTTCTCTCTTTTGCCAAACTTTCCATCTCAGAGTATCACTTGCAACCTGTGTCCTCAATCATTTTCTAGGTGCATTCTCTGTCTTCCATTACAAATTTTATCCCCTACAGCTCCTCCTAGTACCATGGAAATTATTCTGTGTGTATCTAACATATTTCTTGTCATCCTATCCATAAGCGCCACGAGAACCCATTTAACATGAGGCAGCAGGAGGAGCTCGCTGAAGACTGCAGTAGAGGGAGCAAACTCATCAAGGATGGCAGTGAGTTCCACGACGGCCCCTGGCTTAATAACATACCCGCACAACGAGCGGTTAGACAAGCGCCTACGTCGAACCACTCTTTTTCTACGATATACATTTGCTCCACCTCTGGGCGCCACGTGAGCTCTCGCATTGGACTTGTCAGTCATCAAAGAAAGTTCCTGCGTGACTTCCGATAGGAAGTATAGGTCATTGACCGACTGGCATTTCCCAACATCTTGTATTCAAAGACTGTATTTTAAGTGCATTTGCTCGTAACAGATAGCTGCAGTGTCTGCCTGTGAAGTAATCAGCAATTCTTGGGTAGCTAATATGACGATACACTAAGGTAAAAAGAGTGAAAGTAGAGTGCAGTGTATACAACCTTTTAATTTTACAGATTTTAACATGACATTCTGAATGAAGAATCACTTTCATCACAGTTTTGCGCACCTGTTCTGTATGACAATGTTGACAGATCTGACCCGGTTCACACGTACGGAAACCCTGCTTTAGAAAATACACTGAAGCGCCAAAGAAACTGGTATAGGCATGCGTATTCAAATACAGAGATATATAAATTGGCGCAGTTGTCTGATCGGTTACTGCTGCTACAATGGCAGGTTATCTAGATTTAAGTGAGTTTGAACGTGGTGTTGTAGTCGGCGCACGACCGATGATAGACAGCACCTCCGAGGTAGCGATGAAGAGGGGATTTTTCCATAAGACCATTTCACGAGGGTACCGTGAATATCAGGAAACCGGTAAAACTTCAAATCTCCGATATCGCTGCGGCCGGAAAAAGAACTGCAAGAAAGGGACCGACGACGACTGAAGAGAATCATTCATCGTGACAGAAGTGCAAACCTTCCCCAAATTGCTGCAGATTTCAATGCTGATCCATCAGCAAGTGTCAGTGTGCGAACCATTCAACGGAACATCACCGGTAGAGGTTTTCATTACCGATGACCCACTCATATACCCTTGATGATTGCACGACACAAAGCTTTACGCCTCGCCTGGGCCCCTCAACACCGACATTGAGCTGTTGATGACTGGAAACATGTTGCCTGGTCGGACAACTCCCGTTTCAAATTGTATGGAGCGGATGGACGTGTACGGGTGTGGGGACAAACTCATGAATCCATGGACCCTGCATGTCAGCAGGGGATTGTTCAAGCTGGTGGAGGGTCTGCAATGGTGTGAGGCGTGTGCAGTTCAAGTGATATGGGACCTCAGATACGTCTAGATACGACTCTGAGAGGTGACACGTACGTAAGCCTCCTGTCTGATCACCTGCTTCCATTCACGTCCACTGTGCATTCCAACGGACCTGGGCAGTTCCAGCAGGACAATGCAGAATTACACACGTCCAGAATTGCTACAGAGTGGCTCCAGGAACACTTTTCTCGGTGTAAACACTTCCGCTGCCTACCAAACTCTCTAGACATGAACATCATTGAGCATATCTGGGGTGCCTTGCAACGTGCTGTTCAGAAGAGACCTCCACTCCCTCTTACTCTTACGGATTTATGGACATTCCTACAGGATTCAAGGAGTCAGTTCCCTCCAGCAGTATTTCAGACATCAGTCGAGTCCATGCCATGTCTTGCTGTGGCACTTCTGCGTGCTCGCGGGGGCCCAACACGATATTAGGCAGGTGTACCAGTTTCTTTGGCTCTTCAGAGTATATGCCACTAATTGTTCACACGGGAGTATGAGCTACTTTAGCAATTGCAATGAAGTAACTTCATGGCGACTGTATGTTGTCACTACTATTTGCGAAACAAGCAATAAAAAAAAAAAAAAAAGGAAAATCAGAGTTTTACGTCGAGCTTGCTACAGAGTTCGTTAACCATGAACAGTTATTGATGACGGGGAAGGAGGGGGAGAGAAATCTTTCTTTCCTTTCTTGTAGGAAATATCGCAGCTACGCTATGAAGTGCTGAGATCTAAATGAAGAAATATTTAGCCATTAACTTTATTTAATATTCATGGGAAGGGGATGGGAGTGCGGACCTCCTGGAATTCCCTAAACTAAAAGAGAAATTTTCTTGAAATGTGTCTTGCGACACTGGTGGGCTACACAAACCTGTTTTTATTTTCTTTTTCATTGTTATTAACTTGAAGTATAAGGCAGTTTGCAGATAGAGCCGTCGTCGACTGCTAACAACGATCCAAGTCCTATGAAAGCAGTCAGTATCGCAGTAGGAAGCTGTGAACTCTCCATCTCCGCCAGCGTTATAACCACATGTACATAATTAACAAGGAATGTCATATAGCCCGGCCAGTCCGGAGGCTCGTTGGCATGATTCACGGGTGTCTGAGGGCCGCAGCCGACGTAGGGACAACGGCCCAGCGGGGAAGAGAGTGTGGACTGCGGGCTGGGAGATACTGCGCAGATAGCATCGCCCGCTTATCACGGCCAGAGACGAACACCCGCCGGCTGCCGTCCCCTGCCTGCACGATGCTACCAAAGCGCACGCTGCTAACTGAATGCACTGGGCTCAGCTCATTTGTCGCTATTTATAAAACTAACTCTTACCCGCAGTTGCTCTCACAGATCAGTAAAATTAAATGAAATGTGCGTATGGCTTTATTGGTCAGGAGATAGCGTTCGGGATTTTCGGCCGCTTGTTGCAGGTACTGATTTGATGACAATTTTGTGCGTTGATGATGATAAGGACAACACACGCACACAGTCCCGAGCGGAATAAATCCGAACCGAACCGCCTGGGCATCGAACAGAGACCCAGTGATCAAGGGTCAGGTCAGCACGCTAACCAAAAGATGACGAACTATTGATGCGTATCACTAGTTTTGTTACGATGAATGCCTGTGATGATTCTAAAATAAAATGTGGGCTTCCTAAAATTACGACATAGCTTTAAATTGACGAAGAAAGAAAGTAAATAATTTGTAGCTGGGTGCAGTGCAAATTTTATAACATTCGCACGTGCCTATTACCCGCACCTGCGCTTGCATATAATTATCAAATGCAGCCTCAATAAAGGCCTACCACGATCTACATGTAAAGGAACAACGTCTCTGTTTGTCGCACAGCGTTTAAATGTCGGCGTCGTTCAGAGTCTTCAAGCGCCTCAGAACCTGTAAGAGGCTCTTGACGCTCAGAGGCTAAAATGAGACGTGGTTGTGACTGAAGGGAGTATGGATTCAACATGCTGAGAATTTTATAAGTACTGTATTCATTACATTGAATCATATGACATAGAACTAATCAAACAATAAAAACATATTCACAAATATGATTAAGTTCAAAAGTGAAAGAGTAAAGAGATTTTTCAAGGACTAGATATTATTCCATATTTCGCGTTATATTCTTCAGATCAATAAATATCTTGCCCTACACACTTCCTGAAGTAGCCTACGTCCTTCTTCGACGTTCAAGCTACTTCCATACCAGATATCATGACAATCGGTTAGGCGGTTTAGTCGTGAAAGCATAACAGACAGAGTTAGTTTCACGATTATAATATTAGTATGGATACGAGGATGGTTTCAGAAGTCAGGTAAAGAAGCAAGAAAAAAATTTTGTTTCGTAAACAACTCACTTTACTCCCCGAGAACGTCTCCTTTGAGGGGGTACACACTTGGACCAGTGATCCTCCAGGTTTTTCATCCCATTGGAAAAATATGTTCTGTAAAACTTTGAAAAACACTCGTTGACTGCAACTATCACTTTCTCAGTTGATGAAAATTTCGTCACAGAAAGTGAAAAAGTGAAAGTTGCATGGAAGCGAACAGAAAGAATTAACTGAGTCTGGTAAACAGGATGGATAAGAAAAAAAAGTGAGCTTTCTGAGATTGTGGGCGTCTCAGCTGGGTAGGTGTATAATATCCTGCACGTGGAATTGGCTACGAAGAAGCGGATGCCACAATTGCTCGCAGTCGACCAAAAGTATACCCGGCACATTATGCCAACACAATGTCTGGCGATGTTTATCGCAATCCGCAAGACATTTTGCGCCGATTAGTGACTGTTGACCAGACATAGATCCGTCATTAAATACCAGAGTCAAAACGCCAATCAAGACAAAGGGTAAAGGCTGTTGGAAGGGCACCGATGAGAGCGAAGACCATTTCGTAAGCTGGTAAGGTGATGGTCACTGGTTTTTGGGATTCGCGAGGAATAGCGCTCATAGAATACTTGGAATAAAGCAGAACCGTAAATGGAGCCATTTATGCTTTGTTGGATCTTTTGAAACTTGCTTTGCCGTGCTTTGGCTGAGAAAAAAGACCAAGGCTGACAAGCAAAAAGTGCTCTTTCACCAGGGTTATGCACCGTCCCACACATCAGAGACAACAACGGCGAGAGTGCATGAAGTGGACTTTAAATTTATATTTCATCCACTCTAATCATCAGACTTAGCTCTAATTGACTTTTTCGTATTCCCTAACATTAGAATTTGACTTACTAGGAAGCAATTTTCATCCAGTGAGGAACTAGCAGCTGCAGTCATCGAGTTTGACATAACCTATTTTTCCGATGTGATGAAACAGTTGGAAGATCACTGGACTAAATGCGTACCCTCAAAGGAGACTTTGTCGAAAAGTAAGGTGAGTTGTTTACGAACCAAATAGATTTTTTCCTGTCTCCTTACCAGACTTATCAAATCACCCTTGCATATTACTCCAGTCTAAAAGACTTCCTTAGCAGCCAGCTTGTGCAATAAATTTCTTGTCTCCCCATTTCTATTCAGGAACTCCTCATCAGTTACTTGATCTATCCACCTAATCTTCAGCTTCCTTCTGTAACAGCACATTTTAAAAGTTTCAATTTTGTTCTTGTCTAAACTGTTTAATCATCCACGTTTCACTTCCATAAATGGCTACACTCAGCACAAATACGCCAGAAAAGATTTCCTTAAATTTAAATTTATAAACGAGTTAACAAATTTCTCTTCATCAGGGACACCTTTCTTGCAGTTGCCAGTCTACTTTTTTATCCTCTCTATTCGGCCATCGTCAGTCATTTTTCCGCCCAAATAACAACAATCATCTACTACTTCAAGTGTTAGGGTTCTAATCGGATTTTCTCAGCATCACGTGATTAAATCTGACTACATTCCATTATCTTTATTTTGCTTTTGTTGACGCTCATCTTATATCCTCCTTTCAAATATTGCCCATTCCATTCAACTGTTCTTCCAAGTACTTTGCTGTCTCTGACAGAATTACAATATAATCTGCAAAGTTTTTGTTTCTTCATACTGAACTTCAATTCCCACTCCAAATTTTTCTCATGTTTCCTTTACTGCTTGCTCACAACACAGATTGAGTAACATCAGATATAGGCTACAACCCCGTCTCACTCATTTCTCGGTCACTGCTTCCCTTTCATGCTCCTTGACTCTTAGAACTGCCGTTTGGTTCCTGTACAAGTTGTAACTACTCTTTTGCTCCCTATATTTTACCCCTGCTACCTTCATAATTTTAAAGAGTGCATGCCAGTCAATATCGTCAAAAGCTGTCTCTATGACTACAAATGCTATAAACACAGCTTTTTTTTCGTTAAGCTGTCTTCTATGATAGATCATAGGGTTTTGAGGTAACGGGTGAGTTGTGGTGCCCTGAAAATACTCTAAGTTCGTAGTTGGCGTGACCGCACCGGCCCCTCGGCAAGCCGAGGCTCGTCAGCAACCGCGTGGTGCCGAACATTAGCAGGAGCAAGAGGGTTAGCCCCAGCGCATGGTCCAGGCCAACCGCGTGGCTGGGAATTCCATGTTGACGCTGTATCGAGGACTGTGCTTTGTGTCGATGAAGGAGATTTGTATGCTGGGAGTGCCAAAGATGGCGGACTTTGTGAAACCATAATGGCACATATTTCACAGTTCATGTAGAAATTGATGATAGCCAGAGGAATCATATACCTTAAAACACGACGATTCTGATGGTGTGATCAGATTTGCAATATCTTTATTTGTTTAAAGTTTAGTATCTGATTGTAAAGTACGCAAGTAACACCCAGCAACGAATTTCCAAAATCTAAACGGTTCATCCGATTTTGTCGACCAATGTTTTAGAAAGCTATTAGTGTGAACCTAAATTGGTATGAATTACAGGCATGTAACTTGAATAGTACTTGAGTTATTCGAGGTCAAAGTGGCCAATTACTGTTGATCGCGTCAGGCCATAAGTAATCCACAGTTACACGAAAAAACGGTAGCAACATGCTTATAAATATATTTATTCGTCTATGTCTTTGTTTATATCCGATGTATACTATTCATGATGAAATTGGTCAAATATTTACTGTCTTTTAGAAAGCACAGAGACATTAGGCTACTGGCCTACTTTTGTTTCTATACCTTTGATGTATGTTTATTTGATTTGCTTATGCATTTAATAATGTGTGTTAGAACGTGTTTATGGTCCAGCCGTAGGAATATTTATTTAATTTCAAGTTATTTAAATGTAAGTCCAGTATTTCATATGTGTTAAAAATGTGTCTGTGAGTGCGTTGGCTTGGAGACATGGCGGGAGCGCTCTAGCCAATCACAGCGCTCGTTACCACAGTAGGCGACTACCAAAGTCAATGGAGAGACGGTATGGAAGCGGGGGAGGAGCATCGGGACGCACAGGACACGGGGGAGTGCTGGATGGGGAGACGCGATGGACGGTCACAGGAAAATACTTGCAGAATGTTGGGCAGTTTGCGTGTGGCCGCGGGAGATAGAAATATTTCGTAGTGCCGACTAGTGCACTTGTGAGATTTCCGTGGCTTTTGCAGCGAAGACGTAGTATTCGTTTAAAGTTAATATCTCGCGATCTATGTTGTTAATCATAACTAATTACATGAAGTAGGAATCTATTGTTTCCCTGTTATTCAACTTTTATTTAATTGCTGGACCATCGACACCAATAAGTGTTTTGCAGCAATAAACGGCATTCTTAAAGGTACTTCTGCTATCGTACTCATCATTTAAAGTCGTTAAAAATAGTTCCTGCAGACTTTATTTAATTACAATCTTTCATTTACGAATTTCTATGTTACATTCAAAATTCGCAATAACCGAGTAATAGGAACCTTCGACCATTCGATTCATGTGTATATTCATATTGCATACTATAGACTCAGCAGTATTTGGCTTGTAATGCGGAACTGCGTATCCCAGCCCCTAGACAACGAAGCCAGCCAAAATTTTTGATAGTTTAACTCTGAGTCTGAGGGTACGTAGTTGAGGGCCACCATTAATTATTTTGAGAGCCCGCAGGGGCAATGTTTTCTACTAAGCATAATATTTTTGTGAATTCGTAGAAAACTAACCCCAACACAAGAGAAGCAAGACTGTGGTGCTACTCGTATTGCCGAATCTACACTGAGGTGACAAAAATCATGGGATACCTCCTAATATCGTGTCTGACGTCCTATTCCCCGGATCAGAACAGAAACTCGGTTTGGGATGGACTCAAATAGTTGTTGGGAGTCCCTGTAGAAATAATGAATCATGCTGCCTCCATAGCCGTCCTAACTGCGATGGCGTTACTGCTGCAGAAATTTTGTGCACAAAGTGACCTCTCGATTATGTCCCACAAATTTTGTACATCTTGGGTGGTCAAATTATTGACTCTAACTGTCCAGGTTCTTCATACCAATTGCCGACAACTGTGGCCTGGTCATGGGATGCAGTGCCAGCCATAAAAATTTCAATGTTCTTTGGTTGCATGAAATGGCTGCAAGTGGTCACCAAGTAGACGTACATGTACATTCCCAGTCAATTATGGGTTCTGCGGTACAGAAGACACAGACCATACCATGTAAACAAGCCCATACCATCATGGATCCACAATCAACTTGTACAGCGCCTTGATGTCAATTTTCTCCATGGTTTCATGGGGTATGCGCCACACTTGAACCCCACCATCAGCTCTTACTAACTGAAATCGGAACTCTTCTGGCCAGGCCACGCTTTCCAGTCGTCTGAGGTACAACGGATATAGACATGATCCTATGAGATGCGCTGCAGCGGACGCAGTGCTGTTAGCAAAGGCATTCACGTAGGTCGTCTGCTTCATAGCCCGTTAACGCCAAATTTCGCCGCAGTGTCGTCACGGATAGGTTAGTCTTACGTCCATATTGAATCCTGGCGTTATTCACCCAGTGCTGCTAGTCGATTAGCACTGATAACTCTACACAAACGCCGCTGCCCTCGGTCGTTAAGTGAGGGCCGTCGGCCACCGCCTGCTTCTTGGTGAGAGGTAAAGCCTGCAATCTGGTATTCTCGTCACACTCTTGACACTGTGGATACCGAAATATTGAATTCCCCAACGATTTCTGGGATGGAATGTCCCATGCGTCTAGCTCTAACTACCATTTCGAATTCAAAGTCTGTTAATTCTCGTCGTGCGACCATAATTTCGTCGGAAGCCTTTTCATGTGAATTACCTGAGTAAAAATGACAGCTCCGTCAATGCAATGCTTTTTATACATTGCGTACGCGATGCTACCGCCATCTGCATATGTGGTTATCGCAATCTTTAGACTTCTGTCACGTGAGTGTATTACGATGAAGTGCGAGCTGAGAGCAAGTCGAAGAGGAAATGGAGTGGACGGCAGATATGACGGTCGTTTGTCGGGTGATTGAAGACAAGGGTGGAAGGTCGTGGCGCGGCAGCAGCTGCCAGAAGCTTTTGGGCAGTAGGAGTCGCCGGCGTCCCCGTATGAGTCCGACCGGTCGGGCTGGCCGGCTCGGCAGATAGCATCGCACCGGCCACCGGCCGCGGCCGCCCGCCGCCCATTACACGTGGGAGCGCGTGTTAATCGTTTTATCGCGTTATTACCGCGATGAGTACTCGCCCCGCCGACCGGTTCCCCGTGTCACGTACTAGAGACGTAGACCGGAAATTAAGGCCTTCCCGCTCTTTGAGATGTTCCTGGAACAAATGAAATACGATCGACGTGATACAGCCGCTAGCTGTTTGCTCCGACCACTCTTCCCGAAACACCAGCTGTAGGTTTAAGGAACATCTGTAGCGTGCTGGCGCTCAGGCTGCTGCGATGTGGGGTGTTCTGATTACCTCAAGTGGTAGTCACAGCAATGGTCTCCAGATTGACGGAACGAGCTTCTGGGATGAAGAGGGCTGTAATCCCCGTCCCTTCATCTACATTAAGGGTCTCTGTTGTTTCCGCAGATCACTTAACGAATATGTCGGGTCCAGATGACTCTGATAAAGGCCCGGCCGATTTTCTACTCCATTCTTGTCCTATCCAAGAATGGTCTTCATCTCTAATGACCTCGTCATCGACGGAACACTAAGCTCTAGTTTTGCTTCTTCACTTCTTCAGACTTAAAGTCTACTACGCCAGCAAAGACTTTATTCACAGAGGTATTGGAATTGACAATAGAGGCGCAACTTTGAATCGTTTAACGAAGCAAAAGTAGCGATCGTGACGATAAATAAGTGTTTTTCGAGTAGTCACTCTTGTGTCTGGTTTGATGTCGTCCCCCATGAATTCCTCTCCTGTGGCAACATTTTCACCTCAGAGTAGCAATTGTAACCTACGTCCACAATTATTTGCTTACTGGACGTATTCCCATCTCTCTCTTCCTCTAGGGTATTTACCCTCTACAGCTCCTTATTACTATTGAAGTTATAACCCCACATGTCTTAACCGGAGTCCTATCATCACATCCCTTCTTCTTGTCAGTATTTTCCACATATTCCTTTTCTTGCTGATTCTGTGGAGAACTTCCTCATTCCTTACCATATCCATCCATTTCATTTTCAACAGTCTTCTGCAGCACCATACCTGAAATGCTTTGACTCGCTTCGGATCTGGTTTTCACACAGCACGTGTTTCGCTACTATAAAATGCTGACCTCCAGACATACATTCTCAGACATTTGTTCTTCAAATTAAGGTCAGTATTTGATGCTTCACTTGCCCAGGAACGCCTTTTCTCCTAGTCGTAATCTGCTTGTTATATCCTCCTCGCTCCATCCGTCATGGATTATTTTGCTGTCTAGGTTGCAGAATTCCTTAACTTCGCCTACTTCGTCATCGCTAATTCTGTTTTTAAGTTTCTCGTTGTTCTCATTTCTGCTACTTCTAATTACTTTCTCATTAATAAAGTAGCTAACAAAACTGATTCAGGGTATGCAGTTCCCGAATTTGCAATTATTATTACTCCATAACACTGACATTTTATTTCGAAGTTTATCAAGAAACAGAAATAGCGTGAAGCGTTGCCGGTTCGCATGAACCGAACGAGATTTAATCTCATAGTGTTATGACCATATCCTTTAAATGTCTAAGATTGGTACTTACGGAAAGAATATTACCAGTTATAAATCCCCATTAGCTTGCTTTTCTTAATAATCCTGTTTGAGGCATCTGCATGTTGTGAAACATTATTCAATTTAACACAGTTATTCTCGGTCAGCGAACTTTTTTTCGCATATATTCATAGGGTGTAAGTTATAATTGAAAGCTAACCAAATATGGGTTTCTATTGAAAACGATAAATTCAATACGGCGTCTCGTACGTTCTGCTTGTGATGTAGGGAGCGTTCTTGCCTCTTATAAGTTCAAATTTTTATAGCACCTTACCGAAATATAGCGAGGCAATGGCTCCTCGACATGAAATAACAGTAAGTGGCGTCACAAAACTCGTACAGCTCCACGTCAACGTTAGCAGACGTGATGACGGCTTTAGCGTCCTTCGTGGCAGGCTCTGCGATCCCGAAGAGGCCCGCTGCTGCAGGGATAACATCTCCAGCGGCGCCAGCGCAGGGAGGACTTGGCTGGCTGCAGCTGTTGTTGAGCGCCGGGGGCGCGCGTGCTGACGAGCGATTGTCGACCTGGGGGCGGCGCGCAGTCAGGGCGGGCGAGGGAGTCCGGACACGGTCCAGTGCCTGCACACATGGCGCGCTCACTGCCAGCTGGGCCAACCTGCTGCTCTCCGGGGAGGCGCACTTAGCTGGCGCGACACCCGCGACCAAGCAGGCTGCTGAGTGGTCGCCAGCTAGGAGCTATTAAAGTCTCCATCGAGGAGCACAGCTTCATGAATAGATCACTTGGGAACGCTTGTCTGTAAATACCCCTCAACTTCAATCAAATATATACCCTGTCTATTTTTATTTTTAAACAGTGCACACAGTTCACACCATGTGACATTTTATAGCTGAGAATCAAATAATCAGTGCTTCGAGCATTTGTAATTTTTCTGCCAGAACAGTAATTACATGTCTGTCTGATGAGGTGATTACGGAATGTTGTCGGGAGAGGTAAGTAGTTTCTGGAATATTACTGCGCTGCAAGAAAAAAAGGAATATATATGGACTGCAGCTCACAGACGATGCTGCAGTATTTTCAGGATCTTTAGAGGATGCGATTAATCAAGCCATCCAGCTCCAGAGACAAGTGGGTACAGCAGGTTTACCGATCTCTATCGAGAAGAAACAGTATATGACGAACACCAAGACAGCTCCTTATGGATGTCAGAAGGCAGAGATTTATATAGCTAGGAGAAGGTAAACAAGTCTATCATGCAGCCAAGATCGAGTGTTGTAATATTTTTATTTTTAGTTTGTTTTTCCAATGACCGGTTTGGACAGAGTCTAACTGCCATCTTTGGATCTTGTGAAAATTAGCCGGCCGGGGTGGCCGAGCGGTTCTAGGCGCTACAGTCTGGAACCTGCCTCGGGCATGGGTGTGTGTGATGTCCTTAGGTTAGTTAGGTTTATATAGTTCTAAGTTCTAGGGGACTGATGACCTCGGAAGTTAAGACCCCTAGTGCTCAGAGCCATTTGAACCTTTCTTTTTTGTGGAAATTATGTTACAGCACATGAATCGCACAAAAATAACGAGAGCACTCTCGACTTACAAGACAAAGGCGCCACTTTGTTTGTCAAATACAAAAAATGGTTCAAATTGCTCTAACCACTATAGGACTTAACATCTGAGATCATCAGTCCCCTAGACTTAGAACTACTTAAACCTAACTAATGTAAGGACATCACAAACAGCCATGCCCGAGGCAGGATTCGAACCTGCGACCGTAGCAGCAGCGCGATTCCGGACTGAAGCCCCTAGAACCGCTCGGCCACATTGGCCGACCAAATATAATAAACAGAGTAAATAGAAAGTCCACATCACTAACAGCGTGCCCAAGAGAGACAGGAAAGGCAGGAGAGGCTTATTGCTTATGAGTGGTAGCCGGTTCCACTGACGAACTCGCCTCCACTCCGGGAAACACTGTTAGTGCTATGGAATTTTTATTTACTATGTTTTACGTAAATGACAAGCCAATGTGGCACTTTTGTTTTAGAAGTGGGATGTTCTCGCGTTATGTTTGTGTGATTCTTGCACAGTAATATCAGTAATATTCTTTGCGGAAGATGCGAAGATGACAGTTAGACTTTTTCGAAACCGGTTACTGGAGCAATAAAATAAAAACAGATGTATTACAACACACGATCTTGGCTTACAAATATATTATTTACCAAATATCAGTCGCTCTCAGCAACATGTATAACTTATACCTAGGAGAAGGGACAGAAATAGGTACGAGCGACGATCTGGTTTGCACAGTGGTGAGGCAGAACTATAGCTTGCATTTTATGATTTGAGCATGGCTCGTGCAGCCCGAAATTGGTTATTTAGTTAGAAATAAATATGTTTGCGGCGGATAATTTAAATTCTTCTTACACACTAGTCTGACGTAAGAACGGAGAAAATGAATTTTGCATAAAATTCCCTATAAACATCTGCAATAAGAACAATTTTACGGTCATTACAGAGTTGAGGCATTACGAGAGAGTGATCTGCCATTAAGCCTTATGCACAGCAGAAACTCAGAACTTTGTAAGAACGGGTTTACTTAGGAGGCTACAACGTACGAAACGAAAAACAGGAGACAGTCAATATAGAACATTTGCGAGCTAAGAGCTGCATACGAACATACAGATACTTTAAGGAAAAGAAGATCCTGTATTCTGTGGGTATATCCTTAGAATGAACTAGAGGATGCATCAGATAATGTAAAAAAATGGTTCAAATGGCTCTGAGCACTATGGGACTTAACTTCTGGGGTCATCAGTCCCCTAGAACTTAGAACTACTTAAACCTAACGAACCTAAGGACATCACACACATCCATGCCCGAGGCAGGATTCGAACCTGCGACCGTAGCGGTCGCGCTGTTCCAGACTGTAGCGCCTAGAACCGCTCGGCCACTTCGGCCGGCCAGATAATGTAGTACCACAATATGCGCGTTCCAAAAAGATGCAAAGGTATTCGGCAAGAATTCAGAAAACGGATTTGTAGATGGGCGACTTTGAAATCGAAAATTCCACTGTCGTAAGTTTCCCGGACACAATTAGACCGAGAACAAAACAGAACGAAGAAGGTTGGAAAGTGTGAGAATGAAAAAGTACTGGAGATGGGTATAGATCAAACGAAAAAAAGTTGATACAAATTAGCGTGATTCTCGTATGACTAAAACGAAAGGAAGAAGAAATAGGTACTGCTAGAATGCATAATTTGGATGAAGATAATTTTTATTCCAGAAAGGGAATAGGTACATGGTCAACAATTCCATTTTATGCCTATCAGGATACCTTCCTGACATTGGTAGGTCTAGAGAAAGCCTTCAGAAATTTAAGGTTGACTAGAACATCTACAATCCTTGAAGATTAGGGCTCAAGTACAGGGGCAAGCGAATAATTCACAACATCTAGAAAACCCAAGTTGAAGTACTGAAAGTGAAATGTCAAGAACAACCAGTTCATGTTATGAAGAGTATAAAGCAAGATTGCAGATAGTCACTGTCGTTGTTTAACTTGTACGGTGAACAAGCAATGATAAAATTAAAATAAAGTTTCGAAAACGTTATAAAAGTGACAGGAGAACTGATACCAAACCTAAGGTCCGCAGGCAACAACACTTCTAGCCGGGCGCAAGAAAGAATTAACATGATGCCTCAGTTTCACACCAGAGAAAGCTTTACGATAGAAAGAACGCGACTGAATGTTTTCCATGATTCTTTTCTGTACAAATTTTGTTGTATGTAGTCAAGTAAGCATTCTAAAACGAATGGTTTAGTGGTACACCTCCTACTTCAATCCCTTATTGTCAGGTCAGCGCATTATTGAGTAAACACCAGTCAAGAATACAAAGACATCTAAGTAAACTGTGGAGTGGGAATCATGTTAGTTCAGTGACGGATATGACTATAGTGTATTATGTAACATGTACACAGTGTATTATTTACTAGGAAATATTCTAGTCAGAAGGTTGCCTCAAAATAATACAGTGGTCGAAATTGGTAAAACCTTCGTCGGGGTTATCTTAATACCGGTTCTGCCGTGATATTCTAAACAGATCTACATAACAAACGTTTATATTTTTTATTTTGCAAGTAAAAAACTGACCTGGTCGTTTCCTAATTGTCGAATCGAAATTTCCATTTGAACATATCCATTTCGTTGGATATGCCTTGACTCTTACGTTGTTAAACCAATAAATGCTAAACCGACGACAGTTTATGCTTGCTGACGCTCTCAGAAATGATGCACCTCGCAAAAATAAATTTTAGCATAGTTCGTTCAGTCCTTAACTTGCAAGTGTCAATAATATGTACCGTATCACATCACGTTATAGAATAAAGGTCTCGCTAGTTATCGTCTTTGGATGTACTGTCGCTAAGTTGGAACATCTGGTACATGTACTCAAAAATAAGCATTCTCGCGATCGAGTCGACGGTAGTCGACTAACAACAGCGCAGCGGAAGTAGGCGGAGGTGTCTGAAGTAAGCGGGCTTTCCAGGTAAAGGTCGCAGAACTAGCACAGCTCGTTAAGACTGCCACTGGAATAGGGAAAGGAACGAAGATCTTGTTCTAAAGTCCAGTCGGCGATCAGATCGTTGGAGTTATGGCCGAACTGGGAAAGGTAGGGAAGGAAATCGGCTGTTTGAAAGAAACCAAGGTCGTTAGCGTTTAGGAAATCACGGGAAACCTACATGCGAATGGCCGAAAGGGGACTGGAACTGCAGTCTTTCCGAAATCAAATCGTGTCTTAACCATAGCATCACCAGGCTCGTTAAAAGCGGGTACGAAACTAAAAGAGCCATTAAGATGTATATAAAAATTCGTCCAGTTCTTTGACAATTGAGAATCAAGTACTATATGGGAACAACTCCACGTCAGAAACATTACCCCTGGTAGTGGTAACGGTCTGTGGCATCATCGTTATACTGTCATTTATTCTGATGTAAACCCATTTTTTAAGAACTGCCGTACTAAGTATTGCACCTACCTGTCTTCCTATGCTTTTTGTGCTTTAATCATTATAAGCAATTCTTAAAGACTACAAAATTTACTATTCATTACTGCGATAACAAGGGTTTAAATTCTAGCTTAATTGTCCTACTCAAATTTGCCCATGAAAATGAGCTTTGCATATCCTCTTTCCTAAGTTTTTGATCCCTGAGATACAGTAACTATTCTTTAACGATTTCATTGTTGCTAACTCGATTTTTTATAATGAAAATTCTTCCGATTTCATGTGTTGGAATGTGGGAAACGTGGGCACTCTAAGGGAAATTGAATTTTTACCAAACCATGATAGCTTATCTTTTACACATTTTAAATCCATATATTATATCACACTGATTATTTGAAAACGAAAAAGAAAGTAATATGTAGGACCCATATATATTTTTCTGAAGGCATACATAGTGACGACTATTCCCAACCTAAGAAGGTAATATGGCTAGTGCTACAGCAACAGGATCCCATGTTCTTTGTTCTGATTTCCGGAAATACTTTCTGGGCCTCTTGATGCCCTTTTATTTGAAACAAATCAAAGGGCTGCAGCAGACCGTTTCGAATCGGATTTTTGTATTATGCCAAATACAAAAAATACGGTTTTAGGTATTATAAATCAGTTAATGTAATGATGGATGATTACACACACACACACACACACACACACACACACACACACAGACACACACACACATATATATATATATATATATATATATATATATATATATATATATATATATTGTTTTAGAAGTCCGTCTGATTTGCACAGCATCTGAGCAGTTCTCTTAGGTTGTTCGCAGATGATGCTGTAATTTACCGTCTAGTAAGGTCATCCGAAGACCAGTGAGAGTTGCAAAGCGATTTAGAAAAGATTGCTGTATGGTGTGGCAGGTGGCAGTTGACGCTAAATAACGAAAAGTGTGAGGTGATCCACATGAGTTCAAAAAAAAAATCCGTTGGAATTCGATTACTCGATAAATAGTACAATTCTCAAGGCTGTCAATTCAACTAAGTACCTGGGTGTTAAAATTACGAACAACTTCAGTTGGAAAAACCACATAGATAATATTGTGGGGAAGGCGAGCCGAAGGTTGCGCTTCATTAGCAGGACAAAAAAAAATGGCTCTGAGCACTATGGGACTCAACATCTGAGGTCATCTGTTCCCTGGAACACCTAACTAACCTAAGGACATCACACATATCCATGCCCGAGGCAGGATTCGAACCTGCGACCGTAGCAGTCGCTCGGTTCCGGACTGAAGCGCCTAGAACCACTCGGCCACCATGGCCGGCATTGGCAGGACACTTAGAAGATGCAACAAGTCCACTAAAGAAACAGCTTACACTACACTCGTTCGTCCTCTGTTAGAATATTGCTGCGCGGTGTGGGATCCTTACCAGGAGGGATTGACGGAGGACATCGAAAGGGTGCAAAAAAGGGCAGCTCGTGTTGTATTATCACGTAATAGGTGAGAGAGTGTGGCAGATATGACACGCGAGTTGGGATGGAATTCATTAAAGCAGTCCGCAGCTCGTGGTCGTGCGGTAGCGTTCTCGCTTCCCGCGCCCGGGTTCCCGGGTCCGATTCCCGGCGGGGTCAGGGATTATCTCTGCCTCGTGATGACTGGGTGTTGTGTGATGTCCTTAGGTTAGTTAGGTTTAAGTAGTTCTAAGTTCTAGGGGACTGATGACCATAGATGTTAAGTCCCATAGTGCTCAGAGCCATTTGAACCATTTTGAACCATCATTAAAGCAAAGACGTTTTTCGTCGCGGCGAAATCTATTTACGAAATTTCAGTCACCAACTTTCTCTTCTGAATGTGAAAGTATTTTGTTGAGCCCAACCTACATAGGTAGGAATGATCATCAAAATAAAATAAGACAAATCAGAGCTCGAACAGAAAGGTTTAGATGTTCGTTTTTCCCGCGCGCTGTTCGGGAGTGGAATGGTAGAGAGATAGTATGATTGTGGTTCGATGAACTCTCTGCCAAGCTCTTAAATGTGAATTGCAGAGCAATCATGTAGATGTAGATGTAGATGTAGATGCATATGCATGATACAAGGAAGTAACTCTTGTTGGTGTAAGCACACTGACCACTTTCTCCGATCGGACACCACATCGGGTTTAGTGGTTCAAAGATGAAACTATCAGTCCAAAAGAAACAATAAGGAACTACGTTTGTAGGGTAAAAAATCGTTGTTTAAGCATTCATACTGTAAAAAAATATTACTCTATGAGGAAGTAACAATAATATTTGCCGTCTGGTATAAAAAGGGTAATAGAAGGGACCTGCAAAATTACAGACCAATATCACTAATTTCGGTTGGCTACAGAATCCTTGAATATATTCTCAGTTCGAATATAATAAAATTTCTTGAAACTGAGAAGCTTATGTCCACGAACCAGCATGGTTTTAAAAAGCATGCTTGTACTTTTCTCAGATGACATACTGCGAACTATGGATGAAGGGTAACAGGAAGAGCCAATATTCTAGATTTCCGGTGAGCATTTGACACGATATTCCATTGGAGGCTGTACGAGCATACTAGCATATGGAATAACTTCACAGATGTGTGAATGGCTCGAAGACTTCTTAACTAATAGAACCCAATATGTTATCCTCGAATTCGAGCGTTCATCAGAGACATGGGTATCGTCAGGTGTGACCCAGGGAAGTGTTATAGGACCGCTTTTATTCTCTTTATATATAAATGATTTGGCGAACGGGGTGGACAGCAATCTCCGACTGTTTGCTGATGATGCTGTGGTGTACGGTAAGGTGTCGAAGTTAAGTCACTGTGGTAAGATACAAGATGACTTGGACAAACTTTCCAGTTGGTGTGATGAATGGTAGCTAGCTCCAAATGTGGAAAATGTAAGATGATGCGGATGAATAGGAAGAGCAAACCTGTAATGTTGGGATACAGCATTAGTAGTGTACTGCTTGACACAGTCACGTCGTTTAAATATCTGGGCGTAATGTTGTGAAATGGATCGAGTATGTGAGGAATGTGGTAGGGAAGGCGAATGGTCGACTTCGGTTTATTGGGATAATTTTAGGAAAGTGTGGTTCATCTGTAAAGGAAACCGTAATTAGGAGGCTGGCACGACCTATTCTTGAATACTGCTCAGGTGTTTGGGATTCGTACCAGGTCGGATTGAAGAAGGAGATCGAAGGAATCCAGAGGCGAGTTACTAGATTTGTTACCGGTAGCTTCGAGTAAAACACAAGTAATATGAAGATGCTTCGTGGACTGAAATTTGAAACTCTGGAGGGAAGATGAAGTTCTTTTCAAAGAACACTATGAGAAAATTTAGACAGCCGTCATCCGAAGTTGACTGTTGAATGATTCTGTGGTAGCAACATACACAGGGCGTAAGGACCACGAAGAGAAGATACGAGAAATTAGGGGTCATACGGAGGCACACAGACAGTCGTTTTTCCCTCGTTCTATGACTAGCACTGGTACATGGTACCTTCCGCTACGCACCGTACGGTGGGTTGCAGAGTATCTATGTAGATGTAGGTACACATATAGAAACAACCATTTTGCCTACAGGACAATGACGACTGGATAGCGGCAGGCGGAAGGACCCGGACGTTGTAGCGTTACCGTTGTCCGTATGAAGTAAATACAAAATATATGGCAAACGTGACGGAGCTATACAACAGGACACTTTGCAAATGCCTAACAAAGCGTTCTCGTGCGCCTCTTAGCAAGACAGATTTGCAGACAGAATCACAAAGCGGAGAGCCTCCACACAATTAAGGACAGCACCTTTGTTGTACTCACTCACTTCGTCCCATTCCCAAGTGCTGTTTTCTGTAATTACCAGTCCGCAAATTGGCTATATCTAGATGGTCGTCAGTGCCTTCTTAATTAATCTCTCTTGCAACTGAGATTCGTCGAGATTGCTGCAAAGTGGATTTTGCCGCGCTGTGCGTTTGAATTTCTTTGTGTATCGAGTGGATAACGCATAGCAGACAGATCTAGCATTTTTATTGTGGCATTTACCGATTTCGCAAGCCTTGTTTCCCGAGCCAAAAGTGAGAAACCAATACTGTGCAAGTAGCGAAGAAGATTCCTTGGTTGTATGTATGTTTGTCGTAAAGTCGATATCCTGTACTCTCTTCGGTTGTTACATTACAATGTAGCGACAAATAGAATTTCTAAAGGTTTTGGTATGAATTAACTTTTCTTTGAGCGAATCGATACTCATACTCGAACATTAGTTATTTTGGATGATACTGGTAAAATAAATTAGTGGTCCTGGAACACAGACAACGTTAATATGAATGAAATGCAGATGCAAGAAAGTGCAAACTAACTTCAAGTTAATAGTCCTTAATGTTATGGTATGAATTCACTTTTCTTTGAGGGAAGTAGATGGCCCTACCCGAACATTAGTTATTTCGTATAACATTGGTAAAACAAATTAGGTGACGTGGCACAACGATGACGTTAATGTCAATGACATTTTTTATATGTTGGTACAGGTATCGTACGTCAAGTATCAATTTGTTATACAACGGTAAATTACCGAAATGTGTCTTTACGTATTCAGCTGTTAAAAAACAGGTGCTTTGGATCGAACATCATAGTACTTCATCTGAAGATGATCTATTTGAAGTATGTTCCGAAATAGAAACATTAGTCTTAACGACACATACTACCTGACATGGGCGGTAGCAATAGTTCTGTACCCTAGTTACAAATGGCTCTGAGCACTATGGGACTTAACAGCTGAGGTCATCAGTCCCCTAGAACGTAGAACTACTTAAACCTAACTAACATAAGGACATCATACACATCCATGCCCGAGGCAGGATTCGAACCTGCGACCGTAGCGGTCGCGCGGTTCCAGACTGAAGCGCCTAGAACCGATCGGCCACACCGGCCGGCGCTAGTTTCAAATGTGAAGGTGGACTAATTTACTCGAACCCGATCATGACAGTTAAACATCGTGATCTAGACTGTTATATATGAAAACATCTAAGAAGTGTTTAATGTAGTATCGGACAGTGGTGTATGGATTCACTAACAGCATTCGTACATAGACAGTTAAAGAATTAACGATGAGAGGAATTTCTTCATATGCCTGTCGCATATTTGTTGATGGAAACCGTTACTTAATGCGAAATTTATTTTCTCAGCATTACTTAGCTTACTTTATTTTTATTTTTAAGCGATCAGGTCTAACGGAATGCGCGCTGATACAAGCTTTCTTCTCCATCGTCTTCTGTACATCCATCTGTCGCTGTCTGTTGCAGGTCTCCATGGAGGTCATCCTTCCAACTCTTCCTTGGTCTTCCCGGGTGTTTCCTCCCGGTGGATATAAAATCCAGGATCTTCCGAGGCGAATGTCGTCTTCCATCCGAGCCCCATGTCCAACCCCCTGTAATCGATTGCTATTGGAATCTCGGTGGAGGTCATCAAACTGATTTCACCTGTATTTTGGTCGAAAATCGGACCAAAGAACTCCCACTTATATTTTCTTTGAAATACAAGAAGTTTATTAAAGTCGTTCTTTCGTATACTTCGCGTCTCAAAGCCATATAGCAGCACGGATTGGATCAGGGTTTTACGTACCCTGTTTCCTGGCGTTTATTCTACTTCGCGCGTCCAGGTACTTGAATTCTTGGCCTCTCTTGCAGGACCGGTCTTTCACCTACTGTGACTGTGGTTGTCCAGTATCTTGACCTTGTCGAAGAGTCATAACGAGGTAATCCGTCTTGGCATCCTTTACGAGTAGCAAGTTTTCAAAAAATGAAACCTATTGATTTTGTGACTAGATGTGCTAATGCGGTTGAGATGCAGATTCGCCACTTCACACCAGAAACCGAACAGCTAACTAAGCAGACGCTGGAAGTTGCTGACTCTTTACCAAGAAGGCAAAGTGATTTCATCTGCCAGTGGTTTGTGGGGTACAAGAGGGATTTCTCTTACTGGTTATCTTCCAAAGGATATAACAGTAGTAACTGCTGAATAGCAAATCAGTCTTTCGGACCAAAAGAGTGAAAAAATACGGGGGAGTTAGTTCTCTGGATTGCAAATGAAAAAAAATTCTCATATCATCGGGATAATGAACTTTGTCTGTGGGAACACTGAATTGCTGGTTTTAGCTCCCTCACAGTCTTACCATTCAACATTGCAACGATATTTAAAACGTACAGTAGAAGTTCTAGACGATCCAGACTTGTACTTTTCATCGAAATGAGTTAAACCTGTTCCAGAGTTCCATCAGACACGTGGCTAGAAACTACTGACACTAGATACCCTCAATTCGAGAGTAGAGGCTCATTCCATCCCCCGGAAGCAACGAATGAGCGCTTTCCTTTTAATACAGTGACCTCCCCAGCGGAATCAGTTGTAAGAGGATTGCCCCTCGCCACCCCCTGTCAAGAACCGCTCTCCCACACGCCGCTTCGTCACTGCCGCTTTGCCGCGAAACGTCCAATTAGGAGGGTTGTGTCTCCAGAACCCCTCGCGTCGGCTGGCGAGTCGAATCGGCCGCTGGTGAACAGCCAGATTAAGTCCTCCCCGGCGGGCGCACCCTCCCCCCTGCCATAAACGCACCGGCGTAAATAACTGCTGCTTAAATCTGTTCCGCCGCTGGCACCTACCCGGCTGCACACCCCACGAGTTCCTTCCCTCTGAATTCTTGTCGCGCTGTCACGTTTATATGCTTCTTTTTGTCAGATGCACATCTCTGAAAACCGTCTGCCTCTCAAAACGTTTTAGCACCACAATCGCGGCTGTATCGACTCAAGTGAGCTGACGCAACCAACCTTCTTAAGCACAACAACTGTAGTCTCAAAATTCTGAGGCATTTATTTGTAAACAGAATGACTGATGGTTTAAATTCACCAGGAAGCAATCCACATGTATTTTACGGGCCCGTAGTACTTCATACAACATTTCTAACAGTGGCCCATTACTTCTTATCATATTTAATCGAATATCGTGAGTTCCGTAATTGTCATAACGTACAGATGTCATATGAAGTGTGGCTATAAAATAACAGGACTATAGCCATTAAACATTTATTTCATGAACCAACATATTTAGTTATTTTCACCCTCAATATATACCCCTCCTCTATCCGTACAATTTTCCATGCGAAGTTTCCATTGATGGAAACAATGCTGGAAGTGTCCCTCCGTGAATTCCTTGATGACGCTACCGGTTTTTTTCTTTTCACTGCTTCAGCGGACTGGAATCTCGTTCCTTTTAACGTACATATGACCTTGAGGAATAGATAAAATTCACATGCGACTAAGGTAGGCGGTCTACCACTGGGATGCAGAACTTCGCTACAAATCTCTTAACAGACAATACGGTATGAGCTTGTTCGTTGTCTTCGTTGTTCTTCCACAGTTGGGTTGGCTCTGAGCACTATGGGACTTAACTTCTGAGGTCATTAGTCCCCTAGAACTTAGAACCATTTAAACCTAACTAACCTGCCCGAGGCAGGATTCGAATCTGCGACCGTAGCGGTCGCGCGGCTCCAGACTGTAGCGCCTAGAACCGCTCGGCCACTCGGCCGGCCAGAGTTGGGTCATTTCTTTCTCGTATTCTCACGGAGTTGAACAAGAACCTCAAGGTAGTAATGTTAATTAATAGTTTGAACTTCAGGAACCCAGATAAGACACAGTTCCATGAATATCGAGAAAAGAACTATCACCATCGCTTTGAAACTTGTTTTGCTCATGCGAAATTTATTCGCTGTCGGTAAAGGTGGGAATGCATGGATTGGTGCTTACTTTCTGGATAATATGTGAAAAACCAAGTTTCGTCACATGTTATTACTCTTTCCCAGGAATGAGGATCATTTCCAGTGGTATTCAATATGTCAGTACAAATATTTTCACATGCTTCTTTTTGTTCGATCTTTAGAATTTTTGGCACAAGTTCCGAGCACGCATTCCTCATATTAAACTGGTTATGTAAAATTTGCCTTAGGTATTCTTTCTCGATTCCTATTGTTTCAGGAATCGTTCGAAGACTCAACGGCCGGTAGATCGAATCAGATTATCTACCTTTTCGATATTTCATCCCTTTTTGGTGTTGGAAGGCGTATCGAGTGTGAGGCATCTTCAGCGTCTTCTCGGCCATGTTGGATAAGCTTCGACCACTCAAAAACTCGTGTGCGTGATAAACCGTCTTTGCCATACACTTCTTTTATTGAAAAATAGGTTCCTGTAACAGTTTTTCCAAGTTGCATGTGAAACTTCATGACAACTCGCTGCTCTGTTGTTTCCAGCGAAACAAAATAACAGCTCAATAAAATTCTTCTGGGTTTGAGGCCACATTGTCAATTATAAAATTCCAACGTTTCGGCGACTATTGCAAGACGGCTTCCTCAGAGTGTATTGCTAACTAAACGTCGGAATTTTATAATTGACATTGCGGCCTCAAACCCAGAAGAATTTTATTGACTGTGACAACGGCCGCGGAATCCTACGTTTACAAAATAACAGCTCTTACACAAACGAAGGACACGGCCATACCGATTTGTCTACGGATACCAGAGATGCTACATTCGACTGAGACGGCTTCACGCTTCACAGCTATTAGTCGTTCACCTTTGACCCATGTGTACTTACTCTGTGACAGAGTCAGCCCCGAGTTGTGCAGCTAATTTGCATCCTTGAATGTTATACAACGCACGTGTTCTTTCCTAAGGAAATGCGTTTTAGGGCTAAATCCTCACAGAGCACTGTGAAAAATATTCGTTTTGTTGCAGTTAATATGTTGCACTTCAGTAATAGGATGCTAACGGCCTAGCCGCAGTGGTAGCGCCGGTTCCCGTCAGATCATCTAAGTTAAGCGCTGTCGGGCTAGGCTCACACTTGGATGGGTGACCATCCGGTCTGCCGAACGCAGTTGGCATGCGGGGTGCGCTCAGCCCTTGTGAGGCCAACTGAGAAGCTACTTGACTGAGAAGTAGCGGCTCCGGTCTCGGAAACTGACATATGGCCGGGAGAGCGGTGTGCTGACCACATGCCCCTCCATATCCGCATCCAGTGACGCCTATGGGCTGTGGGTGACACGGCGGCCGGTCGGAACCGTTAGGCCTTCATTGCCTATTACTGAGGAGTTAAGTCTTAGCGATAGGATAACGAACATAGTCATGAGCGTCAAATGTAAGATAATGAGAACTTCTTTCGAATCGCTTGCAACTTACGAGACTACTCCCTGCATCAAGATTCAACGCCCGGACGGTACCCATCTTCAATCAGCGGCCAGGACACACCCTTCCCAATGTTCTTTCGGGAAACTTGGAGTGCGGTCCGAAATCTGTGAAACATTACTTTCTACAAAAATCTAACAGCCGGAAGCCGGAACACGTTTCACCTGGGAAAGGTTCAGGTGATCGAACAGTTATTTGTATGAGAAACCTAGAATGCCACAGAATCAACAGATGTGGCACCCTGTCACCAAGTTGCACTTCTGTAGCAACACTAGGTGATCACACCTGCCAGCAGATTAAACTGTTCCTACCAGTATGCAGTTCCAGTTGTTTTTCAGTGTATGTTCCAGATCGACACCGGACACGCAACGATAGGAAATGACGCTAGAACATCAAGAACGTCTGAAGATACAACTCAAATCATTAAACCTTCCAAGAAGAACGGGTGGCAGGGATTACTGTTAAAAAGATTTTGCCTGAAGATGAAGAATGGGGAACTTGTCGAAATGTAGCTTCAAGTAGACGTTATTAGTCAGCTGGTGATTTGAGATTAAATTCGCAGACAAAGTCTACATTCTTATAAGCTCCGGTCACATTGCTGGTCTGTGTAATTTAGTGGATGCTCTTCAGGCTTCTCAATGAAACCAGTGGATGGTAATGTAGCAGAGTTGAAATAATAAGCGATGACGACTATTTAAATAAAAGAAATTTCCGTAGCCGGGTGCATCTAGATTAAAAATCTTTGAGGTATACATTTAAAAAAAAGTAGGATCTGATGATTCAACCAATTTTGAGTGGGTATCTTCAGGGTGACAAAACAATGACTTGATGAAGATAAGACTCCCCTACGCACTGTCGAATTCCTTTTGCCATCTAACAAAGCAACATTAACTTATTAGCTTATTTAGAATCAAGGAACGATGAGTATACATAACTGTATTTCCTGTTCTACAAGTGCAGTTCATTAGCTGCCGATCTATTGTGCCTTACATTATGATATAGCGTTGATCTAAAATTTCGTGTTATCGTTATAAGGCGTCACTGCCCAACATTCAATATGCTGAATGAGCCAGATGCAGATATTTATTAAAGCCGAGGAAACACCAGTGTTCCGTAACAATGTATTGTGCCGATATTGTGACGCACTCCGGCGTTCTATCACTTCCTTCAAATTAGTGAGTACCATGTATTCTGTTTTGTTGGCAGTATCTGTGTACCATCATGAGCCAAAAATACTTAACTGCCCCAACACAACACATCTCAAAACATACTACACATTCCAGCGCTTGGGTATAAATTCCAACATCGTTTTCATTCTAATTTCTAATGCCGCTACTGTAAGGTGCCGGAAATAATACGACCTCTGCATCTTACACCTAAATGCTTTTCACACACCACGAAACTGGCTCTTTCTGATCTTCGCATGACCCGCATAAATCACATCGTTTTTATACATTATCAACTGAATTGCCTGGTTAACTACCAAACAGGAAACATTAGTGTGTCGAATTATTAAAATAAAATTATCTTAATTTTTCAAACATTATGACAGTAAATCTTATTTCTGTCTAAAGGTAGACTGCTGAAAGACGAATGTAACCTCAGCATTGACTACTCGTACTTCTAAAAGTGCGAAGATAAAATGTTCTCTGTTATTGATAAGAACTGCTGAACTTCGAACAGGATTGTCTTAAAAATGAGCCAAGTAGTGCTGTGCAGCGAAGAGTGCGAAATTCCTTTGAAAACTAACGGAGAATGGTATGCACACAATGCGACATGGCTACACCACACAATAGAGGTGTCTCAATGGAATGTTAATCATATTCATTCAGCTATTCCTATTGTTTTGTGTCTGAAATTCCTGGTGAGGCAGAAAAACACATCCACCACTAAAGCATCGTTTTTCCTTTCTTACATCACAGAATTATCTTCATTGCTACCGGAACGAGTCCCGGTAATGTGTGCTGCTGTTAATGCGACTTCCATTGCTGTCACCTCGTGTCAACGTATACAACCAGCACGCTGACGCATCCTAGAATTTGTTGCAGTTGTGACGAGAGGCTGGTAACGAGCAGCTTCCTCATTCAACAAGCGCACTTAAAGAAACCTTTTTCTCTGTTTTTTTATCCTTTTTTATGAGGCGCTGAGTACAGGATTCATGGTTGTTACACCTAAACATACGTTTGCCTCTTTCCTTTTTTTCACATCTCAGCAACTGGAATTCTGATGCACGGACCGTGTCGAGAGATACTCCCCGCGCCAGCTGTTTCCAAGTTACAGTTGTAATATTGCTTGTTTTACTTGGTGGAAATAATATGTAGCTTATGTGCCGTAATACAGTAACCTCATCCTTCAGGTGTCAACAGAAACAGACAAGACAATTGGCCGTGTACTGAAGTCAGCTGAATGCCCCATTAATCTACCGCCTATATATGTATAGATTTCCCTAACGATTCGATTCAGAATTAAGTTTGCTCATCAGGAATTTTGATTCTCTTCCAACAATGAAGCATATTTTAGAAATTTGAATATATATATATATATATATATATATATATATATATATATATATATATATATATATATTAAATGCAGATAGCTAATCTTCTAAATCAACTGTATATTGCGCATCAATCTTTGCTTACATTCAGGAGAAAGAGCTTAGCTCTCGCAAAAACGTATGGAAGAAATTTATTCACGGAAAGATAAATAAAATAGTGTAGGAAGACTTGATCAACGACAACAGTACTAGGTATTGCTCTATAGGTTACCTTCAAAACGAAGGTAAACATATTTATACATTTTTATGTTATCCTACTTGAAAAAAAGTGACTTTAACTAACAATTATGGTTTCTTTGTCATAAAATATATGACTTTGTTTATTTCATTTAATCTATCAGTGACACATTGTAAAAAATAATGCTCATAATTAGATTATTTTTTTTAGATTACAGACTGTTAAATGAAATATTTTCTACTTCTTAGCGTCTGCTTTTGGGTTCACAGAGTTCAAGTGCGAAAGAAAGAAACTCGACAGGCTGTGTTGAATATGTATGAGCTTTGGTACAACTGGAAACTGAAAACTCCAGTGACTATGAAAAAATTCAGACGCTCACACAAAGTCTGCATTTAAGACGTTGTAATGTAATATAAATGAACTTGACAACTATTTATTTCGCGAAACGGGTCGTAGTGTTTTAGAGTCCTAGCTCCTGAAAGTATGCTTCCTAGTAATATGAGACGATGCTTGGACTCAAAGCACTGTAGTTTGGTAAACAAACCACGAGAATATGTTTCCCACAAGTTAAAAGAAATTACAGAACAAAAGAAATTTTTTTCTAAACAACTTACGATCCCTACAAAGGCTAGTGTTTAATCTTACGGAGTCGACTATTGTGTAGCAAAGAGTAAGAAATCTCACGTCATAGCGGAGACCTTCCTCAAACAAAGCTATTGGTCGCTGTATATTCGTTATGGCAGACGACATTAGTGAACATTTGTAGAAAAACCCAAAGGCAAAGGTGATATCGCTGTTTGACTGGATGAAGCTATACATTAGCACAATGGTGTAACAAATTTCATGTTGATCTTCTTTTCTGAAGTAAAAGAACTTCTGGAATAAAAGCAACAAACTCCTCTAAAATACTACATTCTTTTATAGAAGAAAACTACGTTAATTTTGAAAACGGTGTAGGGCTACGTACAGTTCGAGGTCTTAGTAGGGTTAGCAGTTAAGGCAGATTGCAAGCTCTGATCCATAAAATGCTCCTCATAATATTTCTGCACACTTTTATTCAATGAAAATCATTGGTATCAAAAAGCATATGCCCTGTCCTTTCTAGAGGTTCTTTAATCACTGGACGAAGTGGTAAGCTTCATTAACAGTAGGCCACTTAGCTCGACATGTTTGCAACAAATATGCCTTGATATGGGAGCTGAGCACATTTCCCTATTTTATTGCAATAACTCTAAGCTGGCTTTGACGTCTGAATGTTCTGAAGAGTATGTACAAATTCAAGAAAGAGCTTTACTCTTATTTTGTTCAACAGAAACATGAGTTCCGAGCAGATCTTAGACAGTGCCTTTGTGTTTTCAAGATGACGTATCGTTGTCACATCACTGAAAAACTCAGTTCATTGAATGTATCTCTTCAAGGTATCGAAATCGACGTCCTGTGTCTGTCAAACAATATTTCAGTCTTCAGGAACAAATAGCGATCGTGAAAAAAAATTTCATTTGCTCTTCGCGCAAATTTAAAAGACCATGACTTCCAGTTGAGTGAAGAACTGACGTCTGTGTTTGCGAATCATCTGCTTTTTTTCGTGCAGTTCGAACAGCCTAACATAGAATCGCCAGGTCAGCCGTAAGAGCTCAACAGCCTATCCTAATGTCGGTTCTTTCTAATTTGATTGGTTCGTCAATGTTTTTTATTTCCACCGATTTTCCTGCCCCTGGTTCCATCTTTAGATGATAAATATGAGTTATCGCTAGTCAGATTATTTATATCGGGCCTCTTGAGGGCGAACACAACCAGACATAGTTACTTTTGCAAAGTTTTATTTTACTGCCATGACTGGTTTCGAGCTATCACGCCCATTTCCGAGTGAATATACTTGTTTTACTACAGTATTAGATTCGTCAGCAGCGTGTCATCCGCTCCTGTACTGCATAAAAATATATGAGGAGTTAGCGGTAACCACAGACATGTTGCTGACAAGCAAGTGCAACACTGTCTTTTGTAAATCACTGCACACCTTCTTGATGTGTCATTTTTGTCTCGGTGATATGGTTGGTAATAAAGATTCTCTTGTTCAGTGTAGAGATCTGCTTTATACAGTTTCTGACAGTAACACTTTACTGTTCTGATGTAAACGTTCTTTCTTCTCCGGGACTATCTTCCTCTTTATTTCACTTCAGTCATGTCTTTAAGATTCATTTTATTCATATTCTGCGGCTATGACCGTGCCTGTACTCATACGCAGAAAATGTAAGTAAAAACACTTCTAGTCAAAATTTTTTCGTGTTTTACTGAATGCATTTCGAACCCTGTGAGTTCATCGTCAGATGCATATCATTTTATTACATAATTTACTTCTGCCTTTGAATGAGATGAAGTGTGTGTTCCCGTTATGTGAAGGTTACATGTTAGGTTTTGTATTTCATGAATCAACTGCTGAAAATATGTTGAGAAACAGTGGGAAAAACAGAGAAAAGCTTACTGAACAAAAAAGGAAGAACATTTTGAGCCTTTCATCGCCAGCATCGAAGGTTTATACTTTCTGTCATTGTTCATTTCGTCACTCAAGATGCACATTTGTTTATACATTTTAAAAACACTTCGCAAATATAGCTTAATGTGATATGATCAAAGAATGGGTTTACCACGTAGTGTCAGAGATCTGTGTCTTGAACTAAATTAACATATGCAAGGAATAATTAAAAATAAGCTTTTAAAATATCTAAAATAACTACGGCAGACGAAATCTGTCTGCTAATTAAACATAGATTCAGATTTTTTTATTTTATGGAAGCATATTTCAGTTGTTCTAAGAGATTTAAGCTCACCATTGGCTTCACAGTGTAGTACTGCCAAACTGTTTTCTGTCGTGTTGATAATGCCTTTCGTTTCCTGCCGATTCTTTGAACTACTGATTTTTCAAAGTGGTTGAGTCTGAAATCATTTACGGATTCTTGGAAATGGGTTTTGAATTTTCTGCCTATTTCCCTGCGTATTATACAGGACAAATGAGGTATTATACTTTTTACACTATACTGCTGTTGAATTTTTGTGTATCTGCTTCTGTGTTGTGGACTAGTAAGAGTCCTAACTTGAGAGTATTGGTGGGGATCGCCATTTTTACATTATTCTTTTAATAGGTTAGCAACTTTTTGTCAGATGGTGCCTAGGAGTGTGATGCTACAAAATACTGTATCTTTCTTCTTAGTGTAACGATTTTGTGTCTTATATTTGTGTGTTTGTGTATCTAAATTATCAGTTGTTTTGGTTGTGTAGTCACTGTTTGTGCAATTCCGTCTTGAGGCTGTTTTATTCTAACTGAAGCGAGTGTGCTCTGTCTATTATAAGCCTAAATGCAGCTTGTTTGTTTATGGTAAAACGTCAAGGTGAGATGTCTGTTGTTATGGCTGTGTATGTGTGTTTCCTACCTATACTGTACTAGTGTTTTTGTTTGAAGTTGGTGATTCTAAAACCCAGGTAATTTATGCTTTTGTTGTCCTTTTTTTGTAGCAATGTTTCAGCAACATACCTCCAGCAGTATACTACTTTGCGTTCGAGCCTATTGTTTTCTTTAAAGAAATTATTTTCCAAACTACTGAGAAATACACTATATGATCAAAATTATCTGGACATCCCCCAAAAACAAACGTTTTTCATATTATGTGCATTGTGCTGTCACCTACTGCCAGGTTCTCCATATCAGCGACCTCGATTGTCATTAGACGTCATGAGAGAGTAGAATGGGGCGCTCCGCGGAACTCACGGACTTCGAACACGGTCAGGTGACCGGGTGTCACTTGTGTCATACGTCTGTACGCGAGGTTTCTACACTCCTAAACATCCCTAAGTCCACTGATTCCGATGTGATAGTGAAATGGAAACGTGAAGGCATACCTACAGCACAAAAGCGTACAGGCCGACCTTGTCTGTTGACTGGTGAGACAGCCGACAGTTGAAGAGGGTCGTAATGTGTAATAGGCAGACGTCTATCCAGACCATCACACAGGAATTCCAAACTGCATCAGGATGCACTGCAAGTACTATGACAGTTAGGCAGGAGGTGAGAAAACTTAGATTTCATGGTAGAGCGACTGCTCGTAAGCCACACATCACGCCGGTAAATGCCAAAAAACGCCTCGCTTGGTATAAGGAGCGTAAACATTGGACGATTCAACAGTGGATAAACGTTGCGCGGAGTTACGAATCACGGCACACTATGTGGCGATCCGATGGCAGGGTGTGGAGATGGCGAATGCCCGATGAACGTCATCTGTCAGATCTGTCAGCGTGTTTACTGCCAACAGTAAAATTCAGAGGCGATGGTGTTGTGATGTGGTCGTGTTTTTCATGGAATGGGCTTGCACCCGTTGTTGTTTTGCGTGACACTATCACAGCACAGGCCTACATTGATGTTTTAAGCACCTTCTTACTTCTCACTGTTGAAGAGGAATTCGGGGATGGCGATTGCATCTTTCAACAGGATCGAGCACCTGTTCATAATGCACGGCCTGTGGCGGAGAAGTTACACGACAGTAACATCCCTGTAATGGACTGGCCTACACAGAGTCCTGACCTGAATCCTATAGAACACCTTTGGGATGTTTTAGACCGCCGACTTCGTGCCAGGCCTCACCGACCGACATGGATACGTCTCATCAGTACAGCACTCGAAATGGGCTGCCATTCCCAAAGAAACCTCCCAGCACGTGATTGAAAGTATGCCTGCGAGAGTGGAAGCTGTCATCAACACTAACGGTGGGCCAAGACCATGCTGAATTCCAGTATTACCGATGGAGGGTGCCACGAACTTGTAAATCATTTTCAGCTAGGTGTCCGGATACTTTTGATCACGTAGTGTGTATGGTTCATATGGCTCTGAGCACTATGGGACTTAACATCTGAGGTCATCAGTCCCCTAGACTTAGAACTACTTAAACCTAACTTACCCAAGGACATCACACACATCCATGCCCGAGGCAGGATTCGATCCTGCGACCGTAGCAGCAGCGCGGTTCCGGACTGAAGCGCATAGAACCGCTCGGCCACAATGCCCGGCTCACATAGTGTGTATCTGCCACGAATCTTGGTACACTACTGCCAGTGCCCAAACCTTATTTCTGTTCGTAAACTTTCTCTTTAAAAGCAAGGGAGTTATATAGTTATGTCATAACATTAGTTTTCTTGATTTATTAAGACAAAACAGAAATTCAAGTAACTCTCTTCATACTTGCTGCATTTTCGTTTATTCATGTCTTTAGATTTACATGATACAACTGACACATCACGTTCAGTGCTTACATTTAAAAATTTGCCCGTGATGACAGAGGAGCACAAATCGCAGATGCAAACAACAATTAAGAATGCAGCATTCGACAAAAATAAACGTCAAAGTGACTGTTACTGAAGAAGTACATTGAGTCACGTAGTCCAGCTCTACTGCCCCCTACCACGCAGCCGCAGCAACACTTACTTGCCGGCGAACTAGATATCACTATTGGCGCGCATGTTGCTCCTTTACTCAGAAAGCGAATAAAGCAAATTACTATTTTCATGAAACCATTGCGACGCCATCTGGGGTCGCGCGAACGGCTTAAAAATCCCTGAATTACGAAAAAATGCAGGCTAAACTTCAGTGAGCGTGTTAAAAGAATTGAGCCAAAGTAGATTAACGAGACAGGTTGTGGAATTCTACCAAGCTCGTAGTAAAGCAAAAATTTGAAGAATAAAACTTTTATCGATGATGTAAAAGAAGAGCTGCAGGTAGGTAACATGAATAACACAACACAACTCGTACTCCAGAGAGAGAAAGAAGAAAAATTTGTAAGCAGTGAACTCACGACTCGACAACTGGCCCGAAAAAAGGGGGACGGGGCACAAAGAAAAGCTGAAACAAAACTGTGAAACAGCCTGTTGTTGCAGATCGCGTGGTGCAGTAGGGCTCAAACATGGATGATAATACACTACTGGCCATTAAAATTGCTACACGGAGAAGAAATGTAGATGATAAACGGGTATTCATTGGACAAATATATTATACTTGAACTGACATCTGATAACATTTTCACGCAATTTGGGTGCATAGATCCTCAGAAATCAGTACCCAGAACAACCAACTCTGGCCGTAATAACGGCCTTGATACGCCTGGGCATTGAGTCAAACAGAGATTGGATGGCGTGTACATGTACTGCTGCCCATGCAGCTTCAACACGATACCACAGTTCATCAAGAGTAGTGACTGGCGTATTGCGACGAGCCAGTTGCTCGGCCACCATTGACCAGACGTTTTCAGTTGGTGAGAGATCTGAAGAATGTGCTGGCCAGGGCAGCAGTCGAACATTTTCTGTATCCAGAAAGGCCCGTACAGGACCTGCAACATGCGGTCGTGCATTATCCTGTTGAAATGTAAGGTTTTTCGTAACACATCTGAAATGTAACGTCCTCTGTTCAAAGTACCGTCAACGCGAACAAGGGGTGACCGAGACGTGTAACCAATGGCACCCCATACCATCACGCCGGGTGATACGCCAGTATGACGATGACGAATACACGCTTCCAGTGTGCGTTCACAGCGATGTCGCCAAACACGGTGCCGCCATCATGATGCTGTAAACAGAACGTGGATTCATCCGAAAAAATGACGTTTTGCCTTTCATGCATCGAGGTTCGTCGTTGAGTACACCATCGCAGGCGCTCCTGTCTGTGATGCAGCGTCAAGGGTAACCGTAGCCATGGTCCCCGAGCTGATAGTCCACGCTGCCGCAAACGTTCGTCTAACTCTTCGTGCAAATGGTTGTTGTCTTGTAAACGTCCCCATCTGTTGACTCAGGGATCGAGACGTGGCTGCACGATCCGTTACAGCCATGTGGATAAGACGCCTGTCATCTCGACTGCTAGTGTTAGACTACGAGGCCGATGGGATCCAGCACGGCGTTCCGTATTACCCTCCTGATCCCACCGATTCCATGTTCTGCTAACAGTCAATGGATCTCGACCAACGCGAGCAGCAATGTCGCGATCCGATAAACCGCAATCGCGATAGGCTACAATCCGACCTTTATCAAAGTCGGTAACGTGATGGTACGCATTTCTGCTCCTTACACGAGTCATCACAACACCGTTTCACCAGGCAACGGCCGGTCGGTGTGGCCAAGCGGTTAAAGGCGCTACAGCCTGGAACCGCGTGACCGCTACGGTCGCAGGTTCGAATCCTGCCTCGGGCATGGATGTGTGTGATGTCCTTAAGTTGGTTAGGTTTAAGTAGTTCTAAGTTCTAGGGGATTGATGACCTTAGAAGTTAAGTCCCATAGTGCTCAGAGCCATTTGAACCATTTTTGAACCAGGCAACGCCGGTCAACTGCTGTTTGTGTATGAGAAATCGGTTGGAAACTTTCCTCGTGTCAGCGAGTTGTAGGTGTCGCCACCGGCGCCAACCTTGTGTGTATGCTATGAAAAGCTAATCATTTGCATATCACAGCATCTTCTTCCTGTCAGTTAAATTTCGCGTCTGTAGCACGTCATCTTCGAGGTGTAGCAATTTTAATGATCAGTAGTGTAATAAAGTTTATTTACTGGTGACAACTCTTACTAGATCGGCTGAGCCTACGGAGTGGTGTACGGGTACGCAGGTAGGCAGTGACGAAAGCGAAACCGGGCGAGACGCGGCTGGCGCTGTCGCCGGCGGCTCCCCACGTAGGCGCGCATTGTGCGTCCAGGTGCGGCCTATAAAGTTACCTAAAAGCTTACTCAGGCCGGGTCACAGCCGGGGCATTAGCTTATCTGCGTCATCTGGTCCTTGTCGGCCCAACCGAGGAATGTCCGCCTGACGAACGGCTCTGCCGGCCGTCTACCTGCGTATCTGTCAATCTGGCCGCTGCCGCTGCCGCCGCCGCTGCCGCCTGCTCCTGCGGCTTCCCCGACAGCGTACCCCGGTCCATCGCGGCGCGCCCCGACACAACAAGACATTGTGTGGAGTCAGCCACTAATAGCGGTCGTTGACTGTCGGCACAGCAGCTGCCTGCCAACCGGGCCGCGATCTGTTGCGCCTGGCCTGCCTTAATGCGGGTCAGCACGGCAGCCACTTAGCCCACAGGCTTCCGTCGCCAACGAGCATTAAGATGTAGGTCTTCCGCCCTTCAAATTGTATAGACGTGCACCTTATCATTACATCACTCTGCTAATCTGAGCACTCGTTGCGCCTTGTTTACTCAGCTGATTTATGTCCCGCGCAGATAATTCTCTCCCGCCTCGAAATCATTTCGCCGCGGCCGTCGCAGGAGACGTACGAGAACGCTAGTGTTCCAATGGACACATTGTTTTTTCACTACGTCCCATTTCAGTTGCTTATACACGATGCAGACACACTGATGTGATCACCGCCTGTGATGGACATCAGCTTGCAATAATCACACACAGACGGCAGATGGCAGCACTAGCAGTAGAGGGTATATAAAGCGTGTCGGCGGAGGGGGGAAGCGGAAAACAGTGCTGTCTAAAAAGTAATGCCGCAACGGAGTGATTTGTTTGACGTCCAAAAGGGAATGATAATTGGGGTTCGGGCCAAGGGTGGAAGCATTGCCAACCAGTTATATTTGTAAACTATTCGCTCCCCACCGTAGTTAGAGTATAGTGTGCATGGTAAAATGACGCAAACCAAAACCGGCGCCGAGGCAACTGCGGCGCACCACTGGCCATGGTTGACAACGGTGAAAGACGGGTGCGGACATGTGTACGGGCGAATAGACGTGCAACTTTTGAGCAACTGACAGCCCAGATGAGCCAAGGGGCAACCTACAACGTCTCCTCAAAGACGGTTCAGCGAACGTACCGTTCAGCGAACGTCGCTGCTTGTGGGACTCTACAGCAGAAGCCTGGTTCATGCAGTCACGTTGACTGGAAATTAGTAAATTTGTGGTAAGCTCCTACGGGACTTGCACACTACTTAATCTAACATAAAATAACTTACGCCAAGGATAACACACACACCCATGCGGAAGCGAGGACTCGAATCTCCGACGGGGGGAGCCGCGAGAACCATGACAAGAAGGTGCCTCAGACCACGCGGCTACCCCGCCACACTGAGTGTTGTTCATCGGCAACGAAGACTGGAATCTGGACGCCAATATCTCAACTTGACGTCCACTGAGCGGTGACAGGTGGCGTTATCAGATCAACCACGTTTATGCTGCATCGGACGGATGGCCATTGGCATGTACGGCGTGAAACTTCTGACAGCAAACACTCTGCAACAACGTTATGGCCTGCGAAATGTTTTCGAGGCATTCCCTGGGTGATCTCGCCATTCTGGAAGTCACAGTGGATCAAAAAAGGTGCGCCTCTATCTTTGGAGACCATGTCCATGCCTCCATGCGGTTTGCTTTTTCCTCGGCATGACTGCATCTATCAGCAGGATAATGCAACGTATCAAACAGTATTAGCAAAGTTTGAAAAGAACCAGAATGAGTTTACCGTAGTCCCCTGACGAACTAACTCCCCGCATTTAAACCCCACCGGGGTGTTGGAGCCATGGATTCTCAACCGAGAAATCTAGTGTTGCTGGCCACGGTGCTGGAGTTCGTATCTCTGTCGGTGTCTTCCAGAACCTCATCGACTCTCCCTGCACGTCTCGCAGCCGTCCGCACAACAAAAGACGCTTATTGAGGCTTTTAAGAGTTGGCCACATTAATGTGACTTGACAATGTACTTCACACTGTTCGCAGAAAGGAGAGCTAAAATCTCCGCTTGGAATCAACAAGGAACCCACAAACAGATGTCTTCTGAAATCAGGTAACTGAGATCCAAACGACAGTAGATGACAGTACTCAGATGTTGCGGTGTTCATTGGCTTTCTGAAGGCATATGACTCAGCCCCACACTGTCATCCAGCGAACAAAATGGGAGCTTGTACCCAAATGTGAGACTATCATTGCAATTGGAGCCACGACTTCTCAGCAAATACAACTCAACACGTCGTTTGTAACGGGATTAAACCGTCAGGTACAAGACAGTTTTGGAAATACGCTGAAGGAATGTTATGGGACAGTAACTATTCATGATGTATAGAAGATGTTTCGAAGTCTTCACATCAAACGTCCAAGTGTGACAGATGTCATCATGGGAAACACTTTTGTTAGAGACAAGATGTTTGGTGACGCTAGGCGTCCTTTGTATCCTTGGGCACCTGTGACGTGAAGCTGATCGTCTGCTCCGTACGAAAGGGTCCAACGAAATTGAAGTTCCTGATTCTCTTCTAAAATATCTTTCTCCGCTTTGTGACACCAGTTCTTATGGTTTCTTCTAGGCGAACGTCAATCAGTGTACTTGGTGTAAGTAGTACGCAGCACACTTGGGTAGTATACCGTGTTAGATCAGTGAAATTTTTTCGTCTTTGGGATGGCGAGTACTAAAAGGAAATTAGCGTCGCCGGAAATCACCAATGTTGTCTCTAGCAAAAGTTGCTCAGCATGATGTCCTAAATCACACTTGGATGCTTGATGCAAAGACTTTGAGGCACCCTGTAGACATCGTGAAAAGTTGCGAGCCTGAAACACTCCTTTAGGGTACTTCCGGAGTTACTTTTACACCAGATAACTTCATCCCATTAAGAACTATTTGTTGAGATGTACTTGCTGGGAAGTTACTTGTCAGTTGACGTCTCTGGAGAGAGACACGCTCTGTTAGGATCGTAACTTTTCGTTATAGACCTTACGAAATGGCCATATCTTGCGACTGCATTGGCTTAGAAGCTTAGGATTTTCACACCACCAAGGGACTGTCAACCTCAGTATGTGATATAAATTTTAACTCGACGCGTCAGCCCATTTATAAGGAAAGGGGTTTTCAGAAGCCAGACAGAAAGGCCGACGGACGGACAACAGAGTGATCGTGTAAGAGATCCGTTTTTGTCTGTTCAGGTATGGAACCCTAGATACACGCCTCGTACTATGTTTTTCGTTTTGTGAACAGATTTTCATTTATGAACGTTTAAATCAAGTTGCCAGACTTTGCGCCGCTATGAAATATTACCGAGATCCGACCGAATATTCGTGCAGCTTTTTCCAGAGAGTTCATTACAGGTAAGTGCACCATTTGTGAAATGTCTGCGATTACTATTTATTCTGTCTGCAAAATTATTAACATACAGTGTGAAGAACGAGGGTCCCAGAGGATTTCACTAGGGCACACCTGAAGCTACTTCCACATCTGTCTACGACGCTCCATCGAAGATAACACGTTGCGCCCTCCCTACCAAAAAATCTTCAATCCAGTCACAAATTTCGTTTCTGGTGGCAGCTGCGCCTCGCATTCTTTATCCGCTCCCTGCCCTCAGCCACCCCTTAGACAGCGTTAACAAGCACTGTAACATCTTGGGAAACACTCGCACACAGCAGAACAAAGGGCCCGTGTGTCGGAGTCGTCATCGGCCGCCATCGTCCCGTCGTGCCGACGACAAGCACACAAACAGCGGCTGATGACGCAGGGGAGGGCCGGGCTGTGGAACACGGCTGCAGGGGATCGACACGGCAGGAGCGCGTGGGCCTCCGAGCCACAAAAAACCCACCTGCCGCGGTGCCGGAGACCGCGCCAACGCAGGCGATGGTGCTCGCCGTAATATCACGTTACGTAACCGCGCCGGACAGTGGCGGGGCGGCACGCGAAGGCGGCGTTACAGGCGTGCAGATACCGGCCGCCGCTATTAAGACATCTCGTTAGCTCCTCGCTTCTGACGTATCTACTGACAGTCTCCGCCTCTTTCCGATACCGGAGCGTTCAGACGCACACGGCGACTTCGCGACGCCGTTTAGAGGAAAGAAACGAACGTGGGAGACTAATTACACGTGACGTGCTACCATTTACTTCTCCACTTGTCTGGTTGGACTTCGAGACTGCGTGAGCCTCGCAGCTGGCTGACATATTTTTCTCTCCGTTATTTACGATTTTTGAATATCGTTTCTTTGCAGACCTTTTTTCCAAGTTCCATGCTGCTGTAGATTTCTTTTACAAAGAGCAATGAAATATCTTTTTAGTTCATACACAATCACTTGTTGTATAAAGATTACTATTCGCCTTGGTATTACCCCATATCTAGTTTTCCCAGAATTCCTCTCGCGTGCTACGTCTTCATCTCAAAGTAGTACTTGCAAACTACAGCCTCAATTAATTGCTTCATGTATCCCAATCTCTCTGTCTTCCTTCACACTTTTTACCCTCTGCAGCTCCCTCTAGTTCTATGGAATTTAATCCCTCACGTCTTAACAGGTGCCCTATCATCCTGTCCCTTCTCGTTGTCAGCGTTTTCCATATATTTCTTTTCTCGTCGATTCTGTGGAGAACTTCCTCATTCCATACCTCATCAGTCAACCTGATTTTCAATATTAGTCTGTAGCAGCACATCTCAGATGCTTCTATTCTCCTATGTTGCTGTTTTCCCACAGTCCGTATCTCACTGCTTCCTCAAGTTAAGACCTATGTTTGATACTCGTAGACTTCTCTTGGCTATAAACGCCGTTTTCCGCCGTGCTAGTCTGCATTTTATGACCTTGTTTCGTCCATCATGGGCTATTTTACTGCCTAGGTAGCAGGATTACTTAACATCATCTACCCCGTGGTCCCAAATTCTGCCATTAAGCTAAGTTTCTCGGTATTCTCATTTCTGCTACTTCTCATTACATACTGATAAAACTTCTCGCGTTTTGTCATTTTCCACTTACCTTTTATCAGTGTTGCAACTGTAATTTTTCTTTTATTTATTCCTTCTAGTATTTGAATAAAAATCACCAGCGACGGCGGACAAAGACTTCCGTTATAAGGAGTCACTGTCGTATTGCCGAATAACTTCTCAAAAATGGCGAAGTAGCGGACACAGTTTCAGGGCAACCTCTTGTCCCTAACAGGCTGAAGAATCACCAATGACAAAGGCTTGAGGGTGAAGAAGGGAATGGAAACCACTGCATTAAGGGCACAGAAGGTGTATCCACAGGCCGTATGGCCTTTAGTCGAAAAACTGTCATGATTTTGTTTCCGGATTAGTCCCTCATTGGGATGTCCGGGAGGGAACTGCCAACTGGAGAGACCTGAGGGAAAGATGAAAGAACCAACGGCAGGACAACATTCCACCAGTCGGAGCATGAAATGTCAGAAGTTTGAATTTAGTAGGAAAACTAGAAAATCTGAAAAGGGAACTAAAAGGCTCAGTCTAGATTTTGATGGTTAGTGAAGTGAAATGCAAAGAGGGAAAGGATTTTTGGACAAAATAATATAGGGTAATATCAACAGCAGAAGAAAATGGTATAATGAGAGTATAATCTGTTGTGAACGGGAAGGTAGAACAAATAGTGAGTGACGGTAAAAAGTTCAGTGATAAGATTATTCTCTTTAGAATCGAGAGCAAACGATCACCAGCAGGCAAACATGCCGAAGTCACAGAAAGAAAATGAAGATTTGAATAAAGTACAGAGGACGTTGTGCGGGTAATTCTGCATGTAAACGGAGGTGCAAATCTAATATCATGGGGGGACTGCATTATTAGAAAGTAGCAGCAAGGGAAGGGAAAAAAAGCCAGAGATACGGGACAATATGGGCTTGGTAGTAGGAATGACACAGTAGAAAGACTGAGTTCTGCAATAAATGTCATCTTACGAACACACTGTATAAAAATCGCAACAGAAGGAGGTATACTTGGAAAAGGTCCAGAGACACGGGAAGATTGTAGCTGGATAACATCACGGTAGGAGAGGGATCCAAAAACTCAGGCACTGGGTTGTAAGATGTACCCAGTAGCATATGTAGACTCGGAAGGCAATTAAGTAACAATGAAGAGTAGGTTGAAGTTGAAGAGAATCATCCGGAAGAATAAATGTGGAAAGAAGTGGAATACCGAAATACTGAGGAATGATGAGATGCGGTTAAAATTCTCTAAATCTTTAGATACTGCGAAAATGAATACCACTGTAGGCAGTTCAGTTAAAGAGAAATGGACATACAATTTGGTACTTAGATACAATAACCCCAAAATTTCGATGTTCATACAACCGGTTTTGGAACTCTACTGCCATCTTCAGATGTGATTAATCCGCTAACAGCTTGGTAAAAATATATAGCAATTCCAGTTGAGCAATCTGTATGTCATGAAGTCTTATTAAATATGTCAATGAAATAACATCAAATCCTCACATACTAAAAAGTATTTTTAATATATAACGGTGTACTGTTAATTCATTGACACATTATATAAGACTTCATGACGCTCAGAAACTTTTCCCCAAACTCGGTATTTTAATAAACTGACACTGAAATAATTAAAATAATAATTATCTCACTACCAAATGTAAAAGCGTTCGACAATGTAAAATGGCGTAAGATTTTTGAAATTCTGAGGATAATAGGGGTAATTTTAATAACTTTCCTTATGTCTTTACCACAACGACCTTACGCGTTTCGACTTCCCGTCATTTTCATCATTGTCATGTCAGTCATATAAAATCATTAGATACTGTCTCGTATCGAGAATGCTGACGTGATACAACATATCTAATGATTTTATATGACTAACATAGCTCTGCCTTTGAAAATGACGGAAAGTCGAAACTCGTAAGGTTTCTGAAAAATAAAAGTGTGGTCAAGATGTAAGGAAAGTTATTAAAAGTGCATCCAAATGGCCGCGACATCTCACAGCATTTTCATACATACTGCAGCAAATAGGTGTGAGTTACAGGTAAAAGTGGTAAACACACAATATGTGTAAGTTGCGAGAAGGAAGTTCTCAGATTAAAAAGGGTGTGAGACAGGAATGCGGTCCTTCGTCACTACTGTTCAATCTATGCATCGAAGAAACAAAAGCAAAAATAAAACTAAAGTTCAAGAGTGGGATTAAAACTCAGGTTGAAAGAATATCAGTGATAAAATTTGCAGATGAAGTTGTGAACGGGAAGAAAAACTACAGAGCCTGTTGAGCAGGATGAACAGTCTAATGCAGAGTTTCCCAAACGGTGTTCTGCGTGAATTGAAATATCAATAACACGCCGTTTTTTTTTTTTTTGCACTTTGACTATAAAAATTTTAAAAGTTTTATTATGACTTAAAATTGAAGCAATCAATGGATAAAAACAGTTTTCTCATTAAAAAAATAATAAACACGGGGTTCGATCAAAGTACCAGTATTCTCAAAGCGTTCCATCAGAGAAAAGTTTGAGATCCCTGGTCTAAAATAGTCCCCCATTCGGATCTCCGGGAGGGGACTGCCAAGGGGGAGGTTACCATGAGAAAAAGATTGAATAATCAGCGAAAGGATAACGTTCTACGAGTCGGGGCGTGGAATGTCAGAAGCTTGAACGTGGTAGGGAAACTAGAAAATCTGAAAAGGGAAATGCAAAGGCTCAATCTAGATATAGTAGGGCTCAGTGAAGTGAATTGGAAGGAAGACAAGGATTTCTGGTCAGATGAGTATCGGGTAACATCAACAGCAGCAGAAAATGGTATAACAGGTGTAGGATTCGTTATGAATAGGAAGGTAGGGTAGAAGGTGTGTTACTGTGAACAGTTCTGTGACCGAGTTGTTTCAATCAGAATCGACAGCAGACCAACACCGACAACGATAGTTCAGGTATACATGCCGACGTCTCAAGCTGAAGATGAACAGATAGAGAAAGTGTATGAGGATATTGAAAGGGTAAAGCAGTATGTAAAGGGGGACGAAAATCTAATAGTCATGGGCGACTGGAATGCAGTTGTAGGGGAAGGGGTAGAAGAATTCTCATATTCTCGAGTTCTGCAACAAGTTTCAGCTAGTAATAGCGAATACCCTGTTCAAGAATCACAAGAGGAGGAGGTATACTTGGAAAAGGCCTGGAGATACGGGAAGATTTCAATTAGATTACATCATGGTCAGACAGAGATTCCGAAATCAGATACTGGGTTGTAAGACGTACCCAGGAGCAGATATAGACTCAGATCACAATATAGTAGTGATGAACAGTAGGCTGAAGTTCAAGACATTAGTCAGGAAGAATCAATATGCAAAGAAGTGGGATACGGAAGTACTAAGGAATGACGAGATACGTTTGAAGTTCTCTAACGCTATAGATACAGCAATAGGGAATAGCGCAGTAGGCAGTACAGTTGAAGAGGAATGGACATCTCTAAAAAGGGCCATCACAGAAGTTGGGAAGGAAAACATAGGTACAAAGAAGGTAGCTGCGAAGAAACCATGGGTAACAGAAGAAATTCTTCAGTTGATTGATGAAAGGAGGAAGTACAAACATGTTCCGGGAAAATCAGGAATACAGAAATACAAGTCGCTGAGTAATGAAATAAATAGGAAGTGCAGGGAAGCTAAGACGAAATGGCTGCAGGAAAAATGTGAAGACATCGAAAAAGATATGATTGTCGGAAGGACAGACTCATCATACAGGAAAGCCAAAACAACCTTTGGTGACATTAAAAGCAATGGTGGTAACATTAAGAGTGCAACGGGAATTCCACTGTTAAATGCAGAGGAGAGAGCAGATAGGTGGAAAGAATACATTGAAAGCCTCTATGAGGGTGAAGATTTGGCTGATGTGATAGAAGAAGAAACATGAGTCGATTTAGAAGAGATAGGGGATCCAGTATTAGAATCGGAATTTAAAAGAGCTTTGGAGGGCTTACGGTCAAATAAGGCAGAAGGGATAGATAACATTCCATCAGAATTTCTAAAATCATTGGGGGAAGTGGCAACAAAACGACTATTCACGTTGGTGTGTAGAATATATGAGTCTGGCGATATACCATCTGACTTTCGGAAAAGCATCATCCACACAATTCCGAAGACGGCAAGACCTGACAAGTGCGAGAATTATCGCGCAATCAGCTTAACAGCTCATGCATCGAAGCTGCTTACAAGAATAATATACAGAAGAATGGAAAAGAAATTTGAGAATGCGCTAGGTGACGATCAGTTTGGCTTTAGGAAAAGTAAAGGGACGAGAGAGGCAATTCTGACGTTACGACTAATAATGGAAGCAAGGCTAAAGAAAAATCAAGACATTTTCATAGGATTTGTCGACCTGGAAAAAGCGTTCGACAATATAAAATGGTGCAAGCTGTTCGAGATTCTGAAAAAAGTAGGGGTAAGCTACAGGGAGAGACGGGTCATATACAATATGTACAACAACCAAGAGGGAATAATAAGAGTGGACGATCAAGACAAATTGCTCGTATTAAGAAGGGTGTAAGACAAGGCTGTAGCCTTTCGCCCCTACTCTTCACTCTGTACATCGAGGAAGCAATGATGGAAATAAAAGAAGGTTCAGGAGTGGAATTAAAATACAAGGTGAAAGGATATCAATGATACGATTCGCTGATGACATTGCTATCCTGAGTGAAAGTGAAGAAGAATTAAATGATCCGCTGAACGGAATGAACAGTCTAATGAGTACACAGTATGGTTTGAGAGTAAATCGGAGAAAGACGAAGGTAATGAGAAGTAGTAGAAATGAGAACAGCGAGAAACTTAACTTGATGGTCACAAAGTCAATGAAGTTAAGGAATTCTGCTATCTAGGCAGTAAAATAACCAATGGCGGACGGAGCGAGGAGGACATCAAAAGCAGACTCGCTATGGCAAAAAAGGCATTTCTGGCCAAGAGAAGTCTACTAATATCAAATACCGGCCTTAATTTGAGGAAGAAATTTCTGAGGATGTACGTCTGGAGTACAGCATTGTATGGTAGTGAAACATGGACTGTGGGAAAACCGGAACAGAAGAGAATCGAAGCATTTGAGATGTGGTGCTATAGACGAATGTTGAAAATTAGGTGGACTGATAAGGTAAGGAATGAGGAGGTTCTGCGCAGAATCGGAGAGGAAAGGAATATGTGGAAAACACTGATAAGGAGAAGGGACAGGATGATAGGACATCTGCTAAGACATGAGGGAATGACTTCCATGGTCCTAGAGGGAGCTGCAGAAGGCAAAAACTGTAGAGGAAGACAGAAATTGGAATACGTCAAGCAAATAATTGAGGACGTAGGTTGCAAGTGCCACTCTGAGATGAAGAGGTTAGCACAGGAAAGGAATTCGTGGCGGGCCGCATCAAACCAGTCAGTAGACTGATGACAAAAAAAAGGTATAAAAAATATTGTCAGTCCATAGAAAGCAAATGAAAGAAAGACATAACTGATGAGCAGTATCAGAAATGAGACTAGCTGTAAATTAAACACCCAATTCGCAGAAGACGAAGTGAAAGAATTCTGCTGCATTGGAAGTAAAATAACATATTATGAAAGAAACAAGGAGGACATGAAAAGTTGTCTAGCGGAATCAAACAGCGAATTCCTGGACAAAAAATATCTGCTTCTGAGAATATACACTCCTGGAAATTGAAATAAGAACACCGTGAATTCATTGTCCCAGGAAGGGGAAACTTTATTGACACATTCCTGGGGTCAGATACATCACATGATCACACTGACAGAACCACAGGCACATAGACACAGGCAACAGAGCATGCACAATGTCGGCACTAGTACAGTGTATATCCACCTTTCGCAGCAATGCAGGCTGCTATTCTCCCATGGAGACGATCGTAGAGATGCTGGATGTAGTCTGTGGAACGGCTTGCCATGCCATTTCCACCTGGCGCCTCAGTTGGACCAGCGTTCGTGCTGGACGTGCAGACCGCGTGAGACGACGCTTCATCCAGTCCCAAACATGCTCAATGGGGGACAGATCCAGAGATCTTGCTGGCCAGGGTAGTTGACTTACACCTTCTAGAGCACGTTGGGTGGCACGGGATACATGCGGACGTGCATTGTCCTGTTGGAACAGCAAGTTCCCTTGCCGGTCTAGGAATGGTAGAACGATGGGTTCGATGACGGTTTGGATGTACCGTGCACTATTCAGTGTCCCCTCGACGATCACCAGTGGTGTACGGCCAGTGTAGGAGATCGCTCCCCACACCATGATGCCGGGTGTTGGCCCTGTGTGCCTCGGTCGTATGCAGTCCTGATTGTGGCGCTCACCTGCACGGCGCCAAACACGCATACGACCATCATTGGCACCAAGGCAGAAGCGACTCTCATCGCTGAAGACGACACGTCTCCATTCGTCCCTCCATTCACGCCTGTCGCGACACCACTGGAGGCGGGCTGCACGATGTTGGGGCGTGAGCGGAAGACGGCCTAACGGTGTGCGGGACCGTAGCCCAGCTTCATGGAGACGGTTGCGAATGGTCCTCGCCGATACCCCAGGAGCAACAGTGTCCCTAATTTGCTGGGAAGTGGCGGTGCGGTCCCCTACGGCACTGCGTAGGATCCTACGGTCTTGGCGTGCATCCGTGCGTCGCTGCGGTCCGGTCCCAGGTCGACGGGCACGTGCACCTTCCGCCGACCACTGGCGACAACATCGATGTACTGTGGAGACCTCACGCCCCACGTGTTGAGCAATTCGGCGGTACGTCCACCCGGCCTCCCGCATGCCCACTATACGCCCTCGCTCAAAGTCCGTCAACTGCACATACGGTTCACGTCCACGCTGTCGCGGCATGCTACCAGTGTTAAAGACTGCGATGGAGCTCCGTATGCCACGGCAAACTGGCTGACACTGACGGCGGCGGTGCACAAATGCTGCGCAGCTAGCGCCATTCGACGGCCAACACCGCGGTTCCTGGTGTGTCCGCTGTGCCGTGCGTGTGATCATTGCTTGTACAGCCCTCTCGCAGTGTCCGGAGCAAGTATGGTGGGTCTGACACACCGGTGTCAATGTGTTCTTTTTTCCATTTCCAGGAGTGTATGTACGGAACACCGCACTGTATGGTAGTGAATCACGAACTGTGGGAAAACCGTCAAGAAAGAGTACAGAAGCATTTGAGATGGGGTGCTATAGAAAGATGTTGAAAGTTAGATGGATAGATAAGGTAGGAAATGAAGAGGCTCCAAAATCGGAGTGTGGGAAATACTGATCAGAAAAAGGTACAGGATGATAGAAAGTGTGTTAAGACAACAGGGAATAACTTACGTGGTACTAGGTGTATTTGTAGAAGGTAAAAATTGCAGGGGACTGTTACAAATCGCTTACTTCAAGGACAGCTCCGAGCCAGTCGTACTTTAGCGTGCATTTCACTGACCCCACACCATCGTCATTTGCTACTTTAGTGGTATCAAGCGAAAGCTCGTTGTAGGGCACGGTGGAGGTCTGTTGTATTTTCTGATGAAAGCTGGTTCTGCCTTGTTGCCAATGATGACCGTGTGTTGCTTAGAGGAGGCCAGTTGAGTACCTAGAACAAACCTGTCTGCGCGCTAGACACACTCGACCTGCAGCTGGAGTTATGGTCTGGGGTGTGATTTGATATGACAGCTGGAGCATTCTCCCACACGTAAGGACTGCGAATTTCTACGTCAATCTGTTGTGGTGGCATTCATGAACAGCATTCCAGGGGCTGTTTCCCAGCAGAATAACGTCCATCCAGATACCGCTGTTGTAACTCAAAATGATCTACAGAGAGTCAACATATTGTCTAGGTGTGCTCGATCACCAGATCTGCCTTCCATCGAACACATACGAGACATCACTGGACAACAAGTCCACTTCATCCACAAACAACGTTACGACCCTATACTGAAGTACCATGTGCAACAGACAAGGAAGTCCTTCACACAAACTGACTTCCGCCGGCAAGAGTACAATTCAATGCATGCAGGTTTCCATGCTTGCATTCAACATTCTGGTGGTTACACCGGTTATTGATGTACCAGCAGTTCACATTTGCAATGGATTATCCCGCGCTTACGTTAAACTGTGATCTTGTAATATTAATCAATAAAATATGCCACCTAGACAAACGTATTCCCGAAATTTCATTACTCTATCTTTTTGAGTGCTGCGATTTTTTTCGTCAGTGTAGATAGTGTATCTATACCTAACACAGACATTCGCAGTCAGGGAATTTATTTCGAATAGAATTTGGACCGGTGTCAATTGTCATTATTATCCATTCATCTAGGAATCTATGTGAATATCAATATACTCAGAATTTGCTAATGTGAAAGTAACGTGTATAATAAAATAATTTAAAAAATTCTATTCTACTTGGAGTAGGAATGTTTGATACTGTCTCCGTTAACCCGTTAATGTAATGAGGTACGAGCAAGTTTTGGTCCTTTATCTAATACAGGAAAAAGTGAGGGTTTTAATTTTATCAGTGGCGTGAAGAACGGGGAGAGGCATCTAGAAAGCGTTGAACAATGACGTGGAGGACGGGCAAACGCTTCAAGAAAAGCGTTAAATAATGTTTTAGACACAGTTACATCACCTGAGGATGCACCTAAATTGGCGTGAAACCGGTCGCGATTTTAATAAAGTTTTTAAAGCCACAGAGGTGTTTGTTGCCTTTATATAAAAATGTGGATATCTGGCTGCAACTGTCCGCATTTCAGTATATTATGTACAAAATGTGTCTTGTCTTTTTGCAGCATTCGCCAGCAGCTTGCATTTAAAAAAAACACTGTCATATACACTGGTGTCCAAAATTAAAGTAACAAACTGAAATTTAGCAAGGTTGCGTTTATTTTGCCACAAAGCAGTATAAACAGATAATAGTAAAGCAGACACAGTGTATAGGATACGGAACGTAAACAACCGCAACATCCATAACGGTATACAAAAATTTTCTTCGTTTTTTCCAGCCTAACGGATTCGCACACACATTCCAGCAACTGGTTAATGCACTGAGTACGGGGTGCGACCACCTCTGGCATCAATACAGGGGTGACAACGACGGGGCGTGCTGTGAATGATGCCATCAGTCTCATGTTGAGGCAATAACGCCCATTCTTCCTGCAGAGCGATGCAAGCCGTCTCCCTAGTGGATTCCAGACATGCTCATTGGGACTGAAACCGGGAGAGCGAGCAGGCCCCCTTGCGTGCGATACCTTCTGTTTCTAAGAAAACGTAAGCCACTCGTGCTCTATGAGGTCGAGCATTATCGTCCATCAATACGAAGTCTGAGCCCGCAACACCTCGCAACAATCGGAAATGAGGTCCCAAGCCGCGCGGGATTAGCCGAGCGGTCTCAGACGCTGCAGTCATCGACTGTGCGGCTGGTCCCGGCGGAGATTTGAGTCCTCTCTCGAGTATGGGTGTGTGTGTTTGTCCTTGGGATAATTTTGGTTAAGTAGTGTGTACGCTTAGGAACTGATGACCTTAGCAGTTAAGTCCCATAAGATTTCACACACATTTGAACATTTTTGAGGTCCCAAAATCTCGTCACGATACCTGACAGCAGTTGAACCTTGCCAATTCACACATACAATTTCATTAAGAGTGGTTCGAGTGATAAACATAATCCCTGCCCACACCATTACGGAACCTTCTCGATATCGGTCTCTTTTCACAATTCCCGAAATTGTTTTCCACGATCCCTCCAGATGCGAGTACATCGAGACACTCTCCAGACTAAATCGGGAATCATCTGTGAAAATATCATTGGCCCACTGTTCGAGCGTTCAGGCGACATGTTGATGACTCCAGTCTACACGTTCCCTTCCCTGAAGACGTATCAGAGGTAAACATACGCAGGTCTGCGACAATAGAGGCCACTCCGCCGAAGCTTTCTGCACACCGTTTGCCTCGATACAACACATCCATTGGATGTTACGAGGTCGGATGCCAGTTGCCGTGCAGTAATAAGGCAGTGCCGTCGTGTCCTTACAGCCAAATAATGGTATGCCCTTTTGAAGTCACACGTGGTGGCACCGCACTGGTCTTCGGGATACAGTTTCGGTCTCCATAAACTGTCGCCACGTCCGAGAAACAGCAGAACGATTCAAATTAAGGCATCGTACCACATCAGTTTGCGATTGTCCAGCTTACTTTCTTCCCATGGCACTCCACCGCATGGAGTCTGGTTAGCATCTTCTCAGTGCCATATTGCACCGCCTGTGACTGTGTACACAGCGATCGTGGATGTGTGTGTGTGTGTGTGGGGGGGGGGGGGGGGGGGGGCTACGCGGTAAACATTGCCTCGTTTCATAGCTGCCCTGACGTCATTGTTAGCATGACCAGATTGTCACCTTCCGTGCAGTGCACGGTCGTACGGGCAGCATCTGGTTGACAGTTTGTATGGTTATATGATTATATCGTGAAATAGTTACAGGACGGGGAAATAGCCGTTTGTTGCTTTAATTGTGGACACCAGTGTAATACATGCGAAACAGTACAATTTACAATTCATCTTGAAAATGTTTGTGTGGGACAACAATGATTTTTTTAAAATGGGGTAGAAGATTAGCGTTTATCGTCTCGTCATCAATGGGGCATTAGAATCGGATCAGAAACTCTGACTTAAAAATTATGAAATGAGAAAGTTGACAGTAGAAGAAGAAGCAGTCCCAGAATTTACCTTCAGATTTTATGTAGAATAAAGTTCCGACGCTCACATAGCGCCCAGCTTTTCAGCTTCCACCCAACTGTCTCCAAAATTATGAATACTTTCATTTACACTTTTTGCAGCTCCTAATGAAACCTTCTTGTTATAATGAGAAACTTACTTCGTGTTTCTTTTTGTTTTGCTGTTAAAATTTACATTTTTTCACGTAGACCTCTTCTTGGTATTTGTAATTTTTCCAGTGAGTATGTCATTTAACTAAGGTGCGAATCTGGGAAGTCTGAGAAGCATACAAAGGTCTGTAACGTCTCCACTGAACTCAAAACAGTTTGCAACTACAAATTTCTTTACCACTCTGAACTGGTGGAAGTTAGAGGATGCTAAAACTGGTGCAAAGGATTAACGACCTAGGAATTCCGACTTTCTTTTTGGGTGGCGGCTGTATAACGTATGTTCTCTTCGGGAGGATTACGACCTCATTTGAATGATGCTATCTATTTCTTAAACTTTGGAAATGAAATGACAGGCTCAGTCTTCCCCATCCGTGCATCAATGTCCCGTTGCGATAAAATAACCACAAGAAAGGATTTTTTCCACCAATTTTCAATGTAATACACCCAATGTTCTTAAAACCCAAAAGCGTTTATCACATCAAGTTAACTTGATCTATAGTAATGCGCAAGTTGCATGGCCACAACAAAACCCCAATTTTCATTCTATCAATGACGTTTATAGGCCAGACGAGAGACTTTTTATCTTGTTCTTATAAAGTGACGTTATCGTTGACAGGGTAGAAAAAAGATAAATGACGTTCAAGCTACTGAGCGCACAGTGCTCGCCTCCAGTCTTCTTGATTAGTTTCAGAGATCAACACTGGACCCACTACTCACTGTTTTAGTCGTAATTTGACACTTGCAACATTTCTTAAGCTGTTCACTATATCAAGGTAGTAGCTTCGCCACTGGTGTTGGGCACGTCCCTGCAAGCGTCGGGCGCACACTCTGGTGTCCGGCGCAAGACGGGGCGCGGGCTGCCTCGCAGCTACGCGCGCATGGCTGCTGGCCGTGTCCCCGCAACATGGCCACCGGCAAAAGAAAGCGGGTTTTACGCAGCCGCCAGTCGCGCACGCACTGCCATTGGTGCGCAAGTGGCCATGTCTGTCCTTGGCGTGACGCGGCACTAAAACTGCGTCCGAGGCGGCCGCACAGTTGGCATAGCAGGTCCGTGAACACCGGCAGCCCGTGTTCAGAGAAGTACATGGAACTTAAGAATCAAACAGTACAAGGAGCCGCTCAGAAAATGCGGAAAAAATAGTGTCTCCAACATGTCCCACAGGATAAATGACGCTGTCTGTCAAAGTGCAATGTGCAAAAGAAGTTGGGTGCGTGATCGGTTCTGCGGAGACAGAGAAGGAAAATACTTAGTGGCGTCGGCCGTGTGATGACTGTGTCTGCCTGTTCCCCAAGCCATACACCCCAGCTGTTGCCTAATTTCACAACAGTCATTGCTGGAGTAAGCACTACACAGGGCACTGTTTCTGCTTCTGAATCTCCCTAAAAAAACATACATTTGCTCGGAACACTATCGCTGACGCTTCTTAACATAAGACACTCTAAGAAAAAAAAGACAAAAAGAATGTCGCACCACAAAGGAATCATCCGATGAGACGGAAATCGGTAGATGTGATGTACATATACAGAAAAACAAATGAAAAATTGGATGATTTATTGACGACAAGCAGCTTCACAAACTAAGCAAGTCAATAACGCCTTGGGCCACTTCTCGCCCTTATGTAAGCAGTTATTCGGCCTGGCATTGATTGATTGAGTTGTTCAGTGTCTTCCTGGGCGATAGCGTGCGCTTTATTTCCTCAAAATCTCGAGTTGGTTTGAGAGCCCTGCCCATAGTGCTCCAACCTTTCTCAGTTGGGCAGAGATCCTGCGACCTTGATCGCCAAGACAGGATTTGGCAAAGCAGTAGACACTCTCGCTGCGTGCGGGCGGGCGTTATCTTGCTGAAATGTAAGCCCAGAATAGCTTGCCATGAAGGGCAACAAAACGGGGCGTAAGATGTCGTCGACGCACCGATGTGCTGTAAGAGCACCGCCGATGACAACCAAACGGGTTTTGCTGTGAAATGATATGGCACCCAAGACCATTATTTCTGGTTGGCGAGCCGTATGGCGGGCGACAGTCAGGTTGCTATCTAACCAATGTGTGGGGCGTCTCCAGACATACCTTCGTTGGTCATGGGGCTCTGTTCGAAGAGGGACTCGTCACTGAAGTTGTAATGCAGTCAAAGAGATTTCAGGCTGTAAATGGGCTTGTTGGTGTACATAGGTCAAGGTACCTTTCTGCGAGACGCCTAATAATGGTGCTCATGGCCTCTGAAGCATCAGTTGCACATCAGATCGATGTCAGTTATGAATCCGGGGCTCTGAATGCCTCTCTGACGATTACTGAGTCCTTATGTTCTGTCGTCCCTCGAGGTCGACCTCTTCCTTCCTGACGCCACGGCCACGGTTCTCCTATTCCTGCCAACATCGCTTCTATCGAACGTCGAGCTATTCCCTTATTACTGCAACCGGCTTCTTTGAGCCCAAGTGCACGTACTCTTTCAAATACTGATATCTGTATACATTGTTTAAGCGCCTGCTTGCGAGGCATTGTTACTGTCCAACTGAGTACAATGAATGAAATTGGGAAAGGCTTTATACCGTGGTATCGACATGTTACCCATTTACTATTTTTCCTAGTTGCACCGTGAAACAGCGCTGCAGCGTCACTCACTCATCGACCGGCCACCAAACTTTACAATTTTGCATTTTCCGTCTATACCTGTTGAATATCGATTTGTGTCCAGTTTGCATAAATCTTCCGTGGTAAGTCGTTTATTGTGCCTTGAAGTGCACTTGTCGTTTTGTTTTATACCACTCGTAATGAACATTAGTGTGGTTAAGTACCTTCACTATACTCGACCTAACCTAACATAAAACTACACGCTAAATGTTCTGTGCACACTTCGAACAGACAGACGTCGCAAAATGGCGATACTGTCTGGAGCTTCTACACCTACATCTACATGGATACTCTGCAAATCACGTTTAAGTGCCTGGCAGAGGGTTCATCGAACCACCTTCAAAATTCTCTATTATTCCAATCTCGTATAGCACGCGGAAAGAACGAATACCTATATCTTTCAGTACGAGCTCTGATTTCCCTTACTTTATAATGGTGATCGTTTCGCCCTACGTAGGTCGGCGCCAACAAAATATTTTCTCATTCGGTGGAGAAAGTTGGTGATTAGAATTTCGTGAATAGATTCCCCCGCAACGAAAAACGCCTTCGTTTTAATGATGTTCAGCCCAAATCCTGTATCATTTCAGTTACACTCTCTGGCCTATTCGCGATAATAAAAACGTGCTGCCCTTCTTTGAACTTTTTCGATGCACTCTGTCAGTCCTATCTGGTTCAAATGGCTCTGAGCACTATGCGACAACTTCTGAGGTCATCAGTCGCCTAGAACTACTTAAACCTAACTAACCTAAGGACATCACACACATCCTTGCCTGAGGTAGGATTCGAACCTACGACCGTAGCGGTCGCCCGGTTCCAGACTGTAGCGCCTAGAACCGCACGGCCACTCCGGCCGGCGTCCTATCAGGTAAAGATTCCACACCTCGCAGAAGTATTCTATAAGAGGACGCACGAACATAGTGCAGGCAGTCACCTTAGTAGTCACGAGGTAGACTTCCCCTTTCCACTGCGCATCGCACGACTACCCGCCTTCTTACGTACACACCAGTATAGCCTCTGACTGCGAGATTAATATGGCACAAGTGGAGTCACAGTGCGTGGGGAATATCACGTAGAAGGATCTCAGAGGCTATTGTATGTAAAGAGAATTGCAGGCACAGTTTCATGAGCACCGACTGCTCAAGTATATGTGCTAACAAGAGGTTCAGTTTATCGCAGGGCATCTAGCACCAGCAAAAAGCGCGAATCGCGAGTATAGCCAGGGTATGCGCTAAGAGGGCAGAAGGGGTGGCGGTGGGGGATGGAGGGGTGGGAAGGGGGGGCAGATGAAACTGCAGTATCGTCCAGATGCCTCATCAAAGTCGGCAACGCGAATCGATACCAGAGACATTTACGAGGGCTCACTGCAATCTGAGAAAACTAATGGCAGACACTACAGAAGACCACGTCTCCTTTTCAGCATAGCAGCACCCTCACACTGAGGTCAACAGTGTCGAGAATGTATGACCTTAGCCCAGTGTGTAACTTCACCTGAAGGAGTCAACATTATAATGTAGGACAAACGAGTTGTTACAGTTTGTCATCAGATTGTTCCTCAGTAAATGCTGAACATTGTACTTCAAGAGGAATGTTTGTTAATAAGAGCATCACGTGATGCTTTGCTTATCAATGACAGCTGTAAATTACCCAGTGCTCCTGGGACACAGGAGTGTGTCAAAGTGACGTAAATCTTTTATTCAGTTATGTAATAAAGTGAACTAATATTCATGTGTGTGAGCATTGTTCCAGAGGAATCAAATAACCCACAGCTATGACCAGACGAAAGTAGTTTCGTCCGATCATAATAAAAAGGAAAAACAGCTTCTCACAATACAAAACTCAAAGCTATTGACAGATCACATTAGAAAACAATCAAGAGCAACATAGATGTTTATATCACCCATCCAAAAAGTTGCGAGATATGATTTTAGCTTGAACTGACAACTGTAAACAACAGACGTGCATTCGACTAGTAAGTTCTGAGAAGGTAGTGTTAAGCAGATGACGCCCGGCCGTAGTGTGTCAACATTGTCACGTCGTAAGTTGCAATGGAGCGATATCTCTAAATCAAATGTTCAAGACATTCTCCATAATGTTTTGAAGAAGAGAAAAGAGTGTGCAAGGTTAATCCCGATCACTTTGACTCCCGAACAAAAACAACCAAGCATGGACGCCTGCCACGAGTAGACTTAAATGCAAAACGCGGACAGTTCATTTTTGGAAAAAATCATCACGCGTGACTAAACTTGGTGTTATCAGTGCGAAGCTATCACAAAATGACAAAATGCAGAAATTTCCATTCAGGGTCGATGGTTTGACTACGTAACCAATATTCAAGCCAATTTTATGCCCTAATTGAACAACATGCATGGGAAGGACGTTTTTTTGAGAGTTTAACAGGGTACGGACGTTCTGTGCCCTGTACTCACGTCGAGGAACACTATGTTGAACACGTGAAACATTAAAAGATCCACCTGAACGTTTCTCTAATTTTCATTAATCAAGTCCCGAGACTTTTTGGGCTGGCAGTGTACACTCGAAAGCTGTAACGCTTAGAAAAGTCTAAATGGAGCCTTTATGCTGAAAGGAGTGTGAAATGATTGCTGCTGCTATTGTTGTTGTTGTTGTTGTTGTTGATGATGATGATGATGATAAAGCAGAGAGAAAAATCACCGAAAGTCTTTTCATCCTTCAGGGCGAATGTTCAAGGCGGCCTTCCATATGCCTACAAATATTTTTTAACACTGGAACGTGATCCCTCGCATTTCCTTCAGGATACTGCAAGAATGGTGTGATAGTACGACAGTAATTGTTCCGCGCTAAAAACTGAAGGAACAGAAATCTGTTGCGCAGTTCCTCGAATATAAGCCACTGTGTATCAAGTCTTTTGAAGAGCTCACCTTGTCGGAGTAGATGAAAACTGAAAAAAAAATTACCACTGGAAAACAACAGTTTTAATTTAGACTTGACCCGGATACTGCACCGTGAAGTTTAGGTCAATGACTGTCGTTACGCGAAACAACAAGTACCACCAAAGTAGAAAAAGACGTGAGGGAACAATACACAACGCTGAGTTAATGTGAAACTCCATGGCGTGGGCACATGAGGTGGTTTGTCGGATGCTGCACACACATACACACACACACACACACACACACACACACACGCACACGAGATTGGGCAGGCCCGGCGGGAGCCGGCAGGCAGCGCCTTGATTGATGTCGACATTCATCGCCGCAGCCGGCGTAAATCAGGTAGACACGGCCCGCGTTGCGCGGTTCGCCTCCTCCGCAACACAGTGCAAACTTTCCTCTCTGGTGGCCGCACCTGCCGCCTGCCCCTACCCCCGATTACGATCGATGTTCCTCTCCCGAACAGCAGCAGATATTTCTTGAAACATTAACATTCATATACTGAAGGGAAGGGCTATCGTGATCGAAGAAGTTCGTTTATCAAGCCTGACTGTCGAGACTGAACGCGTATGTGGCGCGATTGTGGACGCTGTATCTGAGCAGTCCGCTACACATACTTATGTAAAGAACATGGCAACAAGTCGCTAGGTAAACGACTTTTTACGTGGGAGGATAATCTGCACAAGACACACGGGTCATAGCTTGTCTGCTTTCTAAAACTACGTTTACAAGGGCCATAAAAATGTTCATATCGCCGACAATATACCCTGAAAATGTTGTCCGGCAACACTGCGGTCACACACACATTGTAGCCCTATGCACTACAACACTGCCGGCCACTGTTGCCCGGCAATGTTCGCGGCACTAAATTTCAGAGCCAGAAGTGTTTACAAGGGGCCACGCTATTCCCACAAAATGGACGAACGCTGCCTAGTAGAAATCCGTGAGATTCTACTACCTTTATGTTACACAAGATATTAGCTTAGTAAGAAGAAGAAAAGTGGGCTCCTTGGATGCCTTCTTTTTAGGTTTTCGTACCTCAATCAGTAGAAACCGAACCCTTCTGGGATCACTTTGTTGTCCGTCCGTCCGACTGCTAAAAACCGTCAGGAACAGGTAGATATGTCAAACTGAAATTTATGTCACATACTAAGGTCTATATTTCCTCGACAGTGTAGTAAATGTAAGGTTCTAAGGTAATGGAATCAAAAGGTACCGTAATTTATGTCTCATATATTTTGATTCCAACAAATTCACTCATCGAAAACTACAGAGCACTTTCCATTGACCTAGAATCAAGAAATTAGGCAAGAAGCAAGGTTTCACAGTACAAGTAAAGGAAAAAATTCGGAAATTATTAATATGTATATCACCCAAAAAATTATTTTTGCCATTTTTATACGACTGCCTGTCCGTCTGTTAAGACGTCTTTTTCTCAGGAACTGGTTGATGTATCCTGTTGAAAGTTATTGGTTCATTTCAGGATGTGAAAAACTTAAGCTTCTAAGCCAAAGCAATAAAATGATACGGCCACTTGCGTCACATTATTTGACACTCTCAAACTCATTAAAACCTACTGGCTACTTTCCATTGACCTAGAAACGTGAAATTTGCAAGAAGCATGTTTACAGAATAAAAGTAAAGGAAAAACATCCGTATTGTTGTGCGCTTCATCAAGTGTGGTTTCGAGTTCATCGGTAACATCTTGGCACCTGTTTTTTCAGACTGCGGCCTATGTAGACATTAATTTTGACATTCTACAATAATGGTCGTAGAGGAATCGCTTTTCTAAAATTCAGAATTTTCTTGTATGTTCACTTCTCAAGTGCTGCACACTCTAAATTCACGATAACAGACAACCACAGAACATGTGACTAAATGTACGTTCTCCAAGTTTCGAACAAAAGCAAAACGACTTTGTTCTCGCTCAGACACGTGACTGCAGCACTGTCCATGAGAGAAGCAAGAAATAAAGGCGAGAGTGAGAGGGAAGACTTTGAAGACAAGGAAAGAGATACATACTTCTTTGTAATACCAAATACTCTCCAGCCTTGGTAAAAAATACTATTGCTTCATTTCTAAAATTTTAGGTGCCGGAACGCACCTCTTAAATCAAGCTATTCCTCTCTCCCCCTCCCCTCCCATCCACTCCCTAACCCCGCCCCACCCCATAAAAAATCAAGTTTCAGTTTTGAAAAAACTGCGCTAAAACTTATTTTTTACAAGGTATTATACTGAAACTGAGGCTTTTAAAACATAATTCCATCAAAACAGTAAAATCACAAGATTTAATACACACAAAAGGTGTTACAGTCGGAAGGAAGGAAGTTTAGGTTTAACGTCCCGTCGATATCGAGGTCATTAGAGACGGAGCACGAGCTCGGATTGAGTCAAGGATGGAAAACGCCGAGCTCTTTCAAAGGAACCATCCCAGTATTTGCCTGCAGTTGTTTCAGAAAATCATGGAAAACCTTTATTTTGATGGCCAGACGAGGGTTTCAACCGTCGTCCTCCCAAATGCGAGTCCAGTGTGGTAATCACTGCGCTACCTCGCTCGGCAGGAGCCAGAGTCTGTCCTCGTAGCAGTGTCAGTCTGCCCCCGAGCCCCCGTGTTCTGCTCCAAATGCATCGGCACAAAAAAATGGTTCAAATGCCTCTGAGCACTATGGGACTTAACATCTGAGGTTATCAATCCCCTAGACTTAGAACTACTTAAACCTAACTAAGCTAGGGACATCACACACATCCATTCCCGAGGCAGGATTCGAACCTGCGACCGTAGCAGCAGCGCGGTTCCGGACTGAAGCGCCTAGAACCACTCGGCCACAACGGCCGGCCATCGGCACAAGTCGGTAGTCTTCATCACTGTGGCACCATGTTCTCATCCGCTGCCAACCACAACGTTCGAACGGTTACTGTGTGCCGATCACAACTTTACAATGAAGTTCAACTTATCTTCGGTATACTGTGCACACATACACACACTTACATCCCCCACCCCCACCCCCCTGCCCACTGCGTCTCGTTGGTGTTCCGTCGACACGTTCACTGGTGCCGGCAAATTATGGTTAGGTTGCGATTTAATACACGTGTACTATTTTAAATTTCCAGTGTCCACTTGTTCCCTAGGAAGTGCCGGAACACCGCTTGGGTGAATTCCGGCCGAAATTAAGCCCTGGACAATACGGACAATCCCTCAGCATTATGCGGCAACTACCTGCAACATCAGCAATGTCGCCGAGCCATACAGAAAAACTGCTTTCTATTGCAGCAATCTTGACGGTAACACTACCGCGGCCATATATTACCGTAAAATATGGCCCATGTAAACGCACCTTAAGGTCAACACTGTCGACAGTCAATCTTCAATCTCGCAGATACAAGGTTTCCACATGCGTAAACTACCGCACAGGGCAACCACAAGTGATGAAATGACGACACGTTGTCACCACAAAACCTAAGAGCGATCGACGAGCTACTGTGAGTGAGATGGCCACCGATCTGAATGCGGGGACCACTACGAACGGTACGGTACGGCATAGGCAAAGGCTTGCGGGGACTGCCGTCACATCCTTCAGAGTTTTCCCATGACTTCTGTGCACTCAGCGTATTATCAGCGTCAGCCTCCTACGTAAAACTTTTCGCCGAAGTAATCTCAGCAGCTAATCACTGAATACCTATATTTATCACATTTCAAGCGCGACACAGAACGAGAAGAAAATCTACTTTAGAACCACTCAATATTCTGCATATTTTTACGATGTGGGTAGCGTAAAGCAGGGGTGTCCAACCTTGTGGCTTATCTGGGCAGCATCGGAAGAAGACGAGTATAAGATACTTGAATAATATTTTGTTTTAGTCGAACGTCAGACTGAAACTCTATGCACTTCGTCTGAAAATCTTCTGGAAACATATCTGTATTGGTTGTTTACAACAGCCGTCGTATAGATGCTAAGATTTTGATTAATTTTTTCGAAAATCCTGAAATAGATTTTCAAATTTTGCATCAAATCGAAAAATGTGGCTGCGTATTGTAACATATTGCACATACATAGGAAAAGAAATCCACTACTCTACAACGACACTACTTTTCTGCCGAAAAAAAATCTAAGCGTAAATGCCCAGAGCGACCGTAAGTGGAATGACCAAATAAAACAAATAGTGGGAAAAGCAGACACCAGACTCAGATTCACCGGAAGAATCTTAAGGAAATGTAACTCATCCACGAAAGAAGTGGCTTATAAGGCGCTTGTTCACCAGATTCGTGGGTATTGTTCATCTGTCTGGGGTCCCCGTCAGGTAGGACTGATAGAGGAGACAGAGAAGATCCATCGAAGAGCGGCGCGTTTCGTCACGGGATCGTTTAGCTGGCGAGAGAGCGTTACGGAGATGCTAATCAAACTCCACTGGCAGACGTTACAAGAGAGGCGTTGTTCTTCACGGAGAGATTTACTATTGAAATTTCGGGAGAGCACTTTTCAGAAGGATTCAGACAACGTATTACTTCCCCACACATACATCTCGCATATTGGCCTCGAGGAGAAAATTCGAGAAATTATAGCCAACAGCGACAATCATTCTTCCCACGTACTATTCGCGAGTGGAACAGGGTTGGGGGGATCAGATAGGGGCACCGAAAGTACCCGCCACCACACACCGTTAGGTGGCGTGCGGAGTCTGGTGTAGATGATGCAAATGTAGATATTTCATTCTGTATCTGAGTTTATGTCTCTAAATCTTTAGTTTCGCGGTTGTAATTGAAGTAGCCGTTAGATAACAGACCAGCGCATCTGATGATTTGCCGGTTATCGGAGCGAGACACTAGGGCTTCAAGTATAGCACGGGCGACGTAGTTATGAACGGGATGGACCAATGAGAGAACAGTATTGTGTGGCAGGGGTTTCAAACTGAAATATTACATTTATCAAACCTTTACATACACAGAAATTTATGGATTTTTTTATTTTTTATTTAATTTTCTTAAGTGATCATGTTATAGACGCTCGGTTTTTGGGCCGTAGTGACACTTGCTTTGGGCCGTATGTGGCCCGCGAGCCTCGGGTTGGACACGCCTGATGTACAGCCTTAACGTGTTTCACCTTTGACCGTTCGTATGGGTTTTCGTAATGAAGAAACGAAGTTGTACATTTGCACAGTCCATGAGAAGGCCTTTGACATCAGAAACGTTCGTTTACGTATCTAAACACATGTGCCATTACATTAGACAACAGACTGCATGGGCAAAGGAAGTTTTGCTTTATAACACCGATGTTCCTCGCAAAAAATATATATACAGCGTGATTCCGCAATAACGTGACAAGCTTTCAAGGTTGCTGGAGAAGAGTAAATGTATCCTTTTGAGGTAAGGGTGTACACAACTTGATGTCAGAGAGACCGGAAGCCGGCCGGTGTGGCCGAGCGGTTGTAGGCGCTTCAGTATGGAACCGCGCGACCGCTATAGTCGCAGGTTCGAATCCTGCCTCGGGCGTGGATGTGTGTGATGTCCTTAGGTTAGTCAGGCTTAAGTAGTTCTAAGTTCTAGGAACTGATGACCTCAGTTGTTAAGTCCCATAGTGCTCAGAGCCATTGAACCATTTTTGACAGAACGGAAATCCTAAGTCTACGGTACTCTAATAACGCATTCCATATGCCTGCCCAAGTTCTCAAGCTGCTACATATACAACAGTTGCTCAAAACGGCGTCTGCCAGTAACGACGCACGCATAGCGTCCTCGCACAAAGTTCTGTCGTGCCGTTTTTGATATCGTTTTAGCAATATAGCAGGCAGCGAGAACTGTTACCAAGAGAACGTCTTCAGACTAGTCAGCTGACACATGGGTCCGCAAGAAGAAATAAAGTGGTGTGAGATCAGATGAACATGCTAGCCACGAAACAGAATCTCGACTGCCGATCCACTTTTCAGGGAATGCCTGATACAGGTGTTCACGAATCCTCAGTCCAATGTGAGGTCCGGCACCACCACGTTGGAACTACATCCGTTGGCGAATAACAAGTGAGATATGTTCGAGGCATCTGGATAGTGTGTCTTTCATGAAGACTGGGTGTACTGGTGCTTTAAAGGAGGGAGGAAGGAGGAACTGGCCTAGTAGCTAATCATTGACTATGCTTGCCCACATGTTGACTGGTAATTTGCGTTGATGGCCCTTCACAACCTACACGTGGAGGCTCCGATAGGCTCAAGCATGAGTACTGAGGTTGTTTAGCCATGCGTCTCTGGTGAAACAAGTTTCATCCGTAAAAAGTACATACGCTGGAGAGTGCGCTGCAAGAACCATTAGCCGAAGACGACACGAAATTCGATGTCAGCAGGAGTCAAAGTATGTACCTTCTGCAAATACTAACGGTGTAGCTACATTTCCACTTATACTCGCCACATAGTAGGCCTACTATGTGATTTGGTCATTTCACGTAGTACTAACCGAGTGCTACTTTCATGGGCCTTATCCACTCTAGCAAGCCTCTCATCTTCCAAGCAAAGATCCCAAGTAGGTCCCGGTCAAAGGCGCTGCAATCTGGAACCACAAGACTGCTACGGTCGCAGGTTCGAATCCTGCCTCGGGCATGGATGTTTGTGATGTCCTTAGGTTAGTTAGGTTTAAGTAGTTCTAAGTTCTAGGGGACTAATGACCTCAGCAGTTGAGTCCCATAGTGCTCAGAGCCATTTGAACCAACCCAAGTAGGTCCCTCCTCGATCGTTGTACTGTGGTACCAATTGTCCTGTTTCACTAAATCGTTGGAACAGTCTTGGGTACACTGTGTGATTCGGATATGTTTTACGCGAACATTTGGACTTGAAGAACATTCCCGCTTCTTTGCTGCTTCCATTTGTTTGCCCTTAAAAGAAAGTCACGTCTGCAACTTCCAACAGGTGTGCAACTCCATTTGTCTAGGGCTGATCGACTTTAGTACTTTAACTTGTGAACATACACAACAGTCTACTACAGGACAGACATTGTACACCAGGGTTGCTCATGTCAGTATACTATTACATTCATTGGTATGCGTATCTAGTCTCAGTTTGCCCGTTATAATGACGTCCAGATCATAATCAGCAAATAACTATACTATAGCCGGAAACCAAACTAATAAGTGTTAATGGAAAGTTCTGCAGACCGTTGTAGTGCTGTTTATGATACAACAACCAAGTTCATAACAAGGCATTTCTTTTCTGGACATTACATGGATGTAATATACATTGACTAATAAGATGAACATCAACAAAAGTAAAACGAGGATAATGGAATGTAGTCGAATTAAGTCGGGTGATGCTGAGGGAATTAGATTAGGAAATGAGACACTTAAAGCAGTAAATGAGTTTTGCTATTTCGGGAGCAAAATAACTGATGATGGTCGAAGTAGAGAGGATATAAAATGTAGACTGGCAATGGCAAAATGGCTCAAATGGCTTTGAGCACTATGGGACTCAACTGCTGAGGTCATTAGTCCCCTAGAACTTAGAACTAGTTAAACCTAACTAACCTAAGGACATCACAAACATCCATGCCCGAGGCAGGATTCGAACCTGCGACCGTAGCGGTCTTGCGGTTCCAGACTGCAGCGCCTTTAACCGCACGGCCACTTCGGCCGGCGCAATGGCAAGGAAAGCGTTTCTGAAGAAGAGAAATTTGTTAACATCGAGTATAGATTTAAGTGTCAGGAAGTCGTTTCTGAAAGTATTTGTATGGTGTGTAGCCACGTATGGAAGTGAAACATGGACGATAAATAGTTTAGACAAGAAGAGAATAGACGCTTTCGAAATGTGGTGCTACAGAAGAATGCTGAAGATTAGATGGGTAGATCACATAACTAATGAGGAGGTGCTGAATAGAATTGGGGAGAAGAGGAGTTTGTGGCACAACTTGACGAGAAGAAGGGACCGGTTGGTAGAACATGTTCTGAGGCATCAGGGGATCACAAATTTAGCATTGGAGGGCAATTGGAGGGCAGCGTGGAGGGCAAAAATCGTAGAGGGAGACCAAGAGATGAATACACTAAGCAGATTGCAGTAAGTACTGGGAGATGAAGAAGCTTACACAAGATAGAGTAACATGGAGAGCTGCATCAAACCAGTCTCAGGACTGAAGACCACAACAACAACAGTAGTGCATACTAAGTAACATAGTCACAGCGCAGAATGAGTCATTAAAGATACATCTGAAAAAATTCTCCATAGATACTTAGATAGGAGGTGATGAGGAACACCTAGGGCAGAATCATAATAAAGCCACAAGGTCTGGAGCGCGGGTATGATACTACTAGTCAACATGTGAAGGCTAGCACAAATCGGGAGTCAAACTTGTCATTAAGTTCACAAACGGCAATATCCATCTGTGTAAAATGAGTTAATACACCAAAAAGACATCAACTACTGTACTGAGTACGTACGATAGCAGGGAAGAAGTCGCTAAGAAGGAAAATTTACCACGCAGGCTATCAGTCAGGTATGTTATTCTGCCGCTTCGGTCTTTGCCGTGCTTTTAGAAGGGTGCGTTAAAAATTTATCGACGATTTTCATTTTGCTGCACGTTTGATGCAAACTATTTTTTTTTATCATACTGTTCATTATTGGTGACAGAAAGGAAACACGCGAAGTGTTACACGAGCAGATGGCAGCGACACGGTTCCCTGTATTTCAGTATTTAAAAAGAGTTGGTATCGAGAACAGACTTCCGACGTGGAACATGCTACAGGGCTGTTAAATATACGTAGAGAGTAGAAAAAGCACGCGATGTCAAATAAGGAAACGCGACGGAGAAAATGACAACCTTTCAATGAGTTTTCTGTTTCTATCTTAGCACTGAATATCGCGGACCTGCCTCTGTTTGAGCGAGTCAATGTTCAAGTGGAAAACCATTTTAATCAATATCTGTTTAAGATAAAAACAATGTAAAGGAAGCAGAAAAATTATGAGTTCTTTAAAAACGGAAAGTGTTTGCACTGCCCGTGTGGACACTTATCATGCTGCATGCAAACCCCTTTCCTGACTCAAGGTACGTGGCATGGCTTACATCCTGCACGGCAGAGCCAATACGTCTGTTTCCTCGGGCGCTAGTCAAGGGCGCCGCTGACGTGACACACAGCGTTGAGTGTGCCCTCCTGCGCCCATTAACGCAGTACTCGCGTGGCTGTCGTGGGATCCCAACCAACGCGAACAGCAATATCGCAGTCTCGACTGGCCACGTTCCTGCCACTGCTGAATTCCGACACTGAAGATGCACGCTACACAGTGTGATTTCCGAAACACGAATTCTTGTATTATCTACTTCACGGCCCATGCGTCTTCTGTCGATAATTATTTCACGTTCAAATTCAGATTGAAAGGCACAACAGTGGCGCTCCCAGCGACAATGCTGGACGTAAGCAGTGGCACCATGTCGGCTTTGTGATGCGTACATAATCAGATTAACGGATCGTGCATCCAAGTTTCTGACCAAAATGATGTACCGAAGAATAGAGAAGAAAACTGAGAATCTGTTAGATGACGCACAGTTTGGCTTTAGAAAAGGTAAAGGCACCAGAGAGGCAATTATGACGTCGCGTTTACTAATGGAATCAAGAGTGAATAAAAGTCAAGACATTTTCATATGGTTTGCCGACCTGGAAAAAGCGTTCGACAGTGTGAAATGGTGCAAGATGTTCGAAATTCTGAGAAAAATATGGGTAAACTATAGGAAAAGACGGGTAATATACAATAAGTACAAGAACCAAGAGAGAACAAGAAGACTGCAAGACCAAGAACGAAGTGCTTGGATTAAAACGGATGTAAGATAGGGATGTAGTCTTACGCCCCTATTTTTCCATGTATATATCTAAGAAGTGAGGGAAATAAAAGAAAGGTTCAAGAGTAGGATTAAAATTCAAGGTGAAAGGATATCAATGATGAGATTCGCTGATGATATTGTTATCCTGAGTGAAAATGTAGAAGATTTGCAGGATCTGGCGAATGTAATGAACAATCCACCGAGTACATAATATGGAGTGAGAGTAAATCAACAAAAGACGAAAGTAATGAGGAGTAGCAGAAAGATTTGGATTGGATTGTTTGGGGGAGGAGACCAGACAGCGAGGTCATCGGTCTCAACGGATTAGGGAATGACGGGGAAGGAACTCGGCCGTGCCCTTTCAAAGGAACCATCACGGCATTTGCCTGGAGCGATTTAGGGAAATCACGGTCGGACGCGGGATTGAACCGTCGTCCTCCCGAATGCGAGTCCAGTGTGCTAGCCACTGCGCCACCTCGCTCGGTAGCAGAAAGAGAACAGCGAGAAACGTTAATATCAGAATTCTGAATGATGAAGCAGTCGAAGTTAAGGAATTCTGCTACCTAGCCAGCAGAAAAACCCATGATGGACTGAGCAAGGAGAACATGAAAAGCAGACTAGCATTGGTGAAAAGTATATTTCTGGCCAAGAGAAGTCTACCAGTATCAAGCACAGACCTTAATTCGAGGAAGAAGTTTCCGAAAATGTAAGTTGGGAGCGCAGTAGTAGAACATGGTCTGTGAGAAGATCAGTACAGAAGAGAATAGAAGAATTTGTGACGTAAATTGTTGAAAATTGAATGTACTGATAAGGTAAACAATGAGGAGGTTCTCCGTAGAATCTGCGAGGAAAGGAATATATGGAAAACACTGTTAACAAAAAGGGAAAGGGTGATAGGGCATCTGTTAAGACATCAAAGGAAAACTTCCATGGTACTTTAGCGAGCTGTAGCAGGTAAAAACTGTGGAGGACGACAGAACTGCAATACGTCCAACAAATAACTGAGGACATAAGTGGATGCAAGTGCGACTGTCAGATGAAAAGGTGGGCACGGCAGAGGAATTCGTGGCGAGCCCCTATAAGCCAGTCAGAAGACTGATAACTCTAAAAAATAAGGTGTTTCGTGCGGTATCACTTTGTATGTTTCCGTGTGTGGAGGCTCCGATGAGAAAGAACGATACCAGATTGCCTACGTCATTTTCATAATTGTCCAGTACTTGGTGTGGCGGTATGAGGTGCCGATGGGATCAACTCTGATTGGCACAGAAATTTGGAAATTCGTGGTAAGGCCTTATGGGGCCAAACTGTTGAGGTCATCGGACCCTAAGCGTAAACACTACTTAACCTAACTTAAACTAACTTACGCTAAGGACAAGAAACACACACACACACACACCTCCGAGGGGGGACTCGAACCTCCGACGGGGGGAGCCGCGCGGACCGTGACAAGTTGCCTTAGACCGTGACAAGGCGCCCTAGACTGTGCGGCTATCCCGCGCGTTATTGGCATAGCCAATAACAGAGATCTGCAAATTTATAGTTCAAAATTTTTTATTAATAGCTTTAGGTGATCCTAACCTTTTTTGATATGCCAATTTCAGGAATTCCAAGGGGTCGACCACAACCGGCTCAACGCTCACAGCTATGCGGTAGACGGCACATTTGGATCTCCGGCCAACGCCGTCACAATCTACATCAACGACATGCCGATGATTGCAAATGTTCAACTGGTACATTTCGCTGATGACACGGCGTACTTTACGAGTGGACACCAATGTAACGCCAGCATCAGGAGACTACAGAAAAAGCTGAACTTTACCACAGTGTGGTGAAGACCAAGATTAAAATTAAGTAGGCGAAAACAAATGCAGTATACTTCAGCGAAAACCATACGCAGGTAGACAGAAACATTACTACCCAAGCATCTGGGGCCGGCCGAAGTGGCCGCGCGGTTTTGGCGCTGCAGTCTGGAACCGCGAGACCGGTACGGTCGCAGGTTCGAATTCTGCCTCGGGCATGGATGTGTGTGATGTCCTTAGGTTAGTTAGGTTTAACTAGTTCTAAGTTCTAGGGGACTAATGACCTCAGCAGTTGAGTCCCATAGTGCTCAGAGCCATTTGAACCATTTGAAGCATCTGGGAGTCACATTGGATCGACTTTCTTTTTCATAGACACGTGCAAGATCTAAAGCTTAAAGCCTCCGGCATGGCGAGCGAACTGTTGCCACCATTCCGCAGTAGGGAGCTCAACAGCTCAACGAAAGTTAGACTCTACAACGCAACTTTACAATCAAAAATCCTTTATCGGAGGATATCAAGGGGCCTCGATAAGAAGATCCAAATATTGCATATGCAGGTATTACAAAATAAAGTCCTTCGGTGGATACTTTGGGCTTCACAGTACAGGTGCATCCAGACACTGCACTAGGAGTTCAAACTGTAGAAATGATCAAACTCACGTACACAAAAATTCATGAGAAGTTAAAGCAACTCATGTCTTACGTCTCATTTGGGAAGTAGGTAGCACCAGAACAGAATCTTGGCATCGGTACTGAGTCCTCGAGGCATTAGTTGAACAGGAAATTAGAAATGAGACACTCGGTGTTTGTGGACGGTCAAGCGGATGGAAACGGTCGAGAGGCAACACGGCTATACCAAAACCAGTGCCTTCACAGACATCTACCACATCACACAACATTTCAAACCCTTTTTGAGCGTTTGTGTGATCGTGGGTGCTGTCAGACAGACGAAAATGAAGGGAGGCGGAGGAGCGTGCGTATACCATATTCGGAACACCAGGTTCTGCCTCTCAACCGTTTCCTTCTGCTTTGCAGTTTACAGACACCACTTCGGCTTGTTCTCGATTAATTTCCAGAACATCCTTCACCTTACAGTATGTTGCGTCAATTATAAAACCTGAAACACCCTAGGAGAACACAACACGTGGTCAGAGGACCTTTCGTTCGTCAAGGCCATCTACTGTGGCAACGATGCATTTTAGGACACGTGTTCATTGGACATTTTGCCTCCATTTCCAGTCAGGAATCCATCGCTGCTCTTTGTCTGTTTTATTAATTTTTTGCTCTGTACAGACCTGGACAAAGTGAACAGGGCTTTATTCGTAGGAATAGTGCTGCTGCTCTTCCCGAGTATCGACACAATAAAGCTATTTAGTAACGTCCTCTTTGCGCACAGGGGTTGAAAAACATGATTCATAAGTTCGAATTAACTGGTGATTTGGGAATTGCTCCTCGAAGTGGCCGACGGCCAATTGCACCACAAACTGTTGAAGGAGTTACTGTGCACGAGCTGTGTCACGACAGCTGAACAGTCCATGGTCCACCGTTTGAAAAGTGCTGTGAACAATCCTACTGCGGTATCAGGTTGTCGTGGATGGAAATGGTAGTCACATTGAACAAATTTTTTTAACTTGGAACGTAAACACTATACTCAGTAAATAAATGTTACCATCTCACGTGGAAATTAAAATGTGTTTATTCCAATGGTTTCCTCATTATTTCTCTTCGGCGTGTTCTTACAAATGTTTCCACAAACTTTCATTGTCCTATGCCACTCGTTTTCCATGGTGGTTCTCTCAAGTAGCGAAAGTTTGATTTTAATCACCCGCTATATAAATAATCACAACAAAAGGACCTCATAGCACTGCAAAATTTCGTGTATTTCACTTATTAAGTGCACGTAGAGCAAATAAACTTATTAATATGTAATCTTTTTTGTAAGCATCTGGCTCTTTATTGGCCACCTGTATATCGATATATCGGACTTCTTTCACAATAATTACTTATGTAAGACATCTCGTACTGTATTACCAGACACGTCGTCTTAGGTTCTGGCGAGGTATAAGAAAGTTACTGGAATACTTCAGAACACAATTTGTACCAAACAATAGGACAATTCCGGGAGAGTTGGACCACTAGGTGAGACGGACCAGTGGCGCATTTCACAAATGCACCGCTACTGATTGGCTCCCTGTAATTGTGAGGAAGCTCTTGTGTGAACGAACGTGGTGTAAAAGTGCTGCTGTTATTTTCGTGTTAGTTCTGTAGACAAATCGCATTCTTTCTTCTTGTAACCCGAAATGTTTCATTGCCTAGTTATGCAATTTTTATTTTAACGGTTAGTTCGCAGAACATCTATGCAGTTTTTTTACTGCGAGCTTGATAAATATATAGGCATGAAACTAACGTAAAACGACTACCGAGTTCGCTATATGCAGTCAGAGTCAGGATGGTCCATCTCTACTGGACAATTGGGAGAGGTGGACCACAATTCAATTTAGCTCAGGTGATAATAGAAGATTAATTTATATTTTGAAAAAGGATTGAATAACATGTGGTTTTTCATACTTGGTATTTGTATTAGTTAAAAATCTATTTGAAGCTCAGGAAACCAGCTGGCAAAGTATCGCTTGTACTTGATGGACGCAGGTCTCACACAAGCTGTTAGGAAACATAGAGCTTGCAGGGGAAGAAGGGATTATTTTAGTGAGACAACCTCGACATACATCGCAGCGTTTGCAGCCCCTGGACCGCCCATTTTTCAAATTGAAAAGCTGTCTTTACAACTTCTGCAGCACTTTCACGATGAGTAATCCAAGCAGGAAAATTAGCCGTCTTCAATTTGAAAACTGGTCAACTCAGCGTGGGCTACATCGTCCGACGGTGAAAATGGTACACTTGGCTTCAAGACAAGTGGACTAACACCACTGAATATGGTCGCAGTCCTAACCATGCTTATTTGTCGGAAGACGCTTATGTGCCAAGAAATGGAAAAAGCTGAATCTCACACACAGGCCAACAACCCCCTTCAAAGCTCATCAAAAGGACTGATGATTCCAACCACGTCAAAAGAGCGCAGTTATCTGCACAAGTCAAATTCTTTCACACTGAGACAACTTCGAAGTCAACTCCTACTAAACTTAAGATCCAATATTAATGCCTCAAAACTGACTACACATACGGCAACACAGTCAAAACGTTTGGAAGAAATATCACGTGTTCCTTCTATTGATATAATCACAGGTTTTAGGATGAGAGCAACAACAGTATCCAAAGTGCTAAACTCTTGAACTGCAAAAAAGAAGAGGGATGAGAAAAGAAGGAAAACAGAAATCAGAAAGGAAAACGATCACCAAAGTAAATTATGGGTGAAGAAAAAGCGAGACCGAAGAAACTAAAAAACGAAAATACTGCTAATAACCCACAGTGACCATCATACGCAGAATACTGCGGACATTGTAGAAGATTACGAAAGCAGTTTTGAAGAATAGGGTGAAAAATGAATATACTGGGTTTGGCAAAACCTATTACGAAACTAATAAAAAAGGCGATTGGATACAGTGTGTTTCTTGTTGACGGTAGTTCATTACCGTTGTTCAACCTTTAGTAATAAACGTGAGTGCTATGGTAAGAGAGAGACACGCTAATGCTTGAGCAAAACTAACGATTCATTAGAAAAGTGAATGTTCGGTCAAGCGTTATAATAAAGTGATAAAACGGTTTTAGGCTGAAACATTTAATAGTGCAATTTTGTACTCATTACAACATATTCCATATAGAAATATGTAATTGTAATTGACTCTATTCTTCACGTGTAGTCATTTTTATATGGTTCGTCTCACCCAGTACACTGGTCCATCTCACCCATAGGTGTATGGGTGAGATGGACCACTCACGTATGTTTACAGTTTATGATATCTCTTGTACTTCTAGTGGCAATACCGCAATAATGTCAACAATGCTTTTTACTTATCTTTGAATGACACTCTGTACGAAAATGCTAATAGCAGCAAAAAAAGAAAAAAAGGAAGAAAGAAAAAAAAAGAAAGAAAAAGAAAAACGATTGATCTAACTCTCCCGTACTTAACCTACGAAAGTGAATTCGCTGTAAATCGATATCTACACCTTTCTGTATTTTCTGTGTGCACTACATACAGTACACACATGACGGAGCTACTACGTAGGGTTTAGTCTGAGTAACAGATATAAATTGTTTTTCGTGAGCATGGACCTACACATCCAACATTTCTTCTGCATATACGGACCAGTCAAGAGAAGACACGGAGTGTGCAGCGCAGCGCGGCAGACATACCTGCCGGTCTTGGTGATGATCATCTCGGTGCCCAGGTCGTGGAACTTGTCCCACAGCTCCTTGGTCTCGAGGTGGCACTCGGCGGCCAGCAGCTCGTCGCAGTTGCAGCGCACCTTCACCCTGGAGGGGGCGGGCGGGGGCGGCGTCTCGCGCTCCTCGGAGCCGGAGCGCGACCCCACGGCAGAGCTGGGCGACCGCCGCCCGCCGCCAGCCGCCGGCGCCCCCGGGGGCCGGCAGGCCGCCGCGTCGCCACCGCCCCCGCAGCCGGCCTCGCTGTCCGAGCATTGCTCCACGTCCACCTCCACGTCCTCGTCTTCCTCGCTGTCGCCACCTGCGGCATAAACCACAGAGGCCGCCGTCGATACTGAGGTCACTACACAGCATGAAGCAGTGCATATTCGACAAACTTTCCCTCAAAAATTCTGAGCCGGCCTCGGTGGCTGAACGGTTCTAGGCGCATCAGTCCGGAACCGCGCGACTGCTACGGTCGCCGGTTCGAATCCTGCCTGGGGCATGGATGTGTGTGATGTCCTTAGGTTAGTTAGGTTTACGTAGTTCTAAGTCTAGGGGACTGATGACCTCAGATATCAAGTCCCATAGTGCTTAGAGCCATTTCATCAAAAATTCTGACGTTTTTCAGTTTGACGCCAGTTATTAGGTTGGAGCATAAGTTCGTGGCGTTTTTGTTTTGCATGTTGCTTTCCCGTTGCTATGGGTTTATTGATCGATCATCATGTTTTATTTGCAGATCACTGTTATTAATTCAATTTGCATGTTGTCATTTGGAGTTAGTATGTAGAGCTGTGGACGGTAGAAAATGGAGTGCCGAGTGGAGAAAGCAGTATATTTCTGACATATTGCTCCGTTTGAGTTCAATAGATCGACGACAGCAGCGGAGGGAGACAGAAATATTTACGCCTTGTATACGGGGATGCTGCCATTCGAGAGAGCACGGCCAGGAATTTGTCGTATCGTTTGAAGGAGGACTGCCTATCTTGCTCTACAGAGCAGGCGAGCCTCCGACCTTTAAGTTATGTGATGAGACATGCAGGCCCAACGCCTCGTCCAACTCCTGTGGTTTCGACGTCCCTCAATGACTTGCCTTATATGTTCGCGACAGTAGTACGCTATCAGCTGACCTGATTCGCCGCTCCCGACGTGCTCATTCGCAGGCACAACCGTAACAATCCACCCTTTGTCAAAGTTCCTTACGACAGTAAATTACCCAGCGTGCGGCCCTTGGGTCGGCTTTGTAAAGGGAGGAGATAAGGGCTAAGGGATACCTCCTAATATCGTGTCGGATCTCCTTTTGCGCGGAGTAGTGCAGCAATTCCACGTGACATGGACTCAAAAAGTTGTTGGAAGTCCGCAGCAGAAATGTTGGGCCACGCTACCTCTATAGCCGTCCATAACTGAGAAGCTTTGCGTTCAAGATTTTGTGCACGAACTGACCTCCCGATTATGTCCCATAAATATTCGACGGGACTCATGTCTTGCGACCTGGATGGCCAAACCATTCGCAACAACTGTCCAGAATGTTCTTCAAACCAGTCGTGAACAACTATGGACCGGTGATATAGCGCATGACACTCATAAAAATCCCATAGTTGTTTAGGAGTATGAAGTCCACGAATGGCTGCAAATAGTCTCCATGTAACCGAACATAAATGTTTCTAGTCAATGGTCGGTTCAGCTGGACCAGAGAACCCAGCACGTTCCATGTAAAAACAGACCACACCATTAAAGAACCACCACCAGCTTGTACAGCGCCTTGTTGACAACATGGAACCGCCGCTTCGTAGGGCCTGCGCCACATTCTAACTCTACCATTAGCTCTTCCGAACTGAAAGAGAGGCTCATCTGGCCAGGCCACTGTTTTCCAGTCGTCTAGCGCTCAACCGACATCGCCACGAGCCAGGAGAGGCGTAGCAGGTGATGTGCTATTAGCAAAGGCACTCGCGCCGGCCGTCTGCTGCCATAGCACATTAACGCCAAATTTCGCCCCATTGTGCTAACGGATAAATCAGTCGTACGACTCATATTGATTTCTGTAGTTATTTCACGCAGTGCTGCTTGTGCGTTAGCACTGGCAACTCTACGCAATCGCGGCTGCTCTTGGTCGATAAGTGAAGGCCGTCGGCCATGGAGTTGTCCATGGTTAGGGATAATGTCTGTAAATTTCGTACTTCGGCACACTCTTGACACTGTGGATCTCCGAATATCGAATTCCCTAACAGTTTTAAAATGAAACGTCCCATACGTCTAGCTCCAACTACCACTACGCGCTCAAAGTCTGTTAGTACCTGTCGTGCGGCCGTAATCAAGTCGGAAACCTTTTCAGATGAATCATCGGATTACAAACGACGCTTGGTCAACGCACGACCCTTTTATACCTCGTGTAGCGCGATACTAAAGCTATCTCTATATGTGCGTATCGCAATCCCACGACTTTGTCATGACTGTGTATACCTTCCTTGTCACGTCAGGGACCCGCAGCGATATCAGGTGGCATTCAGTCTCGCGGCGGGCAGTCTTCGTAATGTTTTGGATCATCAATGCACGATGTGGCCTAACTGCTTTAATTTAAATGCCAATGTTGGGCAAAAGCTAACGTTAAAACGCACGCTGTTTAAGCTTCTACGTGCATAAGCTTGTAGTGTCCAGTTAGCAAGAGGAACGCAAGCAGTGGCACGCGACCGAGTTCAGCTGGTGAAGCCAAGCCAGGCGGTCTCATTTGGCGCGTGGAAATAATATGCCCGTCACAATTAGCAGCGCAGCGCGCGACGCAGTCCATTCGCGACCACATTGGCGTCAGCCGCGCGCGCTGGCCAAGTATTTATCTGCGTTGCCTTATGAATACGCGATGAGCGCTCACCGCTGCGCTATTCCGCCGGCTGTATGCACCAGCAGGCGTACAGTAACTCCTCCCGCATCCGCGGGCGTATCGTACACCTAGCGGGGCGTCGTTTACAGCGTATGAAGTTTTAACGGCGCCGCGAGTGAAATTTCGATTGTGTCCCAGTGGCGTCAGAAGCACGGTATCTGCGATGGCAATCGAGAGTGCCTGCGTCCACGATGTTCAGACAGCATTCATTTCCTTATTTCTGTCACTGCGCTGGCAATTATGAGATAAGGGACCGGATCTTAAAGAGCGGTTCCGATCAATAGGCATGAAAAATATGTGAAGTTCACAATCTCTTTTTCATACAAGAATTGTTTTTATTCATATGAGGGCTTTACCACTTCATTACACACACATTCGAGTATGAAAAACAAATTATCGCATGGCAAATTAAAATTGACGGCTGCAGCTCTTGTCAGAATATGCACCTTGCGACATGCGCTGGTTTGCGCAAAGCTTTGCACAGACTGGAGGCTCCTTTGAAACCAATAAAAAAAAAGTTATTAAATTATTATGAATATGGGGAGCCCTCACGATGTGGGTTTGAAAAATAACTCAAAAAATCAATGCTTCTGAAAAATACTGCTTAAAGAAAAATGCGTCTAAAGTCTGGAGTAATAAAAACAGCTTTGTTTCAAAACTTACTGTTAATACGAGATCCCAGGACTATAGAGGCATATTTTTTCTTCCTCCGGATCTGAACTGACTGCTGTATTCTTTTTATTATGGGCTCTACCAACAAAGAGATACATTCCTTGCTTCGAGTGGCCACTCGTTTCCTTCCAGATAACTCAGCGAAGTTTCTCCAGTTCGTCCCTACGACGATTCCGTAACACGCTCATGGTCTTCGGAATAGATAAGCAGACTTTGTTGAATGTACCTTCAGCTATAAATGCTCCTATTTCAAAGTTTTTGCCCCACAATGAAGATGTTTTGGTACTAGTTTCCAAAACCACGTGTTGAAGCTCTCATTGTCGTTTTGTGTATTGACACAGGTGCATTTTTTAAGCAAATCTTCATTCGACAGAACTTCGTATACTGGTTGAACCGCTGCTTGAAATAAGTTATTGAGTGCCTATAGGCTATTTCGGCCGGTACACAGCTCCATTCAACAAGCTGTAACTTATAAAATACTTTCGTAATCGGAAAATCCTTCTGAGGCGTAATATACCTATGTTTCAGGGATTCAAATTATTAAAAAAAAAGAAAAACATAGGTCTCGACCAAAACCTCGTTTACACAGTCATGTCAATGGTGCCATCGCACTGCGTGTCCTCAAATACTCGGAAAAAAATCGCAGTCGGCTAAATAATGTGCAGGACTGTTTTTCCCCCGCTGCACAAGCGTTGCTTCTGAAGAACGTCGTTGCCATATTGTAGCAACTACGAACACACTGTGTGGAAGAATTCTAATGACTTGTCGCTCTATCTCTATCCATTTCTCTTTGCCAGTTTGCCTTTATCTCCGTTCAAATAATTCCGCCTCTCTTTAACTATCTCCCGTCTCTGCAGCTCACAAGTACCGGCCTCTGGAGGACAGGTCTAGAAAAGTTATCCGTACGTTTTCAATGGAGTTTTAGTCTAACAAAAGACCTTCAACTGTCTATGATGAAATACGTAATCATCCTTCAAAAAATTTCAAACTGTAGTCTCTCTCCTTTCCATGTCGGTGCAGTGTAAGAAGACGTTAAGGAAGCACAGATAATACAATCTGATATATCAGACTGAAAAAATCTTAGGCAGAAAATTCACAGCTGTACAATTGCTCCCCACAGAAAAACCCAAAAACACCGCAACAACTAGCTCTGCGAGCGGAAAAGTGTGAATTCGGAGAAAAAGAAAGTTATGTGTGGTCAAGGAAAAGCTAAAACAAAACTATGAAAGGATCCTGTTGTCTAGTGGGGTCCTAACATGAATAATGACATGATATTTAGTTCCTTCAATACTGATTGGCACGCCTCCCTATACATCCTACAAAGTAGCAGTCTGGGATGTGTTTCGATGTATGCATGAAGACAGACTGCAGTACTGCCTCCCACCCCCATATGTTGTTGCTGCTTCCGACACGTGGCGCAATGCAGTATCACTTGTTCCGACTTGCGAGTACGCTGATGGATATCTAAAAGACAACATGGAAACAGACAAGCTTGGGCCACGGTGAACAGCGTGATTTCTCTGGAGGGAAGAAGTGACAGCTTGAGACATCCACGAGAAGTTAGTACCCATATGTGGGGAAACAGCATCAAGTCGGAGACCCGTTTTCGTTGGATATCAAAGTTCAGAGTCGGCAGGGACTGTGCTGAAAAACGCAAAAGCGCTGGGCTTCCAGTCACTGCACGCAAACGAAACAATGCCCAGCGTGTAAATGACTTGATAATGGAGCACAGGTAGTTCATGTTCGATGAACTAGAGAAGACAACAGGTGTATAACGGAAAACTATCTACACCGTCATCAATGAGAATTTAAAGATGAAGAAGGTGTGTGCGCAATGGGTCCCCCACTGCGCAGAAACAGAAGCTTGTGGCGTTATGCCAACAGTTGGTGCTACAGTACAGTGCAGATCCAGTGGAGTGCTTTGAGCGTATGTTCAGCACTGTGGTTCAGCGTATTCACTTCGGTCAGGGGACTAGACGCCCTCCGTAATAGTAAAACTGAGTCAAGTTTACATCAGTAGAACGTAAGAAGATGTAATGCAACATCCCGCACAGAACTCATGAAGAAAACTGAGGAAGGAAAAGATAGAAAGCAAGGAAAAAAGTTGTTAGTGTCGCGCCTCTAGAACCTGAAAGACCCAGGTTCGATTACCGGACGGGGTGGAGATTTTTTTCGCTAGGGACTGCGTTGTTCTCATAATTTTATTTTGTCTTCATCGTCGTGCGAGTCACCAAAGTGGCTTCAAAGAGGCAGAGTTGTTCCAGTCGGGCGAACTACATCACACGGCGTCTCCCGGCCAATAATGCCATATAGAAATTTCATTTTTTCCTCTGCACAAATGTGGGTAATATGTCGTACTATATTTTTATTAATTACAGTTTTTTATTCTAATGTAGCTTGACAACGCCCAAAGTGACGAAATTAGTTAATCTCTAAATCATGAGTAATGTGTTTATTTTAGAGTAAGCACCCTATCCAGGAAAATACCCGCCCTGAAGAATTTCACAGCCTTTGTGGACCAATATCCAGCGTTATTCAATTACCCCTACCTCTGGATTTTATGCAATCCGCAAAGCCTTCAAATAACACGTGCAAGATTTTCATATTCTCTCTCTCGATATGAGCAAATTATTAGTCGTACAGAAAAAGCTGAACAGGATCTTTTTTTAGAAAATGTGATGTTGTTAAACTTTGTACTATCATGGGTTTTCGCTAGTGCCAGTAGTTTTCGAATTATTTAAGAAAAAAACGCACAAAAGTGACCTTCAAATGCGTTTTCCTTGAATAACTCGTATACCGTGGCCTCTATCAAAAACGTATCCTAGTACAAAATTTAAGTACTTTTAGTTTCCTACAGAAAGGTCCTGCTCATTTCTTAGCAATAACACTTTGCACGTACTGAACGAGAGACTACGAAAGTCCTGCGCGTGGTCTTTCGAGGCCTTTCGGGCTGCATAAAAACCAGCAGTAGGGGCAGCTGAATCACCGAGAATGCGAAAGAAGATTGATTATCATAACCACTCTAACGAGAGTGTATCTATCTCGTACTCCGTTTTACGATGTTTTGAACACTTTCACACAGTCAGTGTATAATAGCTAACATAAAGTATTTAACACCATTAGGTTGTTCATTATATTATTCAAATTTTAGTAAACCAATATGACATGACAAGCACTTAAATGAATAAGCAAGTAAGTAAATTGTTAAGTAGTCATAATTAAATTCTAGTGACCGCCATATTATACACAGAACAGATAACGACCGGCGATAGCCATTTCAGAGCATTTCGACATCATTAATACAGTTCGCTGTACTTATGTCATAACAGTTACTGGAGAATTTTTGCAGGCTGCCAACTGCCGGAGCCAATCCAAAAACAGCGCCCTCCGTCCGACTGCTCTGCCTTAATGCTACGCCACGAATTTCGTACCAGAGTGTGCGGCGTATGATTTATATGCCGAACGGTCACGCGACAAAAATTATAAAACGTGTTAAAAAGTATACCGTTCCTTGGGTATTTGCGTGCTGAAGGTTGCCACACGAACAAGTTTCTGACAGGGTTCATTTAAGACTGATTCGGAGATCGATTAATAAAGTTGACACATTTGAGCTACCCGCACATTTTTCGTTTCTTCTTGACAACCACCATGAGATGCACGTCACCGTAATTGCAGCCACCTGCGTATTTATCCAACTGGCTTTCAATAACATGGAAACAGCAGAGTAGTACGTTTTGTACTTCTTATTTGCTCTTCTTCACCCTTGGAGTCGTAGCGAATACAGCAGATTTTAGAACCACAAAATAATATGTTGTTTCGTTAAAAACAGGAAATTTTTTTACACAGAATATTCGCAGTTTACTTGGTATGATATGAAGAAAACGTTTAACGGTTCAAATAAATTTAACCTTAGGAGGCAAGCTAAACCAAGAAAATGAGGAACTGGCTGAATTTGACTTAAAATATCAGCACTGAAGACGAAGTGATAGTGGTGACATTAGAAAAATAGAGAAAGTTAATTAAACAGCGTACTCTGGTTAAATGGGAATGATCCTAGATCTTAACCAGTGACGGGGATATTTGCATTTCACCTATCACTTTCTGTACTTGTGTTTCAACTTATGTGAGAGTCTACAAATTAATGGTGTCACCGCAGTTACTTGCGGTAGCGGCTCATGGGTTTTAACCAGTATTTATCTACTGAGACGAAAATAGGTTGTGCGAACTAGCTGCCCACGGTGTACAGTTGACGCACTTACGTTCACCAGGGATGCTGCTAAACATCAGCTTAACACCAACACCTTATTCAACATCCTTAGAGAGGGGTATTAAGCGAAATTTGTGATTAGTTCGAGGATTTCGTGGTGGGGATTAGGAGGACCGCAGGATGTTATCTCGAATGAAGAGTCATTCGTAGAAGTAACTACAGATGTGCCCTCAGGGAAATGCGTTGGGACCTTTACTGTTCATATTGTATCTTAATGACATGGCAGACAACGTTAATCGTAACCTCAGGCTTTTAGCAAATGATGCATTTATCTATAATGTAATACTATCTGAAAAAGTTGACAGATATACATTGAGATCTTGATAAGATTTCAAAATGATGTACGGATTAACAACTTGCTTTAAATTTTAGAAATGCGAAATTGCTCACATCACAAAATGAGAAAACGTAGTCTCTGCCGACCTAGTACAAGTACGTGAACATAAAACAGGTAGTAGGTTTCGGTTCACTCGTAGCACCCTGGAAAAATGCAGACAGTCTACAAAGAACATAACTTGAAGAATAGTCGTGTAATCACTTCTAGAATATTTCTGAAGTGTGTGGGACCAGTACGAAACAGGACTAAAAGGGGTCACTAATTTTCTACAAATAAGTGCAGCACAAATGTTCACAGGTTTGTGTCAACCATGACAGAGCACCACGAAGATATGCTTAAAACCTTGAACTGTCAGCCGCTTGAAGACAGACGCAAACAATTCTGCGGAAGCCAACGTGCAAAGTTTCAGGAAGCAGGTCTAAGTGAGAAAGCTAGGAATATAACCCCTGCGTATCGCTCCCATTGGAACTGAGAAGAAAACACTAAATACAGCGCCTACCGAGGAGTTTAAGGAAACATTCTTCCCGCTCTCAGTAAGCGAATGGAATGTGAAGAAGCTATAATAAATGATACAATGGTAAGGACCATATTCCATGAACTTCACTGTGGCTTGCGGAATACAGATACAGACGATACAGAAAAGATAGATAAGATACGAGTAACCATAAGACATCTCAGAGAACTGTGTACAATTGACCCTCTAGCTTCGTATCGTTTTAAAGACCCAATACCTTTTTCTGAATAATTCAAAAATTTTAATGTGAACAACTCAAGTTTATGAGATAAAAAATAGGGGGAGGTAAAAGGACGTGAAATTGCACATTGAAAACGTTTCTAAGGCGATCAAATGGAACCCCTTAAAAAACAGGCACACAAGGAAAAGCAGAAACGCAAAAAGGATGGCGGAGACATCAAGACCAGAGAAAGAAAGCAGTACATGCTGGAAGATGCAGCGTTTCAGTCACTGACCAATATAAACATTTCTCCTGCCTAGTGCGTCTCCATCGCTTTTGGCGAGAAGGTTAATCACCGTGTAACAACATAATTGATCAGGTACTGGAACACGGTACAATGTTCACGAGTTGATTACAGGGAAGATTCGGGGTTTTTACTGCCACACGTTAATGGTAAACAGTCTTACAGAGCACCTGCTAGCAGTACACTACTTGATACACAGGCCGGTTACGGAGTCGTAAAACCGACCTCACACGGTACGTGAAAGCGAACCTGGACGTGGAGCTGGACGAGTTTCCTGAGGCCAGAAAGACGTTTAACGTGCGAGCATTCCCAAGAGTGAACGAAGAATCAGACACATCAGATCTTTGCTTCATGGAGAGGAACAATGTCATTCAGATATGAAATCACTTTCTACGTCATAAGCAGAGCTTAGGAGACACCATATTGGAATATGTCGTTTTCAGTTAAAGAACGTATTTGGTGGTCTTTATGTTGTACCTTACGTGCTATTAGTAGGTAATGTGTTGTTTCAAAGCATCGCCACACTGAGGATCTCTTGAAAGCTATTGGTACGATTTGTTATAATCAGATATCAGTTAAAGCCCTCAAGACATCGTAATGTCGAAAACACAGATATCAACAAAATCGGTTAGTGTGATGTAACGGACAGAGGCACGAACTGTGAACTGAAAGGTTGCTGGGGCGAGTCTTGCTTCCTACGAATACTGTTTTCGTTTATTCTTCTGTTTTCTGGAGATTCTGGGATTTTCTCATTAATTTAATAAATGCATATTCTGGAGTCGGTCTCAAGAACTGCCATACGGCCCGGAGAACGGTGTGCTCACCATATGCCCCTCCATATCCACATCGAGGTACACCTTTGGGCTGAGCACGACACGGCGGCCTGTCAGTACCGTTGGGTCTTCATAGCCTGTTCGGGCGGAATTTAGTTTAGTTTTTTATATTCTGGAGTATTCCATGCTATATACAAAAGGACTTTAAAAACTGCATTATACATGTCGTTTCACGCTAAGACCACTGTACAACAAGGATGGCACTTTGTCGCAAGAGAGTAGGCTACAAGTTTTGGGTTTTCGGGAGGGATAGTTCTGCCGCGGTACGGATACCAACAGGTGCGTCACAATGTATGATGAGATAATATGGCAAACGGAAACTGGAAGATGAAGTACGCCGGACAGTACTGCTCTTGTGCGCAAAATGTCTAAATTACACACAGATTCACCGTGAAATTCTGGCTGTATGTGGACCAAATGCAATGTAGCTCAAATGGCTCTGAGCACTATGGGACTTAACATCTATGGTCATCAGTCCCCAAATGCAATGTAGCGTCCAATCATAGTAGAATGGTACCAACTATTTGACCAAGGCCGCATGGAAGTGGGTGATGCTCATCGGGAAGGAAGCCTGTCGACATTCGCCACATACGGCTATAACCGGGCACTCGAGGAAGCGATTCACAGCAATCAAAGATTTCCCGACGATGAGAATGTCCACGCGGCCGTTCTCGAATGTGTCTGTGACCAAGGAGAGGATTTCTACTGTCGGAGCACTAAGCCGTTTGTAGAACGATCCGACCATTCTTCACAAAGACTTAGAGACATCTTTGAAACATAGTGTCACATGTATCTGCGTCGCATTTAAGTGCAGTGGAACATTCAGTGACAGTCATTCAGCCTGCCACAATAACGTGCAACTTAATTTTAGAAGTCCACTCTTATGAATAAGAGCGCTCTCCGTTCAGGTGTGACTGTGCTCGATTTTGTGCAGGTGTCGTGGAATATGGGCCAATGAACTGCAACAACGCTGTCTACCTTACTGGCTGATCCCTCAGAATTCAGTATAACGTGTACTACAGACAGGACGGTATGTGGGCAAGGGGGCAAGCGTGCGATTTACTTGACGCAGTAAAAGTGGAAGGTGTTGAAAGTAACAAAAATCACACTAAACATGCCTAGCTAAGGCGTTTTCCTGAGCATTTGAGAAACTGTAATGCATTATGCTGGAGTGATTTTTGAGAACATGTCTCTCTGGAGTACAACGGTTTATGTATTACTTAAAATTGAATATCAGTAGTCACAACCGCATTCAGCTTTTGTTTTCTTTTTTTATTTTTTATGTATAGGATTACCGGTTTCAATCAGTTTTAGACCATCTTTAGATCCACACCATGATATAGATGGTGGCTGTGATGCTGTATTGAGCAGTTAGCGTTCGTGGAGGTGCAGCGCCTGCCAGTTCACAGACACCATAGCGTGTGTCTGAAGATGATCTAAAACAGACCGAAGCCGGTAACCTTATGTATAAAGAAAATTTAAAAAAAGTTTATTGCTGTTGTGTCTGTTTATATTACATTTTACATTGAGCTCGAGTTATTTCTTCAAGATGGATGTACGTGTTCTTTGTCAAATCCATCGGCATGCTCGCAATCAGCATATCTTCAACTGTTGGTAACGCAGTCAAAGTGCCTACTTCACACGCACTCATTTTTTTAAAAATAAACTTTGTAGTCTGCGCTCCACACGTGAGCCCAGAATGCTGCGGTTAGGAATAACGGTAATGATCACGTTCGGTGTGACATACCACCTCGCTACTGAGTATGTACCAACCACGTTTAGAAGAACGCTTGGCGGGCTTCACGATCGGAAACACGTCATGTGTGAGGATCGCTCACCTATTATCGGTACGGAATTCCAAAATCTTCCCAAAAATAAGTCCACACGTTTCGATCTCAATTAATCGGCGAAACCGTGATCGGTTTGTTGGGTGATTCGTTCATTTGGGGGAGGACGAAGTCATCGGTCCCATCGGGTTAGGGAAGGATCAGGAAGGAAGTCGGCCGTGACCTTTCAAAGGGACCATCCCGGCATCTGCCCGAAGCGGGAGAATGTGATTCCTAGGCAGTGCACAAAACTGCACGCACAGTATGTACGGTGGTGACGTAACGTGAGGACGATGAAGTCTGGATAAGGGGCTCTGGCGAGGATAATCCACGGTGCCGACTGGGACCCTGCGGTCGCTGTTTGATAAGCGGTCAGCCGCCCACGAGGGGAACTCTCATGTCGCCCTATTGCAGAATAGCGTGGTGCGCGCCGTTCTGTACAAAACTCACTACACTTTTATCACCGCTGTTCTCGGTTACTTAGATGTTAACCGCCTCAGGACACGAGAACAACGGGCGGGGAGATCAATGTCTTACTTGAATTTTCCCTCTGGAATTTTTTCGGAGTCCCCTAGAGAAGATAAAACGGTTGTTGCTTTTAATCATATGGTTTCTATGTGGAAAATCTTAACGAAGCAACCCTTCTGACAGTCAAGAAGAAATCCAGTGGTTGATTTCTGAACATTGAAAACACTTGCTGTATAACCTCATCGAGAAAATGAACTCTCAGAATTCTTAAATTTTCTGAATCATATCGGTTCTAATACAGTATAAATTATAGGCTGACTCTTACATGGAAGATAACAGCAACCAGCCACATTTTACAATGCTATTTATTTATTTACAATGCCGTTACCGATTTAGAACCGGAAGGTTCATCTTCAGACGGCTACTTCACGTTTGCATTACCTCTCGCCTTTTGTTTTCACGAGCGCTGACACGTCCTTAGGGTGGTGGTGCCACCATCCCTAGGAATTTTCAGCAGTTGTGAAAACAAAAGGCGAAAGTTAATGTGAAACGTGAACTAGCCGGCTGAAGATGAACCTGCCGATTAGAAACCGGTAACGGTGATATTTAAATAAATAAATAACACTGTAAAATGTGACTGTTGTTATCTTCTATGCAAGAGTCAACCTATATTTTGTACACAGCCCCGGGCTAAAAATGTCAGGAATAACAGTATAAATTTCATAATGGAAGAAGAGATAAAAGGTCAAATTTAATTTTTGATTGTACAAGTAGTTTAAAAACTGACGGAACTTTGGGACACAAAGTCTACAGAACGCCTACACACACTAAAGGTCTCTTCACAAAAATTCCAGCCGCCATCCTAGGCAGAAAAGAGAGGTAATTAAGACATTGGTGGACCGGGCTAAGAGAAAGGACTCGGAAAAGTACTCGTTTATTTAAGGTTTACTTTCAGAAGAACTCGATATTTTGACAAGGAGATGAACAGGGCACTGTGTCCTAAATGGTCTATAGCTTACGCCGAAAGAGAACCAGCGTTAATGAAAGTCTTCATCCCATTCTAAAAAAACAGCCACAGAGCGTATGAGCATGCATGTTGACACAGTATTTAATTCGACAAGAGAGGTCAGTGAATATTTAAATACTGTCAAGGACATATGTCCACCTGTTGCTACGATGGAGCATACAAAATTCCTTATGTATGCCTGCAGGTATACAAAGAACTGCTAAAACAAGCTCAATATGCTGACTACCGCATGTTCACCGGCAGCCTCGTGGCAATCAACGTGTTAAAGAACACAAAAACAGTTGTCGTCTAGGAAACGCGGATAAATCGGCGACGGCATCAGTAGATAATGCACTGGGACTAGCCAACCACCAGATTCAATTGCCAAAGCCGTGTCATAGAGGTCACAGAAATTCAAAAACAACATTAACAGAAAAGGAGGAGGAATGAAATCAATAAGTTTTGGGTCTTAATGATGAATAAATCAAACACCACCTCTGCATTACAAGCTCATAAACACCGTTGCGACTCTGCGCTCTTTCACAGCATTTGAATAAGGTCGTGATACGACCGTTGAGAAGTTCCGTACAAACATTTATGTTTGCTGAACTTTGTAAACTAAAATCGACTAACAACATCTTTACAGCCTCTGATGATGTCTCCAACATTAGAAGACGGAACGCTGGGAAAAAAAAAAAAATTGCTTAGACCAACGCCTTGTGCAAATGTAACAAAAACCACCAAGGATGTAATAGCTTTAATTCTTTCCTTTTTTACGTTTTTATAAGTAGTAATGTTTAGAAATTCCAATGCTGATTTATCTCAGAATTTATCTGCTTTTATTAGGAACGAGATAGTGAGTACGGAGATTATTTTTTATCCATTTCTCGACAACTATCGTAACATCCCATTAACAGAACTAAATCAGTGGGACACGTAGTAGCAGCAACATCTTTTAATATGTAGCTGCTATACTTCTTAGTACATAACCCCTCCGAAAGAATCATACATAATTCTATCATTTGCCATGCGAAGCACCCGTGTAAAGTATACTAGGTTTAATTGACTTGTGTCTATGACTATAGCAACATCCTACTAATCTATCTGCACACATGAAGTGAAGGTTTGTTACAAAAATCTCTAAAAGTTCTAGGCCAATTTAAATTTCAAATTTCTACGAGATCCCTAATGAACACTTAGATGAATAATTAGTAAATCGGTCAAGTACTTTAGATACGTTCGATTTACTGCATATATGCCCTTCGATTTAAAGCGATTGCAGTTTCCCATACAGCTTGCATTCGCTATGAGTCACTTTATGTCACTTTATGTGACAGATATTAAATACCCGAGCAACGCCGGGCAATGCAGCTAATCGATATGATATTCGTGGAAGACGCAGCAGCATTAACATCTTTTAATTTGTAGTCGATCTGCTCCTCAGTGCATAACCCTTCCGAAAGATTAATTATATCGTTCCTTCATTTGCCATGCGAAGTGACTATGTAAAGTAATCTTGGTTTAATTCACTTGTTTCGATGACAGCTTTTCAGGTCTCGAGTATTTCACGTCTGACACTATAGCGACATCGTATACGACGTGAAATGACTCACGAACTTATTCCAGTGCTTTTTACAATTTTCCCCTTTTTGTTCCAGTCGACGAATTAGGAATGTATCATCTAAATGTGAAACCTTTTCTGAGTCACTTGTACACTGTACAGCTCATTGCAACTGCATCGTTCGTTTACACCGCGAAACACTGAAGGTGATCGAGGATTTTGAATTGCAAGTTTAAATAAAATTTCTAGTCCACCCACGCTGTGAACAATTCTGATGTAAATACCGTGAATCGACAGTAATTATAGTGTAACAAATAACATAAAGGAAAGTTACTCCAATTCGGCTCGGCAACGTGACTGTAAGTAAACTGTTTTTATTTATTTGTTTATTATTTCTTTAAACCATCCCTGTAGCTCTTATTTAATACTGATGTCTACAGATTTCTACATTTTTGAGAAACTGTATTAATGGAGCTACAAGTCCAACAGGGCACTGAATATACATTCTCCGTAGATTGTAAGTAGTAGACCAGGAACGGAAATCAAACAAGGCTTGTAATTCTCATCCACTCCGCAGAACAACGTCACTCCTTTAGAGAGCTGTATTTCTTGTCACTTCGTGTCAAGTCGACGGAAAAGCTGCCACATGACTTGCTCGGTCTGTATAAGGACAATGGAAGGAATCGCTAGTGGCCTTGTACAGAGCGAGCGAGTGCCTTACTCTGTATCATTAAGAAGTCATCGTTCCTGATAACATTTTCCTTGTACTAAACAAAGATACTATGACACAAGGTACCAACGCACAATTAAGATATAATGCGGAAACGTGGTGAGATAATGCGATATGTAACTAAAGAAAATGTGCAGTCTCCAGTGCAACAGCTTTTTCGTTAACGTCAGATAGCAGCTATATGCTGAATATATTATCTGAGAAACTTTTAAAAACTGCAGGGTCTCGTTGCTCAGAAAGGCTCATAATACGACTCGCACATTGCAAAGACTACAGAAATCCTTCTAAGGTCAGCAGTCCCCTAGAACTTAGAACTACTTAAACCTAAGTAACCTAAGGACATCACACACATCCATGCCCGAGGCAGGATTCGAACCTGCGACCATAGCGGTCGCGCGGTTCCAGACTGTAGCGCCTAGAACCGCTCGACACAAGATGCTTTCAGCGCTTCAGTGATTGATAATTTCACAGCAAGGGCGCCCTCACGATAATTTTTTGGGTGGGGGGAGGGGAGCAGACTTTGGGTTATGAAGTATTTTTAGAATTTTGGAAGACGAATAGCGACCCGTAAATGGCCATAAAAAAGTTTCAGTCCGACCCTGGAAAAAAAACAGCGTAACACCGACTTTTAAATCATTTCCTTGATAGAAAGACACCCAAGTATACTATATTTTTTCCTTTCTCTGATTGCTATTGGGGGGGAGGGGGAGGGGGGGCATATTCACTGTTCTAGGTTTTATGGCATGGGATCACTTGTTTGGCACTGGATTATCAGCGGTATCTCTCCACTGAAACACTGGCGTGAGGTGTACTTCAGCGACTCTCCTTGTCAGACTACGAGCTGAGGAGAATGCCAAAGACGTGCCAGCAAATTTGCTATCGAGTCGGCGACAGTGGCGCTCGGTGCGGCCGCTACCGGCACTACTCACGCTGCATAGCAAATGAAGGAGCGGCAATGGTGGGGGTGGCAGCTGTTGCGAGAGCCCGTTCCTAATGAAGGAAGCCGCTTGCTCCTCCCGCATCCCACCTCCCCATCCATCCACCGCAGCCAAGCAGCTAGCAGGGGGCGGAGAGCAGTCCGAGAAATTGAATTAAGTACGCATCCTTGCGGGCGGTGATGGATGCGTCCAACGCAACCCGGCTGTTTGTCAAAACCTCTGTCTCTCTCTCTCTCTCTCTCTGTGTGTGTGTGTGTATGTGTGTGCGTGCGTGTGCTAGAGAGAGAGGAAGAGGAGGGGAAGGAAGCAGGGAGGGAGAGAGGGAGGAGAGAGAGAGAGAGAGAGAGAGAGAGAGAGAGAGAGAGGCGAGACCTCCACGCTGGCAATCAACAGGAACTACGTTATTCGAGAAAGTCAACCCTCAGTCTCTAGAGTCTAGAGAGACAGAGAGAGACAGATAGAGAGGCGAGACCTCCACGCCGACAATCAACAGGAATGACGCTGTTCGAGAAAGTCACCCCCCAGACTCTAAACAATCCTTTACAGAATAAAAGTGAATACTGAACAAACTGCATGAAGCATAATTTGGGAGACCTCACATGCTATGTGAATAATTGTTGGCTCCCATAATTCTCTTTTTTTTTCATTTTGACATAAAAGGAAGAGACGGACAAAAAGAGAAACGCTTCACGTTGCCAACGTTTAAAAATTTTCTGCATATGATTTATTTGTATTATTTCAAATGTTTGACATTTCGAGGAATGGGTCCACGTACGATGAGGCTATTGACACTTCATCATATCAAAACTGTCTATTAACTAATTTTAAAAATGCTCATACGAATTCCACCCTTAATCTCTTATAATTTTATTTTAAGTCCTGTGAGTACCCTCAGGGGCCTCGGTTTTGTCATCTACACGCGTCCTTTAACGCGATTCATTTTGGCTGTGTGGTATTTTGTAAAAGTTATTAAAAAATTATATAAAAATCAAATAATATGCAAGAAAACCTAAAGACGATGATATTTTAACAACCTGCAGTGTTATCCAATATAATGTATTGTTTGGAACATATCTATTAACGACATATTCTAGAACCGTGACCAATACATAAATATTTTATTTTACGCTAACGATACTGTTAACGTACAGCGTATATTAAACAACTGAATTGCCTACTTACAGGCAATGAGAATGAGGAGTCTAAATTTAGGACAAGCAGACGACGAAATTAGTCGTAAAGCTTATTTGATCCAGTGGAACAGCTTCATCTGATTTATAGTTTACATTTAGTATGGATTAAATTATTTGTTACGTGAATATGAAGGTAATTTTTTTCCTCTCTGTGAAATATGTAACGCGCTAGTTAACCACAGTTTAATATTCCTAGACAGACAGCACGCGTAAGATACGACTGAGACACACGACGGTATATAATAACGGGCAATTACGAGAACCTGAGATGAGCTGTCGAGGTTAATGGCAAACAGTATACGGTCAGTCTTACCGATACGTGCTCACCTATCATCACCACGAATACGCCATAACCTGCCACACATTTATATGACACACAGTTTTGACCCGCAGCTGGAACGAAGATAGAAGGAGACGCACCATCGGTTTTCCAAACACCATCACACACCTGCGCATCATTCAGACGTACCTTTGTGAGAGATCACCAGGTTCATCGAACGTGTTCATTTGTAAGTAATGGAAGTGTTTCCTCGACCATACCTCCGGAGACATTGCACAGAAATTTGGAGTTTGGAGTGACTTGAGACATGGCGAAAAGCGTGAAGATAAAGAGCTAAATGTCAACACTCCCCTCCATCTCATTTCCGAAAACTTGCAGCTCAACTGTCTTAATAGAGCAGAGGGTGTACAGTTCTTTGCTTTTCCGCTAAATCTCGCAGCACAGATGTCGGGATGGTTCCCTTGAAAACGACACAGCTTGATCTCCGTCTCTGATGAGATGGCGGCCATCAGTCCTCCCCCCCCCCCCCCCCCATATCGGACGTACAATGAAAGTATCCTTTAGGACAATGCGGGGAAGTTTGTCATTAACGGTCAATGATAGCAGACGACCGACGCGAGTGTCTTTACTAACGACTTCGCGCGTCTCATCTGGGCTCGTGACCATATCGTTGGACCATAAAAGACTGGAAAACAGTGGCCTGGTAAGATCAGTCGCGATCTCAGTTGGTAAGAGCTGATGGTAGGGTTTGAATGTGGTGCAGACCTTATGAAGTCATGGACCCAGGTTGTCAACAAGGCTCTGTGCAAGCTGGTGGTGGATCCGTAGCGGCGTGGGCTGTTTTTATATGGTCCAACTGAACCTATCATTGACTGAAAACGGTTATGTTCGACTACTTGGAGACCATTTGCCACCATTCATGGACTTCATGTTCCCAAACAACAACGGAATTTTTATGGAAGACTACGCGCCATGTTACTGGCCCAAAATTGTTGGGGATCGGTTAGGATAGCTCGAGCGGAAAATTTTGCCACCCGGATCGCCTGAGAAGGGACATAATCGAGAGGTTAGTTCTTGCACAAAATCATACACCGGCAACACTTTCGCAATTGTGGACAGCTGTAGAGGGAGTATGACTCAGTATTTCTGCCGGGGACTTCAAAAGACTTGTGTAGTCCATGCCATGCCAAATTGCTGCACTACGCTGGGCAAATCGAGGTCCGACACGGTATTAAGAGGTATCCCAAGATTCTTGTCACCTCAGTGTATGCGAAATGCAATTGCTTTGTGAAGTAACGGTGGTGTCTGTAAGAGACGCCGGCGCTGTTCCGGTGTCGCCACGGTAACGCGACGGCGAGTATGTGGGACGCGGCTGGGTAGCGCTGCCATGAGTGCGTGCCGTGTCCTGTCGTGTGGCGGCGAGCCGGCGCTATCGCGGCCATGCATCCACGTCCGCTCGGCGCGGGCCTTTGTTCCGGCTGCGGCGACGACGTCGCTCCCTCGACCGCTTCATAAATCGACGGGGAGCCGCCTATCAGCGAGCCGACAAGTAGCAGCTCAGATCGGCACCCGGCCAATAGAAGCGTTTTTCTGCAATCACAGCCGCTAAAGACTTCCGGCGCAGCGAGAGGCGATAGCCGCACGCGAGGCCCGCATTTGTAGTCCGACAGTCGCCGTGCTCCTGTTAACACAACCGCTGTTGTTGATGCAGCTGTCGGCCACTCATTCGTTTCCGTAATAATGCCGCTGGATCTGAGGAACTCATACGCGTAAATATTACTTCAACGGAGTTCTAAGGTACGACCACAGCAGTCACATACTGACACGCTTGTAGGAAGTGACACATCTGGACGACTATATTAACAAGAGACGAATAGGGTAAGAAATATCCAAATGAACGAGGGGCGTTTAATAAGTGACGCAACACATTTATTTCTCCGCCAATTTCTATTGAAAAGATGCGGGATTTGTTCTGGGATATTCCTGGGATATTCCGCTTCAGCCCCTAGAGTTTGATGAAGTTCCAAAGGTGGCAGCTCTGTAAGTACCCTTAACAAAAATGGCTCTGAGCACTATGGGACTTAACAGCTGAGGTCATCAGTCCCCTAGAACTTAGAACTACTTAAACCTAACTAACCTAAGGACATCACACACATCGATGCCCGAGGCAGGATTCGAACCTGCGACCGTAGCAGTCGCGCGGTTCCGGACTGAAGTGCCTAGAACTGCTCGGCCACCGCGGCCGGCGTAGCCTTCCAAATTCGTCTGTAACGGTGGGGCGTTTCAAGCAGCGAGCTATCATTGAGTTTCTTTTGGTAAGAAACGAGCATGCAGATATTCACAGGCGCTTGTAGAGTGTCTACGGAGACCAGGCAATGAACAAAGGCACGATGAGTCGTTGGGCGAGGAGTCTATTATCACTATCACAACACGGTCGCTCAATCCTGTCCGATCTCCAGCGTGCCGGTCGGTCGCACATAGTTTGACTCCAGCAATGTTGAAATATGCCGACACTCCCATTGGAGGTGATCGACGGACCACAATCAACACTTTCATAGTGGGTATCCTGAGGCATCAAGGAATCGTCCATTTGGTAATGAAGTTTGGTGGTAGGGGGGAGGGGGAGGGGAGGGGGGTGTCGATGGGGGGGGTGGGCGGAGACGAGTAAAAACTAGACAAAGCTTGAATACAGTAAGCAGGTTCAAATGGATGTAGGCTGCAGTAGTTAAGCAGAAATGTAGAGGCTTGCACTAGATGGAGTAGCGAGAGAGCTGGGCTTATAGCCACTCCCAGTGATTAACATTACATTACATCTACATCTACATTTATACTCCGCAAGCCACCCAACGGTGTGTGGCGGAGGGCACTTTACTTGCCACTGTCATTACCTCCCTTTTCTAATCCAGTCACGTATGGTTCGCGTGAAGAACGACTGCCGGAAAGCCTCCGTGCGCGCTTGAATATCTCTAATTTTACATTTGTGATCTCCTCGCGAGGTATAAGTAGGGGAAGCAATATATTCGATACCTCATCCAGAAACGCACCCTGTCGAAACCTGGACAGCAAACTATACCGCGATGCAGAGCGCCTTTCTTGTAGAGTCTGCCACTCGAATTTGCTAAACATTTCCGTAACGCTACCACGCTTGCCAAATAACCCTGTGACGAAACGCGCCGCTCTTCTTTGGATCTTCTCTATCTCCTCCGTCAACCCGACCTGGTACGGATCCCACAATGATGAGCAATACTCAAGTATAGGTCGAACAAGTGTTTTGTGGGCCACCTACTTTGTTGATGGACAACATTTTCTAAGGACTCTCCCAATGAATCTCAACCTGTTACCCGCCTTACCAACAATTAATTTTATATGATCATTCCACATCAAATCGTTCCAGACGCATACTCCCAGATATTTTACAGAAGCAACTGCTACCAGTGTTTGTCCCGCTATCATATTATCATACAATAAAGGATCCTTCTTTCTATGCATTCGCAATACATTACATTTGTCTATGTTAAGGGTCAGTTGCCACTCCATGCAGCAAGTGCCTATTAGCTGCAGATCTTCCTACATTTCGCTGTAGTTTTGTAATGCTGCAACTTCTCTGTATACTACAGCATCATCCGCGAAAAGCCGCGTGGAACTTCCGACACTATCTACTAGGTCATTTATATTTATTGTGAAAAGCAATGGTCCCATAACACTCCCCTGTGGCACGCCAGAGGTTACCTTAACGTCTGTAGACGTCTCTCCATTGAGAACAACATGCTGTGTTCTGTTTGCTAGAAACTCTTCTATCCAGCCACACAGCTGGTCTGATATTCCGTAGGCTCTTACTTTGTTTATCAGGCGACAGTGCGGAACTGTATCGAACGCCTTCCGGAAGTCAAGGAAAATAGCATCTACCTGGGAGCCTGTATCTAATATTTTCTGGGTCTCATGAACAAATAAAGCGAGTTGGGTCTCACACGATCGGTGTTTCCGGAATCCATGTTGATTCCTACAGAGTAGATTCTGGGTTTCCAGAAACGACATGATACGAGAGCAAAAACCATGCTCTAAAATTCTACAACAGATCGACGTCAGAGATACAGGTCTATAGTTTTGCGCTTCTGCTCGACGACCCTTCTTGAAGACTGGGACTACCTGTGCTCTTTTCCAATCATTTGGGACCTTCCGTTCCTCTAGAGACTTGCGGGACACGGCTGTTAGAAGGGGGGCAAGTTCTTTCGCGTACTCTGTGTAGAATCGAATTGGTATCCCGTCCGGTCTAGTGGACTTTCCTCTGTTGAGTGATTCCAGTTGATTTTCTATTCCTTGGACACTTATTTCGATGTCAGCCATTTTTTCGTTTGTGCGAGGATTTAGAGAAGGAACTGCAGTGCGTTCTTCCTCTGCGAAACAGCTTTGGAAGAAGGTGCTTAGTATTTCAGTTTTGCGCTTGTCATCCTCTGTTTCAATGCCATCATCATCCCGGAGTGTCTGGATATGCTGTTTCGATCCACATACTGATTTAACGTAAGACCGGAACTTCCTAGGATTTTCTGTCAAGTCGGTACATAGAATTTTACTTTCGAATTCACTGAACGCTTCACGCATGGCCCTCCTTACGCTAACTTTGACATCGTTTAGCTTCTGTTTGTCTGAGAGGTTTTGGCTGCGTTTAAACTTGCAGTGATGCTCTCTTTGCTTTCGTGGTAGTTTCCTAACTTTGTTGTTGAACCACGGTGGGTTTTTCCCGTCCCTCACAGTTTCATTCGGCACGTATCTGTCTAAAACCCATTTTACGATTGCCTTGAACTTTTTCCATAAACACTCAACATTGTCAGTGTCGGAACAGAAATTTTCGTTTTGATCTGTTAGGTAGTCTGAAATCTGCCTTCTATTACTCTTGCTAAACAGATAAATCTTCCTCCCTTTTTTTATATTCCTATTTACTTCCATATTCAGGGATGCTGCAACGGCCTTATGATCACTGATTCCCTGTTCTGCTCTTACAGAGTCGAAAAGTTCGGGTCTGTTTGTTATCAGTAGGTCCAAGATGTTATCTCCACGAGTCTGTTCTCTGTTTAATTGATCGAGGTAATTTTCGGATAGTGCACTCAGTATAATGTCACTCGATGCTCTGTCCCTACCACCCGTCCTAAACATCTGAGTGTACCAGTCTATATCTGGTAAATTGAAATCTCCACCTAAGACTATAACATGCTGAGGAAATTGATGTGAAATTTATTCCAGATTTTCTCTCAGTTGTTCTGCCACTAATGCTGCTGAGTCGGGAGGTCGGTAAAAGGAGCCAATTATTAACCTAGCTCGGTTGTTGAGTGTAACCTCCACCCATAATAATTCACAGGAACTAACCACTTCTATTTCACTGCAGGATAAACTACTACTGGCAGCGACAATCACGCCACCACCGGTTGCATGCAATCTATCCTTACTAAACACCGTTCTAAACACATTAGCTTTCGGCCAAGCACTCTTTGGCTATTGTCAATGTCATACCACTTGATAATGACCAAGGAGTGTTTGGCTGCAAAAGCTCGTGTAACTTTAATCAGTTTACCGCGGCTGGAAACCTGAGAACTTTTTATTCAGTCTTACCGTCGTGAGAACCTGCAGTCTTACGTAGTGGGAGAGCTGTGTCAAACCATTCTTCGGACTGAAGATCACAACAACAAAAGTGCATGCACCTCTTCAATTTTTGATAATGAGAATGTCAAGATATTGGAGTCGTATTCTGCAGGACAGGGGCTGATAACTCAGTTCGACTGTACTGGTTAAGATTTTTTCGTAGTTTCACTGAATCATTTGAAGCAAACGCCTTAAAGCACGCCACTGATGATTTCCTACATACCTATTGTATTACCGGAGTTCCTGGCCGTCTTTAAAAAACTCGACATTGACGAGGCATTAAACTGGAACCTTGTTTCCTCTCTTCAGTTGTCTTCATGCTAGAAAAACAAGGCGTTGATAGGAGTCTTCACAGAATATGGTAATCGACTTTAAAGCTTTACTGCGGAAATCAGCCAACAAGTGGTACCGGCGCTATCAATTTCACCTACTTAATTAGAGCGAAACGTATAGAGGTACTTAAGAAAATGAAGAAATGCCAAATTCCAATCTTCTTATCGCATGACAGTACGGCGGCTAGCAATAACTCTGCGACTTTATCATCTACATTAAAAGCAGTTCACCAGGCAAGCAAAGTAAAGTACAACCGGTGGTTTGCTAAAATGTGCTCATCTGGTCGGAAATATTAATGCACGTCTAGATCGTACATGACATATCAGAACAGGATACGGTGCGTGTTTCGCGTACAATGCCACGACCACCTGCGGGCGGTGTGGACAACTCTTGTCTCGTAGATAAAGAAAAGTTACTGGTTCGACTTCTGACATCAGAACAGCAAAAGCGTGTAGTTATCCAACTAGCGTCGCGATAGGAAACGAGTCTCTTGTTTTTAATGGTTGCGTCTAGACGACACGTGACACTGGAACGTGATTAGTAAGGTTCGCTCTGCCAGCCAGTATTCGCTAGCTGCAACGGTGTAGCCCAAACGATAGTAATCGCAGGTCATTTCTGAAATTATAAACACTTGAAACTACGCGTTTAAATTACGGAATTTATATAGCCGCACTGCGTCTCCGTCTGACATTTAATAACCATTAGCATGAGAAGAAACGGCGCTTATGTAGTCTTTCATACCCGGCCGCAGAAACCTGGCCATAACAACTGAAATACGACTCACTATGCTAGAGGCCTTTGTCTGTTCTGTTCAAGCATTAGAGTTAAACGTGGTTAGATATTTGCGGCAAAATTATGTCTCTGCTTCGTGAATAACTGCACTAGCTGCTCAGACGTAAACGTACATTCTCAGAGGAGCTAATTCGAAGACTCAGCGGATTACGCTTCAGTCTCTGCATACAGATAGTCGCCACAGCTAGTGCTTCAAACACTTTAACTATCTCGCAGTAAAGATGTCCGTATTTGGGATTGCAAATCATATCTTGGTCTCACAGCCGCAACTATACCTTTCTTCCGTATACATTGTGCTTGGAATCGACTTACACAAACTTCGATTTGTGGAAGAGTGTTCCTGCATTGAATGAAACACAAGTACATTCTTCTTCTGCAAGTTATTCGAAACAAAAGTACTGCAAGCGATTATTTTTATATTAACATGCTATGCAGAAAAATAAGTTATTGTGACTACTAAAGACTGAACGATGCCAATTGCGGCCAAATGAAATACGAGGGAGTGATAAAAAGTAATGTCTCCGATTTTCTTGCGTGGAAAATCTGAAGGATTTTAAAATAAAACAATTGTTATTAACATTCTACATCTTTGTTCTCCATGTCTACACATTTGAAGAAAACTGAAGCGTGTAACAAGGCGGTGTGTAATGTCAGTGCCTAAGAAACATAGTGTTGTAATCGAGTTTCGGATTTGAAGACTTCGTTCACACATGAAACACCTTCTACTTCAGCATGACAATGCCAGACCGATCATGAGCGCTGACATCCGCGACAATCCGACGCCTTTGGTTCACTGCCATCGGTCATCCTCCATACGGTTCCGACTTGTCTCTATCTGTTTTTCGTTTGTTTTCGGAACTTAAAATGCAGCGTCTAGGACTTCCGATGCTGATGAAGCGGTGTGAGCATAGGTACGTTGAGGCTCGCTCAACAAAGTCAGTCATCCTACAGTGATAGCTTCAACAAACTGATCTCTCGTTGGGAGAAATGTGTTCGTCGCCTGGATGGTAATGTTGCGAGGTAAATATGCAGACATGAAGCATAAAATGTAGAATATGAACAGTCTTTGTTTTATCTATAAATGTTCAAGAGTTTCCACCCAAAATATTCGGAGACATTACTGTTCAGCACGTGCAGGTTAGAAACTCTAAACAATTAGTCTAGATACCGGGCATGTCAGATGTTTTCAAAGGAGGTATCTTCGGGGCACTGAAAGGCGGTTGCGTCTCTGTGATCCAAATAGATCCTAAAACATTACGATATTTGTGTATAAAATGAATAAACGTGCAGCTCTACGTAATCTTAGCAGCAGGACTTCAAAAGCATATTTCTGCACTTTTCTTGCTTGTTCGTTCTACTGTGTGAAAGTGATAGTTTGTTTGATAGGCTCGTATCAACTCAGGAAGTTTTTCTAGTCATAGCTGGAAAGAACACTGTTCCACGTGTAACAGTGTGAAGAGTGTGACTTGTAATAAAACGAGATGGGGGGGAGCGGAGGAGAGGGAGGAGAGAGAGAGAGAGAGAGAGAGAGAGAGAGAGAGAGAGAGAGAGAGAGAGAGAGAGTGAGAAATGAAAGGCGACTCTCATTTTACTTACCCAGTACGCTTGATCTAAATTGATAAATGACACATTATGTGTCGTCTTGTCAACATTTGGCCACTTTTAAGGTATTGGAAAGGACTGCATTCAGAACGAGAGTATTTTTGAACAGGTCCGAATGTGGAAACAACTTTGGACTGCGAGACATGAGGTGATACTGACCACGAAGGTCACCTTCCACATAAGTGACAGCAATCGCAAAGCAAATGACGCATGTACCGGCCAAAGCAAATCTGTGTGACAGAATCGTTACCTTGTGACGCAAGTGTAAACAAGCCCTCGATAAGTACCTCATCGACTCTGCCATACGTAGTGAGGCAAGTGACACAAGATAAAAGGTGCGTAGGGGATGAGGGTGGGTAGGGTAGGCACCGAAGTCTACAATTAAACGCAGGAGACATAAAAAATATTGAAATCAGTAGTTTTCTCGTAAGTAAGGACTTGCGGAAATGAGCAAGGAAATAAAAAGCAAGAGCCAAGAAGCATTTCGAGTTCGTGCAAGTTTTTTGCAAAGTTTCTCATTCATTACGGCGTAAAAATTTCTTTAAATTTATGTTTGCGGAAGGTACAACCTGTGTTTACCCTCTGTGCACAGCTGTGAACAGATACAAAGACTGTGAAATAATGTCCACTATAAGTAGCAGGCGTCCATTTATTTCATCGTTCTTCATTATCTTGAAGATAATAATTATATGTATATTATACGCTGTTTATTGCAGGAAACTTAGTAACCGTGACTGGTTTCTTAAGGTCTATCAAAAGAAGTTTCTGCCGAGCGCATTAAGAAGAAAAAGGTTTGAAGGAAGAAAATAACAAACGGAAGAAGCAAGAGTATAAATTAGTCTATGAGCCTACAAAATACAAGAGACGCTTAACTTGCACAATAAAAGTGTCATAATCGAGCGAAATAGAAATACCTTTCTATTTATGAATCGCAGCAAACATGTAAAAACGTACGAGCTTAGGGAGCAGCACAATCCTAACAGAACACGGGACTATATGTGGAGAGATACATTTTGTAACGTCGTAGAGATGCAGGGGTCACCCTTAGGAACCACAAAGCAATGCAGCCCGATAGGCATGTGTGGATTTGACGCCGTTTAATAATTCACCGAAGACATCTAAGAGCTCCTCCGGCAACACTAGCATCATTCCTTCGTTTGGCTGGCTCAAATGGCTCTGAGCACTATGGGACTTAACATCTCAGGTCATCAGTCCCCTAGAACTTAGAACTACTTAAACCTAACTAACCTGAGGACATCACACACATCCATGCCAAAGGCAGGATTCGAACCTGCGACCGTAGCGGTCACGCGGTTCCAGACTGAAGCGCCTAGAACCGCTCGGCCATCAACGGCCGGCACGTTGGGCTGTATGGGCTCACTGTACACGTGTGGAAAGTGCTTTCAGACGTGAGGAAAGTGCTTGTAAAGCAGGTGAACACAGCAGTCGACCAAGTAGTGCCACAAATCCCCCCAAAGAACTGTGGACTCATATGAAGTTGTCTTCTACCCCTTGTTTCCGAAGCGATGCCGAATCGATTGCAGCGAACGCTGTGTCCAGCTATAATGGCAAATATTCACAAAAACGAGAACGATAAAGGTATATTCAATGGATACTAATATAATGCACTATATTCTCTGGTTCGCGTAACAGATTAGCGACTTATCTTGAGAGCTGGCGCGTAACGAGGCCATGCACTCAGAGTCATCATTTGATATCGGTTTCCCAAGGTTTCTCTACAAATCATAAGAGGCGATAACAGCGGTGCTCCTTTAAAAAACGCTATGGCTGCTTCCTGAACGTAGCCTTGAAATTCGTTTCCCATTTAATGATCTCGACGTGACGAACATGCCTTTCTACGTACAGTAAACTTCACAGTCTGGCTACAGTACAAATCAAACGAAGTCCAATATCAATACGTTTGATGATCGCCTTTTGTTAGTGGATATCTTTAATGCTTGGAAAAGGTACTGTGTGACGTAATACATATTTCTGCAATCTAAAAAAGTTAATTTTTAATGTTTATAGTTCATAAAACAGCTTGTTACAATGACGCAGGCACGCTTCACTGGTCGCCTCAGGACGATCGCGTAAGGGAAATGCCTTCAGTATGGTCACATGATCTTAACTCCATAAACAGTTGAGTATTAAACATGTGTAGCGTGGAGAAAACTTTGAGAAACGATATTTCTGTATCACCAAATTGCCCGCTCGGCTAGCCGCGCGGTCTAACACGCTGCTTCCCGAGCGGGAAGGCGTGCTGTTCCCCGGCACGAATCCGCCCGGCGGATTAGTGCCGAGGTCCGGTGTGCCGGCCACCCTGCGGATGGTTTTTAAGGCGGTTCCATCTACCTCGGCGAATGCGGGCTGGTTCCCCTTATTCCGCCTCAGTTACACTATGTCGGCGATAGCTGTGCAAACACTCTCCACGTACGCATACACCATGATTACTCTATTATGCAAACATTGGGGTTTTGGGGTTACACTCGTCTGGTATGAGACGTTCCCGGGGGAGGGGGGGGGGGGGGCACTTGGGCCGAACCATACAATAACCCTGGGTTCGCTGTGGGGCGGCGGTGGGGTGGGAGGACTGCTTGGCCTGTTGTGGAGTTATGAACCACTGAACCACCGAGGGCTACGGCGCGACGAAGCCTCTCCAGGTCCCCGGTTTAATACACAATCATCAAGTTAAACATCGTCTGATGTACAGTGGAAAACTAGATAATGAAGCAATATAATGCGAATGATGACGGAACGACCGCCGGTTAAACTTCAGAAAATATACACTGGCGTGCAAAATGTAAGTACGAAAGTAACTTACTCGTGGAGCGTCACTGCGAAACAACATAGCTCGATGCAACTGGGACCATACGCAGAAAGAACTGCTACATACTTTCAGTCAGAGATAATAATTGCACTTAGGTCACTGCGATTCATAACAGTCCCCTGGTCATTACAGAGGGCGGGACATGGTTCTTAACGGGGTGTTCTGCAATATGCTCCATGCTGACCGAAAGATTTGTAAGGAGTTCTTGTGGTTGGGCGCCCTATTCCTCCATCTGCGCGTTTGGTAATTGCTCGATGGTCGTTACTGCACGTGGACATACTGCAGTTCATCTTCCCAATGCCTCTTACACATGCTATATGGAATTTAAGCCACATAAACGGGCAGGCCAGTCCATTCACAAAGTACACTCCCGTTCCAACAGCTTCTCTACCTGCGCTGTTCGAGGCAGTCGTGCTTTCTCATCCACAAAAACGAAGTCGGGCTGAATGCAGCCCCGAAAAGACGCACATGGGTAGGAGTACCGTGTCACAGTTACGGTGACCGGTGAGTGTTCCATATTCAACAATTTGGTGGGCAATACGCCCATGCAACATGTTTCCTCATACCATAACGCCTGGAACACCTAAAATATCATGTTCGACAATGTTCCCGGGCACATTAAGTGTTCACGTCTCTCGCCTTGTGAGGGTGCGTCCAGAACTGTCGAACGTGATCGCTTTGACGGGCCAGGTTTCGTAGTGTGGGGCAGCATAATGTTGCATAGGCGTACTACCCTTCAGATCCTTAAACGAGGCACTCTCAACGGTCAATGTAATAGTGACTCTACACTCCTCCAGCATGCGCGTCTTTTCAGGGGTGCATTTACCCCTTACTTTATTCTTATGCATGAAAATGTTTCAGTTACTTTCCGTGCTATACTGTCGCAGTTCTTTATATGTATGGTCCAAGATCCATCGAGCTATGTTACGTGACAGCGAAACACCATGAAGAAGTTAATTTCGTCCTTGGACTTGCAAAGATAATTTAAATTAACCTGTCTTGTCCCATCTGACGATAAAAGTCCTAATTCTTCTAAAGTCAGTTATTTAGTTGCAGGGAAGCTATAATTTACGCATGTTTTAAACAACCAGTTGAGTTACCAGAATTTACATTGACGTCAGCCAAGTAAGGTCGTGAGTTAAGTGCGGCGATACTGCGACGTATCGGCCATTCAAAGCGTGGCGATTCCGTTATTGCTGAAACGTTTCGTCACGCAAACAAAACAATACTGAGAATTAAGAATATTAGTTCTGTCCTGCAGAAAGAGCACGCTAGATGAAAAGTGTCAGCCCTGGCGAAGGGCTCAACATATTTTATTTTAATAACCTTACTTATAGACGTTTCTTCCGCATTTTTCCAATATATTATCTTATAAAAGCGGATCGCACTGCAGATTACTCTGCACGTACACACCTTAAACACGCTAGTGTTCACGAGTCATTCAGATACGATCTCTGAAAGGCACTTGCTCGCAGATAGCCGCTCCCAACCTCTCCACTCTGCTTGCGAAAAGTTGTTACGTATGCAATTTATTGTCCTGTGTAGGTACAAGTCAAGCGATGAAGGCAGTCATGGCTGCAATAACGTGATTACTGTCCAGCTGCACAGTCTTTTCCTATTACGATACCGGACGATTATTTCCGAAGGGCGCCTATATCTCTAGAGCAGCGATGTTAACAATACTCAGTTCGAAAAAATAAATACCGTTTCTCTGCCGTTCCAATGCAAGTTTCATTAACTATGACGACATCTTCATTATACTGATAAAAGCGAGCGAGACAGAAACGCCGCAACCACTTTCTCTTAGAGTAACAAAAATATTTAAACTGATTCTTTAGTAATCTTCTTCTTTACTTATAGAAAAACATTTTAACAGCGTTGTCTTAGTGTTAAAATAAATTAAAATATAATAATAAATATTTTCAGCTTGTCCGATCTAAAACGAAGTCTCATCCATCCAGCAAATCATTACTCAGCGTCAGAAGCTGAAGAGGAGTTCTTACGCACTCTTACTGTTGAGTAACACTCTGATACTTTTTACAGTTTAATTCCAGAAACATGTCCGTGCTATTCCTTGTTTCGACGTTCAACTAGGATGCTTACAACGGGCGGGACATTTCTACGATGTACACTGTGGCAAAATCAGGACGCTTCTACAGATCGAGGGTGGCTGCGTATTACTTACGGCACTGTACTCTTATTCGGAGCTAGCAGTGTTCAGACCTGTGAAAGACCTTCAAATAGTTAGATGTCTCGGTGTTTCATCTCATTGCGTTTGCATTAAACGACCAAGTGCGGTTTGCATCATCATACTTGTCCATCTGAGCTTGTGCTCTGAGTATGACGACCTCAGTATAGTTTAACCATCTACATTCATTTCGAGTTCATACGAAATTCTCTGCATTGTACACAGAAGAGATCATCATGGAATCATCTTAACAGTGTAGACCTAACTTCCAAATGTTCCTCAATCCTTACTTCTGATCCACGCACTGCATTTGGAACCACAGGATACTGTTATAGATTGTGTTCTCACCACATTATTTTCTCTGGATACGAGAAATGCGACAGAGAATTTGAACATCCATGGCAACATTTTTTCGAAATGGAAAGGCAATATGACTTCATGTCTTTCGCATAGAGTCTCCAGATTGATCTTTTACTGTTAACGGTCTCCAAGATCGTCCAAAACTGCAGCTTAAGAGCCAAAGAAGTTTCCGACCCAGGTGATGCATCGGTTAGCACAACGAACTCACATTCGGGAGGGCGACGTTTCAGATCCCCCTCCGAGCGTCCGGATTTAGGTTTTTCGTGATTTTCCTTAAGCGCTAAAAGCCAGTATGGTTTGTTTGAAAAGGACACGGCTGGTGTCCTTCCTCTTCCTTTCCTGCTTAGGGCTTGTGCTCCCTCTCTAGTGATCTCGTTGCCGATGGGACGTTAAACTCTAACCTTCGCACCACCCCTTCCGAAAAATTTTCTCTACATCTTTCTTCGTTGGGCAACCGATTTCAATAATTCTATGCGGGTATTACGTGTAACGGACGTCTTTGTGATAAGGCATTGTCGAGGATATTATAATCACATGTGACATGCCACATTTATGGCGCAATCGGTAATGTCTTTTCTTCTGTAATGGGACCCAAACTTCTGTTTTGCTAGCCCTGTCCTATCAGCACCCTCATGTGATACGATGTCGAATGCGACAATCTCCAACTCAAGTAAAGTATAAGGAGATAACGCATACCAGCAGCTAATTCTTTTCTTATGACATAGCGAACTATGTAGCGTTTAGATCACCCTCAACTAAACGTTTTCTCTTTCAGAATATAAGTACTATAGTTGTGAACATAAATCATTTTTGTTGCGACTGTCAGAGATGCTGGAAAATGAAAGAGTAAGCTGGTGGTAGATACGACTCTGTGGTTAGTGATTAGTGACAGAATAAGCCATCCGTGAGTAAGAAGGTGTTTCCCTCGAAGGCTTCGGGCTAAGTGGCTTACGTGCCAACGAGGTACCAACGAAGGCATAAACCTCGTTATGTATCGACCCAGGTTTTATATCAGTCTATATACCGGACAGCACATACCACAAACCTGCGTTAAGCCGGTTTGTACTCACGCAGCTCCACTGCATGCAATGTTCTACGACTTTTTTAAATTTTTAATCGCTTATTTATAGACTTTTAGTACTGTATTAACCTTTCAGAAGTCTGGAAGTCATTGCAACAATTAATCAACAATGTTTATAGACAAAAGGATGAAACATGAGGGCGTGCTGAAAAGTAATTCCTCCGAATTTTGTATGTGAAAAGTAAAAGTTTTTACAATAAATCTAACATTATTTAATATTCTACATGCTTATTCTTAATATTTATTTATTTATTTCTCAGCACTGTCATCTTGGTGATGAACACATTTCTCCCAATGAGAGACCAGTTTGTTAACATCGTCATTGTGCAATGTTTGACTTCGTTGACGGAGCCACAACCGCTTCATCACTATGAAAGGGAAATCTCCGAAGGCGTTCTCTAAGTTTTGGAAAGAAATGAAAATCGGAAGGGGCCAAGTCAGAAATGTATGGAGGATGACCGACGACCGTGAATCCAAGGCGTCACTCTGTTGCAGATTTAGTAGCGATCATGAACGGTCTGGCATTGTCATGCTGCCGGCCGTAGTGACCGAGCGGTTCTAGGCGCTACAGTCTGGAACCGCGCGACCGCTACGGTCGCAGGTTCGAATCCTGCCTCGGGCATGGATGTGTGTGACGTCCTTAGGTTAGTTAGGTTTAAGTAGTTCTAAGTTCTAGGGGACTGATGACCTCAGAAGTAAAGTCCCATAGTGCTCAGAGCCATTTGAACCAAATTTTCATGCTGAAGTAGAGAGTACTCCATGGGTGGACGAACTCTTCGAATTCGAAACTCGATTACGGTTAGCTGTTTCTCGCGCACTGACATAGTTACGTTACACACCACCATGTTACACGCTACAATTCGGAGTAGCAAATACGTTGACACGAAGAATAAAGATGTAGAATGTTAATAAGTTTTGTTATTTAAAAGAGCTTTAAGAGTTTTCACATAAGAAATTCGGAGACATTACTTTTCAGCGTGTCCTCGAAATATTTCGAATGGCAAAATTCGCTTGGCGTTGATTGTGTGTGTCAAGTTTAAATTGTTTACCACAGCAATATTTGAAACCGGAGATATAAAACTTCTTTGCCAACATTCCTACGATAAAGCAACATGAAGACGTGTCACGGAGTGATCCGAACTATTTGTATCAGTACTGACAGGAATCTCACTCAACAACAGATTAACCTTTTAGGAAGGAAGGAACGGAAGACGCCAGTTATTGGTTGAATTTTTAGACCATTTGTGGACTGGCTCAATGGAGAGAACGTCACATGGGACACGTAGAGGCCTAGGTTCGACTCCTAATGTGTGCATCTGGGAAGTGTTTCTGTTCTGTTTGTTGTGATATCATAAACTACTGAACACTAAAATTTATTTGAGAATTTTCTCATTAGACGCAAGTGAACGAAACTGGAACTTACTTACGTAGTTATTTATTTTCGATTAACATGTGAAAGTAATTATTGGATATTTGTTCAAAAATGGTTCAAATGGCTCTGAGCACTATGGGACTTAACATTTGAGGTCATCAGTCACCTAGAACTTAAAACTACTTAAACCTAACTAACTTAATGACATCACACACATCCATGCCCGAGGCAGGATTCGAACCTGCGACCGTAACAGTCGTGCGGTTCCGGATGGAAATTTGTAGTAAGTCCCTATGGGACGCAACTGCTGAGGTCATCGGCCCCTAGGCTTTCACACTACTTAATCTAACTTTATCCTCCCGAGGGAGGACTCGAAACTCCAACGGGGGGAGCGGCGCGAACAGTGACAAGGCGACTCAAACAGCGCAGCTAGTGAAAGTACTTTCCCGACCATCTTGTGATTAATATCTCTGCTACACGAGTACGTGAAGCAGATAAATAATGTGCGGAATGTCTTGAACACCATGTTCATTTCACTAACGCTTCAGTAACTGGTAGAGCGCAACGTTATAGGCGCCCACATTCCAGAAAGAATGTATTGTCAAACCTTCGAGGAAACTGAAAAGCGCTTTTTATGAGAATGTGGTTGTTGTTGTTGTGGTCTTCAGTCCTGAGATTGGTTTGATGCAGCACTCCATGCTACTCTATCCTGTGCAAGCTTCTTCATCTCCCAGTACTTACTGCAACCTACATCCTTGTGAATCTGCTTAGTGTATTCATCTCTTGGTCTCCCTGTAACAACAACAACGCTATACTATTGTACATATAATAATTTTTTCTTCTGATTTTCGATAAATTAGTGTAATCGATGTTCTGATTTCATTTCTTTTTTTTTCGTGTCATTGTGTTAATAAAACTGTAAACAAATTTCGATGTGAATATTAATATTTATGTCAAATTTCAAGCAATGTTATAACAGAACTGAAATGTAAGAAACGTTGAAACTATTGTAAGATATCGAAGTTGTAATTGTGCGTCTGGTCCACACGTAGGCAATGTATTAGGATATGCAGAATGCAAAACCTCTGGTGAATACCCTGTCTGTAGGGGAGCGGTAAAATGTGGATGGCAGGCGAGCGCGGGAAAATGCACAAGGGCGCTGCACGGCATAGCGGGCTCAGCAGTAGTAGTAGTCGGAGTTGGGCATTGGTCTGAGAAACACGTTCTGGACCGAGGAGGCTCTCCTGGAAAACGTGATTTCGTTGAGCCTCGGATGTGCCGTTTCCGACGCCTATACAGCATGGCAATATTCCATAGGCACTAAACGGAAAAGTGTTGCGACGCTAAGAAGAAGCAAAGTGCCGATACATCAAAAGCCATTGCTGTGATTGTATGTGTGCTCTGTGCCTCGCCATCTCGCCGCCTGCCGACCGCCGCTTCGATACGAACAGGTTGAAACTTTTAGTACTGTATTCGTGTGGACCAGTGTTATTTTTGTTCCATACTGTTCAATAACAACTTAAATTTTACCAGAACTGTCCTATGTGTTAATTATCCTCACAACTAACCTAGACAGGGTCCTTTCCACATGTTGTGCAATCCGAGTGTCCCGAAATGAAGATTTAAAGTTTATATTAATAATAATTACCTGCAGACCTATCTATGTTAGAATGATGTTTAAAGAACTTTGTTGTTAATGAATATATAAGTAAATATGAAAGGTCTGACAAAGTTGGAAGATAATGTTGAAATTGGTTTAGTAATGAAGTTTAATTATTTTGAGGCAGAAATAATGGTAATTAAATGAGCAGGAAATAAGCTAAAAAGAGTAGTAATTCATATATTGGAAATCTTGAGTGCTTAATGATTTCAATAATCAAAATTTTCAATACAGTGATCATAACAGTTTCAGGGTCCCCCCCCCTTTTCTTTTCTATTCATTTGAATTCTGAAGTGTACTGAACTTATTTGATCAGCAAAGTTAAAGTCAATATAAAACCAAAATTTATCAGTGTTTTACCCTTTTCAAAATTGACATTGTATGTGTGTTTCGAAAGTGCTATTTCTAGGGTAACCTATGCCCGATTTTAATGAGATCAATAGACAGTACGAAGTTTGCAGTAAACATTATAGTGTATTGTTGTGTATTTATGGCTTGTCCATATTAGTACAGAAAGTGAAATTATTAGTTCAGTAGATTTTCTGGTTCTAAAATTTACCATATTATGCAGTGTTATTACGTGTTGTTTTGTATGAACGTACATCAACTTGTACAGGGAAGAAACTCCGTTAATGCCTAATTAGGCTGGCGACCGTATTATTAACAATTTGGTAGCATCTGCTGTGTTGTTTCTTGTCCGTCCTAACGTGTGGTTGCACTCCGGAACTGCTTGACGTATCATTGTTATTACTGAGTGGGTGTACGTCTGATTCGCCTCCATTCAGGTACACGCGGTCAAAATCTATACAAAAATCCTTTCTCTTAAGGTGAAGCCCGTCAACTTACCATAGTACAGGCTTTAAAGAGTATCGTCCGCATTAGCGCAGTGTTACATTCCTCTACGATTTTTACCCTCCATGCTGCCCTCCAATGCTAAATTTGTGATCCCCTGATGCCTCAGAACATGTCCTACCAACCGGTCCCTTCTTCTTGTCAAGTTGTGCCACAAACTCCTCTTCTCCCCAATTCTATTCAATACCTCCTCATTAGTTACGTGATCTACCCATCTGGTATCTGCTGATAAAATTATATGCAAGGTGAGAAAGACGGCTACAGCTCCTGTTCACGATATCGTGTGTCCTCTATTACATGTCAGACATCTTCATGATGTAACGCCTAATGAAACTTACTGCTTTGACACAGCATGCAACAAATGTAGACGCCTAGGGAGAGACTCTTAAGCCTCTTTTTATGTTCTGGAAACCATTCGATCTGGAAATGTTCATTATGCTCAGCTTAATGTTTCTGATTTTTTTAAATATCCATTGTAGCCAACGGAACGTGTTACCCAACACTGCTGCGTTGCCTCCAAAAATTGTATGCAGTCGAGTTGTACTTCTGACGCGTTCCAGAATAGGTCACAGCATTCAAACATCTTTAACGACATATTGGTTAGTGATAATGGAAGTTTCATCGCAGCTTGCTTTAAGCATCGCTGTCGCCCCGGCGAATTTTGATGTGCCATTCACCACTTTATCAATGGGAATAAAATCCGATTTACGAGAAACGGCGCTTCCGTTATCGGAGAGATTAAAAGCAGCAAAAGGAGTCCTTATCCGGCCTGTGAGAAGACGCGACGAAACTGTCCCAGACAAAACCACAATGCAATTCTTAATCTCATCTGCGGTTTAATACAAACCGGCATTAAAGCAGTACGCGTTGAAAATGCATCAGGGGGCGAGAAGCAAAGGGAAAACATAATCTCGTTATACGGCTTCAGCGGCCGGAATGAAGCTCGAATAAATCACCACCGGGATAATTGAATTACGGGCCGAGGTGTAAGAGCAACGAAACGGCGAAAGCTGCCAGCGGAGGAGAGAGAGCCACGGAGAGGGCGGCCAGTGCTTTTTGTTCCGGCAGAGCAGGCCGGGGCGCTTAAGTGTGGCCGGCGCGCGTCGGTGTCTGCCGGATCGGCGTTTCCCGCGCTGCGCGGTATCAATTATGGCGCGTCTATTAGCGACGGGGTAAATATCTGCTTACGGATAACCGTCGGCAACGGCATGTGCGAAGTGCCTTCACAATAAATCAAATTGCCAAAATTATAGCGAGCGCGGCTCGTAAATCACGCATGGTGTCTGTCATGACACCGTTGTGGTCCGCCCAGACGCCAGTGCGGGGGAGGAGGACGCGGCTTGGCCGGGCCTCGGCTCGCTGTCTGCGGTCACCTGGCCGCTGAGAGGCCTGACTCACCCCAGAACTGGGCAAGGCGCTGGCGAACGTCTACCATTGCCACACTGTGTTCATCAAAATTGTTCCAAACCAAGTTACTGTACTGTAACAAGAGGAGGTAAAGCTGTGGGAAGCATTTGCCAGCAAAACAAGTTACACTTTTTAAGGCTCTTTTTTTCCTTTATTGAATTTCGATTCCCCCAGAAGGGGGCGGGCTGGCAGCAGCTTAGTAAGCTGCTCTACAGCCTACAGACTTTTGAAAACGTAAGAAGAAGAGAAGAAACAATAAAAGCAGGCGACAAAACGGTGACTTAAATTGTAAAACGACGGAAAATTGGAGAAAGTTAAAACATAAAGCAAAGGGTTGGCAATGCTAATAAAATACACAGGAATCAGACAAGTAACATAGTAGACACACAATTAAAAAACATGGCGACAGTCTGGTTTCTGTTCGCAAGAGATAAACAATCACACCCAGCGGCAGTATGATGTCCGTTCGCAACACTTCCGAGAAAACACACAACACTGAACACTCACTGTAAACACGGCACGAAAATGTCGGCACAATGATGACACTCCCTAGCCAAGGGCAGATGGGGGGGTTTGGGCTCCGTACCTCAGTCGATAAAAACGGATCCGTTACAGTATCACTTTGCTGTTCGTCTGTCTGTCTGTCCGACTGTTAAAAACCCTCTTTCACAGGAACGGGCAGACGTATCAAATTGAGATGTACGAGATTTGCTCAGAAAGTAACGCACGGATTTCTTTTTCTCAGCCGAAAACAAGGCTACGATTGCGAAACGTTACGTACGTGTTATTACGTGAAGTCTCCTGAGTGAGCGCGCCTACCTTCTGTGACTTACGACAGGTAGCGTAGCTGCAGGACAGTTTCAAAATGGCGTGTATAGGTGATGTACGTTACAAGCTAAGTGCCGTCACTGAATTTCTCACTGCAGAGAAAGAGATTGTGGGGAATATTCACAAACGCTTGTGCAAAGTCTATGGAGCATCTGGTGTCGACAGAAGTACAGCTCGTCACTGATCACGGAGGGTGAGATCATTAGGAGGCGGCGCGATTTGCAGCGGTCGGGGAGACCATCCACGGCTGTCCACAACTGCCATGTTGCAGCAAGCTGATGTTGTCATTCGTGAGGACAGACACATTACGACTCGGCATTTGGTACTGCATCTGTCAATCAGCAAAGGATGTGTGGATGCAATTATCCGCACTGTTGGATATTCAAAACTGTGTATAACGAAAGGGCTTACACGCCGTTGTTTCGCGCTGGAGGAAGGCCATAGAATGGGAGGGAGATTACTAGGAAAAATAGGGTGTGTGGATAAAACACCATTCTTTCGTGTATGTAATTCTCATTATGTTCAATAAAGAATTGCTAAAGAAAAAAAGTGGTGCATTACTTTCTGGGCAACCCTCGTACGCCACATGCTAACGACAAAGATAGGGGTGTCCACACATTTGCCATTCTGGGTCACACTAGAAGAAGACGAGTATTTTTGGGTTCACATAATATACTCAAAACTAGGGAAAAAAAGGACCGAGATGCTCCAACGAGAGAATAGCATCGTGTGGGGTGAGTTTCATATTGACAACATTCGCTTTATCACAACTTCTTTACTTAAACGCGTTGGACACTCCTGGTCAAAGGTCTCTTGGCAGTGTAATAAATGTAAGCTTCTAAGTCAATGCAATCTATCATATATTTTGATACTCGCAGACTTACTCATCAAAACCCATAAAGTTATTCCCGTTGACCTGAAACCATGAAATTTGGCAAGAAGCGATGTTTCGCAATAAAAGTAAAGAAACTATCCTAAATTTGTTAGTTTGCAGTTATATCACACGGAAATAATTTTTTGGTCATTTGTTTTCCGACTGTTTGTCAGTCCATCAGTATGTTGAAACCTCTTTTCCTCAGGAACCGTTTGGCGTATCGAGTTGAAAATTTATGTCACATACTAAAGACTATAGTCCCTTATCGGTGTGCTAAATGAAAGCTTCTAAGTCTGTGCAATCAAAAGATACTGCCATTTATGTCACACATTTTGATAATCGCAAATGCGTTCATTAAAACCCATAGGGTACTTCCCATTGCCCTAAAATCATTAAACATGGCAAGAATCAATGTTTTACAAACAAGGAAAATCATAAAATTATTAATTTTAATTATATCACACAAAATATTTGTTTTGCACATTTGTTATCTATCTTCAAACTTAGAACTAAAATATTCTTGAAGGTCTTGGAATTCCCAGGACCGATATCTTGCCAGTATCGATGTCGATGAGAGACAGAAACCTTTCGTGATTCTTGATTCCCGGATTGGATGATCTGTCTATACACATACGAGGATCATTTCTAAAGTTCTGCACATTGCGCATGCGCGACGGTTGCGATGGCGTGATCAAGCTGAAATTCGTCTCATTTGTGAGAGACACTTTAGGCGTGACGTTAGTATGTGTGTTTGTTGGTTCACGTGGCTGTGCTGTGAGTAATTCAGTTCTAAAGTGGAAGTTGAAACCGGTTTAGGTCGGATTACACATAGTGACCAGCGTTCCTACACCAAAATCGAATTAGTACGTGGAAAGAACCCAACAGAAATTTACAGCGCTTTGAGTGAGGAGGGTAGGAATAGATAGTGGATCGTAGCACAGTATCGCGAAGGTTTGGTAAGGTCGGGGAAGCACTACGGACATCCCAAGTAATGGAATGCCATCAACTGCAGCGGACTACATCTCTCAGGTTATTGTTAGCGGTATGATGAGAGAAGATCGACGAAAAACATGCGAGGAAACTGCACTGAGGCCAGCATTCTGTTTACAGAATCATAACTGAAAAGTTAAAGATAAGAGATGTTGCTGCCATATGGGTTTAGCATGATCTGAAAGAAAAGCAGAAAGCAGGTCACAAAAGAATGCACAAGAATTGCTTCAACGCTATCGAAAGGTTAAAAGTACTGTTGCACTTGATGAAACAAGGATTCGAGATTTTGAACGAGAACTAGAGTCTAAGTCGTCATAATGGAAAAGTTTCGACTCTCCAATCCCGACAAAGTTCCACCGACAACAATCAAAGGTGAAATTGATAATCATCCTTGCGTATGACATGAATGGGTCATAGTTACAAACAGACTTCCCTAGGGGTCGTCAGCAACAGGCGCGTAGGACAAGCTATTTCTGCAAAATATTTTGCGCACGAAAATTCGTCAAAGAAGGCCTGACATGCTTGGAGGTGGTGTCCTAATTCTGCAAGATAATACAAGCCTGCCAACTGCCCTACCACTGAGAAAAATGCTCGAAAATACAGATGGGAAATACTTCCTCGTCCACCATACAGTCCTGATATAAGTCCACCAGGCTTGGTTTGTTTCCCAAATTGAAGGAACAACTCCGCGGAAAACGTTTTGATAGAACTGATGAAGTTTCCAGTAAGGTAACCAGCGTAATCAGACATTTCAAAAACGAAGGTGCCATATCCGGAACACAGAAGCTGTGAAAACGTTGGGAAGATGTCATAAGCAAGAATGGAGACTGTATTGCAAGGCCTGTAAATGTATTTTGTAAATTAAATTAACTTTTTTCAATTCTTACAGTGTGCTTAACTTTTGAAACGACCCTCGCAATTAAGTTTGTAAGAAATCCTCAGAGCGCGATACCTACTCGCATCTGGCCAAATATTTTTCCTTTTTCTAACGGACCAATCATTTCTGGAGTAAGAGATGTGATGGAATTCAGAAACTGGTTCCGTACTGCAGTTGATGATCTTGGAAAAGTGAGATACTCTTTTGTGATCCCGCAGGTTTTCTCGGTGTGGCTGATTAATTGTATTCTCAGCCTAGTTGCGCATTTCATTTCTTTGCACAATAGAACGACGGTCTACCCCGTCATTCTCTTTATACACCACTAAATGTGTTGTTATGCATATTCAGTGCGTGGACTCCAGTCAGTCCGCATGTACCATCGCTACTCCCAAATTTCAATAAGCCAGCCACAGAATGGCATGTTTTTTTTTCGCAAACATCCGGCATTACCAAGCAACATCTCATACCAACGCAACTTCCTAGCGCTCTTCCTCTCCTCCAACACCTTAGACCACACTTCCTTTACTGCACAATTCGTTCTCATCACTCAATATGGGGACCGATGACATGACTGTTTTGTCCCCTCCACCAAATCAACCAACCAACCTCTCAAGATCTTTCTCTCTCATCAGCAATTCACGCTGCAGTACCATTACACACATTGATAGTCCCAGTTATCTATATGCCCTGTCCTGTCTTTCTGGTCATGATTTCAATACCTTCTAGTCAGTTAGGTAGTTACATGTTCCATAGATCATTTGAACGATTCTTTTATCAAAATGACGTGGAACGAGTCGGTTTACAGGATATGTATACGTGAGAAATGTTAATACTAATGAACACATTGTTACTTTTAGTTCTACTCATGAAACTACACTTTTGTATTTTATTTTTACAGGCTACTAGTTTTTAAGTTACCCAGGAACGGAATCCATACCGATATATAGGGCGTCCCCTTCATGTTGACTACCGCAAATATTTTTTTGTCCAGAAACAAAATAAAAAATTGTATGAACCAAATACTGTTTATCTACAAGTGACTGTAAAGTCAACGACTCGAGCATGGCATACCTCCCTGCAGCCAAGCAGACGAGATGAATTCTCACTCACCTTCGCATATGACAGAGCACTATGTCGTACGGCTTCTTGCTGTAGCAAAAGAACCCTCCAGGGTGCGGTGCTTGTGAAGTACAGATTACAGAGGGCCACATTTTAGCCGGCTGTGTTTTGTATTCAGACAAGAGAGCAGTAGCTAACATATTTTACCTTCCATTTTAGCCAATAATGACACAAATCTAGATCAATTTAAAGGTTTGAGCAACATCCAACTTGTTGCTTAAAATTTTAAGGAGAAGTTTTAAATATATTGTCAGTGTTGCTCGCTCATACTTGTTTTTTGTAAGTGATCAGCTAACCACATCTCCTTTCCTGCACTGTTACTTGTGTTTTAGTTGACGCTCTTAGAACATTTGACCACGTTTACCCTGTGTTCAAAAAATGGTTCATATCGCTAGAGCACTATGGGACTTAACATCGGAGGTCATCAGTCCCCTAGAACCTAGAACTACTTAAACCTAACCAACCTAAGGATGTCACACACATCCATGCCCGATTCAGAATTCGAACCTGCGACCGTAGCAGTCGCGCGGTTCCGGACTGAAGCGCCTAGAACCGCTCGGCCACCGCGGCCGACTATCCTGTGTTCAAGCTCAGATAGTCTGACTGTGCGGGTGACCATGCGTGAGACAGAAAGAGAGAGAGCGAGTGCAATTTTACGAAAGATTGGGTCTTACTTGTTTTATAACATTTTAGATGTTTCGTAAACATTCGTTTCTACCAGATTTCGTAAGGGGCGCTAATAACATTACAGTTAAGAGCCCATAAAATAAACACACACACACACACACACACACACACACACACACACACACACACAAAATCAGCTCCGATCCTGTGTTCAGGTCCATAACTAATGGAGGATGTGTATATGCCACGCGCGCTAGCGGTGCTGTCTAGGGCGCCTTGCCACGGTTCGCGCGGCTTCTCCGGTCCGAGGTACGAGTTGTCCCTTGGGCATGGGTGTGTGTGTTGTTCTTAGTGTAAGTTAGTTTAAGTTATATTAAGTAGTGTGCAAACCTAGGGACTGATGAGCTTAGCAATTTGACCCATAGAAGTTACCACAAGCGTACATGGGCAAAATCTCCGTAAATTACTGCGCGCTGCACAGTGCTGAAGGAGAGAAAAGTGATTCTTAGCCATTTCGTACAGTGCACGTTCGAGTTTACAGATTCAAGACTGGAAAGTGGAATGCAGGGAGACAAGTTCGAACAATTATAAGAGTGATATTCTTTCCACCTTCCTACTGATCGTACCCTTAGGTTTACTCAGAAAATAATCGTCAAAGTGGCATACCACATAGGAAAATAAATCAGCCGCGTCGAGATTGTGTGTGACGGGTGAGCGCCGTGGGCCATATTGCGGCGGCAAGGCGTGCCCGCAGCTCAGGGCGGGGCGTGTCCTCTGGTTTGAGAAGGCCGCTGCACGCGTGCGCAGGCGCCAGGCGTCTCAGCCATTGCAGCCGTAGTGGGACGAGGGACCAGCTGGTCAGTCCGCACAGACAACAAACACCCACTAATCAGCAAATCCACATTACAATCTCTTCAATCTAGTTTCAAACGCATTTAAGAGCTATGTACACGCACATCCACTTCTGCATTCTACATGATTACCCTGCCATTCACAATTAAGTGCTTGGCAGAGAGTTCATCGAACTACATTCGAGCTATTTCTCTACCGCCCACTCCAGAGCAGCGCGCGGGAAAAACGAATATATAAATCTTCCTGTGCGAGCTCTGATTTCTCTTATTTTGTTACGATGATCATTCCTCCCTATGTAGGTGAGTGAAAAAAAAAATCGCTCTCATATGAGAAAATTAGTGATTGAAATGTCGTGAGAAGGTCCTGCTATAAATAAAAGCTGCCCCAATTCACGTATCATGTCAGTGGCGTTCTCTTCCCTATTTTGCGAGAGTATAAAACGGGCCGCTCTTCTGTGAACGTTTTTGGTGTCCTCCTTCGACCTTATCTGATGCGGATCCCACACCACACAGAAATACTCCAGAAGAGGACGTACAACCGTAGTGTAGGCAATCTCTTCGGTAGACCGATTGCGTTTCTCAGTGTTCTGCCAATAAACCGTAGTCTTTGGTTTGCTTTATCCACAACGTTATCTATGTGATCGCTCCAACTTAAGTTATTCGTAATTGTAGTCTCTAAGTATTTATTTGAGTTTAAGCCTTTAGATTTATGTGACTTAACATGTAACCGAAATTTAGCGGTTTTTTTTTTACTCATGTGGATGGTGATCATGTTTGGTTTGTGGGGTGCTCAACTGCGTGGCCATCATGCCCGTACAAATTCCCAATTTTTACACAGTTCAGTTTTTTTCCATAGTTCAATCGAACCACTGTCACGAGTCATGATGATGATAACGAAATGATGAGGACAACACAAACACCCAGTCCCCGGTCAGAGAAAATCTCCAACTCGACCGGGAATCGAACCCGGAGCCCCGTGATCCAGAGGCAGCAACGCTAGCCACTAGACCACGAGCTGTAGTTTCATGTGGATGACTTCACACTTCTCGTTATTTAGAGTCAATTGCCACTTTTCGCACCATACAGACATTGAATGACAGTATCATTTGCAAGCAATCTAAGATTGATACTCAGATTCTCTCCTAAATCGTTTATGTGCATCAGGAACAGCAAACGGCCTATAACACATCCTTCGGGAACACCAGATATTACTTCTGTTTTACCCGGTGACTTTCAATTAGTTACTACGAACTGTGTGACAGGAAAGCACGAATCTAGTCCCACAACTGAGACAATAGTCCACACGCAAACAATTTGAATAGAAGTCGCTTGTGGTATACGGTGTCAAAAGCCTATAGTTTGCCTTTACTTCCTAGGAATAAATTAATTATACAGATTAGTGCATTCGGTATTCACATTAACTTACTTAGAAATATTTGGAAAATGTGACCTTTTCTGTCGCCTTTGGTTAATCTGATGTCAGCCGCTACGACTTCCTGTCCTGTACCATTTATTCATCTCCGATGCCTTCATATGTGCTCTAGATATATTCCATTCTGTGTCTTGCACTGCACTTTGTATCGTTTACAGCTCTCTTTATCAGGTACGTTCAAAAAGAAACGAGCCGGATTTTGTGAAATGAAAACCGTTGAAGGGAACGCAATGCCTTTGTTTACAGAAGAGAGTGGGATCCCTAAGGGATCTCCTAGACCACAAGAGAGACATGAGTGCACACCGAGACCCGCAAGGAAGACACGCCAGACACGCCGTTGCACGTACGTCACAGCATATGATACTACAGGTCTTACAAATGCCAACAGCTGTCTCCGTTGGGGGAGCGAGTAGCTATTTGAGACGAGTTTAATAATTCTTGACTGCGTGTTTAAATGCATGAAATCACTCAATAGCACACGACAAAGTTAAGAGCCTTAGTCGGCATCTTTTCAATTACACATTTATTTCCTGCATACCCTCCACGGAGCCGAACGTTCGCGAAGTATGACGGACAGCCAACTAGTGTGATGTCACAAGTTGGTTGCAGCGCCTTTATTTCTCACGGGCGCCGGCTCACATCCAAGAGACAAAAGAGCGAACACGTGCCCGCACTATCACTATGAAGTCCGGAAACCAGACAAATGAAGGTAAATGGAGTAATGTTCCCTTACAGAGGAAGGAGTGCGGGGAAGGAAATTCGTTGAAGTATGATACACGTGTGAGAGGAGCACTGCGTACCCGTTGCAAGGGTCAAGGCGTGCTACAAACGATTCGAGGAAGTACGAATGTAATTGATCGATGATGCACGATCTGGAGCGTCACAACGCATTGCCGATAACTTTGTCCAGCAGGTGGATGCCATCGTTATTGGACGTCCCTCAGTTACGGTGGCTGTCGTTGCCCTACAGGTCGGATTGAGTGTCGGAACTGCAACGGACAAGTTGAGCTCTCCATGAACTCTGATGATATTCCCTTTCCGGTACGCTTTCCGCAGTAAGGAAGGGCACCAACATCTTTGCTCTTCTTTTGAAGCCTCCATCTATCTGTTTGCAACAAAACTGAGTGCAGTGGACTGTAGACGCGTGCACGTGCTCGGTCTGCCGTCACGTGGATGGGCACCCATCTCCCTATAGCGTCTACTTTGGGGTGTTAACATTCTTGTGCCGACTACATCTCCTTCCGTAGTCAAGGGCAGTACGATCCCTTCACCGGTACTCATTTTACAGCCCCCGCTCGTTTCTTTTTGAATGTATTTTACAGTACCACGGAAATCATTTTTTGATATGTTAACAGATGTCCTGCCAGCCTGGTGATGTCCTAACAGATGTCCTATCAACCCACGTGGTCCTTTAATCACAGATTCACATGAAGGGTCAACGGTTTGACGACATAACCAACATTCAAGCCATTGTGACGTGCAGGTTGACTAAATCTCAGAGAATGACTTTTCTGACAGTTTCACGTGGTTTTATGGACGTTCTGTGCGTTGTATTCTACATCTACATCTACATTTATACTCCGCAAGCCACCCAACGGTGTGTGGCGGAGGGCACTTTACGTGCCACTGTCATTACCTCCCTTTCCTGTTCCAGTCGCGTATGGTTCGCGGGAAGAACGACTGTCTGAAAGCCTCCGTGGGCGCTCTAATCTCTCTAATTTTACATTCGTGATCTCCTCGGGAGGTATAAGTAGGGGGAAGCAATATATTCGATACCTCATCCAGAAACGCACCCTCTCGAAACCTGGACAGCAAGCTACACCGCGATGCAGAGCACCTCTCTTGCAGAGTCTGCCACTTGAGTTTGTTAAACATCTCCATAACGCTATCACGGTTACCAAATAACCCTGTGACGAAACGCGCCGCTCTTCTTTGGATCTTCTCTATCTCCTCCGTCAAACCGATCTGGTACGGATCCCACACTGATGAGCAATACTCAAGTATAGGTCGAACGAGTGTTTTGTAAGCCACCTCCTTTGTTGATGGACTACATTTTCTAAGCACTCTCCCAATGAATCTCAACCTGGTACCCGCCTTACCAACAATTAATTTTATATGATCATTCCACTTCAAATCGTTCCGCACGCATACTCCCAGATATTTTACAGAAGCAACTGCTACCAGTGTTTGTTCCGCTATCATATACTCATACAATAAAGGATCCTTCTTTCTATGTATTCGCAATACATTACATTTGTCTATGTTAAGGGTCAGTTGCCATTCCCTGCACCAAGTGCCTATCTGCTGCAGATCTTCCTGCATTTCGCTACAATTTTCTAATGTTGCAACTTCTCTGTATACTATAGCATCATCCGCGAAAAGCCGCATGGAACTTCCGACACTATCTACTAGGTCATTTATATATATTGTGAAAAGCAATGGTCCCATAACACTCCCCTGTGGCACGCCAGAGGTTACTTTAACGCCGCATGGGATTAGCCGAGCGGTCTAGGCGCTGCAGTTGTAGACAGTGCGGCTCGTCCCGGCGGAGGTTCGAATCCTCCCTCGGGCATGGGTGTGTGTGTTTGTTCTTAGGATAATTTAGGTTAAGTAGTGTGTAAGCTTAGGGACTGATGACCTTAGCAGTTAAGTCCCATAAGATTTCACACACATTTGAGCATTTTTTTTTGTTACTTTAACGTCTGTAGACGTCTCTCCATTGATAACAACATGCTGTGTTCTGTTTGCTAGAAACTCTTCAATCCAGCCACACAGTTGGTCTGATATTCCGTAGGCTCTTACTTTGTTTATCAGGCGACAGTGCGGAACTGTATCGAACGCCTTCCGGAAGTCAAGAAAAATAGCATCTACCTGGGAGCCTGTATCTAATATTTTCTGGGTCTCATGAACAAATAAAGCGATTTGGGTCTCACACGATCGCTGTTTCCGGAATCCATTTTGATTCCTACATAGTAGATTCTGGGTTTTACAAAAACGACATGATACTAGAGCAAAAAACATGTTCTAAAATTCTACAACAGATCGACGTCAGAGATATAGGTCTATAGTTTTGCGCATCTGCTCGACGACCCTTCTTGAAGACTGGGACTCTCTGTGCTCTTTTCCAATCATTTGGAACCCTCCGTTCCTCTAGAGACTTGCGGTACACGGCTGTTAGAAGGGGGGCAAGTTCTTTCGCGTACTCTGTGTAGAATCGAATTGGTATCCCGTCGGGTCCAGTGGACTTTCCTCTATTGAGTGATTCCAGTTGCTTTTCTATTCCTTGGACACTTATTTCGATGTCAGCCATTTTTTCGTTTGTGCGAGGATTTAGAGAAGGAACTGCAGTGCGGTCTTCCTCTGTGAAACAGCTTTGGAAAAAGGTGTTTAGTATTTCAGCTTTACGCGTGTCATCCTCTGTTTCAATGCCATCATCATCCCGTAGTGTCTGGATATGCTGTTTCGAGCCACTTACTGATTTAACGTAAGACCAGAACTTCCTAGGATTTTCTGTCAAGTCGGTACATAGAATTTTACTTTCGAATTCACTGAACGCTTCACGCATAGCCCTCCTTACGCTAAAAGTGGTTGGAGGCTATGAGGAACACCTGAAACATTAAAATCGCCATCTTAACGTTTCCCTGTTTTTATTAATTCAGTTTAGGTACTTTTTCGACTGACGGTGTATGCGTATCTGTAGTGAGTATAACAGAATAAACTCAAAATCTTGCTCGACATGTGATGCGGAATAGGTGGCGTAACTCAAGGTAATTATTTCAGTATCCCGGCAGATAAAAAGCTACGAACAAGGGCGATATTGCAAAGTATTTAACTGACCGTTTGTATTCTATCACTATTTTAAAACTTTGTCTCGACGTTTGGATCCGTTTATAAAATGTTGGGGGTCTCGACGTTAAAGACAATGTAGCAACGAAAAATGTTGCGCATAGTTATGACCCGACGACCGTTCTGATGAATATTCATCTGACAAATGAAAATTTCTACAGCTTAAGGCCCTTATGATTACTTACTCATTTACTAGGTTGAACACACAAGCCGCAGTCTGTCCTTGGCCTCGCCAGTCAGCCCCCTCCATCTCCTTCGTTTCACCATTCTCATATTGCATCTGATCCTATCATTCCATCGCAGCCGTCGTCTTTCCCCTGATCTATCACTTCTGATTTCTTCCTCCACCTGCCTGACGATCTCGCCTTCTCGACGCCACAACGTCCAGCATGTTGGACAACTTCTGCAGTTTCGCTTTTTCTTTTTTCTCCAGTCGCCTCCATCCCTCACTGGTCCAAAAACATATCTTAGAATAGCATTCTCAAATGTCTGGAGCTTTCTTTCAGAACTTTGGATCAGAGTCTTGTTCTCTGCTCCACACAGGACTACAGGTTATATTATAGTCCTGTAGATGCTAATTTTTGTGGATTTCGATAGAAAACTGAATTGGGGCAGCTTTTCAAGTGCACACCTTGATCTGTCTTCTGCTTGAATTCTTGTCATTATTTCCTGGTGTAACTTATTCCTTTCACTGAGCACCGCCCCAATATATTGGAACTGTTTTATTCCTTCAAAGATTTTACCACCCACATCTAAAGGTCTGTCATCGTTGTGTGTGCCAGCTACGAGGCCTTATCGGTATCCATCTTCACGCCTCTTCTCATTACCTTTTCCATTAAAATTCTTGCCATCCGAACCAGATCTTGCTCATTTTGTACTCTTAAAACTACGTCATCGACATACGCAAGGGTGTTGATGCTTCTACCTAGCCGAATTCCTATCTCTAGGGTTGTCACCTTCCTCACGCTCTTTCTAGAACCAGAGTAAATAGAAGGCGGGACAGGCAGGCACTCCAATCCTCACCTTGAACTTCTCTGACATCTTTCCATTCACTTTCACCAAGCGTGTTGTCACTTGTATATGTGCTTGTGTTAGTTTTAATAGTTTTCTGGGAACCTGCACACTTTCAAAGTTCTTGCCAGATCGCTTTTCTATTCACGCTGTCGTACGCTTTTTGGAAACCCATAGAGAGATAATGAACATCTCTGTGAAATTCCCAGTTCATTCGTAGCACTTGCCTATTCACATGTAATTAGTCTGTAGTTGGTTTTCCCTTTCTAGATACTGCTTATTGGAATCCAAGTATTTCGTCGACGTGTCGCTTAGCCGCTTCAGCAACAAAAAGACCATCTCATTGTTCATGTCATTGGGTCTCCTTTCTTAAGTATCATGCAGATGCCAGACTGCTGCTATTCTGCTAGTATCCTTTCACTCCTACAAATTAAATACATTAGTTGGTTACTTTCTCTTGTACAATACCTCTTTTAGCGTCACTGGAAGTATACCATCTATTCCTGGTGCCTATCCTCTCTTCATTATTTTTATGATATCTTCTTCTTATTTCGTTACACAGGGAGCAACGGCTATAAGTGCAGGTATTTTTGTATATGTTACCTTAATATGTACGTACATCAGCGAGTTGGCTGTTTTTTCTCGTGTCGGAAATCTTTCCACAAACACAACACAACATTTAAGAGCCGATATTTTCTACATGGCCGCATCTGGTGTGCGAAGGGAACGACGCCTCACAGCATAGATTACCCGTTTTGCATCCACGCGTACAACTTCAATATCGAACCTGCTGCCGTGGGGAAAATGGACATTAATGGCTTCCTTGGGCCATTTGAAGGTACTACCCAATATAAAAACATACCACTTGTAATAACTGCAGTAATTAGTTCGCAAATGACTCAAATTCTGACTTGATGTTGTTCAGCACAACATTCGGGTCACCATAGAAATTTCTGAACTTATGCCCATTACACCCTTTATATGATAAAGAAAAGGACAACTAATTAGCATCTCATGACTTTTGTTTAGGGCTACACGTTCTCTCACTTACAGGCCTGTACTATAACCAGATGCACACGACGACGGGAGAGGTAGAGCGCTACGTATAATGCGCGGGAGTAGCTCTAACGTCACACATTTGGAAGACGCCTTTGGACGGTATTCCAGTGTTTGGAAACGCCGCTTTTCTCGTCGCGCGGCTCGGATTACGGCGACTGAGTGCGACAGTGAGGCAGGCGATTTCCTGGCGCGGCGTCTATTTGTACACTGCACGCAATTCGCGCAGAGGCCGTCCGCTGTTGGAGCGCCGCCCTCATCAGCAGAACTTGCGGCGCGACCACTCGGCAATTTTCCGCCTCTGTCTTCCGCTTCTCAGTGCTCACCCATCTCCTTTCTATTCTTGTAACCACCCCATCTCGTTCTGCCCTAGGCGCCCACACTCTGTGAAGACTCAGGAGACTGATTCTCGCCATTTCCGTATGCTGTCTTCTTTATCGCTTTCCAGCTTTGCATATAAATCTGAGTAAGGTACGCTACGGAGCTAAACACAGAAATTATACAGTACGCAAACAAGGCAGGTTTAAGCGAGTCTCGCTTTTCGTTTAAACGAAAAACCGTGCGTACATCTGTAAACCCATAAGCTTCAAAGACACGTAAAATTTGGAGCATTCCAACAGTTCGTACCGTTTTCTGTTCAAGATTCCAGATACATTATCAAAGCTGTTTGTTCCTGTGCCGTAGAAAAACGAGGATCATCTCTTCATCCATTAGACAAACGAATTGGGATCTCATCATTATATTAACAGCTCTTCAGCGACTGTGTCACCTCTACATTTTTGCATGTATTGCGGCATGAAGCTGCACACACACACACACACACACACACACACACACACACACACACAGGTCATCTAATATCTTCTTTCCACCTTACATTATGTCGTTGTCTCATATATATATATATTGTCGTTCTTAGTAGCATTGTTAACACGTATTCTACTGTATATTCGCGCAGCGGCACAAGATATGGAAGCGATTCGGGCGTGGTCTCCACAAATAAAAATAACCTGGCACCTGCCTTAAGTTAGTTATGAAAACCGCGAAGGACTTTTTCATGTTGGCTGGACGGACATCTCAACACAGTTCTGTTGGAAACTGAGTCCACAGCAGTGAACAGAACGTGTAGTGCCCACGTGTAGACGCTATACGATATCTAGATTCGAATTCTCTAACGTGGCACAGTTCGCTGACAGACGGTGCACCGTACGCTCAGAGGACTTGCTCTGTATATCAGGCAAATGAAATTTGAGTCCCACTCAGAGCAAGAGGAGATGGAGCCGTTTCTTTCGGGGTCAGCTACATCGTATTGAGCCACGACGGTATAAGACCTTCTCTCGCAGATGAAAGCCACCACACTTTTAGAGAAGTTTGGTGTGGTCCTGGCATGGAGAGGTATCGCATTTGATAGTTTGATATACGTACTCGTACAGAGCTTCAAAGTTTCGTTGCTTGTCGGAGGAATAACGCCAGTCCCCAAGAGTACAGAGATGATTACCACATGCGACATATCTCAAAAGAGAAGTTCGTCTACGCGTCCTCTTCGTAAGTGCACATCCGAATCGACCTTTCCTGGTGAAGTAATTTATCACAAGTGGTCAGTGAATTATCAAAATCTTGCTCCTGCAAACTCGAGTGTACTGGGGAGAGGTACCTCGTTAGCTGCTACCAAGAACTCATGTTGCAGCGAGTTCTCAGATCCTGTTGACTCTTTCGGTTGCAGAACTTCGTATTACATTTTTTGTAGACCCTTTTTTTAGGTCAATCGTCTTGTTCTCAAGTATTACCTTATTCTGTAATGTTTTTGATATCCTCTTCAGGTAATACGGATTTACTGTTTATGCTTAAATTTTATACTGTAGTGCAGTGGACTGTGAGAACACTTTAGTGTCGTTCTGGGCACTATAAAATGCAGAGTTCCGTCAAGAGCAATAGGAGTGCGAAAACGCCTCAAATCTAGAGCCGGAGACACTAATATGGGCGTGCGTGACACTAGTAATAACGCGAACACAACATATGTAATAGTACTCCGTCAACACATGAAGTGTCCCGAACATCGGCCGGGTGACTCATCATAAACGGTCACGATCTGTTGATCCTATGCCAAACCGTCAATATTTATTTCCTGTAGTAATGATTTTTCTCTGCCCATTATATATTCTTACCATAACACTTTTGCTTGTGTCACCGTTTGAGCAAGTAGTGGCCGTGGAAATTACATCTCATCGCACAAACGCAGGCACGTCTCATTCTCGCTGGACGGCAGGGCAACCATAAAGAAAATACCATAACTCACATACTTCAGAATTGAAAATAGGCAAAATATATTGCACTAGCTACAGAAACTTCTGCAACTCTCAGTTTATACTGATGAGAGCCAAAATATTATCACCAGCTGCTTAATAGGATGTTGGTACAGCATTGCAACAAACGGCAGCGTTTCTGCGTTGCATGGATCTGGCAATTCTTGGTAGATTCAGGAAGTACATGGCCGCAGATATCTAACCACGGGTCATTCAGTTCCCGTAAAGGACAGTATGGGCCGGTGGTTTGTCTATATGGAACTTCCACTGGATAGAGTTCCACATCTTTTCCATTCATTTCCATTTTTTGAATTTGATTGCCAAGACATAGAAGTGTATTCGCTGTTACTCTTCTCGAACTATTGCAGCACGTTCCTGGTTTTGTGACACGGACAGTTATCCTGTTGGAAGATGCCGTCGCCTTCAGGGATGTCATCAAATATGAAGGGATGCAGATGTTTCGCAAAAATGTTCACGTCGTCCACATCTGTCATGTGCCTTCGATTATTACCGCAGGTCCCACGGGAGCACATGTGCCTGTCCCCCAACAGCATAATACTATCCTCACCGGCCTGCGTCCTTGTCGCGGCATATGTTTCGAGCAGATGATTCTCCTGGATGGAACAAGAAACATAATAAATATGAGCAGGTGACATGATTAAAATAATCCACGGTCCACTTTCAATGATTTCGTGCTCACTGATATCGTAACTGACTATGTCATTGAGTCAGTATGGAAATACGTAGCAGTCGTCTGCTGCAGAGCCCCATATACAACAATGTATTATACACAGGGCGTCTACAGCAAAATATGCTTTCTTTGACGTGATGTAAGAATATTACTGTACTTCTTACTCCGTTTCAGCTCAGACTTGTCCGTTGGGTGCAGAAGGAGCAAAAGTTGCTGCCGAATTTATGTCGACGTTTGGCGCATTTTCACTATTTCGCTGTTGTGCGTCCAAGCGAAAAAGGCGTCATTTGAGAAGAAGGACTAAACCGTGCTTTGGTACGCAGAGTTTAAATCCATTGTTATGGTTCGTTAGCAACTTCGGTCTCTTTAGGAGACAGCAGCATCAGAAGCCAAGGGAATAAAATCATGGCTCAGGCAGTTTCTGGACAGTGCCAGCATTCTGAAGCAGCGTGCAGTGGATCGGCGTATCTCTGAAGTTCAAGTCGAAAACGTGCCCCAAGCGTTCCACCGAAGTCCACGCAAATCATTTCGTGAGGCTTCACAGGAACTTCAGATGGCACGTGCAACTAATCCATAATGCGGTTGCGTCAGCAGTCAGAGCAAGTGCAGATACTCCAGGCCGTAAAGTCTGACGAAAAGCAACGGCGATATGGATTTGCATTTGAAATGCTTAACCAATCGAATTCCTGCTCTTTTCTCAAGGCTAATGTTTTCATGTGAGGCCACATTGCATGTCTCTGGATCTGTTAATAAGCAGAACTTCGCTTTTGGGGATCACAGAATCCACACAGCGTCAGAAATAAGGTGCGAGCCCCAGAGTTAACGTTTGGTGTTGCCTTACGTGCGGCAAGGTATCTGGACCGCCTCTATACGCTGAGCAGAGGTTCCTATACATGTTGGAGATATTTACTTTTTCCCAGGCTGAAGAGCCGGCCAAAGTGACCGAGCGGTTCTAGGCGCTACAGTCTGGAACCACGCGACCGCTCCGGTCGCAGGTTCGAATCCTGCCTCGGGCATGGATGTGTGTGATGTCCTTAGGTTAGTTAGGTTTAAGTAGTTCTAAGTTCTAGGGGACCGATGACCTCAGAAGTTAAGTCCCATAGTGCTCAGAGCCATTTGAACCAGACTGAAGACTTACAACGAAACCTGTGGTTTCAACAAGACATCACTGGTCGTCGGATGTTCGGACAAGTCTGAATTGAACATTTCCAGGACGCAGATTGGACGCGATGAACCCGTGTATTGGCCTCTACGGCTCTATGACATCAAGCCATTGGACTGTTTTTCTCTGAGGCTACGTGAAAGACAGAGTGTTGGCCATTGCAGTGCAGGACCTTCAAGACCTCCGTACTGGGATTGTGGAACTCATCGGTAACCCCCCTCCGGACTTGTTGTGGTGTACCTGGATGGAAACTAAATAAAGACTAGACATTATTCGCGTCACCGCGGTGGCTCACTTGGAAGTCTTTTGATTCGATGTTTTTTCAAAACTTAATTTGACGTACAACCTATTTTTGAGATTGGAATAAATTTATTTCACGTAATTTTGTGTTGGAAGAAAATAGGGCTTTCGGTGTAGACACAGTACTTTCGCTACCGCGTCCAGTGCCGGCAACGCCATGAGGCAGCGTTCAGTCTCGTGGTGGTCAGTGGTGGGAGTGTTTTGGGCTCATCAGTGTGTACACCCTTTATTGAAACCGTGAAGTGTTGGAGGACGTGGTGAGGACTTCGACTCGGTACTACGTGCAGTCACTGTGTTGTGGAGTGGTGAGTGTCGCTTTCCTGCGGCAGAGGAGGCGGCGAGCGCTCGTTGCGGTTGGAAGGAGTGGCTCGGCGTCTAGCGGGAGTACGAGTCTGGTTCCGCGACTCCCCGCCGCGGCAGCGCCGTAATGGCCCGTAACAGCGGGTGGGGCAGGTAGATAGCTGCAGCAGCCGGTGGCCCGCAGGCAGCCACACAGGGACCTACCTCTGCAACTGTCGCCAGCAAACACACAGTTCTGTGGCGCCGCTGCGTAACAACAGATCGGCTTGTTACACGTCACCTGCAAGTCTAGTTTATCGTATGGTAGAACATACAAATCTACTGTTTCCACGTATCCACACCACATTATGGAGCCTAGCAGACGGTTCTTGGTGCACCACTGACACTTCCTTCCTTCTTGTTTCAGTACAAATGGCACGAGAGAAGAACGACTGCTAGGGGGTCTTGGTATGAGGTCAAATTTATCTGACTTTACCTTGATGTTTTTTTCGCGAGTTACGTTTGGAAGGAAATAATATTTTCGTTGACTGTTCTAGGAACGCATACTCTTGTAATTATAGATGTAAACCACACCGTGATCCACAGCTCCTCTTTTGTAGTATCTGCCACTGGTGTTGAATGCCCATGTCAGTGATAAAGCCCCGCGAACCTGTGACGGATCGCTCTTCCCTTCCTTCCATCTTCTCTATTTCCTCTGTCATTCCTATTTAGTACCATAAGTGATCCACACTGACAAGTACGGTGAAGGGCCAAAGAAACTGGTACAAGTATGCGTATTAAAATACAGGCAGAATACGGCGCTGAGACCGAGAACGCCTATATAAGACGACACGTGTCTGGCGCAGTTGTTAGATCGGTTACTTCTGGCACAATGGCAGGTTATCAAGACTTAAGTGAGTTTGAACGTGGTGTAGTAGATTGCGCACGAGCGTTAGGACACAGCTTCTCCGAGGTAGCGATGAAGTGGGGATTTTCCCGTGCTACCATTTCACGAGTGTACTGCGAATATGAGGAATCCGGTAAAACATCAAATCTACGAAAACACTGCGGCCGGAAAAAAATCCCGCAAGAACGGGACCAAAGACGACTGAAGAGAATCGTTCAGCGTGACGGAAATGCAACCCTTCCGCAAACTGCAGCAGATTTAAATGCTGGGCCATCAACAAGTGTCAGCGTGCGAAACATTCAACGAAACATATTCAATATGGGCTTTCGGAACAGAAGGACCACTCGTGTACCCTTGATGACTGCACGACATGAAAGTTTACACCTCCCTTAGGCCCGTCAACACCGACATTTGACTGTTGATGACTGGAAACATGACTGGTCGGACGAGTCTCGTTTCAAATTGTACCGAGCGGATGTACGTGTACGGGTACGGAGACAACCTCATGAATCCATGGACCTGCATGTCAGCAGGGGAATCTTCAAGCTGGTGGAGGCTCCGTAATGGTGTGGGGAGTGTGCAGTTCGAGTGATATGGGACCACTGATACGTGTAAATACGACTCTGACAGGTGACACGTATGTAAGCATCCTGTCTGCTCACCTGCGTCCATTCAAGTCCATTATGCATTCTGATGGACTTGGGCAATTCCAGCAGGACAATGCGACACGCCACACGTCCAGAATTGCTACAGAGTGGCTCCACGAACGCTGTTCTGAGTTTAAAAACTCCGCAGGCATGAACATTAATGAGCATGTCTGGGGAGCCTTGCAACGTGCTGTTCAGAAGAGATCTCCACCCGTCGGACTCTTACAGCTGTGCGGGATTCATAGTGTCATTTCCCTCCAGCACTACTTCTGACATTAGTCGAGTCCATGTACGTCGTGTTGCGGCACTTCTGCGTGCTCGCGGGGGCCCTACACGATATTAGGCAGCTGTACTAGTTTCTTTGACTCTTCAGTGTAATACTAAAGTATCGGTCTAACTAGTGTTCTGTAAGTCACTCCCATCGTGGGCGCACTGCACTGTTCGACGTTTTTTACGGGTAGTTTAACGGTTAGGACGTGTTAGTGAGCTTCCAGGGCTGAAACTTAATGGCGGAGTAGGAAATTAGGTCAAATAATGAAAACATACTTCATTGTACTGGATAGGGAGGGTGTGCCTGATGTAGGAAGATACCAGGTGTAGACCAGTGTAGAAGGCCGTGCAAACTGAATAAAATGGGAAACGTGGGGGAAGGCGGTTCATGTTAAGATATGTTGGTGGCCGGTCACGGGGTGCAGAACCAAAGCTCAGCCTTCGAGGAGAGACTTCTGTCCTAGTTAAGGCCTGAGAGACAGAACTGGCTGTGTTCTGCTCTCCAGAACCCTCCAGTGCACACACAGGTGACGTGCCGATGGCGTGCATTCGCTAGCAGCTTCAGCAGAGGGCTGAAGGCGTCTCTTGTTCGTAGCTTAACCGGACAGAACTGCCTCGATTTGGAAAGGCAGGCGGCTTGTGTCATGTAGGAACAGCCGCTCTAGGAGAAAGTTTGTAAAGACCTGACTGGGGCCTTTGAAACAATTTTTTTAAACAAGTTCCCTAAAATACTCCTTGACTGGCTGCCACCTTGTACATATTCTTCCAATCAGTGTGTCTAACATGTGTCTTTCCTACGGTTTGTTTCATGTGATTGTGCCATCTTAAATGGGTCCATACGGATACTCCCAGATATTTAGTAGATGTGATCGCTTCAGGCGACGGTTGTGCAATTGTGTAATAGCAAAATAACGGGCTACATTTTTTTCTGTTGGGAGTCAGTTATAAATCCCTACACCAAACGTCCATCCTCTTCAGGTGTTCCTGGATTTCGCTACAGTTATCTAGCGTTGTGACTTGTCCATATAAGTTACAACAGCATCATCGGCGAAGAGCCTCATGGAACTTCCGAAAGTTATTCACGCACATAATGTGGACGCGTCAGAATCCTCTAATATCCTCTTTGGGCGTACCCGAAGTTACTTCTAAGTCTGAAGATTTCCAGTATTTCTCTCCTTAAGAAATTCATGTTGTGTTCTATTCGCTAGGATCTGTTCGACATATTCACGAAGCTGATCTGATATTCCGAATACTCTAATTTCGTTTACAAAGCTGCAGTGCGGAACTGTATCAAAAGCTTTCAGAAAGTCAAGGAACACAGCAGCAAATTTCCATTTAATTAACTCTTACGTCTAATCAAATTTTTCTATTCCTTTGTGCTGTATGGCTTCTCCAAGATATTTAAACTTACAAACTCGTTCTATTTATCTATTTTAACGTTCTCTCGTATAATATGCTTCAATAACGTCCTTTTAGTAGACTGGTAGCTTTCCTCCTTGCAGGTACCACAGTGATACAGCATTTCTGTAACAACAACATTTCCACAACCCACAGTAATTATTGTTTATTTTCCAATCTCGGCCAGTTTCGACTAGTAGGTCACTTTGAAGCAATATTTGACATGCCAAAGAAGAAGCCACAAAATATCTCAAACCACCAGCATGCGGAGACCGTTTATGTGTACAGTTGGTACAAAAACAGTTAAAAGTAGAAGTAGAAACGAAAACACTACCAATTGTACGCATAACTACACGTCGCAAGTTGCAAGTTGTATTCTGGTGGCTTGACTGATTAGCGGCTTGTTCTTACCCATGTCAACTACCGCTCTGAACCAGCATAACAGTCGAATTTGGCCAGTAGAGAGAAATACACAATAATCACAGTCGGCGGCGGAAATGCCGCAGTGCAGAAATTACTATTTGAAATATTTCACGCCATTTTACTAATCTCATCTGGAAAACCTTACGCTCTAAGTATCATAAATCAGAAACTTATCTGTTTTGGAAGGCTGCATGGGCCATCAAATTGTGCTACTCGTGAGTCGGTAGTTTTCAGAAGGATAGGAAAATCATCACTTTAGTCGTAATAACAGAATGACAGTGAATGACCCGCCGATACACAAATAAATCTACGTTGTGCTTCCTGTAGAACAGTATTGTAGCTCAACATGGGAGGTGAAAAAGAACGAACCGGCCTCAGACTTAAGGTACCTGGCGCACCAACCGCGTCGTGGAGGAAATTAATGTCTGCAATGGATCCCGCCATATTTCACCCAGAAGCTCAGGTACTCGACTCGTCCGCGGACATCATCCGCTATTAACGGATGAATTATTAGTAAGTCACAGCATACATTTTTCATGCTTATGACTACGTGCTTGTTTGAAATTGCAGAAGGACGTTGAAAACTTTAGTTAGTGTTCGCAGACAAATGAAAGCATAAAGACGGCACTTAATCACAAAATTTTTACGTTTCTGTTCCAGAATCAAATCAAAGGATAAATGTATTTGTTCTCATAATGCATATTAAAACAGCGAAGAGACCCATATTTTGAAAGAAAGCCTTTTTTAGACGGCAAAATGAGCTATTAAGACACAAACCTTTATTGAAATATATTTTGGAAAATAATGCTGACTTGAGAAAACAAGGTTTTTTTTTTCTCCTTTGTAACCCGTAACTGTTTCTGTTAATGTTTCACCACCCTCAATGAGTTTATTTTATTTTATCAAATGCAAATATTGTTGTTCAATTGAAAAACTATCGTCTGCAGTATAGCTGCTAATTTAGTTTCCCATCTGCAAAATTTTGTGGTTTCCACTTTGTCACGACTCTACGAGACTGTAAACACAGTGCCACTACGAAATATTCAACAATTTCAGAGAGTCATCATAACGTGGAAACCACAGCTGCGCATGGCGAATTGTACCAAAATTTGAGCTGTACTACAGACGAGAGACAACTACACGAGCCACCACAGTAAGTGGCATTAAGAAAAATAAAGTGAATTGAATTTGATGGCGGAACTTCATCGAAATAGATATGGATGAACAAGAACAAATTTTCTCAACGTAGAATACTTTCCCTTAATATATTCATTTGAAAGCAAAAACGGACACAGAAAGTGAGTTTTAACCTTAAAGTGAAAACTTTTTATCTGCTGCAAGCTTCAGTTTAGTTGATCATCAGACACATGAAATTGCTATTTTAGCTTACATCGCATCATTACTGCTGTGGAGTCAATAAGACTGAAATGCATTCATAGTCTTGTATACTCTTACTACGATGTCCTGATTCATACTCGCTGGCGTTCTGTAGAGAGAGGACGGTGACTCACAATGTGTTATTATTATTATTATTAATATTATTATTACATTTTACCCTTAGGTATACTTCAATGCCTGAACTTGAATAATACATAATTATTCAATTTTTTCGCGTTTCTTTCTTCTTTTTCTCGTCCCAAAATCTCGTCTTTCTTTGATGTGCTCACGTTGTCTTTGCTCTTTCCATACTTTCCCTCTTTTCTTAATTTCCTTCACATCAAACTTCGTGTTCATAATTTTGGTTCAGGATTTTTCTCTCTCATTTACCATTTCCCTATTGATTGTTGCTTGTTTTAGGTCGTGTGTCATTTCTCATCGTGTCTGTGATTCGGTGTGCGTGGTCGCATAATTCTCTGGTTTATCTCACCAACTCTCTACATTTCTGTAAGTGTTGCTCCTCTCTTTCAACCTTTACCTAACTTGTGTGCATATCTTGTGTGTTGTTATTCTTTCTTTTCATGTATCACGTTTTCTCATATCAATAAATCTGTACTGCAAAGAACTCAAGTAAGCGTTCCAGTGTTTCTTGTGCTTCTTGTCTATTGTGGCCGAGTACTGCCAGATCATCTGAAAATGCCAGGCATTTTATGACTGTTTTGTTTGCACGTTTACTTCCGAACTGAATCCTTTTCACGTTTTCTTCCCATTGTTTGATAATTTTGTATACGATCATGTTGAATAAAAGCGGTGAGAGCACAGCTCTTTGTAAGACCCCGCACAGTCATGAGCCAAAACATCATGCCCACCTGCTTAATAGCTTGTTTGTCCGTCTTAGTTGTTTCATAATCTCATTTACTTCAGTGATTGTGGGCGATTTCAAATGCGGATTTGGCATCGTTCCCGTGAAGTTCAATTTATCTTTAGTCTACTCGCTGTAGAAGAGTTTATGAAACTTTTTCAAAAGATTTCTGCACTTTTCTGTAGTATCAGTTTCTATAGATCCGCCTACTCTTTAGGCAAATGCCGGGATGGTTCCTCTGAAAGGGCACGGCCGACTTCCTTCCCCATCCTTCCCTAATCCGATGAGACCGATGACCACGCTGTCTGGTCTCCTTCCCCAACCCAACCAACCGCCTACTCTTTGGAAGCAGATATTTTATGCCTGCTACATCTTTATCTTTTCCCTGAATATTCTGTATAAATTTTTCATGTTATTTCTTTTGAAGTCTTCCTTCATTTCATTTAGTCTTCTTATAATTTTATTTCTATTATTTACGCCACATCAGTAATGGTGCCATATAGGCTATAACAGTAACATTTTTGTTGCCTGATGACGACGAGAGAGACTGAAACTGGTAACAAATAAAGTCTTATCAGTAGCTCAAAGTGTTCCACAAAAATGTCTTCCTTTAAATATTTACGAACTCACTGACAAAGTGCACGCAAAGTACATCGTTTGGACACTTGTTACACATTATGAATTTTCAGCAGAAGTTAGTGGTTCTTTAATTTATATCGCATCACCAACTGGAAAGTAAAAAATTTAAAAAAATATTAGAACATTTTAGTTTCTGGAAAATACTTAAGGATGTGTAAGAAGTGGCTGTTTGATGGAAACCATCCAGTAATACACGAGAACCTCGACTGAGTGGCCGTAAAAGTGCGGTCGAGTGCATACGTAAAATGCTCACTTGAGCATTTTGTGTGTGTGTGTGTGTGTGTGTGTGTGTGTGTGTGTGTGTGCACGCATTGTTGCTTCATAAGAAAAAAAGCTTAGACGCATCGCAGATGCAAGTAATCGTGTCAGGGCCACTGAAAGGAAAAGCATCGTTTCTCGAACTAGAACCCCGAAGAAAAAAGTGAATGATATTTTTTCCTGTCACGAACTGCGGCTCGTGGAACATGATACAGCACTGGAACAGTTATTAAGGAGCCAGCGCTGTGTGCAGAGTGAACATTACCGGTTTTTGTTATGTCTTATGAGTGGCTGTGTATTTTCTCTTTTGCACTGTCCTCAGAGTGGCGACTTTTTTTCGTTATTGCCAACAGCTGAGGCTTTCAACAGCTACAGTAAAAACAAGCAAGTGGAATATCCGTTAATGTAGCGTAAAATTTGCGCGAGAGCCTGTTGACAAGCCATCTCCAGAGCGACAGAATGTAAGTAGGAGCTGTCCCTGTATTAAACAGCATGAGATACTACACTTAGACATCTAGGTTCAAACTTTACTGCTATTGTTGTACCGAGAATGCTACTTTAACGCCGGCCGCAGTGGCCGTGCGGTTCTAGGCGCTACAGTCTGGAGCCGAGCGACCGAGACGGTCGCAGGTTCGAATCCTGCCTCGGGCATGGGTGTGTGTGATGTCCTTAGGTTAGTTAGGTTTAAGTAGTTCTAAGTTCTAGGCGACTGATGACCTCAGAAGTTAAGTAGCATAGTGCTCAGAGCCATTTGAATCATTTGAAGCTACTTTAACGGGTAAAGTTTTCCGTAAGCGTACGAAAACACGGACTGCTTGCCGCCAGCATCGAGCTTCTTGTCCTTGGTACAATATATATACTTGTGATGAAAATATTATTTGCGTCACAGAAAGTCGATCCTAGGGTACTGAGTATAAAGCAGTGTAACTGGAACTCCTTGGACGATGTAAGCCACTCCCTTCATCGTAATCTCCCCCTCCCCCCAACCCCCACCCTCCCCCTATAACACATATGTTTCAATATCATAACAATAATTTGTTTAAATTAACACTCAACACACCTTCCCAGAAATTAAATTAAGATAAATACACTTAACTGAAAAGCATTTGTCCGAAAATCTGAGACTGACATGTGTCTTTCAATTGATGTAGCATAGTGGGAACAAAGTCAAACTACTTTCAAATGGTTCAAATGGCTCTGAGCACTATGGGACTCAACTGCTGAGGTCATTAGTCCCCTAGAACTTAGAACTAGTTGAACCTAACTAACCTAAGGACATCACACACATCCATGCCCGAGGCAGGATTCGAACCTGCGACCGTAGCGGTCTCGCGGTTCCAGACGGCAGCGCCAGAACTTCGCGACCATTTCGGCCGGCCTCAAACTACTTTGACAACCTCGTAACTGACATGATGAAACTCCAAGGATGCGATCCCCATTTGTGTATAGCACTACATCTTTGAACACGTGACTGCTGGCTATCTCTCTGTGAGGTTGAAGACGGTGGGAGCGCTGTTTCTTTCGGTCGTTTCCGTATTTATTCGGGACAGTTAGATTTCCTGTTATTTTTTTCCTAGTGGACGGTCTTTCCGTTTCTGTCTTGCCATCCCCAACTTCCTGTGGTTTGTAGGCTCTGTTTGTGGACTCACTAACCGTGTCGAATTTGTTGTTGTCTGCACATACTGTCTGCCTGTGACTGGACGCAATCATCTGGCTGGAATGTTTTCTGCGTTGTGCCAGGCCGAGGCCTACGTAGGCTATGGCGAGAGTCCGTCTACACACTTAGGAAACGCCTCAGGCAAGGGAAATCCTGTGTCAAACGTAACTTGTAATTTTCTAGAATTATTGCCATTTTTGAGTTTCTGAATTGTCATATTGATTTTCGGAAGTCCGCCTCCGCTGCGGTGAGAGCGTCTGACTCAACTGCCGGTGCTGTCAGGGATTTCTCCTCGGTGAAAAGTTTGGAACGAGGGTCCACTTAGGCTCCTGATGGCAACAGAGGAGTTGTAGGGCGTGACAAAAATTTGGAAGAACCAAAAATACATCACTATACCTAACATGACGGAGGAAACCCGTTGGGCTTAAAAACAGCATCCAGTCGTCTCGTAATTGATAAATGCAGGTCCTGTATGATTTTCAGGGGAATCTAATACCACCATTATTGCAAAATAAAGTTCAGATAACGATGGTAGTAGTGGATAGTCATTATCCTCCGTTCTCGCCTAAGTGGACCATAAAGGCTTAAAGGTGTCGAAATTTGGTGACTACGGTAGTCAGCGAAGATGCGAAAATTCTTCCTCGTGCTCACAAAAACAGGCCGGCCGGTGTGGCCGTGCGGTTCTAGGCGCTTCAGTCTGGAACCTCGTGACCGCTACGGTCGCAGGTTCGAATCCTGCCTCGGGCATGGATATGTGTGATGTCCTTAGGTTAGGTAGGTTTAATTAGTTCTAAGTTCTAGGCGACTGATGACCTCAGAAGTTAAGTCGCATAGTGCTCAGAGCCATTTGAACCATTTGAACCATCACAAAAACAAATTGGAAATCTGTGATAAGTTCTATGGTACCAAACTGCTGAGTTCATCGGTCCCTACTTAATCTAACTTAAACTAACTTACGCTAAAGGCAACACACACACCCATGCCTAAGGGAGGACTCGACCTCCGACGGGGGGAAGCCGCGCGAAATGTGACAATGCGCCTCTGACTCCACGGCTACCCCGCGCGGCTCACACAAAAACAGTCCTGGACGCTTCGAGCGAATCCCACGATACGTCTGCCCAAATCATTTTCGAACCACCGCCATGTTTCACTCTTCGGTCCTTATCTCGGTCAGAAGTTGGAGACATTCGGCACCACGTTTTCCTACTACGGGCATTTTCATCACTGATGTGTGGTTTTGGAATTCCAGCTCGCCCTGCGTTTTGAGCTTTCTTCGTGTTATTTCGGCGGTGACAGGGTTCGCAAGAGCGACATTTAGTGCTGCAGTGACTTTTGCAGGTGTTCTCATTTTCGATGACGGTCTGACACGACCGAGTGAGGTGGCGCAGTGGTTAGCACACTGGACTCGCATTCGGGAGGACGACGGTACAGTCCCGCATCCGGCTATCTTTCCCTAGATCACGTCAGGCAATGCCGGGATGGTTCCTTTGAAAGGGCACGATCGATTTTCTTCCCCATCCTCCCCTAACCCGAGCTTGTGCACCGTCTCTAATGACCTCGTTGTCGACGGGACGTTAAACACTAAACTCCTCCTCTTCCTCCGTCTGTCACGATCACTCAACGCTGTCGCTGTACGCCGCACAAATTTTCGATACGGTGGCTCCTGAAACAGCGAATCTTTATGGTACCCTGGTTACAGATGCACCCACCGTATGAGCACCAACACTTTGCGCACTTTCGCATTGGCTTAGATCTGGCGTAATGCACTCAAACTACACAGAACACTTTTCTGACTATGATGACACTTGCAACACAGTGAGGATATCCCACGCGCGTCGTCCGTAGTCAAATACAACAGTGCAACCTGCAGGCTTGGCTACCATCTACTTTATGTACAACAGTGCTTTTCTCGCGGTGTTTCCATATTTTCACCCAACGCCTGTTCTTGGACAGGAATCAGCGGTTCAAAGGTCTGCAAAGCCGACAACATATGCCCCTCCGTATGACACCACTGACTCAGTATGAGACGGCTGTCGGTCAGCCTGATGGGCCCGTCTGCGGCCAGAACGACACAGAACTTAATCTCCGAATGTTAGCTGAGTAATCTGGGATGTGTCAAATACAATAATGTACAATAATGTAAACATTATAACTAAAATGTTCTTCGGTAGTAGGGGGGGAGGACATCATGACCCCGTCCGCCCCCTTCCCCGTCCTTGGATCCGCGTCCGATACAGACATCTCATTTGTGTTCAGTGTCGATAGTGTGAAACAATGAACTTTCTGAGAATTTGCGTATGCAGCTTGGCACTATACACTAGCGAACTACGAAGTGGGAATTTGGAAAAGAAGACAATCGAAGATTTTGAAAATCTTAAACATAGCTGTGAATCAGCAACTGTATAAATCTGAAGAGGTTGAAAAAAATCAGCTAACCAGTTGCAAAACAAAGGACTAATAATCCTTTTTTAGTAACAGGCTGGCTGGTTTTTTTCAACCTCTTCGAAGCGTTTGAGAAGAGGAGCTACAGAAGGATGTTGAAAATTTGGTGGACTGACAGGATAAGAAATGAGATTCTCCGCAGAATCGGCGAAGAAAGGATTTACTGAAAACTGAGAAGGGAACGGCCCAATCCGACATGTCGCAACCTGCCCCGATACTTTTTAAACAGGAGGAATGCACTGAAAGAAACACTAAGTTTAGCTGCTAAGACACACTACAAGTACTTTTCTTTTAAAGTGTTGAACATTTCCAAATTCGTAGCTCGCCAGGAGGCTACAGGTGTAGAAAACAGCGCGTGTCAACACAACGGGCACATATACTTCGTTGATCATGTAAGGCATTTTCCAGAAAATTGTCGGACAGTATAATTTCCTATAGCTCCTAGTTATTTCAGATTTATCAGTGGAACAGTATCGTAGAACTTCAGGCATTTCTTCGTTTTCAGTGTGCACCATCACATTTTATGAATTTGATCAAGTATGCCTGTTACGCAGCATAATATGCAGAACAATGGCCACCGCCATTCCTTATTCCACTCCAGTTGTGTATAAATAAAACCAGTAATTACTACGAAGTACCTGAACGCATTAAGTGTTCGTCAGATGTGCCTCGTGTAAGGAAAATGTTTACTTTTGTCATCTGATGTACACTTCGCATTTTTGCGATGATTACAAGGAATGAACAAGGAATTGTTTCATTCCAGAATGAGATTTTCAGTCTGCAGCGGAGTGTACGCTGATATGAAACTTCCTGACAGATTAAAACTGTGTGCCTACCGAGACTCGAGCTCGGGACCTTTGCTTTTCGCGGGCAAGTGTTCTACCATCTGAGCTACCCAAGCACGACTCACGGCTCCTCCTCACAGCTTTACTTCCGCCAGTGGAAGACGAGGAAGCTCAGATGATAGAGCACTTGCCCGCGAAAGGCAAAGGTTCCGAGTTCGAGTCTCGGTCCCACCCACAGTTTTAATCTGCCAGGAAGTTTCAACTGTTTCATTATTAGAAAAATATACAATATTAAAAAATTATCATAAGAACTGTGACACAGGAATTCTCATAAAGTATTTAATGTCAACAAAGTAAAGTCCAAATTGATGGAAGTCGTTTGTAATGTAACGTCATACACTGCCTCGATTTTCTTCCCTCTGCTAGCCACTTGTGTAACAACAATTTAGTGGTCAATATGAACTGCAACTCATTGAAAAAATTAATGATTTGAGACGTTTCTGGTATGGTTTTAGTGCTGAAACTCCGGGTGTGTTCACTTTTTTTGGACTTCGCGTTGAGTTACAAGTTGTCTTGTCACAGTTGTGTCTGCTTATTCACCGGACTGAGCGCTAGGCAGGTAGGGCTATGGACTGCTATTTACAAGCTCTTGTTCGTGTAGTAAAACTGAGTGACTTTAAAAATTTTTTAAATACTTGCAGTGCACCTTAGCAGCTAAAAGTTTGCCAGTGCATTTCTTTCAGTGTATTCTTCCTGTGTGAAAAAGTGAGGGAATTTTTTAACATGTCGGATTGGACAATTTCCTGGTGAGTGGAAGAAGGGACATGATGACAGGAAACGTGTTAACACATTAAAGAATAACTGCCATGGGATTAGAGAGAGCTTTGACAAAACTGTAGGAGTAGACAGAGGTCGAAATAGTGGAATATTTCCACGTTGCGTTCAAGTGCTTCTCTGACAAGATGAGATGAAAAGATTGACGCAGGAGAGGAAGTCACGGTGAGCCCTGCGTGAAACAAGCCTAAAGTCTGATGATTCCCACACTCTCACACACCCCCACCAAATAAATAAATAAAGAAATAAATAAAAAGTCGAGTGTTAAATTGCGAAGTGAAACTCACTGTTTAGTTGGACTGGACTGTGGTCTAGTTAATGCCGAGCCGAACAGCACTGCTTAGCTGTCAGCATCGGAGCGTAGTGTTTAGTTTCCCTTGAAGGCGCGCTCCCCCTTGGGGAGGTATCCCTGCGTGCGCCGCCGACGCCAGCCTTCCTTCCCCGAATCCTTAACGCCGCCCAATTGTGTGCCGTAAAGGCTCATTTAGCTCGCACGCCTGCCCATTCTAGCGGCGTTGCTACTGCGGCAACTCTCTATTAATCATGTCTTTCACAACAACCGAGTTTGTGGTCCCTTTTCGCCGCGGATTGCTCCAGGGAAAACGGCTGAAGGGGTTCTCTGCGTGGAATGCGATAAACATTTCTTCCGCAGCTTCCGCTGTTCGAACGTTTCACATTTTCCCTTCCTGCGGGAATTCATGACAGTTACAAATGACTTTATCCTGCGATCAAGTGTGTTACATAATAGAGAAACAGGAAAGAAGCTATTAAGCGTCGTAAAACGTAAACCGTTCTTATTAATGTTCTCTGTAAATTTCTGCTAACAACTTCACATTAAACAATGAATCGGAGCCATGAAACTTACGGACAAAAATATACGTAATCTTACAGAGGAAGCACGAATAGTAGCTCCTTCAGCCATATTTTTTGTGTTTTATTGAATCACACGATGGATCTTTGATCGTGTGGGTCAACTATCTCGTGCAAATTGTTGTACGGCATTATTCACATCTGTTCTTGAGTAAAGTGACGTGAAATGTACGTTCCCATTGTGAGAAGATTAGATGTTAGGTTTCGAAGTTCGCGAGTCAAGTGACGGAAAATATGAGGACAAATACTGAAAAACTTCCAGAATGAGATTTTCACTCTGCAGCGGAGTGTACGCTGATATGAAACTTCCTGAAAAACTTACCGACAAATTTAGGAAGTACAATTTTAACATTTTAATGTCAGCAAACGTAGTTTTGTACCATTAGCGTGCGCAAAACGGCCAAACTGTTTTTTATGCTTCAACTAACTTATGCTAAGAACAATACACAACCCATGCCCGAGGGAGGACCTGAACCTCCGGCGGGAGGGGCCGCGCAATACGTGACATGGCGCCTCAAACCGCGCGGCCACTCCGTGCGGCGATCTCAAGGTGTTTCGTTTCAGAACACGCTGCGCAATGAGTGATTTTTGGAAGTTATTTTTAATTTAGCCATAGTAAAGATCATATGGTAGTGTTCTAACGCATTTCAAAGTCTAGATTCTACAGTATTTGTGGAATATGTATGTATTTCATTAGCATGCGCCCACTGCCCATGTATATACTTTTCTGTGGTTTAATTATTAGTCTATACGTAACACACACATCTACGGCCATTTAAACACAAGAATCATATCCGATGCAAGACTCAATCCCGCTACCTCTACATCACGATGTACGGTAATATTCTCTGTCCTCAGTGTGCCCCAGAAAGCTCGCAGACACCACATTCCTCCCTTAAGTCTGAACGGTCCCTCCCGCCGGAGGTTCGAGTCCTCCCTCGGGCATGGGAGTGTGTGTGTGTTGTTCTTAGCATAAGTTAGTTTAAGGTAGTTTAAATAGTGTGTAAGTCTAGGGACCGATGACCTCAACAGTTTGGTCCCTTAGGAATTCACACACATTGGAGCAATAATTTCTGAACAGGGAATTCACCGTTTCGTGATTAACTTGCTGCGATTTTCCAGAATCAATCTGTAGACCAGCGTCCTGTATGAAAGTATTTTGTTTAGCGTCGGTGCCCAGTTGATAGAAGCGTTTTTAAAAAGGTAGAATCATATTGCAAATTTTTGGAAAGTATCCGTTAAGAACACTGACTCATTTCCTGGCAATTTATAGACTGTTTCTACAGTAAAGAACATTTTTTAAAAATGTTGTTGTGAAAAATATTTAAATTACTTACAAAAATATAAAGTATTCACACTGTAGTAGGAGATATAAACTAATCATTTGTGAGTTCTGTTGACTTGTTTGCTTCAGAAGGCAGAATTGGTCCATATAATTTGCTGGAATCCATGACGGAATACATCCGCTTTGAGTTATGTATTTTTCATTCCATTGGTACATTATGTCGATCAATCATGTCTGCTAGATGAATTATTGTTTCCTGCGTAATCACTACCCTCCTGGAGGTACCTTTATATTCCATTTTTGATGGAATTGCTACCCAAAACTCATATTGATTTTCACTATTTCTGGGTTAACAGAACCTGATATTCGTAAGGCCTCTCAGGTAGGAGCCATGAAAGACGGCAGCACATTGATATGTTGAAAATTCGAGTTTCTTAACTGCCTTTGTAGATTTATTTTATTTTATTTATTTATTTCTTTTTGAACGGGTCGGCGTTCTTTCCGAATGTCTCTGAGCCTCCAGTCACTTGTACTTACAATTAAGCTAATAACATTTTCAAAAACACGCAAATGATTGCCAATTGTGGAAGACGCGACAGTATACATAAATAATTCTAACTCCGACTGGAGACTGAAAGCCTTTAGACTTGTGCGGTGACACTTAGCCGTTTAACCAGATAGGTCATATAGAGATCGTCACGTAAAATACTTTCATATAAGTTACCAGTTACTCCTCCGCTCATAGAAAACTTTGAATCTAATAAGAACAGATCGCAATGCACACTCTTCCAGATACATTCTACACGTAAAAAATGTATGTGTCGGCTCAAATTACATCTTCCAGCTGGACGAATTGCAGGTCGTGTGCTGTTCGTTCCAAACAGCCTCAAATTTGAAATAACAATTTCACAATAACATATCAACCGTTAATATTTCATTAGTATCGTTCAGACTGCATTCTCGATACACACATAAACAGTAAGAGTCACCATAAATTACAGTTGTGACCTTGTTTTCTCCTTAGAGGTAACGACTGTTCTTAATGCACTACTGCCTCTAACAGGAACTTCAGTTTTTCTCCATCTATTGTATTTATGAGATTGAGCTTTGCTCCCTTAGTAGAAGAAGAATTAATTCTGCACAGCTATAATAGATTTACAGCTGTTGTTATGAGCGAACAACTAAAAAGGCAATGACAGTTTGACATCTCTGCAAACCTCTAAGGTCCGACAAGACGTTAGATCATTAAACGACAACCAGCAGCGAAGTACTGACAGCCACAGAAAAGAATCTGCGCGACAAGAATGTGGCAGCTAGTCATGTATGTATTGCGGCTTACTGGAGAGCAGAATAGCATACGTTCCAGAGACGTTTATTTCACAAGCAAGCTGTGAAGCAAACAAAGCAGAAATTTTGGAAAGACAATTAAATACAACGAGAGGAAATAAAATACTTTTAACATTTGCCGATGACACTGTAATTCTGTTAGAGACGGTCAACGGCACAGACGAGCAACTGAACGGGAGGGATGGTGTCTTGAAAAGAGACTATCCGATGACTGTTCAAAAAAGTAAAGCAATAGCAATGGAATGTAGTGAATTAAATCAGGTGATGCTGAGACAATTATATCAAGTAATTATGCTCTAAAAGTAGGACTCCTATATGCATTTTGTTATTTAAGAAAGTATGCGGTGATAGCCGAAGAGGGAGGATATAAAAAACAAACTGCCAACAGTGAGAAAATCATTTCTGAAGAAAAGAAATTTGGTAGTATTGGATAAAGGTTTAAATGTTATGAAGTGTTAATCAGGGCTTGGTCGTCTAGTTGTCGGAAATGACTTCGGCGGTATGGTACAGTAGATCAGCGTATTCAGTCCGGGGACTGCCCCCCCCCCCCCCCTCCCCCCACCCACTCCCTGAGAATTACAGTGTAATCGGATCGGTAAATGTTAAAAGTGTTTCATTTCTTATCATAGAACTTAACTGCCTTTCAAAAATTCTCATCGACGTCATGCTACATTCGCATAGTTACCCTGACGGAAAAACAAATCGAATGAAAAAAAAAGTGGTAAAGTGGAAGCCTGGAAAGCGAAAGATCGTGCGGTAGAATCTCGGTCAGAGACTGGAATTTTTCAATCTGCCTTTGCACTAACTTTAACCTCTCACTAACGTGAAGAGGTGTCCGAAACCACATAGGTTTCGGATTTCACGTTTACAATAAATCTTTATAGTAAATCGGCTTTTCCCGGTATAGTTACCGTAGCAAACTAAGGGTGTGAAAGTCGCTGAAGTGGCATACAGTTGAAAGAACTTGCAAACTCGTGGCTGAACATCCCTCTTGAGGGATTCCCAGCCAATCATGCCATACGAATTTAGTGTACTTTTTGTTGACTGCAACGTTAAAACGTGGACGATAAACAGTACAGAGAAGAAGAAAATAGGAGCTTTCGAAATTTGGTGCCATAGGAAAATGTTGAGTATTAGATGGAGTAGATCAGGTGAGTAATAATGAAGTACTGGATCGAAATGAGGAGAAAAATGTATGGCACAACTTGACTAAGAGATGGAATTGGTTGGTAGTACACGTCCTAAGGCAGCAAGGAGTAGTCAGGGTGGTACAAGAGGAAAGTGTGGGGATGTAGGTGATGGATGTAGGTTGGAATAGTCATGCAGAGATGAAGGGTTAGACTAGCGTGGAGGACTGCAGAAAACCAGTCTTCGGACTGAAGACCAAAACAATAATAGTACAAGAGAAAACATACAACATCGGTGTGTTACAGGAAGGTCTGCAGAATGAGGTACAGGGTGAGCACAGAAGAACTTTACGCTCAAAAATCCATAAAAACGAAATGGTGCAACCTATTCGCATCAGACGATAAACTGTTAATAGAGTATCTCTAGAAATTTTCTCCCGTACGGCCGCTATTTTTTTCTTGTATCACGTCGCCACCAGGTACTGTTAATGCAGAAAATGGCAACTACGCCACAACAGGAGAGCTGGTGTGTCCTTCAGTTGGCAAAAATGGAGTCGGTAAGTCCTATTCAGCGAGCATTTTGCATATAATTTCAGGAGGAGCTAGGCACCAGAGCTTCTATATATGCCAGATGCAAACAGTGTGAAAAGAAGGGTTGTATCTGCAAAGGCAATCGTCCTCGTCGGTCTCCTCTGTCGGAGCAAAATATTGATCGCGTTCGAGCAGCATTTCAGCGAAGCCGACAGAGACCAACACGTGGAGCACATAGAGCCGGTAGCGAAATCCTGCGTGCACGATTGCGCTTGGAACCGCACAAATTACAGTTGGTCTAGGTACTCAGCCCAGGAAATTAGCTCTATGCTGCAGGATGTGACTTCTATTCCGAGATGTTGACAAGGATGGATAATGATAACGATCACGTCAGAGAGGTTAATTTTTTAGTGACGAAGCAACGTTGCACACGAATGGTAAAGTTAATCGGCACAATGTTCGTTTCTGGGGAACGAAAAACACATACATCCCCATCGAACATGAAAGAGATTTGCCAAATGTCAATGTGTTCTGCACAGTGTCGAGGGAGAAGATTTACAGCCCCTAATGTTTCGTGTAGAAAACCGGCACAGTTAATTTGCTTTCTTCGAGGCTTCTGTCTCAAGTGCAAGAAGAGTCCAACAAGTTCATCTCGCAACAACATGGTGTGCACCTCCATACTTCCACATGACTGTGCGGGAACGCAGCCTGGACGATGGTTCGCCCTTGCTACTCCTGATGATGAGAATGAAAACATGGTCCAGGTATGCGGTATTCTTTTTATTGTCCTTGAAGTAGGTCAATTTCAACCGTGGGTCATTCTCAAGCACATGTTTTAACCTTCCTTATTTTGAACTTTCAGCTTAATTTCAAATTCTAATGGTTCAAATGGCTCTGAGCACTACGGAGCTTAACATCTGAGGTCATCAGTTCCCTAGAACATAGAAATACTTACCTAACTAACCTAAGGACATCACACACATCCATGCCCGAGGCAGGATTCGAACCTGCGACCGTAACGGTCGCGCGGTTCCAGACTGTAGCGCCTAGAGCCGCTCGACCACACCGGCCGGCTTTCAAATTCTAATGCATTGCTAGTATATGTGGACAGGTATAGATTGTATTTCTGTGCATATGTGGCACAAAAACAATACAGAAGTACACATGATTACCTCTATTGAATGGACGTAATCATATATACTATTGTATTTTATTTATTTATTTTTTTTTTGTGCGACATAGGCGCGGAAATACGATGTATACCTCTGCGGCACACTACTAGCAGCGTATTAAAACTGTATTAAAACGTGAAATTAAACTGGGAGCTTAAGATGTGTGCCTGAAAACGATCCACGGTTAAAATTGCTCACTTTGACGGACAATAAAAAGAATGCAGCCTACATGCACCAATTTTCATTCTCAAAACAGTTCAAGCTTTTGACCCCCGCAGAAATAAAATTTTAAAATACTGATGATGAGGTGTGGTGCAGACGGATACCACTGCCACCACAAATAACCCCTCGCAGCTCTTTTGTGGGTTCCTGTGAAAAACATATTGTCCCACCCTCGTCACAATCCTTGTAGTAGCTACGGCAGCGAACCCGCAGATGCGACAGAGTCCATCACCATCGGCATGTCGCAGGGTGTTGGGAAGGGTATGAATGTCGTTTCGACGTTAGCAGTGTCACTCGAGGAGCACAAATGACTCCCTAAACTCAATAAAAAATTCCAGAGATACCCTATCGACGGGATAAGGTTTGAAGCGAATTGATTGAATCGTATCGTTTGTATGAAGTTTTGAAAGTGTTAGATTCTTTTGCGCTCTGCCTGAATTTTGTTGAAAACCTGCAGTTGCCAGGATCGTTTCTAAACATATACGTTTTCCGCAGAAGAAAGGTGAAAGTGATATTCTGGCACATTACATCGGATGGCTCTGAGGCACACTTGGGTGCTGGATTTCGGCAATGGGAATGTGGGGCAGCGGCAGCGGCGATGGTGGCGGCGGCGGCGGCGGCAGATGCGGTAGCAGTGGTGAGCCGGGGTGGGGCGGAGTGGGGGCGGGTTTATTTGGCGCCGTAAAGCCGCGCTCTGTCCGCGCCCCGCGCTGTTTATTTGTGCGTCCGCGCCGCGTCGCGCCGCTCGCCATTTGGAATCGCAGCAGCAGCGGCGGCGGCCCTCGCAAAGCACCGCCGAGTTACGCCCGCCACTCGGCCTGCGCACGCCTCCACTCACGTCACCGAATCACTGCTGCACTGCGCGGGGCCGCGGCAGGTTTTTGTGCCTCGAATGTACGCGATGAAAAACATTTCTGTGTCCATGGCGCGAGATGAAATTGTTTTAGCGCGCAATTTCAGTCAGTGAACTCGCTGACCAGCGTCTTGCAAATTCCGATCGGCGGTTCTACCGTGCAGTCATCACACCCCAGCGGAGTGTAATAGGACGACTGCTGTTCGCCATACGTTACAGACTAAATAAATGGGAATATTTAAAAACACTCCATGTCCAAAAAATTAAACTTTTCAGGAGACACAAAAAACATTCCAGGTGACTGAAATTCTTCTGGGTATTATGCCGCGTCATTGCTAAAAACTAACAACAATAATAATCTAAAACAGACATTTCGTCTGTTTTAGTTTATTATTGTTGTTAGTTTTTAGCAATGACGCGGCATAATACCCAGAAGAATTTCAACCACTGTGACTCCGACCGCGGAAGCCTACGTTCTTATAACATTCCAGGTGTTAAAATCATGCCGAAATTTCGGTTTTCTTTTCATTTTTCGTTAAAATGAATGTGCAGAATAGAAACGTATGGACTGAGAAAACCGAGAAATGTTTCTCGACATTAGGTTAAAATTATTTAGTGAACAAATAAGCTTCCTCAATATTTTTTTACAAATAAGCTTAAATCATTACTTAACTCATATTTTGTTGCTAATATGGACAAAAATCAAACAAATTATGCCTAATTTTCATAAACGTGGTTCATCCTTTAAGACATGTTGCCCACATGTAAATGTCAGTGTAGAAGTTCCGGATGATTACTTCTTTTCGAAGGAATGGTAGAAATCGCTGGTCATGCATTTTGCTGTCATTTGTAGCCACATATCAATTATTCTCTCTGTTTACAACGGTGCTGACAACAAAAAATTCTAAAAAAAAAAGCAAGAAAAAATCCATATCTTTTGTACATTTGGGGGTCTCTCTTCGGTTTAGGTGACACAATGGCTGCTTAACAACTCAGAAAATATCAGATATATGAGGTTTCTCTATGCCATTATCGGCCTATATGTTAAAAGTACAAAGTTATAGGCATCTGAATGACGTGAAAAATGGACATGTGGAGGTTTTCAATATTCCCATTTAAATCCTAGCCGTCTTCGCAGATGATTCTGCAATACTAGAAAATTACAGAGAAATTCTGGAAATCCACAGAGGATCGATATTTGGTGGAGGGATTGGCTGCTGCCCCTGAATACAAAGAAATGTAACGTATTACGCATAAGAAGGAGGAGATACTCGTTATTGTATCAGAGCGTGAAGAAAACTAAAGCCTCCAAATTGTTAATGTAAAGACTCTCTTTAATAGAAACAAACGTTACCGAATTTGTACATCTTTACTCTTCATGCCTATGTATTTGAGCCCTTTGCCGTCTGACGACCACGAACTGATGCGAGCAACATGGCGGCGTGTAACTTAACTATTTCGGTGCGTGACAAACAGCATGCTGTATTCGAATTTCGAGTCTGGAACGTCTACATATGGAACACCTTTCTCTCCAGCATGACCGTGCCAGATCAGCACACGGATGCTACGACGTCTGTAACAATCCGAAGCCTTGGGTTCTCTGTTATCGATGATCGTTCATAGTTCCGACTTGGCCCAATGTGATCTTCATTTCTTTCCAAAAACTGAAGAACATCTTCGGGGACTTCACTTTGGCAGAAATGAAGAGGTGCAAGCAGAGGTGAACTCCGTCAACAAAGTCAAACATTCTACAGTGACGGTATTAATGAATTTGTCACACGTTAGGTGAAATGCGTTCGTCATCTGACTGGCTATCACGAGAAATAAATATGTAGGTACGAGAGGCAAATATGTAGAATGTTAATAAAGTTTCTTTTATTTTAAAAGCTTTGAGAGTTTTTACATAAAAGAACGGAGGCATTACTTCTCTGCACGTCCCCTTATGATCATGACTTCCGAACAAGCACTCGAGTAGTCACATCTATTAAATAACCGTCAAGCAAAAAGTTTCGAGACTCGAATAATAAAAAATTACGATAAGTTAAGAAGGTGGTTTTAATACTTTAGGCGTCTTACATAGTCTACCCTCACTTGAACAAAATGCACACAACGTTCATACAACCACGTGAAACTTAAGAGACCTTCTTTGGGATGTTATTTAACACTCGCGGATCACATTGTGTTTGAATGTCGGTTATGTCATCAGAGCGTTGACGTTCCATGTGCTTTTGTCACTTTGTAGTAGGTGCGTATTTATAACACCAGATCTCGTCACACTTAATGACATTTTCCAGAATAGAACTGTCCACGTTTCGCGTTTCAGTCGAGTCGCGGCAGACATCCATGCATCGTCAGTTCTGTTCGGGAGTCAAGGTGTGCGCGACAAACTTTGTACACACCTTTCTCTTCCTCAACTAATTTTCAAGAATGTCTTGAGCACTTGATTTAGAGATGTTGCTTTAATGCGATTTGTCACACAGGAACGTTTACACATTGCGGCCGCACATCCACTACCTAGCACTGTCGGCCCACAAATGACTGGTCGAATGCATATCTGTGGTTTATAATTGTCAGTTCAAGCCACCACAGTAGTTACTGCGCTGATATCGCTTCTACGTTACGAATAAAATCAGACTCGGAAATTTTTGGGCTAACAGTGTTTCTGCGACTATGAGAACGGAACAGTTTTAAGTGGAATGACAACATATAACCAAAGTAATGACTCATGCCAGGCTGAGATTCACTGGACGATTTTTCAGGACGCATAGCTTAACCCGCCTGTGTAACTTACAAAGCGCTCGTTCGACCATTACTTGAGTACTTCTGGGACCCTTAGCACATATAATTGATGGAGGAAAAAGAGAAGATCCTAACAAGGCCAATGCATTTCGACACATGTTCGTTCACACAGGCCGAAAACGTCACGGAGATGTACATCAACTGCAGTGGCAGATGCCACGTGAGAGGCGGTGTGGGTTACTGTGCGAATACCGACACCGAACGTTCGTAGAAAACAGAACCAGTGTATTTCTTCTTCCAATGGATATCCCACGAAACTACGACGAAGATGAAAGCAAGCTCTGTCGGAGGCCTACCAACAATCATTCCCACCTCGCTCCATTCGCATCTGAAAATGAAAAGAAGAGATTATGGTAAGGGCACACAAAATACCCTTCGCCACGCGCCATAAATTGGCTTGTGGAATATCAATGTATTTGCAGATGTAGGTGTAATTAAATCACCGTATATTGTTATGATTTCCTTCCTGATGCACTTAATTTGCTCTGTCATACATTCTCTGTACTATGACGTACCACTAACCCGGAACCAAACAAAGTACATGATTTGCAAAAATATATTATGTATCTCTGCTAAGTGCCTACTGGTAATATTTATCCAGTGGTTTTGCAGTTTATTACCAAAGTTGTTTTTGTTGTTCGTTGGTGATGTCAGCCCGAACAAAAACACACCCTCCTTTATTTCAAACATTGTCAAACGAAAACACTAAACAATGTCTGTGGCAGCTAAGTAGGAAGATCAATCCGAGTTTTCCGCACAGACTAATTAAGATTACCTTCACAGTCTCCTCCTACCGCGAAGTGTAGCGACAATGAAGGCCGCAAGGCGCACCACTACAGCCTTAATTAGTCCTGCCGGACCGAGTGAAGTGGTGCAGCGGTCAGTGCATTGGACTCGCGTTCGGAAGGACGACGGTTCAAACTCGCGTCCAGCCATCCTGATTTAAGTTTTCCATGATTTCCCTAAATCGCTTCAGGTAAATGCCGGGATGGTATCTTTGAAAGGGCACGGCCGCTTTCCTTCCCCATCCTACCGTAAGCCGATGGAACCAATGACCTCTCTGTTTGGTTCCCTCCCCAACCAACACAGTCCTGCCGGAGATACTGACCACTTGGTGTTCTCATGCCCCAGACAGTGAAATAGTTTAACTGAATATCTTACCAGACAAATTTGAATTTGCATTAGCATTTTATAGGCTACTGCATTGCAGCTCTTATGCATCGTGGACGGTGAGTGGAACGACCTTCATAAATAACAGCAAAAAGATGCCCGACGTCTCTCAAGAAGGACATCGTATATATTGTATGTATTGTATTGTATGTTAACTGGGGACCTAGAAACGACGGAGAGGCTCCGTCCTCGCCGCAGCCGCAGTGGTTCACAACCCCACGACGACTACCGCAGTCCACTTCACCCCTCCGCCGTCCCACACCGAACCCAGGGTTATGGTGCGGTTCAGCCCCCGGTGGACCCCCCAGGGAACGTCTCACACCAGACGAGTGGAACCCCTATGTTTACGTCGTGGAGTAATGGTGGTGTACGCGTACGTGGAGAACTTGTTTGCGCAGCAATAGCCGACATAGTGTAACTGAGGCGGAATAAGGGGAACCAGCCCGCATTCGCCGAGGAACATGGAAAACCGCCTAAAAACCATCCACAAACTGGGCGGTTCACCGGACCTCGACACAAATCCGCCGGGCGGATTCGTGCCGGGGACCAGGCGCTCCTTCCCGCCCGGAAAGCCGAGCGTCAGACCGCACGGCCAACCGGGCGGGCCACGTCATATACGTTAGTTTTGGAAACAAAAAGCTGTTGAAATGTCTCCATCACAATTATAGAGTAAACATTGGAAAAACGCATAGTATAGCAAAGGATGACAGCAAAATGAATTTTCACGTGACAGTATCCAAACCAGTGGGAATTCTCACAAAAAAGTGGACATGTAGGAGTCACCGGTGCGCTGGGAGTTGCACGTCGGCGCGGTGGCTTTTGATTTCGCGAAAGAGCATGTAAACAAACAGCTGGGAACACGTAGGCTTAAGCTACAAAACTTTTCAAGTAAATCCAGTGGCCATGGGGAACGGTCTGAATCAATCATCAGATTACTGAGTCTACGGAGCAATCATTATTTCGTAGAAACGTTCATGATAGTCTGCTAATAGGTGCAAATGGCTCTGAGCACTGTGGCACTTAACATATGAGGTCGTCAGTCCCTACTTAAACCTAACGAACATAAGGACAGCACACAAATCCATGCCCGAGGCCGGATTCGAACCTGCGACCGTAGCAGCAGCGCAGTTCCGTACTGAAGCGCCTAGAAGCGCTTGGTCACAACGGCCGGCCTGCTAATAGGTATCAAGAAGGTTTTGTCATGGACAATTTATGGATTCATAGGCTGTGATTCAAGTAAATTATTCGAACAAGTTGTAACTGCCTAATGTTCTTCATTAATGAATCGTTTGAATTAAGAGTCAACTGAAAGACTATTAAGGTCGGCACTCGAGAACGTGCTTTTTCAAAAGGAAAGCACTCATCATAGTACTAGTCATAACGTAGAAAGTGTATCCCCTGGAATTTGAATCAGTTCATCGAATTTATTTTTCTCATTTTACTTTAAGGGATTTCTTCATATTTTGCAGCTTTGAGAACTGGCTTGACGGGAAGAAGTTTGCGTGAACCGAGGAAGTTATTTCTTTCGTAAGAATATATTTATTTAAAAAAATTCAGAATAGAGCGATACTTGCAACACTGATGAAATGATGAAAACCTCATGGAGTCAAGTGTAATGTTGTCAAAAACGATAATTTTGTAAAATATTCTTAGCCACTTCCGGTTTCTTCTTTATACAGTGCCGCACTATTTCAGAGAAAATGGTACGTCTTTGGGCTTACAATATGCTGAACAAGGCAACTGACGGTCGACATTTGCTCTTGGTGACTGGTGAAAACTGTATTTGTTAATAGATGTACCTGTACGTGAAAGATGTTACAACTTAAAACAGTTAAAAAATGGACGCCACAGAACCTAAAACCTTCCTTAAAATTTATGTAGTGCTAACCCATCACTTGAAGATGGTCGTTTGACCGCAACTAGTAAGGGGCTACTTGTGAATTGCCAGTAATAAACAACAGTTTTTGGTGGCTTAAAGATGCCATTCTTTAAATATAGCTTTTTTATCACACTTCCTGTCTACTTCCAAAAGTACTGGACACGAAAGACGCTAGGATGCGACGGTTACGTTACACAAGAGGCAGTTCGTCTAAAAACGTCTAGAAACGTCTAGAAAAGAGGAACAGCTCTGATCATGACGAAGTTGTCCGTTTCTGTTTAAGGGGTTCCAGCTGCGGATGAAATCTGTAGATATGCCACGCTTTCGGCGAATTCCAGTTCGACAACGCTCAAGTAGCAGACGTGGTGAGATTGGAAGCGAAACAAAACGATTTCGAGCGCGTGCGCGAAGAGATTAAGCGAGGCGGCGTCCGTAGAGCGGTGTGATGGCGCCGCGGGCTCGGGAGTCGTCTGTGTGGCCCCTCCACGGCGCAGCACGGGATGGGGCGTGGAGGAGCGCCCGCCGCAAAGTAAACGCCAGACCGCAAATTTGGGGAGCCTCACCACAGCCTTGCCGGCCAGGCGCGGAACGTCTCTCAGCCCTATTGCAGTGTTGTTTATGGGTTTATGAAATAGGTCCTCACACTACGCGAGTAGCGTGTCGCGCTGAACACAGCTCCCATCCCAGCTGTTCTACTAGAAACGGCAACAGCTGTTGACGTACACTGAGTTGAAAAAAGTCATGGAATAGCGATATGCACTTACACAGTCAGCGGTAGTATTGCGTACACAAAGTATAAAAGGGCAGTGCACTGGCGGAGCTGTCATTTGTATTCAGGTGATTCATGCGAAAAAGGTTTCCGACATGATTATCGCTGCAAGATACGGAATGGTAGTTGGAGCTAGCTAGACACAAGGGACATTCAGTTTCGGAAATCGTTAGGGAATTCATTATTCTGAGGTCCACAGTGTCAAGAGACTGCCGAGAGTACCGAATTTCAGGCATTACCTCTCACCACAGACAACGCAGTGGCCTACGTCCTTCACTTAACGACCGAGAGCAGCGACGTTTGCGTAGAATTGTTAGTGCTAACAGACAAGCAACACTTTGTGAAATAACGACCGAAACCAAAGTGGTAAGTACGACGAACGTATCCCTTAGGATATGGCGGCGAAATGTGGTGTTAAGCCGGCCAGAGTGGCCGATCGGTTCTAGGCGCTACAGTCTGGAACCGCGCGACCGCTACGGTCGCAGGTTCGAATCCTGCCTCGAGCATGGATGTGTGTGATGTCCTTAGGTTAGTTAGGTTTAAGTAGTTCTAAGTTCTAGGGGACTGATGACCTCAGATGTTAAGTCCCATAGTGCTCAGAGCCATTTTCAACTTTTTTATTTTATTTTATTTTATTTATTTATTTTTTTTTTTTTTTTTGGGCGTTAATGGGCTATAGCAGCAGTCAACCGAAGCGAGAGGCAATGTTAACAGCACTACATCGTCTGCAGCGCCTCTGTTGGTCTCGTGACCATATAGATTGGATCCCACACGACTGGAAAACCGTAGCCTGGTCAGATGGGTCCCGATTTCTGTTGGTAACGGTTTCATTGGAGTGCAGCGCAGACCCGCACGAAGCCTTACACCCAAGTTGTCAACGAGGCACTGTGCAAGCTAGTGGTGGTTCCGTAATTATGTGAATTGTGTTTACGTGGAATGGACTGGGTCCTCCGATCCTCCTGAAGCGATCATTAACAGGAATTTGTTATCTCTGGCATCTTGGAGACCATTTGCAGCCATTCATGTACTTCATGTTCCCAAACGACGATGGAATTTTTATGGATGGCAATGCACCGTGTCAGCAGGCCACAGTTTTGCCCGATTGATTTGTAGAAAATTCTGGAGAGTTCGAGTGAATGATTTTGCCACCCAGATAGCTCGAAATGAATCCCACCGAACATTTATGGGACGTAATCGAGAGGTCAGTTCGTGCACAAAATCCTGCACCGACAACACAGTGATGGACGGCGATAGAGGCAGTATCTTTCTGTAGCTGATTTCCAGCGACTTCTTGAGTCCATGTCACGTCGAGTTGCTGCACTACGCCAGGTAAAAACAGATCCAACACGATACGAGGTGGTATCCCATGACTCTTGTCACCTCTTTGTAAAACACAGATAAAGGTTTTCTTTTTCCCTTTCGTCGTTTGATACAGTTGTCCTGCTCGGAAGTGTATCGACATGCTAGGAGTGCGTACTTTAGAAGAAGTGTAGGTTAAAAACAAACTCTATAAATCATTTCCTCATTTAGTCTGCTTTTACAATAGGTTCTCCTCCAGTTTATTTTCTAGTCGTCTGTACTAGTTATGGCGTTTAAATGGTGATCCTGAACCCACCGAAAAAATATCGGACGCTGTCCAGGCATATTGTCTGAGTATTTGCTCTAACAGACCGATGCGTCGTTACTCGGTAAATGAATTTAGTAATATTTCTTACCCATTGTTATCTTTGTATCTGTATTGCACTGTAAATATCTGTCCATATCAGCAAATGTATACGGTATGTGTTGTGTTTCTTGTTCAGAAAAACATCTGTTCAAGTAGAAACACTATTTAGAAAATGAAAGAGAAAATTAGAGTGTTGATTGAAAGGGACTATAACTGAGAGCCCAAACTATAGGGAATGGAAAAGGACATGCCAAGATGTTAAACAACGGTGTCATGCGCATGGCCGGTATTGTTACATCAAAGCGCGCGCGCACACACACACACACACACACACACACACACACACACACACACACACACATGCAATGGATATGCCAAGTTCAACGCACGACGGCAGATTCTGTTGATGTTATTTCTTTCGACTACCTCCAGCTGTTCGGATATCCTCAAGATCCGAAAGTGAGGAACACTTTCCAGCTACCGATATCACATTTTTGTAGATGAGTGCTTCCCTCGTTACAGCATCGACATTTAAATCTAAAGTAGGAGTCGCAAAATTTTTCTTCTGCGTTTCTTTGTTTCATCTGTTTACATATCCTGTGTATAATTTACGTGTCGTATGTGTAACGCGTTAGTAAACCTTCAAGAACGATGTGCAAAAAAGGCATACTAATTCCTTCGTTGCAGCATCGACAGTTAAATCTAAAGCAGGAATCGTAAAAATTTTCTTCTGCATTTATGCGTTTCATCTATTAACTTATCGCATGTATTACTCGTAAGTCAACCTTCAAGCTACGATGTGTAAAAAAAAAACCTATCTAATAAGTCTAAGCCAGACAAAAGTCCAAAAAAACGCAAACAGCACTCATTTTCCGCAGTAGACTGGAATGACTTGCTCCGAAGATAATGGACAAGTTTCCTCGGGTGGTCTGTAGTGGAATAATGAGAACCTTTGGACAAAAAAAATTTCCACATTACTTGCTACAAGAAACAGCTATATCTTTTGGGACATTTATCAATGCAACGATTTTTTTTTTATTTACAAAACTCGCTTTTAAAGATACTAGACCGGTCGCCGTAAAAATGCGAATCACAACGAAATGACCAACCGACACCGTCAGGCACTGAAGTTCATAGTTATCTCTTGTTGAGCGTATATTGAATCCTATAGGCACTGTTTTATAATTTTCAGTGGTAACCGTGCTTGCCTCTATTGGACACTTTCGGAATCAACCCGGAAGCTTTCCTTGATTTGTAGAAGTTTGAAAAGGGATACTCGAAATACGTAGTAACGAAGTACTTTCTGAAATCTTACCACACTTTACATTTAATTTTAGCGGGAAAATGGCACAATATGTCATTTGCGAAAGAAGGGAGGGTGTGCCACGGATATGATACACAAAGTGGCGTGGAAGCTATTAAAACAAAGGACCTTTATAAGGAAGTTTGGTCGCCAACTTTCTCTCAGAGTGTGAAAATATTTTGTTACCGCCTACTTACATAGAGAAAAATGATCATCATAATAAAATTAGAGAGACCAGCGATCCACGGAAAGGTGTAAGTACTCGTTTTACCCGCACCCTGTTCGTGACTGGAATTCCAGCCACTTAATTGTGAATTGCAGAGTAATTATGTAGACGTAGCTGTAGAAAATAATAGCTCAATTCCCACCGGGAGCTGTCTAATCTCTATAATACTGAATATGTAGTTCTCTCAGTTAAAGGAAGCCATTACCAACCTTCCAGGGATTCTATGAGACAGCTGATCAAGAAATAGTAATTTTGTAAAAATGACGACCATTTACAAGTAATTAACTTGGAAGAGTAGCAGAATATCCCAAGGTGGAAAGTATCAACCAGTATACAATGAAAAAATCGAATAATGTTATCCAGAGACTGTTTATCCGAGAGAAATAAGAGAAGCAGGAGATAGCTCAATCACTACATATTAACATCTACATCCTCGAACATGATTCATGTGAGATATGTATCAAACAATCATTCTTTCTGACAGAAATTTTTTCACGTGTATCTCACATCAGATTGTCTTATTACAGGAATTTTCACACTGCTACATACGGAAAGAAAATGTTTATTGCTTCATCTGTCCTCTCTTATCCACGTAAATTGATTGTTGATCCGTTTCCTTTCTGATCAGCCAAGTTATTAAAAATTATTTTCGTAGAGACCAGTCTTTACTAACCTAATCACAGTGCTTTGACTCTAAAATCAACTAAAAGCTACAGACAGTTAGTGTTATAGGTTCGCTGCACTGTAGATACTGATGTGCATATCACATATCATTTCAGAGCTCCAGATGGGTTGTCTCTCATGGAATTTGACATGCTCTCGCAGTGATCCACGGAGAGCTGTAATGCAGTACCGTGAAGAAGCAAGAGAAATGAGGGTCATTGTCATCGCCGAATGGTAAATACATGTGGAGCAAGCGTGTAGGGAAAGACTATGAATGGAATGATAATGAACGAGTCTGCTAGCATGAGAGGCACCTCATGTGGCCATTGCTGCTAGCAGATGCTAGCATGCTGAAAGCTGTAAAGAAATTATGCGTCCCGGAGATAAATACTGTTGTTGGAAAAGTAGTAAAAAAATGCTAGAAGATGGAGGATCTGCTGAACTGTGTTGGTTATTAATTAAAAAAAATTTGTATTCATACAGCTACGTTTTTAATTTTTTCTTTGATACTTTTTGATACTTACAATTTCTCTTTCTTCTTCCTTCCAATTATTAGGCATCTTGACCTGTTACGTTCTTGTCGAGAAGTTCTGCCTTCTCATCGGTCGACCTAGCGAATTTCACCACGGGCGCGGTAGTATAGCATGGATTTTGGGATCCTCTAGAAGTTCATTCGTTGTAGATATTTTCTCCAGTTGTTTTGATGGTTCTGTATATAGCGTGTGATGGGTTTCATTGTAAGTTCCTTTAACACATCTTCATTTCTCTTGCGATCCCAGTTTTTCGTAACCAGGTGTTCGTCTCAAGAATTTCGTCTTACAGGCTGTTAGTCTTTTCGCGTATTTTGCCTTTATTGCCCAGGCTTCACTGGCTTAGCTCATCAGAAGCCTTGCCAAGATCTTGTAGACTTATCTTGGTATTATGTACTAGGGAAGGTTTCGTTGCATTATTAATTCCTTCAATTGTTTCGATGTACCTGATGGCTTTTTAGCTAGAACTGTTTTTCTCCACGGTTTTTTATAGCCTAAATATGTGAATGTGTTCACTTCTTCCAGAATTTCAATCTGAAAACAGTTCTCACTTTGTACTGGGTATTTTCTGCACAAGGCCACAGTCTTTGCTTTTTCGGTACTGATGTCCATGCTGTATTCCTCGTATGTGATCTGTAAATTGTGTACAGAACGCTGCAGACCATCCTCCGAAGAAGCTACAAGATCTAAACATCTGCAAAAATTTAAACATATAGCTTTGTTTTTCTGTTGATTTGAATGGAACAGTATGGGGCTTATATCCACTCTTGGATGATTTTGATTTTATTGATATAAATAATAACAAGAATGTTGAAAGGCAACGTCCCTGATGTTCCCCAACATGGATTCTTCCCCATTATGATAATTTGTTCCCCTCCTTCTTCACACAGATTAAAGCTGTTCCGCCCGTACAATTTCATAGTACAAATTTCGTAATAATTCCGGTAGATTTGTTAAGTTTCTCCATCGTACGACTCAGAAGTGTAGTTAATATTGCGTTCATGTGTAGACCGTTGATCTTCTGGTTTGATTTCCTTCCACTCACTGTTACCCATTGTGATTCACATGTTGTCCTCTGCACCGCCCGAGCTCTCTAACGTAGTCTTTTACTACCTTAGGCAAGCTCTGTAAGTAGATGCTCGTTTCGTCAGTCAAGAAAATAGTGACATAACATTCAAAGTTAATTATTTCACTCTCAAATAGGAACATGTAAAAATAAATTATCGTGTCGAAAACATAGATACTTTCACTGGAAACTGGAATTCACCAACAAACTGCGAAAAAATTAAAACCGGCGTAACTATGTGTTTTTGTGTGTGTGTGTGTGTGTGTGTGTGTGTGTGTGTGTGTGTGTGTGTGTGTGTCAGTAGCCCGTAGTACTGGAATATAATATAGATCACGCAATGCTAACGTAACTCAGTATATGACGTACATGTGCTTGCTTGCGTTTAACAAAGAAAGATGGATTTCACAGAAGTGCAACACTGCACTTACATTTTCTGTTTTAAAATTTCAAGGACCAATCAAATATTACACAAAATCGAAAAAATCGTACTTCATTGATCTCATCATCAACTCGAATTGGAGGCAGCACTTCAGGTGCGACTACCCTCAAGTTAGTTATTGACTACTTCAATCAGCTGTTGCCTCAGCATAATGCTTTCAACTCTCTATTTTTTAAAGTTTTAATCTAAACATAATGATGCTTTATTTGGTTAGGTGGAACGATAATTGAAATCCAGGTTAATTATATCTGAGCGCAGATAAGTGCCAGAAGATGGACGAGGTTGGAAGCTCGTGAAATCTTGCTACCGCTGCGAATTAATGAGAGAGTTATTACTTATATTCCGCTGCACCACTGTTAGCCGTGGCCAGGAAGGGCGCTTGTTCTCCCACTAAGTACTCCTACGATTAAGTGACGGAACATCAGGACGCTAATGATATAGCCCCACTTCCACCTCATCCGATAAAAATATTTAAGTCTTCACTCTATTCCCACCCATTCAGACTGGAAGGTACAGTTATAGCATGAACTGCCAAACCTAACATATTGGACACATCTTCATGTCGATTTTGAATTTTCATACATTCTCAAAGACACTTCACGGCGTTTCTTTAGTTACCAAAGCTCTTGTGCCTTCCTCAACCCGAATCAGAAATTCATCAATATTTGTCTGCAAACATCAATCTCAGTCACCTTTTCCCCGTAATCCTCTCACTCAGTTTCCTTTGCTCCTTTCGCTTCTGATTGCAAATTCCATCTTCTCACCTTGCATCTTCTCATCTTCCATCATCTCATCTTTTCCTTCATCTTGGACACATTTCTTGTTTCTCTCGACTTGCTTTTGCTGCTATTATCTGCTAGTGTCATTTCCTGCTCACTGTCTTTCTTACTTTCTACAGTCGTTATCAATGTTGAAACAATTTACTCCCATAATCGGTTTGTACTTCAAAGTCTGCCCTGAGTTTTCGTTCATTTGGTTTGTACTGCAATGCTTGCCACCAAAGTTGTGTCTCTTCTACAATTTTCGATGTAATCTCTTGTCACTCTTGTTGGCCCTTTCCGTTGTTTCATTCAACCTGACAATAACTGCGAACAGTCGTAAATTTTGCCGCGCGGGATTAGCCGACCGGTCTAGGGCGCTGCAGTCATGGACTGTGCGGCTGGTCCCGGCGGAGGTTCGAGTCCTCCCTCGGGCATAGGTGTGTGTGTGTTTGCCCGTAGGATAATTTAGCTTAAGTAGTGCGTAAGCTTAGGGACTGATGACCTTAGCAGTTAAGTCCCGTAAGATCTCACACACACTTGAACATTTTTTTTCTTAAATTTCTGTCTTATTAATGTTGGATTTTGTTTACCGAACACGCGCAACTGAGCTGCATGGTCAGATTGAAAATACCCTCTTCAGTCCTAAGTTTATTTTATTATTCACACGGCTGGTTTCGGGAAAATTGTATTCCCATCTTCACTACACCGTCACGCCCGTCTATTATGAAGTGCAGTCTGTAGTTCACGGCATGCGACCATGTCGCAGCTGACTATCAAATTTGTACGCCTGAAGATGGGAATGTAATTTTCTGGGAGCCCGTTTTGCGAATAATTAAATAAACACACAATTGAAGCGGGTATTTTCAACTTAAGCCTCTTATTTAGTTATTTTATTCATAAATTCGTAGACTCATCTGTTCTGTGTTTTATTTTGTTGTAGATTGACTATATTCATAACTGATCTCAGTTTCCGTTTTCCAACTATCGAATGTTGCAGGTGCATTAACAATAACAACATTTTCAAACATTATTTGACGGTGAAGGGTGGGGTCTATTTAGGCATGTTTTTGCCGTTTAGATTTCTAATACGTAGGTATTATTCAATTTAATATTCGATTGCTGTTTACTATCCCTATTGTTATTGCCTTGCTGCAGTTTATCAATATAAACCGCAAGTGGTCTATTATGAAGAGTTTACTATCGAAATAGCCGGCCGCGGTGGTCTAGCGGTTCTAGGCGCGCAGTCCGGAACCGCGCGACTGCTACGGTCGCAGGTTCGAATCCTGCCTCGGGCTTGAATGTGTGTGATGTCCTTAGGTTAGTTATGTTTAAGTAGTTCTAAGTTCTAGGGGACTGATGACCACAGTAGTTAAGTCCCATAGTGCTCAGAGCCATTTTTTTTACTATCGAAATAATCATCGAGAGATGAAATTCAGACACCAACACGTGCAGTGCGTGCCAAATGGACGGTGGAATTTATTCAGAGCGAATTTTCCTAAGATACTGGTGAATGTATATCTGTGGCGCATTTGCGTTTTACAGTTCAATAAACTAGGATCTTTTTAATACCATATTCTAATGTCGCAGGCTGGGACAAACAAATTTATGACGTTCTTTCCTAACCTGAACACAAATTCATCCACCTAGACATACACAATACACATACACTGAACAGTCTGCAGTAACATGTCCAAATAATAGCGGTCATTATGTGGTTCACCTTTCACTCCCTCCTACTGCCGTGTGTATAAAGCCAACCTGAAATTCCTACATAAACTTAATGGTGCACGTGAGGCGGCTGGGTGAAATAAAGGGAATGATCTGGGACTCGTACATGTAATCTACTTGATTTTGACAGTTTTCTTGGTAAAATAGCTTTCCCATTGAATGTCAGTGTCAGAACCTGCTGCGTGCTAACTGACAGGTCACACTACCACTCTTCTTTAGTGTTATCATTAAAGCTCCACAGGCTTACAGATGATGCAGCCGTTTTAAGGCGCCAGTACGTAGAGCAGGGGCTATTATGGAACTAAACCGAAAGTATTTTAGTACTGAGACAGCTACAAAAATCCCCTAACGTAAAAATGAAACGCTGGGCATTTGATGAAAATAGGAACCTGAAAATCAAATGATAGGATTTTTTAAATTGTGAATCCTACATCCTCACGTGTCACGTCTGAGTGAGTTTAAGGAATAATTCAAAGCAAAGAAAATTTAATTGAAGACGGTGGTAAAAATAGGCACACATCTTTCCTCCAAGGTAATATTTTTCGAGGTTACAAAACCAACTCTTTTATGGATGCTGTAGTACACAGACGAATGGCACCCTTTCTCACTTGTAATTTACCTCGCAATTAACACCGTGGTAAGTCCTATCCAGAATATAGTTTCGGGACTGGTAAGGTACACGGGTGAAAAGACAAAGTGGCACGCCATTTCTATCGGAGAATGGCATGAGCAGGGCATTGCAAGTCAATCAAGTGACAAAATTTGTTCATAATGTTTTTAATACGAAACATTTACAACTCTAAACGCTTTGTATATCTCTCCCGATGTTTTGATAAAACGTTCTTCCTTTCTGATGCTTTGTTCCATTACCGGTGGCTTATCATTGTTTCGAGATTAGCTTATTTTTAATAGATACAGAAAAGAGGTAACAGCTGACACGAACAGAGACATGCGGCTTCAGAGGAAAAATATTACTTTGCAGACATCACGGAAAGGGAGACGGAAGTGCGCCATTAGAAATGTATGGCTGTAACGTCCATCACCAAGTTTAGCGTGACTGAGGGACGGGTTGCGCCTTATTACCAGCCGGTTCATGCATTATTGACCCTTGTCGACCACTGCTCCGAGAACAATTTTTTTGACGCTTTAACACGCGGCTATTCAGCTCTGATGTAACTCCCCCACTGATAATTCATCTAAATGTACATTCAGAAATGATTCAGCTGAGGTTTCTCGTCTGAGGCAGTTGTTCTGTAGAAACCTTTTTCTTTAAATTGTTGACCTGCGTACACATAACCAGTAGTTACTGGCAGACAACTGCAATGCAACCACTTACCGACGGATTGCCGTTTTATGAATAACGCGTACTGGAGTCTTCTCTGTTTACAGAAGTTAGCAGCGCAGTCTTGTTTGTTTGTATCAGTTTTGGCAACTACATTCTGTCAGCTTCCAAGGACAGTAATATGTTATTTTATTACGAATAAAGGAAAGGTTACCTAATCCTATTAATAAGAGTTACGTAAGTTTGCAGATTCCTTGCAGCGAACTTTTCAAGTGAGTTCATGTTTTTTCTCCTAACTTACTTTCTTGCTGAGCAGTCAGTTTTCTACCTACACCCACTAAATATTAAGTCAAAAATTGAAGCAGGCAATACTAAAATGACTTAATTCGATAAAAACTTGGCCACTAACAGCGGAACGCGTTCTGAATCTAAAAGAAGCAACATGACACCGATTGTCCATTAATAATTAATTGCTGTTCTTCTGTTTCACGTCGAGTTAAATGGTTCCAGCATGAAAGGCTGACAAAAAAGGAGAATTAGTTCTATCCTTTATTATACACGAAACGGGCTAGTGCGCGAGAACGAATATAGAACTCAGTAGCATTTGTTGCCAAGCCATAAGTGCTTTGTCTGATCGGTTACTTCTTTCGCTTCGACTCTACGCCTTTCTTCTCTGAGCACGCTGTACTCCAATATTCGTTGCAACCTACACAGTACGTAATAGTATTCTTCTTCCTTAACGTAATGCATTGTTTCTGCTGTTACGGAATTGCTTATTCCTGCCTGCCAGAAGATATGCCCGCTGGATTTTTAACAACCTTCCACAACATTGCGCCTTATACAATGCCCGTTTTGAGATCTTTCCATGTTTCCCTTACTTATAGCAGAGTATCCGCGGAGCATATATCGGTGTATATCGGTGTTATGTTAATAGAAAGCTCTCGGGTTTACAATTACGACATCAAATTCACCACTGTCGTATTTCGATGAAGTGTCGACCTACTACAGAACGAGGCAGATCCTACCCAGAAACTTTAGTAAAAGATGATGAGTATTAGTGTCACTAACAAATCGTACTTTTTAAAGTACTCACACAACTGGTAACCCGAGAGCTTTACAAGGCCTGTTACAGGCCACAGTTACAAGATCATCAGAAAAACTCAAAGGTTTCATTTCTTCTCGATGAACTTCAAATCCCTTTCCAAATTTCTCGTTATTTGTTTTACTGCTGGCTCAATTCATGGATTGATTAAAATCGCATCTAGGATAGGCTACAACTGTGTAGCATTCCGTTTTCAGTTACTGCTTCCCTTTCATGTCATTCAGCTCTAGTAAATGCTGTCCACTTTCTGTACAAATTGTAGATAATCTTTTGCTTTAGCACAGTGTAAAAAATAGTGTAAGACTTACTGTATGTACTCTTTTCAGATACTGTTGAGCATCCCCGTCTAACATTTTTACTTAAAATTTTTGAAAGCATTCTATCAATGGAGCGTAAACAACGATCGGTATAAAATGTTAAAATTCAGTAGAACAATCTCGATCGCAGCAGATATTTATTTTAGTTGTCAACCGGTTTCGGTCTGTAATTTAGATCGTCTTCAGGCCGTAAGCACCATAATGGCAGCTGGTAGCGGTGGACGGACCAATATTCAATAAAAATTACCAATATTTTACCCTAAGTAGCTTTGCTATCTCTGCACTTCAGTCTCTCGTATTCCAGCATCTTAAAAGGATTAAACCAATTTTAAATAGTATAGAAATAATACACGAAGTGTCTTGTCTTCTGTATAAAATGTGTTAAGAAAGTCTTCTTCAACATCGGGTTTTCTCTTGCATCACTAAACGCGTTTTCAGAGCTTGTTCTCTTGTTTCCTTACTCTTCCTGAAGTTATAGCGAACTTTGTACAACTTAGCTCTCGTAAATTATCCGACAGATTAACAAGCGTTAAAATCTAGCAGCCTTACTAAAGACTTACGAAAAGAAATTGTCCCATCGTACAGTTGTTCATGTGGGCAGTGTGTAGCGACAGCAGGTCTAGGTGGAGCAGAACACGCACTGTTGGCCATTGGCAGAATGTCTCATGTTAGTTCTGAAGGCAGCTACGGATGCCTGACTTGCATTTTGTCTGCTGCCTGCGTTTTCGGAGTCCAGTGCAAAACGCGAACAACGTGCAAAACCACTCCGCGAACCATTCGCTACTTTACCGCTGTCCTTAGTTATATGGGCTAGCAAAAAAATCCTCCCAATAAAACACTATTGCTTTTATTTTCTCATGAATTTCTTTGGTACTGTGCAGATCACATTCTCGCGTGCGAAAGCGCTGAGAGTAGCTTTGAGTGTGAAGTCTTCTGCGAATAATATTCAGGAAAGAGTGCTAATTTTGTTGTGCTTATCCTTTGCATCTAAAGCTTACAACGTAGCACCAGAATATATTAATAGAAAGTTGCTCTCTTAAAAGCAGTAAGTTACAGTTTCCTTTTCAAAGAACTTCGCATCGTTTGCCTACACGTGGTCAATTAGAGGTATTCCAGGCAGCAAATGTTGCAGTAAATAATTGCGCCATAAAACACACCAAGAAGCACGAACGTTTATTGGGAACGCCGTCCGTGTATTGGTCCTATTACGCGAATAGGAACTGTTTTTTACTTTTTTATCACAGCTTCTACCATACAATATAAAACTTACATGAAGAACGTAAGAATATATTCCGTAAAGCGTCAGTTGTGCTTTTTTTTCTAAGTCAGTTATTCGGCTGAAACTTCCGGTGTGGCATATCTTTATGATTTTGCTGCTTTCCCGCTTCTTTGTTATTCTATGTTGTTTAATTCTAATTAAGACGTACAATTAACTAATTCGAAAGCTTGATACGGAGCATAAATAGAACCCCAAGAAATACCATAAAATAAAAGAACCCGAGAGCAGCTTAGCGGTATATGGAGACGAATTCTGAGACTGGAGTGGAAGACGTAATTATTATAATTATGACTGTAATGAAGATGTAAAGGGATGGGAAGAGCATGTGGGGCAGATGGAGGATGGACTGGGGACATTCTTTCTTGGATTTCAAGAGATAAGAAAACGCCGAGAAGATTATGTGAAAGAAGGTGAGCAGAGAAATTACAGCAGCCGCATGGATAGCAGAAGACAGGATGGTGCTGATGAGACACTACAGTGAAACCGTACACATGCAGCTTAAAATGTTACAAAATTAGATTTTCACAAGAAACTGCAGTGGACACTTAAAGAAAACATCCGGGAGATTGCGTGTAGTTCGACAACAGAATTACATGCAGTCTCATACCGATTAGTCTACAGTAAATCTGAGCACAATCTTTTTTTTCTTTTTTTTTTCTTTTTACTGCTTAAGTGAAATGTTATCTACAAATTGTACAGAAACAAGGCAGCAGTTACTACAGTCGAATGGCATGAAAGGGAAGCTTTAGTTGAAACCGGAATGCTGCATAGTTGTAGCCTATCCTCGATGTTATTCAATCTGTGTATCGAGCCAGCGGTAAAACAAACTAACCAGAAATTTCGAAAAGGATTTGTAGTCGAGAAGAAATAAAACCTTTGAGTTTTGCTGATGATTTTGTAGCTCTGGCAGAGGCAGCAAAGCACTTGAAGGATCTTTTGAACGGAATGTGTACTCTTGAAAATAAATCATAAGATGAACATTAATAAAAGTGACAGAGTGAAATTTATTTAAATTAGTTCCAGTGTGGGTTGTAATTATCGTATGACAGCGAAACTTGGTAGACATTCTAATGCGTTAATGCGGAACTGATTTACACTGCAAAAAAATTACTTCCAATTTTGACCACCAGGTGCAAATCTGGTGCTGTGAATGTAACAATGACGTATAAAAATGGCTCTGAGCACTATGGGACTTAACTACTGAGGTTATCAGTCCCCTAGAACTTAGAACTACTTAAACCTAACTAACTTAAGGACATCACACACATCCATGCCGGAGGCAGGATTCGAACCTGCGACCGTAGCGGTCGCGCGGTTCAAGACTGTAGCGCCTAGAACCGCTCGACCACTCCGGCCGGCAATGACGTATAGAAATGTTTCCATTGTGATGGATTATTAACTGAAGAGTGGAGAAAAGGTTTAACGAGTGTGAAATGTATAATATCGATGTTACTTTTAACCGCCGCTTACACAAGTTTGTTCACTATGACCACCGGAGACGTCGGCGAGATGCTGTACAGCGCCAGATGTGCACCTGGTGGCCAAAAATGGAACTAATGTTTTGTAACGTAAATCGGTTCTGCATTAACGCATCAGCATATGTACTAAGTTTCGCTGCCATACGATAATTACAGTTCACATTGGACCTCTGTGAGTAAATAGGTTCAAATGAGTGTGATGCAGTTGTTAATCCAGAGATGAAGAGGCTTGGACGGGATGGACTAAGCGAAAAACAGCATGGAACTAGTGTTCAGACTGAAGTTGTGAAGAGGGATAAAGTAAGTAATCTCGTCTGGAATGCCGCTGCTACTTTTCACCAAACATTACCTCTGTTACTTGTAATCAAGGAAAAGCTTTGTCGAGAATGTGCACTGAAACGAGGAAAAAAAAACACGAATTTAAATCCTTTTTTCATTATATTTCAGTGTTGCAGGAATGAGTTATTTTACAGCATTAACACACGTTATCGTGTAATTGCGAAAACTGAGTAGAATTTAAACAACGCAAACATCAGTTAACAGTCCGTGACAGTAAAACTTTCTTTACAGTTGCAACAGCTAGTCACAAGTGTGAATAGAGATTTAATTGACACCGTGACGTCTGTGGCTTCAGTCATATAATGAGAATGTAAAGAAATGCTCTTAAAAATGTGACAAAAATCGCGATGTAATGAGAAAGTAGCGCGGTGGAAGGCATCACTCTACACAATTTTATTGCAAGAGCGATTTGACTCTTCTGTCCCATATGCATGTCTTTAGTTAGTGCAGCATGTCATTGTGGAATAATTAAATTAAAATTATTAAATGAAAATTCTGTCACTGTATGTTAAGTTACACATTTATGCGGGGGCAGAAATCGTTATTTCTAAGAATCGTCAGCTGCGCACGGTCTATACACTGTTATACTATTATTATTGTTATTATTATTACTGTTAAAGACACAGGCGCAGATTAACCTTCTACGACGTATGAGTGAATGACCGATGCCGCAAGTGCAAACGAACTTGCTCTGCTGGTTGCTTACCACCCGCCCGCATATTGCTTTCGTGAACTCGGCGCCGACCTGTAATTACGTCGTCAGAAATGTTTTTCTGGCCCTTCATTCAGCTAACCCTGAGAGCAGCTTGTCCGCTAAGAGCTCTCACAAGTAACTTGCCTATTTCCAACGGATCAACGGTTGTAATTGTGCTTTATAGGCGAAAAGTATATTCACCAAATCAATATTCTAACTCGGTACGTTTCGTAGATTGATTGTCATTTTCGTGACACGCGGAACGACTTCGTATGTAGTGCTCGATTTCAAAGCAGTCTGGTACAAATCCAGCAGTAAAAAGTTATCTGCTTCATTTCTTCACTGTGGCAGTTAGACTTACGATTTCTGCCTCTCCCCCGGCCCCCTCCCTCCGTTTCCTACCTCCCACGCCCCAAACTTACACACAAAAAATTAAAAATACGGGAATTTTAGGTGAGTACTTTATATATTGTGAGCATGGTGGCTATGAACAGAAAGTCGTTGTTAAGAGGCTGAAACATCAACAGTTGACTATTTACAGTGTTTCTTGGGTGTAAAAATTGTTTACATAATTCATTCCAACAGACAAACATTTATGAACTGTTTAGCATAACAAACCACAATTACGTATCGCCAGCACTAGACGTTCTCGTAATGCTATTTTGAACAAACATGTCTAGTTCCTATACAATGTTGTAGAAAATTTTTCCCAACACTGATATTCTCAACATTCTAACATTCCACACAAGATTATCATCATTCAACCAGAGTTGAAGCTTCCCCTACACGTGAAATCTAATAGTAAAGAAAACAATAATAGGCATTTTTAAACAGAATTCTTTCCAGGAGAACACTCAGTTATAACGGAGGAAAACTCAGACAAGTTTCATTAAGTTTACATCGGGGACATCTGATCTACAGATCAGCTCCTTCCTTTTCGGATATTTAGATGACTATCACTCTTGAAAACCTCGAACTGTCGACAAAAGAAGGATCACAATTCATGAAAAGCATGTATAACCTAGCGAAGCGCTTCTAAATTTGTGAGTAGAAGTTACATTTACGTCGGTGATGATCTAATTATAGCGAAGTGGAAACAAGAAGACAATAAATTTGAATTTGGAACTAAACAATTCACTAGTTTCAACGACAAGGCAGGTAATGAGCACACAGCAACATTTTGTCTAACATGAACAGTTGACGGAAAAGAAGCCGGAGATATCTGGCGATTCCTTGCGGTGCATTATTTTAAAACGACACATCGTGAAACTACGCGGAATATTAGTGCCCCATCGTCTAGATTTTAACAGTTGTAATCGAAAGCGAGGGAAATGAACATAACAGCGTTCACCGTGTTATTAAGCAAAACTCGATGTGTCATTACCGAGCACCTTGCTAGAAAACAGAATAGGCCCTAAGTGTCACAATAAATTACTCGTAACAGTGTGGAAGTGATTCAAGTTTAAAAATAATTATCGTTTGTCATTCTGTAGAGGTAAATTCTCAGTACCTTAGTATTCGCATAATTTGGCTGGCAACGCAACGATTAACACCGAGTAGGCCTAAAACAGACGTCACGGGAGATATCGCAAAGCCATTTAAATGGTAAGAAAGGTGCGTACACGAACGAGAGTTAAGGAAACCAGATAATCGCGCAAATGAGGTGTCAATATAGTCATTAATTATGATTGAGGGGGCACTGCATCATGAGTCACCTCATTTTAATGGAAAACGAAGCAATTTAGGTATTTTCCGGTCGGAATAGTATTATATTCAAATTAGTAAGAGTTTCGTCTCTCTCCCTCAGGCATTAGCTTACGTTGCAGAGTATTTGGTTGAATCACGCATGTGATTAATCCAACACAGAGTACGAGTAAAAGAGTTGAAACAAAAACGGTTAATTTAAGTGTCACAAAAACTGTTTTGTTGGTCCTTTTTGCGCATCTACCAACATACATTGTCGAAGAGAACTCAACAGAAAGTTCTGTATAGGGAGTACCTATGTAATCTGTACTAGTGACGTCAATATATTTCAGGTATTTAATAACTTTGAAAATTTTGTTCAGTAAAGACTTTTTCGAGTTCAGACAACGTCTCATTACCTTACATTTTCTCAGTTGTCAGTTGGTAGTATTACCATTTTCAAAACCAAAATAATGAGAAATCACATTCAGAAAATAATGTGTGGATTGGTAGAGAAGGGTCTCGGAACTTTGCTTGTAATGTGAAGTTTTACCGTTACCGCTTTCTTTCGGCACCCTTGCTCACCCCTAACCACTCTCCCTACAACTGGCGCCATGTAAAACATTCTAAAGAATACAAACAGGGGGACGCAGGAAAAAGTGCTGTTTGGGTGTCGAGCAAGTGGGCGGGTGGGACGACAGGGCAATCGAACAGGTCTACAGTGCTCTCTTCAGAACAATCGAAACACAAAGCAGCACTGATGGAAATTAGTGACACCCAGGTGCAGCCAGACGATGAAAATGTAGGCCTCCTTTACGGTCAGTACAGAAGCATTTGGACTGGCTAACACATTCTCCGGGTTTCTTCCGTAAAAGACTCACCATGTATGCAATTATCTTCTCATTACCTACATTTTCATACTGCACAAACAGTATTAATGACGGCTCTATCCTAGGATTTTAAAGTAAAAGAGAAATAAGTTTGAAACAGCGAATAGTTCAGTTAAAGAGCACGCTAGAATCGATACAAGGCGGTTAAAAGTTTACTGGCAGCATTGGGATCGTTTGAGTTACGCTAAAGAGCCAAAACTCATCAAGAGACGGAGGGATGTCTCTCGAACAAGTCATGACAGACAAGTACAAACGTCGGTGCCAGGAATTTAGCGGAATTTGATATTCATTTTCATCTGAGTAGGCTATAGGTTGTAGCCCGCGCCTATGAAGCTTGGAAAATTTACTGTTTACGTCAACGTATTTCGAAATTTTATTATACGGTTTCCTGGGTTAATTTATATATCCCCATCAGCAATTCGGTAGAGGGCTTTCCAAGTTAATAGTACTACACTGACAGTACACAACGACAGCAATCGCTGATTGATTCAGATGAATTCCAAAGCCCTCTCTCGTAGTAATAGCCTGTTTCCTAGTAACACAATATAAAACGACGTGAAGTACTGTGCAGACAATATTATTTCCAGAGTTTAATTCAACGGTGCGTTGAATTTCCTGCGACTGCCAACTCAGCACGTTGCTACTATCTGGCCGCCAATCATGTCATTGTATTTTTAATTTCGTTAGAGGCTGTTACTCACAGGTTAGCAATATTTTCGTTTATAATAAATCGTATTCAGACACAATATTTTATTGTCCTACCTTAGTCCGACTCGTTTCGCAGTTACATATTATTCGGGCGTTAAATTTGCTTCAATTTACCACTATTCAACCACGATGAGTTCGTCTTTTATATCGATGAAAAACGTTCATATTTCCATTCTGACTCCAAACAATGCAGGCTGACATGCTTATGGTCGGACAGCATAATCTGTGGCTCAACACTGCACACTCATAACCTCTCTACGCACAGCTGAACAGCACAACGAGAATTATCGGTGGTACACTTAAGATCAAGTCCCGTCGAGTGGCTGTCTCTATTGGGCACAATTCTCATCCTTGAACTCCGACGAAAAGTAGCTCTCCTCCATGACTTTTAACGCATACGAGGCAACCCGCATCAAGACGCAGTAATCCTAGAAAAAAATGAGGCTCGATCAAGAAAACCGTCCATGACAACAGCCATGGAATCCTAGAAAAAAATGAGGCTCGATCCAGAAAACCGTCCATGACAACAGCCATGGAACTGCGCATGTTTCAGTTCAAGTTCAAAGACTCATGGGACGAGACTGGACAGAGATTTGCCCTCCTCATCCTCAGAGCTTGCCCTGCATAAGAAAGAAACCCGATGCCTTTGACCAGTCTCGCAGAACATTGGCAACTTTTAACAACATACACAGCAATCATGACAGAAGCATGGACGGTCATCATAGGTGGGGTAAGGCTCCAACACTAAAATGTTATTGTGCAGCAGCCAGGGAAGCTGTTCTTCATGTAGTTACAGAATGTCCCAACAGGACTGGTCGTGGAATTTTCGACAAGTTCCTGAGGCAACGAACGTCGCAATTGATTATATTAAAAATTTAGATGTCGGTTTGTAAATTACATGTGTCACTGTTGTATTATACTTAATTCTGTGCTTAAAAACCATACGATAAGTGAATAAACAACTTGAAGTGTAAGAGAAGATGTGGAAGTTTTTCCCCTCTGTAGACCAGAAGACGAACAAATCGCGGCCAAATGAAGATGGTGAAGCAACAAAAATAGAAAAGCGAATATACTGAGACTGGAGACGAAGTATCGTCAATGAATCTATTCCTAACCATGTTGTTAGACCTTGAATGGCCAAGAATATAGCTGGTATCGCATAGATAGAAAATAACAGGGCTGTTTTCGTGAACCACCGTATCCTCCGCTGACGTTGGTAGTGATGGTCGCTGGCTGACGTTTGGGGGGAGGCAGTGGTTTCCTGCGTAGTGACGGAACCGTGGCGTGACTCACCCATAGCGGCGGGTGTAGGCGCCGGCGACGCGGCGTGGCGCGTCGGAGCGGCCAGCGACGCCGCTGCAGCCACGGCCGGGAGACGCGGTGGCGACGACGCTCCGACGTCGGGCAGCGTCGTGGCGGCCGCGGGCAGCGGCGGCGGCAGGCGCCGGGGCGCCATGATGGCTGCGATGCTGAAGTCCGTGGCTCGCGTCTTGGCTAGCACCGGGCCGTCCTCGTGCACCGTGCCCAGTAACATCGCGCGCTCGTAAACAGTCGGTGGATCACTAGCAGGAGGGCCAGCTGCCTGCCGCGCCCGTCGACACCATCGTCCAGCGGTCCGCCGACTCCAGAACGTCCGGCGCCGTCCGCTGCGCTGACCGACTGACGGGCCGCCGGGCGGGCGCAGCTGCGGGCCTCGGCCGCCAGGTGGCAGCACCGGCGCGCCGGTGGAGGGGCGTGGCCTGCGGGCGCGCGCCGGCGCCGTCGACAGCTCGGCGCGACGTGGTGGGGGAGAGCGCCTGCTTCCGGGGTGGGGGGAGAGCGAGCTCCGCAACCAGAAGGGGATCTAATTTACGTGGAGACGTTCTGTCGGTAAGAGGCGTGTCCCGCGACGGGATTGGTTGCTAGCGGGCGTGACGTCGTCCGGCCTGACTGCTACGAGGGGAGGGACGTTTGAAACAACGTCCCATGTTCTGTCAAACGAATCAACTGCTGTCGTATAGCGCTGTCAACGCCCAAAAGTGCCATTTACTGTACGTACTATGTGTGGTTGGCCGAACAGGATGTCACGCATCGTCGTCGAAAACTGTATTCGTGCGCCAAATATCTCTAACAGAGCGTCACTGGCGTTTCTGCATCCTATACACTGAAACGCAAATTGCGCGTTGACTGAAATATCTGAGATGCATGAAAACTAATTTCATCCTACAAAAATCAATAATTACTCTTTTCTCCTCTTTACAAAACGTTGACTTTTTTTCAACTGGAGCTAGTGAGTTTTAATTTTTCAAGTAATTCGAATAATATTACCATCTTGTTTAGACAACTATGACAGTAAATGCACGACGCCATGTTTCACGTAATATTTGTCTAGCGGTTTCTTTCTTTTTCGTTTTTTTTTTTTCTTTTCAAATATGTTTTAATACGAAGCAGAATCTGGCCAAGTTACTCGTAAGACTGTTTTGCATTATGAAATTCTATTAAAATATTGTTGTGAAACGGTATTAAACACTTGCATCAGAGCACGCTCGTCGTAGCCAAATATAGTAAAATAATTTATCTGGAGAATTCTACAAATTCATAAATATCAAGACGAAAGGGAATTAATTTTATAGATAGATTTCACGTAATATTTATATATAGGTTTCCTCCATTTTTTCTTTCAAATACGTTTTCACATGAATCAGAATCTGACCAAGTTATACGTAGGGCAGTTTTTTGCATTATGAAGTACTATTAAAATACTACCGTGAAATAATATTATACTCTCGTATCAGAGCACACTCGCAGAAAAATATAGTTAAATAATTTTGTCTGAAGAAGTCTACACATTTACAAATAACAAGCCCAAATAGAATTAATTTTGTATAATAACATACAGAACGGGTATCTACAAAAAGCAATACAATACATCTTTTTGAACCCAGATACATAAAAATAAATATGGCTATGAAATATTCAGCATTTTGTGCACGTCAATCCCGAATCGTCGTGGTATTAACATTAGATTCATGTATCTGAGTATCCATGTCAGAGGATGAATTGGTTATGTGGCCCATGATCCTAACTGCCACATTTTCAGTTTCGATACCTCAATTAACAATCGTTCTGCTTGTATAATTGGGGGTTGTGGGATCGTTAACTTGCACTCTTCGTTGAATTTGCTATATGTAGCCTATGCAGAACAAATTAACGTCAAGCAGAAGCAGACCGTTGTAGGTAGCCCAAAAAGGGTTTCATAACCTACATGCACCTAAGTGTCCATACACGTAGTCCCATAATTTTTGATAATAATTTTGGAAGTACCAAAGTCCAGAGGTCTCTTACTAGATAAATTAAAGATATTTAACTAAATCAGTAGTGAATACATATATAGTCTTGGGTAGCGTAAAAGCGAAGATTATAGCTTTTTAAGAACAGTGATTGTAGGTTTCGAAATTGTTGGGTGATGCTAGATGTTTAATAGTATACGGAAACGGAGCAGCATGTTAACGTTTCCCTAACGTCCAGTGTTGTTAAGAATATATTTTATAGATATTTTCGTAAAGCTACTTGTACGCAGAACAGTGAGATTACATGTACCTAACGGAATCATTACTTTTATGCACAAAAGTTTTCACAATCTCTCGGATTTCTTCCCTTATTCGTCTTTTAGATATTGCAGCTAATCTGATTTCCATCGAGCAAATTTTCAGGAACATGTGGACGTCCGCGAACCACTGAAGGTAGCATATACCTTGCTGAAAAAATTATGGTTGGGAGAGAAATTATTAGTAATTTCTGGATAAGACGGAATTCCGAGATCAGTTTCTCCAGTCACAATTCCCTCAGTTGCGATGTGTGATTCTACCCATTATACGGACCTGGAATAAAAAATAATTAACCATCTTTTACCACTAAAATAGTAGTTTTCATAACCAGATCATGTTTCTTTCAGGCTTGGTCAGCCATTTTTTCTGATTAGGTAAGAATCGATTTCGTGTATAATCCGGCATCACCAAGCAAAACATGTCCTGGCAGCAAAAACAACGAATCTCTGTTGCATATATGTATTGTTTTTTTTATAAAAAGAAAGACAAACAATGAAAAAACACCTTTCAGATATCGTTCATTAATGAGTAACAAAGTTGGTACCATTCTTTTGCCTTTGGTAAGGGTAGTCGCTTTAGTAGGCATCAGGAGACAGTGAAATGAAAGACAAATTAAATGATAAAATTTGTCTCCCGTCTTACGACACCTGATTTTAATAACCAGTGGAGACTACATTTCGAAGCATTGCTTCATTTTCAAGGCTTCAGCTGACTAAAGAATGATATTAACTCCTATGTCAATGTCTATTTGCGGAGGACAATTTTAGATAGAGAACGTCATTTTGGACTTTCTTAATTCGAAGTTCACAATAACGTTTCACTTTTTCATCACACTTACGTCACAATGAATGTCCGAATTTCGAAGATAAATCTGTTCATTGGGTAATAAAGGTCACAGCGACACAGCAGACCGATGTCGTAGCTGAAGTTTCCAAATTGCCACACACGAATTTTAACTGGTTTTTCAATTGACCGTGAAAAGTTTGTGCTAAATTACAGCATTGCTTTTGAGACCGTCTTCGTCCGTGAGCTCCGAGTTATATCGCATCTCTTTGACATTTTTTGAATTCTGAATGTCTTTAGCTTTGTTCCTCGCATTTCATAGGCTACAAGTTTTTAAAGTTCAGTGTATTATGATAAAGTTTTCGGCAAGTGATAGTGCGTGAAAGCTGGAAGAATCTGCGCTACGTTTTATGTCTGTAACTGTTTTATCTATCCACTCACTAGAGCAACGTCGCATTACTTAAAAGGAAGCTGTTGGATTATAGTGTTATGATGCTGAATAGCCTCACAACGAGGATTGCCGCAGGGACTGGCCTGGGAAATACTAAACATGAAAGTCAACACCGCCGACATAGTGCAGTCTCACATCTGTTGCCGCGTGGACATCGTATAAGGGAAACGCACTTTGGCCTTCACAACTGCCGCCGTCTATACTTTAAAAGCGTTGTGGCGGTATACCTCTCTTTTAAGTACCTCATAAATAAGTGAATAGATCAGTCAGAAATAGTTTTTCCTCTACACTGCCACAATTTTATACGCTATGAACAACTGAAAATTTTATTCTCATTCGTGTAATATGCTGTCCACCAATTTCGTTTCGACATCTCGAATCACTTATAAAATATTTGGGTGTCTGTTATTTATAATGTCGTTTAGTCTACGAATTATTTGTTTTTATTTACTGTCTGTGACTGTGATAAGAAACTAAATTACAAAAGACAAACGACAATAGATTACCTGTGGTTATTACACTGATGCTGATGGCGATTCACGGAAAAAAGCAAATTTTAAGGAATTTTGACAAGATGTTGAAACTTCAGCGATACATTTATATAAGAACTACCTTTTCCCCAGCAGCTTCGTATGTATCTTTCGCACGTTTGTATCTTTCATATATATTTTACATATTTCACACACATTTAATTGGTTTCTGTAACGATTTTTGCCCTGAAGTTCCATCTGAATCCTGAGGAAACTTGTAAGTCTGCCAGGAGAGGAGTTAAGCAAAACACTGTGGACAATAGTTGAATTTATCAGACGTGAAAAAGAAAAAAAACAATTTTTACGTTAAGTAAGCACTTAGTTTCACTTATTCACATTCACTCTAATCATTTGTTTCTGTTTTTATTTTGTTTATCGCATGAATCTGAGCTTAAATGAAAAGCGGAAGGGTTTATAAAGCAAAATATTTTTTCATCTTACAAAGAATACCGTACTCAAAACCAAATAAGTCGTTGTGTTCGTGAAAAACCCACAGATCACTTTCCAATATTTTTATGTGTCACCCCACCCATAGGGGATGTAAGAGTTTCTTACACCTGCAGTATTTTTATACAAATAATGAGTCACATATTCCTCAAATTTCACTGAAACTTATTTTTTCGTGACTAACGGTATGTACATACACACCACGTGAAGAGTGATTGATGTGTTACTGACAATCACAATGGAAACTGACAGCTGGGTGCTTATAACAAAGCCGCCCATACTATCGCAAGCCAGCGCCCAGCATTACGCTATGAAATAGTCGTGTAACCTCCTGTGCACCATCTCAAGAAGAGCCTGGAGAAGTTCGAAAACCGGTTTATGGAATAAACAAATACATCAAAAAAGTTGCTGGTTGCAGTTTTCTGCATTTATGTCCTTTCTAACTTGTTGATTCCGAGGCGGACTCTTTAATTTTCCTGTCGGCCTGTGTGTCATAATGTCGTAATCTTGTGTGAAAGCCTTATTTTTAGGATTTTAATGTATTGTCTAAGCTATGCACAGGTGGGCACGAGTTTTTTTTATTTGTATACAGAAGTCATGCGTCCACCCGTACGCTCTCTTGAGTTCCTGAAATTGCACTTTTCTAGCCCCGTTGCTTCTATGATCTCATCGAGGTCCTTGAAGTGTCTGAACCCTTTGATTTGTCCGTATGTCGTGTTTAATTTCTGAACGTTAAATTTAGCGCATTTTTCAAAGGTGATTTCCAGGCTAGTTTTTTCAAGTATTCTTCGAGGACTTCTATCTGTTTAGCTATTGTGATTTCACTGTCCCCTGGCATTTACACTGATAAGTCTTGTATTTTTATTGACTGAAAACATTCGATGTTCCTAAAATGTAGCACTGATGAAGCCTTCGCCATCGTTACCGTGGGCACGTCGGCTGCAACCGCAAAATCAATATTTTTTATTTTTTTAAATTTTAACTTTTTTCTTCTCTCAAAGCCCTAATTCGTCTCGGGCACATACCTGTTGTCTATACTTTGCTGTGATGAGGCATTCATTTCTACTTACATAACTAGCAAACCTGTGCTCAGTACATAGATATTAGTTATAAGCGTCAGAGTGAAGTTGTCGGGGACATCGACAATCTGATCCGATGAATACTCGTAACTTGAAGTGTAGTGCTATTGCATCCATCCAGATTTATTTATTTATTTATTGTTGATATTCTAAAACAGTGAAGCTTAAGCAGACTTGACAGTGGCTCGTGAATAAATGAAATGCTTAACTGTATTCGGTAGTAGAGTAACTGTTCATAGGCACTTTGGGAATTTGAGGCAAATCGACTCATAACTAGAGAAAAGCGGTCAACTTAAGTGGATACGTGCCCCTGGAATAAGTGGAATAAACAGACCAGTTTGTCACTATAGTGTGAAACACGTGCCTCATATCTGATGAAAATTGGTTACACAGGCTGTTTTGGATAGCTAAAGAAAGCATATTTTACCTGAGAATTAATTAACATATGTTGCTCCGTTACGTGAGGTCCATGAATTGCTGAGTCTACACATTTTGGCTGACATGCAAAAATCTGTTGATAAGATTTTAAAATACAGCTGTATCAAATAAGAACATTTTTCGGGAATTTCTTGACAGCTACCTTTACTGAACAGTATGTAACGTCCGTTATTTCCAAAATGAGTGAAAATAAGCAAATGGATTTTGATTGCTAAGTGGTGTATACTGACGCGTAATTTCAAAAGATTAATGCAGCAGTTCTCGCTCGTTTTCAGTGTTAATACTGGTCTCAGGCCTCGATGGATATATTAAGGGATGAACTGGTTTTCTTTTTGTAATAAGCCAGCCGGTGGATTGCAATAGTCATTCCGTCATGTACTCTGGCCTGAGTGGAGTATAAAGGCTGCAGTATTTTTCACTAACAGCTGGTCTATGTACCCCAGTCGAAGTCATCCTCTAATGCTCTTTCGTTGCGATGTCTCCTCTAAACACGTCTTCAACAAAAGTCCGCATCTTACTACGTGTCCAATCAATACGTGTCTCCTAATAGTCTAGCTATACCATAGGTTAGGTTTCACTTTCATTAGTACTTGTTTGTAATTCTGTTAATTCTGTCCACCTGCAGTATTGGCAACATTATTGGATAAAGGCATATCCCGAAAAATCTGAATTTGGTTTATCTACTGGTTCTGTTGACCATGTTTCTACTCCATACATCTTTATGCAGCGGAGGAATTCATTAATATGTCTGTCTTAATAGTCTGTATAACAAAGAAAAAAATTTTTTTTTTTTGAAAGCTAGTTTTACTTTTTGTAGGTATTCTACCAGAAATTTCATATTAACTTCTTTCATTTGCTGCCATATTTCTTCTTAAGTAAATTGTTGTACACTGCCCAAATAATGCGTTTCAGTTTTTGCTTTGCTCACAAGTGTAACTAAGACACTTAAATTACTTACTTCATACGATGAATTACTTTATTGATGAAAGTAGTTTTAATCGCAGCAGAGGTAGAAGTTACGTTGTGGACCACTCTCGCTATTTTCGCAGTTTATGTACTATGTATGTACACAATATGCGTCAAAATGCTTGACAGAGCCTTGCCAGTTATCTCAAACAGATTTTATGAATTTATCCTGCAGTTTTAGTTTTCATGACGAAAAGTGCGTTAAATATGGCATATTGTTTCTCGTAGGTATGGCGTGACTGTAAACATTAGGCTATGTTCTTTCCTACCAAAATCTTTATCTGGCACTCACATTGGTTGGATCCAACAATTCTCAACAAAATTACCACCTTTCGACCAAACCAGACATCGGGCAACGCTATAGTAGATCAGACACTACAACCTATATTTCAAAGGGAACCAGTATCACACTCTATCTGTAGCAGATCATCATTGGCTAATCAATTGTCGTTAATGTACTAACGTGTCTTGGTGGCTCCGGCCACACTACCGATCCAAAGTCTATGGTTTTGTCTCCGGTCAGTCTAGGATTTTTATCTGTCACTTACCACTTCCCTCACACCTGGCAATGTTTGTTAATATGAAAATGCCCATTTGTAGTGTGATTCGCAGTCCACATTAAACTGTTAAGTACCGATGGGCAAGGAAGTTCGCAGATCGAAAGAAGACTCGGACATGCCACCTCAAACAGGACCATGCCTAGTAAAGCACTTTGTTGTTCAAAATAACCTTTGCGTTAATGATAGCTCTAAATTTATAGCACTTTTATATGGTTACAACTGCTATGTCCAAAAATATCCTACACTATATCAATTAATTTCTGAAAAACATCCTATCCTGATTCTAAATAAACCTGACTGATGTACTACAGAATAAAGAGATATAGGGGACAGTAGAACAAAACCGCGTACCTTAACTTTTAATTCATACATGTAAATTACTTGCAGTGATTAATAAGTTTCCAAATGAAGGTTGTTGAGATTTCTTATATATTCAACAACATGATACTAATCCTGTATCAGTTTAAAATAAAACATCTCAACATAAAAAAGTAGTAACCTCGATAGGTGCAAAATATCTGGTCTTGCCACACATGTACTCACTCAAATGTAAGTAAAAATCTTGAAAACAAGAAAGAAGTTTTATTCTTCTGCTAAAATATATGAAAACGTATAAAAATTCTTAAAAATAGTAGCAAGGGAAATCATAAGTCTGTTTTAAGCACTGTAACTGATTTTTGACACAGAACTTCATTTTTTCCGACATATTACAGTTGAGGCAAAGTTCTCAGTAATTGGCCCTAATGGAAAACAAAAAAAAGAAACCTCGTTACTAGGAACAGAAATCGGAGACGAAGTGCGTATTTCTGTATGTCCATCTTTATATAGGTGGTTCGGTACCTTGACTGTTCAGTACAGAATGACAAAAAAAACCTTTTCACTCTGCTTAAATTCCAAATTTATTGAGCAACCAGTTTCGGCGATATGTTACGCCATCTTCAAGAGCCATGACCAACGTGCAGGAAGATTCCCACCTCTGATCCAGTCAAAAATCGGGCCAGCATTCAACGACTAGTATTCATAGATTTTTGAGACGGCGATCATTTCAGTCATCTCAAAAATGCTGGCCCCTATTTTGACTGGACCATAGGTGAGAATCTTTCTACTCGTCGGTCAGGGGGTCTGAAGATGGCGTAATATATCAATAAAATAAAAATGGAAATGTCGTGTGGCTAGGGTCTCCCGTCGGGTAGACCGTTCGCCTGGTGCAGGTCTTTCGATTTGACGCCACTTCGGCGACCTGCGCGTCGAAGGGGATGAAATGATGATGGTTAGGACAACACAACACCCAGTCCCTGAGCGGAGAAAATCTCCGACCCATCCGGGAATCGAACCCGGGCCCTTAGGATTGACAGTCTGTCACGCTGACCACTCAGCTACCGGGGCGGACATCAATAAAATAACTACAGGTAAGTTTAGACGGCTGAAAGTTGTTTTTATTTGACATAAAGTACTTATTTGTCTTCTTACTCAGCATCGGAACATTGTTCATTAGTCCAACCATGACAAGATGGATAACGTATACCCCTCCTTCAATAATGAGTTTGAACATAGCCTATTAGAAAATATGCATGCTTCGTCTCGGTGTTCTTCGCCGGATGGGTCAGAGAACATTGTTTTTTTTTTCAAATTTTTTTGAGCTGGTCTAGTTTTGGCAACTGTCTTTTTCTGCTTTTTCGCCTTCCTTAAGACTAGATCCTTTCGGTTCTTCCCCACACAATTTTCTCGTTTTGAGTTTTTCATTTGTTATTTCTCTTCCCTGCTTTTTAATCAAATTAATTACTGACCTGTTTCTTATCATGTAATGCTTCTCTTCGAAACATTCCTCCAAGAAACACCAACATCAGAGAAAATTTCAGCAGAAACATTAAAAAAAAGTTTGGAAGCAAAAGGAACATGCACCCGCTACTGGCGATTGTCTAAAACCCACTGAAAGAGCGGCTGCTAGTAGTCCCGATCGTTATCAGAACAGTATCAGCACTAGTCAGAAAGGTCTGGAGGTATCTGGTTTGACCACACATCCGGTTTTAAGCAACTCTCCCCTACAAACGTCAGCATTACTGGAAAAAAAATTGTATTGTACTTGGCATGCTAACTGATTCTTCCGTCGGTTCTTGCTAGAACAACGTTATAATAAATTAAAAGTGCTGTATTGCTCAGGTTCTACATAATTTATTTATTGCGTTAACCAGTTTTCGTACTGGAAGTTCGTCATCAGACTTTAAAGTTTGCTTTTCGTTTGTTATTGTACACGGAATTATATTAACATACTATAGATTATTGTTGCTCCAAGTACGTGTTGCCACGACAAGTAATAACTAAGCAACATACAGTACATTCGCAATTCTTATTACAGGGCTCTTTGAATTGCAGAAGGGACTCAGTAGCTAAACTACCGATAAGGAAACCATGGCCAGAAATTTGCCGTTTGGATGTAAAATAAGTCTGAAGATGGGATCACTTTCAAATCTCCCGCTTCCCGCTACGCTCGCAACGGAGAATGAGCTTCCACCTCTATGCTTTACAGCAGCTGCTCCACGGCGGCGGTCCTATTATTCGTTGCACATGGTGTACTTGCGGCGCGTGCTTCCATAAATAAGTTAACCCTCCTTGTTGCGAATGTACCGGTTGTTTCACGTGAACGAAAATTGTGTGTCATGGTCTAAGGCAGGGATTCCCAGACTTTTTGTCTGACTTCACATTGTTAGTAATCTTGGCGTACCACTATAGCTTGTTCACTTTTTAACGAACCCTGTGTGGGGGGAGACGACGTGTGTGGAAGGTTGAGCGATGTCCGGTGCAGGTGTGCGGAACGGTATGGGGGCAAAACTTAAGACACGTCGCGCTGACAACATACACACGCCTATACACTTATGACATCGTCAGCTTGGGGGTGAACTGTAGCGTTACGAACTCAGCATAAATCTTCAGTTACCAAGGTCGCCAAATTTATTTATTCATATAAATTACCGATTTCGGCGATTATCCGTTGCCATCTTCCGATCTATTTTTAAACACTCATTGTTCATAATACTAGAGATCGCCCCACGCTGGCGATGTATATGGATTTGCCTAGCCAGGTGGTTGTGGACTTTCAGTCCTTGTTAAGGAGATAAGTAAGTTACGGCTATATATCATCTTCGACAAAGGGTCTTTGAACACAAATCCGATGAAGGCAACATAGAATTTTCGAAACCGATAATCTACATCAATAAATGATTTTAGGAATCTTGGCAGTTGAAAATATATTCAGTGTTCAACACACATTTGGCTTTTGAGTCGTGCCAATCAACTACTGTGTGTGGTAGAAATGTTACACAGGAATAAAATGATTTCGTGGAAGCAGATTTTTTTCAGAGTCGTCCATGTTCACATGTTTACTTATTTGTAGCAAATAATACGAAATTAAATTAAGGTAGCTCTGATACAAATATTCACTGAGTGAGAGACTAATGCGATTTAAAATATTTTTTAAACTTATGCGTCACAAATAATACAATCCAGTTGCGCAAGTACGGATTATGGTAAACTAGAGTCTAAAAAACAAAAAGTTCACAATCGTAACAATCTTTGATACTAAATCAGACTTCCAACCCAGTAATTAGTCAGTTTTCAAATTTAGATTCTAATAAAAGAACATCTGCATGTTTCAATTATGACGTAAGGCCGGCCGAAGTGGCCGTGCGGTTAAAGGCGCTGCAGTCTGGAACCGCAAGACCACTACGGTCGCAGGTTCGAATCCTGCCTCGGGCATGGATGTTTGTGATGTCCTTAGGTTAGTTAGGTTTAACTAGTTCTAAGTTCTAGGGGACTAATGACCTCAGCAGTTGAGTCCCATAGCGCTCAGAGCCGTTTTTTATGACGTAAGAGAATAATTTCATTTGTATCAGCATGTGCCTTTGTGTGTGTTCAAACTTGTTTTACATTCAAATGGTAGATTTCCGGATATGGATTCCTTAGTCACTTTGACCCCTCTACAAACTCTATAAGCCTGTAATAGGGATTGTCAAACACCCTGTTAATGAAGAGTTTAGTGCTATCGGACTCTAATGTAAAGCGTGCATATCAAGCTTTTAGTATGCGGTTACGAGACAAAGAGACCAGCGTCCAAGTAGGTGAGAGAGTGCAACTAATATTCGTTTCGCAGTCATACGTGCCGCGCCACAGGTGCAATGATGAGATGGCTGGGTCGCTGACATCACCAGACAGTATCCGACCGTAACGGGGCTCTGACACCGCCGTAAATAATGGCACGCTATCGCACGCTTACGACAAAGTCTCAAGAGGTGAGCGGCTTTTATTTCACATGCTCATTAACACGAGGAAGTAAACCCGTTCCATGCGGGCGGCGCAGCTGCCTCCGCCGACACACCTACCGCGCGATGGCTGAGACATTCTGTGAAATGTTACGTAGAAAATGTTGACTAGAATTACTAAGTTGTAATCCACCCTCAGAGAAGTTGAAGAAGCAGTTCACTAAGAGGCATGCGCCGTTCAAAGCTTCCATATTTGGTTCAAGTTATCTACCAAGTGAAATGTATTACATGTATCGGGTACATGGAAAATTACTTTCACACTTGCAACCTACCGTCTATCAGATACTTCATCTACGTATGGGCCTACGGAAATACTAGATTTATGCCGCAGTGTGGGACACACTGCAGAACAACTGTAGGCCATGGTGTGAAGATATGTTGCAGGTGTGGAAGGAGGTACTGCCTTAATAGGACAGCTGACGGGTTACGTTGTAGAATGCAAATCTAAAACCTGTGCCGCACGTGTGTCGTTCGGTAAAGCAGTTCATTCAGGTGGCCGAAGTTACTCCACTGAGAGTTGTTGCTTCAGAGTTCAGGGGAAGGATAGTTGTTGTTATAGTTGGGAAAGTTGTGACCATTCGAAACCAGAATCATCCGGCCACAACTGTGGTTTCTTCGATTGTTTAGTGAGGTGGCACATTAAACTAGACGACATGAAATATTAGAGCACTTTATTACATTAATGAAGAAAAAATATATTTAACTTTGTCACAATTATTTGCCATATGAGTACTGGATAATTTACAACTGTCATGAACTAGAAAAGCATTTCTTGATGCGCTGATTTTGCAGTACAATGGTCAGAATTACGAAGTGCATTTCATCAGAATCTTTAACTACTCGTTGGTCCTAGACGATGGTGTTGACTGCTGTTGCTGAGGTTTCGAACAGGGGCAAAGTCCTTGATAGTTCGACACTATATTGACCTCAGCGTGAGGGCGCTGCTATGCTGAAAGGAGTGGGTTAGGGGAGGAGGGCGGTCTTCAGAAGGGCCTTCCCTCGCTAATGTCTGTGGTATCGATTCGCATTGCCAACTATGATGCGGCAACACGGTCTGTGTCTGATACCATAAGGAAGACTGGTTTCATGCTGCTCTGCTCACTAGTCTATCCTGAGCAAGTCTCTTCAGCTCAACGTCTCTCTCAACCTATATACACTGGAAAGTGCTTACTGTTTTCAGATCTATGTCTTCCTTAACGACTTTTACCCCACACACCTCCTCCCAGTACCTAAATAACTACTACTGCTTAATTTCTCAGGATGTGTTCTATCAACCGATTCTCTCTTTTCGTCAAGTTTTTTTCTTCTCCCCGATTCGATACAGTACCTCTTCATTGTCACTTAACAGCATATAATTTCCAGCATTCACCTGTAGCACCACATATCAAAAGCTTTAACTCTCTTCTGGCTCTCGGACTCGGGAGGACGACGGTTCAAGCCTGAGTATGGCCATCCAGATTTAGGTTTTCCGTGGTTTCCCTAAATCGTTCAAGCCAAATGACGGGATGGTTGTCTTGAAAGGGCACAGACGTCCTCCTTTCCCATTGGCACAATCCAGGCTTGTGCTCCGTCTCTAATGATGTCGATGTCGATGGGACGTTAAACTCACTCTTCTTTCTTTAATTCCTCCCTTCCCTCCTTCTCTTTTGGTCTGCAATGTTTATCGTCAGCGTTTCACTGCCACAAGAGATTACACTCAACACAAATAATTTCAGAAGAGTCCTCAACTTAGCACTTAAATTTCTGTTATTTTTTAAGCTATTTTTATTTTTAGTGTCTTACTGCCTAATTCGACTGCCTCAACTAAAGCTGTTGATAAAAGATCGATATATGGACGTCTCTCCCAAGAGATATTGATGTACACCGGTGGCATATCTTCACAGGTATGTCGATATATCGATATCGAAATGGTAATATCGAGTGAGTTTATTTTTATTTTTATTTTCTTCTCAATTTTCGGTGAGTATTTGAAATTGTTCTTTTAAATTTGTAGGAGACCATAATTATATTTTCACCGTGTGCAGGAGTACGACTACTTTTTGAGCTTTCGTCACGTCCAGTCTGTGAAGCAAGTACAAGTGGCATAAAGAAGAAGTCCGACTGCACTGTGCAGTGGGGGGGTGGGGGGGGGGGTGAATGGAATAAAAAGAAATGTGAAGAAACTGCACACCACTTGCGTAAAAAAAAAATACGCAACCAGTGTGCTATTTCTCACATTATTCTGAAACAGCTGCTGAAAATGATAAAAAAATCTAAATGACGGGATTGTTCTTTGCGAAGGGTGGAGAAGGGGAAGTCCTCACGCAATCAGCGCTCGGTGCTACCAGCAGACACTGCAGTATTCAACATCATGACGCAATTTTGACACTACAACTGTGAGGTCACTGGTGTTTGCAGGAATAAAATTAAAAAAAAAAAAAAACGAGGAAGTCGACATGAAGTGTTCCAGACAAATCCGATATGTGAGGAAACTGAACGACCGACCCATCGGACACCTTTTATTGTGCCACTTACATGCAGTTAACATTGTTACCAAAGTGGTTACGCCAAACGTGAACGTGCATCGTTTGTTGATGTACAGAATCTCTAACAATAATCTTCAGCCTCTGTTTATGCTTTACAGAAGTTTGGTGCTTAATTTCGTAAGCTGTGAAAGTTATTTACGAGTATACCATCACTGCAATGTGCTGCACCTGTGTACGTACCACAATATCTGAGCTTAACGAAACCTTTTAGCTTCGTCGCTGGGCATTATTTAACTAAAACGGTGCATGTTTCTGCAGCTCCGCCTCACATTTCAAACAATACACAAGGGTCATTAACGTTAATTACGTTGAATGCAAGACTGCAGATATGAAGTCGTTTATCATCCGGTTATGGTAAATAAATACCGTCCTTGTGTTGTGGCTACAGCGGTTTATATAACAGATAATTTATATCAGCGGCAGCATTAGCAGTCTTGGAAAACTAAAGCGCGTGTTTCAAAAAAATTCCTGTTTAATTTTCCGAGAAGCACTTTCTCAAAAGTAACTGACACGACAAATGGCTTACTGACAATTACCATACATAGTTTTTAACATCCTTCACTGGTGTGAAATGTTCGATTCAGTTAGTTGCGTCAGAGACTGAAGAAAATGTAAATATCGTACATAAGTTACATGGAGAGAAATTTCTGAGCAGACCTTTGCCATAGCATCAGTGGTGTTTCGTAACCTTTACAATACTCATCGCGCATTCACACGCGCAAGTCATAAATGCATATCTTAAACTAATCAGTAAATCCACAATGGTGACACGTACCTTCTCATATTTGGCATTAGCAAGCAGTTATTCGGCTTGGTATTGACTGGTACATTTGTTGAATATCCTCCTAAAGAATATCGTGAAAAATTCTGTAAAACTGGCGCTTTAGATCGCCTAAATCCCTAGCTGCTTGAAGGGTTCTGCCCATAATAATCCAACATTCTCAATTGGGGAGTGATTCAGCGACCTTGCTGGTCAAGGTAGAGTTTGGCAACAACGAAGACAAGGAGTTGAAACTCTCGTCGTGTGCGGACGGAGATTATCTTGCTGAAATGTAAGCCAGAGATGGCTTGCTATGAAGGGCAACAAAGGGTGTAGAGCATCGTCGACGTACCACTGTGCTGTATGGGTGCACGGATGACAACCAAAGGAATCCTGCTGCGAATCAAAATGGCACCCCAGAAAATTATTCCTAGTTGTCGGGCCATTTGGCGGGTGACAGTCAGACTGGTATCCCACCACAGTCCAGAGTCCAGGGCGTCTGCAGACACGTCTTCGCAGGTCATCGTGGTATGAAATCTCATTGACTGGAGTAGAATTGTCCCGCTTCGAACTGAGCATCTATGACTAGCAAAGACCTGTCTGGAGACGCCCCAGACAGGTCTGACTGTCACCTGTATACTGTCCGACTGTGATGGTGTGGGGTGCTGCTTTATTTCATAGCAGGACCGCTTTGGTCGTCATCCATGGCACCCTTAAAGCACAGCTGCACGTCACCGATATTTTATGCCCTGTTTCGCTGCCCTTTATGGCACACCATCCTCGATGTGCATTTCTGTAAAATATTGCCCTTCCGCACAGACGAGAGTTTCTGCTGCTCATCTTCGTGCTTACCAAACCCTGCCTTGGCCAGCAAAGTCACCGGATCTCTCCCTATCTGAGAACGTTTGGAGTATTAAGGTCAGGTCCCTCCAAGCAACTCGCAATTTTGACGACCTACCGCGCCAATTGGGCAGTATTTGGTAGGACTTACTTCAAGTGGACATCCAACAATTCTGTGAATAAATGAAGCCGAGTAACTGTGTGCGTAAGGGACAGAGGTGCAACAACGCTGTATTGACTTGCTGTTGGTGAAGCTCTTTCTCCTGAATAAATCAACCAATTTTTCGGAAATTGTTATCATTTCTTTGTGCATGTAACCTACGGCACTTGTACCTATTTCGCCCCATCCGGATAATTCTTTCGAGATGCTTGTCTTTTTTTCATTTTAGGTTTTCTTATTTTTTTATTTTTTTATTTAGAGTGTAATTTTAAGTACGTTTGAAATTGATAAAACAAACACCATAAAGTTATAATAACAAGAGTAGAAGAACCGAAGTATTAGCGAACAGTGATTGAAATTAGAGCTACAAGATGGGTACACGTGTTTCTAAATTTGCTACGCTTCAGCAACAGCGCAATTGTGACTGAAAGTATAATGTCAGAACCCTTTTCTCCTAGTCAAAATCATGCATGTGCTCCATTCACAGAACCGTCGAACAGTAAGTGTACTATTATAATTTCTTATACATAAAATGCAGCTTTACTGTATGATTAAATGATGATGACGTCCTCTCGGGTAAAATATTCCGGAGGTAAAATAGTCCCCCATTCGGATCTCCGGGCGGGGACTACTCAAGAGGACGTCGTTAACAGGAGAAAGAAAACTGGCATTCTACGGATCGGAGCGTGGAATGTCAGATCCCTTAATCGGGCAGGTAGATTAGAAAATTTAAAAAGGGAAATGGATAGGTTAAAGTTAGATATAGTGGGAATTAGTGAAGTTCGGTGGCAGGAGGAACAAGACTTTTGGTCAGGTGATTACAGGGTTATAAATACAAAATCAAATAGGGGTAATGCAGGAGCAGGTTTAATAATGAATAAAAAAATAGGAGTGCGGGTTAGCTACTACAGACAGCATAGTGAACACATTATTGTGGCCAAGATAGACACAAAGCCCATGTCTACTACAGTAGTACAAGTTTATATGCCAACTAGCTCTGCAGATGATGAAGAAATTGATGAAATGTATGACGAGATAAAAGAAATTATTCAGATAGTGAAGGGAGACGAAAATTTAATAGTCATGGGTGACTGGAATTCGTCAGTAGGAAAAGGGAAAGAAGGAAACATAGTAGGTGAATATGGATTGGGGTGAAGAAATGAAAGAGGAAGCCGCCTTGTAGAATTTTGCACAGAGCATAACTTAATCATAGCTAACACTTGGTTCAAGAATCATGAAAGAAGGTTGTATACTTGGAAGAATTCTAGAGATACTAAAAGGTATCAGATAGATTACATAATGGTAAGACAGAGATTTAGGAACCAGGTTTTAAATTGTAAGACATTTCCAGGCGCAGATGTGGATTCTGACCACAATCTATTGGTTATGAACTGCAGATTGAAACTGAAGAAACTGCAAAAAGGCGGGAATTTAAGGAGATGGGACCTGGATAAACTGAAAGAACCAGAGGTTGTACAGAGTTTCAGGGAGAGCATAAGGGAACAATTGACAGGAATGGGGGAAAGAAATACAGTAGAAGAAGAATGGGTAGCTTTGAGGGATGAAGTAGTGAAGGCAGCAGAGGATCAAGTAGGTAAAAAGACGAGGGCTAATAGAAATCCTTGGGTAACAGAAGAAATATTGAATTTAATTGATGAAAGGAGAAAATATATAAATGCAGTAAATGAAGCAGGCAAAAAGGAATACAAACAACTCAAAAATGAGATCGACAGGAAGTGCAAAATGGCTAGGCAGGGATGGCTAGAGGACAAATGTAAGGATGTAGAGGCTTATCTCACTAGGGGTAAGACAGATACTGCCTACAGGAAAATTAAAGAGACCTTTGGAGACAAGAGAACCACTTGTATGAATATCAAGAGCTCAGATGGCAACCCAGTTCTAAGCAAAGAAGGGAAGGCAGAAAGGTGGAAGGAGTATATAGAGGGTTTATACAAGGGCGATGTCCTTGAGGACAATATTATGGAAATGGAAGAGGATGTAGATGAAGATGAAATGGGAGATAAGATACTGCGTGAAGAGTTTGACAAAGCACTGAAAGACCTGAGTCGAAACAAGGCCCCGGGAGTAGACAAAATTCCATCAGAACTACTGATGGCCTTGGGAGAGCCAGTCATGACAAAACTCTACCATCTGGTGAGCAAGATGTATGAGACAGGCGAAATACCCTCAGACTTCAAGAAGAATATAATAATTCCAATTCCAAAGAAAGCAGGTGTTGACAGATGTGAAAATTACCGAACTATCAGTTTAATAAGTCACAGCTGCAAAATACTAACGCGAATTCTTTACAGACGAATGGAAAAACTGGTAGAAGCCGACCTCGGGGAAGATCAGTTTGGATTCCGTAGAAATGTTGGAACACGTGAGGCAACACTAACCTTACGACTTATCTTAGAAGAAAGATTAAGAAAAGGCAAAACTACGTTTCTAGCATTTGTAGACTTAGAGAAAGCTTTTGACAACGTTAACTGGAATACTCTCTTTCAAATTCTGAAGGTGGCAGGGGTAAAATACAGGGAGCGAAAGGCTATTTACAATTTGCACAGAAACCAGATGGCAGTTATAAAAGTCGAGGGGCATGAAAGGGAAGCAGTGGTTGGGAAAGGAGTGAGACAGGGTTGTAGCCTCTCCCCGATGTTATTCAATCTGTATATTGTGCAAGCAGTAAAGGAAACAAAGGAAAAATTCGGAGTAGGTATTAAAATTCATGGAGAAGAAGTAAAAACTTTGAGGATCGCCGATGACATTGTAATTCTGTCAGAGACAGCAAAGGACTTGGAAGAGCAGTTGAACGGAATGGACAGTGTCTTGAAAGGAGGATAAAAGATGAACATCAACAAAAGCAAAACGAGGATAATGGAATGTAGTCAAATTAAATCGGGTGATGCTGAGGGGATTAGATTAGGAAATGAGACACTTAAAGTAGTAAAGGAGTTTTGCTATTTAGGGAGTAAAATAACTGATGATGGTCGAAGTAGAGAGGATATAAAATGTAGACTGGCAATGGCAAGGAAATCGTTTCTGAATAAGAGAAATTTGTTAACATCGAGTATAGATTTAAGTGTCAGGAAGTCGTTTCTGAAAGTATTTGTATGGAGTGTAGCCATGTATGGAAGTGAAACATGGACGATAACCAGTTTGGACAAGAAGAGAATAGAAGCTTTCGAAATGTGGTGCTACAGAAGAATGCTGAAGATAAGGTGGGTAGATCACGTAACTAATGAGGAGGTATTGAATAGGATTGGGGAGAAGAGAAATTTGTGGCACAACTTGACTAGAGGAAGGGATCAGTTGGTAGGACATGTTCTGAGGTATCAAGGGATCCCAAATTTAGCATTGGAGGGCAGCGTGGAGGGTAAAAATCGTAGAGGGAGACCAAGAGATCAATACACTAAGCAGATTCAGAAGGATGTAGGTTGCAGTAGGTACTGGGAGATGAAGAAGCTTGCACAGGATAGAGTAGCATGGAGAGCTGCATCAAACCAGTCTCAGGACTGAAGACCACAACAACAACAACAATTGTTGTAGGTTATCTACAATGAATTTAAAAATTAAACTCCCCTTTTAAACTGTTTCATGTTTCTGTTAAAAAAGTTAGCCTTGGTCCTCTAACAGTCCTTTGGAGTAGGAGCCTGTAGGCACTGAGTAACAGCAAGGCCATCTAGCAGCCGAAGAGCGAATGAACAGTATGCCTCACAGTCTCTGGACAACGGAGAAGCGAATAATAAAAGTAAACGTAGCCACAATAAGCGATGATATTGGTTATCAGCTTCGAGAATGAAGTTAGTTTGTTTTCAGGGATGCTGTTTTATGTGTCGTTAATGAGAGGGTAATGTACTTGGTTGTTAGCAGATTTACCCTAAAAGCCATTTGCTTCTCACTTTTTCTGGGTTTTGCTGTAGAGTTATGAATTCTAGTATTGTATGGAAATACCGTGTGGCTAGGCCTCCCGTCGGGTACACCGCTCGCCTGGGGCAAGTCTTCCGAGTTGACGCTTCGGCGACTTGCGTGTCGAATTTATGCTAATGTAAAATTCTAAGGCATGACTCATTGTTGTAAATATGAGAATCCTGGTTGTGGTGATGATTTCCGATACATCACGCCACTAAAGGACATTGCTTAGTCTTACAGCATTAAACAAGGAAACCCGCTAGCAAGCATTTACAGTGACGACCTCCCACCTTTGGTCATTGCTCACTGGAACTTACAGTGATCAATTATTTATCAAAAGCGCAGTCAGATCGTAATCAACTCAAGGCACATTTCAAACCAGGGCTATAGAAAACGGTGGAATTTATGCGTTTATCAAGTTTATAGCGTCTTTACTGAAAAGTAAGGGGCCGGCCGGTGTGGTCGTGCGGTTGTAGGCGCTCCAGTCTGGAACCGCGTGACCGCTACGGTCGCAGGTTCGAATCCTGCCTCAGGCATGGATGTGTGTGCTGTCCTTAGATCAGTTAGGTTTAAGTAGTTCTAAGTTCTAGGGGACTGATGACCACAGATATTAAGTCCCATAGTGCTCAGAGACTTTTTTTATTTTATTTATTTATTTATTTTTTGAAAAGTAAGATCACGTTCTATGAGCAGTTATCCCGTTGGCAACTATCTTACAGAATGTAAAGCTCATAGGCGAACTCAATAAAACAATACTGAAAGTTGGACGTTATGATTCTGCTGTGTGCATACACAAACTCTGAGTCTGAGATATTATTATCGCGGGTAGTAGCGGGTCGGAAGTGGTCGTTCGCAGAGTGCGGTGGAGAGAAGCCGCGCGACATGAGAGATCGCAGCCGGTCGTGATCGTGATAGTAGCGCCGGAGGAGAGTCTGATATTAACTGAGGATATTTTGGTAATTTGCCTTTTCGCTACACGTAGTTGTTGGTCGCTTGCGCACTGGAGGGATTTTGTCAGATTTATGTATGCACACACTCAGAGTAATACTCGTATCTTTGCTTTGACCAGAAACATGTTTATTGAGTACTGACACTGTGCATTAATTAAAAGTCTGTGTAACGTTTGTCAGCATTTAAATCAACTTAGAACTACTTAAACCTAGCTAACCTAAGGACATCACACACATCCATATCCGAGGCAGGATTCGAACCTGCGACCGTAGCGGTCGCTCGGTTCCAGACTGTAGCGCCTAGAACCGCTCGGCCACCACGGCCGTCGGCAAACCTCAAAGTTTTTATTTCTTCTCCATGGATTTTAACATTTACTCCGAATTTTTCTTTTGTTTTCTTCACTGCTTGCTCAATATACAGATTGAACAACATCAGGGAGAGGCTACAACCCTGTCTCACTCCCTTCCCAACCACTGCTTCCCTTTCGTGTCCCTCGACTCTTATAACTGCCATCTGGTTTCTGTACAAATTGTAAATAGCCTTTGGCTCCCTGTATTTTACCCCTGCCACCTTCAGAATTTGAAAGAGAGTATTCCAGTCGACATTGTCAGAAGCTTTCTCTAAGTCTACAAATGCTAGAAACGTAGGTTTGTCTTTCCTTAATCTAGCTTCTAAGATAAGTCGTAGGGTCAGTATTGCCTCACGTGTTCCAATATTTCTGCGGAATCCAAACTGATCTTCCCCGAGGTCGGCTTCTACTAGTTTTTCCATTCGTCTGTAAAGAATTCGCGTTAGTATTTTGCAGCCGTGACTTATTTTCTGAGTATAGTCAATTAAAAATTTTTATAGGTTTCTCTAATTTTTCTCTACATCGTTTAAGGCTAGTTGACCAAACCCCTCCTGATCATTCAATTTCTATGTACAAAAGTGTGGCAGTAATTGTTGCAATTTGTCCACGCATTGTACTCTGCATGGATCACAGTATTGCTTTTTGAAATACTTTATCATATTGCTGATCGCGCAGTTGCAGCGACAGGACGAGGTAAGTTGTCTGATGCGTACAGGAGCACTGCAGACGTTAAAGGATATTTTAATACTCGCAGTCAGATGGTGGGGAACTGATTACTTTATAATTCGTGGGAGGAGTAATTAATTTATTTGGTTCTTTTTGTTATCCATAAATGTTCCGTTACCGCCCGAAATGGAAAGTCACGTGCGTATTTCCGTACATCCTTTATAGTAATTTACCCGAGAGAATTTCAGTACGTCTGATATGATGTCACGCAATATTTATTGTATGCACGAGGGCGTGCTGAAAGGTAGCTTCTGCGAATTTCTTATGTGAGTACTCTTAAGGATTTTTAAACAAAAAAAACGTTATTACCATTCTACATCTTTATTCTTCATTTCTACATATTTATTTCTCAACATAAGCACCCTGGCGACGAACACATTTCTCCGAATGAGAGACCAGTTGGTTGACAATATCACCGTTGAATGTTTGACATGGTTGACGGCACCACAACCCCACCTCTGCTTGCACCGCTTCATCACCATGCTACAAACCGGAGCCTTGTAGCGGCAGAGGGATGCAAATATGTGGGCATGAAGAATAAGGATGTGCAATGTTCACTGCGCATGTTTAATTTGAAAGCCTTTAAGAGTTTTCAAACAAAAAAATCTGAGGCAATACTTTTCATGATGCCCTCGTATATTAATAGTACAGTACTACTACAAATCAGTCTTATCTCTAAGTGATAGGTATTGTAATGCCGCCATGATTTTCAGGGCGTTACCTCATAAACTACATAGCAGTAGAAGGCTGCCAACGGAAGCTAACATGCAGGCACGCCAATTGCAGCACTGGGGCTGTTGATACAACGCAAGACGGGCGAGACTAAGCAACACAATGCTGCAACAAAGCGGGGAAATGGAGCTCGTGCTGGGTGAGGCAAGCCATTACCAGTCTCCAAACCCACAGATTTGTTGTACCGCGCCGAGCGGTTCTAGGCGCTACAGTCTGGAACCGCGCGACCGCTACGGTCGCAGGTTCGAATCCTGCCTCGGGCATGGATGTGTGTGATGTCCTTAGGTTAGTTAGGTTTAAGTAGTTCTAAGTTCTAGGGGACTGATGACCTCAGAAGTTAAGTCCCATAGTGCTCAGAGCATTTGAACCATTTTGTTGTATCACAAGTGGCTGGAAACATCCCATCAGCACAAGTGGGCTACGAATGGGTATAAATACAAGTTCATCTGAGCACGGGATCAACAGTCCACCTGCCAGTACTGGGACGAGAGGGCCAAGCCGGACGATCGAGCTACGTGGAACAGCGCGCAGCTGCTACGAGTACCGGTCTCACAGTTACACCTTCTGGTAGTACCAAGTCCTCCTCAATAGACTTTTCACAAATCTGCCGGCGGACTGCCTCCTGGCTCACTATAACCGCTGCCAAACCTCTGTTCTGGGGGCAATGGTTTGAGACTTGAGTGGTACAAACACCCACCCGTTCTGGTGAGGGTATCACGCTCCGTCACCCGCTGCGGCAGTTCCACCACTAGAGACTGACTTCCCCTGCAAATAACGTGACAGTCTATAGCGCCGCTAGCTTCGGCTGCGTTCGGCCGCTAAGCGTAAGCTACTGGAGTCAGCAGTGCTGAGTGCTAACGTCACGACACAGCTGCCGTCAGCTCGTCGCCGCCACGCGCAGCCCTCACTATGTTCTCCGAGGGGGCTTAGCTCCTGCCTTCACTGCGACGCTGCCATTGTAGTCAAATGAATGGCAATAAAATGTTTTGCCTTTTGGTGATGTTTAACTAAGCTGCCCTCCCGTGACCTCGACACACCACCACGACCCAGCCCTGCACAGAAGTGGCCCTACTCGCCTGGACTGCTTCAGCATGCCAGTTTCACAGTACAATAAAGATCTTATGAAACTATTAAGTATCTGAATATCAACATCAATCCCTTCCACTGTTGTACTGCTTTGTAGTGAGTTTCTGGGTATTTGCTGGTGCTAACTCTCCTTGCTGTGGTGTCCAAAAATATAGCTGGCCGTCAGAGTAATTCAATCCAAAATAATATTTAAATACGCTAGTGGTAAACAAAAGGTTTCTAAACCAGGCGTAATCTTACATAACGGTTTTTATACTGTATGTAGTCAGTATTAAGGCGCCTGTGGTTTCGGAGTAGCGTCTTTGATTAGAAGTTGCCACGTCCTCGGTCCAGGGTTCAGGTCCGGCAACGCTTAAATTTCGAATAAAAATCATCATATTTGATAATTGAAGGCTTCCGGCATAAGAAGTCACAGTCAATCTGCCAAGAGGACGGAGGAGCGGACAGAGGTTCAGGTTAACTCTCTTTCCATTGCGGTGGGAAACTGTCCCAAAAGGCGGAAAGATCAGCAGTAATCAACCGCATGAGGATACAAAAGGCAATGGAAACCACTGCGCTGCAGATAAATAATGTGCATCCACAGTACGTGTAGCCTGTAACAAACAGAAAAAGTGTAATGATGATCTCACCATTGGCAAAAGATTCCGGAGTAGTCCCCCCTTCCGGATCTCCGCGAGGGGATTGCTAAGGGCGAGGTGACTACGAATAAAACACTGAATCGTAAACGAAAGGATAACGCTCTACAAGGCGAGGCGTGGAATGTCAGAAGTTTTAACGTGGTAGCGAAGGTAGAAAATCCGAAAAGGGAAATCCAAAGGCTCAATCCAGGTACAGTAGGGCCAGTAAAATGAAATGGAGAGAAGACATGGATTTCTAGTCAGATGAGTGTACGGTAATATCAACAGCAGCAGAAAATGGTATAACGGGATAAGAAGATAGAGCAGAGAGTATGTTACTGTGAACATTCAGTGATAGGGTTGTTCTTATCAGAATCGACAGCAAACCAACATCGACAACGATAGTTCAGGTATACATGCCGACGTTACAAGTTGAAGATGAAGAGACACAGAAAGTTTATGAGGAAACTGAAAGGGTAGTACATTACTTAAACGGAGATGAAAATCTAATAGTCATGGGAGACTGGAACGGAGTTGTACGGGAAGGAGTAGAAGAAAACCTTGCAGGAGGACATAGACTTGGGACAAAAAACGAGAGAGGATAAAGACTGACTTCTGTTGAAAATTCTAGCTCGTAATAGCGAATATACTGTTTAAGAATCACAACAGGAGAAGGTATACTTGGAAAAGGCCGGGTGATAACGGGAAGATTTCAGTTACATTACATCATGGTCAGACAGAGGTTCCGAAATCAGATACTGCATTGTAAGGCGTACCCAGGAGCAGATATAGACTCGGATCACAATATAGTAGTGATGAAGAGTAGGCTGAAGTTTAAGACATTAGTCATAAAGAATCAATATGCAAAGAAGTGGGATACGGAAGTACCAAGGAGTGAAGACATACGGTTGTAGTTCTCTAAGGCTGTAGATACAGCAATGAGGAATGACTCAGTAGGCAGTATGAGGAAGATGAATGGCCATCTCTGAAAAGGGCAATCAAGAAGATGGAAAGAAAAAATAGGTACAAAGAAGGTAACTACGAAGAACTCATGGGTAATAGAAGAATTACTTCAGGAGATCGATGAAACAAGGAAGTATAAAAATGTTCAGAAAAATTCAGGAATTCAGAAATACAAGTCGCTGAGGAATGAAATAAATAGGAGGTGCAGGGAAGCTAAGAAGAAATGGCTGCATGAAGGATGTGAAGAAATCGAAAAAGAACTGATAGTAGGGAGGACTGACTCATCACATAGGAAAGTCAAAGCAACCTTCGGTGAAATTAAACGCAAGGGTGGTAACATTAAAAGTGCAATGAGAAGAACTGGGATACGGAAGTACTAAGGAATGGCGAGATACGTTTGAAGTTCTCTAACGCTATAGATACAGCAATAAGGAATAGCGCAGTAGGCAGTACAGTTGAAGAGGAATGGACATCTCTAAAAAGAGCCATCACAGAAGTTGGGAAGGAAAATATAGGTACAAGGAAGGTAGCTGCGAAGAAACCATGGGTAACAGAAGAAATACTTCGGTTGATTGATGAAAGGAGGAAGTACAAACATGATCCGGGAAAATCAGGAATACAGAAATACAAGTCGCTGAGGAATGAAATAAATAGGAAGTGCAGGGAAGCTAAGACGAAATGGCTGCAAGAAAAATGTGAAGACATCGAAAAAGATATGATTGTCGGAAGGACAGACTCAGCATAAAGGACAGTCAAAACAACCTTTGGGGACATTAAAAGCAACGGTGGTAACATTAAGAGTGCAACGGAAATTCCACTGTTAAATGCAGAGGAGAGAGCAGGTAGGTGGAAAGAATACATTGAAAGCCTCTATGAGGGTGAAGATTTGTCTGATGTGATAGAAGAAGAAACAGGAGTCGATTTAGAAGAGATAGGGGATCCAGTATTAGAATCGGAATTTAAAAGAGCTTTGGAGGACTTACGATCAAATAAGGCAGAAGAGATAGATAACATTCCATCAGAATTTCTAAAATCATTGGGGGAAGTGGCAACAAAACGACTATTCACGTTGGTGTGTAGAATATATGAGTCTGGCGACATACCATCTGACTTTCGGAAAAGCATCATCCACACAATTTCGAAGACGGCAAGAGCTGACAAGTGCGAGAATTATCGCACAATCAGCTTAACAGCTCATGCATCGAAGCTGCTTACAAGAATAATATACAGAAGAATGGAAAAGAAAACTGAGAATGCGCTAGGTGACGATCAGTTTGGCTTTAGGAAAAGTAAAGGGACGAGAGAGGCAATTCTGACGTTACGGCTAATAATGGAAGCAAGGCTAAAGAAAAATCAAGACATTTTCATAGGATTTGTCGACCTGGAAAAAGCGTTCGACAATATAAAATGGTGCAAGCTGTTCGAGATTCTGAAAAAAGTAGGGGTAAGCTATAGGGAGAGACGGGTCATATACAATATGTACGAGGCCTGTTCAGAAAGTAAGCTCCGATTGATTGCCAAATTGAAACCACAGTGAACATCAGAAATGTTTTACTTGTAACAATTAGCTACACCTTTCAGCTACTTCTCTACGTAGTCGCCGTTCTGACTTAGACTTTTGTCATAGCGTTGTACCAACTTTTCAATAGCCTCATCATAGAAGGCAGCCGCCAGTGCTTTCCGCCAATTCTCCACGCTGGCCTACACCTCGTTGTCTGTGTCAAAATGTTGTCTTCAAAGACAGCGGTTCATGTGACCAGAGATGAAACTCAGGGGGAGACAATTGCGGACTGTATTGTGGGTAATCTCACATTTCCATTTGAAAACGATGCAGGAGCATCTTCATTGCCCCTGCAGAATGCGGCTGAGAATTGTCTCGAAGAAGAAACAGCATGACAGTTATGTAATGTTAGCTGCATAGCTTCAGGCGAAATTTCTCACCAGGCCCTCGTACTTGGCGGCAGACACTATTTTCTAGACATCTTTACGCACTCACTGCGAGCTCAGAAATGAGAAGAGCGACGTGATGCTAACTGGGGTTATACTAGAGACACTACCCAACACATCTGTGCAAAGCTTTATCGGATTTTCATAGTCGTTTCCATTTCGCGACCGATCGGAGCTTACTTTCTGAACGCCCCTCGTACAATAACCAAGAGGGAATAATAAGAGTGGACGATCAAGAACGAAGTGCTCGTATTAAGAAGGGTGCAAGACAAGGCTGTAACCTTTCGCCCCTACTCTTCAATCTGAACATCGAGGAAGCAATGATGGAAATAAAAGAAAGGTTCAGGATTGGAATTAAAATACAAGGTGAAAGGATATCAATGATACGATTCGCTGGTGACATTGCTATCCTGAGTGAAAGTGAAGAAGAATTAAATGATCTGCTGAACGGAATGAACAGTCTAATGAGTACACAGTATGGTTTGAGAGTAAAGACGAAGGTAATGAGAAGTAGTAGAAATGAGAACAGCGAGAAACTTAACATCAGGATTGATGGTCACGAAGCCAATGAAGTTAAGGAATTCTGCTACCTAGGCAGTAAAATAACCAATGACGGACGGAGCAAGGAGGACATCAAAAGCAGACTCACTATGGCAAAAAAGGCATTTCTGGCCAAAAGAAGTCTACTAATATCAAATACCGGCCTTAATTTGAGGAAGAAATTTCTGAGGATGTACGTCTGGAGTACAGCATTGTATGGTAGTGAAACATGGACTGTGGGAAAACCGGAACAGAAGAGAATCGAAGCATTTGAGATGTGGTCTATAGACGAATGTTGAAAATTAGGTGGACTGATAAGGTAAGGAATGAGGAGGTTCTACGCAGAATCGGAGAGGAAAGGAATATGTGGAAAACACTGATAAGGAGAAGGGACAGGATGATAGGACATCTGCTAAGACATGAGGGAATGACTTCCATGGTACTGGAGGGAGCTGTAGAGGGCAAAAACTGTAGAGGAAGACAGAGATTGGAATACGTCAAGCAAATAATTGAGGACGTAGGTTGCAAGTGCTACTCTGAGATGAAGAGGTTAGCACAGGAAAGGAATTCGTGGCGTGCCACATCAAACCAGTCAGTAGACTGATGATAAAAAAAAAAAAAACGAATTCCACTGTTAAATGTAGAGAAGACAGCGGAGAGGTGGAAACTGTATGCTCAAGACCTCTATGAGGGAGTTGTCTAATGTGATAGAGAACAAAGAGGAGTCGATAGTGAAGAGGTAGGGGATCCAGTATTAGAATCAGAATTTAAAAGAGCTTTGGAAGACGTAAGATCAAATAAAGCAGGAAGAATGGATAACATTCCATCAGAATTTTTAAAATCACTGGTGGAAGTACCAACAAATGACTATTGACATTGGCATGTAGAATGGATGAGTTTAGCGACGTACCATTTGACTTCCGGAAAAATTTCATCTACACAGTTCCGAAGACTGCAACAGCTGGCAAGTGCGGGAATTATGGCACAATCAGCTTAAGAGCTCATGCATGCAAGTTGTTGACAAGAATAATATACAGAAGAATGGAAAAAAAAAATTGAGATGTGTTAGATGACGATCAGTCTGGCTTTAGGAAAGGTAAAGGCATCAGAGAGGCTACTTGGGCGTTACGATTAATAATGGAAGCAAGGCTAAAGAAAAATCAAGACACTTTCATAGGATTTGTCGACCTGGAGAAAGCGTTCGACATTGTAAAATGGTGCAAGACGTTCGAAATTCTGAGAAAAATAGGGGTAAACTATAGGGAGATGCGGGTGATATACAATATGTGCAACAGCCTAGTGGGAATCATAAGAGTGGACGACCAAGAACGAAGTGCTCGGATTAAAAAGGGTGAAGACAGGGATGCAGTCTTTCGCACTTACTGTTCAATCTTTACATCGAAGAAGCAATGATGGAAATAAAAGAAAGGTTCAGGAGAGGAATTAAAATTCAAGGTGAAATGATAACAATGATACGATTCGCTGATGACGTTGCTATCCTGGGTGAAAGTGAAGAAGAATTACATGATCTGCTGAATGGAATGAACTGTCTAATGAGTACAGAATATGGACTGAGAGTAAATCGAAGAAGGACGAAAGTAAAGAGATGTAGCAGAAATGAGAACCGCGAGTAATTTAACACCAGGACTGATGGTCACGAAGTAGATGAAGTTAAGGAATTCTGCTACCTATGCAGCAAAATAACACATGATGGACGGAGCATGGAGAGCATAAAAAGTGGTCTAGCACTGGCAAAAGGAGTATACCTGACCGAGAGAAATATGCTAGTATAAATCATACACCTTAATCTGAGGAAGAATTTTCTGAGAATATAAGTTAGGCATTGCATGGTAGTAAAACATGGACTGTGGGAAAACCGGAATAGAAGAGAATGGAAGCATGTGAGATGCGGTGCTACAGACGAATGGTGAAAGTTAGGCGGAAGATAAGGTAAGGAATGAGGAGGTTCTGCGCAGAAACAGAGAGGAAAGGAAATGTGGAAAACACTGACAAGGAGAAGGACCAGGATGGCATGACATCTGTTAAGACATCAGTGAAGGATTCCCATGGTGTTAGAGGGAGCTGTAGAGGGCAGAAACTGTAGAGGAAGACAGAGATTGGAATACATCCAGCAAATAGTTGAGGACGTAGGTTGTGAGTGACACTTTGAGATGAAGTAGTTGGCACAGGAGAGGAATTCGTGGCGGGCCGCATAAAACCAGTCAGTTGATAGATGACAAAAAAAAGGGTGCAAGCACCGTCCGGTAAATCAAACTCTGTCAAGGTTGAGTCTCAAGCGACAGTGCTGCTGGACGTTCGCGGGTACACCGCCTGTCCTATGCTACCTGTGTTAAAACCGAGGAGTCAGCTCATTTTCTCTCCCAATCTCTTTGGCCAAAGTTTGATGCTAGTAGATTTCATTCAGTTATGAATGTCCTTTTTGCCTATGTTAGCCATCTTGTTATATACTCCTTGCTTACTCTGTCATGTGTTATTTTATTTCTAAGGTAGCACAATTTCGTCATTCCATCTATTATAACGTTCTCAACTTAGATGTCCGGTTTATCACTAATGTCATTTCTGGTACTGTTCCTTTATTTTTCTTTTATGTACCTTCCATCCATATTATGTGCCCATTAGACTGTTCATTCTATTCATCATATCACGTAAATCTTCATCACATTCACCGAGGAAAGCAATGTCCTTAGCAGATATCATCTTTCATATCTTTTCACTCTGAAACTGAATTCCTTTCCTTCATTTTGGTTATCTTATTTCCGAATACAGATTCAATAGCAGGAGAAAATGATTGCCGCCTTTCATCCGATCACTTCTCTCTTCGTCTGCCATTCTTGCAGTTCCTTTCTTTTTCTTGTCCATAATATAGGGAGCGATCATAAAGAGTCTAATAAGCTTGTAAGGCTGTTGCAGGGTAAGATCTGCTGAGAAATAATTGTTAAGAAAAAATGCCATACGTTTCGTCGTTTCCGGATTAAGTAGCCCTAAAGTTAGCCAATCAGGCTCTTGTGAGCGGAAATGTAAGCGCCCCCCCACCCCAACACACACATAATTAGGGTCAGTTGTTCGTATGGGGGTAGATGATAGCGCACGAGACTTTTCGGATTTTGGCTCGGGTTCGATACTTACTGCCGCCCCATGCCCAATTTCTGTATTGCCCTCTTGTTCGGATTTAGGAAGCGAAATGAAGAACATGTTTGGTAACACCATCTCTGGCGGGCTGTTTGAATCTGCGTGCACAGCGTTCTGGTTGATTAATTCAATGCCAGTCAACTCTAAAACGGAGCAGCGTATCGAATTTTTTTACTAAAAGTTATTTCTCAGTACAACATAATGCAAAATCCTTACAAGCTTCTCATGCTGTTCCTGACCACGCTGTATATTACGCATTTATTCTGAGAGGCACCCACATGCCTTGCTCATACTGTGGCATCAAGCAGTCAGGCCTCCAAGATGAGTGGTCTGCCAAGCGAGTGGATTCATTCTTATTTATCAAGTAACATGAGCTCTAGTACTCACAATTAAGTTATAAATTATTCTCCTGTTTGAATATTACGCAACGGAAACGGAAACGCCTTCTGACTATTAGTAATTTACACAACTACGCACTGCCAATACCACATTTTTTTTCTTATTTAACGGCTTTGATCAACACGTGGCCATCGCACTGAATATGAATGGCGCACACATTATAAATTCTGGGTATCATGACAACATACTATTCGAAGGAAAAGGCCACCAATCTTTTCCTTTTCACTATCTTATTTATTCCGATAAATTCTATAACCTAAACACACAAATTCTATAACCTACGACAATAGTTCATGAGAAATTCCGCCCAGTGGGCATGGCTTTACATGGGTGATTCTCTATCTTATGGTCTCGTAATTATTTAACGCTACAGTGCACTTTCTGGATAGGATGGTGGATCTTTTGCTGTATCTCACACTTCGACTCTCACACCCATCACCACGAAAATTTCCTCCAGACCGAGTGGTACAAAAAGGAACATGCATAACCCACTGCCTCTGAAACTATCTTATTACTCTCCAATGTCAACCACACATACTTAAATTTCATGAAATACATCACACTGGCAACATACAATACAAAGAATAGTCACAACGTTATAATCACATCACTTTCAGCTTTTTCACTTCAATTAGTATTTATCCCAGTTTCACACGACACTGCCCCACTTCGTAACTTTTCTTTCCTACTACGAACTCTGGAGGATATATGCACGTCTTCCTGTGCAATGCAAGCCAAGTGGCGTTGCTGGATAGACGGCTGACTCACCTTGCTTCTCTCTCAGATTATTATAGTTTGAATCAAGCGTCACACGGAAACATAACAAGCAAAGTAATATTAAGAACATATTCATCACACACGTGAGTCCTCAATTGATACCATGAACGAGTACTTCTCTTTATCCTTTGTCTCATACGCAGATTGAGACTCACACAGTACTCACCACGTGGAAGTACTCGTCTCTAATTTCAAGTCCTGCACATGCCATTTCTTAAATATTTCCAACTTATAGTACACACGCTAGTAATTCAGCTTAACTTAAGCACTCGGAAGTATTTCAACTTATTGCTACACGTGGTTTCACTGTGACCGTTGGTCACTTCCGAAGATTACTACGATCCCGTTAATATTACCTGCCTGACATTGAATTCTCTCCACAAAAGTTCCTGAAATAGAGAAATTATTATTCCAAACTACTCTTAAGTATTTCACATGCATACCATGTGTCCACTCTTTTGTCTTTACGGAGCACACTTAAGACAGGTCTTACCAACACTAGGTCCAGCTTCAGAGTGCTGAAAAGATGGCCGTTCTTCAGGTCATCTCACACCTCTGTCGAGGAGGGGGCGCACCATGTTACCGTATTGGTCAGCCACATTTCAGGCGTTCAAAGCTCAGATAAGTTTCATCTCTTTGGTTCCACCAAAGGTGACCAAAGGACTGTCTCAAAGATGATCATGTATTGCACATTCACTATCTGTGGTTAGCAGACGACCATACATTCATTCATTTCGCAGATCTTACCAAATTGGATGTAGGGATTTATTTTGTGGGAGTGCACATGTGATCAATTAAATAGATAAATTGTCATTCCTTCCTACACTGGTATCAGGCTTCGGTGTATTAAGTGAAATTGAGTTATTATTACAAAAAATATGTTGTTCTGACAAGAATAACGAAGAATGTTGTACGTATTTTCAATGTCGGGCGGTACTGTACCCTTTCAATTCCTATCGCTTATATTCACAGTGATGAGCCAAAACATTATAATCCCTTGATTAAAGCATGTTGGTCCCCGTTTGGAACTCAACAAAGTATCTAATTTGCGTGGCATCAATTCGGAAAATCCTTGGTAGGTCTGTGGAGATATGGCGCACCTCATGTCTATGCACAGATCATGCAGTTCTCATACATTAGTGGCCAGAAGTTTTTGGGCACAGAGTTGGCATCCGAAAGCAACCCAATGTTTTCCGTTGGTTTCAGACCAGGCAAATTTGTTGTCCAAGACCTAAATGTGTGTTCACTATTATTCTCATCGAACCACTTGTAGTTCTGGCCTTGCGTCATGGACGTCTATCCCGCTGGAATATGCTATGGTCGTTGGGGAACACATCAAGCATGAAAGGATGCAGATAGTGCGCAATAGTGTTCACATAGTCCATAGATGTCATTTTGCCTACAGTTACCACCAATGGCCCCATGAAAGCGCAGATGAATGTCTCCTATAATATAAAACGGCCCGGCTGACCTGTGATTATGACACGGAGTACATTTCAACCAGTCGTTCGCCTGGATGATGGCATATCCCAATGCAACCATCAATCTGGTGTAACAAGAAAGGATTCACACAAGCAGGTGGAAAGTGGTAGGCCAAATGGCATGTCCCTTTTCATTTACTACGAGAATTACACTCGACTAAGAGGATAATGAGGGGGCGGAATATTTCGATAATGGCTTATAAATGCAAACTGGACTGCAGTGACTGTATATACTGACCTCTTAACTAATGTCACATCTTAATTATATCTACATTGTGGAAGTCTTGTTTTTCTTTGATTTCTGAGTGTGGTGTCACCGCCAGACACCACACTTGCTAGGTGGTAGTTTTAAATCGGCCGCGGTCCATTAGTATATGTCGTACCCGCGTGTCGCCGCTGTGTGATCGCAGACCGAGCGCCACCACAGGCAGGTCTCGAGATACGGACTAGCACTCGCCCCAGTTGTACGGACGACGTAGCTAGCGATGCACACTGACGAAGCCTCGCTCCTTTGCCGAGCAGATAGTTAGAATAGCCTTCAGCTAAGTCCATGGCTACGACCTAGCAAGGCGCCATTAGTAACATTGCATGTATCTAAAGAGTCTCACTTGTATCGCCACAATCTCCAGATGTACCACAAGGATGGATTAAAGTTAAGTATTCCAGCAGCTACGTACTTTTCTTTATAGCATTCATTACGTATCCTGTTTCAGACCTCACGCCATCCTGCTTTAGCTTAGCGCGTGCCTTTCGGCTTCCTCTCATTGTGTCTAGGCTGTCTTGTCTAGACACAACACTGAAAGTACTTCGGAAGAAGGCGCATGTTGGATATGGGTCAGGCAGGGCAGTATACGACGTAATGAAAAAGGGAACCTGAGTAGCCAGCAGGGACTCTGGTTTTCACACAGAGCAGGTAGGTGTTGTCTCTGTGAAAGTTACATCGCCGGGCAAGCCCCAGGGGAGCATTGTTATTGTTTGCATATGATTCGTCTCTAGCCTTGCGGCCAGTCATTGTTGAGGGGAGAAACTTTTATCAGTAGTAGGCCGGCGCTCTGTTGTGTGCTGAAGAGTGCCTTTTGGAGATAAGAGTCTAGCGCTTTCCTGAATAAACACGGCATACCATAGAGTAAGAGCCTAGCCTCAAGTGCAGGTTTTTACTTTCTGAGGACCTCTGACATGAGGTTAGGCACTGGACATGAAAACCTGCAATTGGTAAGAAAGCTTGCGACGTCAGAAGGCAGATGACAGGGAAAAGTTTTATGGAAAAGAGTATCGGATTGTAAAGTCATCGGAAACTTAAGAACATGCGTTTTCATAGCGAGATTTTTGTAAAAGAAGCAGTCACTCCAGTGAAGGGCTGAGCGTTCTTGTTCAGCGATTGGTAGTGATGTCTTGTTTACCATGAAGGAAAGAACAGCTTGTACGACTCAGTTGGAAAGTTTAGGCTTCGTTCAGGGATGGAGACCAGTGGACATGGAGGAGTTTGTGTTTGGATGGAAAACAGAGTGCATCTAGGAGTTTTATGGGGTCCTTGACGTGTAATAGATGCCTGTGAGCTGCCATCTCCAATGGAGAAGCTGACAGGGGGTCCAGAGTTTATACCGACACAAGCACTACGATTGGCCTGTACTTCAGAGAGACAATCATGACGGACTCACCCTGTACGCCTCATGCTGATAATTTTTGGTGATAATTAATAGCAGCACCAACACCTTATGACAACTCTTGGTCGGAATTTAGTCAGATCTTTGCAGATATCTGCCCAGCATGCATTTCTCAGTCCAATGGCCATGTCAACAGTCACTATGTTCGTTTAGTTGGAAACACGCGGTTCGTTTTTAGAACATAAGTTGCATCTAAAGGGCATGTTCTCAAGACTTGCAAGCAACTTTGAGAACCACAGGGTTCACTTGGAGTAATCCATGCAGTGCAACTTTGTTGTGTTAACCGAGGTTGTTAGATAGTCTGATGAGATTCATGTTTACAGTTTAACTGAATAAATTAATGTATGCATTTAAAACTTGTTTCTCTTAACACCTTCAATTAACCTCATTTATAAAATCATGCGATTCTCCACTTTAGCATTCACAGCTAGGTCCATAAGTTCTTTGCAGGTGTAAACAACTCTGTGCACAGTAATTCATCTTGGGTCTTAAAAGTATGCCAGGCTCTTAATTAATGTTCTCGGTCTGGATAACCATTTGGAACACACGCGGAGTTTTGCACAGGTGACATGTTACCACTTGTTCAACAATGTGCGCTGAACGTTGTGTTACGAAACCCTTGCGTCTGCACCAGCACTGTATTCTGTCATCAGATCTGCCACCGAGTGCCGCCTATCTGGCTTTACACACCAGGCAAGTCACCGACTTTAGCGTTCAGTGATGAGACGTGGATGTCCAACATCTTGCCGCCCACTCGTGGTTTCACGTTCTTCAACCACTTTTTCATGGATGCTTACGACTGAAGCAAGTTTCCGACATGCTCGTTCCCAAACGCAGAGCTACAACTACCAGCCCTTTCTCAAAATCGTTTATGTCCGTGAATTTCCCCATTTTCGGCCTGTACTATCGCTAAGATTATTCCCCATTTGTCTCTTCTCCCCTTGTATCAGTGGCGACCGGTTATCATGTGCTAATATGCTACAGCACACTGTAAATATCACACTGAAATCACGCCTTTTCTCTTCGAATGTAAGCCAGAAATTGCAATTAATTTACGCCACTTCTCTTCAAATACATACTGGTATGCAAATAAAACTGACAAAAACATTTTTTGCAGCGCTAGACTATAACTAGAAACCATTGTCGAGTGCTGAAACGACGGTCAGCCGCGCTACTATCATCTCAGAGAAGGAACGCAGCTGCCTGGTTTCTAGTGCGCATGCTCTGATGTGACGTCATCCCTTGTGGCACTATGAGTGCTACGTTGTTCACAGCACCGGACCAGTATTTTTCTTTCAAAGCACGCTTAACATACTGTGCAAGCATAGAATGTGAGGGATTCTTAAGGATCAGGTGATGTAACGGTGTCATGGCTCAGTGATGTCTGCTTCCCTATGTATCCAGCTGTCCGCATGCTTAACTGGGCGGTAACGTGCTCGCCTCCCATGCAAGCGGACCCGGGTTCGATTCCCGGCTGGGTTGAAGATTTTCTCCGCTCGGGGACAGGGTGTTACGTTGTCCTCATCCTCATCACCGGCGCGCAAGTCGCCCAATGTGGCGTCGACTGAAATAAGACTAGCACTTGGTGACCGAACTTCACCGTATGGGCCTCCTGGACAAAGATACCATACGCTCCCATGCACTATGTATCCAGATTTTGTCAATTGATGTTATTACTGATAGCTTCACTGATAAGCGAGCAGTTTCAATGGCTCTTAATCACGGGTACATCTTTCTCGCCCTACTTGGAATCTAGATATTTTACACCGGACGGACCCCTCTCTGGATGTTATCATCGCTGCCATTTGGTGGTGGGCAAGCAGCTCCAAAGTGAATCATCCCTCATTTATGGAATGGTGAGATGCCATTACCAAACCTCGTCTTCGCACTGCACTCTTCCGTTTTACCACTGGTAAAGCGGTTGAAATGAGTAGGACTAGGGAATTTTATTAAGCTGTCCTTCGTGTTCTGTACGATAGTACTTGAGACGTCCCTGAGAGATTTATGGATGTTCACAACGTCAAAGCGGAACTTCCGCAACTCAAAATACTGCAACTGGATGGTTTGCGTTTCCAGCCATGTCTGATTCTCCAGTGTAAGTTGCCGGCTCTATATCATCTAATTCGGCTTCGAACGCCATAGGACGTGCCTCACTACCATTGGTTCCATAGATGGACGTGAATAGTCATCACAACCTAATTAATGACTGAACTTTCTCGGTATTTTTCCGATCTTTACAGTGGAGTGCAATCAGACGGTACACCATCTGCTGATTTTACTTTCCTCCTTGTTAGTGTTGTTATACCAGCTCTCTAAGAGGAGTTTTTGCAGCTTTTCACAGTGATGAGGCATTTGAAGTAGTTCGCTCCCCGTCCCGCAAATCGCCGGGTTTGGATGGTCTTTCCAAGGAATTTTGTGGTCCGTCTTGACGTCTGATGGGGGATACGATGACATCTATTGCGAGTGAAGTGGTCCAGTGGTCCAAGGGGGCATATCCCTCCCTCCTTTAAGCTTAGAAAAATTATTTTAATTCCCAAAAAGAGGGGTCTCTGAAAGTGGATCAGGTCCGACTCAGTTCTGATTATAAAATCGAAGCGTGGGTGATAAACAGACGTTTCTCGGTTTTGCTTGCTGACATTTTCGCGCGTCATCAAAGTTGTCTCACGGGTCGTACTGTCCTAATTCCCGTTGCTGAATGTCGTGATCTCATAGCGATTGCTTCCACTGTTCCTGTGTAGAAAGCCTTAATTTTTATTGATTTAAATCATGCGTTTGATTTTCTGTTGCAAGTGTTGACGGGTGTTATTTTAATGACACTACGCGACAACTGTTCATCTGTCTAATTACTGGTATTCAATAGTCTATTGACGTGAATGGTCATCTTACCCTCCCCCCCTCCCCCCATAGGATGTGTGGAGGTGTCCTTCAAGGGATTCCCCTATCTATATCATTATTCGTGCTTTTTCTGGAACCCTCATTGCGGTCCATAGCGGATCGATCGGGCGGCTGGTCGTTATTGGGAGAAGTATTTATCGTCTTCACGTATGTTGATGACGTTACGGTACTTCTTCGTACTCAGGGCGACATACCGATGCTCAGGATGAGATTCCATGGGCTGTGGCAGTCGACCATCATCGACCGTTTGGTATTATTATTGATCGTTGCCCGATGAAGATTGCTACATTAAACTGGAAGTCCGCCACGGATAGGAGTCATCGATCGATCCTTGAACACGATTGTGGTTCCCTCTCGTTATCTGATACGGTTCGGACCTTGGAAAATTACGTGTTGACTAAGGCCTCTTTCGTTGCACAAATTTTTCCCCTTCCTGTGATGATGTCCCGGAAGTTTCAGCGATTATCGAGTAAGTTTATGTGGTGAAACTCTTATTTTTCGGGTGCGCTATGAGGTTATGGCGAATCACCGGCTGAAGGGAGGTTTGAGCCTCCCCGATTTTCGGGCCAAGACTTCGACTTTATTTCTTCGACACACTATTTAACATGTCTTCGCGTCCTCCAATCTCTTACAGCTATCCTTTTGGCCTGTCTTCGAAAATCGACCTTAACCCCACCAGCAGATGTTGGTACGATAAATAATAAATGAAGGCATATTCAGGAATGTTTTATTGCTGTCAGATTTCCTGTCGCCAGAGACAGACTGGAAGGTCGCTCTGTCCAAAGTCAGCCCAGCCTACCTGTTTCTCCAATGGAAGTGACATCTTCAAAGAACCAAAGCGTTCATAATCTTATTCCGAACAACGTTCGACTTTTTTGCATTGGTTTTAGTGAGACAGACCGATGCCGTCGTTGCCACGACACGAATACCTTACGTCATCGGTTGGTCTCCTGCGGCCACAGACATTGGAGTTGGCTCCACCGACAGCTGGCCTTTCTTGCCAAGAGGACGGGAGCAGAAATCTCCGAAACGATTCTTCTGCGTCCGATTCAACCTTCTTATCCGGAAGGAAGAACAATACAACTATGCGACTTGTCGGCATTTTGTTCATTACGTCGTGGGGAGCGTGTACGACCCAGACCCTTATACCTTTTACCAGTGTATGGTTACGGACCATTGGACATGGCAAAGGATGCCATGCCATCGTGCGTGTTTTGTGAATATACTGTATCTCGCAATTAATAGGCAGTGATTAGATGATGTGTAGAATTCCCTGTTCCGTTGAATGTTTCATTCCTTTTATCTTGCTTGTAGTAAATTTGACAAAAACAACGGTTAGGATAGGGCCTTTAAGAGCAGATGGTCGTGCGTTCCACTTCTGTCAGGCGTATTATTTTTTAATATTTATTTCAGTCACTTTGATGGCTGATTTGTTCAATATAGATATTTAGAGTGCTGGATTTTTAATGCGAAAATCGTCAGATCGATGTTCTCTAAGTGCAAAATTTCTTTATATTACTGTAAAAAAAAGATGTAATAACGAAAAAAATTGGTCTTGCACGCTGTCTGGTACGTTTGCCGGCCGGCTCAGGTTCGAAATGAGCTGCTCCTATATTAAACGATTAATTATATAATTTAAATATATTTAAACAGCTCCGTTTATATATACAAAGTTAATAAAGAGAAGTGGTCAAGCGCACCGACTGGCGACTCGTTGGCTCGGATTCAATTCCGACAGTTACCATAGCCTTTGTATTCATTTTATTTTATTGCTGAGGATGTTAAACGATTAATTATAGGATTTAAATATATACGCTGACGGAAAAAATCGCCACACCAAATACTAATTAATGTAGAATAATGAAAATTCGGGAACACATTTGTCTAGATAACATGTTTCAGACTGCAAGATCATAGGTTAATGTAACGTTAAGGTACGCCATTGCTAATGTGAAATCCTGGTACTTTAATAACCAGTTTAATCGCAAGATTGTTGATTCTAAGCAAGCAGACGTGTATGCATTGTGTTGTACATGTGCCGAGTACCAGTTTTTGGGGTGGAGTTCCATGCCACTTGCCCTTCGTCGGTCTATAAAGGGACGGTCAATGTTGTTTGTGGATGATACTGGAGTTGTGTCCGATGATGTCCCATATGTGTTCGATTGGAGAAATATCTGGTGAGCGAGCAGGGCAAGGCAAGGCAACGTGTCTAAACTCTGTTGACCGTCTTGGCTTACAACAGCGGTATGCAGGCGAGCGTTATCTGTTGGAAACCACCGACTGGAATGATGTTCATGAATGGCAGGATAGCAGGTAGTATCACCAGTTTGACGCACAAATTTACCACGAGAGTGCTCCTGCTGTCACACGAAATCGCATCCCAGACCACAACTCCATGTGTAGGTCCAGTGTGTCTGGCACGCAGACAGGTTGGTGGCAGGTCCTCAAGTAGCCTCCATCTAACCAACACACAGCATCACGGGCACCAAGGCAGAACCAGCTTTCATCAGGAAACACAACAGACCCCAATCCTGTCCTCCAATGAGCTCCCGCTTGGCACCGCTGAAGCCGCAAATGGTGGTGGTTTGTGCTCAGTGGAATGTACGCGACAGTGCGTCTGGCACGGAGCTGTCATTGAAGTAACCGATATGTACCGGTTCTTCGTGTCGCTTTGGTGCCAAGTGCTGCTCAGATTGTTGCTGCAGTCGCAATACGGTGTGCCGAGTACGATGGTCTTCCCTCTCAGTAATGCCACGTGACCGTCCGGAGCCTGTTTGTATTGCGACCGTGCGTTCTCGAGATCACCGTTACCAGCAGTAATGTACAGTGGCTTCATTCCTGCCAAGTCTTTCTGCAGACTTACAGAAGGAACATCCAGCTTCTCGTAGCTCTATTGTACGGTCTCCTTCAAACTCAGTGAAGTGCTGACAATGGCGTCCTTGTCGCCTTAAAGGCAATCTTGCCCAATAACAGCACACCACGTCCAATCTCAAAGGTAACTGAGGCTCATGACCGTTGTAGCGTGTATTAAAAGAAGACTTGATCTGCATCTAATAGTGGCGGTACTAGCGCCACTCTAATGTGACTGGCGTGAAATATGGGCTAAGATGTATAATCACGCCTCCCAACTTTCGTTTATGTGGCACAACTTCTTCTTGGGGTCGCGATTTTTTTTTTCTCTCCGTCAGTGTACTTTCCTTACCGCGTAGAGTGCCCGAGACGCCACAAGGCGGCATTCAGTCTCACGATTGGTAGTGGTCATTATGTTTCGACTCATCGCTGCATTTATCTGAGAATTTCAAACGTCTTGGACTATTTTTCACGGTGGAATAGTTTGTGGGTTGGCAAATCCTATAGAAGTGTCTTGATTTCTTTTAAATGTTACCGTTGTCTCCGCTTGTTATGTAATTTTGGCCCCACATGTTTACATTTACGTGTATTTACAGGCGGTTCATTCAAGCAAGGCGCAAGCTAGGAAGAGTCCCAGTTTGCCATACCCTGTTCAGTTGCTCCGGACGACGAGACGCACTGGCTTCCCCGGCAGCGGACAGCGAGCAGTGGCGCGCGTTTCCATTAGGGCTCTGGCCGTCTCAATTAATGGGGTCGCGCCGGCGCCGGCCGCACGCCATCGATAAGTGCTGGGCTGCCCCCCAGTCTGTGGCTCTCTGTCGCCGCAGCGATTAAATACGTGGCTACAGCTGTGGGACTTTTCCCGGGCCCAGCTGTACTCAGGCCATGCGACGCCCCCAGCGGAGCAGCTATCCGGAGCTCCCTGGGAGACCAGGTTGGACGTTATTTAGACTGACGCTCCCCAGGACCATAAATTTCAGATCATGTTGTCAGGAGTACTTCCTTAAGGATAGGCGTTGTCTGTCCAGATCAGATAACAAAATCTACAGTTATTCAAGTCGAAAGGAGCATTTAATACTAAACCCGCCTACTGACTTAATTACAGAGTTTTCTCTATATCGCCGGCCAGGTGGCCCAGCGGTTCTAGCCGCTACAGTGTGGAACCGCGCGACCGCTACGGTCGCAGGTTCGATCCCTGCCTCGGGCGTGGATGTGTGTGATGTTCTTACGTTGGTTAGCTTTAAGTAGTTCTAAGTTCTAGGGGACTGATGACCTCAGATGTTAAGTCCCTTAGTGCTCAGAGCCATTTGAACCACTTTTTTTTTTTTTGTCATAGTGTCATCATCAGGGCTTTAGTTCTTATATAAGGATCTCTGAGATGAAAAAAGCCAGAAAAGCGTATCTGCGAATTTTGTTGATTTCTTTTGTTATGACATCACAATAAAATCTCTTCTACATGTTGCTTACACAATTTTATCAACAACTGTGAGAGACTTCATTGTGATGTAGGGTGACCAAATGTCCCGTATTTCCCGGGATCTCTTGTATTATGGCAATATTTTCTTAGTCCTCCCGGTTTACTTATTGACCGACTGTTTCTCTCGTATATTTCGTCAGTGATCACTGTTTTAAATATGTTTCTCGCGAAGTACTATCGGTGGTTCGAGACACCTGACGGACAGATCTCGAGAAGTTTTCGTATAATAATCGATGCTATTGATGATATATATTTATTTTCGGTTCATGCTTCTAGAAAAATAAGACGGTATCGTCCAAGGGAATACGAGGAGCGGAGAAAGAATGACATACCCTACGCGTCTAGAGAGTTCATGAAAGGGGGCACGTTCACTTGTTACTCGATCGGTACTGCGCTGGCAACGCATGGATGCCCTCGTGTCGTACCGATCATCAGCTGTGATACAAATAACTCACGGAAGTAACAGAATCGTAAAAGAGGATTATAAAGATGTTCATGTTGCAATAAGCTCATTACGTTTTTTATTTCTCAATTACTCACGCTCTGCAAGAACATTTCACTACGCTTCGAAAGAGTTCTTTCTCTTACATACAATAAGTGAACTGTTCAGAGAAACAGCAGTACAATCATTAAAATAGAACTTATGATAGAAATAAATGTCGACTATAACTGCAAAGAATGTATTAAATTTGCACAGCAAGACAAAAGATTGCAGAGTTCTGTAGTTTCTGTAAACAAGTAATTGTCCCAAGGCACACATAATATACATGTGCAAATTTGTTAAATTTTATGTGATTGTATTTGCGTATTACGTGTGTTGGAGAAATAAATTGTTTCGTTTAGATTACTTAGATTCGTCTTTCATTATATAGACCGAAAATTGAGGAAGTACTCGTAGCTGTGAAACGTGTAAGGAAACAAAACAAACATTCCAGTGTAACATGCATTACTGAATTGGTTGGTTGGTTGATTCGAGGGAGGGGACCAAACAGCGAGGTCATCGGTCCTACTGGACTAGAGAGAAGGATGGGGAAGAAAGACGGCCGTGCCGTTTCAAAGGAACCATCCCGGCATTTGCCTGAAGAGATTTAGGGAAATCATGGAAAACCTAAATCAGAATGGTCGGACTCTGGTTTGAACCGTCGTCCTCCCGAATGCGAGTCCAGCGTGCTAACCACTGCACCACCTCGCTCGGTATTTCTGAATTTACAGACTTTTGCAAAACCTCTCTCTTTGTTTGTGGAGATACTTCAAAATATGTTACCACACGACATAAAAGAGCAAAAGTAAGCAAAATATACCAGTTTTTTGTTTATATATTTGTGTCTTCACTATCGGTTATTCCACGAAAATTCGACGTAGTTGTTCAGTTATGACTAAATATTCCTTAAACCTCCAATAGAACCATGGTCACATGCTGGTCATCTCCTTCAAAGCATGGTTAAATGTTGGATTGCCCTACTGTGATGTCATATAAAAACAAACAAACAAACTTCTCAGATAAGTGTTTATGGCGTGTTGACGTTGCAGTGGATGGCCTTTCATAAAAATTGAAATCCTAGTGTTGAAACTACAACTTTTCGAAAAGTACACGTACACAAAAGAAAAGTGTAGCAGAGTCGGTGTGCGAGTCAGTTTACCTTTTATTTGACTATCTCGGTGCCGTCAAGGACAGCTGCAATGGATACAATGAAACTACTAAAGGCGATATTATGTTGATAATTTTCATGTTAGGTTTTCCTACACAGGACGATCAGAAAGCTACTGAAAAGCCTATAATGATGTTGTAAGTTTGGTTGTGCTTAGAAATAATTGTTAAGAAAAAAATTCGATACGATGCCGTGCTTCTGAATTAATTAACATTGGAGTTAGCCAATCAGGCCCTTGCGTGCGGATATTCAAGCTGTCCGACAGATACAGTTAGTTCAGTTGTTCTCACAGAGTAGATGATAGCGCACGAGGTTGTTCACTCCCTTGTCTACCATCGGCCCACGTCCAATTTTTGTTTCGCTCTCTTGTTCAATGTTAGGAAAGCAAACGAACAATACGTTTCGCGCCACTGTTTCTGGTGGGCCGCTTGAATTTGCGCACGCAACGCCGTGACTGGCTAACTTCAAAGCTAATTAACTCGAAGTTGGTGCAACGTATCGAATATTTTCTTTGAATTTATTTCTCAACCTAATCTACTTTGCAACACAACTGTAAGTTTTTCGGATTGTTTCTGACCACACTACATACAACTGAACAAAAAGACTTTTCTCATGCCATATGTATTTCGCCTTTGTTCCCTGAAATATTTCATGAGTGGCCTGAAATATATGCATATTTATGTGTACATCTTTTGTTTTACACATTAAATATTGTATACTGAGGCTAGAAACAGTTCTGGCGCTTCCTGGGTCTCTGTAACTGGCAATATCTGCGTACATTTATAGATACTGCTCCACAAGTGTTTTTGTTCTTATTTTAAAGCTGCTCTCTGCTTTCTGTCATTCGAATTTCCATTAGCGCAGCATTAAAAAAAACACGCTTTTTCTTCACGCTACATTTTGAATGTTGTTATCACATACTGAATATTACGACCACCTGTCATATATGCGTTTGTCACATCTATGGTATGCGTGTGAGTGTTTGTGCTACTGTGTTCTTTGTGTGTAAATTAGTATACGTCTCAGTGTAGTTAAGTGTATATATGAGTACCGTTTTTTAATATTTCATTTCTTTTATCAGGCTTAGCAGAGAGTTTGTGTTTATGTGTCTCTGGTCTGTTTCCTGGAGTGAAATAATACATTGGTATTGTTGTTGCGAAAGTGTTGCCGGTTCTGGGTTTTGTGCACGAATTGACCTCTTGGTTAGGTCCCATAAATGTTCGATCGGATTCATTTGGGGTGATACGGGTGACCAAATCATTCGTTCAAGTTGTCCAGAATATTCTTCAAACCAACTGCGAACAGTTGTGATCCGGTGACATGGCGCATTGTCATACACAAAAAGTCCATCTTTGTTTGGATGCAAATGACACCTAAGTAGCCGAACATAATCATTTACAGTGAAGGACCGGTTCAGTTCATTCCATTCAAACAGAGTTTACACCATTATGAAGAACAACCAGCTTGCAATTGACTTGTTGATAGCTTCGGTCCATCGCTTCGAGGGGTCTGACACACATTCGAACCTTACCATCTGTTCTTACCAATTGAAATCCGTACTCAGCTGGCCAGGCCACGGTTTTCCAATCGTCTAGGGCCTAACTGATTTGGTCACGCGCCCAGGAGAGGCGCTGAAGGTGATGTCGTACTGTTAGTAAATGCTCACGCGTCGGTCGTCTGCTGCCGTAGCCCATTAACGCTCTATTTTGCCGCACGTCGCACATGGATTTCTGCGCTTATTTCACGCATTGTTGCATGTCTGTTAGCACTGATAACTCTGGGCAAACGCCGCTGCTCTCGGTCGTAGAGTGAAGGCCGTCGGCCACTTCGTTGTCCGTGGTGAGAGGTAACGCCTGAAATTCGGTATTCTCTGCACGCTCTTGACACCATGTATCGCACAGACCATTGAATTCGCTAACGATTTCCGAAGTGGAATGTTCCATGAGTCTACATACAACTACCGTCCCGAGTTCAAAGTCTGTTAATTTCCGTCGTGCGGCCATAATCACGGCGGAAATCTTTTCATACAAATTTCCTGAGTATAAATGACAGCTCCGCCAATGTACCGACCTTTTATAACTTACGTGCGCAATACTGCCGCCATCTGTATTTGTGCAATCGTTACCCCATAACTTTTGTCACCTCAGTGCTAATACAGCATGGATCCCCATTCCTTGAAGGTCGCAGTTCAACTCCATTTAACTGCATTGTTTTTACATGAATCAAAAGGGTTTTTTAATTTTTATTTTTAACAAACCTGTGTGGTATGTGCTTCGCCGTACCCACTAGAATGTCAGCATGGTAGGTGTATACAGTCGTAATGGAACGGGACACATAACAACAATTTTTTTTAAAGATTAGAAGATGACCGTCTTAACTGTTGAAACCGGTAACCAGGAATAAATAGTACTGAATGCAATCTTGGCTATTAAATTTTCTCCAAAAAAAAGTTAGGATACATAAAAGAGAGTGTTGGGCTATCATTTTCCCATAATTTTGTGTTGGAAGTTCAGCGGTGTCAAATCGGAAGAATAAACGAGAAGAAATGGAAGAATTTTGTTCCAAAATGATGACAAAAACAGTTTAGAGAGTAGGCAGAGAGTCAAAGAACCAAAGAATAAATCTGTAGATGACGCACTTTTCATCGAGTTTACTGCAAAGGCCAGTTTCCCAATTTCAGGACCCATATTATATGGAAAAACGATAAGTTTAAACGAGAAGTTTTCTGATGGTGATCCTAACTTCACAATCAGTCATAGAGGGAGAAACGATTATTTTTTCGTTTATTAGTTTTGATACACCGACGATAGCGATGATATACTAGGTAACCAAGTTATGGCTCACTCTTAAGGCCTTGTGACACAAACAGAGGACGCAACGCAGCTAGACAAAACAGGAACCAACCTTGAATGAATACAGATGTAATTCCTGCGTGATAGTGCTGCACATAATCGACTCACGAATCAGGCTCAAAAGAAACTCACTGATTATTTCGGGTTACAGAACACACTGTCTTTTTTTAAACAACTGGTTAAACTTTAAGTAAAAATAGTGTACAATTTGTGTAATTAACTGAGTTTTGTTTCCGCACTTGTCAGAACATGATTTCAATACTAAAAAGGAAGCACTTCTTAATGCTCTGCGAAATTGCGTTTATTCGGTCACTAACGAGCATAGCCCATTTTCAGATAACAACCAAATGTCGCAAACACAGATAAAATGATGTGCAACTTACCCTTACATTATATACAGAGAATATACAAAAATTATGTCATATAGGGTGTTTACATAGGAAAGTGTTACATTTTTTCACATTGAAATAATTTCATTCACTGAAAAAATAAGTTTTTCGTATGGAAACATGTTTAACAACTAATGATCAGCTACTATTTGATCAGCTACTAAGCTAACAGTCTGTGTCACATTTTTGTTGGCTTCCAGTATTTCCACCAGGATCATCTTTTGATTTTTTTTACAGAGCGTAATACTTCACATTCTATATCATATGAGTGGTTATCTGTTATCAGACGATCGACGAAGGTTGACTCTTTCTCTCTTAATCTACCGTTTCTGTTCTAGTCAGATAAGCTAACTTTCACAGCTCTGCCTGAATGACAAATATATAGTCCATTTTCGCACAGTACTTGTATGTGCTTTTATATACCGCACCCTGTGTCTACAGTCTCAGTTTTCGTTTACTGCTGAATAAAATGCTAGATATTCTGTTGATTTTATAAAATGCATTCTTGTAGTTGCGAAAATTTTTTAACGAGGTAGTGGCACCTTCAACTTTTTAACGAGGTAGTGACATCTTTTGATGTCACTCAAAGTAAATCCTGGAGAATTGGTTACTTACTTCTTGGTGCTATAGCCCATGTAGGGCCTTGGCCTCTCTGATGATCACAGCCCAATCTCGACGATTTTCTGCTCGTTCCCTTCCTCTCCTGACTCCAATCTTTCTCAAATCATTTTCCACATCCTCCAGCCATCCTTTCCGGGGTCTCCCTTTGCTCCTTTTGCCACATGGATTTCCTGTGTAAGCCTTTTTGACAGCTGGCCCAGTCCTCTCAGTCTGTTACACTAAATTTCAGTCATGGAGATTTGCATAACATAATCTATACTACTAACATGTGTGTAAGACAAAGTTACTTCCAGTTTCAGAACTCATACGACAGTCAGTCTGCATCTTTAACTAGAATCATCAAATTCAAACGGACTTGCACCTTACTCAAAAATATTTTAACAGACAGGAAAAATCACTGTTTCACTGCAAGACATGGTTCTGAATAATGGTCTGCCGCAGGGTTCGGCACTAGCATCCATTTTTTTAATCTATGTATTGCGGACATGCCAGACACAAAATTACATAAATTCACGTACGCAGACAATCTGACCACCGCGTGCCAAAGTAAAAATTTTGAAAGGGTACAGTACCGCCCGACGTTGAAAATACGTACAAAATTCTTCGTTATTCTTGTCAGTACAACATATTTTTTCTAATAATAACTCAATTTCAATTAATACAGCGAAGCGGGATACCAGTGTGGGAAAGAATGACAATTTATTTATTTAATTGATCACATGTGCACTCCCACAAAATAAATCCCTACATCCACTTTGGTAAGATCTGTGAAATGAATGAATATATGGTCGTCTGCTAACCGCAGATAGAGAATGTGCAATGTATGATCATCTTTGAGACGATGTTTTGGTCACTTTTGGTGGAACCAAAGAGATGAAACTTATCTGAGCTTTGAGCGCCTGAAATGTGGCTGACCAATACGGTAACAAGGTGCGCCCCCACCTCGACGGAGGTTCGAGCTGACCTGAAGAACGGACATGTTTTCAGCACTCTGCCGCTGGACCTAGTTTTGGTAAGACCTGTCTTAAGTGTGCTCCGTAAAGACAAAAGAGTGGAGACATGGTATGCATGTGAAATACTTAAGAGTAGTTTGGAATAATAATTTCTCTATTTCAGGAACTTTTGTGGGGAGAATTAAATGTCAGGCAGGTAATATTAAGGGGATGACAGTAATCTTCGGAAGTGACCAACGGTCACAATGAAACCACGTGTAGCAATAAGTTGAAATACTTCCGAGTGCTTAAGTTAAGCTGAATTACTAGTGTGTGTACTATAAGTCGGAACTATTTAAGAAATGGCGTGTGCAGGACTTGAAATTAGAGACGAGTACTTCCACGTGGTGAGTACTGTGTGAGTCTCAATCTGTGTATGAGACAAAGGATAAAGAGAAGTACTCGTCCATGGTATCAGTTGAGGACTCGCGTGTGTGATGAATATGTTCTTAATATTACTTTGCGTGTTATGTTTCCGTGTGACGCTTGGTTCAAACTATAATACTCCGAGAGAGAAGCAAGGTGAGTCAGACGTCTACCCAGCAACGCCACTTGGCTTGCATTGCACAGGAAGACGTGCATATATCCTCCAGAGTTCGTAGTAGGGAAGAAAAGTTACGAAGTGGGGCAGTGTCGTGTGAAACTGGGATAAATACTAATTGATGTGGGAAAGTTGAAAGTGATGTGATTATAACGTTGTGGCTATTCTTTGTATTGTATGTTGCCAGTGTGATGTATTTCATGAAATTTAAGTATGTGTGGTTGACATTGGAGAGTAATAAGATAGTTTCAGAGGCAGTGGGTTATTTTCGTGATGATGGGTGTGAGAGTCGAAGTGTGAGATATAGCAAAAGATCCACCATCCTATCCAGAAAGTGCTCTGTAGCGTTACGTAATTACGAGAACATAAGATGGAGAATCACCAATGCAAAGCCATGCCCACTGGGCGGAATTTCTCATGTTGCTATTGTCGTAGGTTATAGAATTTGTGTGTTTAGGTTATAGAATTTATCGGAATAAATAAGATAGTGAAAAGGAAAAGATTGGTGGCCTTTTCCTTCGAATAGTATGTTGTCATGATACCCAGAATTTACAATGTGTGCGCCATTCATATTCAGTGCGATGGCCACGTGTTGATCATAGCCGTTGAATAAGAAAGAAAATGTGATATTGCCAGTGCGTAGTGAACAATCAGAGTTTTGTAAATTTTTAATAGTCAGATGTGCGTTATCCGTTTCCGTTGGTTAATATTCAAACAGGAGAATAATTTGTAACTTAATTGTGAGTACTAGAGCTCATGTTACTTGATAAATAAAAAATGAATCAACTCGCTTGGCAGAGCACTCATGTTGCAGGCCTGACTGCTTGATTCCACACTATGAGCAAGGCATGTGGGTGCCTCTCAATTTTAACGACCTCGACAAAATATTGAATGCGAACCTGGATGTACTAAACACTTACTACTCCAGAAACGGATCTTAAAATAATCCATTACTCTCTAGGAATGAACAGCGCATCAGGCGTAAGGAGAAGCCTGAATACTTCGGAATGAAATCAGATCGCACTCTAACGTATAGCTCACATCTGGAAGATACAAAATAGAAGCTAAAATCCCGTAATGCTGTGCTGCCAAACTATGTGCAAAGACGTGGAGTTGTGATGGAAGCACACCGAGGACTTCAACACTAGCTCTTCTCTGCAGCGTGGCTGAATACTCTTCGTCAGTCTGATTGAGAAGTGCACACGTACCTGAAGTGGACGTTCGGCTGAAGGAGAAAATGTGGACAGTCTCTGGAACACTCTGGGTCACTCCATCTGCCTGGCTTCCCGTCCTTGCAAACACAGAGCCCATCGGACAGTCCTGAACGTGAATGCGAGGAAATCCAGTCAGTGGACCATTTGACTGTGAATTGCATGCTATGAGGCTGAACTGAAGGTCATACACGGGCTCGCTGACACAGCCATAGAGTGGCCCAAGATTATTTGTAATATTGTACATGATTTTCAAAACAGATGTAAAAAATATTTTAAATCAGTACAGAGTGATCACAATATTTTAGTTCAAACATCATGTGATGAGTACCTTTTTAAATGCCGCACCAGTAAATAAGTAAATAAATAAGTCAGCCCGATAGCCTAGCAACAGGTTGCCCTCTCAGATCTACATTATATAAAAATTTTCATTGACAATTTCGATCAAAATTTTCTACTGAAAGAGCCACTGAACTGGAAAATTAAGTATTGGTTGAGATATTTTGATGATATGCTGTGTTCATGGACTGGTACCAATAAGCAGTTACAGAAATTACATCAGTTACACTAACAATGTAAGAAAATTCAGTTCGCAATGGAGCTGGGAGGCTCTTCTATCAATTTCTCGAATCTCAATACAGATATTTGTACAAAGACGCATTTATTTAACACATACAGAAAAACCATAGCTACACGTGCAATAATCCCAGAAAACTCCCAGAATTCACGCAGTCACAAACATGCGTTTTTCCATTCAATGATGCATCGCCTCATATCTGTCTCGCTATCATGGCTACAGCTCTGCCCTGATAGACAATATACTACAAAAAACGAAATGCGTTAAATTACGGTAGTCCTGTGTACTGGCCAACAGGAACAGTCGGTAGTTTACAAAAAGTGGTGCATCAAACCATATAATAGCAAAATTTCAGATAGCCTCGGTAAAAAGATGAAGTCTCGGAACTACAGTTGTACATTTTATAATACCAACAGAATACCAAAATTCTTATTAAACAGTAAAAACAAAGTGACACTCTTCGCAAAGGGTGGGGTACATAAAATTACCTACAAGCACTGTGGGAAAAAAGACTATTATTGGTCAGCCAGGCAGAACTGTGGCATTTAGGTTATCTGAACAAGGGAGGAGCTGGAGATCAAGAAAGAAAAAGTCAGCCTTCACCGATCATCTAATTACAGAAAACCACTCGTGTGGTATAGAGTGTGAAGTATTACATTCTATAAAGAAAAGTAAATCCTGCTCGAAATACTGGAAATCAACAAACATAGGACACAGAATGCTTAGTTTTAAATGATCAAACTCAGTTTCCTTTTTCCCCTCTTTTAAACTAAGTTTTAGTTTCAAATAAAAAATTGAAACTATGTAAAGAACCTACAGGTCATCTTTCCTGTATCTTTTGTATCTTCTGTGTAAATAATAACTGTGTAAGTATCACGTCATTGTATCCGTGTTTCAGCGGAAGACGACCTATGACGCCCAAAACCGGTTCGTCACGGAATAAATGTGCTTTCACAGAACATTAGAATGCGTTTCCCTGTTAATATTATAATTTATACGTTTATGTGAAAGTAAATGTAACGTAAATTTTGATGGTGCATAGCCTAAGCCATTCTAATTTTTTTCTGAATTTTTGGATTATCCGATTTTTTATAATCAGGATAACCTAAGGGTACGTCTAGGAGCTATAAACGGGGTTCCGCTGTAATCTGTGGCTGAAAGCTCAGGCTCATGGGCATAATCACCGATATCCATAGTAATGAATGCTTTGTGTTTACAAGTTAAAAGATAGTGCCGGTATTACGATATCCGTCAGTTTGTTTTACATGTGATCGATAATATTAAGTAATATCATTGTTTTAAATAACTATTGTTATCCATTCAGGTCGGAGTGTGCCCATATTGTCTTGAATGCATAGTGTTCTGCAGAGGGTAGATGCGTTCTTCACACCTGTCTGCGCTAAATATGGCGACATGCGCTTTATCCGTAACATCCGCGGCTGACTTATGTCTGAGACAACGCTGTTTCATTCGTAATAACAGTCGCTTACTGAATTGCAGGAAACTGCCCAAATTCCATGCAGATTGTTTTAGGGCACTCCATTCATTGTAATCCTCCACGATCTGGCTATTATACTGACGGAAAAAAAATCGCAGCACAAAGAAGGGGTTGTGCGACACAAACGAACGTTGGTAGGAATGTTTCTCGCCTTAAAGATGATGTCTATTCAAATTTCACGCCAGTCACATAAGGGTGGCGTTAGTAGCGCCACTATGAGGATGCAAATCAGGTTTGCCTTAAATTCGCGCTTTAACGGTCGTGAGCGTTAGTTGCCGGTGAGACTTAAAAGTGACTCATCACCTCACTGAGTTTGAACGATATCGTGTAATACGGCTACGAGAAGCTGTATGTTCCTTCTGCGATACTACAGAAAAGCTTGGCAGGAGTGTAGTCACTGTACATAAGTGCTGGTCGCGGTAGTCACGGAAATGTATGGTCGTAAGACGAGTGGGCTCCGGACGACCACGTGACACCGAGAGAGAAGACCTTCGTGTTCGGCGTGTGGCTCTGGCGCATTGTGCTGCACCTACAGCAGCCTTCTGAGTAGCAACTGGCACGACAGCGACACAACGATCTGTTACAAATCGATTACTTCAACGACCGCTCCGAACCAGACCCCCTGTAGCATGCATTCCACTAACCACAAACTATGTCATTTGCGACTTCAGTAGTGTCGAGCGAAAGCTCATTGGAAGGCAGGCTGGAGGACTGTTGTGTATTATGGTGAAAACTGGCTCTGCCTCGGCACCAGTGATTACTGTGTGTTGGTTAGCAGAATGCCAGTTGAGGGCCTATAACAACCCTATTGCTTGCTACGCACCCTGCATCTACAACTGGAGTTGTGGTCTGGTGTGCGATTTTGTATGACAGCAGGAGCGCTCTCGTTTTTATCCCATTCGCCCTGGTTGCAAATCTGTACGTTAATCTGCCACTGATGAACAGCATTCCAGGGGATGTTTTCCAACATAACGCTCCCTCACACACCGCTGTTGCTACTCAACGTCACCTACAGAATGTCGACATGTTGCCTTGGCCTGCTCGATCACCAGATCTTTCTCCAGTCGTGCACATGTGGGACATCATCTGAGGACAACTTCAGCTTAATCCACAAACAACATTAACCCTTCCTGTATTGACCGACCACATGCAACAGACTTGGAACGCCATACCACAAACTATTCGGCACCTGTACTACGCAACACATGCACGTTTGCATGCTTGAGTTCGATGTTTTGGCGGTTACACCAGCATTTCCCATTTGCAATGTCTTATATTTCGCTTATTAACCTATGAAACATCACAGACAAATGTGTTCCCGAAATATCGTTACTATACGTAAGTTGGCTGTAATTTCGCACCTTACAAGAACTCATCCACATACTTTGCTGTGATCTACAAACACAGTTAGGTATCATGTGATAGGTTGTACATCGTATATATGAATATATAAAGGAGACTGACACTGTCACGTATGTCTTGAAAATAACTGTTAACGCTTATTGCATGAAAGGTGACGGAGTGTTTCTATTATAAAAATCGCGTAGTGAATGATTGCCTACACTAGTAGAGGTTGGAACGCCAGTGGAGATGAAACGGCAGACACAACTCAAGCTGCGGGTGGAAGGCCCGCACAGGTGTTGGTCCTGCTTAAACACGGGTAATAGCTTGACGGACGTCGTGACACCTGAGGTCTGGTGCACAGTAGGGTGACGGGTGGCCGCTGTTGTAGTAGTGGCCGGAAGGAGAACCGGATAATACTTCCGAACGCTGAAAATCTTGGACGCAGGTGAGAGGAACGAAGAAGCGGCACCTTGGAAACCACGCAGGCTGGGTTATTTCCAAGGATTTTTACTCAGAAGCGTACCACTGTACGAGTATATGTTTTTCCTCGCAAACTTTCCGCACTGGACGACAATAGACTAAAATATGGTTTGCTGGCGTTCGGAAGAATCTGTAGAGAGGGAAAATATTCCGTAGTTTCGGGAATATGATTCGTTTTCGGAATTACGATGGTGGGGAGCCGAGCCTTGACAGGAAGCCAGCGGTGGAGAGACGAGGTCTTGCGTTGTGAGCGCCCGTGTGTGACGGTCGCTCGGTATCAGCTTTGTCGGTACAAACGGACTTACTGTCTTTGCTCTTAGGAGAGTTTATTGTTAGAACAGTTAGGCACTGTACTGTTGCGAACCTATACGATTCTGGGCTTCACCTCCGGGTTGGAAGTCGTCGATGAGTACGCAGCGTTCAGTAATTGAGAGCTCTTCCTCTGCCTATACTTACGTTGAGACGTTATCTGAACTCCGTCCTTGTGGCTGGGAATTCGCGTTTCTCGTCTGTAGAGCACAGAGAGGAGAAGACAGTACTACAGTATATTAGTCAGAGGACCGCCTTCTGTTGTCGCAGTGTTTGAAAGAGTTTATTTGTGGCTGCAATTCTTCCATCGTCGAAGACGAGTACGAGAACCATCACTTCGATCCACCGGACGCAGTACATACGGTGATATCGCAAATTGCTTCGGCTTATTAGGGCTACAAAGCTGTGATCACGTTAGTTTATTTCTACTGAGGCTCCACACCATCGTAGATCGTCTTTGAAAGTAGTGTCTTCTAGCGTTTGGTACGTAGTTGATGTCAGTCATTTCGCGTTACTGATATTAGTCTGCGCACTCTTAATAAGGGGCGGAGTTGGGCAATTTATTAGTAAACGTTGTAATATAAAGGGTTTGTTTTTTAATCTACAGTAAATATATAAGCAGGAACAACGTGGGCGAGTTGGGCAATTGATCAGTAATTTACTTAGGAAATGTAAACTTTGTAATACAAAGGTTTTTTTGTAAAATCTACAATAAACATATAAGCAGGAACAACGTTTATCGTTTAGTAGGATTAGTGCCTTCATCATTCATTTACGTTTAGATTGTAATTTATAGAATTAAGAGATCCTAAGATCTGCTTCAGGGGGTAGTCAGAAAGGGCCAAGTCTTCATTTGGACGTTTATTATTTTCCGTTGAGCACATTCATTTTACACCCGCCTGGAGTAGCATCTTGGATCTATATTAATTATTTTTTAGTCTTGCGATTTTTTTTCGTCACTGTATTTTCATGTCACATACACATAAATAATATTGAGTGTAAAATCAAATATATTTACAACTACACAACGGAACGCTTATTACACTGAGAAGTGTAGCACGTTAACATATTGTGACAACTTGACAGATTAACGTACGGTTGAATAATGAACTATGTGACTAACATTGAAAGAGATGCGGTTGGTGACATCTTGTAAGACAACTTCATTTTACCTCTTAATGCGGCGGAAATGATCCACAGTACATCTTACAAATCCCGTTTCAGTAATTACAACAGAAAAAATAATGAATTACTGTGCTGGTAAGCCCCTACGTTATTTGATTTTCAAACAGCTGAGCAGAACTGAACGTACTCAGACATTTCGCATTTCGCTCTTTACCTATTCTGATCAACACTAAAATGACACACAATATTTTTAGCGCAACGCAATCTGACTTTCAGTAATCCCTACAAAAGAATGGCCCTGACTAACATTAAGCTATACGTTTCACAAATCACTTACCTCACAAAAATCTTCGTTACTCAAGCTACTGCAATACAGCGAGCGCCACTATTGCCAGCTAAATAAAAGATTCAAACTACTGAAGGCACTAACTACTGATAGGCATAGTTAGCAAATGAAAGATTTTGACAGAGAAAAAACAATGTATTTACCTTAATATTGTTCAAACGTCATATTATATATATCAGTTCATGACATCCAGTCTTACAAATTTACTGTCTCTGTCCAGATCATCCGCTCTCAAAACTCCGCAATCTCACTCCCCACATCCACCACTGCTGGCGGCTCACCTCCCACTGCGCAATGCTACGCGCTGTTAACAGCCAACTGCCCAACACGACAATAGCGATTATTGCAACAATGCCGATCAGCCTCAGACTGCACACAGCACAGTGAGTGATTTTCATATATAGCGCTACGTGGCGTTACCAATAAAAAAAACCTAAACAGCCTACTTACAAGTTGTAACTTACAGAACGTTTCGAGAACATAACAGGCTGCGCTGAATTAAAATGTGGTCCTGATGTGCATCTACATTCTTAGTCAATGAAAAGTAGATTACGGGGTCAGGCTTCAGTATAAAAATATTCGTGCTAAGGCCAGCCCCTCGACAAAGCACCGGCGTATACGTTGGATGGAAGTAGTTCACCATATTTTGCTGCGATCTGCAAAATTTAATTATCCAAGAATGAACATCTACATCTACATTTATACTCCGCAAGCCACCCAACAGTCTGTGGCGGAGGGCACTTTACGTGCCACTGTCATTACCTCCCTTTTCTGTTCCAGTCGCGTATGGTTCGCGGGAAGAACGACTGTCTGAAAGCCTCCGTGCGCGCTCTAATCTCTCTAATTTTACATTCGTGATCTCCTCGGGAGGTATAAGTAGGGGGAAGTATTGTATTCGATATCTCATCCAGAAACGCACCCTCTCGAAACCTGGCGAGCAAGCTGCACCGCGATACAGAGCGCCTCTCTTGCAGAGTCTGCCACTTGAGTTTGCTAAACATCTCCGTAACGCTATCACGGTTACCAAATAACCCTGTGACGAAACGCGCCGCTCTTCTTTGGATCTTCTCTATCACCTCCGTCAACCCGATATGGTACGGATCCCACACTGATGAGCAATACTCAAGTATAGGTCGAACGAGTGTTTTGTAAGCCACCTCCTTTGTTGATGGACTACATTTTCTAAGGACTCTCCCAATGAATCTCAACCTGGTACCCGCCTTACCAACAATTAATTTTATATGATTGTTCCACTTCAAATCGTTCCGCACGCATACTCCCAGATATTTTACAGAAGTAACTGCTACCAGTGTTTGTTCCGCTATCATATAATCATACAATAAAGGATCCTTCTTTCTATGTATTCGCAATACATTACATTTGTCTATGTTAAGGGTCAGTTGCCACTCCCTGCACCAAGTGCCTATCCGCTGCAGATCTTCCTGCGTTTCGCTACAATTTTCTAATGCTGCAACTTCTCTATATACTACAGCATCATCCGCGAAAAGCCGCATGGAACTTCCGACACTATCTACTAGGTCATTTATATATATTGTGAAAAGCAATGGTCCCATAACACTCCCCTGTGGCACGCCAGAGGTTACTTTAACGTCTGTAGACGTCTCTCCATTGATAACAACATGCTGTGTTCTGTTTGCTAAAAACTCTTCAATCCAGCCACACAGCTGGTCTGATATTCCGTAAGCTCTTACTTTGTCTATCAGGCGACAGTGCGGAACTGTATCGAACGCCTCCCGGAAGTCAAGGAAAATAGCATCTACCTGGGAGCCTGTATCTAATATTTTCTGGGTCTCATGAACAAATAAAGCGAGTTGTGTCTCACACGATCGCTGTTTCCGGAATCCATGTTGATTCCTACAGAGTAGATTCTGGGTTTCCAAAAACGACATGATACTCGAGCAAAAAACATGTTCTAAAATTCTACAACAGATCGACGTCAGATATATAGGTCTATAGTTTTGCGCTTCTGCTCGAAGACCCTTCTTGAAGACTGGGACTACCTGTGCCCTTTTCCAATCATTTGGGACCTTCCGTTCCTCTAGAGACTTGCGGGACACGGCTGTTAGAAGGGGGGGGCAAGTTCTTTCGCGTACTCTGTGTAGAATCGAGTTGGTATCCCGTCCGGTCTAGTGGACTTTCCTCTGTTGAGTGATTCCCGTTGCTTTTCTATTCCTTGGACACTTATTTCGATGTCAGCCATTTTTTCGTTTGTGCGAGGATTTAGAGAAGGAACTGCAGTGCGGTCTTCCTCTGTGAAACAGCTTTGGAAAATAGGTGTTTAGTATTTCAGCTTTGCGCGTGTCATCCTCTGTTTCAATGCCATCATCATACCGGAGTGTCTGGATATGCTGTTTCGAGCCACTTACTGATTTAACGTAAGACCAGAACTTCCTAGGATTTTCTGTCAAGTCGGTACATAGAATTTTACTTTCGAATTCACTGAACGCTTCACGCATGGCCCTCCTTACGCTAACTTTGAAATCGTTTAGCTTCTGTTTGTCTGAGAGGTTTTGGCTGCGTTTAAACTTGGAGTGAAGCTCTCTTTGCTTTCGCAGTAGTTTCCTAACTTTGTTGTTGAACCACGGTGGGTTTTTCCCGTCCCTCACAGTTTTACTCGGCACGTAGCTGTCTAAAACGCATTTTACGATTGCCTTGAACTTTTTCCATAAACACTCAACATTGTGAGTGTCGGAACAGAAATTTTCGTTTTGATCTGTTAGGTAGTCTGAAATCTGCCTTCTATTACTCTTGCTAAACAGATAAACCTTCCTCCCTTTTTTTATATTCATATTAACTTCCATATTCAGGGATGCTGCAACGGCCTTATGATCGCTGATTCCCTGTTCTGCACTTACAGAGTCGAAAAGTTCGGGTCTGTTTGTTATCAGTAGGTCCAAGATGCTATCTCCCCGAGTCTGTTCTCTGTTTAATTGCTTGAGGTAATTTTCGGATAGTGCACTCAGTATAATGTCACTCGATGCTCTGTCCCTACCACCCGTCCTAAACATCTGAGTGTCCCAGTCTATATCTGGTAAATTGAAATCTCCACCTAAGACTATAACATGCTGAGAAAATTTATGTGAAATGTATTCCAAATTTTCTCTCAGTTGCTCTGCCACTAATATTGCTGAATCGGGAGGACGGTAAAAGGAGCCAATTATTAACCTAGCTCGGTTGTTGAGTGTAACCTCCACCCATAATAATTCAGAGAACATGCGGCTAAACGAGTTGCAAGATATGAATAATGGGCTTGTAAATACGGATAGAAATTCTCCTACACTCGCAGACCTGTATGGACCGAATGCCTCCCGCTAATAATGGTTTCTGGATACCGCGTTAGCGGCATACGAAGTTGAACTCCTGACAACGTAGCACTTCATATACCGGGCACATGGCCGCTTTGTAGCTCCTTGTCTCTGTTCATAAACACGTACTTACTCTTTCACCGCCAATATGACGTCTACAAATTTCGAGCGTATCGTAATTTTTTTTTTCTAATGTAAGGTATTTCAGGCTGCTAGGATTTGCACACGAGACTATGCAGATGAAGTACTGATCGGGAACCCATCTCCGGAGATGCACCGTTTGGATGTAAAATTATTTTCAACATCGGATCACTTTCAGTCTCCCGCTTTACGGTACGCACATAGCGGACACAAAAAGAGTTCTGTAATGTGTGCTCTACATGAGTTACTCCACTAGGTCTACATCAGACGCATGCTTTCGTACACACTGTCTAAAAATGCCGATGCACGTTCGCGGAGCACTACAGTCAACCCTCCTAGTTGCGAACTTCCCATTTGATCGGACGAAAACAGTATGTGATGGCCCGAGACTATCCGGAAAATGTTCTCGGGACATGCATATTGCAGCTCTATCACTATATACCGTACCTTGGAACGGTATATTTGAAAACGATCCGATCTTCAAACTTATTTTATAGCCAGACTGTACACATCCGGACAAGGGTTCCTTGTTAAAACTTTATCTACTAAATTCCCTCTACAACCCCGAGAGGTCAGTTGTAGGAACTGTGGAACACCTTGTATAGTGAACACGTTGAGTGGCATTTTGGTATCTAGATCATTTTTAAAACGTTTTGTAAACAGGGCGTATAAGAGTGTAAACGTTTTTATGAGAATTGCTACTTCTTTTTTTTTTCTTTTCGACATTTGTCTATGTTCTTCGTTTAATAGCGGTTACCAGTCGGTTCAGAGATTTTTTCTGTCATTTGTCAGTTCTGTCACATCTGGCAATGATTTACTAACCTGAAACTTGTCCACGTGAAACTGTATCTCATCCAGTAACCACTGATTAGCTGTTTTGTAAGGTGGGAAGAAAAATCATTGCATACTACCTCCAACAGGGCCATGCCTAATAAACCATTGCGGCGCTCAAACCTACATTCGTGTTACGGACAGCTTTACGTATTTTACGCGCAGTGTCAGTACTTACGTCAAAATCATGTATTACGAACTTGCAAAATCTAAGGAAGTAAATACGAAAATTACTTTTGACTGCACTTGAGAAATAATGAGCCGTATCTATACAGCCACCTAACTAGTCCTGTGTGAATACCAATCTTTTCCGGTAACGACAAGTTGAAAAGAAAAAAATTTACGAAGCTTTACTGAGCACTCAGTGTGCCTGATTACCTTACGGAAGACACTGTTTCTAAGTCCACTACTGCCATATTCTGTCGTGACAAGAAAACTGGGACGTCATTCATTTGTCCTTGTGAGGACACCTGAGGAGATACGGAGAGGATAATTAAGTTTCTGGTTTCGAAGGCCGACAACAACAGACTGGAGTGCACTGTTCTGTCCAGTGTACCGCCGGCCAACGACGCCTTCGGCAGAAAATGAACCAGCTGTCGGTCGGAAATGCCTGGGGTATCCTCCTGGGACATTGGTGATGTAGTTTATTAGACATGGGACGAAAAGTATAATTATGAGTAGCAAACTTAATCAACTACAGGACTACTACGGTATTGTACGATTTCAATTCATTTCTAGTGCTTTGAAGGTGTGCATGACCCGATATATTCCATGAGGCATACTAGTTCGTTCTTCCCGGCGTTAAGTTGTGGAATCATTCTGACATTCTCTTGCACTCTTCTTAAACCAAGGGTTAAGCAAAGTAGCCGGTTCTGTGTCCACTTTTCCCTTCGTATTCTCGGGTTTCTCAACGACGTTCGTGTAAGAATAACAGTCTGTGCTCAAGGTATATATTAAATTGTGCCTGTTCTCTGTTTATGTCTCTGTTCCTCATTGTATCTTCCCTGTAACATCTGTAATAGCTCGAAGAAATATTATTGCAAAACAGGTGAGCGTAAGAAGGTAAGAAAGGGGTGTTGGGGACAATGGAAGCCCTTAAAAAACTATAGTGGCGGGCTATGGATCTATGGATACAGAGCTGTCTGTTTCAACCCCATGTCAGTCTTGGGAGTTTTATCCGTCATTGTTTGACAAAACAATGAAAAAACCAAAAGAAAGGAAGGTAAAAACTTAGTAAAAACTGGCTGACTAATCTCGAGCTGTGTGCCCCAATCAGACATTCAAGCAGTGATTTTTGTGTGCGGTATTGACTTTTAATAGCGTATCTGTGATATTATGCCATACAGGATTGTCTCTCAACCAAGAATGAGTGGTAAGAAACGGTACTCATACAGAAACGATACGAAAATATCCTATGCAACACGGCGTCCAATGTCTTCAAAGCGTCCAAATAATAGATACCAGGCTAAGAGTAGTTCGGAAGGAGTCAGAGCCTCCTCTACGAAATGGAAAGACAATGACCAGAATCTTGATGTGAAATTGCAGTTTACTCTGTTATTTATCAACATGTGACACGTAAAACGCGCAATGCCACATCACTTAGCAAGAACGAAGCCGTCGAGTAGTCTTCATAATAAATACAGCTTTTCCAAACTGCCCAGAAAATTTATACGAAACGCATATGAAATCATTCTAGCTATGTGCCTGCTTGGAGTACGGCTAAAAGAAATTGTAAAACTTTGTACCTACATGGAACTGCCGCGACCGATATCTCAATTGTTCTGTGCTAAACTAGTGGATACCATCTCGATCGCAGACCAGACCTGGGATAGCAGATTAATGATAAGATTTTCCTACATGTAGCATTTTCCATTTTGTCACACATTTTAAAACTTCAAACGCGTTTTTCGGGGAATATGATTTTTCGAAGCGGCTTGCAGCATAACTTCAAAACTGTTAAAGCTTTTTATTTGGAAATTTTATTACGTCTTTGAAATAACATACCAAAATGAAGATTCGCCAATTACACAAAAATCAATATTTCTACAATGAAGCGCTAAACAAACTAGTATAGGCATGCGTCTTCAAATAAAGAGGTATGTAAACAGGCAGAATACGTGTCTGGTGCAGTTGTTAGATCTGTTACTGCTGTTGGCGTGTTACCAAGATTTAAGTGAGTTTGAAAATGGTGTTGTAGTCAGCGCACGAGCGATGGGACAAAGTATCTCGGAGACTGCAGTGAATTCGCGATTTTCCCGTACGACCATTTCACGAGTGTGCCGTGAATATCAGGAATCCGGTAAAATATCAAATCTCGGATATCGTTGTGGCCGGAAAAAGATCCTGCAAGAACAGGATCAACGACAACCGAAGAGAATCGTTCAGCGTGACAGAAGTGCAATCCTTCCGAAAATTGCTGCAGATTTCAATGCTGGGCCATCAAGTGTCAGCGTGCGAGCCATTCAACGAAACATCACCGATGTGGGTTTTCGGAACCGAAGGCCCAATCGTGTACCCTTGATGACTGTACGATACAAAGGTTTACGCCTCGCGTGGGCCCGACATTGGACTGTTGACGACTCGAAACATGCTGCCTGGTCGGACTAGTCTCGTTTCAAATTGTGTCGAGCGGATGGGCGTGTGCGGGTGTGGAGACAAGCTAATGAGTCCACGGACCTGCATGTCAGCAGGGGACTTTTCAAGCTGGTGGGGACTTTGTAATAGTGTGCAGTTGGAGTAATCGTGGACCCCTGATATGTCTAGATACTCTACAACCCTAACGGGTGACACGTACTTAAGCATCCTGTCTGATCTCCTGCATCCAGTCATATCCATTGAGCATTCCGACGGACTTGGACAATTCCAGCAGGTCAATGCGGCACCCCACAGTCGAGAATTGCTACAGTGCGGCTCCGCGAACACTCTTCTGAGTTTAAACACTTCAGCTGGCCGCCAATCTCCCTAGACATGAAAATATTGAGCATATCTGGGATGTCTTGCAAGGTGCTGTACAGAAGAGATCTCAACCCCATCGTAGTCTTTCGAATTTATGGACAGCCCTACAGGATTCATGGTGTCAGTTACCTCCAGCACTATTTCAGACATCAGTCGAGCCCACGCCACATCGTGTTGCGGTACTTCTGCGTGGCAGGTGTATCAGTTTCTCTGTTTCTTCAGTTTATAGTTCCTTGCATGATTCACTAGCTACACTCACGTAGATTACAAACATGTTTTTTCTTTTTTCCAGATTCAAATTGACATCAGTTACAGTGCCACAGATTGCCTCAAATTCAACATGCATCGGAATAATTTCTGCAGTGTTGCCATTTTGTGATATTTTTCAAGAAATTTTTTTTAGAATGTACGTAAATATGCTTTCAATAACAACCCGAAGTATTAGTTCTCTGACACCTTTCCTTCCTCCCAAAATAAAACTGTCACGAAAATCCTTTTTTTATGCCATTACAGTGATTTTATCCTTGAATAAGACACATATTGTCCTGTAACAAATGCCGCCCTTCTGAGAACGCTGGTTGTTGAGAAGCAGTGTTTGGCTGTGGGAGGGCTGGTGCAGTGGATGTAGACGTAGCAGTGACAGGCGCGCACTTGACCGGGACCAGCTCGCCAGGCGGCTGCGCGTGGGTGGGGGCTCAGCCTCGCGGTGGTCCCTCTCGCGCCGCGCATTAAGCCTCTCGACGTTAATGTTGATTTAACGACCGCCTATCTGGGGACACGCCCGGCCCCGCACCCTCCGTGCCCAGCGCTTCTGTTCCCGCCGCCGATAAACTTGACTTAAGAGAGCCGCGGAACTCTCGGTAACACACAATTATCTAGTTATTCGGTGCTCCACCACAGGAAGGCAGGCAGGCACCGGGACCTATCTGCTTTCCTCGTTCCCTGCTCAACTTCTAGCACTTCTCAACACGAGGATTATTACTACGCTATCTGCAACCGTTAACTTGAAAAGCTGAAGTATCAGATTAACTTACCTCTTCACTTAATGTTAACTCCTTGTGCGCATATCATCTTCCATTAATCTGACCTCCAAACCGTGGTATAATAACGATGACTCTCCTAACGCAAACCGAAAGTAAACACCGTTGGGGGTGAGCAGTGGTTGGCACACACGACTGTCATTAGAAGGAAGATGTTTCAAATACACGTTCGGTCTTAAATATTTAGGTTTTCCGTGATTCCCCTAAATCGCTCCTGGAAAATGCCGGAAGGGTTCCTTGGAAAGGGAATGACTGATTTTCATCCCCATTCCCTTCCGCATCTAATGACCTCGATGTCGAAAGAACGTTAAAACCTGATCTTCCTTTCATTTCCTTTCCGATAGTGATTAGTTCGAATATTGATGACAGTTAAAATTTTTATCGCTAGTCTTAAGTCGATACAAGAAATGGAAGGAATGTAGACACTAGTTCCTGATGACAGGACTGTGCTCCAGTCAGGATGGATTTACGCATGAGCCAAGTAAGCCGGAGCCTAGGGCATCAAGAGGGAAGACGGCGTCGCGAGACATTTTTTAAAATTTATTAATCGCAGATTCTTTACAGACGAATGGAAAAACTGATAGAAGCCGACCTCAGGGAAGATCAATTTTCACTCCGTCTTCAGGCCACAGGTGGCCCATCGGGACCATCCGACCGCCGTGTCATCCTCAAGTTGAGGATGCGGATAGGAGGGGCGTGTGGTCAGCACACCGCTCTCCCGGTCGTTAGGATGGTTTTCTTTGACTGGAGCCGCTACTATTCGGTCGAGTAGCTCCTCAATTTGCATCACGAGGCTGAGTGCACCCCGAAAAACGGCAACAGCGCATGGCAGCTGGATGGTCACCCATCCAAGTGCCGGCCACGCCCGACAGCGCTTAACTTCGGTGATATCACGGGAACCGGTGTATCCACTGTGGCAAGCCCGTTGCCGCGAAGATCAATTTGGATTCCGTAGAAATATGGGACACGTGAGGCAATACTGACCCTACGACTTATCTTAGAAGAAAGATTAAGGAAACGCAAACCTACGTTTCTAGCATTTGTAGACTTAGAGAAAGCTTTTGACAATGTTGATTGGAATACTCTCTTTCAAATTCTAAAGGTGGCAGGGGTAAAATACCGGGAGCGAAATGCTATTTACAATTTGTACAGAAATCAGATGGCAGTTATAAGAGTCGAGGGGCATGAAAGGGAAGCAGCGGTTGGGAAGGGAGTCAGACAGGGTTGTAGCCTGTCCCCGATGTTATTTAATCTGTATATTGAGCAAGCAGTAAAGGAAACAAAAGAAAAATTCGGTGTAGGTATTAAAGTCCATGGAAAAGAAATAAAAACGTTGAGGTTCGCCGATGACATTGTAATTCTGTCAGAGACAGCAAAGGACTTGGAAGAGCAGTTGAACGGAATGGACAGAGTCTTGAAAGGAGGATGTAAGATGAACATCAACAGAAGCAAAACGAGGATAATGGAATGTAGTCGAATTAAGTCGGGTGATGCTGAGGGAATTAGATTAGGAAATGAGACACTTAAAGTAGTAAAGGAGTTTTGCTATTTGGGGAGCAAAATAACTGATGATGGTCGAAGTAGAGAGGATATAAAATGTAGACTAGCAATGGCAAGGAAAGCGTTTCTGAAGAAGAGAAATTTGTTAACATCGAGTATGGATTTAAGTGTCAGGAAGTCGTTTCTGAAAGTATTTGTATGGAGTGTAGCCATGTATGGAAGTGAAACATGGACGATGAATAGTTTGGACAAGAAGAGAATAGAAGCTTTGGAAATGTGGTGCTACAGAAGAATGCTGAAGATTAGATGGGTAGATCACATAACTAATGAGGAGGTATTGAATAGAATTGGGGGGAAGAGGAGCTTGTGGCACAACTTGACTAGATGATGGGATCGGTTGGTAGTACATGTTCTGAGACATCGAGGGATCACCAATTTAGTATTGGAGGGCAGCGTGGAGGGTAAAAATCGTAGAGGGAGACCAAGAGATGAATACACTAAACAGATTCAGAAGGATGTAGGCTGCAGTAGGTACTGGGAGATGAAGAAGCTTGCACAGGATAGAGTAGCATGAAGAGCTGCATCAAACCAGTCTCAGGACTGAAGACCACAACAACAACAATCGTCTTTGGACATCACCCATGCAGTAATCATTCATTCAGATCAGAATGATTTTTTAACATTTAAATGTGTAACAGTCTGAAAGTAACTCTTATACGTTACACATATTTAACTTGAAATTAAGTTGGTAAGCTAAGAACATTAAAATACATTCATTAATCTGGAATTAGGGATGATAGAACTTATCATACACATTCATTTTCTGTACTATAATTTTAAAAAGTTTCAAAATCGGTTTTTCAATAATATTCTTATTTGTCTTCCTGCTCTAAAATCGTGTAGGAGTTGATACATTTTAATGTCTTCTGTCGCTAGAAGAGTTTGATTGTTTGTCGGTAAATAGCTGCCAGTGGATGTTAGACGCCTTTTAACTTTCGTGGTTTCTTGATAATGTCTTGTCATAGCCGAAGCAAAAGCAGTTAACATCTTTCTCACTACCGTGTTCACATGAAGAAAATGTGATCGTGTTCAAGAAACTGACATGTTCCCTGAATCTTCCGTGATTGAATCGATGTCGTGGCATTGTCACTACAGTTTTTTTTGGAATATCTGGAATTTTGATACCAAGGACGTGATAGGAGATTAGGATCACTGTGGCGCAGTGTCTCCATTTAATTTCATAAGACTGTAGAAGGTTTTTCGTCCTCGGGGCCTGATTCTAGTCCTTATGGTCTGTAGGAGTCCGTGGCACTCTATCATATTTCACCGAAACAGTGTGCACAGCTTCCTTGGTGAGCAGTCTGTCTACCTCTTCGTTTCCCCTTATTCCTTAGTGTGCCTTCACCCAAGGCATGATGGTAGTCTTATTTTTGCAGGAGAGGACCTCAACTGCTTCATAATATAGTGTATTCGATAATTAATTTTTGGTGTTGTTAACTGCATATCATTTTAACAGCATTACTGTCGTTACCGTAGCCGGCCGGGGTGGCCGAGCGGTTCTAGGCGCATAGAGCCTTTACCCATTCGTAAAGGTCGCCACCTTGGATTGGCACCTTGAATATTTGAATTTCACTCCACCATGACGAAGCATCAGTTTGGACTTCCTGCCAATTTATGCTCGAATGACAGCCCCACTTCCTCAGTGATGTCATGGGAGCTGGTGACAAACCCACTACAACAATTGGGCTATTTTTCAATTTCCCGCTATTTTATGAATTTTCCGCCAAGTTTTGAATTTCTAGTATTTTGTGCGTAGGGCATTGGTAACAGTGCAGTATATTCCAGGACTGATACAGAAAAACTGCTAGTCTACAGACACATTGGTGTCGATCTGAACACCACAGAGAGAAGCTAGACTGTAACTCATAAGCCTGCAGGCTTTTGGGACCGTTATGGTGTTTAGTTTTCAGCCATACGTGGACAACAGTGTCACCCCCAAAAGATGCCTGCGCAAGGGTCAACATGTCGAGCATTGGAGAAGTCTGAAGAGGAATATGATGTAGCCTAACCACTAGAAATATTTTATCATCAAAAACTAGGCTCATTGCCGGACACCCCTCCACGTCGAAGCTGACTCTGACTCTACGCCACAGAGTCTGTTGCCTGTGTTGTGGTGTCAGTGATAAACGATACATGGCAACATGAGGTCTAAGCCCAGCCCCAATGATCTATTTCCGACGGTTCGTGGTGGCACTCTTCCTGCAACCCATTACTGGATTCTCAACCGTTGTCGTCTTTCTATTCGTCATAGCCAGTAGAACAATTCTACGGTCTTCTCGCGGTGTAGTCCTGGAGCTCTGCGTCATCACGCAACAGCTAACGGTCTGTGCGATATGCCGGTATGCTGCTCCCATGTCCTACATGTCATTTGTTGTACAGTTCTCAAAGGCCGTAGTATGGTGATCAGCTGCCCGTGCACCTCACCTGGACCTGCTGTGTCGAGATCTCCATCCGAAAAGTTCCATCTTAATGCAACCAGTACCCATCATATACTCTCACCACCGTTATTCAGCAGAACTTTTTCTTTCATTACTGAAAACAAGCTAGAATAAGGATGAAAGTTTAATCAACATAGCTCAAAGGCATGGAAATACTTCAGCATTAGTCTGGCTGCATACTGCCCAAGTTAGGTGCTCGTGGTGTAACACTGTCCGTTTCTATCAGTGCACATAAAACGGTTTTAAAATAATACTTTTGTGCTAATTCGTTCTTGATGTTACCGTTCCAAGTGGAGCAGAGTATCTGGAACTGAAGCTGCACAGGGCAGCGTGGACGCAGACCACTGTGGCAGGCCAAGTGAGGCCTGATCGCCGCTAAGTGCCCTGCGTCGCATCCGGAGGCCGGTGTCGCTCGGATACGGGCGCGCCCCTGGCTGATGGGATGGCAGTACGGTACTAAAGCGCCGCGCCGCGCCGGCCCGGCCGTAAATCTCCCCCACAATGACGTCACCGATGCCGACCGCCTTCGGCGCCCGCGCTCGCACTTTACGATATCAGCCGCGACATTGATTAGCGCCGCCTACCTGCCGCAGCCACAGCCACACTCTACCTAATACGAAGGGGCGGCCGCTCGCGAATTTCCTGAAAAGAGCACTCGCCCTATGAAAGCATCCGTCTTTTCCACTATTACCACTTTCTGTTGATCCGGAACTGCTGTCCTCCACTTGCCGAGGAGTGCCGCAGGGGCGGGAAGCTATAAAAGTATAACATTTGCACTCCCTACCGAAATAAGTAAGCTATCATCGACTATTAAAGTCGTACTCGAAAAGCAGTAAATGTGATTGCGTTTTTCTTGTGGTTTGTGATGATATGCGCAACTTGTTGTCAAAGAGACACAATTAAATAAAATGTCCCTACCAGTAAATTTAATTTAAAAATAGTAGTCATAAAATAGAAGAACACTATGACTCTCATAAAAAAATCTAAAAAAAAAAAAAATAGAAATTAAATCAAGAGTAATGCAAAAATGTATAAGCGAACCCAAAATAAAGAAGACAGCACACAACAAACTGAGTGAAGTGTGATACATACTTGGGTATGCAAATAACGAACATCTGAAAAAAAATGTCCAAATTACGTGAGAGTAAAGCCCTCCAAATTTTCCATATAGGAAACATTACACAGTGGTTTTCTCATTTAGAAATCGCATTTGTTAATGGTTGGTTTGATGGGTACCATTAACTGAAGACCCTTTCACCTGTTCCACTCGTGAATGGCGCGTGGGAAGATTGACTGTCGCTAAGCCTCTCTGTGTCAGCTCTAATTTCCAGCTCTAATTACTTGAATTTTCTAGACGTGCTCATTTCGCGAAGTATATGTGGAAGGAAGTAATACGTCCGACTCTCCCTCAAAAATACACTCCCTATATTTCAATACTAGAACCCTCCGTGCGCAAAACGCCTCTCTTCCATAGTTTTTCACTGGGTATATATAACGCCCTCACGCCCGCTAAACGATCTCTTGACGAAATGTGCTGCTCTTCGTTGGATCTTCTCTACCTGTTCTATCAGTCCTACCTCGTAAGATTCCCAGATTGTTAAACAGCACTCAGAAATCGGTCGAACAGGCACCTTTTACGCCACTTCTTAAGGGGATCAGTTACATTTCGTTAGGATTCTTCCTATTAATCTTAGCATGCCATATGTTTTACCTACTTCTTATTTTATGAGGTATTTCACTTAAAATGGTTCAAACGGCTCTGAGCACAATGGGACTTAACTTCTGAGGCCATCAGTCCCCTAGAACTTAGAACTACTTAAACCTATCTAACCTAAGGACATCACACACAGCCATGCCCGAGCAGGATTCGAGCCTGCGACCATAACGGTCGCGCGGTTCCAGACTGTAGCGCTTAGAACCGCTCGGCCACCCCGGCCGGCATTTCACTTAAAGTCGCTCAGGATGGTTACTACTGAATATTTTATGGTAGATTCTGTTTCACCAACTTGTCATAATTAGTGTAGTTGTACAGCAGTTTATCTGTTTTCCTTTGTATGCGCAATATGTTACATTTATTTCCGTTCAGGGTCAACTGCCAGAACCTCTGCCATTACCGAGCGAGGTGGCGCAGTGGTTCGACACTGGACTCGCATTCGGGAGGACGACGGTTCAATCCCACGTCCGGCCATCCTGATTTAGGTTTTCCGTGATTTCCCTAAGTCGCTCCAGGCAAATGCCGGGATGGTTCCTTTCAAAGGGCACGGCTGAATTCCGTACCTGTCCTTCCCTAATCCGATGAGACCGATGACCTCGCTGTCTGGTCTTCCCCAAAAACAACCAACCAACCAACCTCTACCATTCATCAGTCCTCTGTAGATTATTCAGTTAATTGATGCTATCTTCCGGCGTTGCCACTTTCCTACAGTCCGCAGCTCGTGGTCGTGCGGTAGCGTTCTCGCTTCCCGTGCCCGGGTTCCCGGGTTCGATTCCCGGCGGGGTTAGGGATTTTCTCTGCCTCGTGATGACTGGGTGTTGTGTGCTGTCCTTAGGTTAGTAAGGTTTAAGTAGTTCTAAGTTCTAGGGGACTGATGACCGTAGATGTTAAGCCCCATAGTGCTCAGAGCCATTTGAACCATTTTTGAACTTTCCTACAGTCAACAGCGTCATCTGCGAGAAGTGTTAACGAGCTTCTGACGCTTTCTAGTATATCATTTACATACATTGTAAACAGTAACGGTCTTATTACACCTCTTTGGGCCCTCCGGATATTACCTTTACATGTGTAGATTTTGTTCCGTTAAGGGTTACATGTTGAGTTCTGTCTGCAAGGAAGTCTTGAATACAGTACAATCATTTTAATATGAAACAGATGAGTTTAGAAGGACCATATTCGACGTCCTGCAGGATCTCAACGGCCCGACGCGACTAGTGCCCGAGAGAATTCTACCAGGCGTTAGGGAACTTGCGAAAATGAGTCACTTAATTCCTTCGATCCAGTTGTTGTCGGGACACGTAAGCAGATTTTCGGCAAGAGGTGGGGTGAGGTGGGGGGGGGGGGGGGGGGAAGCTGGATGGGCAAGAGGAGAAACTTGTGCCTCCCCCCTCTTTCCATCGAGAATTCTCATACACTAGTGGAAGTGAATGTACGGCCATCAATTCTCCGTAATATAATAAGTTTTTTTCCGTGATATGAGACGTCTCGAAGCTTAAAAAACTCATTTATGTCAAAAACGATCATTTTAGAGTCTATCGCTAAACCCTCTGGATGAATTTCAACAGACACCTACGGACGCGGGTCTTATCCTAATTATCTCCATTGATTTTATGTAAGACGCAAACAAAGATGCGATTGTGCAGAAATGGCGAGATCTGAACATATGACGATAGAGTGCCTCGGTTAAAGGTCGTCAGGTGAAGCAGAGGCAGACAGTTTAAGAGGTCGTAGTTTGTATGACAAAGAAGTATCTCCTGTTCTGAACTGACATTACCCCAGCACAGTATCTTGATCTTAAAGAGGAAGAGCACATGGAACTTGGTAAATTATAACAGCATTGCTTCACTATAGGCCCAGCGACAGAGGGGGTGGTACAGATGGCTGACTTCAGCATTTGGCACGGAGCGCATGACGTTACACAATGTGCGAGGAATATCGGCTCCTGTGTTCCTGACGAGTGCCAGTGGTTCCAGCTTGATGCAAAACCCCAGCAGAGGAATGGTAGACGGCACCTCTCGTCAATAATGTCTGCAGTGCCGGACACAAGAATGGATTCCAGTCGCATCCAACAGATGACATTCCACGCGTCAGGAGCCAGAATACCAGTGAGCACATTAGCCAGAATGAAGGAGACAATGGTTTTCAAGTCCGACGTCAAATGCTTGGGATGCTGCAGTAGTCCGGATACAGAGACACGAAATCGATCGGTGGATTGCTCTTCAATAAGTGCCGATGAAACAATAACAGCATTGTGAACATTATGAGCAATATTACTAACTTCCTTATGTTTTTCTTACCATTACTGCTTTTCATTTTTCATTATTGTTAACGCTTGTTTGTAGTTAGAGAGTAACTTGTTAGCCGCGCGGGGTAGCCCCGCGGTCTCAGGCGCCTTGACACAATTCGCGCGGCTCCCCTCGTCGGAGGTTCAAGTCCTCCCTCGGGCATGGGTGTGTGTGTGTGGTCCTTAGCTTAAGTTAGATTAAGTAGTGTGTAAGCCTATGGACCGATGACCTCAGCAGTTTGGTCCCATAAGAACTTACCACAAATTTCCAATTTCCAGTAACATGTTATTTGCAGTATCATAACTTTACTCATCTTTCGTCCTTTACACATCAGTTTCCTTTCATTTATTCTGTTTCTTCTTTTCCAGGGTTTACCTTCCCGTCGACATCATTTTCTTCTTTTCAACTATTCAGTGTGTTGAGTCGCAACTTTTTGGAGCAGTACAAGCAATTATAAAAGAAAGAAACAATTTTTCTAATGTATTATTGTGTAACGTTAATAACAATAACTGTGAACCAATATTGAAGCCACCAACATTCGAAGAATTAAGGAAATTATGAAACAATACTAACAAAGTATATGGGGAAGACAATGTGTTTGCAGAACCAATGCAACCACTCTAGTGGCAATATGACAGTATGCCTTATAAAAATATTTCACCAAATCTGGGAAACAAACACCCTGTCAGTTGGTGGGCATCTGCATTAATGTACCCCATGCATAAACCGAGGGAGTTGGCGCAGTGATTAGCACACTGGAACTCGCATTCTGGAGGACGACGGTTCAAACTGAGTCCGGCCATCCAGATTTAGGTTTCCCATGATTTCCCTAAATCGCATCAGACTAATGCTGGATGGTTCCTTTGAAAGGGCACGGCCGTCTTCTTTCCCCATCCTTGACACAATCCTCGGTTTTGCTCCGTCTCTAATGACCTCGATGTCTACTGGACGCTAAACCTAGTCTTCCTACGCCGTGCATAAAAATGGAGAGAAAGCAGATCCTCAAAATATTACAGAGGGGTCTCTCTCTCTCCACTTACTTATAAAATCTCTGATAAGCTGAGCTGAACTATTGGTTGATCAACAGTCAGGAGAGCATCAGGGAGGGTTTAGGAAGACGCGATCATGTGTAGAACAAGTCATACATTTGAAGCGTATATTGTAATTTAGGAAAATCAGAAGCTTGAAATACGTAGTAACATTGTAGATTTTAAAAAGGCATGCGATTCTATTGATGGAAAAACATTACTCAACATTTTAAAAGAGTTTGGGCTAGTTAACAAAACAACAGAAATAATTAAAGCGATTTTAGCCAACGCAATATTAAAAGCAAAATTTGTGATACAGCTGTCAGAAATTTTTTAAATAAAATGAGCAGTAAGAGAAGGAGACTGTGCCTTGGAGAATGTGATTAGAAAATGAAGGAAGGTCATAAATACTAAGGGTATACAACTAGGAAGAAGGCAAACAAGGTACCTACAGACTGCGTAGCATTTACAGAAGACGTGGTACTTATTACAGACTCACTTGAAAACGCACACAAACATATCACAGAATTACCGAATCAAGCAGCAAAAATAGGATTACGAATCTCATCTGAAAAAAAAAAACACAGTTCATGACAAACATCAGTTACGCACTTCTAAAGCTTAATATAAATAACAACACATTATCTAACGTAGACCGCTTTAAATGTCTGGGAAAATGAATGTCAAACAACATGACGGAAAAGACAGCACCAGAGGCTAGAATACATACTGGGTGAAAGTTCACAAAAGGGACAGACTACAGGGACAGACGCCTGACTGGAAATGAAGGAAAAACGTCCTACGAACATTTATTCGGAAATGCATCGTTGGCACGGTAGATGGCGCTGACTAATGACTGTTCCTCTGACAACAAGCCGTGTGTTTCATGTGTGTTGCATGCTGTGTGATGGACGCAGGGTACTGTAAGCAGCAGAGTGGTCCGGTGTTCACATCGGGAACAAGCCGAGATGGTGTTTGCGTACGAAAATGCAGATGGAAACGGTAGAGAGGTAGCACGGTTATACCAAAACAATTACCTTCACAGACACCAACTACGTCGCACAAAATTTCAAACCCTTTTCGGACGTTAGTGTGATCGTGGATCCTTTCAGACAAACGAACGTGCAGGGAGGCGGAGGACCGGAATCTGTTTGTCGGTTTTATTTATGTTCACCCTGCATAATGGAGATGGCCTTTCAAATGACAGGAAATATACACCAAAAGTATTTGTTCTAGAACACAAAACCGAAACACTAAGTTGCAGTGTTCAGACGAGAACTCCTCAATGCAGTGGAAACTCTGAATCTGACTACATAGGGGGAGCACGAAAAATTCGAAACAAACTGAAATAAGAAACGTATGAAAAATACTTGGACCCAACATCAGCAGAATACAGATTAAGACCTAATACAGAACGGTGTCTGAAAATTGAGAAGTTAATAGTTATAATGAGACAAAGGAGATAAAGAATCCTATGAACACACATGCAGGATTAATAGTGACACAACAACTGAACAAATCTTTGACTTGCTAAATAATTACAGCCCAAAATCAGAAGGCTGAGAGAAGTAGGAGGAGATATCGAAAGTGTGGGAGTGCTCATGGACATAAAAAGAAATAGAACATTTTCTGAAGACGCAATAGGAAATTCAGGCTTTCAGGACAGGAAAAAATCAAGAAACTGGAGAAAGTGGGCTCAGGAAGAGATTGAACAAAATTATCAAAGAATGACAGAAGTATGGACTCAAAGAAACTGCAGTCAAAAACAAAGTAGGAGAAAGAATGTTCATTTATCGTAACCTCGAAAAGGTTATCACAAATAGGGTAAGATGATCTAAATATGATACAAAACCACAAAATTTGTCCTTGTTTTTGAAAGAAAAAGTAACTGTTAGGAAAAAAATGGAAACGGTAGAGAGTGTAAGGTTCTTTAGAATGGCACTGTATGTCATCCTTCAAAGTTACAAATGTAGACTAGAAACAATAAAAACAGTGTACAATTTCTTGGACTTAAGTTCCTAAATACGATACGGTTAGCCCAAAATATGATATAATACACATGTGATACGTTTATGTACACTGAAGATAGAAGGCTGAGGTCTGAAAAATGAAATGGATAACACTCGAAACGATACGTATGTGTAAATGGGATTTTTCTGCGAGAGACATTTCTAGGACTTTTGTGTCATGAAATGTCAGTAAGAATCAGCTGCAAAAATTTCTTTATTTGTTTTTGCTGTTTTAAGACCGTAAGGCCCGCCAGAAATGGGTAGGAATTGTTTACAGCTATATTTATTAATTGACACTAATACAAAAATAAGAGATATACGAAATGGTACCACTCTCTTAACTTTTTTATGAGCGTGAGCAGGAGAGAGAGAGAGAGAGAGAGAGTCCTCGTTTGATATTTTCCACTCGAGTAGCAATATGAGGAACTGACAATTTTCCTGCCACATCACTCTCATTTATAAGAGAAACGTATTTTCCATGTAATTTGAAACTTATTTTGTTCTAGTCAAGCCATAACTTATAGGCTTTTTTCCGGTAGTTTTAGTACGGTGCAGACGCGTCTGTAGCTGTATGGAATTCCTCCTTCCTCCACGAAATTTAGCCAGGATATAATATTCTCCATCAGCATGTTCTGAACCAGTCATTACAATAGTGTACCAATGATAAAATCTTTTGAGAATGAAAACATGCTCTAGGTAGGCTGTATTCTGTTTATTATCCGTGCAGTTGGCCAACTCATCCGTGGGTCTATTTTAGGCACATATTTTAAGCATCACACTTCACTGCGCTTAAAATATATGCTTGAAAATGACCCCAATTGGCCAACTGCATGAGTGATAAACAGAATACAACCTACTTGAACCATGTTTTCATTCTCAAAATACGTAGAGGCTGTGGACCCCACAAAAATAAAATTTTAAAAAGTGATAAAAGCAAGTGCAGTTGTAAAAAAATATTTAATTCTAAATGGGAAAGCACAACCAGGTATCAGGACCTTTATCCCACCTTCAGATGCACTTTTATCAAAATTAATACCAGCAGGATGGTTCAATAATCAGTAACGATGCCCCCACGTCCTTTCTAGGTGTCATTTGACACACGTTTCTCTTGATGGAACATCCACAAATGTTGATCTTCAACATCAATGATAAAATTCTTTATAGCTGTAAGAAATATCATTTCTAAAAGGGAAAGCACAACCATGTATCAGGACTTGTATCCCATTTTCAGGCGCATTTTTTACTAAAGTTAATTCAAACGTTCACTAATCTGCACCGTGAGTAGTGCTTTCCTTTTAGAAACAAATTAGTTGTGCAAATGTATAGCATATTATCATTGGTGATGAATATCAGCAGTTATGGATATCCCGTCGAGAGAACCGTGAGCATTTGACTGAGGTGACAAAGGTCGTGGGATACCTCCTAATATCATATCGGACCTTCTTTTGCTCGGCATAGTGCAGCAACTCGATGTGACATGGTCTCTACAAGTCGATGGAAGTCTCCTGCAGAAATATTGAGCTATGCTGCCTCTATTGACGTCCATAATTGCGAAAGTGCTCCCGGTGTTGGATTTTGTGCACAAAGTGGCCTCTCGATTATGTCCCATAAATGTTCGATGGGCTTCATGTTGGGAGATCTGGGTGGTCAACCAGTTGACTCGAATTGTCCAGAACGTTTTCCAAGCAAATAGCGAACAACTGTGCCGGCCACTGTGGCCGAGCGGTTCTAGGCGCTTCAGCCTGGAAATGCGCGACCGCTACGGTTGCAGGTTCGAATCCTGCCTCGGGCTTGGATGCGTGTGATGTTCTTAGGTTAGTTAGGTTTAAGCAGTTCTAAGTCCTAGGGGACTGATGATCTCAGATGTTAAGTCCCATAGTCCTCAGAGTCATTTGAACTCAGCGAACAACTGTGGCCCGATGACATGGCTGATTGTCATCCATAAAAATTCCATCGTTATTTGGGAATACGACGTCCACGGATGGGTGCAACTGACCTCCAAGTAGTTGAACGTCAATAGGATCCAGTCCATTCCGTGTAAACACACCCCACACCATTACGGAGACATCACCAGCTTGCACACTGCCTTGTTGATAACTTGGGTCCATGGCTTCGTAAGGTCTGCGCCACGCTCGAACCATACCATCATCTCTTACCAAGTGAAATCGGGACTCATCCGACCAGGCCAAGGTTTTCCAGTCGTCTAGGGTCCAACCGATATGGTCGTGAGCCCAGGAGAAGCGCTGCAGGCGATGTTGTACTGTTGGCAGAGGCACTAGCGTCGGTCGTTGGCTGCAATAGTCAGTTAAAGCCAAATTTCGCCGCGCTATCCTAAGGGATACATTCGTCGTACGCCTCACATGGATTTCTGTGGTTATATCACGCAGTCCTACCCCCGTGAACCATGGACCTTGCCGGTGGTGGGGAGGCTTCCGTACCTCAGCGATACAGATGGCCGAACCGTAGGTGCAACCACAACGGAGGGGTATCTGTTGAGAGGCCAGACAAACGTGTGGTTCCTGAAGAGGGGCGGCAGCCTTTTCAGTAGTTGCAGGGGCAACAGTCTGGATGATTGACTGATCTGGCCTTGCAACACTAACCAAAACGGCCTTGCTGTGCTGGTACTGCGAACGGCTGAAAGCAAGGGGAAACTACAGCCGTAATTTTTCCCGAGGGCATGCAGCTTTACTGTATGGTTAAATTATGATGGCGTTCTCTTGGGTAGGTTAGAAAATTTAAAAAGGGAAATGGATAGGTTGAAGTTAGATATAGTGGGAATTAGTGAAGTTCGGTGGCAGGAGGAACAAGACTTTTGGTCAGGTGAATACGAGGTTATAAATACAAAATCAAATAGGGGAAATGCAGGAGTAGGTTTAATAATGAATAAAAAAGTAGGAGTGCGGGTAAGCTACTACCAACAGCATAGTGAACGCATTATTGTGGCCAAGATAGACACGAAGCCCATGCCTACTACAGTAGTACAAGTTTATATGCCAACTAGCTCTGCAGATGATGAAGAAATTGATGAAATGTATGAAGAGATAAAAGAAATTATTCAGGTAGTGAAGGGAGACGAAAATTTAATAGTCATGGGTGACTGGAATTCGAGAGTAGGAAAAGGGAGAGAAAGAAACATAGTGGGTGAATACGGATTGGGGGAGAGAAATGAAAGAGGAAGCCGTCTGGTAGAATTTTGTTCAGAGGATAACTTAATCATAGCTAACACTTGGTTCAAGAATCATAAAAGAAGGTTGTATACATGGAAGAATCCTGGAGATATTAAAAGGTATCAGATAGATTATATAATGGTAAGACAGAGCTTTAGGAACCAGGTTTTAAATTGTAAGACATTTCCAGGGGCAGATGTGGACTCTGCCCACAATCTATTGGTTATGACCTGTAGATTAAAACTGAAGAAACCGCAAAAAGGTGGGAATTTAAGGAGATGGGACCTGGATAAACTGACTAAACCAGAGGTTGTACAGAGTTTCAGGGAGAGCATAAGAAAACAATTGACAGGAATGGGGGAAAGAAATACAGTAGAAGAAGAATGGGTAGCTCTGATGGATGAAGTAGTGAAGGCAGCAGAGGATCAAGTAGGTAAAAAGACGAGGGCTAGTAGAAATCCATGGGTAACAGAAGAAATATTGAATTTAATTGATGAATGGAGAAAATATAAATACGCAGTAAATGAAGCAGGCAAAAAGGAATACAAACGTCTCAAAAATGAGATCGACAGGAAGTGCAAAATGGCTAGGCAGGGATGGCTAGAGGACAAATGTAAGGATGTAGAGGCTTATCTCACTAGGGGTAAGGTAGATACGGCCTACAGGAAAATTAAAGAGACCTTTGGAGAAAAGAGAGCCACTTGTATGAATATCAAGAGCTTAGATGGAAACCCAGTTCTAAGCAAAGAAGGGAAAGCAGAAAGGTGGAAGGAGTATATAGAGGGTCTATACAAGGGCGATGTACTTGAGGAAAATATTATGGAAATGGAAGAGGATGTAGATGAAGATGAAATGGGAGATACGATACTGCGTGAAGAGTTTGACAGAGCGCTGAAAGACCTGAGTCGAAACAAGGCCCCGGGAGTAGACAACATTCCATTGGAACTACTGACGGCCTTGGGAGAGACAGTCCTAACAAAACTCTACCATCTGGTGAGCAAGATGTATGAAACAGGCGAAATACCCTCAGACTTCAAGAAGAATATAATAATTCCGATCCCAAAGAAATCAAGGGTTGACAGGTGTGAAAATTACCGAACTATCAGTTTAATAAGTCACGGCTGCAAAATACTAACGCGAATTCTTTACAGACGAATGGAAAAACTGGTAGAAGCCGACCTCGGCGAAGATCAGTTTGGATTCCGCAGAAATGTTGGAACACGTGAGGCAATACTGAGCCTACGACTTATCTTAGAAAATAGAGCCAGCCGGTGTGGCCGTGGGGTTCTAGGCGCTACAGTCTGGAACCGAGCGACCGCTACGGTCGCAGGTTCGAATCCTGCCTCGGGCATGGATGTGTGTGATGTCCTTAGGTTAGTTCGGTTTAATTAGTTCTAAGTTCTAGGCGGCTGATGACCTCAGAAGTTAAGTCGCGTAGTGCTCAGAGCCATTTGAATCATTTTTTTTAGAAAATAGATTAAGGAAAGGTAAACCTACATTTCTAGCATTTGTAAACTTAGAGAAAACTTTTGACAATGTTGCCTGGAATACTCTCTTTCAAATTCTAAATGTGGCAGGGGTAAAATACCGGGAGCGAAAGGTTATTTACAATTTGTACAGAAATCAGATGGCAGTTATAAGAGTCGAGGGGTATGAAAGGGAAGCAGCGGTTGGGAAGGGAGTCAGACAGGGTTGTAGCCTGTCCCCGATGTTATTTAATCTGTATATTCAGCAAGCAGTAAAGGAAACAAAAGAAAATTCGGTGTAGGTATTAAAGTCCATAGAAAAGAAATAAAAACGTTGAGGTTCGCCGATGACATTGTAATTCTGTCAGAGATAGCAAAGGACTTGGAAGAGCAGTTGAACGGAATGGACAGAGTCTTGAAAGGAGGATATAAGATGAACATCAACAAAAGCAAAACGAGGATAATGGAATGTAGTCGAATTAAGTCGGGTGATGCCGAGCGAATTAGATTAGGAAATGAGACACTTAAAGTAGTAAAGGAGTTTTGCTATTTGGGGAGCAAAATAACTGATGATGCTCGAAGTAGAGAGGATATAAAATGTAGACTGGCAATGCCAAGGAAAGCGTTTCTGAAGAAGAAAAATTTGTTAACATCGAGTACGGATTTAAGTTCAGGAAGTCGTTTCTGAAAGTATTTGTATGGAGTGTAGCCATGTATGGAAGTGAAACATGGACGATGAATAGTCTGGACAAGAAGAGAATAGAAGCTTTCGAAATGTGGTGCTACAGAAGAATGCTGAAGATTAGATGGGTAGATCACATAACTAATAAGGAGGTATTAAACAGAATTGGGGAGAAGAGGAGTTTGTGCCACAACTTGACAAGAAGAATGGACCGGTTGGTAGGACATGTTCTGAGGCATCAAGGACCACAAATTTAGCATTGGAGGGCAGCGTGGAGGGTAAAAATCGTAGAGGGAGACCAAGAGATGAATACACTAAGCAGATTCAGAAGGATGTAGGTTGCAGTAAGTACTGGGAGATGAAGAAGCTTGCACAGGATAGAGTAGCATGGAGAGCTGCATCAAACCAGTCTCAGGACTGAAGACAACAACAACAACAACATCACGCAGTGTTGTTTATCTGTTAGCACTGAACGCACTACGTAAACACCGCTGCCCTCGGTCGTTAAGTGAAGGCTGCCGGCTGCTGCGTTGTCTGTGGTGAGAAGAAATGCCTAAAATGTGATATCTCGGCACTCTCTTGAATTCCCAAACGATTTCCGAAATGGAATGTCATATGCGTTCAATGTTCAAAGTCTGTTAAATCTCGTCCTACTGCCATGGTCACGTCGCAGAGCTTTCCACGTGATCAACTTGGGTACAAATGACAGCTCTGCCAATGCACTGCCCGCCCTTAAATATTTTATGTAGGCGATACTATCGCCATCTGTATATGTGCATATCGCTATCCAATGACTTCTGTCACTTCAGTGTATAGTAGAACCCGGTGTGGATTCTCCAGCAGTTCGGACGCCATTTACCGAGAACAGTCCCGCGTCAGCTCGAGCCGTTCACGGAGTGTCGGCAGAGTGGCGGTGAGGTGCGAGTAATTCGTGGCCACGAGTCGTCAGCGGGCGTGCGTAATGAATGTTTGATGCGGCGCGGACGCCGTGAATAGCGTGTGAAATGCGGGCCGCTGGGTCCGCAGCCACCTGGGCGGGCCCGCGTAGCCCTTCCCCTGCCGGGCGAGCACTTTTGTCGCGGAACGCCACCGTGTAATACAAAACACTCCAAACAGCGCCCGCCCCTCGCACAATGGCGGCAGGCGGGACCCTCCCGGCCCCGTTCTTGAAGAATGGCTCACGGCGAGGGAAGGCGAGGAGACGTATAAATTGTAACTTAAACTGTTTCGGTTATTTTCTCTCTCTCTCTCTCTCTCTCTCTCTCTCTCTCTCTCTCCCCTCTCTCTGTTCTCCCCTTCTCGTACACACACACACACACACACACACACACACACACACACACACACACAGAGTCTCTTGCGTGGCTGCAAGAATGTTTACTCTGAGAGAGATTTATTAGCATATACACGGCTCTTAGTGGGCCTGCCCTCCGAGGACAAACAGCCACGCATTTAAATACAATGCGGCCGCACTGGGGGCGCGTGAGCCAGGTTGGGCCCGCAGAATTAGGCGTTGCGCCCGCGACGCGGTGGCAGCCGTAGAAGCAGAGGTGATCCTAAGGCTGCGGTTATAAGACAGCCGTCGCATGCGGGCAGGCGTGGGTGGTGGCCGCTGTGTGCGAGCGACGTGAGCGTCAACGAGTGAATAGCGGCGCGCGTGCGCTGCTATAGTCGCGCCACTCACCGAGATTGCGCTCACTGTGCCGAAGATACACGGTTGGTCAACTGTTCGACGTGGTGGGGATAGAACATCTGCGGACAATTGTGGTCGCCGCCTTTCACAAAAGCGGTTCGTCCTTCTTCTCTAATCCGTGTACCTGATGTGGCTATAGAAAACGTGGACTGGGTTTTAAGGCTTGCAGCGTCAAAACAGTGAATCTTCTGTAGTCGTGTCGAACTGCAAGCTACCGTATTGCCGAACAACTACTAACAAAGGCTTAATGCTTCTGCTGGCTTCACCAAAACCGGAACAAAATTGTTCACTTTTCCCACGTTACAGTGTAAAGGACCCTAGCGCGATCGAAAAACTCTCGTATTTCGATGCAGCTATAGGTTAAGAATTATCTGTGTGGTATATATATTGACTTCTCATTTGGAAACAGCCTAGCCATCGAGTGGCATACTTAATATTTAACTTAGCACTAGGTAAAATATAAAGGAGGCGTACGACGAGGTGGTGAAAAGGGGAATAGCACGGAAAAGCTGCTAGCGAGCTATGAGGAGCAGAAGGGTTGGAGTCCAGGGAAATTTATTCTTATTAGTTGCACGACGGGAGAAGAACTCCGTTGTGCCAAATGTATGGCTGCAAGATTTTCAGATGAGACACGGTGGACGTATACGGCCAAAACTGGCTTGGCCCCACGAATCCCCATTCTGAATGACGTATTTTATAAAAGGAAATTGTTGATCTAAGCCACGCCGCCCTGAAACTGAATTTGTTCATATGTCTACAAAAACACAGTTGTGAGATTTCAGCCAAATTCATCACGTTTTGTGTCAATCCATTGCCAACGAACATCAAGTAACTTTTACGATATGTTGATCGTTTTTACTTTTGGACCATTTAATAACAACTGAATCTAGTTTTTGTGCCTTACGCATTTCGTCTTTATTCTTTGCAAGGTATCTTCAGTAAAGAGTTTCGTGGTTGTTTTTCTACACGTAGTGTTTTTGTTCCATTTGTGAACCGCAATTCCTAGTGTTGTAAAGTCTGATAAATAAAATTTTAAACAATAGTTATAAGAACAAGAATATCACAGAAAATGGAACAAAAACACAACTTGTAGAACAACACCCACAAAACCTGAAACTGAAGATGTTCTGCATAGACCAAAGGCGAAAAGCGAATGACACAGAAATTGTGTTTAATTCGGTTTCAAATAGACGGTCTAAAAGGAAAAAGTATCAACATGCCGTAATACCGGTATTACGAAACTGAAGACGACAGGACACAAAAGATTAAGATGTGACCAAAACAATTGTAACGAAGGAGGATCGTGACGTTATATTTCATGTATCATGAAGCTGGATCAGAAACGGCCTTGCCACAGTGGTAACACTGGTCTCCGTCAGATCGCAGAATTTAAGCACTTTCAGGCTTGTTTAGTACGTGACCGTCCGGATCTGCCGAACACTGTTCGCGAACGGAGTGCACTGAGCTCTTGTGAGGCAAACTGAGCAGCTACTTGGTTTGGAGATAGCGGCTCCGGTCTCTTAAACTAAAAGTGGCCTTGATAACGGTGTGCCGACCGCATACCACTCCATATTCGCATCGAGTGACGCCTATGAGCCGAGGGTGACACCACGATCGGCAGGAACGGTTCGGTCTTCAAGGCTTATACGGACGGAGCTCTTTTATTTGTGGACTGCATCTGTCGATATTACCAAGGTACTATTCCACGTACTTCTGTACATGGAGGTAACAGCAATAGAAAGTACGGTTGATGGTTAAATATAATGTGTATGGAGGTAACCACTATTTCTATAAAGACGAAAACACTGGATACTTTTTCTGATGGTTGGACTTTTAGGTCTACTAGTTAGAAAATTAATCAGTTCTAATTTAGATTGATTACGCAGTTGCTGCCAAAATTAAGAACTTGAATACTGTCCATCTCCTGACCTTTTCGCTATCTGAGTAGAGTTCTTCAAATGTAAGGCGTGGGGCGAAACGATGTCTTAATTTTTTAATTGGCGTGACTGCCTACTTTCATCTTCTGTATCTAATAGGAACTCGTTAAAATATTCGTGCTGTAAAATTTATTCTCGTTCCAGCGTCTGTAATTAATTTCTCTTGTCGTAGTCTTTACGCGACATTTTGTCTATATATCTATTCGTCGGTAATTAGAAAAAGTACTGTACTGTCACACTCAAATTATGACACAAAAACCAACAAATACGGCAAATTACATTCAGAAATATGAAAACATATATGTCGTTTGCGAGAGCTGTTTGCTGTAAGCTAATCACATCACTGACGGCTACACATAACTGCCAAAGATAATTGATATCGAAAAACAGCAGTCTGTTATAACTGGCAACTCAAAATGTTTGTTTAGCGCATCTGTACTCTCACCTGCATAGACATATTATTTACTTTGTTCCTCCATACGATTTACACTAATAGTGGTATTCCCTTACCTTGTACTGATCAACTGGGGTCACACAATGGTTATAGTCCGTTTTCTTTCTGTAATTTTTGCTATTTTGCCAGTAGTGTTTCACATTTTCCTTTCTTCTGCGCGCGTTGTTCCTAGTTTCTTATTTTTTTGTATTTTGAAAGCGTCCTGATATTAGTGTTTTATTCTTAAAATGTTTCATTTTGGATTCTTTGATATTATTTCTTGCTAGGCGTTTTCTTATTTCTTAAAATCGTTACACTGTTAACCTATCTTTTGTTTTACTTTTTGTTTCATTTTTTAATGATCGACTTAGAAATAAAGTGTAGAAATAAGAGGGGCGTTTAATAGGTAATTCGACATATATTATTCTCAGCCGATTTCTGCTGAATTTGTTGTGGGACGTCGTGGCATATTCCCGCTTCAACCCCTATAGTTTCATGAATTTTCGATACGTAGTGGTGCTATACGTAGCCTTCAAAAGAGCAGGTTAGTTGCAAGCAGAGAGCTGATATTGAGCTTTTTTGGCCGAAAACAAGAGCATCGGAGATATTTTTAGGCGTTTGCACAATGTCTACGGAGATCTGGCAGTGAACAAAAGCACGGTGAGTCGTTGGGCGCGAGGAGACACTCATTCGAGGTGATCGACTGATCACAATCAAACATCTCGCTGCACAACTGGACGCCTCTGTTGGTAGTGCTGACACACTTGTTCACCAGTAGGACATCCAAAGATGTGAGGCATACGGGGCCTCCCAGTAAGGTGGCGTACGGCCGTAGCATCGAACGGAGATTATGTTGTAAAGTTATCTTTTGCAGTCAAAAGTGCAAGGAATAATACGTTGCGTTAGGATTCTGGATAAAATCATTCCACTTTCAGAAAAAAATGTTGCAGTACTTGCTAAACGCCCCTCGTAGTTCAGCATGAACGTGTATACGAGATAGTTAACGAATTTAAGAGATTTATGGCGTACACTCATTCTTTCAATTAGCTGGTGGTCACACTGTGGCGTCGGAAGGTCGCTCTACCACAGTGACCAGCGCCCTGTCAAAGCACGGAGCTACACGGTGAGAAACGGCCCGCTCACGTGGCGGTCGGCCACTGACAGCGATCCCTCAGCACGGACCACCGCGCAGCGCAGCACCCCGGCCCTCACAGGCTCGGCAACTCGGCTCGAGTTACTCTTGACGCGCCGGGCACAGAGGCGCTAATTAGCCGCGATTGTTGCGCGACCATGCAACTGGCTGGCCAGCCCGCGCCCTTTGTTGTCACTGCGGGAAATATTGGCCTGTAGCTGAAGCGGTACAGTCCGCCTCTGCTGCGAGGGGCCTCGCTCTGCAGTAAGCGGTGGGGCGGCCGGTGCTGCAGCTGGCAAAGGTAACCGGATTCGTCTGTCGGTATGCACATAGGCATTCTTCTCTGATCCGAGAAATCTTCTACTTCAAGTTTAATCCAATGTGTGTCACCCTCGCATAAATACCACTAACCGCCTACCGCGGATTCCTTAAGAACATGAACTCTCACGTGCGGCAGATACGTATAACAAAGACATTAGTAATTAATAATATATTCTTCTTCACAAATTACAACAGTTTGTCAACGCTAGGGTAACTTTAAGATTCCGCAGCTGTGGAAATCACATGGCTATGAGGTGAATAACTCGTCGAGCCATGTTCGGAGTGCATTTTCACCCGGAAAGGAAGTTCCTTGAAGGCTGTTCGATGACGAGCAGAGGAGGTGAAAATCTGAGGGCGCAAGAGCAGCTGAATAAAGTGGTTGTGGAACGAATTTCCTACCCAACTCCTGTATAGTTTTGTTTGTCAGTCAAGCAGATTGCGGGCGGGCGTTACCGTGGTGTAGCATCAATTCACGCAGTCTTCCTGGTCGTTGTTCTTGGACTGTGTCTGCAAGACGTCTCAGTTGTTAACAATAAAATATGTCAGCAGTGATGGTTGCACCTCAAGGGAGCAATTCGTAGTAGACCTACATCACATCGCCTTTGTTCCACCAGATGCATAACAGAGTTTTAAACATGGCTGCTTGGTTCAGTGACCGTTTGTAGATTAGAATTTAAAAAAATGAGCACTGGGTCACAATTATTTAAGCCTTATTGACAAGGTTACAACACTTCTAAGAGTGCCTACATCAGAATTAAACAATTAAAATGGCCTATAACACAGTTACAAATTTATATTGAGAGACATTTTTTATGTAAAAAGTGTAAGTACTTACTACCAATAAAAAACATACATGTCACATACAGAATAATTAACAGGTCAGAAGGGCTTTAGTCACGAAATATATAAAAAAGGAAAGCGTGAAACGAGCCACTATGCGCTGCTCGTGCCTGTACAGCCACAGGTTGCAACTGATTATCTTTTGTGTACGAGTGCAGTTCTTTGCACGGGGAATTGCTACTTTGTTTGGTATCGACCACTCCTTTCTTTTCCTTATGTTAGTGAAAAGACACAATTTCTCGTCGCCAGTAACGATACAGGATAGGAATGGTCGGTGTTGTTCACGAGACAACTGATGATGAGGAAGCAGTGATTCACATATGGCCACCCGCTATTTTTCGTGATTTTGGCTTAAAGCATGCAGTACCCGTACATCCGGCTTTTGAATCTTTGTCATGGTATGCAAATGTCGCACCATAGAGGAATGATAATCGGTAACCTCATCTGACAGTTCTCGAGTACACTGGAATGGTTCAATTTTGATTAATGCACCTAAACGATCTTCATCAAACCCCCAAGGTCTTCCTAAACGTGGATAGTCACTAATGTCAAAACGATCCTCCTTAAAACGAGAAAACCAGTTTCTCCAGAGCTGCGTCCAATGGTACCATCCCCATACACACAGAAAATGTTTCGACTGCCTCCTAGGAAGTCACCCCTCTGTTAAACGTCAACAGAAGACTACGTCGGAATAGTCACTTGGCACTCCATTGTTTGCCGTCCACAGCTCCACTCATTATCTCCTAATGACAAAGTGAGGGTATGTAAACTCAAATAGCAACAATGAAATACAAATAAAAATGACAATAGATAAAGGAACCCATAGCATCCAGATTATCAACATGCAAAACAAAACCGCTACGAACTTATGCATCAATCTCATGTAAATTAACTTTAGTAAAGTGAAAAACTCTCACTCATCAGAAAATACCTGTTACCCTCCCCCACTCCAGATTCCTTATTGAATCGCACTCCCATGTGTAAAACTGTTTTAACAACTCAGTTTTAAGAAAATCTTGATTTTCACGCTTCTCAAACTTTCTGGCGTCATATATCATGAGCTATGTGTCATACAATAACATAATTTTGCAGGTACATACAGTGATATGTGTGCATAATGTCTGCAAAATATGTTTGCAAGAAGAGTCGATAGTAAAGAGTTAACAAATTAAAATTTGATGCCAGATGCTGAAATTTTACTCCCTGAAAAACGAAACTACAGTAAGCGGTTAAATGTTTTTCTTTTCATTATTTTGTGGGGTTGTTGGCGAGAAAAAGTGTTAAACAGGTTTGAATTGTCGTGTAATGTTTGGAACTTACTAGCAGATTAATACTATGTACCGGACCACGCTTCTAACTCGGGACTTTCTCGTCAACTGCCCTACCAGCTGAGTTATCCAAGTGATTCTGACAACCCGTCCATACAGCTAAGCGCTCTTATTCTCAAATAACAGATGAATATAATCTGAGTAACTGGCGCTCCATGAGTTACGGTCCCTCAGGACATATACACAGTTTTGAACTGTAATACTTACCTTACTGTGGTAAATCTTCAATATCAGATCATATCTCGTAATGAGTAGATTATGACAGTTTTTAAAATTTTTCATTTCGGTCAGTAACTACATTAAATGTTGATAGTAAAATTTTTGTTGCCCCTGGAAACCATTAGATAGGCAAACTATAACTGAAAGTGTACACCATGTATCGTACACCGGGCTAGCCATTTAAAATATAGATGCAATCTCATTACAAAGTGGTCCAGCTTATACGAACTTCACTCTCACAATTTGATTGCAGAGCTCATTTGGACTAGGAATTATATACCCCAGAAGGATCAGTCCAAGTGCTTCTTCTACATAAAGAAATAACGGCACTTAATATTTTAATTGTAATCCTGACAATATAAAAACGGAAGTCTTTCGTTCGTTTGACGAATCTTATCGGCTGCAGCACAGTTATCGGTACCTCTCATAGAGTGTCTAGTATTTCTAACTGATGGAGATACTGACATATTTCTTTGTGACGCTGCTGATTTAGGTTGGCTAAAATATGCTTATTTTAACACTCGCTACGTTCACGGAAGATGAGTCATATCTGACATACTTACGTATTTTATAGGCCATAATCGTCGAAAAGAATGCATTTGTAAGTACTGTGTGATCAAAAAGTAACAGAAAGAATTAAAAATCGACATATTGGTCTGGATTCCATTTATGCATGAAAGCATAGTGGCTTAGCGCATAATTCTTTTTAGGGTTCCGTAGCGCAGTTGGTGAAAACGGAACCCTTACACGATCATTTTGTTTTCCGCTTGTCTGTCTCTCCGTCTGTTAAGACTTCTTTTTCTCAAGAACGGTTGGACGCATCAAGTTGAAATTTAAGTCACATAATAAGTTCTAATGTCCCTTGGCGGTGTAAGAAATTTAAGCTTCTAAGTTAATGCAACCAAAAGATACAGCCATTTATGTAACGTATTTTGATACTCGCAAACTTACTCATCAAAACTATAGGGTACTAGAATCATGAAATTTAGCAAGAAGCAAGTTTTCACTCTACAGGTAAGGAAAAATTCCGAAAATTGTTAATTTTACGTTTATATCACACGAAATAATATTTTTTTGTCATTTGTTATAGAGCTGTCTGCCTGTCCCTCTGTTAAGACCTTTTTTTCACCGGGACGGGTAGACATATCAAGTTGAAATTTGTGTCATATACAAAGTTCAACGGTCACTTTACCGGCCGTCATCACAGATGCTATAATTCTTTCTTCCCATGTTTGTTCTTCCCTGTTTGTTGAATTCTGAGAATGTCGTATCGACACTTTTAACTTAATGGTTTTGATGAGTTAAGCAGAATAGACGGTCCGGCAGTAGCTAATGCAAATCACGGTTGGGGATCTGCTGCGATGCACATCACCATCTAAGAGGAGCTGAGTCTCATGGCTCGTATAAAAGGCATTGCTTCACTAGCCTGAGCGCCGCCAACAGCTATTGTGAGATTGTACATTTTGAAATGTTCTAGGCCCAGTTGATTGCTCTTTATAGGTCACCACAATGTCTAACCAATGTTGCTATAGAATGCAAAGACAACGCGGTATACGGTAACAAATGCAACGATTATATTTCTCTTTTGAATATTGTTGTAGAAGTCAACATAGACTTTAAAATGGAATTTAGCGATATTTCTCGTCCAAAGACATGTAACCAAGGCACTACAAGAGTAAACACAATCATCACAACATTTTTTTCCAAGTTTGGTATACAATGCGGTATTATTCATTCCTTTCTCAGTCATTATTTAAAAATTTGTTTCAAATTTAATACTTAATTGATTATTTTACATCAGTTTATGATTTTCATACGAACTACTAAACCCGCATTTTACTGCAATCTCATCTGCTCGTGAGTGAGGATAACGCCCCGGGTTTGCTAATACCTAATTACTTTCGCCTTCAAGACTTCAGAGTTATAGTTATACGTTTCGGGGACTGTCATTTTGGGAAATATTTGTTAGTGAAACATATACTTTTAGTTTCGCCGGGAATTTAAGTCCCTGGGCTAAATTTAAGTTCCCAGTCATTTGATGTGAAGTATCAAACATGACCATCTATTACTTAATTACTATCATAATTACATTACATAATTTATTGTAATTTAGAAACTTAAATGATGCCTGAGTGCATAGGGCCGCAAAATATTATGATCACTGATCTTTAAGTTTCGATTAAGCTTACCCAAACATTACTCAGTAAGGAATTTAAAAAAAAAAGTTTATATAATTTGTGTAGTTAATTTGCACAGCAAGTTAATATAACTTCAGAATTTATGAAGTAAATGAAAATTTGCGGTATCAAATGAGAAATTATATAAAAACTTTAAACTTAAAACTTAACATTCTCGAAAGTCTTGGAATCCCCGGAGCCGATATGTTACCTATTCGAAACAAAGATTTAATGAAGCTATTTTATCGGGGATCCGAAAGTACAAATGCAGGATTACACTCCTACATCTACATCTACATCTACATTTATACTCCGCAAGCCACCCAACGGTGTGTGGCGGAGGGCACTTTACGTGCCACTGTCATTACCTCCCTTTCCTGTTCCAGTCGCGTATGGTTCGCGGGAAGAACGACTGTCTGAAAGCCTCCGTGAGCGCTCTAATCTCTCTAATTTTACATTCGTGATCTCCTCGGGAGGTATAAGTAGGGGGAAGCAATATATTCGATACCTCATCCAGAAACGCACCCTCTCGAAACCTGGAGAGCAAGCTACACCGCGATGCAGAGCACATCTCTTGCAGAGTCTGCCACTTGAGTTTGTTAAACATCTCCGTAACGCTATCGCGGTTACCAAATAACCCTGTGACGAAACGCGCCGCTCTGCTTTGGATCTTCTCTATCTCCTCCGTCAACCCGATCTGGTACGGATCCCACACTGATGAGCAATACTCAAGTATAGGTCGAACGAGTGTTTTGTAAGCCACCTCCTTTGTTGATGGACTACATGTTCTAAGGACTCTCCCAATGAATCTAAACCTGGTACCCGCCTTACCAACAATTAATTTTATATGATCATTCCACTTCAAATCGTTGCGCACGCATACTCCCAGATATTTTACAGAAGTAACTGCTACCAGTGGTTGTTCTGCTATCGTATAATCATACAATAAAAGATCCTTTTTTCTATGTATTCGCAATACATTACATTTGTCTATGTTAAGGGTCAGTTGCCACTCCCTACACCAAGTGCCTATCCGCTGCAGATCTTCCTGCATTTCGCTACAATTTTCTAATGCTGCAACTTCTCTGTATACTACAGCATCATCCGCGAAAAGCCGCATGGTTCAAATGGCTCTGAGCACTATGGGACTTAACATCTATGGTCATCAGTCCCCTAGAACTTAGAACTACTTAAACCTAACTAACCTAAGGACATCACACAACACCTAGTCATCACGAGGCAGAGAAAATCCCTGACCCCGCCGGGAATCGAACCCGGGAACCCGGGCGTGGGAAGCGAGAACGCTACCGCACGACCACGAGCTGCGGACAAGCCGCATGGAACTTCCGACACTATCTACTAGGTCATTTATATATATTGTGAAAAGCAATGGTCCCATAACACTCCCCTGTGGCACGCCAGAAGTTACTTTAACGTCTGTAGACGTCTCTCCATTGAGAACAACATGCTGTGTTCTGTTTGCTAAAAATTCTTCAATCCAGCCACTCAGCTGGTCTGATATTCCGTAGGTTCTTACTTTGTTTATCAGGCGACAGTGCGGAACTGTATCGAACGCCTTCCGGAAGTCAAGAAAAGTAGCATCTACCTGGGAGCCTGTATCTAATTTTTTCTGGGTCTCATGAACAAATAAAGCGAGTTGGGTCTCACACGATCGCTGTTTCCGGAATCCATGTTGATTTCTACAGAGTAGATTCTGGGTTTCCAAAAACGACATGATACTCGAGCAAAAAACATGTTCTAAAATTCTACAACAGATCGACGTCAGAGATATAGGTCTATAGTTTTGCGCATCTGCTCGACGACCCTTCTTGAAGACTGGGACTACCTGTGCTCTTTTCCAATCATTTGGAACCTTCCGTTCCTCTAGAGACTTGCGGTACACGGCTGTTAGAAGGGAGGCAAGTTCTTTCGCGTACTCTGTGTAGAATCGAATTGGTATCCCGTCAGGTCCAGTGGACTTTCCTTTGTTGAGTGATTCCAGTTGCTTTTCTATTCTTTGGACACTTATTTCGATGTCAGCCATTTTTTCGTTTGTGCGAGGATTTAGAGAAGGAACTGCAGTGCGGTCTTCCTCTGTGAAACAGCTTTGGAAAACAGGTGTTTAGTATTTCAGCTTTGCGCGGTCATCCTCTGTTTCAATGCCGCGAATCAGAAGCGGACTAAAACCGATGTCTTGTTACCGTTTGCAGGTTATTATAAATAAACTGAAAACAGTGGCCGAGTGGAAGAAAGTGAAAGAATCGAGATTCACGTAACACCTGTCGAAGCTCTCAGCTCAGCGTATGGTGGAATACCAACAACAAAATGATAGGTTTTGAACTTGGGGAATGGAATGAGTGAGAAATTCTACGACCATCTGGGACGTCTTAACTGCCACACAGTCACTTAGACTCAGCTTGAAGTATCCTTGTGAAACTGAATACGTACATAAGCTAACAGATTTCAACAACTAAGTCTGGCAACCTATTAGTTGTCCACTTCTGTGAGATTCGCTGAATAGAAGTGGAAACAGCATCAAATATATAATTCACTTATTTAATCCACCACATAACGTACTTTATTTTGAGTTGTTAGCTATGTTGCAGTGGAATGTCACATTAAGCGGTAGTGAGTTTTGAAATAATATTAGGGAGAGGAAAACGCCGTAGCCATTGCTAATGTTTATGAAAGTCTCTATCTCTCCTGCCCACTTTTTTCTTATATAAATGTTCAGACGCATGAAAAGTTCAATGTACGTATTCTTCATTTCCATCCATACGTAAATTTGACACTGAATAATATTCAAAGGGCTGTCCGATGCTATTGCAGAGGTCGTTAGGACTAGCAGAGAATGGGAAAACTCAAAGAAAATACGCAGAAGTCGTTAGGACTAGCAGAGAATGGGAAAACTCAAAGAAAATACGAAATGTGAAAAATGCACCCACAAAGATGACCTAACTGTTATTCACGTTGAAAGTTACCAGCCACATCATTTTGGAGACACCGTTAACGCATATATCTGCTTACAATATGCGTGGGGTAAATATATGGAAGCGATGAATATTTTCTTAAACTCAGAAGTAACGATTTATTCATAAACGGGCTCTTAACGCCTTTTTGTAAACTCTTTATATCGTAGGTAATACGTTAATAATTAAGTACTATTTCACATCGAGTAAACGACAATATCGCTTATTCAAAAACGGCAATTTTTCTCGAGTGCAGATATTTAGACAGGATTACAACTTTTTCGCAAACGATACGCAAAATGTGTTCAGTGTGCATCGGCCATAGACACAAATAAATGGTTATATTATGTTCAATAGGCTACTGGCAGTTGTTTAGTCACTGCTAGATATTTGTGACATATTTACTGAATATTCTCACACTTTTTAATGCGTAATAAAGCCAGGTTTATTTGCAAGAGCATTTTCGATCTAGATGCATTTACTTCAGTCCTGAAGAAAGAATATCGATTTAAGTCGTTTCGGTCTATACAAAATATGAACTGTGGTAAAAATTAAGGGACTAGATCTACTGTTTGTGTTACAGAAACTGTATAAAAATAGCTTTGTAGTAGCGTAAATCACCCTTCAATTTAGTTTTACGTGGGTGCCACCTGTCAAATGTCAGTCATACAGCTTTTTAAGATTTTTCAGTCTTCCCCGAACCCATGTCTCTGTAATGGAAAACAAACGTGTATGTATCCCTTCGTATCACTTTTACAAACAAGAAAATAATTGTTAGCTTATTCAATTTACATCGATGCCATATTCATTCAAAAGAAACCCTTCCGTATATTTATCCTTCGGTAGTACCTCTACAAACTACTGTAAATATAAATCAAGTAATTCCAAAATAAATAAATTTATAATATTATTAATAAAAGTACAAGTAAAGGACAACTAGAACAAGTCACAGTGTTGTCGTATACGTCTGCTTTCCTTAAAAATTAGTTTTTCATATAGTATTTAGTGTTAAATCTGCTTAAAATCTTATATTGTAGTGAAAGTTAATTGGTTAATTTTAATGTATGCACCTCTCTCCCTTCCCAGCTGACACGCCTCCACAATAGCGTTAACTAGAAAAAAAATGATTTGTCTGCTCTTACACTTCTATTTGCTTCAAAGTCGATTTATTACTCAGCGTGATATTAAAAAAAATTGAGCACATTACCTATACCCCTTTCGGTAAAGTGAGCAACTTATGTGAACACAACCATTTTCCTATGAATGAAGACTCTATTATATGCAACAGATATCTGCGGATTGATCTTAACGTTCTGGGACGCCACCAATTTAGCTGTTATTGCTATTTTTTATTGTAATTCTTAAAATAACTAAGAAAATTTTGTTCACTTACTTGTTCTGTGAGGAAGTTCGATGTATCATTGCCGAAGAAGCATGTGGCTCACTGCTTCGTCGACTGACGTTTCGCGCTGAGTAAATGCCGGACGCAGCTTGCAAAAATCGTTTCTCACATTCCGAACAGTCATTTCACTTTGTACAGGTTGGTCGCGCGCTCGCTGGCGTCAGATTTCGGGGAAGGCTGGGCAAGAGAAATATTAGTTCCGTCAGACGTGAGGTGACATTGCACTCAACAAATTATCTTCTATCTACTTGACTGTCGTCACCATCACTGACTACAATGACTACGAATATTTAAAAGAAGAAAATAAACCGTTCTGGTGCCGAGAAATTTCTCAAGCGATTACCTTGCAGGCTCTGCTTCGAAATGGTGCTTTTCTCATTACGTAACAGAATATGGTAGCAGCATCACTAGTTTATGCATACCAGAACGTATCCACTGACTGTTTACTACAATTAATCTTTTGAAGAAGATTACCTTCTCTTTTTCCCCTTGTCGACTTCGAAAACTACTGCAACAGACTGTTTTTCGTTTGATTACAGGAACTTATATCGATAATGCGCTAACTAATCCGAACAACTGAATGCTGTCGAATCGATATTGTTTTATGGGTGCGTAGCGTCTCTGTTTTGCTCAGTGTGGAGATTCCATGGAGTAGCAGTATCTATGGAGTGAGTACAGCGTACTGCGCATGACGCCAACATCAAACCGAAATTGTCACGTTACTTCAGTGCAAGGCATTTTTTTTATATTTACGCTAAGACCAGAACTTTAATATTACGTTTATTTGCCCTGTTGTACACATTTATTTATTAGCAATAACACCGCTGCTACTACTGCAAATCGAAATACGTCTTAGGAGGAAAATTTACTTTTGATAGGTATATTACCTCAATGGCCAAATTATAATTATCATTAGGGTAAGAGTAGCTCTATTTACTTACAAATTATTTAGACACTGTTTAATAAAGAGTTAACACTTCAAGGCTAACTTATGAGACTCTACGGCCACATCTGTACGAAACAAGTGCTATATAAATTCGGTAGCTTGAAAGTCTGTTGCCAGTCAATCGGCTGAACTGATACAAATGTCGAGTAGTTTTTGTCTGCCTAGAAGAGTTATTACTACCGTCTAAGTCATTGCCTTAAAAAAGTAAAGACGAGAGAATTTTGTTCCTAAAAATATTTAATAGTATGATAAATCACTAATTTGTAGTATGACGTAGGTCCATATTTTTTCATTTTCGGGAGACTTTAATTTTGGCGTACTAGGAAGGCCATTCGAAATGCCGCCAGAGCATAATTTAAGAAAACAGTATCTCACCAATCTGATTAACTGCAGCATAAGATATAAAAGCAGCGTTGTCTATCGCTTCGCTCCCCATAACATAGAAATTAGCGACTTCTGAGCTTTGCCAGAAATACCCCTATATTTGTCTCTTCAGAGCATTAAGATAAATTCTTTCCAGATATAGAAAGCAGATTATTACGATACCCAAGAAATACGTGTACAAGTTCTTAAATAAGTTTGTCTTTACTAATAATGCAAGAAGTTAAAAATCTGCTGAGGTTTTATACACAAAAATTATGTGGTACCATATTCACGTGAACTTCGAGGCAATGAATGCAAGCGTCAAAAATTATGTTCTGCGCATATGAAAGCTAAGTTATTCCTTCTTTGAGGCCGTTTGCAGTGACCTTAACATTTTGCGTTTAACTTCCCGAATGTACATACTACACTTTTATGCCCTGACAACAAAAAGATAACAGCACATGTGAGTTTCATATTTCGAGTGTTGTCGTACGGGCGCATTTTGACTTACGAACATAAAATTAAAGACATATTTTGGTCAGAAGATGCATTCACTGATCTGGGCATGAGTTATATGTCTCAAGTATATTTTAGTACTCTTAGAGGCAGAAGAGATAGTTCCGTGTAGAATTATTTTTATGGAGGTATGATAAAAATCGTTCAAATGAAACTGAATTAATTGCTGGAGCACACTGGAGACCTTCCAGTATGTTCTGTGATATACAGATGTTAAAAACTTCCAGCCGGCCGCGGTGGCCGTGCGGTTCTAGGCGCTGCAGCCCGGAACCGCGGGACTGCTACGGTCGCAGGTTCGAAACCTGCCTCGGGCATGGATGTGTGTGATGTCCTTAGGTTAGTTAGGTTTAAGTAGTTCTGAGTTCTAGGGGACTGATGACCTAAGATGTTAAGTCACATAGTGCTCAGAGCCATTTCTTAAAAAACTTCCATGTTTTGAGAGGTGGTAGTGTGGATCAAAACAAGATACAAATGTTCAGCAAACATGGGCTCTAAAATGTGTACCTTAAGAGCTAAGACACTCTTATCTCCGCTACGGCGAAACGTATCTCATTTACTGCATGCTCTGCTATTAGGAACAACCTACAGAATGTAGTAACAAATGAGGATACATTTCTCTGCTATTTTCCATGCACTGAACATCTGTTAGTCTTTTTACTATACACAAAATTCACTTTTCTTGGTAAGTGTTTGCTTTACTTTGCTTGCTTTACTTTATCTTTCCACTTACCAGCATAATGAAAGCCTATTATTTCAGTCAAGTATGGCAGGCATAATCTTCTGTAATTGACTGGCAAATCATCGAGGCTGTGTTCTAGATGCCAAAAAATATACAGAACACAATGTAACATCTACGCAACTGTATCACTGGCTTTTTTGATGACTAGCAGATTCTGTATTCGTAGCTTCAACAACGGCAGATAGTGGCAGACCCAGTACCATTATACTCCTGTTGTGGAGGAGTGAGCATTCCAATGGAAGAGTGTCCTTGAACTGGTGTACATAGACGTTTATCATCTATCGGGGTTAGCCATCCTCTAAACTAGGCGATCTTGCATACATAGTGTGTCCAAGCCCTTCGGCCACAAGGTCCGTTTGCCAAAATCTAGTTACGGCAATGGATGTTTCAAAGATGTGGCGAAAACTCACTTAGGACTACAGCCGAGGCAAACAGGTCGGTTGGTGCAAGATACGGTCAATTCCTATGAAATTACTTGTCTGTCCTGCTAGTGGAGGTACCATTCCAACAACGGCTGAAGATGTGGCTCTTGCGTGATGGAGCACCAGATCATTTTCTCCGAAATGTCAGAGAACAGCTCACGCAAACATTTCATGGGCGATGTGTTGCTGGGGAGGTCCAGTACTTTGGTACCATTTCGTTCTCCGTGATCTTAATCCCTCGAATTTTTGCTTGTGGTGATACCTGAAATCCTTGATGTATGTACAAACTCCACAGGAACGCTTCGTCAATGGCTGACAACGTAACCGTGACCAATGTGAAGGTTTTCGGGGTGTGTGTATGGCCCTAAGACGTCAGACAAACGCGTGCCCTACTATGAGTGGACTCCACATTGAACTGCTCACAAGTGTAAGTGCAAGTCGCATGTAATAACAAGCAGATGACATTACAAGCTGAGTTGTTTCACACAAAAAGGATTAACGTGTTTTCACTTATGTACTCATTTATTTACTGCATTCTTTAAGTCGTTGGTAATAGCAAAGTGCTGGCAATAGAAGAGATGAGTTTCACAGTAGTGAAGATAAACAAGTGCTCATAGCTCTTAAGGTACGTATTTTAGAGCCCATGTTCAATGGACCTTTTTTTCTTTTTTGGTCCATGCTATTACCTCACAGAATACGGAGTACTTTTTATAACACCCTGTATAAACATAAGTAGCCAATATACATACGGTCTAAGTTCCCATAAATTAAATTAATACTTCTATTACAACTAAGGAGAATCAGAAACAGACTAACTATCTTTCATGTACATTTAAAACATGTTAGTGTCTTTAACGAAAGAACATTTTGTGAGATGAGCTAACTGTCGAATACAATAAACATCGGTTTGATTTAAAAACGCTTATTAATTTACAGGGAAGTTTGTGTATTGTACAACACATTTATTCAAGGAACATGTTATTGCTAAGAAAATATCCGCAAAGCAAACTCAGAAGAAGCCTTACAGTTCATTAATATGCTCTCCGCTTGAGATATATTTTGTACGTGGGATTGAAATGCACAATAATTTTCAGTGGAATTTAACATTTCATTATGTGATAACTTCTCATTACTTTTTAAAAGTTGCTGTCTTAGCGGCGATGGTAAACGAACTAACGGCAATGTTGAGCTCCCTGCTACAAGGAGAATTTGGCACCAACGCTCTTCTGAACGCATACAAAAACATGTTGCGTGTTTGCTGAATATTAAATGGCGTTCCAAATCTCCCTAGTCTCACCTGTTTTGTTCAGGACCGACATTTATTTAGAGTTAAAGCGACGTTATTGAGTGGCAGTGCTTTGTATAATCTTATTGTCAGGTACACTGAGGTTGTGCAGTCGTACATCTCACGGAAAGAAATTTCGTAACCTGGGTATCAGGCCGCAGCAAGGCAGAATCCAACATATTCGCAACCTGTAAAGCACTGCGTTGTTCAATCGGTCATTCAGTTTCAGTTTCGTTTACGTTATTTACGCGTCTTATACAAAATTTATTTGTTTTTCTACTACGGAAGAAGCATTTGAACATGTGACGAAATACATTAGGGGATATCCATCGTCGTGAAACACAATTATTTATCCATTTTTTTGTCATTCACACCACAAATCACTGTTAACGCAGCTGCGATGTCTTCATTATTTAGCTACCATCGTTTTCAAAGATGATTTGTAGGAAATCATCATTTATATTCTGAAGGTAAAATAGACCAGATTGTTAGACCACTTCATGTTCATCTTCACGTTTCTCCTTCACAAAACGATGTTTCTACCTCTCTGCTACGTGCTCTTCAGGATCTTCTGTTGCACACAGTTTAGTGAAGGCTGTCGCAGACTAATGTCGTGTTCACTGATAAGGTGGAGCTTTTCCTGCGCTTGTTCTGAAGAAGCGAAGTTGTTGGATATAGCTTTTCAGGCTTTTCTTGACAGGCCATCGTTATTGGATGGATAGCAAAGTATGCATAGAAAGAGAGAGAAAGGGTATGTTTAGCAAAATATTATTCTCGTGCAGTACAGACGTATTCTTGGTAGCTGTTTCTAAGCCTCGCGCACCGTAGTTGGGTGTTTACTTTTCTGATGGCAGGAAGCTACGAAGCTGGAAACCTATAAGCGTCATCCCTACTGAAATGAAATTCATTGGTAGAGATCTCAAATGCTCCCTTTGTTAACTGAACCCGACAATGTTCTTCGACAGTTTTCAGCTAACCGGGGATATCCGAAGAGCTTGATTCCATCGGAGAGGTCGAAACGTCGTTTTGTGGAGAAGAAATCTGAAGAGGATCATGGCGCGACTTAACAACCTAGACGATTTTATCTTCAAGAGTGCACACGTATATGCTGTATAGTTTTTCGGTCATTTGGAAGCATATACGATGTTTTTTCAGCAACGATCTCGTCAATGTTCTCAAATTTTTTTGTTGTATCATGCAAACAGAAGTACTACCTCTTCTTAAGGAGAAAATTCGCCTAATTTCCAGTGCACATTTGTAATAACATTTTTATATAACAAAAGAATCACTCTATTCACTTTAACAACCATTATGACTCGAGAGTGACTGAGTTTCTAATAATTCTTTCGTGCTACCCTATTTTTAAAAATTTGAAACTGCATATTAAGGTATAAAAGTGTAAGTATGGCTGTAATTTTCGATGGCTATTTATTCAATAATATAGTAAGGTAATATGCGTCTTCGCCAGAACATTTTTATACAATAACCACGAAATTAGAAAAAGAAGCTTATTATCTCTATACTAATTACATCACAAGAGGTCTTAAGTATGCCACACACTTACGCTTTAGGAACATCATGTGCAAAAGGCAACTAAAAATCAATAAGCCGATATTCTACAATTATAACCTGCTGTTGTTGACCTTCACCTCCTGTTATCCTGGCAATGATGTAGGTTAAGTTCTATTCTATGTTTAATGAAGATATTTAAATTCCATCTTTGAAACTACAAGAAATGCGTGTTTTTGTCGCCAAATACATTTAGTTTTATTCGAATAAAACATCAATAACCTGTAATGAAAGATATTTATAAACCGGCTTGCTTTCCGAATCGAAAAACGGAGAATTACAAAAGATATTGAATTTACTTAACGATATTTTATGCCTGATTTTCTCTCTCACTATGAAATGTTGTCTGCTTAAACATTTAGAGTTGTTCTTTCATTTGGCACTCCTGAGTCTGGCGTAATCCCACATTGCTTTTCAGAACTATGGATTTCTTGACGTGAAGTACATCACAGTATAGCACAACTACTGTTTCTGTGTATTTTTCTGGCTACAAATGTCTTGTATGTTTTGTGTAATGTTACCAATTGTATCATTAGATTTTCCTTTGATTTAAAAATGTTGTCTTTCTCTTTGATTTAGCAATAAAACAACATAACACCATCATTTGTGTGTTATGTTGTTTAATTATGTGATTATATATTTATTTAATGTGTAAGAGAAATGAAGATTTCTTGATGAACTTGAAGATTTACATGGTTAATGAGGGGTTGGAGGTGAGAGAGAGAGACGTTGGGTGGGGGAAAAGGGGGGCAGGGAGATGACTGAACAGTGAATGGTAACTGTGCTAGAGGAAAAGAGGGGATATTATTTTATCTGTATGGTTTATGAAAACTTTGGCTAGTGTTCCTGAAAGAGGTAAACCCATGGATAAACATTCTTCTTGTGTGATTTAATTCAAAATATTTCTGCTGTGTTACTAACTTTAAAATATGTTATTGTTTCATTTGTACATTCATGGAGCAGCTGGATGTGTGTTTTTAGTTTTTCTGTAATGGTTTTATTAACAGGAATGCAAAGAGCACAAGTTTTCTATGTCAGTTGAGAGCAGCGCTGCTGCATAACCGATTTTCATGTCTGTCCCGTGTTCTGTTAGCTAAGTGCTACTGTTTATTGACCTATCATTTCCGAGTTTATAAGACTGCATGAGCTGTGGCTGCATTGTTTTAGCTAGTAGCTATATGGGAGCTGCTCTGAAATTTACTATCAGACAGAGAGGAACGGCTGTCTTAGAGCTTTTTGCCTGGCATCTGATGTTGGGTGTCTGACTTTTCCCTTCCATTTTTTCTTTTTTTTTTTGTACATATCTCCATTTCTTCCTGTCTGAAAATGTATGGTATATGTTTCCGAGTGTACCGTTGAGCAGCCATGAACTTGAACTCCAATCACACACACACACATTGTTTCTGATTGAGTTTTCCCATATGTTTGATTCTATTTGTTGTGACTGATTTTAACTATATTTTAATCCATAAAAATCGAATATGCAGTAACACTGTTCTCCACTGATGCACAAGGCGTACATGTTTTGCATCCCTGTTGATGAAACCATTAAATTAATTGAAGTAAACCTAAAACCACACAAAACCAGTTACTCCATGTACATACAAATGAAACAATAACATTTTTTACAGTTAATAACTCAACAAAAAATATTTTAAATTCAGCCAGGAATACGACATACAGGAACAATGTAAACCAATGGGTTCACTCTTTCAGGAACACTAGCCAACGTTTTCGTAAACCATACAGATAAAATAATATTTGGAGATGTAACAACAAAGTGAATCTACGATGTCATCTGCTGCTACAGGTATATGGATGACATAACATGTATGGCAGGTGAACCATAGAACAAAATGCAGTGATACACATAGACATAAATACTTTGCGCAATAACATAACTTCGACAATCGACAAGGAAAAAAACCACGCTCAGCAGTCTTCACCTTACCATAAGAACCGACAATCACCTTTGAAATATACATAGTAAACACACAACAATAGAGGCAGCACCAAATCACCCACAGAATCATAAACAGATTCGAATCAGATAGCATGCTAAACAAACTCAATAAGATTCCTCAACATTTACAATTGCATAAAGGAACAATCCACTAGAGCACAGACAGCATTAAAAATGGCAACAAAGAAATATTTGCAGAAAAACTTAACACAAAACATCAAGACCCAAATATTGAAATAAATCAAATTACGTTAAATAATACAAGCACCACAACACAGTAAAATGGTATACAATAAACTGTCACAATAAATTCTTGTACAAAATAGTTGATATATTCAAAATTAGGACAACAATGTCCACTAAACAAATAACTCAATAAAGAAACACACGCCTAAACTAAAACCAAAACCAGGAAGATACAAACATTCTGGTATTTACCACTTCAATTGCAGGGATTCTGAAAAAATCTACTTTGGGATGACATGCAGGACATTTTACACAAGACATAAAGAGCACATCTGGGCACGGAATCACTACAAGTCTCTTAACATCTGCAGTCCACCGCAAACAAGAATATTATAGGCCAAGCACATCTGAAAAACATATGAACATTGAAAGGACTCTACTGGGACACACTTGCGTGTGGCACCCGAGTATGATAATAATATTAATGTCAACCAAAATGGAACTATGATTTTATAAACTGTATATGTCTCTGACAGGTTTTACAAGGCGGATCGCTTTCTGTGCACGACTGCAGAGCCAAAGATATTGCTTCTGGTCTGAAACTTAGTGTTGGAGTAAGGTAACGCTGGGCACAGATGTAGGTAGCTATCTGTGAGTGAAAGAAGGTGGCATAGGCAGTTTTTGAAGCTACTAAATGCTAGATTAATGTATGAATTACGAGAAAATGTAAGCAGAAACCTTCATGCAAGCAAGGTAATGATGTTAAATAATTATGATTTTCGTTTTGCCAGCGCATCAGTGTAGATGTGTTAGCTGATAATTTGTAATTGTTGAGTAGCCCCAGAATGTATGTAAACCGATTGATAAAAAGGCTAGTTAGATATTTCACTTTTATAATGCTTCTAAGATTTGTTAACAGAGCTATATGTAATTTGATGATTTGCTTTTATGCTGTATTAGTGAGGTTAGATAACATTTGCTGTGAAAATCTCATTGTTTGTGGGTCAATTCAACTTCAGTTGTCAAATGTTTTTGAAAAGCCAAATTTAACTTGCAGTATAATTTCACAAAAAAAATCGGTGTTAGTAATTCACCACAATCAGTACCTCCTCCCCTTCCAGGTAATATATTTTTCAAAGCCGTTGGATTTTCTTAAATGTTCAAGGTTATCAGCCAAAAGAATTTCATGTATATTTCATGTATTATGGCCAGCATCGCACTCTGCTAAGCCTCTAGATAGCATTCATATTTTTTCTTATGCTGCTGCTTTAAGGGTAAGACAATTTAATTTATTGTTATGTGAACAAGGAGAAAAGTTATCAGTTTTGAAGACAGCTGGAGGATTCAGTGCCTAAGGGGATGAATGGATTTTGCAGTGACTGTATTTCTTTTTAGGTACTGGGAATTGCATTGCCCAATCAGTTCGTATAAAGTTTTGCTAACAACAACACAGAGTAAGCACACTACTTGCTGTTACAACACGCTAGACGATTACTTGAGTTGTGTATCCATTCTACAATTCAGACATTCATTCGATTTAGTCTAAAAGAATTATATAGAAGTAGTTTTTTAAAAGAACATTACAACACAAGAAAAATAAAAGACAGACACCTCCTCCCTATTCAAGCAGATTATCATATACACAGAGTATTGACGCAAAGTAAAGAGTTACTCAGTAAGCAGATCAATATTGGAAACTAGACACTACATAAAACAACTGAAGAAATCTTATAAGGAAGGGAAAAACAAGGAAAACCTTTGCTTTCACATCTCTCAGTTTCTTTCATTCTACATCACACCCTTTCATTCTATGTCTGGCTCCTCCACACTTTTCCGCTAGCGCAGTCACCACTTCACACCTTTGCATTCACTGTTCACTCATCTGCTCCCCCCCCCCCCCCTCCCAACCACTCAATGTCATCCCCACCCCCCATCCACTGAAATGTAAATATTCAAGTGCACCAATAAACCTTCGTTTCTCTTACAAATTAAATAAGTACATACTAACATAATTAAACAACATAACACAAACATCACGAATCAGAAAAAAATTTAAATCAAAGAAAAAGCTAATGATGTAATTATTAACACTGCACAAAGCATATGTGACATGTGTAGCCAGAAAGATAAACAGAAACGGTAGCGGTGTTATATTTGCGGTGTGTTTCACGTCAAGAAATCCACTGTTCTGCAAAGCAATGTGGGCTTGCACCAGAATCGGTGGTGCCATATGAAGAAATTACTCTAAATGCGCAAGCAGACGACATTTCAGACGGCCGCTGTCTCCGAGTGGTTCTGGGCGCTTCAGTCCGGAACCGCGCTGCTGCTATGGTCGCAGGTTCGAATACTGCCTCGGCCATGGATGTGTCTGATGTCCTTAGGTTAGTTAGGTTAAAGTAGTTCTAAGTCTAGGCGACTGGTGACCTCAGATGGTAAGTCCCATAGTGCTTATACCCATTTGAAAGACATTTCTTGATGAAAGAGAAAACCAGGCATAAAATATAGTTAAGTAAATTCAACATCTTTTGTAATTCACTGTTTTGTCATTTTGAAAGTATACTTTGCTAAGTTCTACTTCAATAAAACGAAATGCGTTTGGTGACAAAAACAAGAATTTTCTTACAGTTCCAATGAAGGAATGAAAATGCATGCAATAATAGTACTGCAATTACAGACAGTGTGGCCATACAAATGAGGAACCTACCTTACGTGTATGGCGGTCTTTTTAAATGTTCCACACCAACATTCTATAGTCAGTATTATAAAGCAGTTACAAGTTCACCCTCTCTGGTGGCCATTTTCCAACTATGGTTACGTACCACTTAAGCTACACATTGGTTTCTTTGCGAAAGGGTATTTCACTCATACTGCACAAACTCTTTGTGATGGTGGGGTTCACTACAGCTTCATGTTTGTGTTCAAATTACATTGCATTTCAATAGTGATAGTGTGTATCTCTAGAACTTGGTCTTTCCGGGAACGATGTGTTCAACTAACAGCAATTCTTTATATGTGAAATATTACCGCTTTACTTAGTTACCTAAGCAAAGTTGATTGCTTTCAGCTGCCTTTGAGACTATCTCTCCCAAAACCGAAAACTGTCGATAGTTTGATCGCACGTCTCACTATAAAATGTTGAACCAATGACCCAAATGCAATTCATTAACTGTGACTCATGAGGCCCTTCAGACACTTTATTACCAGAAAATCCTGTATCTATACAAAGGATCAGTGAACAATAGAAAATCAATGTCACAAAATTCAAAATAAATCGAATTACGTGAGCAACGTTTCATTGACTTACATTTCCCACACACAAGTACACACATCAAAAAAAAGTTTTGCATCACTTCAGTTCCGAGAGTTCCGGAATCTGTACAGAAAATTTTAATAGAGATCAACGTAAACATCATTTCCGCTCTTTTTATTGCTCATGAAAACCACAAATTGCATGTTGTACCGACATACAGCGAGATTGCTGTACACACCTGTACCTCTAATACCCAGTAGCATGTCCTCCTGATACATGCTTGCATTTGTTGTGGCATACTATCCACAAGTTCATCAAGGCACTGTTGATCCAGATTTTCCCATTCCTTAACGGCGATTCAGCGGCGATCCATCAGAGTGGTTGGTGGGTCACCCTGTCCATAAACAGCCCTTTTCAATCAATCCCAGGCATAATCAACAGGATTCATCCCTGGATGGGAGCGCGAATTGTCATGCATGAACACAAATGCCTCGTCAATATGCTGCCGATATGGCTGCTCTATTGGTCGGAGGATGTGTCGTGCAGCCGTTATGGCGCCTTCCACGACCACCAATGGCATATGTTGGCCCCACATAATGCCACCCCCAAAACAGCAGGGAACCTCCACTTTGCTGCACTCGCTGGACGATGTAGCTAAGGCGTTTAGCCTGACCGGGTTGCCTTCCAACAAGTCTCCGACGATTGTGTGGTTGAAGGCATGTGCGACACTCAGCGTTGAAGAGAGCATGATGCCAATCCTGAGCGGTCCATTCGGAATGTTTTTGGGCCCTTCTGTACCGCGCTGCATGGTGTCGTCGTTGGAAAGATGGACCTCACCATGGACGTCAGGAGTGAATCTGCGCATCATGCAGACTATTGTGCACAGTTTGAGTCGTTAACACGACATCTTGTGGTAGCACGAAAAGCATTATTCAACATGGTGGCGTTGCTGTCAGAGTTCCTCCGAGCCATAATCCGTAGGCAGCAGTCATCCACTGCATTAGTAACCCCTGGGTGGCCTGAGCGAGGCATGTCATCGACAGTAACTGTCTCTCTGTATCTCCTCCGTGTCCAAACAACATCGGTTTGGTTCACTGTGAGGTGCCTGGACACTTACATTGTAGAGAGCCCTTCCTGACACAAAGTAACAATGCGGACGCGACCGAACTGCGGTATTGACCGTCTAGACATGGTTTAACTACAGAGAACAAGAGTCGCTTACTTCCTTCCTTGTGGAATGAATTGAACTGATCGTCTGTCGGACCCCCTCGGTCTAATAGGCGCTGTTCATGCATGGTTGTTTGCATCTTTGGGCGGGTTTAGTGACAACTCTGAACAGTCAAAGGGACTATGTCTGTAATACAATATCCACAGCAATGTCGGTCTTCAATAGTTCTGGGAACCGTGGTGATGCAAAGCTATTTTTTTTTATGTGTGTATAGTAGAATACACTGGAATGCAGAAACAACACAAAATACCTGCAGGCTCCTAAGAAAGGAAAAAATAACTTCACTGAAGAGCCAAAGAAACTGGTACACCTGCCTATTGTCGTGTAGGGCCTTCGCGAGTACGCAGAAATGCCGCAACACGACGTGGCATGGACTCGACTAATGTCTGAAGTGGTGCTAGATGAACTAACATCATGATCCTGCTGGGCTGTCCTTAAATCCGTAAGTGTACGAGGGGATAGAGATCTATTCTGAACAGCACGTTGCAAGGAATCCCAGGTATGCTCAATAATGTTCATATCTGGGGAGTTTCGTGGCCAACGGAAGTGTTTCAACTCAGTAATGTGTTCCTGGAGCCACTCTGTACCAAATCTCGACGTTTGGGAATTGCTGCTGCAATTGTCCAAGTCCGTCGTAATGTACAATCGGCATGAGCGGATGCAGGTGACCAGACAGGATGCTCACGCACGTGTCACCTGTCAGAGTCGTATGCAGACATATCAGGGGTCCCGTATCACTCCAACTACACACTCCCCACACCATTACAGAGCCTTCACCAACTAAACAGTCCCCTGCCGACCTGCAGGGTCCATGGATTCGTGAGGTTGTCTCCATACCCGTACAAGTCCATGCACTTGATAAAATCTGAAACAAGACTCGTCCGACCAGGCAACTTGTTTCCAATCATCAACAGTCCAGTGTTGATGTTGACGGCTCCAGGTGAGGCGTAAAGCTTTGTGTCGTGCGGTCATCAAAAGTACACGAGTTGGCATTCATCTCCGAAAGCCCATATCGATGACGTTTCGTTGAATGGTTCGCACGCTGTCACTTGTTGATGCCTCAGCACTGAAATTTGCAGCAATTTCATGAAGGGTTGCACTTCCGTCACATTGAACGATTCTCTTCAGTCCTCGTTGGCCCCGTTCTTGTAGGATCTTTTCCCGGCCGCAGCAATGTCGGAGAATTGATATTTTACAGGATTCCTGATATTCACGGTTCACTTGTGGAATGGTCGTACGGGAACTTCCCCACTTCGTCGCTACCTCGGAGATGCTATGTCCCATCGCTCGTGCGCCGACTATAACACCACGTTCAAACTCACTTAAATTGTGATTAACCTGCCATTGTAGCAGCAGTAACCGATCTAACAACTGCATCAGACACTTGTTGTCTTAAATAGGCATTGCCGGCTGCAGCGCCGTATTCTGCCTATTTACACATCTCTGTATTTGAATACGCATGCTTATACCAGTTTCTTTGGCGCTTCAGTATATTAATAAGGATACATCAATATAAATATTAATATCTTTCATTATGTTTAAACTGAGAGTTACACTATGCCCAAAAGTAGTTGCTACAAATTTTCCAATTCTAAGTATCGCGCTTAGTAAGCGAAAGTTTCTCCGGGAAACTCGTCAGAGAACTACGGTCTTCCAGTCCTGTACCGAAAAGAGTTCCTTCCTCCCGGTCGTAATGTAAACTTAAAACTCTCCTCCGAACAGGCTTTGGAAGGCCCAACGGCACCGTTCGGCCGCCGTGTCATCCTCAGCTCACAAGCGTCACAGGGATATGTAGGGGCACGTGGTCAGCACATCGCTCTCCCGGCCGTATGTCAGTTTATTAGACAGTGAAAGGTCTCTGTTGGATTCCTTTCATGTTAGTTTCTTAAATCTGTTGTCATTTACGGCATACATTCCACTTCTAAGTTTACTGTGGTGTTTCTGACTATCTGGGAGGAGACTGAGCAGTGGAACGTGTTACTTTTACACATAATCAAGAACGATCTGTCACACTGCTACACTTTAAAACACAGTTTATATGTAATTCATGTCACACAGTCTCATACGGAACCTACATCCGCTCTCTTTTATGTACTGTATATGATAAGATACTGTCATCCCTCTTCCCTTTTGTGTGAAAGGATGAATGAGCAAATTTATTTCTAGTTGCATGCTTGATGGTAGCAAACAAGCCTGTCTGCTAGAGAACAGTAGGACCAACGTCGGAACAGGTAGCTACGCTTTCTAAAGGCAAAGAGGTTTCTATTCTTAGTATGGTCCTGTCTGTCCCTTGTCATGTTGGTATAGGAAGCTGCCTCTCTGGTCACTTCCGTTTGTATCTGTGAAGCACCCTCGGTAGGGGCCAAGGCCAGTTTGTCTGCGGCGAGCGTCTGAAGTGGTAAGATCTCTGGCTAAGCGCGTCTCTGCTAAGTCCGTAGGACAATGGATTTCTTAAGTTCAGCCTAACTGAAAATTTAATCACCTTTATTTCAGGTTTAGATCTAAAATATGTTATCTTAAATTGCAACGCAATGTAAGCCGAGTGTGAAGTTCAGAATATCTTCCAGTATTCGCTTTGTCACTACTTTGTGAGTAAAGTGGAACCACGTGTTGAAGATCCACAACTCTAACTAAGATCATCAATCTTAAATGCGAATGTGCATGAGATTATAACGTCTCGTCTTGACAATATTTTTCAATATAGCAACTTTTCTTTATGTTTAACCCACTTGGGGTGTACTTTGTGAGACCAGTACTACGGGCTTATACCATTGTTTGACCCATCAGGTTAATAGTAAGACGATAGTAACCAGTTCAAGGTTTTTCTTTTGTTAATTGCTTTTCTATGTAATTTATTTTAATTATCAAACTTATTGTGGAGTTACACTCTTTGTGCAAACCAAGTTGACCACGTGAAGCATGTAGTGTAATCACCAAAGTAGCCCTCAGCTATTCTTTTCGGGAAGATTTCACAGAGAGTTAGTATGAATTTAGTATACCAGTGTGTGGTAATTTCATGACAGACATCATTGCGCTACGACCATAACTTCTGTGGGTGAAAATTGAATCGGTTGGGTGTGGTTGATTTCCTCTTGCATATGTTTCAACGTTCTTTGTGTGTTATTTTATGAATGCAGTGTTGTATGCAGTCTCCCAATCGTGGCTCCATATTTGGTGTGTTCCGTAAGACTACAAACTCACATTTTCACAATCCTAAATAAGGCACCAGTTTAGTTATGAATCAGGTTTAATATGCTGAACTTTTAGCGGAACAATGATCAATGTTAAAATAAATGTCCAAATATAAACTGATTTAGTTATTTCTATTTAAATTCTCTTTATATATATATATATATATATATATATATATATATATATATATATATATATATATATAATCACCAGTTGTCGTAAGATGACTATTAAAGGATTATAATTAATGTTAGTCTGGTTGGGAATTTGGTAAGCTAGACTGGATACTTGGTGAAACAGTTGTCCAATAATGGAAGGTTAACTTCCCAAGATAGCTCACAGCTTTTAACCCGTTTTATTGCCTTGAATATCACCACCGCTTTCAGAACAAATTAAAGCATGAACATTACAACCGGAGCCGCTACTTCTCAATCAAGTAGCTCCTCAGTTTGCCTCACAAGGACTGAGTGCACCCCGCTTGCCAACAGCGCTCGACAGCAGGTGGTCACCTATCCAAGTGCTAGCCAGCTGGACAGCACTTGACTTCGGTGATTTGACAGGAGTCGGTGTTACCTCTACGGCAAGGCCGTTGGCCAGCCATAGACTAACTACAACAAATTCTATTCAGCTCTGTACACTTTGTTTCCGCCATTGCAAGCAGAATTGTCAGGTTCTTCCTTCGTGCAGCCTGCCCACTGCTGTGTTAATATCTATCGCCGCACAGCGCACTCGAGACCCAACCTTTGGAGGACGACAGTGGTTGACTACCCATTGACTCCTCTCCCTTCCAGTTCCCATTCCCTGATACATACTCTTGGCCTCTTCACTCTTTTGATTGGTTGTCTCATAAACGTCCACAGAGACATGCTAACATTGGTCACTTGCCTCACTTTTATCTAGTTGCCTTTCTTGTTCCTTTCAGGACAGTTACCTGGTTTGGCTCTCGCTTAGAAATTACAAATATTACCTTTAAGAACACTTTGCAGCTGTTGGTTCACATCCGTTCGATGTTTGCAAGTGGCCTCGGTGGTCCCAGAGAGGCTGCGGTTCCATAACGACTCCAGGCGTCGCATAGGCTTTACAGCAAACATCTCCGTGAACTACACTACTGGCCATTAAAATTTCTACACCATGAAGTCATGCAGATGATAAAGGGGTATTCATTGGACAAATATATTATACTAGAACTGACAGGAGATTACATTTTCACGCTATTTGGGTGCGTAGATCCTGAGAAATCAGTACCCAGAAAAACCACTTCTAGCCATAATAACAGCCTTGATATACCTGGGCATTGAGTCAAAAAGAGCTTGGATGATGTGTACAGGTACAGCTGCCCATGAAGCTTCAACACGATACCACAGTTCATCAAGAGTAGTGACTGGCGTATTGTGACGAGCCAGTTGCTCGGCCACCATCGACCAGACGTTTTCAACTGGTGAAAGGTCTGGAGAATGTGCAGGCCAGGTCAGCAGTCGAACATTTTCTATATCCATAAAAGCCCGTACAGGATCTGCAACATGCGGTCGTGCACTATCCTGCTGAAATGTAGGGGTTCGCAGGGATCGAATGAAGGGTAGAGCCACGGGTCGTAACACATCTGAAATGTAACGTCCACTGTTCAAAGTGCCGTCAATGCTAACAAGAGGTGACCGAGAGGTGTAACCAATGGTACCCCATACCATCACGCCCGGTGATATGCCAGTATGGAGATGACGAATACACTCTTCCAATGTGCGTTCACCGCGATGTCGCCAAACACGGATGCAACCATCATGATGCTGTAAACAGAAACTGGATTCATCCGAAAAAATGACGTTTTGCCATTCGTGCACCCAGGTTGGTCGTTGAGTACACCATCGCAGGCGCTCCTGTCTGTGATGCAGCGTCAAGGGTAACCACAGCCATGGTCTCCGAGCTGATAGTCCATGCTGCTGCAAACGTCGTCGAACTGTTCGTGCAGATGGTTGTTGTCTTGCAAAAGTCCCCATCTCTTGACTCAGGGATCGAGATGTGGCTGCACGATCCGTTGCAACCATGCGGATAAGATGCCTGTCATTTCGATTGCTAGTGATACGAGGCTGTTGGGATCCAGCACGGCGTTCCATATTACCCTCCTGAACCCACGGATTCCGTATTCTGCTAACAGTCATTGGATCTCGACCAACGCGAGCATCAATGTCGCGATACGATAAACCGCAATCGCGATACGGTACAATCCGACATTTATCAAAGTCGGAAACGTGATGGTACGCATTTCTCCTCCTTACACGAGGCATCACAACAACGTTTCACCAGGCAACACAGGTCAACTGCTGCTTGTGTATGAGAAATCGGTTGGAAACTTTCCTCATGTCAGCACGTAGTAGGTGTCGCCACCGGCGCCAACCTTGTGTGAATGCTCTGAAAAGCTAATCATTTGCATATCACAGCATCTTCTTCCTGTCGGTTAAATTTCGCGTCTGTAGCACGTCATATTCGTGGTGTAGCAATTTTAATGGCCAGTAGTGTAGTTAACTTTGTTGTGTTTGACATTCCTCAGGCGTTTTTACTTAGGTAAGCCTGCCTCCCGGCTTCCCAGAAATGCCCCACAATATATGCACCGTTTACACTCTTTAGGCGAAGACTATTATCCAGGAAGATATTCTCATGGCGACCCAGCTAGTAGGCTTTCCGTATTCCCCCTCCAACCTCCAAATGGAAGTTTGTGTGTGTATGTGAAGTCCAATAAGTTTCTTGCGTATGTGTTGAATATGGTGTCCTGTAGCGCAGATAATAGGACTTTTGGAAATGCAGCTCCGCTGAAATCTCAAGCACGCGAATTTATATACAGATTGCGAGTTTGGTTTGAAAGGGAAAGGGACATTGGTGGGTCTTTGATACCACTGAGTAAAATGTCTGACAGCATCGAACATGTCTGCAGCGACAGTGAAGAGAGTCACAAATGATAAAAGAGGCTGCCAGTTCATCTGGTAGCGCTTTTATTGTGACGCCTGGGAAGTCAAGGAGGAGAGTGCGTTGTATGACTGAAGTAGACAACTTTGACGAAAGTGCTGTCAGCCGACATATATAAGCGTACTACAGCAGGAAGGAGTACCCGACAGTTAAAAAGTTGATGGCATCACTGTCGAGCAGAAGGACAAGTCTTTCCATTGTTTTAAAAAAAATGCCTTCCGGTAGAACAAGTTTTCAGTAGAAAAGGTACTGGTGGAACTTGGAGATATTGTAGCATGGAGATGTTTCCTGTGTGAGTTACTTGCAGTGAATCCTGAGAATATAATATGGATTGTCGAAACCGAAAACATGGGTCAACGTGCCTCATCCAAGATGCGTCGCGTGGATAGACGATACCTGCCACGGAACTATGAGGTGCCAACTGGTAAGGGAGGGCGACTAATTATTTTTCATGCTGGCTCTGTGAACGGCTTCACAGGCTGCGACATGGTCGCGAATTGGACAGTGACTAGAATACAGAATAATTTTCCTTTACTTCACGTATATGGTCAAAATTTTTTTTTTGTCATCAGACTACCGGTTTCGGTCTACAGTGATCTTAAGATGGTCATTATAGACCGAAACCGGTAGTCTGATGACAAAAAAATTTGTGACCATAGACGTGAAGTAAATGAAATTTATTCTGTGAACGGGTTTGTTCCCGGTGCTACGATCAAGTTTCAATATTTTCAGCATTTAAGTACTTAAAAAAGAAATGACTTTCAGTCACAACGAGGAAATGAATGCTGATACATTTAAAGCTTGTTCGTCACTCGTTTGGTATCAAATATCAGTTCTGGTATGATTTTGTAATGGACGACATGCCGTACCATTCGTGTAATTAAATAAGGCACCAACGGGTACAGCAAGGAGAGATGAAATGGTCTGCTGGTTGAAAGATAATATAATTTACTTTCAACAGAACATGCGAAAATGGGAAATTCTGGAATTAGTGAAACGTTAAAAGCCACGGAAGACGCAGTATGTAATTTATACGTTAGCAGAGAACCAAGACCACAAAAGATACACATCATCCATCTCACCACTGCCATTACAACGCCATCGAACTTGTCTCCGCTCAAGTAAAAGCAGATGTCGAGGAGCGAAACAAAACTTCTACGTTGCGAGACACAGGCAGACCGGTAAAAGGAGCTGTCACACGAACAACGCCAGAAAATTGGAACAACGTCGAGAACCACATGTGGAAAGAGATTACAACGTCGAACGTACAAGGAGGCGTAAGAATAGAATCCATACAAAATATTGTAATTTATTAAACAGAGGATGATGTCAGTAGCAGCGAAGGTACCGAAACCTGTGTGGTCGTAACATTATTTGTTTGTGTGTTCGTGGCCCTGAGCACTATGGGACTCAACTGCTGAGGTCATTAGTCCCCTAGAACTTAGAACTAGTTAAACCTAACTAACCTAAGAACATCACAAACATCCATGCCCGAGGCAGGATTCGAACCTGCGACCGTAGCGGTCTTGCGGTTCCAGACTGCAGCGCCTTTAACCGCACGGCCACTTCGGCCGGCTTTGTGTGTTCGTGTAAGGAGACAAACACTGCTAGCGATGTGAAAAAGCATTTGATCAGGGAACACATTGGTCAGTACAATGCTGTCAACAAGTGTTGTAACCGCGACCGGAACAGTCGCAGGGTTGAACTGACGAAAAACGCGGTGGGACTAGCGGAGCGGCCCGCGAACAACAACACAACGGGAGAGGACGGACACGACCAACGAAGGACCTTACGACAACAACAAGGACGAAACAGCAGAGTCAAGAAAACCTAACTAGACAACCACGTCCACTCGTAAACAAAACACGAAAGTAAATACGCTGTCTAAGTCGAGGCGATATGTCATGAGACGTACGCAAGGTTAGACTGGCTGGCTGAGGGTTTTTTTTTTTTACTTTATTGTAATTTGGCACCTTATACAAGGTGGGCTGGCAGCGGCAATTTTACACCACTCTTCAGCCGCAGTCAGTACAAATAGAGATAAACAAAGAAGACACATCAGTAACAGAACATAATGTTGGTCAAAATAACAGTAGACACAGAAATTAAAAAAAAAAAAAGAAAAAGAAAACACGAAGCCGTTCACACGCGAAGAAAACGAAAGACTGTCTGCACTGTGCACGAACACTGATGATGGTGACGATTACGTGAACGATGGAGCGTGGGCGGCGAAAAACACTAAAGCACAAACACGGCGGCACACACTCAAAACTGATGGCGACGATCTCCGGCGCGCTAATGTTCACGAGGCGTGTGTGAGTACGGGGACCTGCCAAAAGAGGAGAAGAGGGTGGGGGAAAAGGGAGAAGGGAGAGTTTAGCTGCCAGGGGCAGAGGAGATGGGGGGAGGAAAGAAGGTATTGGGGGGTAGTGGTAGCCCGGGGAGGGGGGGGGAAGGGAGGAGTGAGAGAAGGGAGGGAGGGTGCCCTGGAAGGGAGGGTGCCCTGAGGAAAAAACACAGGACGTGGAAGAGGAGTATCAAAGTTGATAGGAGGGGTAGATGGAGGGGAGGCGGGCATCATCAGGGAGGGGGAGCTGGTGGAACCCACCTTGGGAGAGGGTAAGGAGAGTGGAGAGATGGAGACTGGTGGGACATGGTAAGACAGGTGCGGCAGTGGACGGGGGTGGGAGAGGATGGGAGAGACAAGCGGGTGAGGGGGATCAAGTTTACAGGAGGTGTAGAGGATCTGTATCCATTCGAGGCAAAGGAGGAGGCGGGGGAACGAAAGAAGGTCGTACAGGATCCGCATGGGGGAGGGGACGCGGATGCGATAGGTGAGGCGGAGAGCATGGCGTTCGAGGATTTGAAGGGATTTGTAAAAGGTAGGAGAGGCGGAGATCCAGGCAGGGTGGGCGTAGCAGAGGATAGGGCGGATGAGGGATTTATAGGTGTGGAGGATGGTGGAGGAGTCCAGATGCCATGTGCAGCCAGAAAGGAGTTTGAGGAGACAGAGTCGGGAGTGTGCCTTGGCTTGGATTGTCTGGAGATGGGAGGCCTAGGAGAGGCGACAGTCAAGGGTAACGCCAAGGTACTTAAGGGTGGGGGTGAGGGCGATAGGGCGGCCATAGATGGTGACATAGAAGTCGGGGAGACGGAAGGAAGGGGTGGTTTTGCCTACAATGATCGCCTGGGTCTTGGAAGGATTGACCTTGAGCAACCACTGGTTGCACCAAGTGGTGAACCGGTCAAGATAGGATTGGAGAAGGCATTGGGAGCGCTGCAGGGTGGTGGCGACGGCAAGGAAGGCGGTGTCATCGGCGTACTGGAGAAGGTGGATGGGGGGTGAAGGCGGCGGCATTTCCGCCGTATGCAAAAAGTGCAGAAGAGGAGAGAGGACGGAGCCTTAGGGCACACCGGGCTGGCTGAGCAAGAGGCAGGCCGCTATTGGCCGCTGCAACCACATGTTCCACTGTGGCGCCCTCACTCTAAATGCGGGCCAGAAGGCGCGCGCCGCCACAGCAAACGGCGCGATGGTGCAGAGACCTCTAGGGGTCTTCGACGTCCATGACGTCTGGCGGGGATTCAAATTCCGCGGCGCGCGGTACCAGAACAAGACTGTTGCAAGGACTAAGATCTGTCACGGCATTTCCCTGTCGAATACTGGCAACTGCGCTGACAGCTACTAAAGCTTTCCTCTCGCCGTACGTAGTATCAAACATAGTCGGTAAGCTGAGAAAGAAATTTCTGAGAATGTACGCTCAGAACACAGCATTGTATCCATAGACCATAATAACATAGACAGCGCATGTCCCTATCTCTGCCGTGAAACGCTTGAAACCAAGATCTAAGTCACGTGACTCTGGACAGAAAGCTGAGCTGTCATTATCCGTTTTTTGAAGTGGAGTGGATGGTTACAGTTTGTCTCATTTATATCTGAAATCAAGTATTGATTCTAACAATTCAGCGAACTGTAGTACAACTCTTACACATGTAGTAGTCGCAGTTTCTCCAAAATTCCTGATAATAAAGCAGTGGTTATAGTTTATACATATGGTCGAATTGAAGTGTGTTGACAGTTCTTTTCAACAAGGACAGATTCACTGTTCCTTAGCGAATACTTACTTTTTTTGTTTTTTTGTGAATTCTCATAGTTCACCGCTTCCACAGGTGTGGAATACAAAATAACAATTTCGCAAACAGCTTTAATTTTCAAACGATTCCACAAGAATATGTGGAAATGTTTTAGTATGTTTTGTAAGAAAGGAAATTCATTTACGTGCATAATATTAGGCATTTACATAAAATAAGCTCATATATTTTCTGACTTTTGCTTAATCCAGTACAGATACCGAAACGATATCAAGATAGGAAGCGTAATATATTACAAAACAGTGATTATACTGGTGTAGTGAGCTAGATATTAATGATACGTCGGTTCAAAAGCTTATTCAATGACCAAGTCTTACATCCAAGGACCAACAACCATCCTAACTTTCAACTTATGGAAATTTACTCACACAACTGAGATTTTTGTCACTTTACCTAATCTGTAGGATACAGAAAACGACTTATCTGAGCATATGCCAACTTCTTTACTTCTGCATCTAGTAAAAAGCACAACAGCATAACATTGGATCTGTAAAAAAAGTTTCATAAATTGTGCACTATAAATGCATAATGACGTACTCGACTTTGTACCCCGAGTCACGTGGCTTAGATGTTGGTTTCAGTAAAATGACGTCATGCGCAGTCTATGTTATCTATCATCTATGATTGTATGGAACTGAAACAAGAACTTTAGAAAAAACAGTAAAGAAGAGAATCTAGGCGTCTGAGATGTGATGCCATAGAACGATGCCGAAAACTAAGTGTACTTACAAGATGATAAACATGGAGATTCTCTGGAGAATCGGAGAGAATGGGTGCATGTGGGAAACATTCACAAGAGGGAGGAACAGGATGGTAGGACATGTGCTTATATATCAAGGAATAACACGCCTAGTACTTTAGGGCATTGTACAGCGTATAAACCGTAGAGGACGACAGAGATCACAGTAAGCTCAAGAAGTAATACAGGACGTTGGTCTTAGGTGTTCCTCTGAGTCGAGGTGGTTGGCACGGGAGTTCTATTCGTAGCACCAAACCAGTCATACAGGAGAATGGCTAAGTTTAATGGCTACTAAAATAAAACGGCTGCGGTAGCAAGTTCTTCATGTAGACAGCAGAGGAAGCTAGCGCGCTACCGAAATGTGTCATGCCAGCTTGGTAGTACATTTAGAAGGCATTAACGTGGAAAGTTCTTATTGCCTTACTGGGTGTCGGTGTGTTTGAAAAGAAGCTATAGGCGAAAGAAAGTGAAATGATTTTCAGTAGTGAGAAAGTCTAGTGGAAAGCAGCATCGCAGGTTCCTTCGTGACCATTCTGGGAGTCCAGGGCGCCTCTGCGGTCGCATCTGAGCCCGGACGCGGGCGGCGACTGTACCCGATCCCCGGTTAAGACCCGCGGCTCAGCAGATGCCCACCTACTCGCCTACCTACCGCACACACATAACACTATATTTCACGTCCGGTGACGATGACGTGATAAAGACTTGTTTACATTAGGGTCCCATTTATTAGAGCGTGATTAATCGCGTCGCCGGGCCGGTGAAAGGCGCGTCCCACGGCCATTGTGGGCGCACGGCGCGCGCACCCGGCCTGGCGGGCCAATAGCGGCCGCGACCACCCCTGCGATACCTCGGCGTCGGAAAATGCGCTCGCCGCACTGCCACGACGGACGACGGCTACCAGCGTCTGACCGTCGCACCGAAAGTGCGGCCTGCTGGCGTCGTGTGGAGGCCGCCCTCTAACGGGCGTTTCGTTGTTCATGGGAACATCCTCGTTTGTTGTTGTCGTTTCTGACAGGCCTCGCACAGTGACAATTGTGAAAACGGCAACAAACAGAACAAGTGGTCACTTGGTCTTTACCGATGAGATAATATCAGGGCTGTGAGAACTGTAAGTTATAACAACAAAAGTAAAACGAAAAACGTTTGCTGTTGTCGGTTGTCGTTTCTGACAGGCCTCGCACAGTGACAGTTGTGAGAACGGCAACATACAGAACAAATGGTCACTTGGTCTTTACCGATGAGATAATATCAGGGCTGTGAGAACTGTAAGCTATAACAACAAAAGTAAAACGAAAGACTTACACTAGACGATTCTCGGAGTAAAAGCGATAAAAATCAAATTAAATTCCACTTATAGACTTCATTGTATTAGTCAGTTTCCTAAGCCTGAAAGAAATCCAATATTCAACACTAGATTTGCTAATTGATATGCGATTTTAAGATGAAATCTATAAGGTTACCAAGACGCATATCATAAGGAGCGATCAAAAAGTTTCCGTTTGAAGGCGTTTCTACAGTACATGTGAAACGTAGTCCGACTCGAATGCAGCTATACAGGATGAACATTAATAAGACCGACAAACTCCAGGGACGAATTCCTGACTGGAAATGGAGGGAAAAAGGTCCTACGAATAAGTGTCTGGAAACGCATCGTTGCCACAGCAGATGGCGCCGACGAATGGAAGTTCCTCTGACCACGTATCGTGTCTGTTGCCCACAGTAGACGATTATGCAGATTGGTGATGCCAGTGCTGGTAAAGGGTGCTATGTCGACATGACAGAAATCTCATTATTGTGATGGTCTGGTGCGAAAACCAGACAAAATCCTTCCCACAGAGGAAAACCCACTGCTGATAATCGTTGCACTCGCTGCATGTGATAGGGATAGTAACGGGTGTCACGCAGGATATACATAATCGTACTTAGTCTTACAGCATGTTGGCGGGCCACTGGCTTGGAGCTTGCACTAGGGTCCATCTCAATATCCTGTAGAACCAGACCTACAAATCTGATGTGCGCACAGTCTGCCACCTCCTGCACGTTGATCTGTCTGAAACGGTCCATGATGACACAAACGCTCAAAAAGGGCTAAAAAGTTGTGTACTGTTCGAATGGTTCAAATGGCTCTGAGCACCATGGGAGTTAACTTCTGAGGCCATCAGTCTCCTACAACTTAGAACTACTTAAGCCTACCTAACCTAAGGGCATCACACACATCCATGCCCGAGGCTGGATTCGAACCTGCGACCGTAGCGGTCGCGTGGTTCCAGACTGTGAAACATCCCCTCAGAAAATTTTTTATAAATGACTGTGCTGGAAAACCTCTACGTTAGTTGATTTTCAAACAGCTGAGCAAAGCTGAACGTACTCAGACATTTCTCTCTTTACTTATTCTGATTAACACTAAACTGACACACAATATTTTTAGCGCAACGAAGTCTGACCTTCAATAATCCCTACAAAAGAATGGCCCTGACCAGCAGTAACCTATACCTTTGATGAATCACTTACTTCACAAAAATCTTCCTTACTCAAACTACTGCAATACAGCGTGCGCCAATACTTCCAGCTAAATGAAAGATTCTAACTACTGAAGGCACTAACTACTGATAAGCATAGCTAGCAAATGAAAGATTTTGATAGAGAACAAACAATGTATTTATCTTAATAGTGTTCAAAAGTCATCATAGATGTATATCAGTTCATGACATCCGGTTTTACAAATTTCGTTTTTCTGACGGACACACGTCTACATCGTCCGCTCTCAAAACTCTGCCATCTGTCTCCCCACATCCACCACTGCTGGCGGTTCACCTCCAACTGCGCAACGCTACGCGCTGTTCACGTCCAACTGCCCAACACTACAATAGAGAATATTCCAACAAAGCCAACCAGCCACAGACTGCACACAGCACAGTCAGTGATTTTCATACGGAGCGCTACGTGGCATTACCAACATAGAGACCTAAACAGTCTACTTACAACTGTAGCGCCTAGAACCGCTAGGCCACTCCGGCCGGCGTGTGTGCTGTGGTTGGTGTCTGTGAGGGTACTTGTTTTGGTATAGCCTTGCTGCCTCTCGACTGTTTTCAAATGTTTGGCCTTACACAAATACCATCTCGACTTGTTCCCGACATGAATAGGGGATCATTCTGCTGCTTAGGGTAAGCTGCATCAATAACATAGCGTGCAATCGAGGAATACACGGCACGTGGGCGGAGGAACTTTGGTTCGTCAGCGCCATCTACCGTGGCAGCGATTCATTTCCGGATACATGTTCACAGGACCTTTTTTCCTCCATTTCCACTCAGGAATCCGTCCCTGCAGTTTGTCAGTTTTATTAATGTTCACCCTTTATAACCACATGTAGGCAAAGGATTAGTGAAGCAATCGTATCCTTCAGACAGAATGCAGCAAATACGGAAACCATGGCGATGTTATTACCAAATTCTCCCAAACAGGAGGACAAACGCGGATAGACATTCATCTGGGAATCAAGAGTGTGTATGGGGCAGCGTGTCTGTCGAAAACCGCCTTTGTGAAAGAGTGCGCCAAGTTCTGTACGACAAGGGGTGCTGCTGCTACATGATAACGCACGTCTCCATATCGCAAATCTCGTAACGCTGAAATTACGCCAACTCATGCGGGAGACACTCGAGCACCCATCCGGTTATAATACCTTCGGTCCCTTCTAAAAGTCCTTACAGCGTTGACGATTCCTGTCGGAGGGCCCTGTGCAGTTGGCAGTTACGGACTCCTTCATATAGTAGGTCCCAGTGTTTTTTGGTGCGTCGGTGGGATCATTACCTCAATGCTCACGGCGGATTTACTGGATTGTTATGCTGATTCTAGACTATATGGCCTTCCAACGGAAACTTTTTGATAGCCTCTTGTATTCTGTGATGGATAATCTTACACTCACAGACACAGTACATATTTGCTTGTTCTATTTTACTCGTATGAGTTATGACTCTGCTGTTTGAGAGCTCATAACACCAAACGGCGAGTGTCCTTGAGAGACAAAGGTATCGTCAGGAGTGTCCCAGGGAAGTGTGATACGATCACTCTTGTTCTCTACGTATAGAGTGGACCAAAAATCCGTTAGCATTTGAAAATTCAGTACTTCAGGAAATAATGTAAGTATAGATATAAAAATTAACATGTGCTTTGAATGACGTGGGGTTTCATTGATACACAAAAAAGGTGCTCAAAGTGACTACTAGCAGACGCTATATATAATACAAAAGAAATAATAGCGTAACAATTGATTTTTAGCAAAGACGATGTTCTGTATGACCAATGCTGAAATTTCAGCCACCATTCATGAACAATAGTTGTAATCGAGAGACGATGTTATGAACAGCACATCAGTCGGCGTGGTATGAAATTGCCATCGGATGTTTTCTTTTAGCATTCCTAATGAATTCGGGCAATCACGGTGGACTTCACGTAACCTCACAACCAACAATCACACTGCATGCGACCTTTTTTTTTTTTTTTTGGCTCCAAGCACTATGGGACTTAATGGGACTTAACATCTGGGGTCATCAGTCCCCTAGACTTAGAACTACTTATAGCCAACTAACCTAAGGACATCACACACAGCTATGCCCGAGGCAGGATTCAAACCTGCGACCGCAGCAGGAGCGCGATTCCGGGCTGAAGCGCCTAAGTCCGCAGCCCGTGGTCGTGCGGTAGCGTTCTCGCTTCCCGCGCCCGGGTTCCCGGGTTCGATTCCCGGCAGGGTCTGGGATTTTCTCTGCCTCGTGATGACTGGGTGTTGTGTGATGTCCTTAGGTTAGTTAGGTTTAAGTAGTTGTAAGTTCTAGGGGACTGATGAGCGTAGCTGTTAAGTCCCATAGTGCTCATAGCCATTTGAGCCATTTTTTGAAGCGCCTAGAACCGCAGGGCCACAGCGGCCGGCACGCGATCCTTGCCGGACGATGTGTGCAAGAGATCTTCCGCAGGCTACCAATAAAGGATGGAGCGCCATCCTGCATAAAAGTCTAACCTTCCAACAGATGCTTATCATTCAAGTTAGAGACTACATGACTCCCACTATCACTACAGTTATACACAGTTCTCATGTGTCAGCTCAGCATGTTCCTGTCCAACGTCATCTGTTGGCGAGTTCGCAGTTCTTTTCGTTTTCAACAAAGCTCCATGTCATTTCAGGCACGTGTGTCAATTTCTACCTCCCTGCCTACATTATCCTGCGAATTTGTGCATTTTCAAGTGTTAACGGACTTTTGGTTACCCTACACATAAGCAATCTGAGTATCTGAAGGATAGACTGAGCAGTAATCTGCAAAGTGTATGCTGACGATGCAGCACCGCACAGGAGAGTTGTAAGGTGACCATATCCTCGCAGAACTCAGATGTCGCCTCACATTTTTGTTAATGCACAGATGATTCAAATTCTTATTTACAAGTGGAAACGTAAATTGGCACCTGACCTCAGTGACCCTTTGATGTACCTCTTTGATTGTAAAAGCATCGTGAAGAAAGTGGACTATGCTGAAAAGTACTGCACTTCTCTGACGATTTCTTGAAAAGCGGACGTTCTGTCGCTGTCAGTCACTGCGTGCTGCTCACTTGATTACAACATGTGACGTAAGTAGTCGCACGAGGCGGAATGGGCCGCTAAGTCAGTACGAGACGACAGTGGCAGTGAAGGGGACGACGTATGACGTGAGACTGCGTGCAAAGTAATGATAAAATTAACATTTGGAATAGAATGGCGAGAGTGTAAGAAAGACGCAAGTATAATAAACAAAATAGTGAAGTAAGTACAGAAGTGATGTCAATGCCCAACAAAATGTCTGACGGGATGGAAATAACACGAGACTGTTACCTGTAGAAGATAAATATATAAAAAAGATTAAACACTTAATTGCGTTGGCGCTGTATTTGTATATTAACAGTTGGCGCTAACAAAGCAAATTGAACAATTACAATTTATGACTCAAAACATCTAGTTGCGGGACATTTCTTTAATTTTATCATCCACCCACAAAACGTCATCATGAAAGGAGCGACTCGCTCAACAGTACTCGCCGCCACCTGGTAGGAAAAAAATGTAAATGACGTTTGACTAGGGCCTCCCGTCGGGTAGACCGTTCGCCGGCTGCTTGCTCGTCAATGGGGATGAAATGATGATGATTAGGACAACACAACACCAATCCCTCACCGAAGAAAATCTCCGACCCAGCTGGGAATCGAACCCGGGCCCTTAGGATTAACATTCTGTAGCGCTGACCACTTTCTTTTTTTCAGTTTTGTTCGGTAGATTTCGTTGCGTTTGCTCTGGGCGGACGTCACAAGACATCCGTTCAAGATGATAGTTGATTCCTTGATTCAGTTTTTTTTATTACAGAGAGCACGCAGCCCTCTGACCGAAAACGCTGAGCTACCGTGCCGGCAAATACAGCGTGATATGGATAGAATTTATGCTTGGGGTGATGAATGGCAGCTTGCTCTAAATGTGAGAAAATGTATGTTAATTAAGATGAGTGGGGAAAATCATCCCGTAATGACCGACTTATGGTATTAGTGGTGTGTTACTTGACATGGTCATGTCAGTTTGATATATAGCCGTAACAGCGCAATGCAACATCAAATGGAACGAGCACGTAAGGTGGTTGACATCGATTTAATAAGAGAACTGTAGGCAAGTGTAGCTCATCCGTAAAGGAAACAGCGTACGGAACACTTGTGCCCCCCTCTCTTGGGTACTGCTCAAGTGCCTGGGATGCCCACCATGTCGGATTAAACAAAGAGTTCCAAGCAATTTGGAGGAGTGCTGTTAGATTTTTTACACGAGAGTGTTATGGATATGCCCCGTCATATTAACAGGAAACTGTGGAAGAAAGAAGACGTTCTTTTCGTGAAACGTTATTGAGATAGCTTAGAGAACCGATATATTTACGATCTTCTATAGAGCGAACCTCTACCACCAATAGATCTCCAGTTAGGGGAGCAAAAACAAGATAAGAGGCATCAGGGGTGATACGGAAACATATAGACAGTCGTTTTTCCGTCGCCTCATTCACGGGTGGAACGGGAATGACCAACATGGTACAAACGCAACAAATCACGCACCGTATCGTGGCTCCTAGCGTATGTTTGTAGATGTAGACATTAAACAATAGTCATTATTCCGCATTTCTTCTTCATAACGTTTCTATTAATCTTCCAAAATTTATCTTTATTTAGTCTGTTAAACGCCACATGGCTATCCCATGCACTCTGACTATAAATCTGTGCGTCAGTCTGTGATTCGACCTGTTGTGCTGCCAATCATGAACAGCATACCATGGGGCGTCTTCCAACGGGATAACGCTCGCCCACATACCTCTGTTGTAACCCAAGGTGCTCTACGGAGTATCAACTTGTTGCATTGTTTTGCTCGACCACCAGATCTGTCTCCAATCGAGCAGGTATGGGACATCATCGCACGACAACTGCAGCGTCATCAACAACCAGCATTAACTATCGATGTATTGACCGACTAAGTGCAACCGCTATGGAACACCACCCCACAGACCGACTTCCGACACCTAGACGAATGAATGCATGCTCTTTTGCATGCTTGCATTCAACATTGTGGTGGTCACACAGCTTTATAATGACCAGCAATTAACATTTGCAATGATTCATCTCGCGCTTACATTAACGTGTGATCTTGCAACTTTAATCACGTAAATATGCTATCTAGACAAACGTATTCCCGAAATTTCATTACTCTATATTGATTATTTATTGGAGTTGAGATTCTTTTTTTTCGACAGTAAATTTAAAAGTGTACGTCATGTGGGGAAGTGTGTTCCATGTAATGGAACATAAAACAAGAGACAGCCAGTTTAGTGTGAAGTGCAGCGGTTATGCTGAAAAATGGCTTGAGGGCGGACGCCGGAGTGGAGAGCACCAAGCCTCGTTTGTCCGGGGTTTGGAGAACAACAACAGCTCCTTGTGAATGGGAAGGTGGGATACGATTACATGTCGGATTTCGCCGAAGGGACGGCGCCAGGTTAAACTGTTTACTGCTGGGGAGGGGGGGGGGGGGCGGGGGGGGGGCGGGGGGGGGGGAGGGGGTGTCAACGACCCACCCAGCCTTGCAGGCCCGAAAATACTGAAACCCGCAAAAGAATAGGCTTAGCGAATAAGAGCCCTCCATTAAAATTGTGTATATCCTGTATATTGTAAAAAGTAATTCTTAAATTCAAGACGTATAGGCAAAGGAGCCTTCTCCCAACAAGTAATCTGGAAGATTAATTACTTGATCAGAGCCGCAGTTGCTATAAAATGACATTAAAAGCTAGATCATCATGGAGGGAGGTGTCGGTCCGTGACTGGCTGGCACAAACGCCCGTTGTGTGAGCCAGTCTGGAGATGATACCACCCGCAAAATACATTTCGTCCCAGACTGTAAAAGTGTAAGACCTCGTCATCGTCACTCGTGAGCTGGTGGATAGGTTTTATTATAGCGGAGAGCAACAGTGAAGGTTTGATGCAAGAGTCACAGAGTCCCAATACAACCATACCACTGGGGGAGGGGAGGGAGGGGCAAGATATGGGGGAGGGGCAAGACCTGGGGGCATGGCGGATTTTATATATTTTCGAAGGCAAATGGAGATTTTAAATACCTATGAAAAAGTTCCAGTTTTGACCCTGTTATAAACCTGCATAATAGCGACATTTAAATAATTTTTTTTTAAACGAAGAACACCTGATTACACTATTTTTTTTCCCTTTTCTGGAAGCTAGGACAGGGGTGCACGTCCCCACTCGCCCCCAGGTATGGACGCCCTTGATAATTTGTGAATCTGTTACCTGGAACCATTGACACTACTTTTCCCTATGCAGCAACGATTTGTATCCTAATTGTTTTAGTGTAAATAATTAGCGTAAGACATGAATACTATATCAGAAGAGTAAATCATTAGTGCATGGTCCAATCACATTTGCGTGACCACCACCTATGTTCGACGTCAACGTCCAATAAACACTCACAGACGGCACGTGAGAGCACTAGCAGTGGAGCGTATACAATGCGTGCCGGGAGACGTGGAAAAAAGGGCAGTCATTTTCGTAATGGGGAAATGGAGCGATTTCTGACGTCAAAAGGGTCGTTATCACTGGCTTTTGGGCCAAGGGAGGAGGAATTTCCGAAACGGCCAAATTTGTAAACAGTACGCGTACCGTCGTGGTTAAATTACAACGTGCCTGGAAAAATGGTGCTACCCAAAACCGGCCCCGAGACAACAATGCTGCACCAAGAGCTATAGATATTAGGGATAAACCATGGCTACGGAGATGTTTGCGGGCGATTAGACATGCAACTCTTGAGCAACTAACCGCCCGGATCAACCAAGGAGATACAAACAGTGACTCCTCAAACGATCGTTCACCGAACGTTGCTGTGTATGGGTCTCTGTAGCGGGAGCCTGGTTCATGCACCCACGTCGCCTGCTCTTCATCGGTGACAAATGCTGGAAGTTCCACGCCAATGTTGCAGCTGCAGGTGACCTTTTCAGATGAATCACGTTTTATGGTCCATCGGACAGGACGCCACTGACGTGTACGGCCCTGAGGTCGGCGGAATGTTTTCCTTGCATTCCCTGGGTGATCTCGTCATTCTGGAAGGCACGGTTTATCATCATGACTACGCATCTATCCTTTGGGACAATGTTCACCCTACTTGTAATTTGTTCTGCACGATAGCATCTACCACCAGGACAATGTAACATAGTGTACATACGTGGGTCGAAGAGCACCAAGATGAGTTTACCGCGCTCTCCTGGCCACCAAGTTCTCTGAATTTAAACCCAATCGAGAAGCTACGGTACCATCTCGATCGGGTTGGTCGTGCCACGGACCCTCAACCGAGAAACCTAATGCAGCTGGCCACGGCGCTGGTGTCCGATTGGCTCCACATCCTTGTCGGTATGTTCCAGAGACTTAGTGACCCTCTTCCTGCACGCTCGCTTTGCAGAAGGTGATTATTCAGGCTTTTGGTAGGAGGTCACATTAATGTGACTGGGTCGTATAGACACAATTCCTTTGTGGAGTAACATCACACAACAGCTTCAAAAATAACCACTGGGTCCGACCTTCCAAATCGTTTCCTTCTGAAACAGTTTAATTGTGATAAAGAGGACGTCACACTTTTCAGTGATCTAAAACACCCCTAAGAAGCAGTTATAACAAATGCCTTAAAATGAAATAAGCGACTACGTAGTGTACACTCTGAAAAACGAGGAAACCTTTCTTGGTAAATGTGATCTGAAAATCAAGTAACTGCGCAACACTAAATATTAATAACTGCGCTAAAATAAATATTAAATCAGGAGCCCCACTGAATGAAATTCTATTCTTGATTATGACGTGAATAAACAAAGTGTTACCAATACTTGGACAAAATATAAAGCTTATAAATTATAGAGTGCAGCAATCAGTCGTCCTTTTTTAGATTTTATTACGCAAATCCAGATTTCGGATAGCTAGCCATTCTCAGTGCACTATTTTCCATTCTTGATGCATGTATGTCCCTGTAGTTCGGGCGTCAGTCACATTTGTATTCAAAGAAATAACCATTCAGGAAGTGTTTCAGGCTTTTTGATGGATTTAGGTGCTTCATTCCCAGTTTTGTTTTATATTTTCAAAAAACCGTAGGTCTGCATTTGGGCATCATACTATCGTTTCTGCCTTAGTTGGAGGATCTGATTTTGAATTTTCTATTTACTTGTGGCCCGTATTCCTATTAAATTCAGCACTACATCATACTGTTCTCTCTCCAGCCAGTACGATGCTGCTTTTTTCTGTATCTGGAGATCGACTGGGCACATTCAAAGTATTACTTGCACCATCTCAACTGGAACAGTGTCAAAAGCTCCCGTCAACCAAAGGAGTATTCGACGTTGCAACCTGTTAACTATCCATCCTGGTGTTAAGAGCAATAGTCTGTGGGTCTAAGCCCCTGCACAGGATCCCATGATCGCAGTTAAGATAGCGTTATGACACGTTCTTATTGTTTGCGTTGGTAGCTTATAATCGTAAATGGCGAGGCTATTAATTTAGTTCGTCGTGTTCCTGGCTCTCTTGTTCATTTCTGCAATGTGCGTACCATAATTTTGCCGTTCGTCTAAGAAAAGGCCCATGTATCTGGTGATGGACTCATCCTTTATGAACCTGTCGCTTAATTTCATGATAGAGTCTCTTAAAAGATTCACTTTTATCAACATGTATGTGGTCTCTTTAGGCGCAACAGTCAATTTGATTCCTTGGCGCCACCGGTGTAATTGTTGAAGTACTATGTTACATTCATCTCACAGGTTGCATCTGGAGTTTCCCTTCGCAACGATCATCGGGTCATCGATATATGCCACTACTCCTTCGACCTCTTTATTATCCTTTACCTTTCGTTACACCACGTCGAGTACTAGATCCAGAAGCCGCTTAAGGGTAGCCTTTTGAAATTTCCTTTATTAGGGTCTCCCCTCAGCCGACCGGAGTGGCCGAGTGGTTCTAGGCACTTCAGTCTGGAACTGCGCGGCCGCTACGGTCGCAGGTTCGAATCCTGCCTCGGGCATGGATGTGTGTGTGATGTCCTTAGGTTAGTTAGGTTTAAGTAGTTTTAAGTTCTAGGGGACTGATGACCTCAGAAGTTAAGTCCCATAGTGCTCAGAGCCATTTGAACCATTTTTTCTCCCCTCAGCACGACACTGTCACTATGATTCTGCTCTACTAAAAAATGAAGCATTTATCTGTTGCAGCTAAGTAAACGGTAGGAAAGGGATGGTTTGGTTACGTGATAATATCGCGCCATCGGAGTCGATCTTGCAGTCCAATTTTCTTTTTGCAAAGTCCGATTATTATCACAGCTAGTGTCATGCAAATCATCTCTTGCCTTTCACTTTAATATTTCACCAAGCTTTCCTCTCTCCAGCGATAACTTCTGTGCCTAACTTTTTCTAGAATATCAGGTAATTTGGATTTCAGTTTTAACATTAAGACAAGAAATCTATGGTAATACGTCATTATTATACTCCTACGGTCGTCGTTGTGGTATGACCTACCTCTCGAACAATTAACATCAACAGTTTCACTTTATCCATTAATTATCTTTGCGGGATAGGCCTCCATTACACAGCTCTTACATAATTTTTAAAAATGCACCAATTAGCCTCAACATGATAATACAAAAGTTAACGTCACTGAGATCAAAACAAAATAGTGAAAGATCCGGAAACCATCTGGCCGCACCGTGTACGACTCACAATAAAGACTTGAACAAATTGCTCTCAAACGCCATCAGTCCATTAAACAAGATCAATTCATGGCGTACATTAACACTGAAAGCTGACTGTGTTTGTATATCACAGTGTAAGCTCACCGTCTATTCGTTTACATTATTTCTTCTTTTTCTACCATGAAGATCCGCAAGCAGTACAGACAAATACAGCCAAATTACCAAATGACACAAGCTTATTTGTTGCGCCTGCTGACCTTCATGCCAATGCTCAGTGTAAACTGGAAACATTACTGCAATTCCCATTTCACTTGCAGGTTATCACTAGAAGGACCGGGGATTTCGATCTGCCTAGAACCCGTCATTTTGACGGGCACAGTTTCATTTGTTGTTTTTAAAAAAGTAAACACATTCTAACATACATCAATTTATTTCAGACAAGTTTACTAGGATACAGTTTTGTTATTTTCGGGAGAATTACATGGTACAATGAACATTTCATACCTAAAAATGAATCAAAACATCATGTAACTAAATGTGGAATGGATAACTTTCCGTAGAAAAGAAAACCACGTGTTTTAACATAAATATCTGAAAAGCACTATACATTCCAGAAAAAACATTAGTAATCCTGCTTTTACTTATTCAAAACCACCTGCTGCATCGTGACACCTCACACAGTTGTATTGAGATTGCCTAAACATGGTCCGCAAACATACTTGCCACAATTTATACGTAAATGCTTTCTTCTATTCTTTCCTCTACACTCTCTAGTTTGACAAGTGTTTCCAATGTTGCAATGTTGTGATACTGTATTAGGAAGAATACCGTGACCCTTGTGGCCTTATATGCAGAAGCGAACTCTTCTGCCAATATGTATATAAACAGATACCTGCTTAATTTTTCTCCTGTTACTTCCTTATAAAGTACTCAAGCATTTAAGCTGCTAAGTCCAAGACGTTGAAAAAAACGTGCATGGGCCATCTGCGGCATCCATACTTTACAGTGTAAAGCCGAACTATTTGATCGATTACGTCAACGCCATACTTTGTGATATTGTAGTGGGGCACTGACTCTAGTAGCTTTTTAGGATGTCGTTCATCGATAGTTACTGTGTCATGCACTGAACTCAAAATAAGCACATTTTTGTTGTTTTTCCCCTAATAGCATGGCAGAGTCACGATACCTGACATAAAGACTAGTTGTGTGCAAAGGTGCTACAGCAGATTTTCCTGATCCAGGTATTTCCCTTCTAGATTTTTTCACTGTGCCTGCAATGCTTACACTCTTACGTTTCAAATTTTCTGCAAGGCATTTCGTTGTGAAAAAAAAACTGTCGCAGGTTATGCATAAGACACTTTGCAACATGCTCTGTAAGGGGAGCACCTGTGGGACACTGCTCATCTTTGCTCAGGTAAAGAAACCCATTCACCAGATACTTAGAATTCGTATTGTAACTGGGTAACCTCTTTTGATGCTAGTCAATTGTCAGCACGAGCATTACTGCAAAGGGCATTTGTTTCTAAAGCATTATGACACGATGAAAAACACTAAATAAATTACTATTTCTCTCTTAACAACATCATGTGGGCAGGGTGGGTTCTTCCTTGGCTCGGGTATGAGGTAGAATGAAACAGCATTCTTACATAAGACAGCTTTTATTGAAAGATTTGTACAATGGTTTCCTTACTGGATTGTTCTGGCTGGGAGAGCGGCAGTTGTGCCGTTTGCGAAGCCTCTGCTGCGTGAGTGGCAGCATCTGATTACGCCTGGCGGTGTGTATCTCGTGTCGCTGTTTCGCCCAGTTGACTGGAGACGCGCATCGTGCTGTGGCCTGTTTAATTATTGAGAACGAAGTCGTGAATCGGATGGTGATACCTTGGATGTGGCGTCACAGTGTTTCTCTTCTCTATGTAGCCGCGTGTGTTGTGCGTTGGCCAGCGGAGCGGCGCGGCGGGGGAAGGCCAGTGTCCCAGACTCGAACAACGGACTCCAGCTTGCCAGTCTTCGGCTGACAGATCTTCATCCCAGCTCACAGGTGACTGCTGATGTGAGGCCGTCTCCTTCCTGTCCTCACGAGTCACCCGGGTACGTAAAAATCAGTCTTCAAATACCTTCTAACTTCTGTCTTCTGGTGGCGAGGCTGCTGCTTGCTATTTCATTACAGCGGCGGACTTGATGCTTCTGTGTAGGATGTAGTCTCTTCCTGCATGACGATCTTCAGCTCCGGAACTGAACTGAAAACTACTGTCGGGCCCACTGTGTCTCGCGTATTTGTTTACTTCAGTTCACTGGAGGTGAACGACTTCACAGTCATTGCCTCTTCTGTCACGTTGAAAAGCTTCTCGAAGAATCTTCTTAACGTCGGTCATTGGCTCTTCGAATGTAGGCGAGGGCCTAAGGATCACATGTGACAATTGAGAAACACGTGAGCTGGTCGGGCGATGCCCTGACGGCTGAATCGACAGCTTCCGCTTATGTGAAAAGGGTGAGAGGCACCCACATGCCTTGCTCATACTGTGGCATCAAGCAGTCAGGCCTGCAAGATGAGTGGTCTGCCAAGCGAGTGGGTTCATTCTTATTTATCGAGTAACATGAACTCTAGTACTCACACTTAAGTTACAAGTTATCCTCCTATATGATTAATATGCAACGGAAACACGCATCTGACTATCAGTAATTTACAGAACTCTGACTGTACACTACGCACTGGCAATACCACATTTTCTTTTTGACTTTTATTTAACGGTTTTTGTCAACACGTGGCCACCGCACTGAATATGAATGGCGCACACATTATAAATTCGGGACATTATGACAACATACAATTCGAAGGAAAAGTCCACCAATCTTTTTCTTTTCACTATCTTATTTATTCCGATAAATTCTATAACCTAAACACACAAATTCTACAACCTACAACAATAACACATGAGAAATTCCGCCCAGTGGGCATGGCTTTACAATGGTGAATCTCTATATTATGGTCTCGTAATTATTTTAACGCTACAGTGCACTTTCTGGATAGGATGGTGGATCTTTTATTATACCTCACACTTCGACTCTCACAATCATCATCACGAAACTATCCTCCAGACCGAGCGGTACAGAAGGAACAGACATAACCCACTAATCTTTTGAAACTACCTTGCTACTCTCCCATGCAAACCACACATACCCAAAATTACATGACATACATCACACTACAATATGAAATACAAAACACTAAATAGTCACAACACTATCACTTTCAGCTTTCCCACTTCAATTAATATTTATCCCAGTTTCACGCGACACTGCCCACTTCGTAGTTCTACTTTCCTACTATGAACTCTGGAGATATATGCACGTCTTCCTGTGCAATGGAAGCCAAGTGGCGTTGCTGGATAGACGGCTTACTCACCTTGTTTCTCTCTCAGAGTTTGAATCTAGCGTCACGCGGAATCATATCACGCAAAGTAATATTAAGAACGTATTCATCACACACGCGAGTCCTCAACTGATACCATGGACGAGTACTTCTCTTTATCCTTTGCCTCATACACAGATTGAGACTCACACAGTACTCAACAAGTGGAAGTACTCGTCTCTAATTTCAAGTCCTGCACACGCCATTCCTTAAATATTTCAACTTATTGTACACACGCTAGTAATTCAGCTTAACTTAAGCACACGGAAGTATTTCAACTTATTGCTACACGTGGTTTCATTGTGACCGTTGGTTACTTCCGAAGATTACTACGATCCCCTTAATGTTACCTGCCTGACACTTAATTCTCCCCACAAAAGTTCCTGAAATAGAGAAATTATTATTTCAAACTACTCTTAAATATTCCACATGCATGTCTCCACTCTTTCGTCATTACGGAGCACAACTACAACAGGTCTTAACAGCACAAGATCCAGCGGCAGAGTGCTGAAACATGGCCGTTCTCCAGGTCCTCTCGCACCTTTGTCGAAGTGGGGGAGCACCTTGCTACCGTATTGGTCAACCACATTTCAGGCGCTCAAAGCTCAGGTAAAATTCATCTCTTTGGTCCTACCAAAGATGATCATGTATTCACATTCACTATCTGCGGTTAGCAGACGACCATACATTCATTCATTTCACAGATCTCACCAAACTGGATGTAGGGATTTACTTTGTGGGAGTGCACATGTGATCAATTAAATAAATAAATTGTCATTCTTTCCCACACTGGTATCCGGCTTCGCTGTATTAATTGAAATTGAGTTATTTTACAAAAAAAAAAATGTGTTGTTCTGACAAAAATAATGAAGTACGTTGTACCTATTTTCAATGTCGGGCGGTACTGTACCCTTTCAAGGGCGATGGCTTCTCCTGAACGTGTTGACTTCCAAGCACCGGCGGTTGTCACTGCTGCTCTGCCTGCTGTTTGCCAGTGTGTAATTCTTCTAAACTAAACTAAATTTTTCATTTATTTTCTAATTTCTACTTCACTTCACATTGATTTCACTAATTTATTTACCTATCTTAAGTACCACTCAACAGTATCAACTGCAAGCTAATATTTTCTTCCATATTTGTCTGGTTTATTGCTCATGTATTGAATGAAAGAGCATCTAGCCTTGCATGGTAACAGTTGCTCATCCACAGTGATATTTTTACCTGGAATATAACACAGCAAGGAATTGGCAATGAAAGGTTTCCACTGTAGTAGCAGGTGCAAAACGATTTGTCTTTACTCTATGTGAACGTGCGCTCTTTTCGACAAATCGCAAAATTAGCGAAATTTCAGTGAATTTATTTCTGCTCGCTTTGTATTCGACCATAACAGCCTCAACGGAAAGTTTTTTGCTACATATACGCCTCGTAAATGCATAAGTGATATTGCGGCTTGTATTGCATCGACGCTAATGGTCCAATCATCATCATGTAGCACTTGGCGTGCTCTATTTTCTGTTCACTTCTTTATATTTTGTAGCATGCTGTCATCAATTAGCAATCTCCATGCACTAGAATATATAACTTTCATGGAAACTTCTTCGCATAGCCTGTGGGTTTCCTTCCATCTGAATTTTTCCTTTCCCTCTGGCACGAATGCCTCTAGTGCTGTTAGCTGGAGGTACACGCACACTGTTCAGATACAGCAAAAACTATGAATTTCAAATTATAATACAGCAAAATGGAAAACGTTTATAATGCTTGCTGAAATACCAGTTGCGATAAAGTAGAAAATAGTAATACAATGGCTATAGAAACATATCTGCTATAGGCGAAGCAAGATTGGTCTGCAACTTCTCGGCCTTCTCTTGTCCAGTAGTTGCGAAATCGCTGTCTGAAAAGTCATTGATTTCATTGATGGGATTTATTCTTCATCATAAATAGCGCCTGCAGCGTCATCTTCTCGTAATTCATCAGATTCACAAACATCACGAGGATCTTCTCCTTCGGATTCACCATCTGACATTGACATCAAATATTTTAAAATTCATTCATCAGACAAACCGCTTCTTTGAACTGCCATTCAGAAACAACTGAAATGTGGACAACGCAAACTGTGCCACTTGAGCAGCAAAGCTTCGTTGCTCATCGACAATGGGTCTGCAGAAGACTAATCAAGTTAGTGTGGTAAACAACAATAGCTTTGGACATGTCCGAAAGCTATTGTTCACATTTCGGTACCCGTCAAAATGACGGATTTCGGTCCTTGTAGTAGGAGTTGTTTGGGACATTTTTCAGAATGGTCCTACTGGGTAAATTCTTTACAGACATCTACCTAACAAATATTTATGATAAGTCATAGAAAATGGGGTCAGTAGATGAATCCGTTTAGGAGAAATAAGTCTACAGAAGTAGAATACCCGTCAAAATGACGGGTGCGGTCCTTCTAGTGTTATCCTGTGAACATCTGCTTAAATGCTTCCACCAAACTTCTGTCCGAGGTAGCACTGTGCCAAACCTGCAGCAACACCTAATGCGAACAGCTCCCTCATTGTACCACAAGATCCACTAGCTTTTCCATTCACTGTAGGTGACACCATGAGCGGATCCACATGCAGCGCTTCAAAGCCTCATCGATCGACCCTTTTGCAACCTAGCGGGATGCCGCGGAAGGCGTTGTCAAGAGACACGTGCTCGGTGTCTTTGAATATCGAAAGCGGACTGGCTCAGGCATGACCACAGTGAGGATGATGTTGTCCGATTTGTTGGTGTGTCAGCTGGTAGTGTCCAATAGGTCAACAAGGAATGGTGTATCTCTCGCAGCCTTGTAACATGGTGTAAGAACAGGGTAAGGTCCCAACTGACAACGGTCGAAGTCGTGTGTCACGCCTTCTCAATTCAAACGATGTCAACACCGACAAAATCTGCTGCTGTCGGTGAACGTAGATCCATCTCAGTAATCACCTGCGTGAACATTGCGAAGGGAACCACACGCCGTGGATATTTGGAGTCGAGTCCCACACAAGAGGCCACTGTTGACAGTGACAAAAATAAAAGTTGGTCCGACGTGTCACGATGTTGCTCTTTTCAACAGATGCAAGCCGACCGCCGTGTATAAAGGATGTGACTCAGGTCGGAGATAATTCTGTGTTGTTTTATGAATTTTTCCTACCATGACCTGGACGCACTGATTCAGGTTAAAGTGAACGTGATTCAGGATAATTACTTTAATTTTCCCAACCCCTTTTCTTGTACAGCTTCATGATGAGTATACCGTGGACAATCCCGTCTGCCAAGTGGACGACAGCCGTGTTCATGAGCCTGCATGCATATGTTCCTGGTTTGACAAATGCTCAGGCACCCTATCGCACCATGTGTGGTCCGCTGACTGTCCCGAGGTTAAGCCCATTGAAAATTTGTGGAGCTATTTGGAACAAAAGGTGGCAGTGAACATCGCGGCAGTTTGGTAGCCCCCCCCTCCCCCTTTTTCTAGTCATCAGCCTTCTGACCAGGGCAGAGCGGTTCTAGGCGCTACGGTCGCAGGTTCGAATCCTGCCTCGGGCATGGATGTGTGTGATGTCCTTAGGATAGTTAGGTTTATGTAGTTCTAAGTTCTAGGGTACTGATGTCCTCAGATGTTAAGTTCCGTACCACTCAGAGCCATTTGAACCATTTCCTTCTGACTGGTCTGATGCGCCCCATCACGAATTTCTCTTAATGGATGTATTCGAACTTCTGTCTTCCCCTACAGGAAGGTCTTCCACTGATGGAAAACTTGAGAATCCCGGTACTTTGATGGAACACCTTGTTTATTTAGAAGAATGGTTAAATTTTTTTAAAAAGTGAGAAAAGCTGGTTTGTTCACTGATTACATTCCTTTAAATTATAAGTAATAACACGTAAACCAAAATAATTTTTTAAAAATGGATTTGTATCGCCAAAATGTCGAGAAAAAAGAATCTGCATGTCATCAATAGCTTTTCACGGAGCACTTGTTCACTTGTCACGGAACACCATTGCTCCAAGGAACACAATGTGGGGAACCCTGCTCAACAGTTTTTACCCTCTACAGCTTCCTCTAGTACCCTGATGTCTTAACAGATATCCTGCCATACTGTAACTTACCAGTGTTTTTCATAAATTCCTTTCCTTGCCGATTCTGCAAAGAACCCTCTCGTTCCTTACCTTATCAGTCCATCGAATTTTCAACATTCTTCTGTAGTACCACATCTTAAATGCTTCCATTTTCTTCTGTTCCGGTTTTCCCACACACCATGTCTCACTACCATACAGTACTGTGATCCAACTGAACAACATTCTCAGAAATTTTTTCCTCAAATTAAGGCCTATGTTTGATACAAGTAGACTTCGCTTGCCCAGGAATCCCTTTCTTGTCAGTGTTAGTCTGCTTTTAATGCACTCCTTACTCCGACCGTCAGAGTTATTTTGCAGTCTAGGTAGAAGAATTCCTTTACTGCACCTACTTCGTGACCACCAATTCTGATGTTAAGTTTCTCAGTGTTCTCTGCTACTTCTCATTACTTTCATGTTTTTCGATTTACTTTTAATCTACATCTATGCTCCTTATAACATTCCATTCAACGGATCCTGTAATTCTTATTCACTTTCACTGAGGATAGCAATGTCATCAGCGAATCTTAACACTGATATGCTTTCACTTTGAATTTTACTCCCGCTCTTGAACCTTTCTTTTATCTCCATCATTGCGTCTTCAGTGTATAGCTTGAACAGTAAGGGCGAAAGACTGCATTCTTCTCTGATATCCTTTTTAATTCGAGTACGTTGTTCTTCGCCTTCCCCTGTTATTGTGCCCTCTTGGTCCTTGAACCTATTGTACATCACTCATCTTTCTCTAAAGCTTACTCCTATTCTTCTCAGAATTTTGAACATCTTGCCCTTTTCACACCGTCTAACACTTTTCTCAGATCGACAAATCCTGTAAGGATATCTTGAGTTACCTTCGGTCTTGCTTCGATTATCAACCGCAACTTCAGAACTGCCTATCAAAATGTGTTAACCTTTCCTAAAGCCAGAATGATCGTCCTGTGGCATATCGTCAGTTTTCCTTACCGTTCTTCTGTATATCATTCTTCTCAGCATATTGTATTGAAAGGGTACAGTACCGCCTGACATTGAAAATAGGTACAACATTCTTCGTTATTCTTGTCAGAACAACATATTTTTTCTAATAATAACTCAATTTCAATTAATACAGCGAAGCCGGATACCAGTGTGGGAAAGAATGACAATTTATTTATTTAATTGATCACATGTGCACTCCCACAAAATAAATCCCTACATCCAGTTTGGTGAGATCTGTGAAATGAATGAATGTATGGTCATCTGCTAACTGCAGATAGTGAATGTGAATATATAATCCTCTTTGAACGGTACTTGGGTCACCTTTTGTGGGACCAAAGAGATGAAATTTACCTGAGCTTTGAGGTCCTGAAATGTGGCTGACCAATACGGTAGCAATGTACTCCCCCACTTCGGCAGAGGTGCGAGAGAACCTGAAGAACGGCCATGTTTCAGCACTCTACCGCTGGATCTAGTGTTGGTAAGACCTGTCTTAGGCGTGCTCCGTAATGACAAAAGAGTGGAGACATGGTATGCATGTGAAATACTGAAGAGTAGTTTAGAATAATAATTTCTCTATTTCAGGAACTTTTGCGGGGAGAATTAAATGTCAGGCAGGTAATATTAAGGGGATCGTAGTAATCTTCGGAAGTAACCAACGGCCACAATGAAACCACGTGTAGCAATAAGTTGAAATACTACCGAGTGCTTAAGTTAAGCTGAATTACTAGTGTGTGTAGTATAAGTTGGAAATATTAAAGAAATGGCGTGTGCAGGACTTGAAATTAGAAACGAGTACTTCCACGTGGTGAGTACTGTGTGAGTCTCAATCTGTGTATGTGACAAAGGATAAAGAGAAGTACTCGTCCATGGTATCAGTTGAGGACTCGCGTGTGTGATGAATATGTTCTTAATATTACTTTGCGTGTTATGTTTCCGTGTGACGCTTGATTCAAACTATAATACTCTGAGAGAGAAGCAAGGTGAGTCAGCCGTCTATCCAGCAACGCCCCTTCTCTTGCATTGCACAGGAAGACGTCCATATATCGTCCAGAGTTCGTAGTAGGATAGAAAAGTTACGAAGTGGGGCAGTGTCGTGTGAAACTGGGATGAATACTAGTTGAAGTGGGAAAGCTCAAAGTGATGTGATTATAATGTTGTGACTATTCCTTGTGTTGTATTCCATGTTGCAGTGTGGTGTATGTCATGTAATTTAAGTATGTATGGTTTGCATGGGAGAGTAGCAAGGTAGTTTCAGAGGTAGTGGGTTATGCTTGTTCCTTCTGTACCGCTCGGTCTGGAGGAAAGTTTCGTGATGATGGTTGTGAGAGTCGAAGTGTGAGATATAATAAAAGATCCACCATCCTATCCAGAAAGATCAGTGTAGCGTTAAATAATTACGAGACCATAAGATAGAGAATCACCAATGTAAAGCCATGCCCACTGGGCGGAATTTCTCGTGTATTATTGTTGCAGGTTATAGAATTTGTAACTTAATTGCGAGTACTAGAGTTCATGTTACTCGACAAATAAGAATGAATCCACTCGCTTGGCAAAGCACTCATCTTGCAGGCCTGACTGCTTGATGCCACAGTATGAGCAAGGCATGTGGATGCCTCTCAGTATTACTGAGTTTTTAAGCTGCGATCCATGCAAACTTCGGAATCGTGTGGATGATTTCCAAAAATTTATATGACCAGTCCCATACATTCTACACAACAACGTGAATTGTCGTTTTGTTGCCATTTTCCACAGGTATATTAGAAATTCCGAAGCAGTATTGTTTATCTCTTCTGCCGTTTTTGATCTTAAGTCCTCCAAAGCTCTAGGAGACCTAATTGCCAATGAGTGGTTCCAGCTAGAAATAATATACCTGAATGAACTTGTGGACTTCCTTTCTCGATGAACTGGTGATTAGGAACGCTGTGATTTTTTTGGAGGTTGGCTGAATTTTTGTCTGGTTTACTTCCGCAGCTAGCGGATGAATAATGTTAGTTTCTCCTGTGAGCAACGGCTGTTAACATTTTCGAAGCAGGCTCCCGCGAAATGTATATCGACTGTCTGTGACTGTCTGCCAGTTACGTTGTTCAGACCTGATGTAGAAGTACCCTACATCTAACTTTTACTTTTTTCTAGCTTATAAAATTAAATAAAGGTGCTGTGTCTGACTGTAGGACATACTTTACAACGTGTGCTTTCTGTGCGTCACATTTTTCGGCTCGTGCAAGCTTCCTGTAGGTTCAGTATCAGCTTCCAGCGTCAGCATGAGTTCGCAAAATAAAGTAATTTGTGTTTATTTTCATTAATTTTATATGTGTTTGCAATACTCTGAACATTTTAATATACCTTACTCAAGCGAATGAACAATTGTTTATTTCATCATAATGATACGATGAAAGATTTCTTTCCATGTAGCACTCGGTTTACATTCGTCAGCAACCTCTCGTACTTTCACAGAGGGAATGCAAGAGGGAGAAGACAGTGACGAAGAAGAGGAGGAGGATTATAATGACGAAGATGACACAATTCCAACGAGAGAACACCCCAGTACACCAAAGCTTGTGCCATCACAAAGAGCAAAGCAGTTCTGTATCATTCATCTACTTTGGATAAGTAATAACAACAAAAAGCAAGACCTGTCAGATGTAGATAACCAGGACGTAAGAGTTTCACGTTTGTGCAGTGCAGAGGATCCAAAATTTTTCTCTGTTTCTGATTGTATTTTCACATACAATACTCACATTAAAATATTTTTGTGTTGCAGTTGTCAGGTGATAAATGAAGTCAATAAAACTAATCCCTGAAAATATTTTAATATTGTGATTTTAAAAAACAAAGTTTGGGTCCTGATGTTGCATGTAAGTGCTGCATGGTCTAATGTTTTAGTGAATCACATCATTTTTTTAAATGTATTGTTAGAATCTTATTTTGCTCCAGAACAAAGCATTAATCACTAATACATACTTCTCATTCATATGATCTGAGACCAGGACTGAGAAAGTCAAGAATTACCAACATTTCTTTCAAAGTCCGTCGCCATTTAAATAAGCGTGCTACCATCCGCTCCATCCTTCTTCGTGCGCACTCGACGTCCCCTGTTGACAACGACCTGAATGGGTCGCATATATTTAAGCAGTTTTGAAGTATGGGATACGCAAACGTTTTGTATTCCGTGTTCTTTGTACACCTACAGCAGTTTCCCAGTATCCTATCAGTGAATCGTAGATAAGGATTTGCTTCACCTGTAACTGACATTACGTGGTCGATCCACAACACATCTCTGTACATTGTTATTTCCAAATATTTGCATTTCATAGTTGGCTGTAGTTGTGACTCATTAATCCTGTGGTCAAAGCATACCTCGTTTTAAAGTGTTTTGAAATGCACAAAATTAATTTCTCTGCATTAAGAGCCAGTTGTCAGTTACACCAGCACAATATTGTGTCGACATCTAACTGGATGTTGTCTAAGACACACGGTACCACTCAGCTTACACGAATCTCATGCGTCTATTGATGACTAAAAGACGACATCGGCTGCATATGATTTATTCTCAAAATTTTATTATAGTAATCCCATATCGTGGCATTTGCCTAGCCTTAGCGGCACAGCAAGTGTCGTTACGCCACGTGAAACATTTTAAGACGTATTTTACAAGCAATCGTTTGTAGGCCTGCAAGTTTCAAAAATTGTTCGTATGACACAACGATACTTACAGTGTGCCACTTGAGGAACAGTATATGTCTGGATACATGATTAAAAGATGGTACTATGAAGCCGATGTCGAATTTTAGGCATTATGAAGTTCCGTCAACTGCAGTTTTTGTCAAATATATTGTTTTTTCATAGTAACGACGACAGCATGATGTGTGAAGAGAGTTTTGCATGAAAGATGTTTGCAGAACCCATGATTATTTCCTTGTATGAGGTTACATTGTTCAATGTAGATCATAGTGTTTGAACCCAAATATGTTCTGCTGTTCTCCTACAAACAGCAGTGAGTAATATAGAACACAGTTCTATGGACCACTTCTACTTCTTTTTTGAAAGTAGGTTTGACCTGTGGTGCTCTTCTACAATCAAGAGGTACGTAATTCTGCTCAAGAACTCTGCTGCAAATAGTGACCACGAAGGGGATGCCGCCCTCAAAAGTTCTGTGAAGAGCCTGAAACGGTCTCCATCCGTATGTGGGAGTTTTAGCAACGGTTTTCCACAGCATTCGCATTAATAGTGGCGTGCTCATTAAGTGACGGTACTTCATGTTCCTTTATAAAGCAACGTATTACGAAGACAGTAAGTCGTCTGGAGGACGATTTCTGTGTAACTGATAGCCGAAATGCGAGACCAAAATTTAATTGTGTTTTGAGACAAGTCCTTTGAGATATTTGTGCTATGGTGTTTATATAGGGCCCCTTGCATTGTTCCTTTCTGGTACTCAAGCTCGTTTCAATTAAAAGTTCACTATCTGCAGATTTAGCCTTTGTTTTGAATCTATTGTACACTGGTGCTGTTTCTTGAGATGTTTCCCAGTGGTGTCTCTATAACAACGAAGCTGCCTGCCATCTGTAATTACACTGTTAGGTACACACTTTGGTTTGGTTGACTGTACATTTTAATTTGAACGAAAGTTCCTTTCCATGTTCACTACCTGATATGGTGATTCTAGATCTGTGTGAGAAATGTTGTAACATCCTCCTTATCAACTTTATTGAATGTGTAGACATTTCCGTTTACTTTTCGAGCCCTTTGAACCTGGGTGCTCATGAGACCTCTGATCCCAATTTTTATGTGGACGTACTTCGAGTCGTCGAGTCTCCCTGTCGACAAAAATACCAATAACTACACTACGTGATCAAAAGTATCCGGACACCCCCAAAAACATACGTTTTTCATATTAAGTGCATTGTTCTGACACCTACTGCCAGGTATTCCATATCAGTTACCTCAGTAGACATTAGACATCATGAGATAACAGAATGGGGCGCTCCGCGGAACTTACGGACTTCGAACGTGGTCGGGTGATTGGGTGTCACTTGTCTCGTACATCTGTACGCGAGACTTCCACGCTCCTAAACATCCCTAGGTCCACTGTTTACAATGTGATAGTGAAGTGGAAACGTGAAGGGACATGTACAGCACAAAAGCGTAAAGACCGACCTCGTCTGTTGACTGACGAAGACCGCTGACAGTTGAATGTGCAATAGGAAGACATCTATCCAGACCATCACACAGGAATTCCAGACCGCATCAGGATCCACTGCAAGTACTATGACAGTTACACGGGAGGTGAGAAAACTTGGATTTCATGGTAGAGCGCTGCTCATAAGCCACACATCACGGCGGTAAATGCTAAACGACGCCTCGCTTGGTGTAAGGAGAATAAACATTGGACGATCGAAGAGTGGAAAAACGTTGAGTGTAGTGACGAATTACGGTACACAACGTGACGATCCGGTGGCAGGGTATGGGAATTTCGAATGCCCGATGAACATCTGCCAACGTATGTAGTGCCAACAGTAAAATTCTGTGGCGGTGTTTTTATGGTGTGGTCGTGTTTTTCATGGGGGAGACTTGCACTCCTTTCTGTTTTGCTTGGCGCTGTCACAGCACAGGCCTACATTGATGTTTTAAGCACCTTCTGGCTTCCCACTGTTGAAGAGCAATTCGGAAAAGGCGATTGCATCTTTCAACCCGGTCGAGCACCTTTTAATAAAGTACGGCCTATGGCGGAGTGGTTATACGACAATAACATACCTGTAATGGACTGGCCTGCACAGAGTCCTTAACGGAATCCTATAGAACACCTTTGGGATGTTTTGGAACGCCGACTTCATGCCAGGCCTCACCGACCGACATAGATATCTCTCCTCAGTGCAGCACTACGTGAAGAATGGGCTGCCATTCCCCAGGAAATCTTCCAGCACCTGATTGAACGTAAGCCTGCGAGAGTGGAAGCTGTCATCAAGGCTAAGGGTGGGGCAACACCATATTGAATTCCAGAATCACCGATGGAGAACGCCACGAACTTGTAAGTCATTTTCAGCCAGGTGTCCGGATACTTTTGATCACATAGTGTATATTTTCATCATGGGAGGGGTGCCGAACCGTATTTTCTACGTAATTTTCCAAGTTTTAATGTTCCACAGAAACTTTTCTGTTACCTGTCACTAACGTAGCGGTAATTTTTGTAACCAGTTTCGTGATGAGTACAATCTGCAGCTGTTTTTACATGTATTGCAAACATACGCACTATGGAATGGTGGTTTCTCTGAAATTATTGCCTCTGCTTGTGAGTCTGGTGGCCGAAAGGATATCCCATCTGCAACTTTCACTCCATTCGTGACTGTTGTTCGTGTCAAAACAATTCCACAGCAGAGACAGTTTTTCCCTCAGTAAATTCTGATACGTGTTTGACTTGGATCAGCTTCAAGAGAAGTGTTGTGCTCTAAAATCCACCACTCGTGTCTTCGCTGTTGAAAATGCGAGGGCTGGCTCTAACAAACGGCCGCCAATTGTCTGCATTTCCGTTGGTAAGCTGCCAAAGACATAACTGCGTGATGGTACGCTAATCCAATGTTATTCATTCGAATGAAAAAAGTCACAAAATGACTATCTGGTACACAAACTAAACTATTTTGCCGATTAAATTGACACTTTATTGCGCAACATGTGCTGTAACTTCCTCTTTCTCGTGTATTGAGATGTTCCAATGAAATTTTCTCGATAAGCGACATTATATAGCATTGTGAAGAATACGAAGCTTCACGTAACTTAAAGATGATGACGAGAAAGTACGCTCCAATGACGATAGCGTAAGATTTCTTTTAAAAGGCACCTAATGGTGGAAATCAGTTGATCAGTCTGGTATTTCAATTTGAAAGGGATGTTTCCTATTTAACATGTCGATTTTCAAGGAGTTTTGGCCATAATTGTGAACGAAATTGCGAATCTGATAAATGTACTCAACGTCTGTAGTGTTGGTATAATTATTTCTTTGCTAGTCTCTGTTTTGAGAAAAAAGATATTAGAGTAAGTCAGAGAGTAGCAGTGTGGAGTGTGTGTTAGAAGGTCTGGCTACGTATTTGGTTTGAAAAGGATTTCGGCAGCCTGCTGTGTAGTGAAGGCAGCATTATTTAAAAAAAAACATTTTGTAATAATATATTTTATTAAATCCGCTCAATAAATTTATTTTCTCTCCTGACCACTTCATTCTCTTTTCAGTTGTTATCAGTTACACCCATACAATGTTCAGATTTCTTCTGTAACACAACATTTCAAAAGTGCCTATTCCCTTCTGTTTCGTACAGTTTACCAATCACCTTTCTTTTGGATGTAGCTCCGCACGGCAAGCAAATATTTTTTTAATAAAAGACTTCCTTACAATTTCATGTATATTCGATGTTAAAAACTTTTTTTTCTTTTTCAGCTTTTCTTACTGTTGTCGGTTGGCATTTTATTTCTTTTTCCCTTGTCCAACGTCGTTTATTTTGCTACTGAAATAGCAAAATCTGTTTCCCAGTAATACGTTTAGTGCTTCATTTCGTAAACTAATTCTCTCAACATCGCCTGATTTAGTTCCATTACATTTCAGTATTCTAGATTTAATTTCGCTCATTTTCATCTTATAATCTCCTTAAAAGACACTGCACATTCCGTTCGACATATCTTCCAACTTCATTGTCGTCTCTCACAGAATTAAAAAGTCATTCTCAGAAGTTATTTTCTTTCGTTTATTATCATTATTGTGTGGCGGTGTGGATAATAGGAAGGAAGTCAGGGATCGACTGACTAATAAGAGAAGATTTGCGGGTCTAATTCTGCTGCATGATTATGACGTCAATCTCCACTTGAGATACGATGCCATCAAGCTGCAGTCACTAGAACATGATCAACTCTCTTCACCAAGGCTTACCAACGCACTGAAGTACGCCTGATACAAATCGGTATGTTAAGTGGATCACCCGTGATTATCTGAAATCCTACTAAATTTTATGCTATTTTGGCTTCTCAGTTGTGTATATTACAGGAAGAAATTTCCTTCATTTTACGTGCATGGTGTAAAAAAGAAAAAAAAGTTGCGTTTTAAGCATTTCCTTACAGATTATCATCATCGTAATTACCTTTTATCATAATAATGGGCTACTTTTTATTTACAAGTAACAAAATACATGTATGTGAAACGGTAATCAAAAAGGCAGAAAACAAACACGAATGTAAAACATGAAACAACAATTTAAGAAATTAAACAAATATAAGTGGAATAAATAATTAAAATAGATATGTATATTTTAAAATTTTAATTAAGTATGCTGAGAAAACGCCGACGGCTTATTTTCCAAAGATGGTATTTCAGAAACGAGCCTTATCACACAGGGATGTATGTGGCTTGAAAGATTCTTTAATTTATGTTGTAACAAAAGTTTTCAGTTTTCAAAATCAGCCGATGGTGGGGTAATTTGCAAAATTTCAAATTATTACAAAAGTTGGTATTACAGTTTTCAAGAACGTTAGTTACAAATCAACTATAATAATGAAAACATTTTTTATATATCATCGGTTCGAAGATATTCCGTCTAAACCTAAAATGTCAAATTAGCTTTTGGGGTGTGTTTTACCCCTTCAAAGTGAAACTAGACACATATAAAAAAATACACATTCATCTCTTTTGCCCCATTGCACTATTTTGCCCCCTCTACACACCCGTCAGGTTTAGTCAAAATCGTTTATTGACCTTTGGGAACGTTCCCTTGCGAGTTGAGTTATAAATTGCAACAGTTAGTACATTTATTTAAATGAGAAATTCTGCAACATAACAAAGTACAGTGAGAGTCGTGAAATATAATTTGAGTTCAAGTAAATAACAACTTAAACAGAGACAAGCCCAAATGCACCAACACGTCCAAAAGCAAGGCTCACAAGCCATATAATTCAGTCTCTCAAGAATTTAGAAACAATGATTGTTGAAACACCGTGTTTAACAGCCAGAGCATTTCTAAAAATACGGCTTAATGGTAGTAAAGCTAATATGGAAACATAGCTTCAAAATGATAAAGGGATCTGACAAATGTATAACATAGCCCTGTAAATCAAATATTTAAGAAAGAAAGCTTCGTTTTCAGAATGAATTTTGATGGTTCGTGCTTTGAATTTTATACAGTCTTGCTCAAACTTCCATGCTGTTAACATCTCTTCTCTACACAAGGACTCGCTACACCACAATTGTGGGTAAACCATCAATCCTGATCTGCACATGTAGCTTACGTCATAATTAACCACTACTCAAATGTTCACCTGAAATAGTTGAGTATTAGCAATAAGAAACAACAAAATGTTAACAATATCTTCAGCTTAAATGAAGTGAAACAGAAACTGCTTCTGGAAAGTTGTACCCATTAGTAAGTAAGGAAAACTTCATACACTGCGGAATGTAATCTGATTGATATCGACCAGTTCATCTCACAAACAGGTTGCAAAAGTTTCCAGCGAACTGAAGGAGTACAATAACAGAGGCTAACTGAGGGCAGAATTAGTAAAAATCTGCTTGCAGTATCCGAACGAAGCCCGATTTTTCTGTGCACGAGCCAATCATATTTACTTGAGGGCCATGCCATAAAGCAACGTTTCCAAAATTTCATAAATCACAACCCTAGCTTACTCTTCACACCAGCGAGCCACACGTTACAAAAAGCCGAGTATTCTGTCCGATAGGTCAACGGACTGCTACCACTGCTGATGTCCATCGCTTTGCGCTCCCCACAGTAAGAACCCCAAACTCGGCTCGAAGGGAACCTCTTCTACAGTGGTCGAGTCCACGATATAGCATCCTGTCCCCGGAGGGAGCATGCATTGCCTCTGGCCAGTGAGACCTAAAGTGGTGGCAACCTTGGTAGGTAACCGACCATAGTGCCACCCTTGGCACTTGCCAAATTTCTCCTCGGTTTCATTTACAGCTTTCTCAGTGTACAGGCAGAATAACAAGGGAATTGACTACAGATCTGTCTCGCCTCCTCAAGTACTGTCTCCTTTTCACATCTTTCGAGTTTTTTAATCTCTGTGCGGTTTCTGTGCAATCTGTTGCTTGTCTCCACCTGATCCCTGATAACTTTCAGCTTACCAGAATGTGTATGCAACGTTGTCGATCATTTTTTCCACATCTTCAAATGCTACAGACGTGGGCTTGTACAGAGCATGTGTAACAACTACAACATCCTCCGCTGTGAACATTTACCATTCGTTGCTGCTAGTATGCAACAATAGCGGACAAAGCTGAGTATCTTTCGACGCTGTGGATAGGTCCGTTAGCTAATGACGAGCTTTGGGGCCCACCCCCTGCTGCGAGGAACGGAACGCCTTCCCTCGAACAACGGGCTCGCCTGCACGTGACACGAGACGCCCCCGCTGTTGAAGCGACAGCAGGGCGGCCGCGTCTCCCCGGGGAAATGTCGGCAGGAAACCACTCGCAGAAATGACAAGTCCCGCGTCAGCCCGGCCGGACGAGTTGTCAGCTGAAGAAAGGCGGCCACTTGACTTTCCTCGCATTCCACCTGTTACTGTCTCTTTCACAAGTGAAACGACGGGGGCGGGCGCGCGCCTCAGAACGTGCCGACGCTGGCTGCTAAGTTAACTGTCGGAACTCTCTTCGCAGACACTCCTTTCAAGCTGTCGTATACTGTTACTTGAGGGACAAACGGTATTTCTGGGCGCGAACTGGTCGAGAGAGTTGATGTGACTCGGAAACATAATTTTTCTGCAGCTGCTGGGTTTTTCAGCAAGGAACAGACACAAATAAGATTTGACTGTATTGACGGATAACACACATAAACATTAATTATGTTCTCAAAAGTTTTCCATACGCATCTATTCTTAACTAACGGCGTTTGCTGTGTCGGTCACTCTAATGTTAACATGATTTGTAAACAGAAGAAAATCGTCCGACTTTTAAAGACAGTAAGCTCTGCAGAGTCTGTGCCGCAGTATTTAAAGATTGTTATTTTGGCAATGAGAAACTACATGCACATGAAATATAACTGAAGCTTTGCACATATCTGAAAGAAATCTATCTTGGTTACTGGGTTGGCCACAGCAGCGTTGTTCCATAGTCTTAATTAAGCTGGCGTTATTTACAGGCTGATGTCCACAGGTAAAAAATTCCATATTAGACGAACACCTACCTCAGATTTTATATGATGGCATGTAAGTTCATGCAAAATCTAGACACTTACTCCAATCCATCTAAACGTGCTGCAAAATACAATAGTGTTAACTTGACTTCTTTGAACAAGACATTAAAGTAAGAAATAACAGAGAAGAACCCAAGAAGTGACTGTCTTTGAATTTACTGTAAGTGCCGCACCAGTTCTTGAGTCTCCACTAGTTGTACCATGGCAACCAATAAGAACGGAACAATTTTACACTCCTAAGCATACGTCCTCCCCGTCGTCACGAACCATGTAAGGGGACAGTTTATGTTTCCTACTACTTCTGAGTATGAATCGAGTTCCTGTTATTGTGCCATTTCTAAGTGACGCAATATTAATGATGATAAAATTTTTTGCAAGGCTATAAAAATACACTATGTTACCAAAAGTATCCGTACACCTAGAAAATACATGTTTCCCATATTAGGTGCGTTGTGTTACCACCTACTGCCATGTGCTCCATATCAGCGACCTCAGTAGTCACTAGGCATCGTGAGAAAGCAGAATGGGGCGCTCCGCGGAGCTCACGGACTTCGAACATGGTCCGGTGATTGGGTGTCACTTGTGTCATACGTCTGTAAGCGAGATTTCCACACTCGTAAACATCCCTAGGTCCACTGTTAACGATGTTATAGTGAAGTGGAAACGTGAAGGGACACGTACAACACAAAAGCGTACAGGCCGACCTCGTTTGTTGACTGACGGACGCCTCTGACAGTTGAAGAGGGTCATAATGTGCAACAGGCAGACATCTATCCAGACCATCACACGGGAATTCCAAACAGCATCAGGATCCACTGCAAGTACTATGACAGGCGGGAGGTGAGAAAACTTGCATTGCATGGTAGAACGTCTGCTCGTAAGCCACACATCGCGCCGGTAAATGCCAAACGACGCCTCACTCGGTGTAGGGAGCGTAAACATTGGACGACTGAACAGTGGAATAACGTCGTGTGGAGTGACGTATCACGGTACACAATGTGGTGATCCGATGGCAGGGTGTGGGAACAGCGAATGCCTGATGAACGTCATCTGCCAGCGTGTGTAGTGCCAACAGTAAAATTCGGAGGCGATGGTGTTGTGGTGTGGTCGTGTTTTTCAAGGAGGAGGCTTGCACCCCTTGTTGTTTGGCATGGCACTAACACAGCACAGACCCACATTGATGTTTTAAGCACCTTCTCGCTTCCCACTGTTGAAGAGCAGTTCGGGGATGAGAATTGCATCTTTCAAAATGATCGAGCACCTTTTCATAATGCACTGCCTGTGGCGGAGTGGTTACACGACAGTAACATCCCTGTAATGGATTGGCCTGCCCACCCAGAGTCCCGACCTGAATCCTACAGAGCACCTTTGGGATGTTTTGGAACGCCGATTCCATGCCAGGCCTCATCGACCGAGATCGACACCTCTCTCAGTGCAGCACTCCATGAAGAATGGGCTGCCGTTCCACAAAAAACCTTCAAGCACCTGACTGAACGTATGCCAGCGAGAGTAGTAGCTGTCATCAAGGCTAGGGGTGGGTCAACACCACACTGAGTTCCAGCATTACTGATGGAGGGCGCCACGAATTTGTAAGTTATTTCCAGCCAGGTGTCCAGGTGCTTTTGATCACATAGTGTATATGTTGAATGGCTATTGTCTATGTTGGCAATTATTTGACCTACGTTTTAGATGATGGCGTAAAGCGTTCTGGCCTGCTTTGATGAGGTTATTCTTCAGTTTTTGTGCTGTTCCAATTCGTCAGAAATTTTCGTACGGTGCTTACTTCTGTATATGCAGATATCAGTAAAAAAATCATGAAATTGTTTCATGCCTGATTATTAGGAAATAAAATCTGCTTCGAAAATTGTTAATCTCGATAGTAAAATTTAAGTTATCATCAAACTAAGCTCACATGATTTCATTTATGTTATTATTTCCTGCTCAGTTATAAAGGATATTATCGGTATTCCAACATAACAGAATGTATGTAGTTGTCTTGAAACCTTTGTGTTTGCCAGCGTCTATTCACAGCCTGAGTATAATTATCGACATATCGTCACGTCGAAACCAAAATCAAGTCCAAATCCGAAAGCAGGGTCGTTAATGAAGTATAAAGGAACTAGAAGGAAGTTTACATTGCAGTGACAAAAAGTCATAGGCTACTTTCAAATATCGTGTCGGACTCTCTTCTACCCCGCGTGGTGCAGCAAGTGGACGTGGATGGACTCAAAAAGGCGCTGAAAGTCCCCGGCAGAAATACTGCGCCTTGCCGCCTCTATAGCCTTCCGTAGCTGCGACATAGTTGCCGATACAGGATGTTGTGCACGAGCTGACCTCTCGATTACATCCTATAAATGTTTGATAGTATTCATGTCGGGCAATCTGAGTGACCAAATCATTTGTTGGAATTCACCAGAATATTCTTCAAACCAGTAGCGAACAGCTGTTGCACGGTGATATGACTTCGTTGTTTGGGAACATTAAGTCCACAAATGGCTGGAAATCGTCTCCAAGTAGCCGAACATAAGCAATTCCGGTGAATTATCGATTCAGTTGCACCAGAGAATTGAACCAGAGGACCTAACTGATTACATGTAAACACATCCCACAACTTTACGGAGCCACCACCAGTTTGCACAGTGCCTTGTTGACAACTTGGATCCATGGCTTCGTGAGGTCTGTGCCGCACTCGAACCCTACCATCAGCTCTTACAAACTGGAATCTGGACTCATCCGCCCGTCAACGGTTTTCCAGTCGTCAATTGTGCAATCGATACGTTCACTAGCTCAGGAGAGCCGTTGTAGGCGATGCCGTGCTGTTAACAAGGCACTCACGTCTGGCGTCTTCTGCCATAGACTATTAACACCATATTTCGCCACACTGTCCTACTGAATTCCCTACCGCCATCTGTATATGTACATACCGCTGCCCCAAGACTTTTGGCACCTCAGAGTATTACTGACACCAATGTACAGCCTGAACGTAAGTGATCTTCTGGTTGGTGAGTGCAGTTATTTATACATACATCGAAGATTCCAGAATGGCAGTACTTATCAACCATCGAATATTCCATATATACTAACATTACACATACATTTCCAGAACCTTTGTGAAATGATAAATACGGGATAATAAATGATTGTAGGTTGAGTTTGAACCGGCGACCAACAGCACACTAGCTAGTGAGCCTAAGCCTCACCAAGACACTTCATCTGTATCAGCACCTGTACAGCATGAACGTCGTACTTGGACTCTGTGATCCTCTCTGGCAGCAGATATAATTGAGTTCCTCGCAAGAGAGTTCTTGTCAAATTCCATACCTATGAGGTATCGCTTCAGTTGTGCAATTTGCTTCTTGATTTCCTCTCAGAAAGGCCACAGTAAGTAGTAATCGACGGAAAATCATCGGGTAAAACAAAAGTGATATCCAGTGTTCCCCAAGGAAGTGTTGTAGACCCCCTGCTGCTCCCAATCTACATAAGCGATTTTAGGACGATCTGAGCAGCCCTCTTAGATTGATTCCAGATGATACTGTCATTTACCGTCTGGTAAACTCATCAGAAGATCAAAACCAATTGCAAAATGTCGTAGATACGACATCTGTGTGGTGCAAACCGTGGCAATTATCTTTGGATAAGGAAAAGCGTGAGGTCATCCACACGAGTACGGAAAAAAAGTCCTTTAAATTTCGTTTGCAGAATAAATCAGACAAATATAAAGACTGTCAGTTCGACCAGATACCTAGAAATTACAATGACGAACAACTTAAACAGCAACAGTAACATAGATAACATTATGGTGAATGCAAACTGCATTTTAATGACAGAACACTTAGAAGATGCAACAGGTCTACTAAAGAGACTGCCTCCACTACGATTGCTCATCCTCTCCTATAGTACTGCTTTGTTGTATGGTGTGCTTACCAGATAGGATTAACAGAGGCCAACGAAAAAGTCCAATGAGGGCAACTCGTTTTGTATTATCGCGTAATAGGGGATAGAGTGTCATGGATATGATAATCGATTCGGGATAGTAATCATTAAAAAGAAAGGCGTTTTTCGTTGAGGATAGGTCTTTTCGTGGAACTTCAACCACAATCTTTCTCCTCTGAGTGTGAAAATATTTTATTGTCTCCAATGGTCATCGTAATAAAATAACGGAGAGTTTGTACAGAAATTTTTAAGTGTTCATTTCTTATATGCACAGTTATGAAGTAGAACGGTAGAGAAACAGTGTGAAGGTGGTTCGAAGAACTCTGCGCCATGCATTTAAGTGTGAATTGCAGAGGAGTCATGTAGAGGTAGATACTGATGTAGATGAACAGCTGTCGATCTTGTTCATTGTAGAGTCAACTTCTGAAGCTAGAGTACTTCAATTTTACTAACTCGACGTGTTGGTAATGGTAGGAAATAGGACAGTTGAAGAGTGTAGGACACTTTTTTTAGAAAATGAGTTGTGTATGCTATGAGATGTAGGATTCCACATTGTTTAATATTGTTAATCAGCTAGTATTATAATATGAATAGTCCACATTCTAAATCCATTTTAGATTAGGCATGCAGTGAAAGACTATGCTAATGCCTCTAACTAGAGGGAATAAATGAGAGTTGTCCAATGTTGTGTATTAAGTTTTAGATTCATTGTGGATTGGCAAACAATATTTGATCAAGAAACAGACAATTTTCCTTTATTGTCTGTTGTTGGTACTAGTGAAAATATTTTCTTTAGTTGGAGACATTCTGTTATGTTATGCAGAAGACAGACTGACGAATCATTCCAACATTACTCCCATGAAACGTCTGTTGTGCAGGCAGCCTCCATGTAAGTCGATTCAGAACCGTTATTTGCTGCTGACATGTAGACTGTCCCGCAAAACATCTCCATAAGGCAGCTCAGTACCACTCTAACTCAACATGATTGCTGTGCAGGACAGGCTAAATGTGGGTAACTGGAAAACTGTTATTTGTCCCTGACACGTAGACTGCCTTGTAAAGCAGATCAATAAGGCAAGCTGATACTATTTCCACATGTTAAAAACAGAAAGCTGCACTTGGATAAGTGTTGTGTGATGACAAAGGCTATCATTACTTTATGTATGTGATAATAAAGGAGAAAACCACCTGTAGACACATTCGGAAGATTTGTATGGCTTTTCAAGACGTACACTGAGAATGACAAGATGAAATGTCTATTTCCTTCCATACTGTGATTTACAGTTGCCGGAAGGTTCGACATGGTCATATGAGCTTGCAACAGATGTTCACCAAAAATTTCCCTCTCTCACCAGTTTCTCACAATGGAACAGTCTAATCCAATATGTCGAAACCTATCCAAAAATTTTGGGCAGGAAGAATACAAATGGTTGAAATAGCTCTGAGCACTATGGGACTTAACATCTGAGGTCATCAGTCCCTCAAAACTTAGAACTACTTAAACCTAAATAACCCAAGGACATCACACACATCCATGCCTGAGGCAGGATTCGAGCCTGCGACGGCAGCGGTCGCGTGGTACCAGACTGAAGGGCTTAGAACTGCTCGGCCATACCGGCCGGCCAAGGAAGAATATACTGAAAGAAACTCAATATACAAATTTTGGCTGCTAAGAGGCACTAAAAGTGTTTTATTTTTTAATGTTAAAAATTGCTACATTTGTAGCTCGCCAGGTGGCGTAGATCCTTGCTACTGCTGGCAGGCAATGCATGTGCGACATTGTGGGCGCATACCCTTGGTTGACTGCACATAATTTGTTAAGCGAATTTCAATTTTTATTTATAGTTTGCCTGTCACAATTAATGACAGTAGCTATTCGCTCGCATTTCCAACACATTTAATATCCATAGTAATTAGAAGTGGTTCCTAACAGCACCCGTCTTTGTACAGGACCCAAAGTTTCACTGCAGTGTGGAATCCAAGAAGTTTTTTTCAACCCATGGGGATGAAGTATGAAGAATGTGGTGTGCAGTCGAAATCACACTCTTCTCCTGAAGACTTATATGTGTTATTTACTAGTTAATTTCTTGGACATTCATTAGAATGTCGACGACATTTCGTTAGAAATTGTGGAAATATGAGTACTAGAAGGAACAGAAAATAGGTCAGCCTATTCTGTGAACTGTTATGCAAGAAAACTACGGGCATTTTTAACTTTCAGTGAGAAAGAAAAAGCTGAAAATGTTTTGGTTATGTGAAAGGTGAAAAAACACTTAAACTTAAAGCAGGTTTTGTTTCGTAAAATCTGAACGTGAATTGCATACATGGAAGAAAGATTTACACAACATACAAAAATGTGACAAAATGAAACTTGCAAAAGTGTGAGAGAAAATCTGTTCAAAAGATTTACAACTGCTCGTGAGAGTCTGTGCGCTGTTACCGAGGGAGATCTAAGAGACTGGACGCCCTGAATTCCAAGAGATATGAACATGACTGATTTTCTGCCTTATTTGACCTGGTTAAACAGGTTTAGGAATATACAAAAACCATGTCGCAAAGTTACAAAGTTTACCTTAAGTAAACGTGTGCAGAAGATGTCATTAATCACTAATGCTATTAGAGCTAATCAGGCAGCTTTCATGCAAGAAGTGTGTGCAAACCGCACTTTACCATTTCAAGCGAAAAATAGTCGCTCGTGCAGTCAGTGAATGCTATGGCATATTCGTATACAACAATGTATTTGTGTGTGTGTGTGTGTGTGTGTGTGTGTGAGAGAGAGAGAGAGAGAGAGAGAGAGTGAGAAAGAGAGAGTTTTACTTATTTAATTATTAATTTTTTTATTTATTTTGTGTGTGTGTGCGTGTGTGTTTGGAAGGAGGGTTTGGGGTTTTTATGTGTTGGGGGTGTACCATTTGCTTGTTGTTATGGGTGTCTCTTGCTCATGTGTTCTTATGTGTGTGTTTTAAGTGTTTGTGTTACGTATGTTTACGATCTGTGTGTCTGTGTTTGTAAGTTCGTGACAAATCGTTTGTTTTAGTGTGCTAGACGTCCCCTTTATTTTTATTTTTATTTCGTGATCCTGTTTCTCTATAATGTTTGTTGTCTGTAAGTCATTCTTGTAGCTGTCTTCACTGAATGGAGTTTTGTTCAGTCTGTGCAGCATATACTGGAAACTGGCTAGTTTGTGCGCCATCAGATGATTAGAAAATTTGTGTATGGCTGTGCTGGTGGTGGTGGTGACTTTTCATCAGCATGAAGAATTGTTGTTGGTTAGAATGAAACACCCCCAGGCTGTGGCTAAGCCATGTCTCCGCAATATCCTTTCTTCCAGGAATGCTAGTTCTGCAAGGTTCGCAGGAGAGCTTCTGTGAACTTTGGAAGGTAGGAGACGAGGTACTGGCGAAATTAAAGCTGTGAGGACGGGGCGTGAATCGTGCTTGGGTAGCTCAGTTGGTAGAGCACTTGCCCACGAAAAGCAAAGGTCCCGAGTTCGAGTCTCGGTCCGGCACACAGTTTTAATCTGCCAGGAAGTTTCATTGTTGTTGGTTGTTGTCTCTGTGTACTTTGAGATCAAAAAAATTTAAAATTTTGTCATTTTCTGTTTCTGTGGTGAATTTTATTTGGGATAAACTGTTTTTGTATCATTGTGGAGTTGTTTGATGAGACTGGGTCTTTCATCTAGAAGACGTATGATATCATCTACATGGCAGTACCAACAGAGTATCCTGTATTGTTTGGGTCTTACTATTGTTTCAAACATTTTGTTTTCAATGTGACTGAGGAAGATATTGCCTAGGAGTCCACTGACTGATGACCCTATCCTGTTGTGAGTAGGACTGGTTGTCAAATGAGAAATAATTTTGCTCTTTGATTAGTTTTAGAATGCAAGCTATTTCTTTCATGTGCGATTTGAGAATGACGTTGAGTTGCTCTAATTATTGATTGTTTCAATGGTGGGCTTATTCGTGTTCATGGATGTCACATCGAACGATGTGAGCACGGCTGTTGTGGGTATGTTGATGTCTTTGATTTTTTGTATCACCTTTTCAGTGTTCTGAGTACTGCTGTTGTTTGTGACAAAATGTTTCAGTAAGCATATGTATTTCTCTGGCTAGGGTATATATGGGTGTACTTCTGAAGTTGACCAACAGACATATCGGAGTGTCACTGACGCCCATAATCTTTGTGAAGAATAATAAGTAAGCCGAGACACTTCGCTTTTCCTGGAAAGTTCAGCTTCATTCTCCGACATTTCTGCTGGCTTCATTTCACCTACAAAATAACGTTATATACAATCTCGGTAGCAGGAACCCATGAGTGTTTTTGGTCAATTTACCGAGAAAAGCTCCTTTTTCAGCCTGCTTCGGAAGCACAATCTGGGACAATTTTGTATTGTTCATTGCCTCATAACTAAACAATGTAACAGTTCGAACTTCGTTTACAACGTTTGATTGGCTGACAAATATAGGTGCACAGCAAGTAACAATATAAGATACCTTAGAGGAGAAGAAAGAAACTGAAAGTAAAAAATGGATATTGATTGTTCTTCCTCAGCACTGAGTGGAGTTTTGTCATCTTGTAAGTAAGCTGTTTAGGTTTTTATGTTGGTAACACCACGCAGCGATCTGTATGAAAATCACTGACTGTGCTGTGTGCAGTCTGTGGCTGGTTGTCATTGTTGAAATATTCGCTGTTGTAGAGTTGGGCAGTTGGATGTGAACAGCGCATAGCGTTGCGCAGTTGGAGGTGAGCCGCCAGCAGTGTTGGATCTGGGGAGAGGGACGGCGGAGTTTTGAGAGCGGATGATCTGGACGTGTATCCATCAGAAAGAGTAAATTTGTAAGACTGGATGTCATGAACAGAACACTATTAAGGTAAATACATTGTTTGGTCTCTATCAAAATCTTTCATTTGCTAAGTATGTCTATGCAGTTACTGCCTTCGGTAGTTAGAATCTTTTATTTAGCTGGCAGTATTGGCGCTCGCTGTATTGCAGTAGTTCGAGTAACGAAGATTTTTGTGAGGTAAGTGATTCATGAAAGGTATAGGTTATTGTTAGTCCGGGCCATTCTTTTGTAGGGATTATTGAAAGTCAGATTGCATTGCGCTAAAAACATTGTCTGTCAGTTTAGCGAATGTCTGAGTACGTTCAGTTTTGCTCAGTGTTTGAAAACCAAATAACGTAGATGTTTTCCAGCACAGTCAATTATAAATTTTTCTAAGGGGACGTTTCATATGGCGACCCTTAGCCGAGGATACCTCACTGGAATCTTCTGATTTTTTTCTTGTAGTTTGTGTAATTATTGTAGCTATTGTTTATTGCTAGCGCGTAATTATAGAGAGAATTTCCATTGTAGTTGTAGTTTTTCATTGTTGTACAGTAAAACAGTTGTGGCATGCATGTAGATTTGCACCAAGTATTTCGCAGCTGCGCTCGCAATGAACGAGATACTATTTTCAGTGCTATGCTAATGTGTTTTCTTGTTTTTGCTCTTCAAATTGTGTTTTTCTTGTTATCGTGTGAAATACGTGATAATTATGGCGTGTGAAAAACCTAACACTAGGCTCCAAAGTAAATTGAGAAATGATAGTGACGACTATTGTAGTTTTCAGCACAACCGTGTAATGAATTAACAGACATTCAACGTAGTAATTTGGCAATTGTGCATAGGGAAATGGAGCGGGCGGCAAATAATGGTGTAGACACTGAAACAATTAGTGAACAGGGAAGTATTATCGATCGATCGGTCGGCAACAGCTCGCCTCAGGAATCCGAAATGACAGGACACAATCTTGCAAATACTGTAGATTCAGGTTTTGGGTCCTCACCGTTTTCTCAAATAAGTCAAGACACATTTTCTGCTTGTCAAACTGTGAACGTTGCCGGTGCAAATGCACTGCCGAAATGCATAGAGGAACTGATTCCAGACAGTAATACATTATTATAGATGGCATTGCGCTAAAAATATTGTCTGTCAGTTTAGTGAATGTCTGAGTACGTTCAGTTTTGCTCAGCTGTTTGAAAATCAAATAACGTAGAGGTTCATCAGCACAGTCATTCATTAATTTTTCTAAGGGGACGTTTCAGTCTTTCTTAAGTACGTCAAATCTTTAGCACGGATTATTGAGTATGTTGATTGTTTTTTCCAAAACACATTATATTATTTCCATTCCTCTATAAGATGTCATTATAAACTACATTTAAAGTTTGGTGGATTGGTGGACCTTGATCATTATTTCCGTATACCTGTCATATAGATATTAAGTTTCTTATTATGCACATTTCGTTCATGATTATATCTCACAAGTAAACCGTACCAAATTTGATTTCGTGCATGATGGATGAATGAATAAATGCATGGAACTCTAGCACTATTTTCTGGTTTCTCACGGAGTTTGACGTAGGCTTACTTACGTGCACTTAAAACCTCAAAATGAAATTCAACAATAAAATCAAGTAGGTTTATTCCTGAAAAACTGAGACGGATTTCATGGCAAAAAGTATTCTGGGAAATACATAAGTTAGGCCATTGCCGAAAAGATACAATAAATTAGTAGGAAAACAAAGTCGGAAACTGTTATGCTATTAATTGAATCTTTGTTAAAATCAATTTGAAACACCTGTTTTAGTAACACGTTCATGTTGCGGAAGTTGGGGTGTCATTATTAAAAATGAGTTACATACATATTGAAGCAAAATATCCATTTTATAAGGTCAAGGCTATTCTTTTATTTATAAAGCGAAGTACTCGTTAATACCATCCGAATTGCCTACTGGTGCCATTTTTTGAATTGAAAATATTCTGGAACGTGCTTTCGAAACAGATTTCATCGTTTTGTACTATTACTGGCCACACTTGAATGACACTTCGTAGATAAGATTTCTAAACTAGAAGATATGTAAGCTGCAATGACACTGACGCACTGACACTTTAATAAATCAACTCACATAGAACTCTGTGCAATTCTGTTCCTTTGATACTTATGGGCTAGCAAAGAAAAAGTAGTTAAGTTCTTTGCAAACGTGAACGTAAAACACGTTGTGCATGGGATTTGAAAGTTGAAAATCTAATGAATAAGAATTAATACCAGTAAGCAAACAAACATTCTCTTCGGAGTTCTAGATTCATAAGCTATCGACGCGAATACAGTAAAAGAGGATTTCAACAGATTACGAAAGCACCCTTTTCCCATCACATTCTTCTCTTCTTAGATATCCGAAGCGCACAAAAAAAAAAAAAAAAAAAAAAAAGGAAATAAAGGGGCATTTGCGAAGATAAATGCATCGTTTTAAGGTGTTTGTTACGAATGTGAGAGCAGAAAAACCTTTTAAGTACCTTCCTGACACTGGAATAATTGGCGTAATATTTCTTATTTAAAGCAACTCTCGCGTCCACACGACAGAAATTATGAAAAAAAATCATCTCCGTATAAATACCGGTCTGCTAATGTTTCGGGACGTCTGACACGACGGTGCCGGTTTCAAAACGACATATTGCCTGTCTGTAGCGCTTTGTCCTATTATTTTTACCTCCATGGTATAAACTGGCGAAACACTTGGCCTCTCTAGTCCAGCCGCACATGGGAAAAACTGACACATACATAAAGGGCTTAGGACATTTCACTGAGAAGCTGAAGAAACTAAAACTTCGTCCAAACAACATCCTTATCTGCTTTGAGGTTGTTTCTTTGTTTATCGAAGCGCCACTCAGTGATTCTCTGGAGTATACTGGTTCCAGTTTCCCGCAAGATATCACCATGGTCTTTCATGCATGTCTCACCACGAACTATTTCACGTGGCTTGGCAACTTCTATGATCAACTAGAAGGCATCGCCGTGGGTAGTCCGTTTAGTCCAGTTGTGGTCAACTTCTTCATGGAACGTTTCGCAGCGCAGGCGCTGGATTGGCACCTTGTAAACCTAAGGTGGTACAGAAACGTCGACAATAACTTCGTTGTGTGGAGCCATGGTGAGGAATAGCTCAGTAACTTCACAAGACAGCTGAACAGTCACTATGCCAACATAAAATTTACCATGGAGGTTGAAAAGAACCAACAAGTACTCTTTCTAGATGCGCTGGTCACATGGGACATGGGAAGCCTAGAACACAGTGTGTATCGTAAGCAGATCGATACTTGCACAAACTGCCAAATCACCACCCGAGGCAGAGAAGAGGCAAGACTTCAAGAGTGACGGACAGATTAGGCCGTATACTTTGCAAACACAGCGTAAAGATTATTTATTAATCGACAAAGAAAATCAAAGAGCGTCTCAGATATGGAGAAAAAGGACCCACTTGCACTGTCGGAAATGTATCGCATACCATGTACATGCTTATAGTCTATGTAGGAATGACTGTACGATCAGTCAACAGTAGGATCAACAAACATAAGTGGCACTGCAAATTGGGGCAGGTGGATAAATCAGCCGTGGCAGAGCACGCGCTGTTTGATACAGGCAACACAGTAAAATTCGCCGACACGGAAGATCTTGCTATGACATCCGCTTTTTCAGAAAAGTTGAAAGGAACCTAGATTCCCGTGCTGCAGCGAACGACCGTTACAGATAGCAAAAAGAAAAGAAAAGCAGCAGTGGTAATGACCACGGAAAAGCATTTGGATGTTGGTACGTCAGGTATATGTAATATGCGGCCGTGAGCCCAGCTCCAGTCCATCAACAATGGAAGCTTCAACAATGCCAACCACTCGCACAGCCGAAAGGTCAGAAAAATTACCAAAGAAACGTTGGTCGAAGAACACGAGACAGAAGTCAACAAGCAATTTTTTGCTAGTCTTCTTTATGAAAAATTTTGGAAACGCATAAAAATGACCGGCGTTGTAAGAAATGGAAAAGTTTAAGTGGCCGATAATCAGGACTAAAGTCACTGATTTATGATCAGATCCCGAAGAGCTGTCAAGTTACGGCAGTGCTCTTTGCTACGTCTCTCTTTGAAATAGTCCGTGCCTTTTTTTTCAGGTTAACATTAAGTATTTTACAGGCCAGTCAAAGTACGATAGAGTGCCTCACTGTTCGTCACAGCAGGAGCATACGTGTGCAGTCCTGTAAAGATAGTTGTGGTCGTCTTGGAAGACGGGAGTGTCCGCAGCACAATTATAGTGAAGATGTAGAAGACAGTCGGGAATGTCGAAATAAACATCCTGGCTCACGTTCATGGCAACCTGAACGAGTGTGCCTTAGTCACGGTACGATCTCACCTCTAAAACTAATCAGGGAGTCACCTCCATGTTGAACTACATTCTCCACATACATGAGGCTAAGGCCGGATCTTCCTAGGAGCAGGAATTTGGCGCCGCGCGAGCAGGACATGATGCTCTGCGTCGGTAGGAGCGCAAAACTAACATATGTTACGCACTTTTGTTTTCCCAGTGTGGCGTTCGCTGCGTTATTCAGTGGTTTGGTATTTAACTAATTTTTAAATGAAAATGATAATCTTATTTTATTACAGTGAGTAATTACTAAATATTAGCCGAGCGGTCTAGGGCGCTGCAATCATGGACTATGCGGCTAGTCCCGGCGGAGGTTCCAGTCCTCCCTCGGGCATGGGTGTGTGTGTGTTTGTCCTTAGGGTAATTTAGGCTAAGTAGTGTGTAAGCTTAGGGACTGATGACATTAGCAGTTAAGTCCCACAAGATTTCTCACACATCTGAGCATCTGAATTACTAAATAATTTTTCTCCCGGCTAAAGATTTGGTCAAGTTGCTAAAGAACTCCAAATTAATGTTGTGTTAAAGTGTTGTCTGTAAATTGTGTATGTGTCACTAAATCACAGTTCATACAACAGATTCCATACAACTATTGATTATGATGGAAACAGTTATCTTCAGCAAAATGATCATTAAAACCACCGAATATCAGCCGCGCACAACACTGACGTATGTTACCTGAAACAATATTCTTCGCAACTCGCGAGTAATTAATTTCGGCTCCATACATCAGCAAGAAAAGTTTGTTATAAGGATCGTGCTATGAGCACTTTTTTTTTAAAGAACCAATCTGATTCGAATTATTTTAATTAAAATGAGTTCGGGACCACCGGTGCACATTTATTTTTACACATTTTTATTACCTTCGGCATTTATGTCTGCAGAGTTGCGTAATTTGAATTTGCCGCTGAGATAATTGTTAAGATGGCGGCAGACAATTGATAGAGACTTTCTATTGTTAGAGCAAATTTCCTTTTAACAGGATAAATATTTGAAATGCTTGTTAAATTTTGCTTTTATATTGTGCACTACTTAGACTAATTTTCATCAAGCACACCTTTGACACTTTCGTAAGAAACACAGATAAAAACGCGATACAAATCGCTATCATCAATGGCTGCGCCCCTTGCAGCGGAAAGAAATAATTAACACAGATAATGCTTATTGAGAGAGGGGAAAAAAATGGCTCTGACCACTATGCGACTTAAGTTCTGAGGTCATCATTCGTCTAGAACTTAGTACTAATTAAACCTAACTAACCTAAGGACATCACACACATCCATACCCGAGGCAGGATTCGAACCTGCGACCGTAGCGGTCGCGCAGTATTGAGAGAGGAATTAAAGTTACAAATAATTATTCACTCATATTTATAATAATAATGTACTCTATTCTCAAGTAATAATTAACAAAGAATTACAATTTCTTAACAGACCTCAGTCTGATATACGTCTTGCGTCCGCAACCTACAAAAGCCAACCAACAAAAGGTAAAAACAAAGGAAGACAAACGTAGATCATAAAAGGAATTTACAATTATCATTGTCTTTGTATGATACACATCGATATGTCCATCTACATCTACATCTACATCTACATCTACATGATTACTCTGCAATTCACATTTAAGTGCTTGGCAGAGGATTCACCGAACCACAATCATACTATCTCTCTACCATTCCACTCGCGAACAGCGCGCGGGAAAAACGAACACCTAAACCTTTCTGTTCGAGCTCTGATTTGTCTTATTTTATTTTGATGATCATTCCTACCTATATAGGTTGGGCTCAACAAAATATTTTCGCATTCGGAAGAGAAAGTTGGTGACTGAAATTTCGTAAATAGATCTCGCCTCGACGAAAAAACGTCTTTGCTTTAATGATTTCCATCCCAACTCGCGTATCGTATCTGCCACACTCTCTCCCCTGTTACGTGATAATACAAAACGAGCTGCCCTTTTTTGCACCCTTTCGATGTCCTCCATCAATCTCACCTGGTAAGGATCCCACACCGCGCAGCAATATTCTAACAGAGGACGAACGAGTGTAGTGTAAGCTGTCTCTTCAGTGGACTTGTTGCATCTTCTAAGTGTCCTGCCAATGAAACGCAACCTTTGGCTCGCCTCCAAAAGAATGGTTCAAATGGCTCTGAGCACTATGGGACTCAACTGCTGAGGTCATTAGTCCCCTAGAACTTAGAACTAGTTAAACCTAACTAACCTAAGGACATCACAAACATCCATGCCCGAGGCAGGATTCGAACCTGCGACCGTAGCGGTCTTGCGGGGCTCGCCTCCCTCACAATATTATCTATGTGATCTTTCCAACTGAAGTTGTTCGTAATTTTAACACCCAGGTACTTATTTGAATTGACAGCCTTGAGAATTGTACTATTTATCGAGTAATCGAATTCCAACGGATTTCTTTTGGAACTCTTGTGGATCACCTCACACTCTTAGTTATTTAGCGTCAACTGCCACCTGCCACACCATACAGCAATCTTTTATAAATCGCTTTGCAACTGATACTGGTCTTCGGATGACCTTACTAGACGGTAAATTACAGCATCATCTGCGAACAACCTAATTATATAAATAATTAATATTTATCATCTTTTTTTCACTGTTTTTCCATATGTCGGATAGATAACGTTTATAACTGTTAGAGACATGATTTCCTCTCGTCGCGCTGTACCTAAAATTTATCTCCTGGATGTCACATCAGAAAACGAAACCGCAAGCACATTAACTATTCAGTACCGTTTGGGAAGGGTGATCAAACGAAGTACTGTTACTTTAACCAGAATACCAAAGCTTTATACAGTACTGACGGATCGCGTGGGAGAAGAGAAAAGGAAACTTTGTTTTTGGGGAGGGTCCGCCTTAAGCAAAACATTTATTTTTATTTTTACTCCCCAGACAAGTGTATCACATCTACTGATTTCTGTTCCATTCGGATAATTCCTTCGCGGTTTGTCGTTTTTTTGCCTTCGAGTGCAACTGCGGACGTCGGTCGCGCGCCGCATTTCCAGGGCAGGAGCAGGTAGTTGGCAGGCGCGACGGTCAGCGTGGCGGCCCACGGCAGGTGCTGCGGCCGCGGCGCCTGCGGGAGCAGACGACGGCGGCGAGGAATGCGCGCCCCTGGAGACGGCCGGCCGCCTCCTAATGGGCGCCTTTATCCGGCGGCATCCATCACGGCGGGTATTCTGCCCCCTGTCACGAGCCCCGCGCCGCCGGCCTCCCCCGCGGCCGCAATAAATCCGGGTTTAACTCCCGGTGGCGCTGCGATGGCACCGTGTTTGCTCCTTCCGCGGAGCGCCCGTTTAACACACGCGTGGCGTGCCGTGGCGACCCGCCTTTATAATTTTTTAATGTGGAATAACAGATTGTAGGCGACGTGGTTTGTCATACTAAATGCGTGTTTTTATTAGCCGGGAAAGCGCGTGATTAATCATGATCTCGTAATTCAAAAGTGGGAATATTTTTCTCGGCGCGCCGCCGAACGCCGCGGCAGCGAGCCGGTGCTGGCTGGGAAACGGCCACATTCTGGCGGTTAACGCGGACCACACGGGCTTCCCGAGCGGCGAGACTGGTCGGCGTTACGTGCTGCGCCGTTCCTAATCTATATCCTGCTGTGTGAATAGAAGATTAAAACACCAAGTGGCCGCGCTCTTTAAGTTCGGAACATTCCGTGGGGGATGTCACAACAGTTGCCGGTAACAAATGCGCATAAAATACCAGTTAAGAGAAAAAAGAAGAGAGGCAGAATTCAATCTGTGTACAAACATTCCGGTTTTAATCACTATATCACTTTAAACGGCTATATGTTGATCGTGAAGTGAGAGCGGCTTTCTCCAAGCTGAGAATAACCATTTCTTGAGAAATGTTAAACTTTACCCAGGAGGATATATCCGCTCAGTTTATTCGAGAGCCGTGTATTACGCTAAAGAAGGTCTGCAATGGAACGAAAAGGGAAATACTGTAGAAAAATTTAAGAGGGAATACTAAGGAAGTTCAATAATGTTTTGTAACAAATTCCGCCCAGCTAACATCAGTGAAAGGTGGAAAAACTTTGTGCATAATTTTAAAGAGACAGCGAAATAAGTGCTAGAGACAACGTCTACACAGAGAATAAGGAAAGTGACTATACAGTGGATGAGGTGATAAATAAAATGGAGAACCGTTGGAAGTGCAAAAATTTAAACACAGGAAAGGGAAATAGATTGTACCTCAGCTTAAACACAAGTAGGCCTTTGGCAAAGAGATGGCAGGCATAATTTCATGTATAAAGAAGCGATGGCGTTGATGTGTGAGAGGGAGGGAGGACGAAAGAGTGTCGTCATGGTGACAGACAGAGGACGAAAGGAAGGCAAATGATCTGCACAAAATAAAGGAGAGGTTCAAATGGCTCTGAGCACTATGGGACTTAACATCTATGGTCATCAGTCCCCTAGAACTTAGAACTACTTAAACCTAACTAACCTAAGGACATCACACAACACCCAGCCATCACGAGGCACAGAAAATCCCTGACCCCGCCGGGAATCGAACCCGGGAACCCGGCGTGGGAAGCGAGAACGCTACCGCACGATCACGAGATGCGGGCTAAAGGAGAGGTTGAGTGTTTACATCTAGGAGGAAGGAGTGGGGAGACAGAATAACATGAACAGGCCATAGGAAGTATACTGTATGAAAAAGTTGGTGGCTTCAAAATTCTAAAGAGTTAATTCTAGGCAGCTCATACAGAGATGAAACATGGAAAGCCTACAGGGATTGGTAACTGCAACAGAAATACTAAGAACTATAAACAGAAAATGAAAGTGAATGCTATTGCGAATCTGCAGGAAAATCCTCGAAGATACAGTAGATTAGCGACTCCTTCGAATTTGCCTTGTTACGCTTTCAAAAGAAAAAGAAAGAAACGTAACAGATTAAACAGAAAACCAAAGTAGAAGTTGGTGGAAAATTAATGAATGGAATAGCAGTTGGAAGAACGTCAGACAACGATGCTTCCTTCAATTTACGCTGATTAACATCTACCAAAGTGCACGGATATGTTTGTGTCGGAAGCAACGCGTAGGTGTTGACATGAGCCAGAGAGAACAGAAACGTTTTAGACATCTTTAGGAACAGAAAAAAAAATGACGAGGCGTTATTCTGAGATGTCATTAGTTACTCCAGCAACTAACTGGGGGGATGGTAAAGGGAAAGTGTGGGAGAAGATGAAGTTTGTACTAACTAACGGAAGGAGAGGCGTGTCAGGAAGGGGAGCAATAAGTGCGTGGAACTGAAGAGGAAAGCGCAACGCAAGGAGAGGGGCTGAGTACCATGCCTGGACCTGCCACAGGCCAGAACAACTGCTGAGGATGAGTGTCTCTGACTATACGGAATACAACACCTAACAAGGGGATTTGCCTTCTTGCCGGGCACTGTAATATGCGAGTGTTTCGACCTCCTCCAAAACAAATAATATTATGAATAATAAAGTACAACTTGCAGATGAATAAGCTCAGAAATTTTTCGAAATCTGCAGTAGAAAATAGTCTGACGGAACGGCATGAGATTCAGTGTGCAAATACGGCTCTCTTAAGTGCATTTATAGTGTTGCTAACACTGCAAGGGAGATTGTAAAAACAGCATCAATGATAGCGACTTAAATTTAAATACAGGCGGTGGTTTCTGATGTTTTCTGAGACTTAGGAAGACTATACAATAGTGAGAGGATCACTTAGAGAAAATTAACAGAATTACTCCATTATTTGTTCTGCTGATTACTTAGATGCTTCCCGTATCAACTGCCTGCATCAACTGCTCATTGGCGGTCGTTTCGAAGCACTATGTAAACTGTTTATCCTGTTTATCGGTTTTCAAGTTTTAATTTATGCGAAACAAAACAAAAATAATTTAGATACTTAAATTGTGAACTGAAACAATGCTTTGAGGGTATTCTCTTTTCTTGGAAAGCTATCGATCAGAACATAAAACGACCAGCAGAGGCAAAGATAGCATTCCTCATGGAAAGACAATTATTGGCATCAAACACATACCTTAAATTGAGAAAGAGATTACTTAGAATGTACGTCTGGAGATGTACTTGAGGACAATATTATGGAAATGGTAGAGGATGTAGACGAAGATGAAATGGGAGATAAGATACTGCGTGAAGAGTTTGACAGAGTACTGAAAGTCCTAGGTCGAAGCAAGGCCCCGGGAGTAGACAACATTCCATTAGAACTACTGACAGCCTTGGGAGAGCCAACCCTAACAAAACTCTACCATCTGGTGAGCAAGATATATGAGACAGGCGAAATATCCCCAGACTTCATGAAGAATATAATAATTCCAATCCCAAAGAAAGCAGATGTTGACAGATGTGAAAATTACCGAACTATCAGTTTAATAATCCAGGAAGTCGTTTCTGAAAGTATTTGTGTGAAATTTAGCCATGTCTGGAATTGAAACCTGGACGATAAATAGTTTGGACAAGAAGAGAATAGAAGCTTTCGAAATGTGGTGCTGCAGAAGAATGCTGAAGATTAGATGGATACCTCACATAACTAATGAGGAGGTATTGAACAGAATTGGGGAGAAGAGAAATTTGTGGCACAACTTGACTAGAAGAAGGTATCGGTTGGTAGGACATGTTCTGAGACATCAAGGGATCACCAATTTAGTACTGGAGGGCAGCGTGGAGGGTAAAAATGGTAGAGGGAGACCAAGAGATGAATGCACTAAGCAGATTCGGAAGAATGTAGGTTGCAGTAGGTACTGGAAGATGAAGAAGCTTGCACAGGATAGAGTAGCATGGAGAGTTGCATCAATCCATTCTCTGGACTGAATACCACAACAACAACAACAACGTCTGGAGAACAGCACTGTTTGAAAGAATGTCATGAACTGAGAAAATGGGGAGAAATAGAGCTGTTAGAGATGTAATGCTACAGCGGGATGCTAACAATTAAATGAACTGGTAACGTGAGAAATGAGGTTCTCTGCCAAATTTTCTAGGAAAGGAATATGCGATAAATACTAAGTCCAAGATGATAAAGAACTATAGCACACGTGTTAACACACCAAGAAATAGCTGTCATGGTACTAGAGGAATCGATAGAGGGCAAATATTGTAGCGAAAGATAAATACTGGAATATACATCACAAATAGTCAAGGACGTTGGGAGATTTGTGTTACTAACGGAAGAAGAGCTTTGCCCAGGAGAGGAAATCCTGTTGGGCTGCATCGAACCAACCAAAAGACGATGGACAAAAATAAAGTCCCTAGGATGAACAAATAATATAGCAAAGTTGCATGTTTTGGTCGTAGTTAATTAACTTGCCTTTGTAAGGAGATTACGTTCGATAGGGTGGGTACACTGAAGTCTCTTCTCCAGCACCAAACCTAATATCGCGTTTTATGTTAATAATTATTTGCTGATAGGAAATTTCTCGTCTTCATTCCATTGCCAGCCAATAATAATTAATTACTGCGTCATATGTTCACTGTAACTTGGTATGATACTCGAAAAATTAATTCCACAAGAAAAAACTTACGACGAAGTACCTACGGCAAAATAACATATGAGGGATGAGCCAATTTTTGTATTTAGTTTTTGGTCTAAACAGTAGTTTAACGTAGTAGTATGATATGATTGTTGGTGCAGACCGTGGCAAGAGCTCTTGTAGGGAAGAAAAGTAAGAAACAGCAGATGAATCTGCAAATGGAAATGGTATGTTTACTTCTGGAAAATAAGGAGCGAACACACTGAAAAAGTGGTTCTACATGACCAAATTGCTATTTACGTAGCTTGCTGAATGTGTCACACAACTACAAGCACATTACCTTGGATTTTATTTTAATGTCTTCTATAACCTCATCTATAACGCAGTTTCTCATTTATGTATGAGATAGTCGTAGAGGTCTCCTATAGCACCTTGACTATTGAAATAACTGGTCATATGTAGATGCCAGTAACACAGACCACTTGAGATGCCGCTCCATGATAGCCCGTATGTTCTTAGAATGAGATTTTCACTCTGCAGCGGAGTGTGCGCTGATATGAAACTTCCTGGCAGATTAAAACTGGGTGCCCGACCGACACTCGAACTCGGAACCTTTGACTTTCGCGGGCAAGTACTCTACCATCTGAGCTACCGAAGCACGACTCACACCCGGTACTCACAGCTTTACTTCTGCCAGTACCTCATCTCCTACCTTCCAAACTTTACAGAAGCTCTCCTGCGAACCTTGCAGAACTAGCACTCCTGAAAGAAAGGATATTGCGGAGACATGGCTTAGCCAAAGCCTGGGGGGTGTTTCCAGAAAGGCAAAGGTCCCGAGTTCGAGTCTCGGTCGGGCACACAGTTTTAATCTGCCAGGAAGTTTCCTTATGTTCTCGATGATGAACGGGACCTTTGGCTAGCAACTACCGCAGAGCTGCCTGGAAGCACCGTGTCACATAGTTGCATCAACCCTGAGGGAGGGTTATGGGAGGGGGGGGGGGGGGGGGTGGGAGGGTGGAGAGTGATAGTCTTACCGAATGAGTGCACCACAATCATTACATAAAATCATTTATTTTAAAGCAATTTTTTTTCACTCCACGGACACGTGAAACTTACCAGACTTCAATAATAAGTTTTGTTGAACTACACGCCGCAATTCGACTACACGTACTGATGAGTTTGTTCCCAGGTTATGAGTTACAGGCCGGGGGAGGAGGCCATCCCGTTTCAGATTACCTTTTAATGACACAGTAATTTTTAGATTTCACTCATAATGGCTCTGAAGACACTTCCCATTACAAATTTTGGCATCATTCAATTACGTACTGAGTTGCTATATCTCTATTTTTAGTCGGATCTAATGCGGACAAAGCTTGTTTTTTTTTCTCCTAGGGGAGAGGCAACCACCCTCCCCAGTGCCATATTGCATATGGCATATATTACATGAAAATGTGCAACTTCAAGCGACCAAAAAAATCTGAAGTTGTCAGTGGACTAGTGGCAATATTAAGTAATAACGGTTAAAAGTTTGCCGTTCACATTATTATTAGGTAACAGCTACTGCCTGCCTGTAACAGTAACAAAAGAAGCACTTGATAATTAAATGTAATTCGCTAACCAAAAGGCGTAACTTCGAATATATCCAGCGCTACCCGCAGTGTTTAGAGTAACGATACACTGGCGCACTTGTGACAGAAATAAATTACTTTAAAGCACAGTCAGATGCGATTTCAATAAGAAATAACCAGCTCTGCTCATCAGATAACAAGACTTTTTTTTCGTCGACTGTAACATACCTGAAATTTTCCTTGGGGACGTAAGTCAAAACATTAACGTATTTCGTCAGTTAAAGTGCACAGTTCACGTAGTTAGCTAAATTTAAAATCACTACTCAGGTTATAAAATAACAGAAACAACTACACTGAATTGCTGCTCGACGTTAATTTACGTACGATATTTTCTCTTTATTATAGCGATTGCTATTTACCCATCCTCAAACAGACAGGATCTTTGCTAACCACTGAACAACGAATATACATCTTTTGCTGGTATCCTATAAAGCTACATGCTGCCATACATTTTTCCCTTTCAATGTACCGTGGCAAGACAGTCAAGTTTTCTTCTTCCAACCAAATAATTTATATGGAGTTTAGGTTTTAAAAGGGGCGGCTGATCCTGGCGGAGGTTCGAGTCCTCCCTCGGGCATGGGTGTGTGTGTTTGCCCTTAGGATAATTTAGGTTAAGTAGTGTGTAAGCTTAGGGACTGATGACCTTAGCAGTTAAGTCCCGTAAGATTTCACACACATTTGAACATTTTTTTAAGGGTTGCAAATACTTTAGAGATCACTGACAATTATCTGATTGAAAGTGTTATTCGAATCGCTTGATAGATGTGATATGTGAATTCCAAAACCAAATTTTATAGTCCAAAGCAAATAATTTTCATGGCAAAGTACATACTATTTTTTGAGTGGTCAGTCTTCTGACTGGCTTCACACGAATTCATCTACTGTACCAACCTCTTCATTTCAGAGTAGCATCTGAACCCTATGTCATCGGCCTTGCCGCAGTGGTAACACCGGTTCCCGTTAGATCACCGAAGTTAAGCGCTATCGGACTGGGCTAGCACTCGGATAGGTGCCCATCCGGTCTGCCGAGCGCTGTTGGCAAGCGGGAAGCACTCAACCCTTGTGAGGCAAACGGAGGAGCTACTCGATTGAGAAGTAGTGGCTTCGGTCTCGGAAACTGAAATACGGCCGGGAGAGCGGTGAGCTGACCAAATGCGCCTACATATCCGCATCCAGTGACGCCTGTGGGCTGAGGATGACACGGCGGCCTGTCGGTACCGTTGGGCCTTCATGGCCTGTGCGGCAGGCGTTTAGTTTAGTTTTATCTGAACTGCACCTGCTGGGTGTATTCCGATCTCTGTTTCCCCTACAGCTTTTACCCTCTACAGCTCCTCCCAGTACCAAAGAAGTTATTTCTTGATGTCTTAACACCCGTCCTCTCATCTTGCCCCTTCTTCTTGTCGGCGTTTTCCATACATTCCTTTCCTCGCAAATTCTACGGAGAATCACCTCAATCCTCATCTAATCAGTCCACCTAATTTTCAACACTCTTCTGCAGCACCACATCCCAAATACTCCGTTTCTCTTCTGCTCCGGGTTTCACACCGCCCATTATTCACTACCGTGCAATTTTGCACTCCAAACGACTAGTCTCATAAATTTCTTCCCCAAACTAAGGCGTACGTTTGACACCAGTAGACTTCTCTTGGCCAGAAGTACCCTCTTCGCCAGCGCAAGCCTGCTTTCCGTGTCCTCCCAGCTCCGTCCGTCATAGGTTATTTTGCTTCCAAGGTAACAGAATACCTTAAACTTTTTCTACATCGTGGCCATTAATTTTTATGTTAAGATACTCCCTGTTCTCATGTCAGCTATTTCTCATTACTTTTATCTTTATTCTCAATCCGTATTCTGTATTCCTTCGACTGTTCATTCCATTCATCACTTTCACTGAGGGTACTAATTCATCAGTGAATCTTATCATTAATATCCTTTCACCCTGAATTATAGTCCCACCCTTTAAACTTTGTTTTATTTCCGTCATTGCCACTTCGATGCAAAGAGTGAACATCAGAGGTGAGAGAACGCATTCCTGTCTAACGTGCTTTCTAGTCTGAGCACTTGGTTCTTGGTCTTCTGGTCTTTTTGTTCCCTCTTGGTTCTTGTACATATTGTATATCTCGCCACATTCGTTATAATTACTCCAGTTTTTCTCAGAATTTCGAGGAACTTGAACCACTTCACACGTCGAATACTTTTTGCGGGGAGACATATGTTATGAGGGTATCTCGATTTTTTTTTTTCTCAGTATTGCTTCCTTCAGGTGCAAGGTCCGAACTGTCTCTCTGATGCCTTTACCTTCCCTAAAACTAAACTAATCATCATCTAACAGATCCTGAATTTTCTTTTCTACTGTCACGTATTATAATTGTTAGAAGCTTGGATGCATGAGATGTTACGCAGATTTTGCGACTGTTTTTGCACATATCTATCCTTCTTATCTTCAGATTCGTGCGGATGATATTTCTCTGAAAGGCTGATGGTACGTCACCAGTCTCTTAGATTCTTCACATCACCTCGAATAATCGTTTGGGTTGCTATTTCATCCAATGATTTTAGAGATTCTGATGGAATGTTAGCTCTCCATTTTGCTGTACTTGATTTCAACTCTTCCAGACCTCTTTCAAATTCTTACTCTAACACTGGATCTTCTGTATAGACTCGTATTTCTTTTTCTATTAAGTCGTCAGACAAGTCCTGTCAAGACAAGTTGTAGAGGCCTGTAATGTACTCTTTCGTCCTATCTGTAATCTTCTCTGCCCTTAACGGTGGAATTTTCATTGCACTGTTAATGTTACCGTTGCCTCGGTTTCCCTGCATTTTGCTATTTGTTTCTTTCCTAAGGGATTGATATTGCTGCATTCCTGTCTTTCCCTGAATGTTTTTATGCTTCTATCTTTCGTAAATCAGCTGAAGTACTTCATCTGTTACCAAGGTTGCTTCGGAATTACCTTCATTGAACCTATGTCTGACTGCCGAATGTATGTGACTGGTCTTTTTAGAATGGCCGTTCTTTTCCACTGAACATCCTACTCTGGTTTCCTTCGGGCAGCATCCATTTCCTTAATGAATTTCAAACACGTCTCATCGTCCTTCAGTACTTCTTTGTCCCACTTCCTACCACAGTGAATCATCCGTAAGATTCTTTTAAACTTCAATTTACTCTTCATCAGTACTAAATTGTGATATGAGACTATATCTGCATCTGGGTAAGCCTTACAATCCAATATCTGATTTAGGAATCTCTGTCTGATAATGATGTTATCCACTTGAAATCTTGCCTTGTCTCCGGGTCTTTTCCAAGTATACCTCCTCCTCTTGTGATTCATGGATATTCTTACCATCTGAAATTTATTACAGAACTCAATTAGTCTTCCTATTTTCTCATTCTTATTGTCTATCCCATATTTCCTATAACCATTTTTTATATTCCTCTTACTACAACTGCCTTCAAATTCCCCATGATTATTAAATTTTCATCTCCTTTTACATACTGAATCATCTGTTCATTATTCTTATATACCTTTTCTACCCACTTATCATCTTCTAATGACGTCAACATGTATACCTCAACAATCGTTTCCGGCGTTGGTTTGCTGTGGAATCTATGGAGAACGACTGTTCAATGTTCGCAGTAACTCACTCTCTGTCCCACATTCCTCTCCATAACGAAAACCGTTATGCCATTTTCTGCTGCTGTTCGTATTACCCTATATTCGTCTGACCAGAAACCTTTGCCTTCCTTCCATTTCGTTTTACTACCTTCACTACATCCAGATTGAGCCTTTCTATCTCCCTTTTTCAGATATTATAGCTTCCCTACTACGTTCAGACTTCCGACATTCCATGCTTAAGCTCACAGAATGTTAACTGTTCTGTGCTTATACCGTCTTTTACTGACGATCACGTCCCCGTAGGCAATGTCCTTCCGGAGATCCGAATATGGCACTAATCTGGAATTCTTTGCCAATCATCACCAATATTAACTTTATTTACTTTATTTTCCATAGCTATACACACATCAAAAAAAGTTTTGCATCACCCCGGTTCCCAGAACTCCTGAAGACAGACGTTGACTGTGGATGTTGTACCACAAACACAGACCCTTTAACTGTTCAGAGATGTCACTAAACCAGAAAGATGTAAACAACCACACATGAGCAGCGTCTGTTAGACAGAGGGGGTCCGACCGCCGATCAGTTCCAGTCATTACAACAGAAAGGAGGTACACGGCTCGTGTTGCCTGTAGTTCAGCCATACCTAGACGGACAATACCGCAGTTCAAACGCATCCGCATTGTTACTCTGTGCCAGGAAGGGCTCTCAACAAGGGAAGTGACCAGGCATCTCGGACTGAACCAAAGCGATGTTGTTCGGACATGGAGGAGATACACAGAGACAGGGACTATCGATGGCATGCCTCACTCACTCCGCCCAAGGGATACTACTGCAATGGATGACCACTACCTACAGATTATGGCTCGGAGGAACCCTAACAGAAACGCCACCATGTTGAATAATGCTTTTAGTGCAGCCACAGGACGTCGTGTTACGACTCAAACTGTGCGCAGTAGGCTGCATGATGCGCATCTTCACTCCCGACGTCAATGGCGAGGTCCATCTTTGCAACCACGATACCAAGCAGTGCGGTACAGATGAGCCCAACAGCATGACTAATGGACCGCTCAGGATTGGCATCTAGTTCTCTTCACCGATGAGTGTCGCATATGCCTTCAACGAGACGATCGTCGGAGACGTGTACGGAAGCAACCCGGTCAGGCTGAACGCCTTAGACACACTGCCCTGTGTGTGCACCATGTAGACGTTCCCTGCTGTTTTGGGGTGGAATTATATGGGGCCGATGTAGGTCGCTGGTGGTCATGGAAGACACTGTAATGGCTGTACGATACGTGAATGACATCTTCCGACCGATAGTGCAGCCATATCGGCAGCATATTGACGAGGCATTCGTCTTCATGGACGACAATTAGCGCCCCCATCGTGCACATCTTGTGAAAGACTTCCTTCAGGATAACGACATCGCTCGACTAGAGTGGCCAGCATGTTCTCCAGACATGAACCCTATCGCACATGCCTGGGATAGATTGAAAAGGGCTGTTTATGGACGACGTGACCCACCAACCACTCTGAGGGATCTACGCTGAATCGCCGTTGAGGAGAGAGACAATCTGGACCAACAGTGCTTTGATGAACTTGTGGATAGTATGCCACGATGAATACAGGCATGCATCAATGGAAGAGGACGTGCTACCGGGTATTAGAGGTACCGATGTGTGCAGCAATCTGGACCACCATCTCTGAAGGTCTCGCTGCATGGTGGTACAACATGCAATGTGTGGTTTTCATCATTAACAAAAAGGGCGAAAATGATGTTTATGTTGCTCTAAAAGTTCAGGTTTCGGCACTCTCGGAACCGAGATGATGCAAACCTTTTTTTCCTGTACGTAATTTTTCTTTTCTTTTTTAATTTTATAATGTGCCTGTTGTGTTCTTGCTAGTATAGATTCAATACATTTAACTTTACAACGACATGCTTCTTAACGCAAGAATCTCGTACTACAAAGTTTTTGGCGTCTTAAGTTTACTTCTTCAAGAAATTGTAACCATTATTGCTGCACGAGACCATACATTGCCACAAGGAAGCAAATGTGAGTGGCTGTACTTCAGCCAAAACGTTTATTTGGTTCAAATATATATTCATAAATTTTTTTAAAAATAACTTTGGCTTCACTTGCGAAATTTTTATATAGTTTATATTTTCACCAGACGTCTATCTAGGTATGGATTCAGCGGAGTACTGCAGTACTTTGATACAATTGCAACGAGCCCACACTGAACGATGCGATGAACCGGCTCTAAATTCAAAGCTTTAATTTATAGTGAGGCCCTGCAAACTTCCATAACAGCCGGACATTGAGCGACTGCGACTATCACGTACATCAGCACAATTGGTTCTCCTCAAATTATTTCCAGACATAAATGTGTACAAAATCTTGAACAAGTTGTGAATCTACACACTTGCAGTGATACTTCTACCAAAGAGAATGTCCTCCCCAGTGGAATTAACGCCTAAGAATCATGTGTATCAAGTAAAAGGCGAATCGCTAGTGTCTGTGGCATCATATAGCTACAGCACAAATAAGATTCTTTTTAATGTTTCTACTTGTTTTGAGTGAATTCGCGATTTGCGATTATCGTTCCGCGTCAGCTCTAGAATATTTCGGAACAAATGAAAATTTGTGTCGGACTATGACTCGAACTCGGATTTTCCGCTTGTCACGATCAGTTGCCTTAGGCACTTATTCCTCCTTATATGTAAGAGGACGCAATCAGAGAAACAGTTTGAAAAGAAACGAGAAATGGTAAGGGGCATATACCCTGATTGGGTTCCTCTACATCTCAGTGAAATGAGGGATACACGCAGTGGCCGCCTTGACCCACAGACTGGGTCAAGGAGGTAAACATTGGGTTAACGTATTAGCAAAACTGTCCTGATAACGGGGCAACTTAGAAGCGTCTCTGTATGCAGTAATCATGCATTGCTGAAACGTCAAAAAGCCATTCCCCCACCCCACCCCACTCTCTGTCACACACACACACACACACACACACACACACACACACACACACACAAACACACACACACACACACACACACACGAGGAAGAACAAATTGAACAAAATGAGCAAGCGCCAGACCCAGTTCGCCATATGTATAAGGCAGGTAAATCTATCTGGAAATGTGTCCAAAGAACCACATCGACAACATGGAGCCGTGTCATTAAATCCAGTTCGCTATAGCCGTTCATTAGTAGATAATAAGTTTCAATGATTCTGTACCAAAAGGAAGCTACTTCCATCGTGTGAACTGGGAGACTCACGTTGGTCTATACAACCTTCCAACAAACACGTAGCGATAACAGTTCAACGGGATTGGAGCAGACCACGACGTTTCCGCGAACAAGCAGGAACTATGTCGTGACCACTTGCCGCCTCAAGATGTCGTCCTCCAAACAGCTCACCGCGTATAAAATTCACGAAGGTGACACAGTCTGAAATGAGTGCGACTTAAGTCATCAGCGGAAGCAATGGTTCAAAAACGGCTCTGAGCACTATTGGACTTAACTTCTGAGGTCATCAGTCCCCTAGAACTTAGAACTACGTAAACCTAACTAAGGACATCACACACATCCATCCCCGAGGCAGGATTCGAACCTGCGTCCGTAGCGCTCGCGCGGTTCCAGACTGAAGCGCTAGAACCACTCGGCCACACCGGCCGGTTCCGGAAGCAATGCCCACTGCCTGTATGTAAGGGAACAGTCGTGACGTCGTAGTATGCAGTACACGAGTAACAACCAGTATCATGCGTTGGACATACAATGCAGAGAGGCCTTGGGTGTGCTATCTGAGAGAAGCCTCCTTCCGCACGTGGTTTTGTTATAATCTCGTACTGTAGTTTAAATACAAGGCCTTATGGCCTTTCCATACAAATCGGCCAAACTATTGCTGCAATTTTTGCGCTGCCATTTTGGGATGGGGAGAGATCTGCGCGATATAATATGCCTTAAAAAAATTACAGGTACCCAATAACCGTATTTGCTGATCCACAAAATGTGCCCATAAGAGGACAGCGTCCTCGAGGTCATAGAGGTTGAAGAATTTGCATTTGTCTTCGTTTAAACGCTTTTGAATTAAGATAAAAACTGTCAATTCTCAGCTCGACGAAGGAGAATCACCACGTCATCGGCATACGCCCTAACTGTGAGGTTCCTCCATGAGATTTTTAAACCTGATTGCCAATCAGTAACTTGCTGCAACAGCGGCTCAAGGTACAGCACAAACAAAGAGGGAACTGCCCTGAGGCACCTCTCCATTGGCCGCCATTTACACTGCGACGCTTCTGCACAAGTTAGAAAGAACGACACATATAGGGGCAGTAAAGCCAACAATCTCCAACAGGCGATCGAGATACACATGACGAACTCGATCAAATGCCTTAGAAAAATCTAAGAAGACAAAAGCACAATGAATAGGTATAACAGCCGCCACGATACCACTTCCCTCTATTCTGCTACCGGAGTCAGAATTACACGGATAGGAAGGCAACACCGATGTTCACCAATCACACAATCAAGCCGTTCAAAGTATGTGCAACAGTTCTGTAGTCAGAACAGAGTTGAGCCGGGCGACAAAAATCAGCGACTGTTAAACGTCCTTGATGCTTCGGAATGAGAACAAATTTTCACCACCTTCGAGCGCGCAGGTACAGTTCTCCCCTGTAAAATTTCGATCAAAATGGAAAATAAAGTGTAACCGAAGCGAAGCCAAAAATGTAAATAAAATTTAATCGAAGGCCGTCCGGACCAGTCGATTTATGGGAGGGAGAATCAACAATAAAATCAAGCACTACATCCTCCTGAAAATTCGCTAGAAACACGACATTCTGATCACGCGCAGTCATCTCATCGACGGCCGTAAAACTACACTACTGGCCATTAAAATTGCTACGCCAAGAAGATGACGTGCTACAGAAGCGAAATTTAACCGACACGAAGAAGATGCTGTGATATGCAAATGATAAGCTCTTCAGAGCATTCACACAAGGTTGGCGCCGGTGGCGACACCTTCAACGTGCTGACATGGGGAAAGTTTCCAACCGATTTCTCATTCACAAACAGCAGTTGACCGGCGTTGCCTGGTGAAACGTTGTTGTGATGCCTCGTGTAAGGAGGAGAAATGCGTACCATCACGTTTCCGACTTCGATAAAGCTCGGATTGTAGCCTATCGCGATTGCCGTTTATCGTATCGCGACATTGCTGCTCGCGTTGGTCGAGATCCAATGACTGTTAGCAGAATAAGGAATCGGTGGGTTCAGGAGGGTAATACGGAACGCCGTGCTGGATCCCAACGGCCTCATATCACTAGCAGTCGAGATGACAGGCATTTTATCCGCATGGCTGTAACGCATCGTGCAGCCACGTCTCCATCCCTGAGTCAACAGATGTGGACGTTTCCAAGAAACTACCATCTGCACGAACAGTTCGACGACGTTTGCAGCAGCATGGACTATCAGCTCGGAGTCCATGGCTGCGGTTACCCTTGACGCTGCATCACAGACAGGAGCGCCTGCGATGGTGTACTGAACGACGAACCTGGGTTCCAGGTTCTGTTTACAGCATCATGATGGTCGCATCCGTGTTTTGGCGACATCGAGGTGAACGCACATAGGAAGCGTGTATTCGTCATCGCCATACTGGCGTACCACCCAGCGTGATGGTATGGGGTGCCATTGGTTTCACGTCTTGGTAACATCTTGTCCGCATTGACGGCACTTTGAACGGTGGACGTTACATTTCAGGTGTGTTACGATCCGTGGCTCTACCCTTCATACGATCCCTGCGAAATCCTACATTTCAGGAGGATAATGCACGACAACATGTTGCAGGTTCTGTACGGCCCTTTCTGGATACAGAAAATGTTCGACTGCTGCCCTGGCCAGTACATTCTCCAGATCTCTCACCAATTGAAAACGTCTGGTCAGTGATGGCCGAGTAACTGGCTTGTCACAATACGTTGAAGCTGCATGGGCAGCTGTACCTGTACACGCCATCCAAGCTCTGTTTGACTCAATGCCCAGGCGTATCAAGGCCGCTATTACGGCCAGAGGTGGTTGTTCCGGGTACTGATTTCTCAGGATCTATGCACCCAAATCGCGTGAAAATGTAGTCACATGTCAGTTCTAGTATAATATATTTGTCCAATGAATACCTGTTTATCATCTGCTTCTTGGTGTAGCAATTTTAATGGCCAATAGTGTGGCACCGGAAGGGAGGCCTTGGATACCATCCGTTGCAAATAACTGTGCATGGTACTGAAGTGAAGCTTCAGCACCTCACGATGAGTAGTCAACAGACTGCCATCGTATGCGATGTAGGAGGAAGGAAGAGAGCGACGACGACGAGTGCAATGGCGAAGCAGATGGTACATGGATGTCAGTTCTTTGTAACGAGAAATCGTGACTTGGACTTCACTCTCAACCCTTTCGTATGCTACTTCTTAATCAGCAGCAACTCAGTCTTGATCTGCCAAATGTCAGCGATCCTCGGATGGGCAACACCTGCTCGCACATATACTTCATGAAGAAAGGTGTAATAAATCTCACATGTGTTCCGTAAGACTGTCACCCTTGCAGCACAATAACATATCAGCGTTTTACGTATTAACGGCTTTGCATACTCAGACCGCCATGACAGAAGGGATTGGTAACGCTCGAGCAAGTGGAGGCATAACTTGCACTCAGCACCAATCATCAAACGACCCATCAGCAAGATGGTAAACGTTGAGTATCCACGGAACACGACAGTATTTCGTAGGTTATCTGGCGACGTTGATAGTCGCTGTAGCAGCACAGTGATCAGTGAAAGGCGCAGAAATTACGTCGACTGCTACTATCTGATGACATAAGACATCGGTCAAATAAAACATGTCAAGCCCGCTTATAATGTCGCAGTAAAAAACGTGAAAAAACGCGACCGAAGTCGCGAAATTTATGTTCCCAAATATTCCTCAAATGCTTCGTACGAACCAATTAATGGAGATCACGACTAAAATTAAAATGACGGGATTGGTCAACGGGACGCAACAAGCAGTTGAAGTCACCACGCAGCAGAAGGTTTCGAGCATTCTTACGAAAAAGCTTCCTCTCTGTAAAATTTCGCGTGCGCCATCGTTTTAAACTTATCAGACAGTGCGTAAAGCGCAACCAGGGTAAGGTCAAAGAGACAACAACCACTCCTGCGACTAGAATCGAGAAATTTAGTGTCAGTGAGGGGAATACCTCCACGATAAAATAGAGCAGTACCCGGCAAATTTTCAGACGCTACGTTAGAAAAGATATAAAACCCGCTGAGAGAATAGGTGGTAGACAATACTTCCGGCATGAATATAATATCTGTACTAGAATCATAAATTAACTGCCAGAGAGCATCGAGACGTAACTCAGATTCAAAATACCAACGGTGTTTGTGTGGGCCATCCCTCAAAGTGGGACAAAAGTAAATCCCATCAATGCGACATTCCAACCATTAATCCGTTGCCGATTCCACAGACGAGTCCCATTGAGGGGTACGAGTCCCACGTCCTGCAAAACCCTCTGGCGACAGATCCGACTGGACACGCTTTTTACGCCAGCCGCAAGGCAAAGTCGTCTCGGAAGCCTGAGGAGTAGGGTGATCAGCCCAATATCTGAATCTGCCTGCACTGGATCAGGAAAAGTAACCTGTTCTGCATGGGGGATCATCCAGCATGACTGACAAGGACAGAACAACAGGCCCAACAGGAGACAAGACTGAAACAACATGAGGCGGCTCTTTGCAGTACAAGAGGCAACGGCGGAATCTCCGAAGGTCAAGTAACGAAGCGCCGTTGATGGCGCCCGGTATGAAGACAGGGAAGGGTCGTTAATCGTCAGACTGTGTATCTGTGGGAGCGGTGAAGGGGACGGATCAGACACACCCGATCTCTGACGCGATTCCATAATATCCGCGCCAAAGGCCGAACGAAAACGCGAGGCCACTGCAAAAATTTTTTATTACCAGTACAGGTACTTGACCTACGAGAGGGTAACAAGATGGATTCAGCACCCAAAGCATCTGCATCCTGGGTACGACGTCGTTAACGTTGCAGCCCTTCAGCATAGGCACGGAATCCGTCTTCGGTTGTAAGAGAGAAAGCTGTAGACGGACAAACTCAAATCAGGCTGTCGAGTGCCACTAGTATTAGCACCAGGTGCAACGGGATCTGCTACTGTACATTTTGTGTCGCTGTTCAAGAGAATTTCTGAGAGGAAAATTCGCTTCGGACAACTGAGACGTTGGAGATCGCTCTCATTACGTAAAACGCACGTCCCCATCTGAACATTGGAAGTAACGTGGACCAATAACCACAAATCTGCAGACTGAAGGGATGTTCTATTTATTGTAAATCTTGGCAGAACATATTCCACTACAACACTGAAGGCGGTATTGACTCGACTAGAATTCCCAGCGAATGTCCTTAACACAACAAAATTTAGGCAAGACATCCTTAAGATAATGATCATCTATTTCCGGAACTAAGCTGAAATCCCACACAATGGTATGTTCAACATCAACTTTGGCAAGAAGGACAACACTAACTGACCCATACCAATTGCCTAAAAAACCTGTCCACTCATAGTGGGTTCGTGAATTTTATAAAGAAGACGTATCACGTAAGTTCAGTGTCAAAACATGTGGTACGAACCTGTAATACCAAACATTTCCACTAACCAATCATGAATCTCAGTGTCAAAACATGCAGTGTGAACCTATAATACCAAAAGTTTCCACTAACCAATCATGAATTTCAAGGGTAGACTTATCAAACCTCAAAACTGACTGTACCTTTACGCGGAATCATCGTGGACGCCATGGAAGCGAAATAAGGGGAAAAATCTGCCAACAAACAAAAATTCACAAAAGGATAGGCAAGGACGACTCTTTGACTCAAGTAAGCTCACAAACTAACGCACGCCACAGCAAGAGCTAACTGCTACGCTCCAAGCACTGCAGAGGAGCTAAGGAGTACACACGTCCGATCGCTGTCGCCACCCAAGCGGAACTGCCTGGTTTCTACCGTCCCTTGCGCTCGCACTGTGTTACCGTGATTCCTGCACAGGGTGAGACTCTGTTTTCTCTCGTCACCGTATTGTTACGGCATGAAATACTACAGTACAGCGCGTGAGACACTGCGTTGACCGTCAATATCTGCATTTGATGAAGAATGAACAAGCAATTTGCGATTTTTGGTTCCGCATTACGTGCAGAATATTGTTGTATAAAACTAATTATTTATCGAGATCCTGTACCATTTCCCGAATTCTGCGACTGATGGTACTGTTAGACAATCCGCACTTGAAAGCAGTTTACCTGCTGACTAGCCGATCATAACATACACATCTACAGCAGCCTGTAGGTTTAGCTGTTTATCGATGACATGAGGCTTTTTACATGTTGAAACCCTGTAAGACGCAATCCTAGTTCTATGTGTTGTTTACAGATGCTCAGAAAATATGCCTTTTGTCATATTAATTCAGCTGGCTTTCTAATAAAGTTGCTGAGAGATTTACCAACAAATTTGAATGCTTCACTTATCACTAGCATTTAAATTTACTTGGAAGTATACACCTCCCTCATAAAACTCTCAGACGTAATATACACTGTGGTCTATCGTCACCATTGTCGTTTCTTTATGTTAAGACAAAATCCAAATAACTTATATTTAAGATGTTTCGCTTCGTCTGTCCCTTCCACTGCTTTGTGATGAATCCTCTTCATTTTCAAATCTGTCTTGCTTATTTGAATACAATAAAACTTGTCCATTAACAGAATGATTAGAGCAAACGGAACAGCTAACGCAGCGTTTTTGAGGGAGAGGACCGCACTTCAACCCTAAAGTTATCTTCTTGAATTTCTGCCAGAGATAAATCTTTTCTTTGGCCTGATACTTTAAAAATACTCATTTATAATAGTGACCAATTGACTAAGGCCACCGTCCAAGTATACTGTACTGAAACAATAATCATCAAACAGAAACCTATCGATTACATGGTTTAAGTGGCAGCGTCGCACTCGAGTTACAGAGTTGCCGCCAGAATAGCTTGGTCACGTACTAGAATAGCGTTGTAGTTTCTATTTCATTATAATATTGTTGGATGTAGCGTACAGCGCATACATAGGAGAAGAGATTAACTACAGTTTGGTTCCACTAATGGCAACAAATCATTGGAAACAGTAGCCACTGAAAGATACCTCGGACCAATCATTTGGTGTGACCTAAAGTGAAATGACTATATAAATATAACTGCAGGGAAAGCAGATTCCAGGTAGAAATTCACTCGGATAATCTTAAATAAATGTATTTCATCCATGAAGAGGCACCTTCCACCTGCAATTAGTTTTGCTTTGCACAACGTCGTTATCAATATCTTCAAGGGCCTTATTGCACAGTCCCAACTATAGCCGGTAACACAGCCAATAAGATGTCGTTGAATTTCTCTGCGCTTTTGCAGTGACGACCGACGATTTATGCCAAGTCCAGGTGTCGAACCTAAATTTGGCGCCTTTCGCGAGCAGTCACCTAGTACTATGTCCAAGCACACCTCCTGTCCTGACCCAATATCTCAACTGATTTCGTTCCAACATGCCTCATATCAGCGGTCGATACTGAGGGAAATGGCAGGAACGATCGTCTGAAGAAAAAAATCTTCAAAGGAGCATATGTCCTATTCAGAATGGTTTCCGAGACAGAACACATTTAATATCTGCTGTTATTTACTTTCTGTATTATTCAGTACATTGTCACGTTTACACATGTGCAACAGTTAGCAAACATTATAATATACATTTTACAAAGTATCATTTGAAAGATACTAGATTTAAACCCCAAGCACTGTTGTATACGTCACATTACAGCTGTTGGACAGTTGACAACGTATGTTCAATATCCCACGGTTAATTGTATTGTCTTCGTGCAGTTTTGGTATAACATGTTGTGTTGCTTGTCTGAGTGCCTCTGCACGTTCCCTAACGCGGGCAGCACCTTCCATAATGCGACCAAATAGTTCATCTCGCTTATTCACCTGTCGTTTGTATATCTCAGAGGTCATCAAACACTATAAACAACAATCTAATGCCGATCTTCGTGCGCCGTTAATGGTATTCCCACGATTAATCACGCGATTGGGGTAAGTGCTGCTGAAACGTTCCCTCTTACATGTGGTGAAGTGTGAAGATGGTCCGTCGTGCTGGAAGTATGTTGCAGTCTGCCTGGTCAAAGGAACGACGTCACGGTGTTGAAAGAACGACTTCTCCAGAAAGTACAAGTAATTCCATCCCGGTATTCGCTCTTCGAAAGTAACGTGAGCGCCTCTAGCCCAGAAACAAATGAATATAAAATGTGTAACATCTCAGAAACCATTTGGAATAGGGCACATTTCCATATGAAGTTGTTTGCTTCAGTTGAACGTTCTCGTCATATCTCTGAATACTGATCCATTCTTCTGGGCACTTCATATAGGATTAAATATTTCGATTGAATATTTCTAACAGTTGGCATTATGACTTTCTACGTAAATGGTGTCACGCCGCGGCGCAAAAATATTTCGATATTAATCAACTGAAAAAATTACTGGTATATAGATGGAGCTTCAAAGTTCAGGGAGTAATGTTCGCATTTCTTTGCGAAGTTCGTGTCATACAGTTGTCATCAACGTTAAGAAGAATACTCTTGTAAGAGAAATGCCAGTGGCATTCTTGCGGCCAGGGTAAGATGTGGCTTCAGAAGCTATGCGAGCGCCGTCCATTATCTATGACGCCTTTCCCTTTTATTCGCTAACGGGAAAAGGAAACGTGGGGTGGGGGGAGGGGGGGGGGAGTTGTGGAAAGATAGGGCTACGCTAAGTACCCTCCGTCATACTGCGTAATGTGACTCGCGGAGTAGAGATGTAGACGTAATCACGAATGTTACGGTTTTCATCATTTTATTGTAACAAATTGTACCAATACTGACGCGTATCCGAGAAATCCTCCATGTGTTAGTTTTCTGTACAGCATTTTTTCATAGAAGACAAATTAAATGAGCTGCAGCTTAAATTAGTCTTCTGGAATGGCTTACCACCGTTTTTAATTAGAGGCTATCCATGAGTTCCTAAAAAGTAAACTTACAATGTTGAGGCACCTTAATGGGCTGTGTTGAATATACAGAGTGGTCCATTTATAGTGACCGGGCAAAATATCTCACGAAATAAGCATCAAACGAAAAAAGTACAAACAACGAAACTCGTCTAGCTTGAAGGAGGAAGCCAGATGGCGGTATGGTTGCCCCGCTAGATGGCGCTGACATAGGTCAAACGGATATCAACTGTGTTTTTTTAAATAGGAACCCCCATTTTTTATTACATATTCGTGTAGTACATAAAGAAATATGAATGTGTTAGTTGGACCACTTTTTTCGCTTTGTGATAGATGGCGCTGTACTAGTCACAAACGTGTAAGTACGTGGTATCACGTAACATTCCGTCAGTGCGGACGGTATTTGCTTCGTGATACATTACCCGTGTTAAAAAGGACCATTTACCAATTGCGGAAAAGGTCGATATCGTGTTGATGTATGACTATTGTTGTAGAAAAGCCCAACGGGCATGTGCTATGTATGCTGCTCTGTATCCTGGACGACCTCATCCAAGTGTCCGGACCGTTCGCCGGATAGTTACGTTATTTAAGGAAACAGGAAGTGTTCAGCCACATGTGAAACGTCTTCCAACCTGCAACAAGTGAAACTGCGCAAGAATTGGGAATCTCAAAAACGTCGGTGTTGAGAGTGCTACATCAACATCGATTGCACCCGTACCATATTTCTATGCACCAGGAATTGCATGGTGACGACTTTGAACGTCGTGTACAGTCCTGCCACTGGGCAAAAGAGAAATTACGGCACGATGACAGATTTTTTGCACGCGTTCTATTTAGGGACGAAGCGTCATTCACCAACGGCGGTAACGTAAACCGGCATAATATGCACTATTGGGCAACGGAAAATCCATGATGGCTGAGGCAAGTGGAACATCAGCGACTTTGGCGGGTTAATGTATGGTGCGGCATTATGGGAGGAAGGATAATTGGCCCCCATTTTATCGATGGCAATCTAAACGGTGCAATGTATGCTGATTTCCTACGCAATGTTCTACCGATGTTATTACAAGATGTTTCACTGCCTGACAGAATAGCGATGTACTTTCAACATGATGGATGTCCGGCACATAGCTCGCGTGCGGTTGAAGCGCTATTGAATAGCATATTTCATGACGGGTGGATTGGTCGACGAAGCGCGTTCACCGGATCTGACGTCCCTGGATTCTTTCTGTGGGAAAAGTTGAAGACTATTTGCTATCATGATCCACCGACAACGCCTGACAACATGCGTCAACGCATTGGCAATGCATGTGCGAACATTACGGAAGGCGAACTACTCGCTGTTGAGACGAATGTCGTTACACATATTGCCAAATGCATTGAGGTTGACGGACATCATTTTGAGCATTTATTGCATTAACGTGGTATTTACAGGTAATCACGCTTTAACAGCATGCGTTCTCAGAAATGATAAGTTCACAAAGGTACATGTATCACATTGGAACAACCGAAATAAAATCTTCAAACGTACCTACGTTCCGTATTTTAATTTAAAAAACCTATCTGTTACTAACTGTTCGTCTAAAATTGTGAACCATATGTTTGTGACATTTACAGCGCCATCTATCACAGAGCGAAAAAAGTGGTCCAACTAAAACATTCATATTTATTTACGTACTACACGAATATGTAATAAAAAATGGGGGTTCCTATTTAAAAAAAACGCAGTTTATATCCGTTTGACCTATGGTAGCGCCATCTAGCGGGCTAACCATAGCGCCATCTGGTTTCCCCCTTCAAGCTAGACAAGTTTCGTTGTTTGTAGTTTTTTCGTTTGACGCTTATTTCGTGAGATATTTGGACCGGTCACCATCAATGGACCACCCTGTATACGCTAAATGGATTCAGTGTTGACTGGTTTTAACTTGTTTATTGCTCGTAAATTAACAACTCGTTTCATATTCGGGGTTAATGAAGAAAATAGTTAGTACAGCTTTTTAAATAATTTTTGGAATTAATTCTTGCAATACTTTAATGTCTCACTTATCCACACCCGAATCCATATGAATGCAGAACTTTACATATTTATAAACAAATTATCTTCGAGATCAGCTTCCCTGCAGTAAAGGAAACGCGTAAGGCCCACTTCTTTCCAGCTGAGGCGAATATCATTGTTTCGGACGTCACGTCCTTCTCACGTGTTGTCAACCGCACGCTCACGGAAATCGACAGACAGCTCTTTACGTAATCGAAACAATGTGTGATGTCAAAATGATATCACGTTTACTCTAATCCAACACACGGAGCACCCTCTCCTTCAGCGCTGCGCCGTTCACAACACCCTGACGCTTTGGGTTTACTGTCATCTGTTATTCTCCACTCAGTCCCAACTTGACCCCATTCGATCTTCATCTGTTTCCTAAACTTAAAGAAGACTTCGAGGACTTCACTTTGATAGCGATGAAGTAGTGCAAGGAGAGAGGAGGTTGTAGTTCCGTCAACAAAGCCCAACATTTTACAGCGGCAGGATCAATAAAGTGGTCCTCGTTGGGAGAAATGTGTTCGTCGCCGGGTTGACTATTTTGAGGAATAAATATGTAGACGAGAAGAATAAATATGAAGAATGTTAATTTGCTTTATTTAAATGTCTTTAAAAGATTTACATGAAAAATTCGGGTCCTTTACTTTTCAGCACGCCCTCGAATGTACAAAGTGTAGCATGTAGCATCAAACACTATGCGAGCACCGCACTTAACTTACGGCTCTTTGGTGCTTCATTCCTGAATGGAACAAGGAACGAGGGCAACAAGATAGGGTTACCAGAAGTACCCCACTTCGTAATGTGATACACGGATATATGGATGTCGACGAATATAGGTATACGTCATATATTTCCAGCGGTATTTATGAACTTGAGTGGCTGCATTAAACTAGTAGAGTAGTTAGAAGAGATCTATTGTTGGTAACCGGTAACCCCATCGATAAAGGAGTAGTGCGACTTGGGCCACGATTACTTTTACATTGTACGCTTTTGGAAGAATAGTTTTGACTTCTTCGTCTTATTTTTTGAGCACACACATAAAAAAAAAAATTTCCATCACCTCGGTTCCGAAAGTTCCGGAACCTGTACAGATAATTCCACCCTTTTTATTGCTCTTGAAAACCACACATTGCACGTTGTACCGCCAAACAGTGAGACGTTCAGAGGTGGTGGTCCAGATTTATGTACACACCGTTACCTCTAATACCCAGTAGCCTGTCCTCTTACTTTGATGCCACGCGCGATTAGCCGAGCGGTCTGGGGCGCTGCAGTCATGGACTGTGCGGCTGATCCCGGCGGAGGTTCGAATCCTGCCTCGAGCATGGATGTGTGTGTTTGTCCTTAGGATAATTTAGGTTAAGTAGCGTGTAAGCTTAGGGATTGACGACCTTAGCAGTTGAGTCCCATAAGATTTCACACACATTTAAACATTTTTGTGCATTGATGCACGCCTGTATTCGTCGTGGCATACCATCCACAAGTTCACCAAGGCACTGTTGCTGCAGATTGTCCCACTCCTCAAGCGCGATTCGGCATAGATCCCTCAGAGTGGTTGGTGGGTCACGTCGTGCATAAACAGCCCTTTTCAACCTACCTCAGACATGTTCGATGCGGTTATGTCTGGAGAACATGCTGGCCACTCTAGTCGAGCGATGTCGTTATCCTGAAGGAAGTCTTTCACAAGATGTGCACGATGGGTGCGCGAATTGTCGTTCATGAAGACGAATGCTTCGCCAATATGCTGCCTATACGGTTGCACTATCGGTCGGAGGATGTCAATCACCTATCGTACAGCCGTTACGGCGCCTTTCATTACCACCAGCGGCGTACGTCGGCCCCACATAATGCCACCCCAAAACAACAGGGAACCTCCACCTCTCTGCACTCGCTGGACAGTGCATCTAAGGCGTTCAGCCTGACCGGGTTGCCTCCAAATACATTTCCGGCGGTTGGTTGAAGGCATATGAGACACTCATCGGTGAAGAGAACGGGATGCCAACCCTGAGCGGTCCATTCGGCATGTTGTTGGACCCATCTGAACCGTGCTGCATGGTGTCGGTGTTGCAAAGATGGTCCTTGCCATTGACGTCGGGAGTGAAGTTGTGCATCATGCAGCCTATTGCGCACAGTTTTAGCCATCACACGACGTCCTGTGGCTGCACGAAAATCATTATTCTACATGGTGGTGTTGCTTCAGGGTTCCTCCGAGCCATAATCCGTAGGTAGCGGTCATCCATTGCAGTAGTATCCCTTGGGCGGCCTGAGCGAGGCATGTCATCGACAGTTCCTGTCTCTGTGTATCTCCTCCATGTCCGAACAACATTGCTTTGGTTCAGTCCAAGATTCCCGGGCACTTCCGTTGTTGAGAGCCCTTCCTGGCACAAAGTAACAATGCGGACGCGACCGAACCACGGTATTGACCGTCTACGCATGCTTGAACTACAGACATCACGAGCCGTCTACCTCCTTCCTGGTGGAATGACTGGAACTGATCTGCTGTCGGACCCCCTCTGTCTAACAGGCGCTGTTAATGAATGCTTGTTTACATCTTTGGGCGGTTTTAGTGTCAGTTAAAGGGACTGTGTCTGTGATACAGTATCAACAGTCAACTTCTATCCTCAGGTGTCCTGGGAACCGGGGTGATGCAAAAGTTTTTTTGATGTGTGTATTTGCGGTTTATAGGAAGCGTAATTTCTCCAGTTTCTAACTGAAAAAATGCTGTTGCGTTACATATTTTCCTTTTGTGTTTACGTCCCTCGAAGACAAATATGTGTAAAGCTGTGTATGAAGATAAAGCCTAGTAACAATAACCCACTGTGTGACAAAGACTCAGTACTGCGGAGTTGCAGTCAACGTTTATGTTAATAACATTAAACACTTTGTCTCGTAAGTGCACGTAGCTTTTTTCTTTTTATATATAGTAAGAAATTTTTCTTCAGCTATCTGTCTGCTCTCTAGCCCTTGACCTGTACGTATCATAATCTGAAGAATAATTAGCATTCTTGTTAAATTGTGTTAGATACTTATAAATTCATGTCCCTTGTTCACGATGAGATATTAATTCAGTTTTTTTTCTTTTTGAGACATCACTCTTCTCACTGGTCTGAGGCGTCCAGCGATGAATTTCGCTCCTGTGCCAACCTTTTCAGCTCAGAGTAGCACTTGAAACCTATATCCTCAGTTACACGGGTGTCCAAAATTAAAACAACGAACGGAAATTTTGCAAGGTTGCCTTTATTTTGCCACAAAGCAGTATAAAAAAGTAATAGCAAAGTAGAAAGAGTGTAAAGAATACAGGCCGTAAGCAATAGTAACATGCGTAACCGTAGATAAAAGTGTTCTTCGTTTTTTCCGACTTAGAGGATTTGAGCACACATTCCGTTGGTTATTGTGCTCAATATGGCGTGTGACCACTTCTGGCAACAATCAGGCATCACTGCGACTGAGCATGTTGTGAACGATGTCATCAATTTCATGTTGAGGCAAAAACACCCATTCTTCTTGCACAGCCCATCGCAAATATTGGAGAATGGTTGGTGGATACTGAGGAGATGCAACCTTAGTGCATCCCGTACATGCTCCATGGAATTAAAACCTGGAGAGCGAGCAGATCACGCCCTGCGTGCAGTATCTTCCATTTCCAAGAAAACACCGACACACTTTCTCTATGAGACTGAGCGCTATTGTACGTCAGTACGGAGTCTGGGCCGACAGCATCTTGCAACAACCGAATATGATGTCCCAAGATCCCGTCACGATGCCTGGCAGTAGTTAAACCTTGCCAGTCCAAGTGCACAATATCATGAAGTGTCAAGATAATGCCTGCCCACACCGTTAGGGATCGTCCTCGATATCGGTCACTTTCCACAATTTTTGGATCGCAAAATCACTTCTCTCCAGATGCGAATCCGTCGAGAGTCACCCTCCAGACCAAGCTGGGGCTCCTCTGTGAAAAGATCATTTGCCCATTGTTCGACATTGAGGTGGTATGTTGACGACTCCGCTCTACACATTCCCTTCTGTGAAAACGCGTCAGCCGTACACATACAGCAGGTCTCTGACAATAAAGGTCACTCTGCCAAAGCCTTTTGTATACCGTTTGCCTCGATACAACACTCCCAGAGGGCTGCGAGGTCAGACGCCAGTTGCCGTGCACTTCTAAGGCAGTACTGTCGTGACCTTGCAGCCAAATAACGCTCCTCTCTTCCCGATGTCACACTTGAACGGTCCTGCCCTGGTCTTCGGATGCAGTTTTTGTCTCTATAAACTGTCGCCACATCCGATGAACAACACGACGATTCACGTTAAGCCATCGAACCACATGAGTTTGCGACTGCACTGCTTCCATTCTTCCTATGGCCCTCCAGTGCGGAGAGTCTGGCAGGTATCTTCTCTGTACCACGCTGTATCATGTGTGACGGTGTACACAGTGATTATGGATGTGGGACCACCCAGTAAACACTACCCCGTTTGATGACTGACGTCATCGTTAGCGTGGTTGTCCGTTGACCGGAATGCAATCTTCCCTGAAGAACACGATCATACGGACGTCTGTTGACAGTTTGTATTATTATATCGTGAACTAGAAACAGGACGGGGAATAGCGGTTGTTGCTTTAAATTTTGGACACCAATGTATTTTCTGGATGTATTCCAGTCTCTGTCTCCCTCTGGCTCCCTGTAGTACCCTAGTGATTATTCCCTAATGCCTTAGCACATGTCCTATCATCCCGTCCCTTCTTCTTTTTATTTTTTTCCACATGTTCCTTTCTTCAGCCATTCTGCGTAGGACCTTGTGATTCCTTATCATTCCAGTTCTCCTAATTTTACCGGCCGGGGTGGCCGAGTGGTTCTAGGCGCTACAGTCTGGAACCGCGCGACCGCTACGGTCGCAGGTTCGAATACTGCCTCGGGTATGGATGTGTGTGATGTCCTTAGGTTAGTTAGGTTTATGTAGTTCTAAGTTCTAGGGGACTGATTACCTTAGAAGTTAAGTTCCATAGTGCTCAGAGCCATTTTTGAGCCTCCTGGTTTTCAACATTCTCCTGTAACGCCACATCTAAAACGCTTCGATTCTTTTCTTTTCTGGTTTTCCCACTGTCCATGATTCACTACCATACAATGCTGTGCTCCAAACAAAGATTCTCAGAAATTGCTTCCTCCAAGTAAGGCCTATGTTTGGCTTCCCTTGGCCAGGAATGCCTTCTTGCCAGCTATAGTCTGTTTTCTTATGCCCTCATTGCTCTGTCGTCATGCGTTATTTTGCTTCCTTGCTTATCGCCGTTCTCATTTCTCATTTCACTTCTTCGAGTTCTATTTGTTGCAGATGACAAACTGTAAAACAAAACGGCTGCATTTAATAACACACAAATCCAGGAAATCCACAGCACGTGTTAATAAAGTATATATACACAACTTTCTCTGTTTTTCAAATACGTAAATCAAATTTGTATGCGCACAAGTAATAAAAAGCATTTTTTCTGTTTTATAGAAAGGTAATTAAAATCCCATTCAGTGAAACGTGTATGGGAAATAAAAAAGTATAAAATTATGTTTTGCTCAAGGCAGAGCCTCTGTTTGTAAGCGAACACGGATAGAAGGACTTCAGCCTCACGTAGGGACTGGATTGTTTGGTAGGTGAAACGATCGTGCGCCAGGGGCGCGCTATCGTTGAACATTTTCTGTTATTTCATAAAGAACCTGCCCTCATTCAAAACGAAGTCCGATTATATTTCAGCAATATCTCAGTATTTAAGAATTCAAATACCTTACACGGTCAAATGCCACCAAGCAATGCCAGGAACCAACATTGATTCAAAGCCATATATACAACAGCAAAACGTTTTTAAAAGTCCACTTAAGGCGAAGTTTCATATCTATTGGTTCAAAAAATGATTTTTTTAAAAAAAATCGCATTTTTGAATCCATAAAAGCGTTTAGAATCCACCCCTGAAACGGTTTTTCTGAATACGGAACGAAAATGGTTGTTATCCGCGGTTGAACAAAAAAATGCACCTGCATGAAATCAGCCTTTGTCACGCACCAGTTTTTTTCTTTCGAAGAACTAATTATTGTGCCGGTGCTTTAGATGAAACACACAAAATTCAGATGAAAGTTTGAACGCTTGTGGTTGCATTCTAGTGTGAAGAATGTGGAGATTGAGACTTTCCTGGCAGCGAGCAGCTTCAACGAAGGGTATTCAGAAATTCTGAAGATCATGACAACGATGGACGTCACCCTGGGACTCTATTTGACGCAATTCACCAAGCATTCGGACGACCACAGGATTCAAGCGGCCGAAAACCGCTTGTCACCGGCCGTACCAGCGGTTCTGGAGCAGCACAGGAGGCCCAGATCGAGTAGAACGCCCTCTATGAGCCGAGGAAGGACTAGTTTATGGACCCGGAATAGTAGATTGAAAGTAAGTTGCGTAATATTGCATTTATATGTAGTCAAAACTTCAAGAGCGTTTTTCTCGCACGGTACGGTAACTTCAAATCTACTGAACCAATTGGCATGATTCTTTGTTTCCGACGAAGGTAACTAAATTGTCTAGGAGGTGTACCACTTTTATTCCGATCCATCAACTATAAATATTTTTACTTGGCTGACGAACTCGAAAAATCGATTAAGAAAAAAACCCAATTTTTTTCAACCATTTTGTTTCCTATGGTTCAAATTACTTAAGCGAGGTACAGCTCAGCTCCTAAAGAATCTTGTGTACTTCGCTAACGTCAAATCAGTTTTGATTTCAGACGAACTGGCTGACCTGTGACATATCGCGCGTGGAGGTCTACATCAAATTTTGTTTCCTTCTGACGGCACCTCTACCTTTACTCTTCGACATTTCCGGTCTAAAAAATTCTTTTGTAGAGGAAATACCAATAACCATTTTGACCAAATTTGACAGATATCTATAACACATTCCGAGAAAAAAATTCTCAATGAACACGCTTTCTTCGGGCCAAATATAGTAAACCTCCACTTAAGGTAACCATCTCAATATGGTACTAATTTTAGTTCCATCGCTCTTGATGTGAGAATTTCTAAAGATGAATGCTTTACGTAAATTTTCATTCTTCTCCATCTCTTTACTTAAGCACTAATTTTAAGGTTACTATCACTGCCTTGTAACACCGTTTCCCGTCAGATCATCGAAGTTAAACGCTGTTGGGCTTGACCAGAAGTTGGGTGGGAGACAAACCACGTCTGCCGAGTGCTGTTGTTGGTAAACGGGCTGTACCGGGCCCTTGTGAAACCAATTGACGAGCTACTTGATGGCGAAGTAGCGGTTCTGCTCATGAAATCTGAAAACGGCCGGGAGAGCGATGTGCTGACCACATGCCCCTCCACAGCTGCATCCAATGGCGCCTATAGTGTTTCTTTTTTATTGTTCTGATTGCTTTGATGCATACTGCGATGAATAACGCCCTCTTCATCTCATAGTAGGACACATGCATCCTACGTCGTAAATTATTTGATTATCTGTTGGATATATTACAGTCTCTGTCTTCCCTTCCTCTATAGTTTTCGCACCCTATCTTTCCCTCTATAACCACGGCAGTTACTCCGTGATGTCTTAACAGATGTCCTACCATCCAGTCCCTTGTTCTTTTTCCAGTGTTTTCCATATATTCCTTTCCTTGCCGATTCAGCAAACAAGCTCCACATTCCTTACATTAGCAGTCCACCTAATTTTCAATATCACATCTCCAATGCATCGATTCTCTTCATTTCCGATTTTGCCACGGTCTATGTTTCACTCTCATACAATGCTTTTCTCCAAAGGAACATTCTCAGAAAATTCTTCTTCTAATGCTAGTCTGCTTTTTGTATCCTCCTTCCTCTGTCCGTCACGAGTTGTTTTACTGCCTCGGTAGCGGAATTCCTTAACTTCATGTGCTACTTGATCAGCAATCGACATGATACGTTTCTGCTGTTCTCAATTCTGGTGCTTCTTATTACTTTCATCTTTCTACGATTGACTCTCTACCCGTATTCTTTACTCATTACACTGTTCATTCCATTCAACAGATCTAGTAATTCTTCCTAACTCTCACTGAGGTTAGTAGCGTCATCAGCAAATCTTATCATTGATATCCTTTCACACGGAATTTTAATTTCACTCTTGAGCTCTTCCATTATTTCCATCATTGCTTCTTCGATGTATAGATTGGACTGGAAGAGCGAAACACTAAATTCCTTACGTCCTTCTCAGTTCGAGCTTCGTCCTTGATCAAATGGTTCAAATGGCTCTGAGCACTATGGAACTTCTGAGATCATCAGTCCCCTAGAACTTAGAACTACTTAAACCTAAGTAACCTAAGGGCATAACACACATCCATGCCCCAGACAGGATTCGAACCTGCGACCGTAGCGGTCGCGCGGTTCCAGACTGTAGCGCCTAGAACCGCTCGGCCACACCGGCCGGCCGTCCTTGATCTTCCACTATTATTGTTCGCTCTTGGCTCTTGTACATAGTGTATGTTATCCGTCATTCCCTACAGCTTATCCCTTTTTTCTCAGAATTTCGAACATTTTGCACCATTTTACAGTGTCGAACGCTTTTTCCAGGTCGACAAATCTTGTGAATGTGTCTTGATTTTTCTGTAGTCTTGCTTCCATAATAAATCACACCGTACGAACTGCCTCTCTGGTGTCTAAAGCCAAACTGATCATCATCTAACAGCTCCTGAATTTTCTTTTCCACACTTCTGTATATTATTTTTGTCACCAACTCGGATGAACGAGATGTGAAGCTGATTGTGCGATGATTCTCGCACTTGTCGGCTCTTGTAATCTTCGAAATTGTGTGTATGACATTTTTTCAAAAGTCTACACGTCAACGTGAACAGTCGTTTTGCTGCCCATTCCCCCCCCCCCCCCCCCCCCCATTAATGATTTTAGAAATTCTGATGGAATTGGGTCTGTCCCTTCTGTCTTATTCGATCTTAAATCCTACAAAGCTCTTATAAATTCTGTTTCAAAAACAAGATTCCCTTCTCTTGTATATCGACTCGTATTTATTCTTTTGTCACATCGCCAGACAAGTCTTCGCCATTGTGAAGGCCTTCATTGTATTCCTTCCACCTATCCGGTATGTCCTCGGCACTTAACAGTGAAATCAGTGTAACCACCCTTGCTGTGAATATCGCCAAAAGCTATTCTGGTTTTTCTGTATGCTGCATGAGTCCTTCTGATCCTCATTTCTAATCAGATTTCTTAAATTTTTTCATGCAGCCAGTTTTTTATTAGAGTTTATTAAATATAGGCAAGGAGGTATGCTTGGCGAGGCGTAGGTCTTAGTTGGTAGTACTTGAAACAGTTTAGACGCGCGTGTTGTACGCGTCCTGGAGACAGCGCGCCGAGCACGAGGCGGCCGTGCGTGCAGCCGCGGCGCCGACGCCGGCGCCTGCGCGGGCGTCGCCCGCCGTCGTCGGCCCGGGGCCTGCAGCTGCGCGGCGCCTCGCAATGTCTTCATTATGGCCGCGGCCGCCCTTGTAATCCCCGACTTAATCCGCAGCCTAATTCCAGCCTCCGCGAGCATAAACTCGCCACCAGGGGGACGGCCCGGGGCCCGGCCGACTTACCAATTGCTGGGCCGCGCTCTCGCCTCCTTCCCGTCTCTCACTGTCTCATTCTCCCTCTCCCTCTCTCTCTGGCCCGGTCTTTTATTCCGCATCTTCTTTTCACACAATTCCGACCGCCCTCCTCGCGTGCTTCGTCGCCCGATGCGCCCGGCGGCGGCTCCCTGGGATACCCGAAGCCCTCTTCACCCCCCCTCTCACCCCCTTTCGTCTCCCCCCCCCTCTCCCCTCTCCCACCGGCTCGATTCCCATCCACACGCAGAGTGCGCGAGCCAGCCGCGAATCCGCCGTGTACTGCAGCTGGCGAGCCGAGAGGGCTTAATGGCAACTAATTATCATTAAGCCATCTAAATGCTAATTAATGCGCCTATTTTCACGATGAACAGTGGCGGGATCTGGCCCGAGGGGGCATGCAAATGAAGCACACCGCGGGTAATGAGACGCCCCCGGCGTCCCCGAAGCAGAATGGCGGCGGCGGCGGTGGCGGTGGAGGCGGCGGAGGCGGAGGACAGCGGCGTCGCCGCCTCCGGGGGCCGAAGATGGCCGAAGCGGCGCCGTCACGTCGACGCCTGCCGTTTTTCTCCGTCGCGCCGTCCCGTTAAAGGACCACTTAGGAAGGGGCGAGCCACCGCAATGGAGCCGGCAATTAATCGCGAGCATGACCCCGTTCTCCCTTCGCCTCCTTCCCTTCCGCGGCCCGAAGACCAAGTTTTAAATGGACTCTGCCGCCGCTGGGACACCCCCATCCCCCACTTCAGCGACTAGTCGTTCCGACGAACTACGGACATCACTTCATTCGGATGTAAACGCTCCTCCTCCGACAGCAAATAGCATCAGCTCTCATCAGCTCCGCCCCCTCTCCTTTTCCTCCTCCTCCTCCTCCTTCTGCTCCTCCTCCCTACGTTTCGCTCACGCTGCAACCTCCGCGTTAACTAGCAACTTCCGTTTCGTTTCCGCCTGTTTTATTTTTGTCACGCGCGTTTCGCATTAAACGAGAGCACCGGCGAGGGCCGGAAAGAAATTTAACAGACGACTACCCGCGCCCCTACGATAACAGTGTAATCTCGCCGCTATGGCCCCGGCTCTCGTGGAAGACACTCGCTTATGTGGCCGTGGCGCCTCTTCGGTGGCCCCCGCCGTAACAAAAGGACGGCACCGGAAAGGCGGAGCGTTTAATTCCGAGGGAATGGTGGCTGCTCCTGCTGCTTAAGTAACCAGCTTAGCAGCGCAGGAGCGGAGCAACTGATGTGTTGAATCTACTCACTATTCAGAGCCACGTATGCTAAAAATACCATAACTGTGCTTTATTTTGATTGTCCGCCTCCGTCGCTGCGCGATCACCGAGGAAGACTGCCATGCGGAGGAACCGGTTTCTATTCCCGGCACTGCGAGAGCTTCTTCCCCGTGGAGAATACGGAAATGAGGTCCATTGAGCCTTGTAATGTCAAGCGAGAAGCTTCTTGAGTGAGAAGTAGCGGTTCTGAGGTCTGGAAGCTTTCAACGGCCGGACCGTTGATGTTCCGTATGGGGGTGAAAATATGTAGCAGAACAGAAGGAATGCTCTACTGAAAAATTTGAGGTAGGCAACCTGGGGTCGGAGAAGCCAGCTTAAGGAGGCGTGGAAGTAAACTTGTCTACCGCTTTCATTACTGTTTTCCAGCTTATTTACCAACTAATATGCGTGCAAGTTTACACGTACTGTGCTGTTTATTTACATGTACATTCTTTATTTCTTTCAACGAAAGGTGAAGTTCGAGTCCGATTACTAGAGAGTATTTCCTGGTAGCTGGATTGGAAGGGGAGGTCCTATTCCATGGCCTGCGAGGTCACCTGACCTGAATCCCCTTGATTATTTCCTATGGGGAAACTAAAGTCACTTGTGTATAAGACCCCTGTGGATATGGAGATAGTTGCCAGAACTGTGGCTGCCTACGATGTGATTCGAAACAAGCCAGCGATATTTATCAGGGTGCGTCAGAATTTTGTTCGCCAATGTAACGCTTGCATTGAGGTTTATGGCCGTCAGTTTCAGCACAAATGGTTCAAATGGCTCCGAGCACTATGGGACTTAACATCTGAGGTCATCAGTCCCCTAGAACGTAGAACTACTTAAACCTAACTAACCTGACACACATCCATGCCCGGGGCAGGATTCGAACCTGTGACCGTAGCGGTCGCGCGGTTCCAGACTGAAGCGCCTAGAACCACTCGTCCACAACGGCCGGCAAGCAGGAACAGTAACATAGATAACATTGTGGTCAATGCAAACCAAAGACTGCATTTTAATGACAGAACACTTTGAAGATGCTACAGGTCTACCAAAGAGACTGCCTCCACTACGATTGCTCATCCTCCCCTAGAGTACTGCTCTGTTGTATGGTATGCTTACCAGATAGGACTCACAGAGGACAACGGAAAAGTCCACTGAGGGATTGTATTATGGCGGAATGGGGGATAGAGCGTCACGGGTATTATCATCGAGTCGGGATGGCAGTCATTAAAAAGAAAGGTGTTTTTCGTTGAGGAGCGGTCTTTTCGTGGAACTTCAATCACAAACTTCCTCCTGTGAGTGTGAAAATATTTTATTGTCTCCAATATACATAGCAAGACATGGTCATCGTAATAAAATAACAGAGAGTTCAAATGGCTCTGAGCACTATGGGACTTAACATCCGAGGTCATCATTCCCCTAGACTTAGAACTACTTAAACCTAACGAACCTAAGAAAATCACACACATCCATGCCCGAGGCAGGATTCGAAGCTGCGACCGTAGCAGTAGCGGGGTTCGAGGCTGTAGCGCCTACAGTCGCTCGGCCACAGCGGCCGGCGTTTCAGCACATTTTGTAAGATACAGCAGAAATGGTACGTTCATTGTGTCAATGAGGATATTTGCAGTTAACTGTATGTAATGTAAAAAAAAAAATAAAAGGTACACAGTACTGTGATTTTATTCCTATTACCTCCTTCTCCGACCCCAGGTTCCTTACCCGAAATTGTTCAGTGAAGCATCCTCTATGTCCTGTTAAATTTTTGCACGCTCTTACGGAAACATGCAGTATACCGCACCCGCATGGCGCTTCATTGCGCTACCACACTTAAACTGACTGCCACGGTTTTCGCGACCTTGGCAACCTAAATGAAAAGAGCTTGTCTCATTTGGCGGGTGAGATAAATATTGGTAGGCCATTGGTATCTCATGTTATTATTCTACCCAGTATCAGACGCTGGGAGGGCATGGACTACGACCCTACCCGCAGGAGTCACTGATTTGAATGGATACTGGAGGAAGATTGTAGAGATCGCAACACAAGTAAAAGATTTAAAAGTTAGCACAGAACAAGATACTCTTCACCGAGGGCACCCTCCACAGACTTAGGAAAATTTAAACAGTGAAAAATAGATATACCATTCACTTATAGCTAGATAAGCTGAACTCAGAACACATCGGAGTGAGAATCATGAACGACGAGAAGTAGTTTCGGCACCAAAATAGGGGTGGGAATGGCAGATTTCTTTCTTTATTTGTTTATTCCATTAACAGTTCAGAGTAACCTACCACCTTGAAATGTAAGGTGGGGTCGGATGTTTCTCAGTATATTAGGAAAGACTTCTTATTATTGCAGTCTTATTGGTATGGAGTTGTTATTGCTATTTAAAATAATATAAAGAACATATGTATATAAATTACTCTAAGCTTACAGGGCATTGAATTCTTAATAATTGTTTAAGTGGTCCTATATAATATGTTTCTGCCTAGTTGAGGAGAATATAATTTATATAATTCAAATGTCAAAAAACAAGCAATACAGTAAGTGTGATGAAAATAAGTTTCAATATGGCAGAATTCGGTGAAACTTACCGCATAGCTGCGCTGCTGCTCCCCCGTAGCATCGCAAAATACTCGCGGTCGCCAAACGATCAAAACGGTGATCGGATCCGAGCATCATTATTAGACAGTGTCTGAACCCACGGCGGAGTGTACCTGTGGAGAATAGGCTGTTACGAGCGAGACGGCAACTGGTGGACCTCTCAAGAAGATGTTAGCTACGTTAGCTGGTCGCCACCTCACACTTGTGTGTCTTCTGCTGAAAAAGAAGTTCCGGTGCCAACTTGCTGGGTGGTGAAGCGACTAGCTGTCACCCGCTGGGCCATATACCTGGGCATTTTATTTTTGCCCCAGAAATTTCCTAACGTGGCGTAGCCTCAGCCATTGGAGGCCGTTGTTCGTTTCTGTAATTATTTAGCTGCTTTAACTAGCGGTTGAATCTGTAGGTACTTCGAAACAAAACTGATATCTGAATTATTGATAAAGCAGCGGTTTGTTTCCCGTCAGAAGGTACCGAATCTGTCTCCTGATTTTACGTCAATTAATTACTTTTCGATTCAACCCTTTTTCCTGTCCCTGCGCGGCCACTGACTCGCTCGTAATTTCAAGTGGCGTTCTGGGGAAGGTTCGTAGCACAATGTGTTACAACGTGACAGAGGATGACGCGGCAGTCGGTTGGCATGGCACTGTGATCTGGCCCTGACAGCGGAGTTAGTTGATTTTAATTGGTTCACTGTGGGTTCTCCACGGAACGTTGTATATTGTATGAATTAAACGAAACACTTTCCTGCCTTGTTTCACTAAACTTAATTTTCGGATGAGCTCGGTGGCTGTAGCCGACAGCTGTGGTCGAGCGGTTCTAGACGCTTAAGTCTGGAATCGCACGCCCTCTACGGTCGCAGGTTCGAATCCCGCCTCGCACATCTATATGTGTGATGTCCTTAGATTAGTTAGATTTAGGTAATTCTAAGTTCTAGGGGACTGATGACCTCATATGTTAAGTCCCATAGTGCTCAGAGCCATTTGAACCATTTTTTCGGTGGTTGTCCTGCAAAATGCTCTCAGTCGGATCTGGTCCAGTGACATTTACCCCCAGAAAAAGTCAAGGGTAGTCCACTAATCTGCCTGTTCGAACACTGCAACTTGTCAGGCTAATGAAGAGGACTGAAGACATTCGAACAAGAACTGTAATACCAAAATCTGTATAACTGAAAGGGATCATAATTTATTTTATTTCTGTCCAACACAGTCACAAATGTTTTACTTATGACCGGATTTTCCGAAACTATAAGGCGAACATAAGAAACAAAATTATAATCACATTTAAAAATCGTTTTTTTTTCTAGACGACGAGACATAATTTACAATATACATAAATGTGTTGAGCAATGCGGGAGCGTTCATGATACCTGCGTAATGTCTTTGGCCGGTTTGCTGGAAACTGTAGCTCTGGCGCCACACTGTGAAGCTCACAAACACCCAATACACACACAAGCTGATTTAATGTTATTTTGAATCGAAGAGAACATGATTTCGTCATCTCTTCGGGTGGAACAACTATAGGCTGTGGGAATGCAAGGCTACGGCGAATATTTGGAAAACAATTATGATTGAAACTGGAGATGTATTATAATTATGCAAAAATGATCAACAACATATGTGAAACACATGAACTGATATCAAACCAATGCTACCATTATGCAGGTCCTTATTTGATTGACAACCATCCTCAAATAAAATTACAGCGAAGAAAAAGAGTGAATGATTTCAGACACAAGGAAGTGAAAACTTGGAGACCACTCAAAGAGGAGAAAAACCTGCATAGACGTTCAAGTAATCACATGAAAAATTGTGTCTAAGACAGTTCCTTCTCCACTACCACTGAACCACGCAGGCAGAAGAGACTGAGTTGCAGAGTAATTGAAATAGATGCCACTAAAATTAATATATTCTGTAACTGCCATTTTACACTAAAGAGCCAAAGAAACTGGTACACCTGCTTAATATCGTGTAGGGTCCTCGTGAGCATGCAGATGTGCCGCAACACGACGTGGCATGGAGTCGACTAACGTCTGAAGTGGTGCTGGAGGTAACTGACACCATGAATCCTGCAGTGCTGTTCATAAATCCGTAAGAGTAGGAGAGGGTGGAGATCTCTTCTGAACAGCACGTTGCAAGGCATGCCAAGTATGCCCCAGAATGTTCATGTCTGGGGAGTTTGGTGGCCAGCGGAAGTGTTTAAACTCAGAAGAGTGTTCCTGGAGCTACCCTGTAACAATTCTGGACGTGTGAGATGTCGTAGTGTCCTGCTAGAATTGCCCAAGTCAGTCGGAATGCACAATGCACATGAATGGACACAGGTATTCAGATAGGATGCTTTCATACGTGTCTCCTGACGAAGTCGTATCTATGCGTATCAAGGGTCCCGTATCGCTCCAACTGCACACGCCTCACACCATTACAGAGCCTCCAACGGCTTGAACAGTCCACTGCTGACATGCAGGGTCCATGGATTCCTGAGGTTGTCTCCATACCCGTACATCCGCTCGATACAATTTGAAATGAGACTCGTCCGACCAGGCAACATGTTTCCAGTCATCAGCAGTCCCTGTCTGTGCTGACGGGTTCAGGCGAGACGTAAAGCTTTGTGTCGTGCAGTCGTCAAGGGTACACGAGTAGGCCTTCGGCTCGACGATGTTTCGTCGAATGGTTCGCACGCTGACATTTGATGATGGCCCAGTACTGAAATCCACAGCAATTCTCGAAAGGGCTGTACTTCTGTCCCGTTGAACGACTCTCTTCACTCGTCGTTGGTCCCGTTCTCCCAGGATCTTCTTCCGTCCGCAGCGATGTCGGAGATTTGGTGTTTCACCGGATTCCTGACAATCACGGTATACTCGTGAAATGATCGTACGAGAAAATCCGCACTTTATCCCTACTCCGAGATGCTGTGTCCCATCGCTCGTGCGTCGACTGGAACACCACGTTCAAACTTACTAAAATAGCCTGCTATTGTAGCAGCAGTTCCCATCAAACAACTGCGCTAATCACTTGTTATCTTATATAGGCGTTGCCGACCGCAGTGCTGTCTTCTGCTTGTTTACGTATATCTGTGTTTGAATTCGCATGCCTGTACCATTTTCTTTAGCTTTTCAGTGTAACTTTGCTGTCGACGTGTCCTATGCCATTTCGGCGTTAACTGGTATTTATATTTTGATTGTTGTGGCCTCTCACGCTGATGGTCATTTTGTTCATTCTTTGTTTTACTGTCTGAAGTCCGAGTATTTGATTTGCTTTGTATCATAAATTCAAATTTAATTCCGTGTGAATGTAAAAAAAGAAAATAAAAGCTTACAGTCTTTTTCAGTCTTTCAGGCAGCCCCATATGGACCTTGACAATGAAATTAATTTAAAATCTTAAAAGACAGCTCAATGGAGGGCCTTGTTTACCAAAGCTTTCTGTTCAAGTGTTGCTTTCTAGGTTTTTGTAACTCATTTGAGACGCAGAAGGCCACTTGAGGTGGACGGTTAAATTCTGATGTTCTTCGATTTGGCAATTTGATCTGCCTGCTGTGACGGCCAGTCGCGAAATACCATTTTTATCTTGGTTGCCGATTAAGGCTAACTGCTAATTTAACTGTTTTAAAATTATATTTAAACACCTTGGTAGCTGTGAACAGGCATAAGTAATTCGTGTGTTTAGTCTGTTGCCTTTTAAGGCTCCAGTTGCAGAAAAGAAATTTAATTTCTTGGCCGGTTTCGGGCACTTAGTGCCCTTCTTCAGAAGGCTTTGCCTATCGCATTATTTGCGAGTGATAATAATAAAATGCCTACAGCACAGTGTCATGGTCATCTTGTTCACTAGTACGAGTTTTATGCAGACACTGTGAACAACATGAGCATTGCGTTGTGTTATATGTACTTTATTACTGACACTCGCAAATAGTGCGATGGGTATTAGCTTATAACCGATCAAGAGATTAAATTTCTGTGTTGTTACTGGTTGCTTATTATTTCATTATATACGAGTACATGTGATGGGGATGGATAAAATACCTTTTAAAGTAGGTAATAGCTGCCATTGTTTTTCATACTTAATAGCTTGTGCCTCCCATCATTCTGGGTGTTTACTGGAGCGAAAAAGTTAATAGGATGTAAAGTATTTTCTAAATTATCTGCCTGGAATATAAAGGCAGCTAAAACTCCTTGTTGTTTTTGATGCTTGATCTCATTGTTAAAGAAACTAATTAAAGCTGTGTAAGTGTATTTGATCGAGCATAATACCACTCATCAACCTAGCTCTCTATCATTTCAGTGTTAGCAGAGCGTGGTTATGCCAGAATGGCAGAGTTTTCAACCTGTGTACTGTTAGGGATAAACTGTTTCGACTAACTGTATTGCTTGTGTTATTGATATCTGGTCATCTTAAAGAAGGAGTTCGCCGTGGACCGGAGAAGTGCGCTGGGAATTTCATACCTAAACAAATACCAGCTCCAATACAAGCTCACGGAATGGAGCCTGCTGATGGAAGGTGGCGTGAATGAGTTACGGCAGTGCTTGTGCGGTACGTTGGACTGCTGTCTCGTTATCACAACAGAGACAGTCGGCGAGGTAGGTAACGCTGCATTGTGTGCGGTAGTTTGCCGTCTAGGATGCAGGAAAATGTCGATCTCCTACAGGGAGATCCTCAACACCAGCACAGGCCTTTAGCATCCGGGCACATTTGAATCTTCTAGGTAACCACATTCAAGATCGGAGTGTGGTGAATGCTAATCTCAAGCAGACCCCCCTGTATCGATAAAATGAGGGAGAAATTCATTCAATTATAGCTTGACGCCAGTTTGCCGAGGTGGCAAGATAGTGTATAGTTGGATGACGGTTTGCTTGCTGAGCCGGCTACTTATGAGGAGGTTCAAATGGTTCAAATGGCTCTGAGCACTATGGGACTCAACTGCGGTGGTCATTAGTCCCCTAGAACTTAGAACTACATAAACCTAAATAACCTAAGGACATCACACACACCCATGCCCGAGGCAGGATTCGAACCTGCGACCGTAGCAGCAGCGCGGCTCCGGACTGGAGCGCCTAGAACCGCACGGCCACCGCGGCCGGCTACTTATGAGGAGGGGGACGGAGGGCTTGGGCAGGAACTACGACCGCACGTGGAAAATTTTTATTAAACTGCCTAATACATTTGGGCGATAGTGCAAGTCACTGATAAATTGTCACCAAATTATAGACCTATTACCGCGGATATTTTGTTTGCAGAATCAGGTCGAGGCTTTGGAGTTGGCGTCTCAATCATTCGTCAGACTGTCTATCACTTCACTCGGCGAAAATTAAGCATAACTATTACACGAGCTCTTTACAAAAGGGAGTCACTGAACGGGTTTCAGAAAAGCTTGCTGGAGGGAAATTTGTCCTGTAGAATTCAGAATATGTTGGCCAACCGATATTTTTACTGTGTCCAGGACCATAGGGAGCCACTTGTGCGCTATACTGAGGACATTATGGTAACTGTTTCGACCCCTTGCCTTGGTATATCGGAGGTAGAGGCACTCAGTAATGTTTTGGAAGCTATGTGTCTGGCGGATCGGCCACATATCATTTTCTTTAACAAACCTGAAACGTTCGCTTCACTTGACAAATTGCTAGCGATCATCAAAATCTTCTTCTTTCTGCATTGGTAGTAATTATAGGTCAGACCTGCATATAACTGGGTACACCCCACAGCAAAATGCATCAAAGCTGAGGGCAATCGAGAATAAGACATGTTTTCGATGCAGTTATTGAGGCCCTTGGTGTGAGACTGTCCGGTGCCACGAGTCAGGGTGAAGAGGAGCCAACACCATAAAGTGTCAGCTCACTGCAGGAGCTTACGGAGGCTGCTTGAGGCTTGTAGTAAAGTGATAGCGGTTTCTAGATCTTTTATTTGTGCTAATTTGAATCACGAGCAGATTGCATTTCGATGGAATCAGGCAGTAATATACCCCTGCTTCATTACCGGTAGTACAACAGGCTCCTTTGGATTTATTGATTGGCGACTCCATAGTGTCCTGTGCACTACGACCAGATAATGGGTATATTTGGAAGGAGAGACAGCATTGGTCGTATATTTTTGTTTATTATCGCAAAATCGATTTTCGGTCACTTAGTGACCATCTTCAGTGCTGTAATATATAACTTAAATTAGTAAGCACTGGTGTCAATAAGCTTACGGCGATCACATAGACTGAGCTCAGTCTATGTGATCGCTGTAAGCTTATTGACACCAGTGCTTACTAATTTAAGTTATATATTACAGCACTGAAGATGGTCACTAAGTGACCGAAAATCGATTTTGCGATAATAAACAAAAATATACGACCAATGCTGTCTCTCCTTCCAAATATATCCTTTGGATTTGTAAGCGGCCTCCACTGCAAAAGGTACAAACCTGTGTCAGAGCGTTAATGGGGAGCTATTGTTCATCTTGGGAAAAATCTGTGTTAATTTAGGGATCCAAGGACTGTCATATCCCAAGCATTTTACTGTTATAAAGACTTTGTCTGATAAGAAGAATGACATAATCATAACTATCTTCAAAGAGAGTGTGTAATGTCAAAGGATAGCCCCCTTTGAAGTGACTCATTTGAACGAAGAACAGTTTGGCGGCAGTTAGAAGTGTTGGAAGAATGTACTGTCCACAAGTTAGGGGTAACTGACAAGACTGAATATCAAATTCAGATTACCTATCCGATCCTTCTCCAAACAGTTGGTTGTCATCTCCTAAGACGAGGGAGCTGCGAAAAGCTGTTGACCAACTTTTGGCCGATGGTGTGGTAAGGCTCCCTGTATGCCTTGTCTATTTTTGGTGGCTAAGCACAGTGGTGAGGGATGTCAGCCACTTATCTATTACTGCTCCCCCTGTCAGAAGTTGTATTACAATCGTTGCCCTAGCGGACCTACTTAATTGTTTTATTAGATGCCGGCCGCTGCGGCGGAGCGGTTCTAGGCGCTTCAGTCCGGAACCGCGCTGCTGCTACGGTCGCAGGTTCGAATCTTTCTCGAACATGGATGTGTGTGATGTCCCTAGGTTAGTTAGATTTTAGTAGTTCTAAGTTCTAGGGGACTGATGACCTCAGATGTTAAGTCCCATAGTGATTAGAGCTATTTGAACCAATTTTGTTTATTAGATCTCAACATGTCATCTAAGAGCCACTGGCCGAACGGCTTTCACTGCATTCTGCACTTATTGGAATCTGTGTGAGAATAATCATCTCCCATTTGGGCTAGCTACAGAGACGGCAGTTTTGTCACGGTTGTTAGATTCTGTGTGAGGTGACCTGAAAGTTAGATGTGTGTACAATTATTATTTGGATGCCATTGTCAGTTATAGTATAACGTTTGTTGAACATCATGAGCATTTGAAGCAGCAATTACGTGACACTAGGCTTACGTTAAAAGTGTCAAAGGTGAAATGACCCACTGGGAAATTTCGTTTTTGGGCACATAGTGTCCGCTAATGAAATTAAAGTATATCAGAATCGCACTAAGGCGATTTATCAGTTCTCTCCGTCTAAAGACAAGAAAGGCGTAAACCGGTTTATACTAACGGAATTTTTATCTTAATTTTATTTATTTTTGTAAATTGATCCCTAGTTTTGCACAATTGCCTGCACTCTTAAATCAGTCACGGTGTAAGAGCGAAAAGTTCCAGGGGACCAGAACCTACCAGCCTCATTTGAGGCTTTAAAAACAGATTTAGCTATTGTGCTGTGTTGTCCGTTCTCAGTTTCAATCATGAGTTTGTCTAACAGACCGACGCATCTGATTCTGGGATAGCAGCCAGGTTATAGGGAGAGTATGAAGGAGAAAGGTTATTGTCTATGCTTCAGGGTCTCGGACTGCCTGTGAGAGGAAATAGTTTATGAGTTGGAGGTACTGACCATGATATCCGAACTGGAAAATTTCAGATTTTTCCTGGAGCATACTGTTTCTACTGGAAACCGTCCCGTAAGACTGGAAAGATCACTATCTGGCAGTGACGTTCTTGGCTTTCCGGTTAGATGTGAGGCACAATAATGGTGCGGACAACCAGGTATCTGATGCCCTTAGCTGCACGTTCCACCAAAAGTCCATAGTTGCAGAGCACCGACAAGAAGTTGAAGAGCAGGTACGTGCTTCTGCGGTTTTAGGGGAGATTCCAGGGCTGCTCAGAAATCTGAGGGAAAATCAGGATGTAGATGCCCAGTTAAGGTAATGGCGAATATCATCTTCTCCGAAAAAATGAAGGCAAACCTCGCACCCACAGACATTTTGTTATTTTCTCTAAACTCCGCACCCAAGCCGGAGTAAGTATTTTATTGGGTATAGAAGAATTCACAGTTGCACAAGAAATGAAGTTTCCTGTTAAATGTGAAATGTAAATTTATTTGCACCTTTCATCCTTGGAACAGCGAAAGCGTTGCTACGCAGAAGAACAAGATGTCATACGATCTACCAAATTCCAGAACTAACAGCCCATGTGTTTTATAAAATAATTGACACAAAACGTATTTAAGAATACCTAAAGCACCGAGCATTAAAAGTTCCCATTACTGCCCCACCTCAAAATGTCTAAATCTACAACTTGCATTGCACTGAAACAACAACAAACTTTATATTATTGTAAAGTGAATGAGTACCATATCTTTTTACTATGAAAATACTAGTGGAACTACGTAATATGGTCCATTTTCATAGATACAGTTTTGCTGATCTTGGTGCCTCTGATACAGCTTTTGAACATGGCACCACTTTATGCAGTTGAGATTATTTGGATACTTTTGAATATGGCACCAATTTCCGTAATTCACATCATTTGCATTCTTTTGAACACGGTGCCAAATTATGCAATTCAAGTCGTTCAGATACTTCTGAAAATGGAGCCAGTTTACGCAATATCGATCGTTCACATACATTCAAACATGGCCAACGTGGCAGCTCTGAGCAAACCAAAAATCTATGTAAAGCTTAGTAATCACCTCTCTTTGTGATCCACGTACACAAACTGAATATGGATTAAGAGTTGGAAATGATGTTGTCATACACAAAGTTTATCAAATCAGCCTAACTGAAAATTTAATCACCTTTATTTCAGGTTTAGCTCTAAAATATCCAATGTTATCTTAAATTGCAACGCAGTGTAATTCGAGTGTGAAGTTCAGAATATCTTCCGGTAGTTGCTTTGTCACTGCTTTGTGAGTAAAGTGGAACCACGTGTTGATCAGTAATTCCAACTAAGATCATCAATCTTAAATGCGAATGTGCGTGAGATTATAGCGTCTCGTCTTGACAATATTTTTCAATATAGCAACTTTTCTTTATGTACAACCCACGTGGGGTGTACTTTGTGAGACCAGTACCACGTGCTTATACAATTGTTTGGCTCATCAGGTTAATAGTAAGACGATAGTAACCAGTTCGAGGTTTTTCTTTTGTAAATTGCTTTTCGATATAATTTATTTTAATTAACAAAATTAGTGTGGAGTTACACTCTTTGTGTAAACCAAGTTGACCACATGAAGAATGTGGTGTAATCGTCAAAGTAGCCCTCAGCTATTCTTTTCGGGAAGATTTCACAGAGAGTTAGTATGAATTTAGTATACCAGTGTGTGGTAATTACATGACGGACAGGATTGCGCTACGAACGTAACTTCTTTGGGTGAAAATTGAATCGGTTGGTTGTGGTTAATTTCCTCTTGCATATGTTTCAACGTTCTTCGAGTGTTATTTTATGAATGCAGTGTTGTATGCAGTCTCCCAATCTTGGCTCCATATTTGATGTGTTCCGTAAGATTACAATCTCACATTTTCACAATCCTAAATAAGGCACCAGTTTAGTTATGAATCAAGTTTAATATGCTGAAATTTCAATGATCAATGCTAAAATAAATTTCCAAATATAAACTGATTTATTTCTTTTTATTTAAATTCTCTTTATATATATATATCACCGGTTGTCGTATGACTATCAAAAGATTATAATTGATGTTAGTGTGGTTGGGAATTTGGTAGGGTAGACTGGATACCTGGTGAAGCAGTTGCGCAGTAATGCAAGGTTAACTTCCCCAGAGGGCTCACAGCTTTTAACCCGCTTTATTGTCTATCAGCACCGCTTACACCACAAATTAAAGCAACAACGTTACACAACTAGATAAGTATTGTTGGCTTCCGACCGTAGGCAATAGATTACTGATGAGAAATTAATATTCAAGGAGGGTTTAACCACCCCTTCCAACTTTGAAATGGAGGAAGAATATGATGAAGGAAACGCTACATGACGAACTATGTTGTTCGAGCAAAGCAGCGTAAACTGTGGCCAATCTGTGCTGCTTTTCGTCAAGTGCAATCTCAGCGCGCCAGTATTTAAACTTCATCTCGATAGACTTAAGGTACAACAATGCATTACCCATCACTCATTACACCTCCCACTTTTAGACGCGATTGAAGTGACTTGTCGTAGATCGTAGCTGTCCTTAAAGCTTCAGGGATGAGCTAATGCGAGAGTTACTGCAGGGTCGAAAAGGAAATGAAATAACGGCGCAGAGTGATACCGTAACTCATCGGCATTCAACAGCTAGCGTCAGTCCAAATTTCTGACGTTTCTATTTTGTTGTTGTATTACTCTGTGAAACCATCGTGTTAACGAGATTTATAATTAAACTATATATTAGCACGAACCTAGGAATCATTTGTTTTGATTTTGTCCCCACGTTTTCACGAAATATCTTCGGCGTGGACCGTTAATGCACACACAGTATTTTTTCAACATGTTTTGCGTAGACGGTGTCCCACAGTTTGTAAATGGCTTGTTCGTTCATCATCAGGAACATAAAATTATTCAAGTAATTGACGGCAGAGCAAGAACAATTGCATAGTCTCATGTAAATAAAATTATAGTTGGACCAAATATATAGTGAACAAATACGAGTCATGTTCAGAAACTGTACTATATTACTAAGTTTTTTAGAGGGAGTGTAACTGACAAATTTCAGGATATTGTTGATAAAATTGTTGACTATTTTTCCACATAATTAAGGCTGTGTGAGGACGGGTGTTGTCGGGCAACAAGCACAATCTTTTCGTCAGCATTTCAATCTTTTCAGTGTTTTTGGGGTGGCAGAATATGGTTGTGTATTAATGGTCTCTCCCTGAGCGGAAATTCGAACGAAATGATGCCTTCTCAGTCTCAAAACACTGAGGACACGATTTTTTGGTCAAAATTGTTGTTTTGAATTTTTTGACAGATGGGAATTCGTGCGATGCCGCTTTGACGAATGTCTTTTTATCTCAGGAGTGAAATGAGCAACCCACGTTTCTTCTTACGTCACAAAGAAGCTCAGAATGTCTTCATCTTCCAGTTAAAGACAAGAAACCGGCGGGAGCTATTGACTAGAATTTTCTTGTGCCACCCTGTCAGCTGACTTGAGCACAGTATCCGGTATTAGAACGATTCTATAAGTGTAGCGTATAGCAGAGTTATAGAGTGTTGTGGAGACATCGCGGAAATTTAACCCGCAGTTAATCGGCGCTCCTGACAACAGTTTCCCCTATTTCTTGCACTAACTCGTCAGCTAAAGTGGAAGGTCTTTCACTACTCTGTTCGTCATGAACGTTTGTTCCACCTTCACTAAACTCCCTACATCACTTACACACACTGCCTCCACTTAACTCCCTACACCATTTGAACACACGAGTTCCGTTCGTAAGACTTTCGCGAAAAAAATTCGGTGGTGTTATCCCGACTGTGAGTAATAGCGGATCATAGCACGTGGCTCGCAGTCGACGCGATTTCTTACCGACATTTTTAATACAACTGGACTCTAGAGTGCGAGTTTACACACTTGCACTCAGAATTGGCGACCTTCAAGAAACAAAAATCCACAGCCCGTTATAGTCAGCTCTCGTATATATTTCATGAGTGGTTCTTTGTATTTCCGTATTATGACTTTCTTCGGGTAATTTTTCCTCGATCCGTACACTAACAGGACGTAGAGTGTGTATTGTTATATGAAGAAATCTACATCATATGCTGTAAAAGTCACTCGCGGAGAAGACACTTTTACAAATTGTAAAAGAGCCGAAATAATTTCAGAATCTAGAGAAAAATACCAAGGAAAAAGATTAACCCAACAGATTTCCGTTCATAGTCTTCCGGATTGCCGTCCCAGAGCTTCTATAAGGGGCAGAGGCGCTCTGTGGCAGCATTTACTTGCAAATTGGACGAGTTCCGGCCGCTTTGAAAACTCCTAATCCGCCGGTATTAGCTCCAAATCCGCACTCCAGCGCTGTGGGGCGGGGCTGGTTCTCGCTGAGTTAATTACCGGGGAGGAGGGAAGGCCCAGCCAAGGAGCAGAAGAAGTCGCCGGGCCGGCCGAGCCGGTTGGTATTCGGCGCGCGGCCACCGCCAGATTGGTTCCCCGCTCGTGACTAACACTGGGGGAGGTAATTTAACAATAAGGAACAAGTGCGGCTTACGTATGCGGAACGAAAGGATTTGTCAGGCAAATGGGTTTCGATCGCCGTGGCGGCTAGGAGGGAGAGCGGAGAAATCTGGGGAGCAGCCTCCCTCCCCACCCCCCACCGAGCCGCCTGGAGGGTGAACACCACTGCTCGCCGGTCACCCTCGCCGAGGTCCTTCCCCGCGTAATGTGTCAGAGAAGATGGGCTCGTTAGTGAATTGCCTGGGTGGAATTTTAAATCGCACCATATTGACGTTGTAATCCCCTCGCCTTTCGTCCCTACTTTAAAATATGAAAAGGGAGGCATAGACCCTTCTCCCCTCTTGCAATGCCCCTAACTATCGGAAGAAAGCCGCTTTTTAGCCCCCAGTCTTGCGGTCTATCCTGAGCACAGCACGTAACAAAGCCCACTCGAGGACTTTCTGGGTACGAACTAACACTACCCAACAAATTCAGACTTTTTTCTGTATCTTTGATAAATGGTTCAAATGGCTCTGAGCACTATGGGACTCAACTGCTGTGGTCATCAGTCCCCTAGAACTTAGAACTACTTAAACCTAACTAACCTAAGGACATCACACACATCCATGCCCGAGGCAGGATTCGAACCTGCGACCGTAGCAGTCGCACGGTTCCGGACTGCGCGCCTAGAACCGCGAGACCACCGCGGCCGGCTTTGATAAAGCTCCTACATTTCATGTATGTAAGAGATCTGAACAAGAAATCAGTCACAAAGTTGCAGATTTAGCTGTAGTGGTTAAACGTTTACGATAAGTTAAAATTACGTGTTGGACTAGGAAACAGGATCGCTGCCTATCGTGGTACTACGGGAGCTTATTTCATAAACCAACTTTTCGTTTGAAACTACATGGCGTGTTAAGGCGTGAGGCGGATGGTGAGACAGTTTCACACAAAAGAGGTAAATGGTTTTAATTAAACTAGTCAGGCTTTTGTTGTCACACTGCAAGATAAATAAAGCGTACAGACCGGAATAGGAAATGGTTCATCACCCACGCGTCCCATTAGCGTCGTAACGAAACATCTGACAAAGATGCCCGGCTACGGAAAAGACGCATAACAGTGGAAACGATCGACTCAGAGGGGCATACATTCCACTTTGGGAGACGTTAGAATCATTCTCCTCACACCTCTCCTTGATTTCATTACGACGTGTACCTGACCAGATTCGACCGTTGGTTGTATCGAATTCTGAGAAATAAAAATCGGGTGAACATCATCCGTTGATGTAAGGTTTCACTAAGCAAGGGCAGTCCTCTTTGTAGGGTTATCAATTTGATATAACGCCATCACCTACTTAACTTTTATATAATAGCAGTTTACCGGTTATACCAGATGTACTGTTGTTGTTGTTGTGGTCTTCAGTCCTGAGTCTGGTTTGATGCAGCTCTCTATGCTACTCTATCCTGTGCAAGGTTCTTCATCTCCCAGTACCTGCTGCAACCTACAGCCTTCTGAATCTGCTTAGTGTATTCATCTCTTGGCCTCCCTCTACGATTTTTACCCTCCACGCTGCCCTCCAATACTAAATTGGTGATCCCTTGATGCCTCACAACATGTCCTACCAACCGATCCCTTCTTCTGGTCAAGTTGTGCCGCAAACTTCTCTTCCCCAAATCCTATTCAATACTTCCTCATTAGTTATGTGATCTACCCATCTAATCTTCAGCATTCTTCTGTAGCACCACATATCGAAAGCTTCTATTCTCTTCTTGTCCAAACTATTTATCGTCCATATTTCACTTCCATACATGGCTACACTCCATACAAATACTTTTAGAAAAGACTTCCTGACACTTAAATCCATACTCGATGTTAACAAATTTCTCTTCTTCAGAAACGCTTTCCTTCCCATTGCCAGTCTACATTTTATATCCTCTCTACTTCGACCATCATCAGTTATTTTGCTCCCCAAATAGCAAAACTCCTTTACTACTTTAAGTGTCTCATTTCCTAATCTAATTCCATCAGCATCACACGACTTAACTCTACTACATTCCATTATCCTCGTTTTGCTTTTGTTGATGTTCATCTTATATACTCCTCTCAAGACACTGTCCATTCCATTCAACTGCTCTTCCAAGTCCTTTGCTGTCTTTGACAGAATTATAATGTCATCGGCGAACCTCAAAGTTTTTATTTCTTCTCCATGGATTTTAATACCTACTCCGAATTTTTCTTTTGTTTCCTTTACTGCTTGCTCAATATACAGACTGAATAACATCGGGGAGAGGCTACAACACTGTCTTACTCCCTCCCAATCACTGCTTACCTTTCATGCCCCTCTACTCTTATAACTGCTATCTGGTTTCTGTACAAATTGTAAATAGCCTCTCGCTCCCTGTATTTTACCCCTGCCACCTTTAGAATTTGAAAGAGAGTGTTCCAGTCAACATTGTCAAAAGCTTTCTCTAAGTCTACAAATGCTAGAAACATAGGTTTCCCTTTCCTTAATCTTTCTTCTAAGATAAGTCGTAAGGTCAGTATTGCCTCACGGCTAGTTTTTCCATTCGTCTGTAAAGCGTTCGTGTTAGTATTTTGCAGCTGTGGCTTATTAAACTGATTGTTCGGTAATTTTCACATCTGTCAACACCTGCTTTCTTTGGGATTGGAATTATTATATTCTTCTTGAAGTCTGACGGTATTTCGCCTGTTTCATACATCTTGCTCACCAGATGGTAGAGTTTCGTCAGGACTGGCTCTCCCAAGGCCGTCAGTAGTTCCAATGGAATGCTGTCTACTCCGGGGGCCTTGTTTCGACTCAGGTCTTTCAGTGCTCTGTCAAACTCTTCACGCAGTATCGTATCTCCCATTTCATCTTCATCTACATCCTCTTCCATTTCCATAATATTTTCCTCAAGTACATCGCCCTTGTATAGATCCTCTGTATACTCCTTCCACCTTTCTGCTTTCCCTTCTTTGCTTAGAACTGGGTTTCCATCTAGGCTCTTGATGTTCATACAAGTGGTTCTCTTGTATCTATCTTACCCCTAGTGAGATAAGCCTCTACATCCTTACATTTGTCCTCTAGCCATCCCTGCTTAGCCATTTTTCACTTCCTGTCGATCTCATTTTTGAGACGTTTGTAGTCCTTTTTGCCAGCTTCATTTATTGCATTTTTATATTTTCTCCTTTCATCAATTAAATTCAATATTTCTTGTGTTACCCAAGGATTTCTATTAGCCCTCGTCTTTTTACCTACTTGATCCTCTGCTGCCTTCACTACTTCATCCCTCAAAGCTACCCATTCTCCTTCTACTGTATTTCTTTCCTCCATTCCTGTCAATTGTTCCCTTATGCTCTCCCTGAAACTCTGTACAACCTCTGGTTCTTTCAGTTTATCCAGGTCCCATCTCCTTAAATTCCCACCTTTTTGCAGTTTCTTCAGTTTTAATCTACAGGTCGTAACCAATAGATTGTGGTCAGAGTCCACATCTGCCCCTGGAAATGTCTTACAATTTAAAACCTGGTTCCTAAATTTCTGTCTTACCATTATATAATCTATCTGATACCTTTTAGTATCTCCAGGCTTCTTGCATGTATACAACCTTCTTTTATGATTCTTGAACCAAGTGTTAGCCATGATTAAGTTATGCTCTGTGCAAAATTCTACCAGGCGGCTTCCTCTTTCATTTCTTAGCCCCAATCCATATCCACCTACTACGTTTCCTTCTCTCCCTTTTCCTACACTCGAATTCCAGTCACCCATGACTATTAAATTTTCATCTCCCTTCACTATCTGAATAATTTCTTTTATTTCATCATACATTTCTTCAATTTCTTCGTCACCTGCAGAGCTAGTTGGCATATAAACTTGTACTACTGTAGTAGGTGTGGGCTTCATATCTATCTTGGCGACAATAATGCGTTCACTATGCTGTTTGTAGTAGCTTACCCGCATTCCTATTTTCCTATTCATTATTAAACCTACTCCTGCATTACCCCTATTTGATTTTGTATTTATAACCCTGTAGTCACCTGACCAGAAGTCTTGTTCCTCCTGCCACCGAACTTCACTAATTCCTACAATATCTAATTTTAACCTATCCATTTCCCTTTTTAAATTTTCTAACCTACCTGCCCGATTAAGGGGTCTGACATTCCACGCTCCGATCCGTAGAACGCCAGTTTTCTTTCTCCTGATAACGACATCCGCTTGAGTAGTCCCCGCCCGGAGATCCGAATGGGGGACTATTTTACCTCCGGAATATTGTACCCAAGAGGACGCCATCATCATTTAATCATACACTAAAGCTGCATGCCCTCGGGAAAAATTACGGCTGTAGTGTCCTCTTGCTTTCAGCCGTTCGCAGTACCAGCACAGCAAGGCCGTTTTGGTTATTGTTACAAGGCCAGATCAGTCAATCATCCAGACTGTTGCCCTTGCAACTACTGAAAAGGCTGCTGCCCCTCTTCAGGAACCATACGCTTGTCTGGCCTCTCAACAGATACCCCTCCGTTGTGGCTGTACCTACGATACGGCTATCTGTATCGCTGAGGCACACAAGCCTCCCCACCAACGGCAAAGTCCATGGTTCATGGGGGGGACCAAATGTACTATGAAAGTAATATTTCTCCTCGCTTCAGCTATACTTGCTGTCGTGAAAATGATTCTCAGAAATACTGTGACTGGGTGCTGTTATCAGAAAGTAATTATTAAGCACGAAAGTTATTGATAATTAGGTTGTATTCACTTCAGAAATGCTGTCTGTGAATGCATAATCATTGCGCGTGCCTCATTAGCATTAAAAAATGGAAGCATATTTATAGGTTTAGCACCAGTGCATAAGTCGTATCTTGATCCAATTAAATTTACCTGTTTATTGACTTTATTTTAATTGATCTTTTTATACATTTGAAGAACACATATATTACTAATGAGTTAGGCAGACAACAGCCTATTTATTTTTTCTTTTACACGTCTAGTTCCGTAGGACCAAATTGAAGAGCAAATCTTCAAGGTCATGGAACGTGACTGCACATGAAATCACAACATAAAAAAATACCAGATAAAATTAAATGTTTCTGAATCCAAAAGAAGCCATAAATTTAAGTAAAAGCAATCAACAATTGTATTGAGCCTGGTGTTTTAAAAACACCTTCCGAAACTATGGTGGAAGGAGTGAGTGGGAAACTAATATATAAATTTTTATTACTGTTTAAAATTTTCAATCTAAGCCGTAGTCACCCACACTATCAGCTCATTTTTTATCATTTATTTTTATTTTAAGTATACATATGATGGGGAAAATTTGATTAAGTAAAAGTAAAGTAAGTTTAATCTTTTCTATTTATTTCAAAATTCATCAACGATCAATAAAACGGACAGCACATGCTACGTCTGTCTCAAAGCTGGTGCCTTATTTACGGTTGTAAATTAATTAAGAAAAGTGTTACCTGAACCATAACCAATCCATTCTATTTAGGCAAATAAATTCCGTTCCTGGCGTAGTCGTGTTCCCAATAGATAACCAAAGACTGGTATTAGAAGTTAAGACAATGGTCACGTGGTTCGATATAGTCACAATCTTACCTAAATGCTCTATAAAAATCTCTCTAGAAACTGTGAAATAGGAAAACTGCGCCGCGCGGAGTTGCCACGTGGTTAGAGGCGCCACGTCACAGATTACGAAGCCACTCCCTTGGGCATGGGTGTGTGTGTTGTCCTTAGAATAAACTAGTTGAAGTTGGTTTAAGTAGTGTGTAAGTCTAGAGACCGATGATCTCAGCAGTCTCTCCCTTAGGAACTCACACACACACATTTTAGGAAAACTGCTCTTGATAGCGATTAATTAAGTTTGAATACGCGAAATATTACGCAAAAGAGTAGCTGAGGGTTAGTTTTGTTACTACAGCACATGTTCCACGTGCACAAGTACATTTACAGAAAATATGTAATTCCAGAACGATTTTAATGAAGAAATCAAATCCAAGCGCATTACTTATAAAAAAACTTCCGAACTGTGTTAATAATGCCATAGTATTGACCTGATGGCTCGCTAAGCAATTTTACGAACACGTCGTACTGTTACTACGAAGCAAACACAATACGTGGGTTGAAACAAAGAGAAATTAATGAATTGAAGAATTTCAACGAGAGAAAACCTTACAGTCATACGAAGACACACTTATACCCACATTCACGCTAAAGAGCGATGATTTTAATTAAAATTGCGTCTCATGGCTTAACGTGCTTCTCTTTCCTTTATTGTAGTGGAAACAAAGCTTCTTCTGCAATAAAATCCGAAATCAACACAGAAATCGCACTGCATTGCAATTTAAAATAATACCAAAAACATTTTCGATATAAATCTGGAAGAAATGTAATTAGTATTTCAGTTAGGCTGAAAAATTGGGAATTCCATTGTGCTTCGGATTCACCAAACACGCACTTAAACTGTCCGTCGACTAACTAGCGTGGGCTAGACAAGGGACGGGCAGAACCACACCAAGGAGACAAATCTCTTTTCTAGGAATCGTATCTACCTACTCAGATGTTAGTACTACTGTTCTCTAGCGGAGAGAACTTCTCTGCTACTACCGAGCATTCAACTTCAAATACTCACAATCATTCATCCTTTCACACCAGAAGGGAAGGAGATGACAATATCTTAAGAACATCATATACACTACGTAAAGAAGGCGGATGTGTGTGGTTTGATAGGAAACTCTGTATGATAAGAATTACTCATAAAAACGTGTTTAAAAGCATTGTTTGATAAGTTGTTCGTGTTTATATGTCAATACAAAATATTCCACTGCTCAGTCTCCTCCCAGATAAATTTAGAAATACCACAGCAAATTTAGAGGTGCAAATGTATGACATAAACATCAATAAATTGAGCGAAATAGCATGAAAGGAATCTAAGAGAGACTTTTCAGAATATAACATGGAAATCAGCTTAATTTTTCAAGCAACTCTTCAGCAGAATAGAAGCAGTGACCCGTGAAGAAACTCTTCAGTTTCGATTTGAAAGCGCGTGGATGAGTGCTGAGATTTTTGAATTCTTGATACAGGTTGTTGCAAATCGATGCAGTATAGTATTCTGCACACCTTTCTGCACAAGAGTCAAGGAAGTGCGATCCAAATGCAGATATCATTTCTGCCTAGTATTAACTGAGTGAAAGCTGCTAATTCTTCGGAATAAACTGATACTGCTAACAAGAAACGACAGTAAAGAATATATACATTGAGAGGTCAATGTGATAATACCGAGACTCATGAACAGGAGTTGACAAGACGTTTGCGAACTTACACAACTTTTTGTCCGAGCTGCCCGTTTCTGAGCCAAAAATATCCTTCAAGAATGGGAAGAGTTACTCCAAAATATCATACCATACGACATAAGCGAATGAAAATAAGCAAAGTTGACTACTTTTTGTGTCCAGCGGCCAATTACTTCAGATACCGCTCGAATAGTAAAAATGTTAGCATTAAGTCTTTGAACAAGATCCTGTACCTGGGCTTTCACAACAGTTTACTATCTGAACACCTAGAATTTTGAACTGTTCAGTTTCACTAATTATATACCCATTCTGTGATATTAAAACGTCGGGTTGTGTTGAAATGTGTATTAGAAACTGTAAAAACTGAGTCTTACTGTGATTTAGAGTTAGTTTATTTTCTACAAGCCATGAACGTATGTCATGAACTGCACTATCTGAAACAGAGTCAATGTTGCACACAACATCCTTAGTGCCAAGCTAGTGTCGTCAGCAGAAAAAAATATTTTTAGAATTACTTTTAATACTAGAGGGCATATCATTTATATAGCTAAGGAACAGGAGTGGCCCCAGCACTGTTCCCTGGGGCACCCTCCATTTAGCAGTGCCCCAGTCAGACCGCACATCACAGCCATTCTCAACACTGTAAATAATGACCTTTTGCTGTCTGTTGTTAAAGTAAGAGGTGCAGCAATTGTGAGCTACTCCCAGTATTCCGTAATGGTCCAACCTCTGGAGCAATATTTTGTGATCAACACAATCAAACGCTTTAGCAAAATCAAAAAATATGCCTAGCTTTCGAAACCTTCTGTTTAATCTCTCCAGTACCTCACAGAGAAAAGAGAATGTAGCATTTTCAGTTGTTAAACCACTTCTAAGGCCGAGTTGTACACTTGACAGCAAATTATGTCATATAAGATGATCAATTATCCTTACATACACAGCCTTTTCAATAACTTTAGCAACATTCCACTGGCAACTGGACTTTCAACTGTTCAGTGACATACCGGAATATGGCGTAGGTTGTCACGTGCCTTCCGAAACCAGACAGAAATGGAATATCATACCCAGAATCCAATAGTTTAGCCACCCATAAGAGGACTCTGCAAAGACGGTCATAATTTAAGCTGTAAAATTTGCTTAGTGCTTCATAATGACACAGCTTAATACCCAAAAGGATTTTATTCAAAATATTGCGGCCTCTTTTTACAAAATATTATCAAGTAAACATTTATTGCAGAATCAAATGATCACATGTAAATAATTTTTTTTTGCTTATATATCTGTCTTTATGTTTTGTTTAGAATCTGGCCGTAAAGCAAGATTACATTTTTTAACTTCATAATTTTTTAATTCCTCAAGACGTCCTTTTTTTATATGGACAGATTCGTACCTTATATTGCTGATAGTTAAGTGGCAGTGTGCCAAGATAAACACTGTTTCATATGCTAAATATGTAACTAAAAAAGGGAGCCCTTCGTCATCTGTATTACAGATATGGTGGGGCAGTCGCGGCTGCATGAATAATTCAATAAGGGGACGCTGCGATTCGAAAGCGGTGAATGCAAGACTGCTACACAAAATATTTCTCTACACCGTAACAGACGCGCACAGTCCGTAAGGAGCCACCACGGGTGGGGTCGGATTCGCTCCGGAGCGTCGCACCTAGCTCCCGCGGCACCGGTGGATGGCGAGGGCAGGAGAGCGGAAGACGGCGAGACAGACAGGGGATTAGCTGCCGACTCCCCGGTCGCAGCTTGCGGGTAGCGCCCCGCGGCCCTCTTCAATAACGCCACTAAACTTTTATTGGTAGTCGGCGGTAACGACAGGGGCAGGCCGGAGACAATGGGCTTGACACGGCCCGCCTCGCCCCGGTTCGCACTCGTAAACGTTATTCTTTTTGGCCATTAGGCTGCTCTTATCTGGCGCGCGCTTCCGCGGGGCACCGCCGGATACTGGCAGCGACGCGTCGAATAATGGCGGCCAAGAGCCGCCCCGCCGCAGTCGCCACACCATGCCCTGCCGCCAAATTGCCGCACCATTCCGCGCTAAAGCGCTGCACGGCCACCAGTTCTTCCTCTGCTGGCGGCAAGACCTTCCCATTGTAATGGTACTTGAATTACGTAACCATTACGGCACCTCACCTCAACCTCTCGATCCCAGCAATATTCTGCTGTGTTTCTGTAAAATAGTTAACATATTTCTGTGACGACATTCAGATTTGATTTCATTAATGTAGAGGTACTTCGATACAACGATATCTATATATTGCAATGATATTATTCTTATGTGTGTTCTTTCTTTTTTCTCTATGATCTTTGACGTACTTGTAACTTTGACTTTTGGGCGCGTAAGCGGTTATTAGAGAGTCAAGTTTTGGTCGTCATGTTAAAAAGACGCAAATTGTAGTCAGTTTACGAAATGTGAACTTTAACAGTGAGGAAGATATTTTCAAGTATGTTTCATATTGTGATGTTTTGGAACGAGTTACGTGATATTGCAACAAAAGCAATGAAAAAGAAATGTTACTTAAATTCGGAGTGCTGATTACTTTTTTTTTACATCACCATTGTCCTAACTTGCAAAAGTTTAATCTTCAAGAATGATTTATGAAATACATCTATAAAACTTTTGAATATCGCAGAATAACTCCTAGGCCTCTTTGCACCCGAGCTTGGAATCATCACTACCTAGATTTTCGACGATTGAGCCATGAGTTCACAACGATACCAGCGTGGGAAATACGAAAAGATGAGTGCCTAGTTCATCGATTATTTCAAGAAATGACTTTATTAACAGTGCTCTAATGACACCTGCCACTTTGTTGTTGCCCGAAAATGCAATATTTAGCAGCGTGAGCAACACTACAATCATAATTAATTTTTGACCTTTGTTGTGGTAGGGTTGTTAGACCATCCTCAAGTGCCATCTTTCAGGGTTGGTGTTTTTGTAGTCTTTAGGCTAAAGATCGAGGAGATTTAATGACCTGGTACTCGCTTTAGTCCATATATGCCCAGAATTTTTTGTGGCACGGCCCTGAAACGAGATTTTTACAACCATGACGTCCATAGTAGGAATCACTGATTCGTCAATGCTAAAGTTTTTTTCAGTGGGAACATACACAATAAATTTTTCGTTCATGATCTCGAACAGTGGCCAAATTTTAGCCATTTAGTCACCTGTGCGTAAGTTGTTATCTGCGACATGAATACACCTAAATATCCCTTCGACCGGTTACGTCGCATCCGTTTGGCCACTGACATATTGTGGGTATTTTCGCTGGCCACCAAATACATTTTACGTGTAAGTAAAGGTGCATAACCTCTGAAAATTAGTATACCTAGAAAGCAGTACATTTCATACCCAGAAAAACAGGAACTTATTGCATTTATTACTATGTGTCGCATGACGTTCTCGTTGAAAAATATCTCAAAGAACTAGATTGGTTCACTGTCTCCATTGAGTATAAACACTACTCGTGAAGATAGCATTCAACATTTATCCTGCTGTGGAAGCAAATCACTCTTTATCCATTTGCGTGGCCTGTGTACCATGTCGTGAAGGAGGACGATCAGAATCATTGTAAGCCCCGTCAGATTGCCCAGCTGACCGAGTCTTCATCAGGACGACGTTGCTGTCCCTGTGACCTGCGTGAACTGGTCAGAGATGTAGTTGGAATAGATTCACAGATTTGAGAGGTACTTATAGGATTGACCTCATCTGTTGTTATTTCGTCATTATCATTTTTGCGGCTGGAGCAAGTAATTAGTTTCAGTTCGATTTGTTTACCCTGTTACAATCCTCTTCTATACGGACATTGACATCCGTGTAAACATCGACGCCCTGGACATGTGCACTGCCATTAAACTCTCCGGAAATTTCATTCATAGTAAGTACGTGCCGAGACTTAAAAAAGAATATAGTAAGAATATCAAGCGCAATATATTCCCAAAGGGTCGTTACCGACCCACAAAAATATTTCCACTGATTTCAACAAAAAATTATATGAATTATTTGTATTTACGTCTTTAAATCACATATATAATTTACTACAACAAAATTTGACTAAGAAATATCATAACGCTTATAAAATACTTACATTTGTATCCACTCGATCGCAAACTTTATCCAAAAATGAATTTGTACAAACTTACACTAATAACCGTTACTTGAAATTAGTCATATACACAGCCGACACAAGCATCTCTAGCTCAAGCCTATTTTCATTACATGCCTGCAGTAAAAAAATTAGGCCGCATAAAGCTGCGCCCCTTATGTTACTTTTCCACTTGTGCTGCTTTAGGGGTCTGCCTAGTGCTTAGTGATATGTGTTGTTTGGATCAACCTGCCAGGTCACAGCACGGTCGTATGTGGACTAAAAAGATTTCAGTGATATGATGATGACTTGAACAATCGAAACTGGTCATTTTTGCATGAATTTGTGATGAAGACAAAATAAATTTTGCAACCGAAGATTATTTTGATGCAGCGCTCCTTGGTGGTCCGTCCTATGTAAGTCTCCTCATATCTTCGTAACCAGTGCAACCTTTACAAATTCCACTGTGTCCATCGTTAGCTACGGTACGCAACTGTACCTATAGAAGGCGTCACATTCCATCCAGTATTCAACGTGGCGCCATATAGTTATGATGGCGTACGTTATACGAACGTCATTAGGCTTTCACCACAAGACTTACAAATAGTTTACTACATTCGCCGATAGTTGTATCTGTTGCCACAGAAGGCGCTGACACCACAGATTACTTCCTCAATTTGCCAAGTAGCTCGCAGATGAACATAATTCACGTTTGCTGATAAATGCTGACTTACATCTTCACTTGGCTGATTGTTGCAGATCGCCAGTTGTCACAAATCACCAGTTGCCGAACAACTGTCTGCAGTTGAGGCACTTACAGTTCAGCAACTATCAACAAGTGTTGCTGAAGATGTTACACAAATATTCACTAAAAAACGAAACACCACCAACTCTCACGAACAATTGCCTGTCGCCACTCAAGGAATGACGTAGAGCCTACCAGGAAACCCTAGTAATTCTTTACAATACCATCCTCTACTCAGGTGGTGGTAAAGGTCCTAAGTCCCCCTCTTCCTAAATATGATAAACCACTCCCATAGATTTCACTCCACCAAATTATCAGCCTCACGTCAATTTTCAGTAAAATGTTTGAAACAATTCTTACTCAGTGAACCCATCAGCCCCTTGCAACCCACCTACCCATACCCAAGCCCCACTGTGGCTTTCGTACCAACTACTCCATCCTTATCCACCTAATCTCCCATCAACTAAGTTCACCATGTTTGCCTCCCTTGATATATAAAAAACCATTGATTGGTATAGCATTCTGAGCCGCTCTTGAAGATACAAAACTTATAGTATCTCTGCTGCGCCACCGTCCTACATATGTCACAATCAACCACTCCTGTTCCCACGTATTTCACTCTGCTGCAGGTGAACCTCAAGGCTCTATTCTTTCACCACTCCTTCGTGCCTTGCACACTACAGACATTCCCAAACAGCCGCCCCCAACCTACATCATGCAGCTTGTTGACGCCGCCGCTAACCTAGCCACTTAACACACCCTTCAGCTCTCCTCTGCCTTCCTCCAGCGCCACTCGAATCTCCAGACTGACAGGTGTAACTTCAAGCAAATACAAAGAAAATCCGGGCCACCACCTTCGGTCGCATCACTCGGCGTTTCCGTCATCCGGATTTCTATCTCTCCATGAACAAACAGTTCATTCTTCTGACAAACATAGTAAAGTATTTAGGATTAACCCTCGATAGAAAACTAACATGGAATGCACAGCTCCTTACCAACCAATACAAAGCTGGAAACCGTCTAAAACTACTAACAGTTCACATTTGGTGTCTGCATCTTTCTACCACTACCCTAACCTATAAATCCCTCATCCTGCCATTCCTGATCTACGCCAACGTTCAGTGGACTTGTCCCTCCCCTAAATTATACTAGTCTCTTGAAATCCTGGAAACACATGCACTTCGCCTCCCTTCTGCATCCGACAACTCGCATTATGTACCCACTCAACCACTTCCTGCACTTCCTTCTCTTCGTAGAGCACCTACGAATCCGATATACACTCCTGGAAATGGAAAAAAGAACACACTGACACCGGTGTGTCAGACCCACCATACTTGCTCCGGACACTGCGAGAGGGCTGTACAAGCAATGATCACACGCACGGCACAGCGGACACACCAGGAACCGCGGTGTTGGCCGTCGAATGGCGCTAGCTGCGCAGCATTTGTGCACCACCGCCGTCAGTGTCAGCCAGTTTGCCGTGGCATACGGAGCTCCATCGCAGTCTTTAACACTGGTAGCATGCCGCGACAGCGTGGACGTGAACCGTATGTGCAGTTGACGGACTTTGAGCGAGGGCGTATAGTGGGCATGCGGGAGGCCGGGTGGACGTACCGCCGAATTGCTCAACACGTGGGGCGTGAGGTCTCCACAGAACATCGATGTTGTCGCCAGTGGTCGGCGGAAGGTGCACGTGCCCGTCGACCAGGGACCGGACCGCAGCGACGCACGGATGCACGCCAAGACCGTAGGATCCTACGCAGTGCCGTAGGGGACCGCACCGCCACTTCCCAGCAAATTAGGGACACTGTTGCTCCTGGGGTATCGGCGAGGACCATTCGCAACCGTCTCCGTGAAGCTGGGCTACGGTCCCGCACACCGTTAGGCCGTCTTCCGCTCACGCCCCAACATCGTGCAGCCCGCCTCCAGTGGTGTCGCGACAGGCGTGAATGGAGGGACGAATGGAGACGTGTCGTCTTCAGCGATGAGAGTCGCTTCTGCCTTGGTGCCAATGATGGTCGTATGCGTGTTTGGCGCCGTGCAGGTGAGCGCCACAATCAGGGCTGCATACGACCGAGGCACACAGAGCCAACACCCGGCATCATGGTGTGGGGAGCGATCTCCTACACTGGCCGTACACCACTGGTGATCGTCGAGGGGACACTGAATAGTGCACGGTACATCCAAACCGTCATCGAACCCATCGTTCTACCATTCCTAGACCGGCAAGGGAACTTGCTGTTCCAACAGGACAATGCACGTCCGCATGTATCCCGTGCCACCCAACGTGCTCTAGAAGGTGTAAGTCAACTACCCTGGCCAGCAAGATCTCCGGATCTGTCCCCCATTGAGCATGTTTGGGACTGGATGAAGCGTCGTCTCACGCGGTCTGCACGTCCAGCACGAACGCTGGTCCAACTGAGGCGCCAGGTGGAAATGGCATGGCAAGCCGTTCTACAGGACTACATCCAGCATCTCTACGATCGTCTCCATGGGAGAATAGCAGCCTGCATTGCTGCGAAAGGTGGATATACACTGTACTAGTGCCGACATTGTGCATGCTCTGTTGCCTGTGTCTATGTGCCTGTGGTTCTGTCAGTGTGATCATGTGATGTATCTGACCCCAGGAATGTGTCAATAAAGTTTCCCCTTCCTGGGACAATGAATTCACGGTGTTCTTATTTAAATTTCCAGGAGTGTATTAATGCAAAATCCACTCACAGCACCCAGATCCCCAACCATTAATCACCTATCCACATAACCTGCTCCCCCACTATATCCATATTCGACTTTCCCTATACCTTCATGCCTCATCCATCCTCTCCCAGCTGAATTTCAACGACCTCACCTTTCCGACAATGAAATCCGTTGCGAGATTCCTGCTTCTTTCCAACCCTTAATCACAACGCTCCAACTCACACCATCCATTTTCTGCTTCCCTCCTTCCTCCACTTTGCTGAATTTTAGTCGCTACTTGTGGTTCTCATATCACCATTCCACCTTCATCATGACCATTATTATTTTCCTGTATCGTCATAACACCATGACATCATTCACGTTATCATCAGTCCATGTATTTTAACAGTAACATGAAATCGTCAAACGAGATTTATAACTCGCCAATATTTTCGAACCGTGTGATTTTTACAAAAACTTTATTTATTGTCATCTGTTTTCATGTAAAAATCTAAATATCGTCTACCAATGTATTTTTTACAAAAATAATCTGTTAGAATCATCTTTTTATATATTTCAACCATCTTTTAACATGTTACATCTGTTGAAGAGCTGTTTTTATCAGCTGCCAGCCCGTTCCCTTCAGGGAATATTTAAGAAACAGCGAAGGAAAAAAACAGTTTCAACGCTGAGTGTCAAAGAGTTTACCAGTATTCGAACCTGAACTAACAGCAGTCCATACTGGACAACTATTATACTAGATAGCCAACTTTCACAGAGTTAGGTTAGACCAGTGTTCAATACTTCTACTCCAGCGCCACACCTTATCATCAATCTAATGATGAATATTTGCGAATAAATTATTAAAGTAAATGATTAGTTGTTACTTATGGCGTTGCTAACGTTATTTCTGTTATATTTTACCATGGCCTTTTGACGAGTCTAGCTACAAGCAAGCAAGCACACTACCTAAGTATAGGAACAACGTTTCTACTACCCTTTTTGTTGGACGTCAAACCATTTGGTGACTGCAATGCATTTCAACCTTCTTACTATAGTCAAGTCTTGCCTTCCCCGACAATTCTTACACTGTCACCCCCCACCCCGCGACCCCCCCCCCCCCCCCCCCACAGCTTCTTCCATCCCAAAGTCACCGCTCCTTTATGGCTCAAGCTGTATCATATAACCCGACCCCTTCTTTAATCAAGTTTTGCCATAAATGTCATTTCTCCCCAACTGGATTCAATACGTCCTAATCAGTTATTAGACCTACACATCTAAAATAACTGTAAAGCTACCATCATCGGATCTGAAACGTTATATTATAAATGTTAATCCACGCTTCATATCCGATGATGGTACCTTCAGAGTGCTGAAGCCGGTCATCTAGTAAACGATATTGAAGCGATCGTAGCTTTACAGTTATTTTAAAAAGCAGATTGATCGCCCCACGACACACCATGTGTTCACTGCAGAACACTACACATCTAACCTTCAGTGTTATCCAGTAGCACCACATTTCAAAAGCTTCTGTTCTCTTCTTGTAAGAGATGTTTACCAATTCACTTGCCTACAAGTCTACACTCCAGACAAATACCTTCAGAAGAAACTTCTCGTTTGTTATCAGGCCTTTGTGTTATATTAAGGATGTGGACAACGTCAGATGTAGAACAAGAACAGTGAAGGACACGGAGATGTCAAGTACTCGTCTGAGACAGCTTTATCAGTATCTGACAGGGGTTGAAAGGGACATCGTTGTTGGGTCTCCATTTGCACATCTGGTCGAACTGAATAATATCCAGATCTGTAGGGCCATTCTGATGTTATAATGCCCCTAAGTTAGACTGCTTAGGAGCTTAGGGCAGTAGTACTCCCCATTAACATTCTTATCGAGCACATCTGACCACTACACCAAGCACATCATGACCACATATAAGCTGCCATCCCAGAACAACTAAGAATTCCTTCAACCTACTGTGTCATGTCACACTGCTGGTCAGAGAGCAGGCGATCTAGGGGATTACTGCCCCATATGTAGGCTGCAGCATGCAGCTCAGATCGAAACCCAGTTCTAAGCAAAGAAGGGAAAGCAGAAAGGTGGAAGGAGTATATATACAGGGGCGATGTTCTTGAGGACAATATTATGGAAATGGAAGAGGGTGTAGAGGAAGATGAAATGGGATATATGTTACTGCGTGAAGAGTTTGACAGAGCGCTGAAAGACCTAAGTCGAAACAAGGCCCCGGGAGTAGACAACATACCATTAGGACTACTGACAGCCTTGCGAGAGCCAGTCCTGACAAAACTCTACCATCTGGTGGGCAAGATGTATGAGACAGGCGAAATACCCTCAGACTTCAAGAAGAATATAATAATTCCAATACCAAAGAAAGCAGATGTTGACAGATGTGAAAATTACCGAACTATCAGTTTAGTAAGTCAAAGCTGCAAAATAGTAACGCGAATTCTTTACAGACGAATGGAAAAACTGGTAGAAGCCGACCTCGGGGAAGATCAGTTTGGATTCCGTAGAAATGTTGGAACACGTGAGGCAATACTGACCCTACGAATTATCTTAAAAGAAAATATAAGGAAAGGGAAACCTACGTTTCTAGCATTTGTAGACTTAGAGAAACCTTTTGACAATGTTGACTGGAATATTCTCCTTCAAATTCTGAAGGTGGCAGGAGTAAAATATAGGGAGCGAAAGGGTATTTACAATTTGTACAGACACCAGATGGCAGTTGTAAGAGTCGAGTGACATGAAAGGGAAGCAGTGGTTGGGAAGGGAGTGAGACAGGGTTGTAGCCTCTCCCCGATGTTATTCAATCTGTATATTGAGCAAGCAGTAAAGGAAACAAGAGAAAAATTCGGAGTAGGTATTAAAGTCCATGGAGAAGAAATAAAAACGTTGAGGCTCGCAGTTGACATTGTAATTCTGCCAGAGACAGCAAAGGACTTGGAAGAGCAGTTGAACGGAATGGACAGTGTCTTGAAAAAGGGATATAAGATGAACATCAACAAAAGCAAAACGAGGATAATGGAATGTAGTCGAATTAAGTCGGGTGATGTTGAGGGAATTAGGAAATGAGGCACTTAAAGTAGTAAAGGAGTTTTGCTATTTGGGGAGCAAAATAACTGATGATGGTCGAAGTAGAGAGGATATAAAATGTAGACTGGCAATGGCAAGGATAGCGTTTCTGAAGAGGAGAAATTTGTTAACATCGAGTATTGATTTAAGTGTCAGGAAGTCGTTTGCGAAAGTATTTGTATGGAGTGTAGCCACGTATGGAAGTGAAACATGGACGATAAATAGTTTAGACAAGAAGAGAATAGAAGCTTTCGAAATGTAGTGCTACAGAAGAATGCTGAGGATTAGATGGGTAGATCACATAACTAATGAGGAGGTATTGAACAGAATTGGGGAGAAGAGAAGTTTGTGGCACAACTTAACTAGAAGAAGGGACCGGTTGGTAGGACATGTTCTGAGGCATCAAGGGATCACCAATTTAGCATTGGAGGGTAGCGTGGAGGGTAAAAATCGTAGAGGGAGACCAAGAGATGAATACACTAAGCAGATTCAGAAGGATGTAGGCTGCAGTAGGTACTGGGAGATGAAGAAGCTTGCATAGGATAGAGTAGTATGGAGAGCTGCATCAAACCAGTCTCAGGACTGAAGACCACAACAAGAAACGTGTAGGCTACCGTTAACACCACAATACAAACGGCTGTATTTGGAATGCTGCCGTGACAAGAAAGCATGGACAGTTGATGAATGGCATCACATCCTGTTCAGCGATGAATACGGTACTGCGCTACCTAGAGTTACCATCGTCTGCAAGTATGGCGAAGACCTACGGAGAAGCCCAGTTCTTCGACAGTTTTGGAGAGGCACAGCGGTGTTACTGCAGGTGTTATGGCGTAGGCAGCCATCGGGTGTTACTTCTGATCACGACTAGCAGTGAATGAGGCAATTGAAAGTACAAAGGTTAGTCACGGTCGTCCTCGTGTGCTACCTCTCATTCAATAGTATCGAAGTGACAGTTTTCAATAGAACAATGCTCGTCCCGACCGTTACGTGTCTCTATGAAACGTCTGCATAATGTTCAGGTACTCTGGGAGCCAGCAATCTCCCCAAATCAGTCGTGGATAGATGTGTGGGATCAGGTTAGACGTCATCTCCATCCAGGATATCAGGGATCAGTTAGGAAACCTGCGTACAATCTTGCCTCAGGAGAATATAAAATGGGCTTATGATACCCTTCTCAGGCTAGATGGGATGCAATGTCATAGTGGGAAGTGGGTTGATACTGCCAGCTTCCTTGCAAATATGACTCGAGTTTACAGTAACTGAAATAAAATTTGTATTGTCTCTACCCGTGAAGTGTCTTTCTGTTTCCTCATCTCCTGGATGTTTCAGTTTTTTGTCAGGAAAATATTCGAAACACCACCAACAAAAGCACAATGACCATCAGGGAAAGTATGGGAAACAATGCCGTTCACCTTCACTTTATTTTCCTCCTTGGTCCCGATACTGATTTCAATATTATCAACGTCCTTGGAAACATCAGCGCTTGAACGCGGAACATGCCTAGAACGATGCATCTCTTTGAGTAGTTCAAAGTACGATTCAGACTGGTAGCGCGACCGGATGTCGCCGCGTTTATATATGATCGGCGTTATCAGAGCCACTGCGCTAGGGACGCCGGCAGAGCGCGAAGAGTACAAGTACACAAACTATACTATATACGGCCCCGTGTTGCGCATGCGCAAATCATGGGCAGCGACTCGTAGGGATCCACCGGGGTGCCTCACATAGGAAGCATCCCAGAGGGCCCCTGAGAGCTACTACAACATCAAGAATCGCTTCTCGACTTTTGTGTGTATTTTCTTTGTGGTTGATCCTCCTATCAAACCTATCATTCATTTAACCGACAGAGGATTTGATAATTCGTTACACGAGATTACACTGAAACCTACGATGCGGGAGAAGCAGCCTGGTGTTTATGTTAAGCGCACAGGAGGAGGGGAGACCCAACGAGCAGCGCGGGCCGCGGCTGTGCTCACGACCAGCCAGAGGGGTCTGGCCGCTGCTTGATATCACGCATGGCGACTCCCGCGTCCACTCCCCATCTCAGATGCGGACGATAGCGGCTGCTGCGCGACCGGAGACGGCGGCCGGCGACTCTGCTGGCGGCAGAACGAAACTGGCCCGGCATAACGCGCTATCACTTCCGCTACACTTGCGCCGGCCGGCGGCTGGCTGCGCACTGCGCACATTTACATAGTCGCGCTGCGCTGCCCCGCGGTCGCGGGATTTGCACAGATTTATGTGCGTTCCGCAGCGCTCCTCGCAGTCCGACCACAGCACACCGCAGCCAGCGGACAGTATGAGAGAGCCCAGTCCTATGAACGCTTCGCGACGAAGCCACAAGTTGGGCCGTGAGATGCCCCCTCCCCGCCCCTCCCCCCGGCACATCGCACAGGAGGCCCTTACGTTATTCAACGTGCTGCCCACTGCCGCATCACTGGTGTTTGGAAATTCACTGCTGAGTGTGCTTTGACAAACATCACGAAAACACTTTAGTACACTACTGACCATTAAAATTGCTACACCACGAAGATGACGTGCTACAGACGCGAATTTAACTGTCATGAAGAAGATGCTGTGATATGCAAATGATTAGCTTTTCAGAGCATTCACACAAGGTTGGCGCCGGTGGCGACACCTACAACATGCTGACATGAGGAAAGTTTCCAACCGATTTCTCATACACAAACAGCAGTTGGCCGGCGTTTCCTGGTGAAACGTTATTGCGATGCCTCGTGAAAGGAGGAGAAATGCATACCATCACGTTTCCGACTTTGATAAAGGTCGAATTATGGCCTATCGCGATTGCGGTTTATCCCATCGCGACATTGCTGCTCGCGTTGGTCGAAATCCAATGACTGTTAGCAGAATATGGAATCGGTGGGTTCAGGAGGGTAATACGGAACGCCGTGCTGGATCCCAACGGCCTCGTCGCGATGATAAGCATCTTATCCGCATGGCTGTAACGGATCGTGCAGCCACGTCTCGATCCCTGAGGCAACAGATGGGGACGTTTGCAAGACAAGAAACATCTGCACGAACATTTCGACGACGTCTGCAGCGTGGACTATCAGCTCGGAGACCATGGCTGCGGTTACCCTTGACGCTGCATCACATACAGGATCGCCTGCGATGGTGTACTCAACGACGAACCTGGGTGCACAAACGGCAAAACGTCAGTTTTTCGGATGAATCCAGGTTCTGTTTACAGCATCATGATGGTCGCATCCATGTTTGGCGACATCTCGGTGAACGGACGTTGGAAGTGTGTATTCGTCATCGCCATCCTGGCGTATCACCTGGCGTGATGATATGGGGTGCCATTGGTTACACGCTTCGGTCACCTCTTGTTCGCACTGACGGCACTTTGAACAGTGGTCGTTACATTTCAGATGTGTTACGACCCTTGGCTCTACCCTTCATTCGATCCCTGCGAAACCCTACATTTCAGCAGGATAATGCACGACCGCATGTTGCAGGTCCTGCACGGGCCTTTCTGGGTACAGAAAATGTCCGACTGCTGCCCTGGCCAGCACATTCTCCAGACCTCTCAGCAATTGAAAACGTCTGGTCAATAGTGGCCGAGCAACTGGCTCGTCACAATACCCCAGTCACTACTCTTCATGAACTGTGACATTGTGTTGAAGCTGCAAGGGCTGTACACGCCATCCAAGCTCTATTTGACTCAATGCCCAGGCGTATCAAGCCCGTTATTACGGCCAGAGGTGGTTGTTCTGGGTACTGATTTCAAAGGATCTATGCACCCAAATTCCGTGAAAATATAATCACATGTCAGTTCTAGTATAATATATTTGTCCACTGAATACCCGTTTATCATCTGCATTTCTTCTTAGTGTAACAATTTTAATGGCCAGTAGTGTATACTATTTCCGGATCTTTGGCGAACTAGTGATTTTACAAGCTGCGACAAGGTTGCGAATTGAACAGTGACCCGAATAAAGAATATTTCCTTTACTTCACGCCTATGGTCACAAATTTTTTGTCATCAGACTACCAGTTTCGGTAGATTTGAAGACGGTCCTTATACACCGAAACCGGTAGTCTGATGACAAAGACAAAAAAAGCAAAAAATTGTGACCATAGACGTGAAATAAAGGAAATTTGAACTACTGATCATACGATGAGGATTTAAGTTTCGGGGTAGTTACAAGGGCTGTACCGAAAGTTTTTAGCAGCTCTTAAACCAGAAGTCCGACGAGAACGGGATTGTTTCAGTGCGAAATAGCATTGTTTTCCGACCTTGGGGCTTGCACTCGGCGATTCTCCACTAACGGATTTCAAATCATGCTCCGAACGATAACTGAAGACAACGGCAGCGCTGAGCCAGGCACAGTGCAAGATTGATCTGTCACACCGCGGTTGTCGTGCAACGACTACAAAAAGAAATTAAATGAAGAATGCGACTCTTCATGAGACTTCCCCTTCTAGGGGTGCCGTTGAAAACTGGTTTCGTGAATTTTCAAGAGGTCGGGAGTCTCTTGAAGATCAACCTCTTTCCAGTAGCCCATCATTGGCATCGGCCCCATGAGACATTGATGCAGGAAGGAAATGATTGAAGATGAACCTCATCTCGTATTTTGTGACATTGTAGGGGCTATAAATATCGGATTGGCTGCGGCGAAGACCATCATTCATGATCATTTAGGACTAACCAACAGATGGGTCCGTTGGGTGCCACGTTCCAAGAAACAAGCCCAAAAACACGCAAAACTAGAGTGATGTCTTTAATGCTGGACTGATGTCGTTCTATGCCTGAAAAATTTTACAAGAACGAATCGAAGACACTCCCAATATCGTCAAGCGACGAAACATTGGAGTTCCTTTATGACCCCAGAATTAAGAAGCAGTCTTCATTACGATGCCTTCTGGGTGAGAAACCACGCACAAAAGTTCGCAGGAGTCTGCGCTCTGGGAAGAAGATGATGTTCACCTGTGACCCTGGACAAACGTCACACAATCAATACCGAATGGTATGTATCTCAATGTCTGTCGAAAGTTATCGGCACATGGAGGCCTCATCACCCACCGTCGGAAAGTGAGCACCTTTCTCCGCATCACGGCAATGCCTCATCACTAAAGGCTGCTAGAACAATAGACTTCTTGTAGAGGGAGAAACTGCAAATGTTACCGAACCTACGCTATTAACGTGACCTGGCTCCGTGTGACTCCATCCTGTTCCAAAGGAGGACGGAAAAAATTCATGGCCAGCGATTCTCATCCGATGATGAAGCTGGCGATGGAAACAACAGTGCTCTGAGAGACGTTCCTGAAGAAGCTTGTACTGAGAGATTTCTGAAGTGGTTTTAAAGAATGGAGAAATGTGTAAGTGCTCTCAGAAAATATTTCGAAAAATTTGACAGTCATATCGTCAGTTAAGAGAATCTGAGTTTCTGCTAAAAGCTTATGGCATTAACCTCTTTTACCTAAATTACAGGGACCGAGTGGACAGCCTAGGGCATAAGAGTGGTATCGTTGGTGATTTTTTATACCATTTACGGGCATTCGATAGTTATCCAAGGTAGATTCCTGTGCTAACGTTTTGTCTGCAAATGCTAAAGACATTTTCCCGTACGACTATTTCACGAGTGTTCCGAGAATAACAGGAATCCGACAAAACATCAGCTCTCCGACATCGCTGTGGCCGGAAAAAGATCCTGCAAGAACGGGAGCAACGACGACTGAAGAGAATCGTTCAACGCGACAGAAGAGCAATCCTTCCGCAAAGTGCTGCAGATTTCAGTGCTGGGACATCAGCAAGTGTCAGCGGGCGAACCATTCAACGAAACATCAACGATATGGGGCTTCGGAGCCGAAGGCCCACTCCTGTACCCTTGATGATTGCACGACACAAAGCTTTACGCCTCCCTTGGACCCATCAGCACCAACATTGGACTGATGGCTGGTCGGACGAGTATCGTTTCAAATTTTATCGAGAGGGTAGACGTGTACGTTTATGAAGACAACATCATGAATCCATGGACACTGTATGTCAGCAGGGGACTATCCAAGCTGGTGGGGGGTCTGTAATGGCGCGTGAACAGTTGGAGTGATATGGGAACCCTGATACATCTGTACACGACTCTGACATGTGACACGTACATAAGCATCCTGTCTCATCACCTGCATCCATTCATGTCCACTGTGCATTCCGACGGACTTGGGCAATTCCAGCAGGTCAATGCGACAGCCCACATGTCCAGAGTTGCTACAAAGTGGCTCCAGGAATACGCTTCTGAGTTTCAACACGTCCGCTGGCCACCAGAATCCCCAGACATGAACATTATTGAGGATATGTGGGATACCTTGCAACGTGCTGTTTAGAAGAGATCTCCACCCCCTCGTATTCTTATGCACTTATGGACAGTCCTGCAGGATTCATGGTGTCAGTTACCTCCAGCACTACTTCTGACATTAGTCGGGTCAATGCCACGTCGTGTTGCGGCACTTCTGCGTGCTCGCGGAGACGTTCAATGGTATTAGGCAGGTGTACCAATTTCTTTGGCTCTTTAGTGTATCTGGCCATTATGTAATCCATAAGCGGCGCTTCTTTGTGTTGTGTTATACGATTGCAGATTCTAGGGTTGTTATAAGCGTCATTGTGAAATTTATTCTGTATTCAGTGTAATGTATGCGCTGTTGTGTTATTATTATTATTTCTGGAATGTTGTTACCCACACCTCTCGAACCCAGCACTACCGCTCCGTCTACCGTCACAACAGCACTGTGCAATCATTTCGAGGTGTGTAGCAGGAGGTCTGGTCATTATACTGCAAAATGTGTTGCAACAAGCACTGTGAACAGTGGATTTATTTTGAAAGAATTCTCTTAAAAATTTATTTTATTTACTAGCGATTCATCAAGAACATTAACACATTTAATCACACTATGTGAGCGTGGAAGTAGTTGCCAGGGAGTAACTGATGATATCATAATCAAATTGCTTTTAACAAATGGAAATTTTATTCCTAAAAGCGCTTTTTTTAAGGAAACAGATTTAAAATTATAAGCAGAAAGCACCTTCTAAATATCAAGTTCCTATTTATTCAGAGGCAGAAGGAAACAAATTTTTGAGTGTATGAGCTTTCGGGCTGAGAAGCTTGCCGCTCGCTTTTGACACGGCCGTAGTCACGACCGCTCATAACAACCTCTGAAAGACTACGCTGGTGCAAATCTGCAACACACCAGATTATTTTAAACTAAAAGTTTTAACAATTCCCACAAGCACACAAACTACGCACCCCGTAGGAGGGATGGAAGTGATACAAAACACTAAAATTAAAATATTAACTTGCCACCGAAGGTGCAACTTGATTTTAACTTCTAAGAAAAGTCTTGCGGTGGTAGGGTGGCAACTTTATATACTAAAATGACCATTTAAATAAAAGCTCATGAAATGCAATCTTATATAAAATTACACAAGGTTGGCCAAACGAGTTAACATGCTCTACAGTACACATATACCGCCTCTCAAGATGATAGGCAAGATAAAAACATATTTCAGGAATTAGGCCGTTACACTCCAAGCAATAAATTCGTTAACACACGGAATCCGACAAACATGACACACGCAGCTCCGAACGACAGACATACTAGCACTCCGACCGACAATCTGACCGATTTCCAACCGTCAGATCCAACTGCACAAACAACAGAGAATATAGGCAGATGTCGAGTAAACCAAGATACCTACACATTCTAACTCAGCCTTACCAAGATCAAGGCATCAAACACCACTCAAGAGAAGTTTAAAAGAATGCAGAAAACACAAGTCACAACTGTCAAATCACTGCGGAAGAAGGCTGCGGGTTCTAGACAACAAAACACACCACTTGTTATCACACGCGTGAACGGCTGAGGAAACAACAATCCACAATCCGAACAAATCGTAACAGTCGAGATTTAAAAGAAGTAATTAATTACTCAACTTGAGGATCCTGCTTCGGAGGAAAGCGAAAAGTCGCTCTCGCAGCTAGCGTCTCCAAGTGCAACAGCGCGTGCCCGCCGTCAAAAGCCCCAGCCTGGCTTCGCGCTGTGGAGACTACGTCGCTTCTCAGTTCCAACGAACCGACAAGGTCCAACCACCTCCCGAGTCGGAAAATGCTGTTCATCCTGAGGATCCAAGACGTCGTCGACTAAGACGACCGGCCGAGCAAACGACCAACGGCAGCCCGCTTTCGCCGACAGCGGTCCCGGCGAATACTAATACCATACGGACCCGACTGTTGCTGGCTGCCAACTCTTCCCCGACTGATACTGGTGTCAGTGCTCAGCAGACCACATGTCGCCATCCGACGACCAGCCGACCGATCGACCAACGGCCTTCCGTCTGCGTCGACCACGGTCCCGGCGCGTACTTGCACCGTTCGGACCTGCCTGCTGCTGACTGTCAACTCGTCCAACAGCGGAGTATCGACGAAGCCGACTCAATCCACAACCCAACAGCGACTGAGACTTAGAGCCGACTGACTAACGTGCGAGTGTCTGCCTTCCGACTGATTCTGTCTACTCACTGCACCGACTCCCAGACTGACTCCGACTGACCGCCTGGCGGGCTCATAGCGCCCCTTAAATGCATGTGGACAGGCTACCTTTCCCCTTTCCCACCAGAGGGAGACACCAAGGCTGCGATTGCCACAGCGGCGCCACCGCGAGAAACGGAGGGCGACTGCTTCACACTACGCGCTGCGGCGCGCTCTCCAAAACAGCAATTTTTACACTGAATTAAGTAATAAATTCGTGGTACTACTGAAATAACTCTAGTTGCTGATTATTGGAAAGTAGATCTGGACATTCCCATAACTGTTCTGTAAAGTACACATGTTGCGCCGTGGGCGACCTGTATGGTTGGAAATAAGAAAAACATTCGTACACCGCGATCGCTGTATAGAAACTTCTATTGTTTTTAGGTGACTTGTTTCAGCAGTCTTATATGTCTATCATCTGATCTAAAGGGAGAACATGAAGATAATGAGTGGTTGGGGAGACAATACATCTAATTTCACCTATTACATATAGTACAACATTTCACGTACCTTATGGAACTTGTTACAAAAGTGCCATTTTACATTACATGAAGTCAAAGCACAGAAGGCACTCAACAGATATACATATCTTGATAAAAATGACATAGTTAATAAAATGACTTGTCTTCATGTAATGTAACATGGAACTTTCATAACAAATCTCATAAGGTACGTGTAATTTTGTATTCTATACTCTAGGTGAAATTAATTGTAGCGTCTCCCCCACCTCATTATCCTCATGTTCTCCCCTTAGATCAGATGACGGTAGCATAAGACTGTTGAAGTCAGTAATCTTGAAACAATAATAATCTCATTACAGCGATCGTGTCGTACGAAATACTTTGCTCATTTCCATTCCTATAACTGTCACACACAGCCGAACCATAAACGGCAGTGCGTGATGTTCCGCATGAGGGGTCCAACCTTAGAAGATGCATGATGATCAACTAGAATTCTGGCCACGTGTTCCTGACTTTGTACACGCCTGACTGCCACTGTAAGGTGAATTATCGGACTGTTAAAACCAGTCGCAATATCACGGCCGCAGTTAGCAAGAGGTGTTGCACGAAGCCGGCTGGGGCAGTCTTGGTTGTCAAACAGGAAGGTACTCTAAGAAAATGAAGACTGGTGCTTTTAATAGTCAAGAGGACATTTGCGTTATTTGTACTATTGGTCAGTCGACACCCCAGCGCTACGAGAGCGGATACTCGACGCTTTCTGTTAGTGCGCTGGGGCCGAGTGACCACAGTGTGGCGGCGCCCGCTCCGGCGTCAGATCTGCATCTGCAGGGCAGCGCGCACCACCGTCCGGCAACGCCGACCCTTCGCTGCCGGGCTCTAAAATGCAAATGCCGTGAACTGCGGCGGCCGAATACACGCGCAAGATTGCGCGGGCCGAGGGAAAGAAGCGGAAGGAAGAAGCGAGGGAGGCTGAGCCGGCAGACATTACGAGCGGTCCGCATGCGTCGTGAAAGTCCAATATTGAGATAGCGGGCCAGTCCGGCCCATAACGGTGAGATATCGCCGGCGATATTGGGCGGCCGCTTCCGCTTCTTATTCGAGGCCACTTAGCAAGACTTGCACGTATTGCGGTGGCCGGCCGGCAATAAAGCCGCCAGGGCAAGAAGGCCGCCGGCCGGCGGTAATCGGGGGGTGGCGGTGTGGGCGGCGATATGCTGCGCGGCGTGCTTTTTATTGTTCCGCTGCTGGGGCGGGGCAGGGTGGTGCCGTGGCGACAAGAACGGCCGCAGGAGGTGGACCGCCTTCCAGGACGCTAACGTCGGCTGCTCTTGGCTCAGGCGGTAACCACTGGGCCGTACAGTAAACCTCAGTGGACGCAAACAGCGGACAGACCAGCTTTATTACTTGAGATCGTACATATCGGCAAAGTAGAACTATCGGATAGTGCAAAAGGTCGCTCCCCTTTCGATACGGCCATTGCGGAGTGTAAAGTTTTTCCCCAGAGGTAGCAAATAAGTGACTGGAAGTGGTAACCTGAGATAGGTGTAATACCTATCTTCAAAATACATTACACTTTTATTGTAAAATCTCCCATTAAAGGAAAGCAATAACATTAAACTCCCTCAGCGGTTATACACCCATCAAAAAAAGTTTTGCATCACCCCGGTTCCCAGAAGTCCTGAAGATAGACCTTGACTGTGGATATTGTATCACAGACACAGTCCCTTTGACTGTTCAGAGATGTCACTAAATCCGCCCAAAGATGTAACCAACCATGCATGAGCAGGGCCTATTAGAGGGAGCGGGTCCGACAAGCCATCAGTTACAGTCATTCCACCAGGAAGGAGGTACATGGCTCGTGTTGTCAGTAGTTCAACCATGCCTAAGCGGTCAATACCGCGGTTCGATCGCGTCCACATTGTTACTCTGTGCCAGAAAGGGCTCTCAACAAGGGAAGTGTCCAGGCCTGTCGAAGTGAACCAAAGCGATGTTGTTCGGACATGGAGGAAATACACAGAGACAGGAACTGTCGATGACATGCCTCGCTCAGGCCGCCCAAGGGCTACAACTGCAGTGGATGACCGCTACCTACGGATTATGGCTCGGAGGAATCCTCATAGTAACGCCACCATTTTGAATAATGATTTTCGTGCTCCCACAGGACGTCGTGTTACGACTCAAACTGTGCGCAATAGGGTGCATGATGTGCAACTTCACTCCCAACGTCCATGGCGAGGTCCATCTTTGCAACCACGACACCATGCAGCGCGGTGCAGATGAGCCCAACAATATGCTGAATGGACCGCTCAGGATTGGCATCACGTTCTCTTCACCGATGAGTGTCGCATGTGCCTTCAACCAGACAATCGTCGGACACGTGTTTGGAGACAACCGATCAGACTGAACGCCTTACACACACTGTCCAGCCAGTGCAGCAAGGTGGAGGTTCCCTGCTGTTTTGTCCACAGCTCGTGGTCGTGCGGTAGCGTTCTCGCTTCCCACGCCCGGGTTCGATTCCCGGCGGGGTCAGGGATTTTCTCTGCCTCGTGATGACTGGGTGTTGTGTGATGTCCTTAGGTTAGTTAGGTTTAAGTAGTTCTGAGTTCTAGGGGACTGATGACCATAGATGTTAAGTCCCATACTGCTCAGAGCCATTTGAACCATTTTTTCCTTGCTGTTTTGGGGTGGCATTATGTGGGTCCGACGCAAGCCGCTGTTAGTAATGCAAGACGCCGTAACGGCTGCAGGATACATGAATGCTATCCTCCGACCGATAGTGAAACCATATCGGTAGCATATTGAACACACATTCGTCTTCATGGGCGAAAACTCGCGCCCCCATCGTGCACATCTTGTGAATAATGACAACGCTCGACTAGACTGGCCAGCATGTTCTCCAGACATGAACCCTATCGAATATACCTGGGATAGATGAAAAGGGCTGTTTATGGACAATGTGACCAGCCAACTACTCTGAGGGATCTACGCCGAATCGCCACTGAGGAGTGGGACAATCCGGACCAACAGTGCCTTGATGAACTTGTGGATATTATTCCACGAGGAATACAGGCATGCATCAATGTAAGACGACGTGCTGCTGGGTATTAGATGTACCGGTGTGTACAGCAACCTTGACCACGACCTCTGAAGGTCTCGCTGCATGGTGGTACAGCATGCAATGTGTGGTCTTCATGAGCAATAATTAGGGCGGAAATGATGTTTATGTTGATCTCTATTCCAATTTTCCGTACAGGTTTCGGAACTCTCGGAACCGAGATGATGTAAAACTTTTTTGATGTGTGTAAAACGCAACTACTATAATTTATGAAAGACATGATAGTGGAACAAATTCAATGAAAGAGATTTATAAATCGCCAATTATCCATGCATGGCGAAGTACTGTTGTGACATGAATGACATTAATCCTCCTTAAGACTGAAGATATTTTCCCGTTACATGAACAGCCATCCGCATTTGTAAATACAGGTAACAAATCTTATTTTAATTTATAAATGAAATGGCACAACTCCAGAGACTTCACAGGTCGCATACAGATGTACATAGACTGAAGTGGTTAGTGAAAATTTGTACATAAAATCATATCCGTATGAAACCAGTAACGTCTCTGAAATTCTGTATAAGTACCTTCACCGGCGATTCAGGTTGGATCCCCCATTTATGTTCCAGCATATGGAGAACCTTGGCAACTCTGTTCGTGTGTAAGACGGAATTGAAAGTACGCTAGGGCGGTAATGAGATTTTGGATCGAGGAGGGAAGCGTGCTAGGTAATACGTACAGCTGTCTGAACTGCTGCGCCAAGGTAGCTTCGTGAAAAAGCGCTTGTCCAGTAAGCAGGAGACGCGCTTTGAATTCGCGGCCTTCACCCACCACTTCGGTCTATAGACATAAAACTATTTTAACTTGTTCCAAAACTGACCTCCGATTAAGTAGAGCTACCAACAAAACTGGAGCCACCGAGTCATAAATTTAAGACAGCCAACTTTCCTTTGGCCAGCCACACCAGCCGATTCCTGAATCATGACCAGAGTCTTTCTGGATACCAAATAACGCCACCCAGCACTTCTTCGTATGCAACGAAGTACATAAGGGTGAAAGGGCACAGTACCGCCTGACATTGAAATTGGTACAACATTCTTCGTTATTCTTGTCAGAACAACATATTTTTTGTAATAATAACTCAATTTCACTTAATCACCGAAACCGGATACCAATGTAGGAAAGAAGGACAATTTATTTACTCAATTGATCACATGTGCACTCCCACAAAATAAATCCCTACATCCATTTTAGTGAAATCTGTGAAATGAATGAATGTATGGTGTGGTGTCACCGCCAGACACCACACTTGCTAGGTGGTAGCTTTTAAATCGGCCGCGGTCCGGTAGTATACGTCGGACCCGCGTGTCGCCACTGTCAGTGATCGCAGACCGAGCGCCACCACACGGCAGGTCTAGAGAGACGTACTAGCACTCGCCCCAGTTGTACAGCCGACGTAGCTAGCCACAGTTCACTGACAAATAAGATCTCATTTGCCGAGACAATAGTTACCATAGCCTTCAGCTAAGTTATTTGCTACGACCTAGCAAGGCACCGTATTCAATTGATATTTATTATATGAAGCATGTATCATCAAGAGCGATGTTGTACAATTATGGATTAAAGTTAAGTATTCCAGAAGCTACGTACTTTTCTTTATAGCATTCATTACGTATCCTGTTTCAGACCTCACGCCAGCCTGCGTGAGTTTAAGCGCGTGCCTTTCGGCTTCCTCTCATTGTGTCTAGGCTGTCTTGTCTAGACACAACATATGGTCGTCTGCTAACAGCAGATAGTGAATGTGCAATATATGATCATGTTTGAGACGGTCTTTCGGTCACCTTTGGTGGAACCAAAGAGATGAAATTTACCTGAGCTTTGAGCGCCTGAAATGTGGCTGACCAATACGGTAGCATGGTGCTCCCCCACCTCGGCGGAGGTGCGAGATGACCTGAAGAATGGCTATGTTTCAGCACTCTGGCGCTGGATCTTGTGTTGGTAAGACCTGTCTTAGGTGTGCCCTATAAAGACAAAAGAGTAGAGAGATGGTATGCATGTGAAATACTTAAGAGTAGTTTGGAATAATTATTTCTCTATTTCAGGAACTTTTGTGGGGAGAATTAAATGACAGGCAAGTAATATTAAGGGGATCGTAGTAATCTACGGAAGTGACTAACGGTCACAATGAAATCACGCATAGCAATAAGTTTAAATACTTGCGAGTGCTAGTACTAAGTTGAAATACTTCCGAGTGCTAAAGTTAAGCTGAATTACTGGCGTGTGTACTATAAGTTGGAAATATTTAATAAATGGCGTGTGCGGGACCTGAAATTAGAGACGAGCACTTCCACGTGGTGAGTACTGTGTGAGTCTCAGTCTGTGTATGAGACAAAGGATAAAGAGAAGTACTTGTCCAAGGTATCAGTTGAGGACTCGCGTGTGTGACGAATATGATCTTAATATTACTTTGCGTGTTATGTTTCCGTGTGACGCTTGATTCAAACTCTAATACTCTGAGAGAGAAGCAAGGTGAGTCAGCCGTCTATCCAGCAACGCCACTTGGCTTGCACTGCACACGAAGACGTGCATATAACGTCCAGAGTTCGTAGTAGGAAAGAAAAGTTACGAAGTCGGACAGTGTCGTGTGGAACTGGGATGAATACTAATTGAAGTGGGAAAGCCGAAAGTGATGTGATTATAATGTTGTGACTATTCCTTATGTTGTATTCCATGTTGCAGTGTGGTGTATGTCATGTAATTTAAGTATGTGTGGTTTGCATGGGAGAGTAGCAAGATAGGTTCAGAGGCAGTGGGTTATGCTTGTTCCTTCTGTACCGTTTGGTCTGGAGGAAAGTTTCGTGATGGTGAGTGTGAGAGTCGAAGTGTGAGATATAGCAAGAGATCCACCATCCTATCCAGAAAGTGCACTGTAGCGTTAGATAATTACGAGACCATAAGATAGAGAATGACCAATGTAAAGCCATGCCCTCTGGGCGGAGTTTCTCATGAGTAATTGTATAGAATGTAATGGTGTGTTTAGGTTATCTTTGATTCGTAACAGAATTTATCGAAATAAAAAAGATAGTGAAAAGAAAAAGATTGGTGGCCTTGTTCTTCGTATAAAGTGTAGTCCTAATATCCAGAATTTACAATGTGTGCGCCTTTCATATTCAGTGCGATGGCCACGTGTTGATCAAAGGCGTTGGGTAAGAAAGAAAATGTGGTATTGCCAGAGCGTAGTGAACAATCAGAGTTGTGTTAATTCCGAATAGTCAGGTTTGCGTTATCCGTTGCGTGGTATTCATACAGGAGAATAATTTGTAGCTTAATTGTGAGTACTAGAGCTCATAATCAGTCATTGATGTTACTCGATAAATAAGAATAAATCCACACGCTTGGAAGACATCTCATCTTGCAGGCCTGACTGCTTGATGCCACAGTATGAGCAAGGCATGTGGGCGCCTCTCAAGGGTTCAGATCTCAGAACAGGCGACCATTAGCACACTGGATCACCTGAAGGTAGTCACCGCCGTTAACGGTACTGAGCCAGCAGAAGCAAACATGCCCATCGGGGTCGTTTCCACCGATGGTCGCTGCAGGTTACAAGCTAGCTGCGGAAGAGAACTCCTGCTGTCACACCACAGCAGACGGCAGACAGATTCGCTGTAGGACGCTGTAGGAGGCAGAGGCGCGCGCCGGATTTCTGATGCACCGGAACAGTGGCGACTTCCGTATAGGCAGACCCCTTTACATTATAAACTCCTTCAGCTAGTGCCCTTATGATACCGACCCTGGGACCAGCATTGTCCTTTCTGTTCGTAATCCTAGACAACTAAAAAAGTCTACGATGGTCATTACAGCCACCTGTCAAAACTCAGCTGATGGATGCTTTCAGTCATCAGCTGAATTGGGACCTTCAGAATAATGTCATTCAACGCGACAACAAACATCAATCCTTACATTTTCCAAGCAACCAACAAGGCCCGTGGATCCACACAGTCTCTATTTGCTTATGTTCTATACAGACCGGACTTACCAAAACGATCTCCTCCGTATATCTAAACCACATACTCCACCAGCTGTCCATTCGACCACACGTAAGCGATATCCTTCACATAAATCTATCAACTTCCCTCCCTAGTATCTCCAAAGATATCTCTCTGTCAAACCTGCAAGTGCGCAGGAAGTAACTATAAAGATAAAAGCACCCAACCATTCCGCACTCGAAACATCTAACTGTCCAATACCCCTAACATAAACACGGAAATATCGATCGGATACAAGCTTGGTCTCCCCGTTTACGAGGGGCGCTAAAAGGTAGTGACTCAAATTTTTTATGTAAAAACTCTTAAACCTTATTAAATAAAACAAATGTTATTAACATTCTACATTTACACATATTTCTCAACATAGTCATCCTGGCGACGAACACATTTCTATTAACAAGAGACCAGTTTGTTGATACCTTTACTGTAGAATGTTTGGTTTTTGACACAGCCACAACCTCACGTCTTCTTGTACAGCTGGATCACTATCAAACTGAAGTCTCCGAAGATGTTCGTTAAGTTTTGAGAACTGATGAAATTCGGGTGGGACCACATCGTAACTGTACGGAGGACGACCGGTAACAGTGAACCGAAGGTGTCCGATTGTTGCAGATGTCGCACCACCCATGTGTGGTCTACCATTGTTACACTGAAGGAAAGGGTGCTCCAGGTGTGGATGAACTATGTAAATTCGAAACTCGATTACAGCAAGCTGTTTCTCGCGCACGGACATGGTTACGTCGCCCACCGCCACGTTAGAGTCTACAATATGGAGCCCTCTAGCGGCAGAAAGCTGCAAATATGTAGACACAAAGAATGTAGAATGTCAATGAGGTTTGATTTATTTAAGAAGCATTAAGAGTTTTCGCATAAAAAATTCGGAGGTAATTATTTCTCAGCGCGCCTTCGTGCTGTCCTCATTATGTATCAGTTCATAAAGTTCCCAGCCATCCTCAAATAACCGTAAATATATTCACCTTAATCAGTTATCACATTTACCCACGTTGACTGCAACTGATATTTACCTATTCTGCCAATTGTAGTTTCACATACTCTCCGAGACCTAAATGTTGAGTGGAAACCACCACTCCTGCCAGCCCGCGAGCACCTAGCGTACACGCTCCCCGTCATTTCTTTCCTAAAAGCTTTGACATCTCACGCACCTAAGAAGTATTACAAGGGGCCTTCAGCGCCATCTCAGTACGGCAGATACCCAATGTTTCATAACTTCTTTCACCTCAGTCAAATGAAGTTGTGGATAAATAGTGTTTGTGTGTTAATCATAGATTGAAGAGCTGTTAATGAGACATTTTATTTGTTAAAAGCGACCATCGGGTAACTAACCCAACAGCACCAAACGAAATTCACGTTCAACGCCGAAGCTGACAATTTGCACAGAGAAAGCAAACAAAACTTTGAGAAGACAAAGATTAAAATACAAATACTCTACCGTTCAAATGGTAATTACAATTCAGAAGTAGCAAACAATGCGTAATAATCAGAGAATAGTGTGAAATTGCATCACTGGAGCACATCACTGTCCATACAAGCAATTATAAGGGTCTTGAACAGAAAAATTGAATAAGAAAAAGAAAGGCTTACAAAACTTGTGAACATCTTTTCAACATGAAAATAGATGTTTGTCTCTAGTATGCTGTCGGTGAGGTATTTCAGGGAGAAAGAGCAGTTAAGTTTTGAAGTAACGTCGCACCGATTATGAAATCAGCAGAGGCGTTGTACAATTTCTAACACAAGAAGGATGGGGAAGAAATCTGATAGTGTCGTCTTGAAGATCAATCCCGGATATGCTTAATCACAACCTCGGCAACCTAAGACTGTATGGACATGCTGCGATTTGAGATATGTTTTTCCCGGTTTCAGGCTCTGTCTCAGGCTGATACTGATCTTCGGCTGGACATGGCTGCTTGTCCTGTTCCAGAGGTTGCCCCTCAGTCTGCAAGATCCGGGCGGTCGCAGAGGGTGGGCTTACTGGTAGTTGGGAGCTCCAACGTCAGGCGCGTAATGGGGCCCCTTAGAGATATGGCATCAAGAGAGGGGAAGAAAACCAATGTGCACTTCGTGTGCATACCGGGGGGGAGTCATTCCAGATGTGGAAAGGGTCCTTCCGGATGCCTTGAAGGGTACAGGATGCATCCATCTGCAGGTGGTCGCTCATGTCGGCACCAATGATGTGTGTCGCTATGGATCGGAGGAAATCCTCTCTGGCTTCCGGCGGCTATCTGATTTGGTGAAGACTGCCAGTCTCGCTAGCGGGATGAAATCAGAGCTCACCATCTGCAGCATCGTCGACAGGACTGACTGCGAACCTTTGGTACAGAGCCGAGTGGAGGGTCTGAATCAGAGGCTCAGACGGTTCTGCGGCCGTGTGGCCTGCACATTCCTCGACTTTCGCCATAGGGTGGTGGGGTTTCGGGTTCCGCTGGATAGGTCAGGAGTCCACTACACGCAGCAAGCGGCTACACGGGTAGCAGGGATTGTGTGGCGTGGACTGGGCGGTTTTTTTGGTTAAATGGCCTCGGGAAAGTACAGAAAGGACAGCAGCCTCAAAGGGTGCGGGGCAAAGTCAGGACATGCGGGGGCCAAGCAGCAATTGGTACTGTAATTGTAAACTGTCGAAGCTGCATTGTACCGGAACTTCAAGCGCTGATAGAAAGCACCAAAGCTGAAATCGTTATAGGTACAGAAAGCTGGCTGAAGCCAGAGACGAATTCTGCCGAAATTTTTACAACGGCACAGACGGCGTTTAGAAAGGATAGATTGCATGCAACCGGTGGTGGCGCGTTTGTCGCTGTTAGTAGTAGTTTATCCTGTAGTGAAGTAGAAGTGGATAGTTCCTGTGAATTATTATGGTTGGAGGTTACACTCAACAACCGAGCTAGGTTAATAATTGGCTCCTTTTACCGACACCCGACTCAGCAACATGAGTGGCAGAACAACTGAGAGAAAATTTGGAATACGTTTCACATAAATTTTCTCAGCATGTTATAGTCTTAGGTGGAGATTTCAATTTACCAGATATAGACTGGGACACTCAGATGTTTAGGACGGGTGGTAGGGACAGAGCATCGAGTGACATTATACTGAGTGCACTATCCGAAAATTACCTCGAGTAATTAAACAGAGAACCGACTCGTGGAGATAACATCTTGGACCTACTGATAACAAACAGACCCGAACTTTTCGACTCTGTAAGTGCAGAACAGGGAATCAGTGATCATAAGGCCGTTGCAGCATCCCTGAATATGGAAGTTAATAGGAATATAAAAAAAGGGAGGAAGGTTTATCTGTTTAGCAAGAGTAATAGAAGGCAGATTTCAGACTACCTAACAGATCAAAACGAAAATTTCTGTTCCGACACTGACAATGTTGAGTGTTTATGGAAAAAGTTCAAGGCAATCGTAAAATGCGTTTTAGACAGGTACGTGCCGAGTAAAACTGTGAGGGACGGTAAACCCACGGTGGTTCAACAACAAAGTTAGGAAACTACTGCGAAAGCAAAGAGAGCTTCACTCCAAGTTTAAACGCAGCCAAAACCTCTCAGACAAACAGAAGCTAAACGATGTCAAAGTTAGCGTAAGGAGGGCTATGCGTGAAGCGTTCAGTGCATTCGAAAGTAAAATTCTATGTACCGACTTGACAGAAAATCCTAGGAAGTTCTGGTCTTACGTTAATCTGTAAGTGGCTCGAAACAGCATATCCAGACACTCCGGGATGATGATGGCATTGAAACAGAGGATGACACGCGTAAAGCTGAAATACTAAACACCTTTTTCCAAAGCTGTTTCACAGAGGAAGACCGCACTGCAGTTCCTTCTCTAAATCCTCGCACAAACGAAAAAATGGCTGACATCGAAATACGTGTCCAAGGAATAGAAAAGCAACTGGAATCACTCAACAGAGGAAAGTCCACTGGACCTGACGGGATACCAGTTCGATTCTACACAGAGTACGCGAAAGAACTTGACCCCCTTCTAACAGCCGTGTACCGCAAGTCTCTAGAGGAACGGAAGGTCCCAAATGATTGGAAAAGTGCACAGGTAGTCCCAGTCTTCAAGAAGGGCCGTCGAGCAGAAGCGCAAAAGTATAGACCTATATCTCTGACGTCGATCTGTTGTAGAATTTTAGAACATGTTTTTTGCTTGCGTATCATGTCGTTTTTGGAAACCCAGAATCTATTCTGTAGGAATCAACATGGATTCCGGAAACAGCGATCGTGTGAGGCCCAACTCTCTTTATTTGTTCATTAGACCCAGAAAAAGATACAGGCGTCCAGGTAGATGCTATTTTCCTTGACTTCCGGAAGGCGTTCGATACAGTTCCGCACTGTCGCCTGATAAACAAAGAAAGAGCCTACGGAATATCAGACCAGCTGTGTGGCTGGATTGAAGAGTTTTTAGCAAACAGAACACAGCATGTTGTTATCAATGGAGAGACGTCTGACCTTAAAGTAACCTCTGGCGTCCCACAGTGGAGTGTTATGGGACCATTGCTTTCCACAATATACATATAAATGACCTAGTAGATAGTGTCGGAAGTTCCATGCGGCTTTTCGCGGATGATGCTGTAGTATACAGAGAAGTTGCAGCATTAGAAAATTGTAGCGAAATGCAGGACGATCTGCAACGGATAGGCACTTGGTGTAGGGAGTGGCAACTGACCCTTAACATAGACAAATGTAATGTATTGCGAATACATAGAAAGAAGTATCCTTTATTGTATGATTATGATAGCGGGACAAACACTGGTAGCAGTTACTTCTGTAAAATATCTGGGAGTATGCGTGCGGAACGATTTGAAGTGGAATGATCATATAAAATTAATTGTTGGTAAGGCGGGTACCAGGTTGAGATTCATTGGGAGAGTGCTTAGAAAATATAGTCCATCAACAAAGGAGGTGGCTTACAAAACACTCGTTCGACCTATACTTGTGTATTGCACATCAGTGTGGGATCCGTATCAGATCGGGTTGACGGAGGAGATAGAGAAGATCCAAAGAAGAGCGGCGCGTTTCGTCACAGGGTTATTTGGTAACCGTGATAGCGTTACGGAGATGTTTAACAAACTCAAGTGGCAGACTCTGCAAGAGAGGCGCTCTGCATCGCGGTTTAGCTTGCTCGCCAGGTTTCAACAGGTTGCGTTTCTGGATGAGGAATCGAATATATTGCTTCCCCCTACTTATACCTCCCGAGGAGATCACGAATGTAAAATTAGAGAGATTCGAGCGCGCACGGAGGCTTTCAGACAGTCGTTCTTCCTGCGAACCATACGCGACAGGAATAGAAAAGGGAGGTAATGACAGTGGCACGTAAAGTGCCCTCCACCACACACCGTTGGGTGGCTTGCGGAGTATAAATGTAGATGTAGATGTCTTAATTACTACGTCATTTTCATTTGTACGGTTCAAGAGCTGGCTGACAGCCTATCTAATTTGCGAAAATAGCTATGATGAGTCTGAAAGAATTTTCAACGACGACAGACTGGCTGAAATTAGTCACTCTCTCTCGTACCGAAAGGTTTGTAGGACTCAGATACCCAAACAGCATTAGCCACTCATTCAGGTGAATATCTACTCATTGTGCGAAATTCATCAGCCAGAGCAGATCGCACATTGTCGTCCCTGAAGCAGATGATCACAAATATTGAACATGGGGAACGTTCATGATCCACGTCTTCTCTGCAGCGCTTTGCTTAAACATTAGTTCTGTAACACCTGCAAAAATGTAAAACAAGGAGATTGAATCTGGGATGTACTAATCACTTTAGTTTTCAGAATAATTCTGGTTCAAATGGCTCTGAGCACTATGGGACTCAACTGCTGTGGTCATCAGTCCCCTAGAACTTAGAAGCACTTAAACCTAACTAACCTAAGGACATCACACACATCCAATCCCGAGGCAGGATTCGAACCTGCGACCGTAGCAGTCGTACGGTTCCGGACTGCGCGCCTAGAACCGCGAGACCACCGCGGCCGGCCAGAATAATTCTGCTCGCACATTTTTCTAGAAGGAAAATGGCAGGCATTTCAGCTAGAACGCCATAGAAAGAGACATGTTTGTGGTGATGGAGTGCTACTGTGAGAGGATCATGTTTTGTCTGTGCAAGGGGGGGCTATTAAAAAAAATAAATCATCTCGCTAGACCATGAGGCTCCAGGCACCTCCGCAAGTGCTATTGTTCTTGTATGAGAGACCTCACTATTATTGCAGTTCTGCAGGTCAGTGACAGTGTACATTGGATGAGCCAGATTCTACGGTACCCAATGCAGCACAAAGTTTTGTGAAATTGTGGAAGAGGTATTGGCAAACGCTTCTACAGTGAACATTTTTTCGATAGTGTGAATTTTTAGGATTCGTGGACATCGTAAGGTGGATCAATATGAAGCTATTTATGTATGGTGTAATTGATCGGATGTGTGTGAAAATGAAGGACTTGTTGGTGATTTGATTGTATATTATCGTACATGAGGGAACCAGAAAAAAAAGAACACCTTGATCTTGCCAAAAGCCGAGTAGCGATTGCTCTCAGGGCACTCTGGGATCCTGTCCGTGTGAGGCGCCCCTTCGCAACTCTGTTAGTCGCAGCTCGATTGCGTATAGCAATGCAGAGCGGTATGTTCGGCGGCCGTTATGAACAACGAAAACCGTATAAAAATTATTCGGTTAATAGGACTCAAAACTTAAGCTGGCCCATTGAGCGTACGTACACACGTGGGACGAAATTCTGCAAAATGACGAAACGGACAAGTGATTTCGATTATTTCTGCTGTGCAACACTTTGCTCCTACACCTCATGTATGGCACTTCAGTTTTGATTAGGCCACTCTGGACCACGGTTTCTAGATTGTGTACCGCGGAACACTGGTGTTCCATGCGAAGTGTGTAACTGTTCGACGTTTTGACAAAACAATTTTTTTATATTTTATTGTGATTTCTGGATTATTGGTTATGATTTAAAACTGAAGCAATCACCAAAAAAACAAGGTTTTGTAACTTTTTTAAAAAAATTAATATCCTTCAAAATAAATAAGTTGTTCCACCAAAGTACCAGGATTCTCGAAGTGTTTCTCAGAGGAAAATTTTGGGAAAGCCTGCCCCGTACTTCGGTTATGAGCGTAAACATCGACTTTCAGATTTAGTTTTATAAGAAACTTGGTCCACACTTGCCCTGCAGCAGACTGCATAAGTGCAGAATTTGTCTCCTACAGATGCTGCGTTCCCGTAGTTAGCTTAAATCACTTGGCGAAAAGACTGTTGTCTGGTAATGACTTGCGCTGAAACTTCTGTAAAGGTCTGACGGACAGTGATTCCTTTGCCCTGAAGTTATTAATAGTTAACACCCTGGAAAGCGAGCCTCAGATATGTACTGTGAAAATGGCCGTATTATTATTTCCAAAGCTGAATTTGTGAAGGAAGGCTGTTAGGTACTTCACCTATAGATGTTCGTGGGGTTAAGACACAAAGTTGTGCTGTAAAGGATAAGTATCATTTATTCCTGACTTAAAATGTGTAATTCAGGTAGAGATGAAAGCAATTATGTTGTACTTCAGCTTTATTTCCGTAACTGGGGCACCCAAACCTGTAATTTTACTGATTATGAATGCCGCACTCAGTTAATCAGTTTAATTAACAATTGTAACTGATTTACTACACTTACATACACTGTTTCTAAATGAGATTAACGTACATCAGGTCCCCAAAGTGGATAGCACAACCCATCACCACATACACAGCACACCCGAAGTCGTTTCTGAGATTTCGAGGGTTAGTCTAGGAAGTTTTAATTGTAACCTCTAAAAATCAGGTAGTGGGCATGAAACATGGTATTACTCTCGACGTATAAAGTTCCACTGTGACATTTTTTCGAACGGTGGATGGCTTGGTGGAGACCTTACTTGTAAAAATCTGTACTTCGGTTGTCCAAGAAACATTCACCCCTGAAATCACCTCGTCGCCACTCTGGAAAAGCCTGCCACATAACGTTTTTTCCAGCTGAGGAAAGCGGGAGAAGTTACCGGCTGCTATTTCAGAAGAGTAAGCAGCAAGTGTGACTGTATCTTGCGCAGATTGTGAGCAGAAGCGGAACGCTACGACAGTGACCTTTGTCACGTTCAAAATGTCGTGCAAGATGTTGTAAACTGACCCAGGACTGATTTTAGTTTTTGCACTGTCAACTTGACTGTGATACGTTGGTCTTCGGGAACGAGGCCTGCATTTCTCTGGTGATTTCCGCTTGTTCCTGGAAAACTGGTCTGCTACTTGATTCTTCTTGGAGAAATGCATGATGCACATAGTGCTGTCTAACAGTATATTTATTCATTACCGGTGTCGGTTATGGACCATCTTTACAGTGGAAAAGTATCTACTGTTACAACTTTACATGTCATACATGCTACTTCGCCAGAAAAGTATACGCCATTGATGACTTGAAAACGTCAGAAAATGATACTTATTACCATAATACCGTCTTAAGCGAACAGAAAACGCCGGAAGCATGAAAACAGGTAACAGCAGTAAGAGCACAGCACCATTGTTCAAGCACAACAACACCCACTGATAGTCGCTCATAGAAGCTACAAGCCAAAGATCAAGGTCAAAGTACAAGTTCCAAAATATGTGTACACTATTGTGTGGTCACAGAGGGATACACATGCATTCTAAGTAGAATAAAAGAAATACGGTAACAAAAGATATAAATGTATAAAAGCATATCTTTTCCCCACAGGACATTTTTTCTGTTTTCCTCTTTCGTTTTTTAAAAGTTTTTTTATTTTTTTTCTCCTTTCGTATTTTCTTTATCACTTCTATTCAATACTATATCATGTAATATAATAGTCACATGACTCTTTTATAATGTTACATGATACAATGTCACATGATAAAGACAAACCAACCATTTGGAGAAAACCACCACATATGAAACTATACGTAGACATGAACAACTGTGTTAACCAATAGGTGATGTTGTGCCTGAGCAACGGTGCTGTGCATTTACTGATGTTAAATGTTTTCATTTTTTCTGCTTGCTGAAGCCAGTATTGTGGCGTTAAGTACATTTTATGATGTTTTCAAGTCAGCAATGGCGTATACTTTTCGGGATAAATAGCATGTATGACATGTGAAGTTGACAAAATAGGTATTTTTCCACTGTGAAGATGGTCCATAATTGAGCCCGGTAGTGAATAAATATATTGCAATAGAACACAGTGTGTATCGTGCATTTCTCCAAGTATATCGATGCTGTTGACAGTCACCTGAAAAAAATTTTTGACTTCGCTCTTCGTCATTCATACTTGTTAGAGCACAAAATCACATGATGGTGCTTTGCTGCAGTACACCTCCATCAACATCATTAGTTGTGATATCACGAAAATGTTTCCAGTGATCCAGAAAATATTTGCTTTTTTATAATTCCATTCTTGGATCACAATGTTTATTTGTAATTGTTTACAAATATCAATATACAACTACTGTAATCAAGCGACACTGTTGCAGCGTTGATCTTCCTCAGGTGGATACTCTACTTAATCAATGGGCTGTGCCATTTTTTTGAAAGTCCTCTAGCGTGTGGATGGGGGGGGGGGGGGGAGGTGGGAAGGGGGGGGGATGTGGCGTCTTCCAGTTTGTATCAGCAGACAAACAAGTAGTTGATTACTTTCTTTGACTATCCCTCCTAAACTGCAAGTGTAATTAATTCAGATGAGACTCTTTATATGCGTAGGTTAATCCATCACCCTATAAATGGCTCTCTCAAAGTCGTTTATCAAGTGTACTACAAGATACTAAGTTACATGGCGACTCGGAATTGTGGGGCGGGGTAGAATGGTGGATGCTATCGCTGTAACATTTCCGCACTTTGCATTCGATAAACACAAAATTTCTCACAATCACTGTGAAGACTAAAACTGCTGACTGTTTGTTTCATCCGGACAAAGTATAGTCAGCCCACTATATTTGCAAGAAAATTCGTTCCGCAAGAGAGTTAAGGTGATACCAGTGTTACCTTTACGACGTGAAATCGACCCTGACGCGCAGGAGTGCCTCGCCGCCGTTCTGGGCACCCCTAAACAAACCGCGCGCCTCGGCTCGCGCTTCCCCTCGCCAGAACACACACGCAGCCGACGCCCTTCACAAAAGGATGCACCCCGCCTGTCAATATTACGCTAATCCGATTGAGGTTGTGCAAACATTTGTATCCGGCGGGGCAGCCGGCCATAATAAGCCCTTTATTGCGCGGCGCAAGGCGGCCCCCTGGGGCGTGGACGAGCCCTCAGCCCTCAGCCCTCAGCCCTTGGCCCTGGAGCAGCCATGGGGCCCCGCTCCCCCTGCCCCGGAGCAGTGCCTTCCTTCCAGGCCTTTGAAAAAGTTACGACATGCCTCCCCGCGGCGCATTAGGAGGAGATTCCTGCGTCGTTAGCTCGTACCCCGCAGATGCTCTCTGACGCTTGACTTCTCTCCAGCGCTGAAGGCGCCTGTTGTTAGCACGTGAAAGAGCAGGATCTTCTCTAACCAAAACACGTTGCTTCTATAGTGACAAAAAATGTGAAAATCTATGAACAGTAATAATTAGGAAGAATATAAAGCAACTGATATCAGGGTTTCATTTGATATTGCCACAGGGCTGCTTCACAGAACTTCTGTAAACCAGTCATGCTGCAATTCTCTTATCAATAATTACCGGCCAGTATCCTTGCTTACAGCATTTTCAAAAATCTTTGAGAAAGTAATGTTCTCAAGAGTGGTTAGCAATCTCAACAGTAATGGAATACTTAGTAAATCACAGTTCGGATTTCAGAAACGCTGTTCCACTGAGACATCAACATACAATTACACTGTCCACATTATAGAGTCTTTAAATAGTAAAATATCACCAGCAAGAATATTCTGTGACTTATCCAAAGCATTTGATTGTGTGAACCATGACATTATGTTGGAGAAATTTCAATTCTACGGTATAAATGGAACAGCATGTGAGTGGTTTAACTCATATATACAGAACAGGAAGCAAAAAGTCTCTTTATATGCTTCAAGTGATTCAAAGGAGTTTGCCACTTCATCTAACTGGGGTGAAATTACATTAGGTGTTCCTCAAGGGTCGATCATGGGTCCCCTCCTGTTCTTGATATATGTGAATGACCTCCCTTCTTACGTGAAACAAGATGCTGAACTGACACTGTTTGCTGATGATACAAGCATAATTATTAATCCAGTAAAAGAAAGTGCGATAGAAAATGATACAAATAAGGTCTTTGGAAAAGTTATTAATTTGTTTTCTGCGAATGGGCTTGCTCTAAACTTTGAAAAAACACAGTACCTCCAATTTTCTGCTGCAAAAAGTATAATTCCTCCTATAAACATAACATATCAAAAGAAGTCATTAGCCAGGGTAGAGCATACTACGTTTTTGGGTCTACATATAGATGAGAGTCTTAATTGGAAAATTCATATTTTGGATATCCTAAAGCGACTAGGTTCAGCAACTTTTGCAATCAGAATAACTGCCAATTTTGAGGATGTAGAAATTAGTAGGCTAACATACTTTGCACACTTCCACTCTCTGATGTCATACGGAATAATATTCTGGGGCAACTCAACACTTAGACAAGAGGTATTCACTGCTCAAAAGAAAGTAGTGAGAATAATGTGTGGCGCTCATAGTCGCACATCTTGTACGCATCTGTTTAAAAGGTTAGGAATTCTTACAACTGCTTCACAGTACATTTACTCAGTAATGAAGTTTTTTCTCAACAACGTGGACCAGTTTCAAGTCAAGAGCGACATTCATGATTACAATGCCAGAAAAAAGAAAGACCTACACTATTCTTTACTTAACCTATATTTGGTACAGAAAGGGGTAAATTATGCTGCTATAAAACTTTTTGATAAATTACCAGATGAAATAAAATGTCTGACAGACGGCAGTAATAGTTTCAAAAACAAATTGAAATCGTACCTTCTTGACAACACCTTCTGTAGCATAGATGAATTCTTGAATATGAGTAAATAAATCTGGAGATATAATATATGCATTTTGTGCCATTTAAGGGAATGGGATAGATAATAGAAATATATAGGTATAGCACTATAATGTAAACAACAAAAAAAGAAAGAAACTTGTTTCCTTTGCGTATTTCTTGTGCATTTGACACGTTCCACATCATAACGGTTTTCCGTACTATTGATCAATGGAACACGTAACTAAATAACTAACTAACTATTAAAACTATACGAGGTGGTGCTGTAAAGTTCCTGGCTTTAGCTAGAATGAACAGAACTCGAGTGCTGAAATTACATTTATTCAATATGTTCTCCTCTGAGACACATACATTTGGTACATCGTTGTTGCGGCTCTTCTAGTGCTCCAGGTGTCTCACCAACTTCGGAAGCAGTTAATAGTCAGAGAGGGTTAGGTCTGGCGAGTGGGAAGGATGGTTGAGTACTTGGAAGCACATGGTCATCAGTTTGGCTACCACAGCGTTGGACATGTGCACAGGTGCGATGTCGTGCAAAACAAGCGCACACTTGGTCAACTTTGTTCCGCGTTTATTCTCAGCTGCTTCTTTCAACTGGTCCAGAAGGTCAGCATAATATTTTTCCGGTTGCAGTGGATCTGTGAGGTAAATAGTCCACCTGCAGAAACCACTGTTTTGGCCGATTTCTGAGTGTGGAACTTCTTGAAGCGTGGGGAGCCTCTATCGCAGTATTCTTTTGATCAATCCTTGGTTTCAGTGTCATAAACGTGAAGCAAAGTTTCCTCCTCAGTCACTAAATCCTCCAAAAAGGTCTCTGAAGCTTCAAAATGGTGCAAAATGGCTTTCGATGTCTCACTGCGCTTCTTCCGCTGATCACAGTTCAAAATTTTAGGCACCCATTTTACTCAAAGCTTGCACATGCTGTGGTGATAATGAAACCAACACGCTCCCGGGAGGTGTCCCTGATCTCGGCTATCTTCTTCGCGGATATTCGTCGCTCTTGAACAAACAGCTTATGGACAGCATCGGACTTTGCAGCATCTGTTTAAGTTTGGGGGTGTCCACTGCGGATCTCATCTTCAACAGTGAAACGAGATATTCCAGTTTTCACTGTACTCTAGGAAGCACATTTTCCCCCCATTGTTTGTAACGTATCAGTGAGAATGTCCTTCGCGGACCTTTCATGGAGAAGCAAAACATGTAGGCGCGTAAGCTCCAGGACGAGAAACTTGCTTGTGATTCTGCCGTCTCGGCTATGGTTGGTTCAAATGGCTCTGAGCACTATGGGACTTAACAGCGGTGGTCATCAGTCCCCTAGAACTTAGAACTACTTAAACCTAACCAACCTAAGGACATCACACAACACCCAGCCATCACGAGACAGAGAAAATCCCTGGCCCCGCCTGGAATCGAACCCGGGAACCCGGGCGCGGGAAGCGAGAACGCTACCTCACGACCACCAGCTGCGGACATCTCGGCTATCACTTGCAACGTAACAAATTGTACGAATAGTAAACATCTGATATTTACAATGTTACATATTAAGATTTCAACTTTCAAACAAGCCGCAATTTGTTTTTTTATTATTTCACTATAAAGCAACAAAGCCAGTGTGCAAATACGGTTATAGGACTCACTGATTCTGGTTTTAATCAATGCTATCCCCAACATATATATACATATTCAATAAGCGCAACACCTCCATAAAAATGGAATTCATTGTTAGATCAACAGAAGCGTTATCGTATAACTGAATTTCTCTCTTCAGTATCTACTATTCTGGCTGAAAAAATCCTAGTTTCACTTTGATGCTTGCGTCTCGGTTATTAACGAAGTTGCGAGAACGCATTGCTGTTGTATAATGAGCCCTTGGTCACCTTTCGTGTAAGTAGGAACAGATTAGAAACTGCAATGGGTCAAAATTAATTTGAGGGGAAAAAGTTTGTCACATAACCAAAACTGCTTGACAAAAAAACGCTGTTGCTCTCTGAGGGGGAGCAAGAAACGAAATGAAACTTCATGGGTTAAGAGGATATGTGATTTCACTCAAGTGATTACAAAATCAAATCTAATTTATAAAGAACTTGGCAGTATGAGCCCACTTATTATAACGTTACACGCCCCTGGCCCTGACGCATGCACTGATTCGGTTGGGAAGGATGTCAGATGCGGTTATATCCTTTTCTGAGGCAGGCTGGTCCATAACTCTTTAACTGGTCCATGATATCTTGGTTAATGGCAATGGGACGGACTTGACATAAAAGCTGGTCACACACAAATTCTATTCATATCTAGTGATTTTGCTGCCAACTGCACTACCTCAACATTTCGCAGACATTTCATAGAGACGTATGTCATATGTGGACGACTATTGTCCTATCGAAAAATATCACCACGATATTGTTGCATGAGAGGTAGCACATGAGGATGTTCGTGGTGTTCCGTTCTGCCGTCAGAGTTCCCTCAACTGTGATCTCAAGTCAAATCTGATGAAGCCAGGAGTAACACCGCTATGCCTCTCCAAAACATTTGAAGAACACCACGTCTCCCCATATCGCCTCCATACCCGCCGAAGATGGTCATCCGGAGTAGGGCAGAGCTGCGATTCGTCGCTGAACACAATACGACGCCATTCATGATCAGTCCATACTTCCTGGTCTGGACATCACTCCAAGAGCAGCCGTTCGTGTTGTGGTGCTAAAACCATCCTACATATGAGACGATAATTCCCAAGTCTGGCTTTTGAGAGACTCTGACCAGTGGTATGAGATGACACAAAATGTTCTCGGACGGTGAGGGCAGATGTAAAGGGGCTACGATGTAGTTGGTGCATAAAATCCTCCAATGTGCTGATCAGACGCAGTCGACCAGAAGACTGACGCTGCCCTCACGTTCTCATGCAGTCCGACATCGAACCACTGAAACACTAAAATATCACTTCCCCCCCCCCCCCAACCCATAAATCACGATTCGTCAAGCGGCCATATGGAGGCTCACCCTTTCAAACGCTGTTTCACACTAGTATGTTGAATCCCTGAGTCCCTAACAGTGGTCCTCAACATCTGATGCTGTTCTCTCTTGAAACTAGTGCGATGTGTATGGCATTGCACTCGTTTCATGTTACTGTATTTCTACGTTGATAAGGCTTCTTTCTGACGATAACATGTACACATGTCGAAGGATTTTAAAGCCTGACATGTGCTAAACCAAATTGTGCTGAGTTTCACCGAGGGTAGACTGGTATTGACGGAGGCTCGGCACGAGCATTTCGAAAACTGAATGGCTTATCGAACGTCGAGGACTTCCGTGGCAAGTGTCTTCAACTCGTGAAACCATCCTTATGTCGTGGAGTTGGGTGACCACCTTTCAACTCGGTGGTGATTTCCATATTATGTGCACTCGATCCGATGACAGCCTAACCGACAGAGAGTCAAGGGACCCACCGACAAGATAACTTCCGCTCCATCCGGCCAGCATACAACATGGAGTTCAGTGGAACAATGTAGAAAGTATTGGCGGCCACAACCAAACTACACATCGTGCTGGACAGCGACAACACGATGAGGAAAATACACTGCATGAATTTACGTCCACGGCCAGAGAAGGTAACCGGAACGTTAACGGCCACAAGGCAGAAGATTTCGCTGGTGCAATTCAGTTCAAAATAACCATGTACAGTTAAGCCCCACTGGAGGGTGGCTAAAATTTGCCAACTTGAAAACACACGTTGTTGCTCGCGGGAATGTCCCAACAGCCGACAACGAAACCCAAACGACACAATGTGAACAGTCGTGACTTTCTGTGAGATTAAGTCAAAACTCAACTTTCGTTTCCAGGACCGGTGAGCCACGGACCTCGTAGCAATGGGAACAGCACCACACATTCCGAACGCGCGTGGACGCCGCGAGCGGCCTCGGCCAAACTACGCGTCGCGGAGATTTCCTCACTGCTTCACGCCAACCGACCAACTGCCCAGGCTCGGAAACAGTGAAAGGACCAAGTATACGTCGGCCGATGAGACGACCAACCGAACGACCAACCAACAGTCGTCCTGCTCCAGTCTCCATCCGTCGGACAGTTCTCCTGTGTCGCCAGCGGCTGGCGAGCACTGGCTGTCGATGCCTCACCGGCGCTCCGTCCTCCGACTTGACTGCTGCTGCGCCTCGACTGCACTGCTGGTCCGTCCCGAACTGACTGCCAGACACACGACGACCCCGAAATACTATCGGTCGCTCCAGAGATGGTATGACAGTGCACTTATCGATACGCGCTGCTGCTGCCGCTCACGGGCAAGTAAGGCAGGAAGTTAGTGACGTCAGTAAATGGAATAAGAAAACGAGGTGTCAGTACAGTAATAGAAGATGCCAAGCAATACATGGGATAAACGCGAGCCGTGCACTGCTCAACGGTGTTACTCCACCTCACTGGAGTTGCCAGCAAGCCGTCATAGTACCACTGTACTTGTCAACGCTGTAGCCATCATCTTGCCTCACCATCATCCACGTGCTGCTTCTCGGGGTGTGCCAAACAGGTGGAAGTCGGAAGGTGCGAGATCCACACTGCGGAGTGAATGAGACAGAGCAGTCCAACGTAGTTTTGTGAGCTACTTCAGGGTGCGCAGACTTCTGTGAGGTTTTGCATTGCCATGGAGAGAAGTTGTTGCATTTTTGTGGCAACGAACACGCTGCAGTCGTTTCTTCAATTTCCTGAGGGCAGCGCAGTACTATGAGGGAGGACATCAAACGAATAACCCCTTCAGAGTTCCAGAAGACCGTCGCCATGATTTCAGCGGCTGAGAGCGCGGCTTTGAACTTTTTCTTCGGAGGGGTGGTGACGTAGCGCCACTCTATGGACTGCTGCTTTGTTTCCGGTTCGAAGTGACTAACCCATGTTTCACCGCCTGTGATATCGTGTGACAAAAAAATTAGCCTCGTAAAGCGCAAGCACTTTCGCACAGATGGTGCTTGGTTGTTCTTTATGGTCTTCTATTAGGCGGCGATGAACTCAGCGTGGACACATCTTTGAGTACCCCAACTGGTGAACAAATGTGTCAGCACTACCAACAGAGACGTCCAGTCGTGCAGCGAGGCGTTTTTGTTTCATCTGCTAACTCGAATGAGAATGTACACACCTTTCAACATTGTAGGAGCCACATCTGTGTGTGGCTTGCCGGTACACGGGTTTGCGCCACCTTGTTGCGGTGATGACAGACTACTTTCCCAGTGACTTAATGTGCCTCTGTCCACTGTCAGGTCTCCGTAGAAATTCTGCAAAGAGCTATTAATGTCTGCGATGCTCTGGGTTTCCGCCAAAAGAAACTCACTAATAGCCCTCTGCTTGGTTGGTTCAAATGGCTCTGAACACTATGGAACTTAACTTCTGCCGGCCGGAGTGGCCGAGCGGTTCTAGGCGCTACAGTCTGGAACCGCGCTACGGTCGCAGGTTCGAATCCTGCTTCGGGCATGGATGTGTGTTATTTAGGTTTAAGTAGTTCTAAGTTCTAGGGGAGTGATGACCTCAGCAGTTAAGTCCCATAGTGCTCAGAGCCATTTGAACCATTTTTTGAACTTAACTTCTAAGGTCATCAGTCCCCTAGAACTTATAACTACTTAAACCTAACTAACCTAGGGACGTCACACACATCCAAAGCCCGAGGCAGGATTCGAATCTGCGACCGTAGCGGTAGTGCGGTTCCAGACTGTAGGGCCTAGAACCGCTCGGCCACCCCGCCTGCCTCTCTGCTTGGAACGCATCTCCGTTGCAGACGCGATTTTGAAGGGCACGTATAGCGCTACTACCTATCGGATCTTGAGGAAACTACAGGGCTTGAAGCGAGAATACTCAGCAATGTCCCACAACAAATTCGGCACATTTTCAACCAAAATTGGCCGAAAAATGAAATGTGTGGCGTTAATTATTAAGTGCGTTCTAACAAACTTATGATATTAAGTGCGAGGAAGAGAAATTCTAACAAGCAATTAGGCAACGTCGCTTTCGGTAAACAGTTTAGTCTCGGACGATTTACGGCGACAGTAGTTTTAGCCAGGTTAACGTGAAGCGAGAGCGCTTTACGATAATACATTTTCGCAAGAAAAGAAAATTGCGGTAAAAGCGGCAGTGGAAGCTGTCGTCGTAAAACTGACTGAGCTTTAAGCGGGTGGGACACAGGGCGGGCTGCAGGCGCACCGCCCCCGCTCCGCCCCCGCCGCCGCCGCCGCCTCCGGCCGCCTTCTTTTATTCAGTGCGGCGCGGCGTTTTGCGGGGAATACGAACGACGTGCCCGCCGAGGGCAGTAAAACAGCGGAATCCACCCCGCTGCACCCCCGCCTCCAGGGCGCGCGGCGAGGCTCGCCTCGTCCTCAGCAAATTTTAAGAAAGGCCTCAGCCGGTGCGATTATTACTCGCGCCGCCTTCGCAGATTATAGCAGCGCGGCTCATTAAGGCTGAAATAATATATACCGTGGCTCGCACCGCGCGCCTCGCCTCAGTAATTCGGACGGATGCGACCAGACCCCGACCTCCTTCTCGGGGAAGGTAATTCGCCACGACGATATATCTTCCGTATTCTTACAAAGAGACCGCAGTATAATCCTTAGGAGGGGCAAAAAGAAAAAAGGAATTGTCTTCCTCCCAAAGTTGCGCGGGTCCGCGGCCGTCCTAGCTGAGCGGGCATAACTTTTTATTATTACGTCGCGCGGACCAGAATGGCTGCCTCCTCTGCCGGCCGCATTAGAGGTATTATGTTGTCCCTGAGTACACGCAATCTAATACTCGCTTGAGAAAATTGAAAAAGTAAATCCCTTCATAAGCGCAGCCATGCGTCTCTTTTTCCTGGGCGACGCCGGACTTGGGGGTCGTACTTCGGAGGAGTCCGATCCAGCTGCCGAGCCGGAAGCAGGTAAAGACAATGTGACGTCCGTGACGTGCTCCGAGCAAGAGCATTGGATGAAGCACTGAAAAGAGGGTTTCGACAGGAAAAGCTAGGGAAGATTAGCATCAGCTTCCTGTTGACAAAGGGGTCATTGTACGCGGAGCACAATCTCGGATTAGCAAAATATGGGATAGAAATAAGCAGTACCGCTTTGAAGGAACAGTCCCGGAATTCGCCTTAAGCAATTTAGTGAAATCACAGAAAACCTCAATATGGCGACCCGATGGAAAACCCACTGTCCTCCCGAATATAAACCTATTGGCTCCACACTGTGTCATCTCGCCCGCTAAGAGAGTTCCAGGCTACTATGTTCTCACCTTTCGCTGGTGCACTTGTTGTCAGCGCTTGGGTGAACTTCCGTTTCGACTAATTTTCCTGCAACATAGATTAGTTCGTCACGAAAAGAACCCCATCGCTGTAGATACATTGTGGAATGTAATGAACGATTTCTACTCTGTTTTACCTAACACGTCTTACTCAGTCGGCAAGATGAAAATGAGCTTCCTGCTCGTTTACTCTGATAAAATCTCAAACAAATAACTTAGAGGTTGGTGAATAATTATTCAATTAAAATTACCTCTCATATTAGCATTTAATCAAAATTACATTATTAAACATGAACTGGCGAATGCTGTGGCCAACACACAGGTCAGCAAAGGTTAAGTGATAAGATTGATTAGTAGGCGCTGGATCAAGCGCGCCTATTACGAGAGAGGCCAGAGACTCACCCACAAAGAACAGGCCACCAACGCCCTCTCGACTGCGAGTATTTAGGCTGCCGACGTTGAGCGAAGGCCCTCACTCTCACTCAATCATCTAATTGGCATCTGTCAGTTTACTTGCAGAGCAGGTTTAGTTTGTCACAGGCTACGACGGTACATAGCGACCAGATTAGTGACTATAGCGCGACTAGTTTATCTCAACCAGAATTGCACTTTACATCAGTCTGCAAGAGGACTACTACTGATGAGCCCGTACCACAACAATTGGACTCTATTCAAGTTAAGTAATGATTCCAGTTCATGTAAATAAAGAATCGTATTAATCCACGTGTGCATTTGTGCTGTAGAAAGAGGATACCAGCGACCCATAACAACAATTGGCTCTGAGCACTATGGGACTTAACATCTGAGGTCTTCAGTCCCTTAGAGTTAGAACTACCTAAACCTAACTAACCTAAGGACATCACACACATCCGTGCCCAAGCCAGGATTCGAACATGCGACCATAGCAGCAGCGCGGTTCCTGACTAAAGCGTCTAGAACCGCACGGCCACAGCGGCCGGCCCATAACAACATCCTCTCCCTCGCTTTCTTGCGGTACAAGACTCAACAAAACACATAAAATAAAATATTAAAAAGCTGATAATGGCTGCTGAGGGGGCTGATGAGCGGATTGCTTTGAAGAAGCCCAGACTAGAAAGCTGAGCTGAATTACATGTAGTAACATTATGATCACAATTCACAAATAACTGAACATTAATGTTTTGATTAGATTATTCAAAACAAAATATTAGAAAGGAAATAATTACTATTGGCAGGAGAGCCAACACCGTGTTACTAGAGGAAGCCGAAAGGCACGCGTTTTAGCTCACGCAGGCTGGCGTGAGGTATGGAACACGACAAGGAAATTAGAATTTAGAAAAAACGGACGTAGCTGGTGGAATACTTAACTTTGATCCATTTAATGGTGAACGTCGCTCTTGACGGTACATGATTCACAGTATCAATAGCAACTGGTAATGGCGCCTTGCTAGGTCGTAGCAAATGACGTAGCTGAAGGCTATGCTAACTATCGTCTCGTCGTCTCGGCAAATGAGAGCGTATTTTGTCAGTGAACCATCGCTAGCAAAGTCGGTTGTACAACTGGGTCGAGTGCTAGGAAGTCTCTCTAGACCTGCCGTGTGGCGGCGCTCGGTCTGCAATCACTGATAGTGGCGACACGCGGGTCCGACGTATACTAACGGACCGCGGCCGATTTAAAGGCTACCACCTAGGAAGTGTGGTGTCTGCCGGTGACACCACATTGAGCGGCTGATAAGCGGATTGCTCTGAATAATCCCCTACTAGGTTGTTGGGTTGGGTTACATGTACTAACATTATGATCACAGTTATCGAATAACTGAACATTAATTTTCTGATTAAGTATAGCAAGCACTCTATGAATTACACCTCAACACGTGGAAGGTATGCGGGGTAGGATTCATCAAAGCACAAGCATACGTACACTCATAATAACAGTCCACAGGGAGGAAACAGTAGAACCTATAAGGTTATTTCCATTGACCAAACTTCCACGCATTGTTCCATAGAGTAACTAGTTTTACCGGTCAAACATATGATCAGTAACTTCCATTTTCGTAAATACGATAAAGACAGAAACATTTGAAACAAAAGTAAGTTGGTTCATGACATACGATTTGGATTAAACAAGTAACTTGATTACATCAACAACCATACGGTTCAGCAATAAACGATGTCCTCGCTCAGTAAACCCGCGTGTGCCACTCATCTCTCGATTAATACTACCAGAAAGACACACACTTACGAAGAAGATGAATTTAGTATCCAGAGCAAGCAAGAAACGACTGCGTTGTTTCGAAAGCTCACCACGGTTCGAAACACACGTGGTCTAACTCAGATAAGATACACAATGCAAAACAATGAACTCGCTGAAGGTAATCGTAATAAATTATATTATACTTACACAGAAGTTTATTACAAAGGCTACGGCAAAAGAAGATGGATAACCAGCACTGAAGGCTCACAAGCGAAACACTTGGGTGCGATCACAAAATCTTTCACGCCACAAAAATCTCATGAAATAAAATGAAATCGAACGACAGAAAAAGAATTGTAGCACCAATACACAGAAAACACGCAACACTTCCACACATAAGAGACAAAAACTAACTGAATTGAGAAATAATGAGCCGTGTACGGCTCGTGTTCTACATCTACATCTACATCTACATCCATACTCCGCAAGCCACCTGACGGTGTGTGGCGGAGGGTACCCTGAGTACCTCTATCGGTTCTCCCTTCTATTCCAGTCTCGTATTGTTCGTGGAAAGAAGGATTGTCGGTATGCTTCTGTGTGGGCTCTAATCTCTCTGATTTTATCCTCATGGTCTCTTCGCGAGATATACGCAGGATGGAGCAACACACCGCTTGACTCTTCGGTGAAGGTATGGTCTCGAAACTTCAACAAAAGCCCGTACCGAGCTACTGAGCGTCTCTCCTGCAGAGTCTTCCACTGGAGTTTATCTATCATCTCCGTAACGCTTTCGCGATTACTAAATGATCCTGTAACGAAGCGCGCTGCTCTCCGTTGGATCTTTATCTCTTCTATCAACCGTATCTGGTACGGATCCCACACTGCTGAGCAGTATTCAAGCAGTGGGCGAACAAGCGTACTGTAACCTACTTCCTTTGTTTTCGAATTGCATTTCCTTAGGATTCTTCCAATGAATCTCAGCCTGGCATCTGCTTTACCGACGATCAACTTTATATGATCATTCCATTTTAAATCACTCCTAATGCGTACTCCCAGATAGTTTATGGAATTAACTGCTTCCAGTTGCTGACCTGCTATTTAGTAGCTAAATGATAAGGGATCTACCTTTCTATGTATTCGCAGCACATTACACTTGTCTACATTGAGATTCAATTGCCATTCCCTACACCATGCGTCAATTTGCTGCAGATCCTCCTGCATTTCAGCACAATTTTCAATTGTTACAACCTCTCGATACACCACAGCATCATCCGCAAAAAGCCTCAGTGAACTTCCGATGTCATCCACAAGGTCATTTATGTATATTGTGAATAGCAACGGTCCTATGACACTCCCCTGCGGCACACCTGAAATCACTCTTACTTCGGGAGACTTCTCTCCATTGAGAATGACATGCTGCATTCTCTTATCTAGGAACTCTTCAATCCAATCACACAATTGGTCTGATAGTCCATATGCTCTTACTTTGTTCATTAAACGACTGCGGGGAACTGTATCGAACGCCTTGCGGAAGTCAAGAAACACGGCATCTACCTGTGAACCCGTGTCTATGGCCCTCTGAGTCTCGTGGACGAATAGCGCGAGCTGGGTTTCACACGACCGTTTATTCCTTGGCATCTTGTCATTGCGGTTGTGGCATCTCGTTTCTTATTCGATTTACTGGCGTCACTAAGTTGCTGGCTTGCCTGTCCGTGAGTGGCAGCAACAGCGCTTATCCATACGAGTACTGTGGTACTATCTTTGGAGCGACGCTAGTATTTCCGGGTCGCGTTGTGCGGAGTGACGAGTTGCGAACGGACATCAGGTCGGTTGGGGGCGCGGCAGCGAGCAGGTCCGTGCAGCGCGAGGGCAAGCCAGGGCCGCTGGTGGCGTGATACCACTGCCGGATCGGGGAGGGGCAGCTGCGACAGCGACGTTTTAAGTTGAGTGAAGAGTTAACTGCTAATGCAACCACGACTATTCTGAGATCTCGCCCTTGGTCGGTGGGTTGTCGCTCCCAGGGCCGCTGAGCCAGGCAGCAACGAGAGTGAAGTGTTTCGACCCTGTGAAATATTGCAGCCGCCTTTCTCTATTTGTTATTTATCATTGAATTTTATATTATTCTTATTAGTGAAGTGCAACCAGCGATATTTTCTGCCTTGTGGTTGCTAACACCCCAGTTAGCTGCCCTGGAGGTTAGCGTACTTTTCCGGCAGTGTACCTTTCCTCGTCGTGTTAATGCTGTCCGACACAGTGCATATTTTTTTGGGAGGTCTACCTTGATTCTAGTATTTCCTTCGGCCTTTTTCTGAAGACGTAGCGCTATCTGTCTCTTCGCCCTTGCCTAAATATATTCCATCGTTGTACCGGTGATCGGACGTTAGGCGGATTGGTTAGTCGGTCGTTGGGCGCTTAGGCTGCCCCTAGTCTGAGTCGCTATCCTGTTAACGTGAGTACGACTCTTGGCTGCCTGTCTCACCTTAACTTATGTTTGAGTTACCTTCCCAGGCTGACCCTTGGAACACTTGCTGAGAACCGCTTGTCGTGATTCCTTAGATGGTGATGTTTGTTCTAATGATATTTGTAATATTCTAATTATTGTTGGTGTGGCCTTCAGCCGAGCAATAATTTCACTTCTTTGGTGATACGGCCTTCAGCCATGATACAGTAATTTTTTTAAAAGCAAACTTGTTTTAAAAGCAAGGAATTTATTTTAAAAGTGCTATCTGGAATTGTTTTCCTGACTTCTAATTCAGGCGCTCAGCCGTTTGTGACTTCAAGTTGTGTGTGGCTTTCAGTCAGGCAATAATTTCACCTTTTTCATAATAAGGCCTTTAGCCGTGTTACAATAAGTTTTTTTTAAAGTTAACTTGTATTAAAAGCACAGTATTTGTAGAAATGTGTGCTATTTGGCATTGTTCTTCTGACTTCTAATTCAGGCCTTCAGACGTTTGTTTTTTGGGGTTATTGTGGAATTTTTTTTCTGCTGTCATACAGTCAACTGTATTTTTTAAGAGATTGTTTTAAAATTTTAATTTCTTTAAATAAAGTTTACGATTTGTTGAGCAACAGAAAGTAACTAATTACGGCCCCATTCACAATCGTAACCTTATCCTGTCCCATCCTGAGGAAACAGCTCTGACATAGGTTAGCTAAAACACTTTGTAATCGCCAACCTGCGGCAGGACAAGGATCAAACTAAAGAAATGGAATATTAATAAACACGATGCCATTGCCTAACTTAAATGCCGAGTGGTTCTAGGCGCTTCAGTCTGGAACTGCGCGACCGCTACGGTCGTAGGTTCGAATCCTGCGTCGGGCATGGATTTGTATGATATCCTTGGGTTAGTTAGGTTTAAGTAGTTCTAAGTTCTAGGGGACTGATGACCTCCCATAGTGCTCAGAGCCATTTGAACCATTTAACTTAAATGATCAGGTTACATCTGAAAGAAAACCTCACAGTAAACTAAGTGCTACAGATTCCAACTTTTTCGATTACACTGCCAGAGATAATCTGAAATAACGTGAAACGTACTGGCAGATTCAAACTGTGTGCCGGGCCGAGACTCGGACTCGGGACCTTTGCCTTTCGCAGCAAGTACTTGAGTAGCTTAGTTGGTAGAGCACTTTCCCGCGAAAGGCAGAGGTCCAGAGTTCGAGTCACAGTCCGGCACACAGATTTAAGCTGCCAGAAAGTTTCATATCAACGCACACCGAAGTCTCCAGGTGACGCCAAAACTGGTCGGACGAAATACTCAACAGCTACCTGTACTATTGTACACAACAGATGTTGATCTCTAACACTATTGTGTTTTTAAGCAGCGTAGCTCTACCAAAGCTCCACACAAAAGTTGGCTAAATAACCACATCCAAAGAACCCACGCTGACAGGTCAAAGCATTTTGAAGCATGACACGCACTCTTTGAAAAAGATGGGACAAATAATTGTAGAGAGAACACAGAAAATAATAAACGTGGTTATAGGTATACATAAACACGTATTAGACCCAGAGCTGTATGAAACACGAAAATCACAAGATCTAAATATTGAAATGCCACAGTATCTATCAAAACAGAGCACTCTGCCGTTAATCCTTCTCCCAAGTTTGAAGCACAGATGCACCTAAAACCAAAGGTGTCTAGAAATATCGGGAAACCGACCTCAGCTCAAAACCAGTGGAAAGGCTCACATGAAGAAGTTTCATCATATTATGCATCTGGAGAGAAACAAGAGCAGGGAGTGATCTGGCCATGGAAGGGCATTTCCAAACTATTTTTACTATAGTATACCATAAACTATCAAAGAAATAGTAAAAGAAAAAACACACAAACAGAAAACAAAATCTGCACCAAGCGTTGCATAACCAAATCGATAATCTTATATCTATACTCTCCATTTAACTGTGGGTTTGGATGAAATAGTCAACTAGGCCTCCTCCAGACCAGCAAAGTTTATCCGTCGACATTGTGTAAGAAATTTTAACATAATTTGATGGATGTTACCCTGATTGGATTATCACATGCAGAAAGCAAGACAAAGTTAGAGTAAAATACAAGCCAACAATTTTAACAAGCTATTTGCCACACGAAACTGGTGACTAGCAAAAAATGTAGACACAGAGTACATAATCACTTAATAATAAACAGAGAAAATACACAAAATGGCAAGGTAGAAGAATAGAGAAATACATTATCTAGAATACCAATTGAACACAAAGATACATCACTTTTTGTTATAGCCTGGGAGTAATGAATGTCAGAGTCTTTTTGTTTGGATCACCAAAAAAGTACTTATTTTCATATGGATACAATAAAAAGATCAATTAACTGTCTGTTTTCACCAACTTATTCATGTTGCTATGGCAATATGATGCAGACACTTTAATATATTTCTTCACAGAGTTCTTTACGCATAGGTAATGCTTACAGTCTCATACATCCTAACCATGATAGCTATTGTTGGCTTTGCATATTATTGCATATGGTATATGTCCCCATGCTCACAGTTATGTATCTTGATCAGTGCGCCCAACAATCTATATTTTTCTGTTGAGGCTGTCTGTTTTGAAGTATCGCATGTTACTGTGTGTGCCAAAATGGCGAGAAATTTTCCAGATTTGAGTGACTTTGTAATCGAAGATTTATACCATGTTACGGAGACCACCGAAAGCTCTATACAATGGGCTAGGCAACAAGGTCTTTTGAAGAACGATATGGTGTGTGAAAATAGGAATTGATCTTTTTTGTTTTTGCATCCATATGAAAATAAGTACTTTTTTTTGGTGACGAGCGCATCAGATATGACTGTAACACACAATTTTTGAAATAAATTTTTTTTGGTATTCCGTGCATATATATGCTTATATCTTCAGAAATACGCATTTCCTTCAAAAATAGGTACTTTTCTCGTGGTCGATGTTTCTCTTAGTAGAATTAGGTCACTAGTTGGAAGCACCAAAGAACACTCAATACAACCAGACGGCTATTTATGGAAACGTACCGATATACATATAAGTTAGTCTTACTGACTAAAGTCTATCAGAAAAACCACAGGTAATGAGTTATTGGTCCTGCTGTAGGAGAACACATACAGATTTTATTTCATATTCTCTCCACTTTGCAGTTCACTCGTCACACGGAACACTGATTGTATGGGAATATATTGCTGGACCTCCGTGGAGGATACTTGGAGGGTAATGGGTGGGGCTCGATGTTACGGTTGTCAGCGAACGTGGGGTACTCATCCGTGACACAAGCGACTTCGCTGTCTTTGACGTTTCTCAGAAAAAAACTCAACGTGACTCGTATAGACACCCATCGTTTGGATTCCCAGCTGCACAGCACAGCTCGGCATCGCGTACAAGTGCAGTGGATGTAAGGCGACACCATGGACAGAGTGCACCCGTCTCGGAACTACCACATACATAAGGGTAGCACGCACTAATTCTCCGTTGCACCGCGCTGGAATCTTCGTGATATGACAGTAACCAAAGTGGCACATTGCAGTACTCAAGTGGGTGGATTGGCTCATTGACTTACCCCTGGATGCACCAGTGTTCGCGTTCTGTCAATCCCACGCAAGCACTTGTCAGAGCCGCGGTAGCTGTGGCGTGGCGTTGTCATTGAGTGGGCAAGGTTAATCATTACTGTGCAGTATCACAGACGAAGCCGTGAGGGCACTTTTTGTTCTCTGAGAAGACTGTAATAGTACCTTCTACCTCGATACGCTGCATTTGTGATTATTTCCACAACTGACTGCCAATTCAGAGAATTTTATCTACCAACAAGACGGAGTAACCAGTCGATATTCGTCGCTACCTGAACGACGAAACTCACAGAATTGTGACTTTCTCCTTTGGGGCGCTTTAAGCAATATGTCTAAGCACCAATGCCATTAACACTGGAACAACTTAGATAATGTTAGAACAAATAAGCCCTCGGTCACAAATATTGAGTCAAAATTGACCAGGTTTTGACGCTACTATCAGCGTCGTCTTCAGAATTAGACTAACTGTTCTAAAACATATTAAGTATATAATACATTCATAAAATTGAAGTTTGTACTGACTGGAAAAAGATGCAGTACTTACAAGTCACATATTAAAAAGGATCTAAGCCGGAAAGGCGACGTCAAGAATAGTTGTAAGTAAGATGGCGAGCCGCTAAGGGCAATCCTTGTTCACTAAAGTACGAGCAGTACACGGTCACTGAACCTTAGCAGCTATGTTCAAAGTTTTACTTGGATAATGCTTTAGTCCGGTTGTGATGACTACCAATAAGATGTATGGAACGAACTTGACTACCCATGGAGCTTTTAAAACGAATGAATCATTCGTAGTAGCCTTGTATAGTTCGTGTTTTTACTGGAAATAAATACAGCATGCGAGTTTACGACATAAAACAGGTGTCAAACTAATTTCTCGTGAATTTTCATATTATCTATTTTTCTGATAATCCGGATGACCTGCAGTCCCACCTAGTTCAGAAAGACGATGTCCCACTGTATTACGGCTCCTCTACCAAGCAACTAAAGGAAAGAAAGAAAGAAAAACTGAGTAAGTGAGAGGAACTGGCAAAATAAATGGAAGATCCCAGAATCAATTTTGACTCTGAAGCGGAGTGTGTGCTGATCTGAAACTTCATGCCAGAATAAAACTTTGTGTCAGACCGGCACTCGAACCCATTTGCCCTTCACTACCGTCTCGGCTGTCCAGGCACAATTCGCAACCCATCCTCACAGCTCTACTTCCACCAGTACCTCGCTCCTATCTTTCAAATTTCGCAAAAGTTCTTCTGCATAGCTTGTGGATCTAGTACTCCTGGAAGAAAAGATATTGAGGAGAAATAGCTTAGTGAAGATCTAGGGGATTATAAACCTATGCTTATTTAGCGCTGAACAATAGTAAGAATAATACGTATGAGAATAAGAACTTACTTCGTTTTTAAGTCTTAGTATTGTGCGTCGAGTGTGGAAGAGATCAATCGTAACCCATATGTAGGAAACACTCAGCCATTCGCCAAGATTGATAGCGGCTCAAATGGTTCAAATGGCTCTGAGCACCATGGGACTTAACTTCTAAGGTCATCAGACCCCTAGAACTACTTAAACCTAACTAACCTAAGGACATCATACACATCCATGCCCGAGGCAGGATTCGAACCTGCGGTCGTAGCGGTCGCGCAGTTCCAGACTGTAGCGCCTAGAACCGCTCGGCCACCCTGGCCGGCATTGATATAGGAAAGACATGTAAAATCTAAATTAGGAATTCTGACTGAGGTAAATAAGCTTGAATCCTCTTTATAAAAACTGCTTTCGTATTTCCCAAACCTGTTTATTCACTTATAACACAATGAGACGTTTATTGATATGTGAACGGTATCATCGGTTGCTCGTATTTTAGAGAATTATATCCCCATAACACAGTTAAATGGGCTGAAAAATTCTTGGAGCATATGTATAGAATTTGTCAGGAGAATACCAAGGCGCAGCTTTCCCATTCGGCATGAAACACTGGACGATGAATTTTAACAGTCGTTTGTAGAGAAATGACTCTTAGCGAGATCTGCGCCCCACTGCGGCTCAATTGCTACGTGGCTACGCGACTACGTAATATGTTTTGTTTTCAGGCGAATTGAGAACTTCGATCCCCACCCCGCTCTTCCTCTCTCTCTCTCTTTCTCTCTCTCCAATCATTTGTACCCTTGCGAGTAGTAAAATTAACGCAGCCTTCTGTTAAATAAAGGAGGAAAAACATTCGAACCGGAAATTTTTATTTATGCAACAGAATGTCCTCATGTGGCCAACTAGGCACGCAATAACCGCGAAACGCCTTTCAAAACAAGCAAATACCGTTTAATTTACAGCAACTTTTTCGCTCCAGTTTGCGTGTTTTACAAATTGTTTCGCTCTCGCTCTCTCTTTTTCTATTTTTATATATGAAATAATCCGGAACACGCGGCTCGGTGTTAGCTTGCAATACCATCTATATCCCATTAATGGAAACTTTATTCAGAATTCGAAGCTAAAATATAATATAGGTCCCCTGTTGGCCTTTTATTGGACGAACAAATGCGCCGTGTTTTACTTCGCGAGGTTTTAATCACAGTCAACAAAGGGACCATTGGAACAATTGCCGACCACAGGGTGGGCAGCGCTGGACGCAGCTGCTCCCACGCCGCCCCTGCTGGCGCGGATGGGGCGGTAGCTCTAGGAAGTGTGCCATGCGCAGCCCATGCTGCTGAACTCGCTTTCCGAAGACTATCATCAACCCAGCGGAGGGTGGACGAGAGGGAATTCCACTGTGTGACAAATCTCGATGTTTTTACTAACAAGTTACGAGCTCCACGATCAATATTTGACTCACCATCGTAATATGCAACGTTTTCAACGACCTGGTAGATTAAAACTGACTGCCAGATGCGGCCTCAAAGCCGGAGCGTTGTCATCACGGGCAGTGCTGTAAACACAGAAGGATTTTGAATAGCTAACAGAATCTTCCGCCGGTTCTTGGTAGAACAACATAATAATAAATGAAAAGCACCAGTTTGCTTTTGTTCTACAATATTTCTTTTATTGTTAACCGGTTTACTGAGTAAATGTCTGAAGATGGCCTTGTAAGCCGAAACCCCTGTTAACAATAAAACTAATATTGTAGAACAAAAGCAAACTGGGGCTTTCATTTATTATTTTTAAAAGTCTCATTCGTCGGCAACAGTCGATAGTATCTGGTCTGCAGTCATTCAGTACCTCGTTTTTGGGTAAAACTCTGAGTGCATACAGAATGATTACAGAGAATTGCCTTAAAAAGCTCTTCTTTATGTGTATTTACCAATGAAATCAATTTTTCAAAACGATCTGTTGTCATTTCAAAAACAAGTTGCCTCAGATACCATTTATATTGTGCAACCGTTAACTAGGTCTTAAAGAATGTTTAAATTCATTTTAAGGATAGAATTTCTTACTGACAGAACGATTAGTTAATTTACGAAACGTTTCCAGTGCTCCACATTATAGGCAAAATATGTGCAGTGAGCATGCTCGGTTCGTAATAATTGTGATTTAAGCACATTTCTACAGGAACTGAAAATGTTGAATAATGGGAAAACACTGTATGGAACTTAATTTACCATTTATTGTTCCGAAAATCTGGACCAAAACTTACCTTCTGGAACATGGAAGAACCGTACAATAAACACTGCTAGTAATATAGTACTGACTAAATGTGTGCAGCACAAGGGACACAATTCTCACAGAATACTCTTGCTAAATGCAGATTATCAGGTAAGACCCTCATTACATACTTATTTGTAAATCCATGGTCAAATGGCTTCTTGAAAATAAACGGTTTATAAATTAAGACACAATGGATTTAGATACATTGTCTGCAATCGGCCATTCATTGAAATCAATGGGAAAAGTTGAAAATTTGTGCCGTACCGGGATTCGAAACTGGATCTCCTGTTTACTCGGCAGATGGTATGACCATTTTTTTTCATGCTGCTCTTTTCTTGGGGGGTTGATGGTGGCGGAGACAAAGTGGGCAGACATCATTTTACGAGGCCTGGCCACAATGTCTCCGTCGCCAAACAGGCACACATGAAAGGTCTAAATGGCAACAGGAGAATGTTCATTTATTTATTGACAAAAACTAAATTCGCCGTTCCATGACCTGTCGCCGTCGCCAGCATTTTAAAAGAAGGGATACGTACTACTGGTGCGAAAGAAAAACAAAAAGAAAGAAAACACAAGGTAACATTTGCGGAACACGTACGTGCTGTGTCGATACCCCTCGGACGCCGTCGTCCCGTTTTCATGTCTTTTCGTAATGTGTAGCTACCACTATCTGTTCTATCTTCTACGTGAGAATGTGTCAAATTTACCTCCTGCCATGAATAATACAGCTACGGGACGGATCGTGGAAGACGCTTCGCAATAATTTCGGAAAGTATTCGCTGTACTTGGGGTTCTTCTCAATAGCACAATGTCGATGGTTTAAATAGTTCCAAAAATCCATGAGCCCTATGACACTTGATACCTCCTCTAAGCAAATAATGAATTTCGTGACCTCTGTTCCACGTGACAGTGCTGTGTTTCTGCCTCGGGTAATAACAGCGTCCGGGTAGAGGAGAGTGCGTTAATTGACGTAAGCGGGCAAAAATCCCTGAAAAGAGAGCCCAAATTTGACGCACAAAATACTATGTCTCTTACGCCTGACCACAATGTAGACGGTGTCCATCTGTCTCCTAAACGTTACATTTCAAACATAAAGGTGAATCGTCAAGATGGACCCTATGGAGTCTCTTTCATCTGTATTTTTTTTCTTTTTTTCCGCTGTCGCGTACCATGTCGAACGTACGTCTAACTCTAGATTTAACGCGTTGACAGTGCGCCATACTACCTTCCAATGCACGGTAGTATATGTCAAATTTACGACATTAGGCAACAGGCGACGAAGAAGGGCGCGACAGATGTCACTGTCCGTTGGTAAGCGAGGGACACGGAGATCGTCCCTTAGGTAGTTAATACTCCAGATAAAAGCTCCCAAAGTAGGAAAATGGACCGGAACCTGAGGAAGATGGTGCCAGAGCTTCAAGCAGTAAGCTTGTGAGGCTGTTTGGGCATCGCCGCCAAAGCTTGAGGTGCATACCGACGGGAAGCTCGATCATGAACATTGGCAAGCCCAATCCCGCCGCGTTCTTTATGAAGAGTGATGGAGTCGTATCGCGACTTAAATATCATTCCAGCGCCGACAGATGAACCGAATGCCGCCGTAAGGTTCCGAGTTACGTGCTTAACTATCGGTAGCGCTTGCGTCACATGCGGAATTCGTTATATCAGATGGACATCAATAAATTCGGTCCGTTGATGAAGATACAAAACACGTAGATGATGATCCACAAGTCCAGCACGAATATGTTGCAAGAGGCTCCGATAATTAAGGGTCGTCATGCGTAAGATGTCGTCCGTGAAGTCGATATCAAGATAGCGGGTTTTATCGCACATCCTGAGTGGGGCGAGGCTTGCAGGTGTCATCCCCAGTGCCAATATTCGAGGCTAACGATTTACTACATTTATACAGCCCCCCCGAAGCTTCACCATAAGTGGCTAACCAGCCAGAGGACGATTCCTTTCATTCAAGAAAATTTCTATTTTTGTCCGGAGCTCAAAAAATCGCGTCATAACTTTTCCACAATTATGCCAGTGTACTGTCCTGCGGACATCACGTTCGTCACAAAGAGTTAACACCAGAATATCTGCAAACGCAGTGCACCTAAAAACGATGCTACCAAGAGACAATTTCGTGAAGCCCCACAACAACGATTCTAATGCTGAAGCGCACAGTATCATCGACAAGGGGCATCCCCGTCTAACAGAGCAGCCATCTGCAAGACTGTCGCTATCAAATGCGTGACTGAAGTCTGTACAAGCCAGCGCTCCAGGTACATGACACACCCGAGGGAGGGGCAGGGTGGCGCCGATGTTATGCGTCCCAGCCGTCAACGCTCGATCCATTGATAGGACACGAGACGTCATACGCCGAATTCGAGCTGCCAATAGCCGTGCGAAGATTTTCATATCACAGTTCAACAAAGTTAATGGTCAGTAAAACGTAATACGCCATCCTCCGTGAGGTTTACGGATTGGTATGATGACACTTTCCACCAAGACAGCCAGACGTTGCACCACTGGCGTCATGAGCCCTTGACATACAGTAGTCCAATAGGGTACCAATAACGTCTGGAACGTCCTAAAAAAGTCCGGGGGTAACCAATCCGGTCTTGGTGTGTTTTCCTTCGGTGTCCAACACTTCTTCTTCAGTAACCGGTTCAGGCAGTTCCTGTTGGAGTTCCTGAGCAGCCCTGACGTGCATCAAACCAGCGACAGCAGCAATGATCTCTGGATCAGATCTCTTCTCCGCTTACAGGTGAGAACAGTGGTTAAATTATGCATTGTTTATGTCTCTTTGCGTGGTGGACACCATCTTCTGTCATCAACTCATGTATTGGAGCCCTGTGTCTGCGCTTTCATTCCATGTTTATATGATACATGGTGGGCCGTTCGTCGGTGATCACGTCGGGTCGGCTTCTACAAGTTTTTCCACTCTTCCATAAAGAATCTGTCTTCGTATTTTGCAACTATGACTTACTGGACTGATAGCCTGGTAATTTTCATACCCGTCAGCAGCTGTTGTCTTTGGAATGGAGCTATTACATTCTTTGTGAAGTTTAGGGTATTTCGCCTGTCTCATACATCTTGCAACATCAGACTGCAAGACTGTCGCTATCAAATGCGTGACTGAAGTCTGTACAAGCCAGCGCTCCCGGTACATGACACACCTGAGGGAGGGGCAGGGTGGCGCCGATGTTATGCGTCCCAGCCATCGACGCTCGATCCATTGATAGGACACGAGACGTCATACGCCGAATTCGAGCTGCCAATAGCCGTGCGAAGACTATCAGTAGTTCCGACGGAATGTATTCTATTCCTAGAGCCTTGCTTTGACTAAGGTCTATCAGTGCTCTGTCAATTTCTTCTCGCAATATTCTATCTTCCACCTCAACTTCACCACGCTCGCTTCCATTTCTTTGATACTACCTTCAAGTTCACCTTCTTTGTATATACTCGTTGCACCTTTCAACTTTCTCTTCTTTGCTTAGTGCTGGTTTTCCATCTAGCTCTTGACATTAATACAGCTGCTTACTTTTCTCAAAAAGCGTTTATAATTATCCTGTAGCTTGCATCTGTCTTTCCCCTCGTGACATATGCTTCTAAATTCTCACATCGGTCCTCTAGCCATTCGTGCCTAGACATTTTGCGCTTTCTGACAATATCATTGTTAAGACCTTTATACTCCATTACGAGTGCTTCATTTTCTGCATACAGTGAAGTATAATAATAACACATTGGACTGTGGGTCTTCCTCTTACATTAAAATTGTCAACCTCTGTCAGTAGTCGTCCCAATTCACACCGCACATCGCATCCGGCCGCGCCCTCCTGTTCTGCTGTGGGCTCCAAAAGTGTCAAGTCGACGATTCTCCAGATGTCCAGGGGTTGTTGTAAACTCACGTGTCGCACAGCTATTGGCTCAACAATAATGCCATCCATTCAGTCACTTGCCTTTACTCATGCTATTAGGTATGTTGTATACGATTGTCAGCCTCTAACTATTTCGTCGAAGAGGTATTATAATTATGCATCTTCTTCAAAATAAATCTAAAAATCCATTAAAAATTCTCGTTCTATAATCTTTCATTGCACCTTAAAAAACATTGTCACGTTTCTTTTCATGGATGAAACGCTCAGATTCTTCCAATAAGTAAGGCTTTCGTCCTTTCTTTCCTATGTACAGAATTTGTAAATCATATTATATTTTTTTAAGGGGACTAGATGGCCTGTTTCGTACACATGGTTCGCAACAACTGATATGTCGTAGCTACTGAATACATCTTTATGTTCCCCGTATCTGATGGAAAATGTTCTTCCCCTCGGTCTAATACTTTCAATACAGAGCCTGCAGTGTATTTTATAAACTTCGGATCTGTGAGAATTGTTTATCTTTTTACCGACATCATGCTTCAGGCTGTACCATCCTATACTATTTACCTCGAACGCTATTGTGACACCGTGAGGTTTAAGACTGTTAGCGAATTTCTGCGAGTCTTTCCCATAATACAGCATAATGACCACTTTCATTTTATCTTTATTAAGTTTATTCATTCTATTCTTACTGCTTTTACACTGGAATTTATTGACAAGATCTTTGTAACCGTTATTATCTGCTGTCTTCGTGAAGATGTTAAGTTCCGTCTCTTTATCCTTTCTGCTCGTTGGCAGTTGACAGCCCTGTTAAGTAAGCTACGAAAAACAGAATTTTTATAAACTTTTGGATGGCAAGTTTCATTCGGAATCACTGCATCAGTTATTGCTGGTTTCCTGTAGACAGTAAATGTGTAATTATTACCCTACCTTTTAATGTTCAGATCAAGGAATTGAAAACTGACGTCTGTTTCGTGCTTCACATTAAAATAAATTTTTCCGTGCCTGTTGACAACTTTTTTTATTATTTACTCTGTATCTTCTTTGGCACCAAGAGCAAATAACAATGAATCGTCCGCGTAATGTATATTATAAACGATTTTACCCGTAATGAACCATGGACCTTGCCGTTCGTGGGGAGGCTTGCGTGCCTCAGCGATACAGATGGCCGTATCGTAGGTGCAACCACAACGGGGGGGTATCTGTTGAGAGGCCAGACAAATGTGTGGTTTCTGAAGAGGGGCAGCACCCTTTTCAGTAGTTGCAGGGGCAACAGTCTGGATGATTGACTGATCTGGGCTTGCAACACTTACCAAAACGGCCTTGCTGTGCTGGTACTGCGAACGGCTGAAAGCAAGAGGAAACTACAGCCGTAATTTTTCCCGAGGGCATACAGCTTTGCTGTATGATTAAATGATGATGGCGTTCTCTTGGGTAAAATGTTCCGGAGGTGAAATAGTCCCCCATTCGGATCTCCGGGAGGGGACTACTCAAGAGGACGTCGTTATCAGGAGAAAGAAAACTGGCGTTCTACGGATCGAAGCGTTGAATGTCAGATCCCTTAGTCGGGCAGGTAGGTTAGAAAATTTAAAATGGGAAATGGATAGGTTGAAGTTAGATATAGTGGGAATTAGTGAAGTTCGCCGGCAGGAGGAACAAGACTTCTGGTCAGGTGAATACAACGTTATAAATACAAAATCAAATAGGGGTAATGCAGGATTAGGTTTAATAATGAATAAAAAAATAGGAGTGCTGGTAAGCTATTACCAACAGCATAGTGAACGCATTATTGTGGCCAAGATAGTCACGAAGCCCACACCTACTACAGTAGTAGAAGTTTATATGCCAACTAGCTCTGCAGATGATGAAGAAATTGATGAAATGTATGATGAGATAAAAGAAATTATTCAGATAGTGAAGGGAGACGAAAATTTAATAGTCATGGGTGACTGTAATTCAAGACTAGGAAAAGAAAGAGAAGGAAACATAGTGGGTGAATATGGATTGGGGGAGAGAAATGAAAGAGGAAGCGGTCTGGTAGAATTTTGCACAGAGCATAACTTAGCTAACACTTGGTTCAAGAATCATAAAAGAAGGTTGTATACATGGAAGAATCCTGGAGATACTGGAAGGTATCAGATAGATTATATAATGGTAAGACAGAGATTTAGGAATCAGGTTTTAAACTGTAAGACATTTCCAGGGGCAGATGTGGACTCTGACCACAATCTATTGGTTATGAACTATAGATTAAAACTGAGGAAACTGCAAAAAGGTGGGAATTTAAGGAGATAGGACCTGGATAAACTGACTAAACCAGAGGTTGTACAGAGTTTCAGGGAGAGCATAAGGGAACAATTGACAGGAATGGCGGAAAGAAATACAATTGAAGAAGAATGGGTAGCCCTGAGGGATGAAGTAGTGAAGGCAGCAGAGGATCAAGTAGGTAAAAAGACGAGGGCTAGTAGAAATCCTTGGTTAACAGAAGAAACATTGAATTTAATTGATGAAAGGAGAAAATATAAAAACGCAGTCAATGAAGCAGGCAAAAGGGAATACAAACGTCTCAAAAATGAGATCGACAGGAAGTGCAAAATGGCTAACAAGGGATGGCTAGAGGACAAATGTAAGGATGTGGAGGCTTATCTCACTAGGGGTAAGATAGATACTGCCTACAGGAAAATTAAAGAGACCTTTGGAGAAAAGAGAGCCACTAGTATGAATATCAAGAGCTCAGATGGAAACCCAGTTCTAAGCAAAGAAGGGAAAGCAGAAAGGTGGAAGGAGTATATAGAGGGTCCATACAAGGGCGATGTACTTGAGGACAATATTATGGAAATGGAAGAGGATGTAGATGAAGATGATATGGGAGATATGATACTGCGTGAAGAGTTTGACAGAGCACTGAAAGACCTGAGTCGAAACAAGGCCCCGGGAGTAGACAACATTCCATTGGAACTACTGACGGCCTTGGGAGAGCCAGTCTTGACAAAACTCTACCATCTGGTGAGCCAGATGTATGAGACAGGCGAAATACTCTCAGACTTCGAGAAGAATATAATAATTCAAATCCCAAAGAAAGCAGGTGTTGACAGATGTGAAAATTACCGAACTATCAGTTTAATAAGTCACAGCTGCAAAATACTAACGGGAATTCTTTACAGACGGATGGAGAATCTGGTAGGAGCCGACTTCGGCGAACATCAGTTTGGATTCCGCAGAAATGTTGGAACACGTGAGGCAATACTGACCCTACGACTTATCTTAGAAAATAGATTAAGGAAAGGCAAACCTACATTTCTAGCATTTGTAGACTTAGAGAAAGCTTTTGACAATGTTGACTGGAATACTCTCTTTCAAATTCTAAAGGTGGCAGGGGTAAAATACAGGGAGCGAGAGGCTATTTACAATTTGTACAGAAATCAGATGGCAGTTATAAGAGTCGAGGGGCATGAAGGAGATGCAGCGGTTGGGAAGGGAGTGAGACAGGGTTGCAGCCTCTCCCCGATGTTATTCAATCTGTATATTGAGCAAGCAGTAAAGGAAACAAAAGAAAAATTCGTAGTAGGTATTAAAGTCCATGGAGAAGAAATAAAAACGTTGAGGTTCGCAGATGACATTGTAATTCTGTCAGAGACAGCAAAGGACTTGGAAGAGCAGTTGAACGGAATGGACAGTGTCTTGAAAGGAGGATATAAGATGAACATCAACAAAAGCAAAACGAGGATAATGGAATGTAGTCTAATTAAGTCGGGTGATGTTGAGGGAATTAGATTAGGAAATGAGGCACTTAAAGTAGTAAAGGAGTTTTGCTATTTGGGGAGCAAAATAACTGATGATGGTCGAAGTAGAGAGGATATAAAATGTAGACTGGCAATGGCAAGGAAAGCGTTTCTGAAGAAGAGAAATTTGTTAACATCGAGTATAGATTTAAGTGTCAGGAAGTCGTTTCTGAAAGTATTTGTATGGAGTGTAGCCATGTATGGAAGTGAAACATGGACGATAAATAGTTTGGACAAGAAGAGAATAGAAGCTTTTGAAATGTGGTGCTACAGAAGAATGCTGAAGATTAGATGGGTAGATCACATAACTAATGAGGAGGCATTGAATAGAATTGGGGAGAAGAGGAGTTTGTGGAACAACTTGACAAGAAGGAGTGAGCGGGTGGTAGGACATGTTCTGAGGCATCAAGGGATCACAAATTTAGCACTGGAGGGCAGCGTGGAAGGTAAAAATCGTAGAGGGAGACCAAGAGATGAATACACTACGCAGATTCAGAAGCATGTAGGTTGCAGTAAGTACTGGGAGATGAAGAAGCTTGCACAGGATAGAGTAGCATGGAGAGGTGCACCAAACCAGTCTCGGGACTGAAGACAACAACAACAACAACACCCGTAATGACTTGGTGGGATATTAAAACTTTATTTTCTAGGTCACTGATAAAAATTTCTGTGAATTTTATGACCTTCTGCCTTGAAATCATCCCGTATGTAGGGAAATACCTTCTAATTATCTCTATCACTTCTTTAACAGAAAAAATCGAGCATAAATGAGTAACACCCACTGAAACCAAACGTGAAGAGATAGAGACTTCTTTAATTTCGTTAGTTAGAGCCACGGTATTACGCACCGAATTTTTTTTTTTTTTTTTTAAGGATATGGTCGAGCAGCGCAGCTATCTCATAGGCTGGCTTTACGTAATTTTAGCTGTGACTTTCATTTAACTACAGTTGGGCTAATAATTACGAATCTTTCGTCGACGTCTGTTAGCAAGAAATACGTGTGTTGAGAATATTTGTTAATTTAGACTGGAAGTCTTCTGTTAAGCCCTTCAGGTTTTCGATAGTGTTATTTTCATCAAAAAAATGACCATGTCTTTACAGTGTATTGCTCCTGCTTCACAGTCGCGATTGTGTTCCTCTATTTGCTTTCGTAGCAATCATCTTCCCTTCAGTAAGGTTGTATTTGTGGAGTTAATGTTAAATAGTTGGGTTCCTCCTTAGGTTATTATTGTTTCGCTTTGTCATGCGGAGAAGAGAGAACTTGACATCGTTGGAGCCCACAGCAAGTCAGGAGGACATAGCCAGTCGCATTGTGCGGCGTGAGTCTGGGCGATTACTGACCAAAGTCGACGATTTTAATGTAAGATGTGGACCGACAGTCTGTGCGATTTTTTTTTTTTTTATAGGAACGCTGCAAATGTGTTGGTAGACTTTTTAGTGTTTTAACCTCATGAGCAAAGTTTGGCATCCCGATGATGGGAGAATTGTGTGTAGGGCGGAGAACGGTTGAATGCTACCAGTTGTTGCTGTTAAAATATAACAACCCCGCTACCACACATCGTGAAAATGGATAATATTAAAATTATTTATTGTGATCTGATTTAAATCTGTTTTGGTTTCTTTTCAAACTCACATCACATCGTTGGGTTTCCTTGTGCGTCCGTTTCGATAACGCTCAATTTTACCTGCAAAAATGAGTCGCTATGAGGTTTGGAATGCCTACTGATCAGCTCATTAATTTTGTTCCATCTAGATTTATTTAGCATCACTGAGGTATTATTTGCTTGTTGCTCCTGCTCACTTGGTCATCCACTGAATCTGATTAAACTCAACAGCTGATAACACCTGTCTGTAGCTTACTACAGAATAAACCTCATAGACGAGAATGCTAATTTCCTTTTTTGCAATATGGGTCACAGGGCATCACTTATACAAACCTCCAAGGCGCGAAAGTTATTATCCCGTAATATTCCTTTCCTTACTACACTCCTGGAAATTGAAATAAGAACACCGTGAATTCATTGTCCCAGGAAGGGGAAACTTTATTGACACATTCCTGGGGTCAGATACATCACATGATCACACTGACAGAACCACAGGCACATAGACACAGGCAACAGAGCATGCACTAGTACAGTGTATATCCACCTTTCGCAGCAATGCAGGCTGCTATTCTCCCATGGAGACGATCGTAGAGATGCTGGATGTAGTCCTGTGGAACGGCTTGCCATGCCATTTCCACCTGGCGCCTCAGTTGGACCAGCGTTCGTGCTGGACGTGCAGACCGCGTGAGACGACGCTTCATCCAGTCCCAAACATGCTCAATGGGGGACAGATGCGGAGATCTTGCTGGCCAGGGTAGTTGACTTACACCTTCTAGAGCACGTTGGGTGGCACGGGATACATGCGGACGTGCATTGTCCTGTTGGAACAGCAAGTTCCCTTGCCGGTCTAGGAATGGTAGAACGATGGGTTCGATGACGGTTTGGATGTACCGTGCACTATTCAGTGTCCCCTCGACGATCACCAGTGGTGTACGGCCAGTGTAGGAGATCGCTCCCCACACCATAATGCCGGGTGTTGGTCCTGTGTGCCTCGGTCGTATGCAGTCCTGATTGTGGCGCTCACCTGCACGGCGCCAAACACGCATACGACCATCATTGGCACCAAGGCAGAAGCGACTCTCATCGCTGAAGACGACACGTCTCCATTCGTCCCTCCATTCACGCCTGTCGCGACACCACTGGAGGCGGGCTGCACGATGTTGGGGCGTGAGCGGAAGACGGCCTAACGGTGTGCGGAACCGTAGCCCAGCTTCATGGAGACGGTTGCGAATGGTCCTCGCCGATACCCCAGGAGCAACAGTGTCCCTAATTTGCTGGGAAGTGGCGGTGCGGTCCCCTACGGCACTGCGTAGGATCCTACGGTCTCAGCGTGCATCCGTGCGTCGCTGCGGTCCGGTCCCAGGTCGACGGGCACGTGCACCTTCCGCCGACCACTGGCGACAACATCGATGTACTGTGGAGTCCTCACGCCCCACGTGTTGAGCAATTCGGCGGTACGTCCACCCGGCCTCCCGCATGCCCACTATACGCCCTCGCTCAAAGTCCGTCAACTGCACATACGGTTCACGTCCACGCTGTCGCGGATGCTACCAGTGTTAAAGACTGCGATGGAGCTCCGTATGCCACGGCAAACTGGCTGACACTGACGGCGGCGGTGCACAAATGCTGCGGAGCTAGCGCCATTCGACGGCCAACACCGCGGTTCCTGGTGTGTCCGCTGTGCCGTGCGTGTGATCATTGCTTGTACAGCCCTCTCGCAGTGTCCGGAGCAAGTATGGTGGGTCTGACAGACCGGTGTCAATGTGTTCTTTTTTCCATTTCCAGGAGTGTATTACTGATATCGTTTCCTTTTGTTTATGTCATCTAACGGGTATAAAACATTCAGCATGGAGAATCTGTCAGTGTAGAACTAATTGGAGCCAAAAGCGATCTGTCTAAGTTACTCCAAAACACAACGTTCCTCCATCACGACAGAACAGCAGACTGACTTCTTCAAACCCATGCCCCAGCATTCTTAGTGAGGTGGGCTATGAGTTAATTGGACAGCACAGCGCAACTCAAACAGCACTTATGGAATACCTCACCGACGCAAAGATAACTGAGTTGTTCGGAATCGACACTAGGTACAAATCTGTCTCTTTAAAGTAAACCTGCGGTAACTAGTACTCGAAAAAAAAAAAAAAAAGAATCGTGAAAATATCAAATTAAATACTGAAAGTTAAAATGTAACAAACAACTTTCGAACAGCTGTTTTCAGGATATATCACAGGTTTTCTGTGCCTGAGTGGTTAATGGTGTATTTCATTGAATGAATTATTCACTCTCCAGCAAATTGTGTGGTGGTGTGAAACTTCCTGCCAGATTAAAACTGAGCGGCGGACCGAGACCCGAACTCTGGACTTTTGCCTTTAACATGAAAGTGCTCTACCAACCGTGCTACCCCAGCAAGATTCACGATTTGTCCTCATAGCTTTACTTCTGCCAGTCCACTTCTTACCTTCCAAACTTCGCAGAAGTTCTCCTGCGAAACTTGCAAGAGTAACATCCCTGGAAGGAAGAATTCTTCAGAGACATTGCTTAGTCTGGGTGATGATTCCAGAATGGTTCAAATGGCTCTGAGAACTACGGGACTTAACTGCTGAAGTCATCAGTCCCCTAGAACTTAGAACTACTTAAAACTAACTAACCTAAGAACATCACACACATCCATGCCTGAGGCAGGATTCGAACCTGTAACCGTAGCGGTCGCGTGGTTCCGGACTAAAGCGCCTAGAACCGCTTGGCCACCGCGGCCGGTGTTTCCAGAATGAAAAAGGAGACGAGGTACTAGCGGAAGTAAAGCTGAGAGGCCGAATCTTGAATCGTGTTAGGGTAATTCAGTTCGTAGAATACCTGCCCGCGAAAAGCAAAGTTCCCAAATTCAAGTATTGGTCCAGCATACAGTTTTAATTTCCCAGGAGTTTTCGGTATACCTTCTTGTTTCCATGTTATTCACCGTGTTTTTCGGCGACCTACGCACTCTTCTTCTCCTCGTGTACTGCGAGCTGTATTTTTATGAGTGCTCGTTGTCTGGAGTCCAACCAGACTGTGGAGCAATTTTGGTTTAGTGCCACTGTTTATAGCTGAGTCCATCTCCCGAAGCCCAAGGCGCCCTTTGATGCTGATTTATTTTTCCGATCTCTCGCTAATATCAAGCGAAACATACATTGCCTCAGTATTGCCTAGTTCTTGTGGATGAAATGGGGGGCAGGATGTAAGTGAATTTAGCGTTGGATCCCAAAAAATGGGCGTCAGGAGACATTGAATGTGTTGCGACTCGAACTTGACTGGAAAAGTCGGTACGGCACCGACAATACTTCACAGACTGGTTGAAGTCAACGCAGCTAGTACACACAACACCACAGCTCGCAACATCTCAAGAAGGCAGATGTGGTCCATGGTCGAATTCTTTTGTGAGAACAACTAAACAAACAAAAATCTCTGCTGAGTGCACGAATGTATACTATCTCCTAACTGCATGCATAAATTCATCTGCTAGCTGATATCGATGGAGATCAAGAAATTTGACTGAAATTATGTAGCTCTTACATTTCAAGACGAGTTGTACGGTAGCTTCTAGCTTTCGTAAGCCTCTATGAGTAGTGTACACACTCCAAGTTCTTAACACGTATGGGGCGGACGTCGTTTCTGCTGCTTCCAGGGCGCCTGCACTGTCGGCAACCTGCCTCACACATATGACCTGCGCGGAGGCAGGTCCCCGGCGCTTTCTAGGGTGGTTAGTGAAAATTACAGACAGGCACATCCAAATTATTTTAAAGGTTCCCTTTCTGGTGTTCCCTTCGATCTTCCGTGCCGGACTTAATGCTTAGAAAACAAAAAGTATGTTAAGAAGTTGTTCTCACGTCTTCCTGGTGTGCTCCGTCAGAAGATGGTCGATTTGTTGCAGCATTTTCTGACGGTGATGGTGTGCTACAATAAAACACTTCACTAAATATTGCACTTATCGTGATATATGTATTACTCAGTGAAAGTATACCATAGTATTACGGTGAACTACAACGTGATGTGTTACTAAACTTGTGTAAAAGCTCCGTTTGTTGATGCACTGATTCATAATAAATGTGACCACGAAGTTGAAAAACTGGAAACGGTTTTGTATTCGCTTTGAAGTGTTTTAAGTTTCTTTTCGTTTAGGAGTCAGCGACGCACTCTTATCTTCGAATAGAACACTCTCCTTCGCTGTCATTTGTATGTTTACATGTTTCTATTAGTAATTTCCGGTAACAAGTAATATTTCTTCAAGGCATGTCCACTTCATACCTTCTTGTATGACTTCTTCCTTGAATTGATCAGTCAGCATGTTACGTTTTTAGTTAATTTTTATTATATTTATACACATCAACTAGGCAATGTGTACCGCTGTACATATAACAGCGGTTCTTCAAACTCGTGTTTTGTTTATTCTTTAAGTTATTCTCTGATCGCTAAAAGACGAATACCTACGCTTAGAAACGTATTTCCTATTCCTCTCTATAGGTAAAACTTACGCTGTAGTTCCTCTAAGTTACTATTCTTGACCTGAAAAACGTGCTTATACAATTTGTTTGGTAACGACCTTGTTGTGAAACGCGCCAGTCGTATCAGCTTCCTTTAATCTGCGTAATAACATATCAATTTTTAAAAAAATGAGAGTATCTAAAGCTATGTCCGCTGCAGAGTAATAGAAAAAAGGCCCAGAGGAGGAAATTCATGTTAAGGTTGCGTGGATTAAAATATGTTTCACATTAGTGGCTGGAACATAGCGTCTGAACTGTTACGGAGTATCCCATAACGGGAGGCTGGGTGCCTAGAAAACTGACGTGGATACGACGAAAGCTGTGAAGAACTGAACATGGGTACGCAATACGAGACAACCTCCACAGCTAATAGTAGTCTTCGAATGAAGGAAACTGGTTCACATTTGACGAGACTGGCGACTTTTAGTTGCTCCAGGCTAAGTCTCTATTAAACTATTGCTTTTTATTCTGAAGCGAGATCTAGCTAGATAGTACAACGTTGCTGAGTATTTGTAACTTCATTTAAGAATATACTAACTTATAATTGCGTAGGCTTCCGAGGCTGCAGTCAAATTAACATAAAGTTCTCTGAGTATGTTACCGTGTCGTAAAAACCTGTACTGGAGAAATCAACGTTTGAACTATGAGTAAAGTGAGTTTGTGTCTACCAGTACACCCAGACCAAGGCCACTATAACCACAGCCGAAATGTTGGTTCCTCTAGCACAGCTTTTTACATTATGATCTGGTACTGTATTCAGGAAACTTTTATGTCAATGTACAGAAAATTTACCTTTTTCTGGAATTAGTATTTTAATCTGTGTGAGTGAACAGATGAGAAAAGTACGCGTCTTTCTTTAAATATATTTGCCTTAGTGTGATGTACAGTTTCAAATGAACAAGTCTTAACCAGTCTCAGAAACTAGGGTAATGTGTCTATTCTTTGGATTTCAAAAATGAATTCAGTTGTTTTATCATAGGGAGCGGTGTGTTTCACAACGACTCGCACGGTTCTAGAAATTTACGTCAGATCTTAAGCTTGCGAACATCCTACGATCTAGGAACGTCTGTTAGTACCATCTCTATGATGTGTTTTCGCGTTATTAACGCCCTATGGATTTTAATAAGAACAATAAGACAAAAATGTGAAACTCGGCCTGTAATATCTTTTATGGTACAACAGGTTGTGTGTTAAGACAGCAACCACAAATAAATAAAGAATCGCAATCAGAATTTAGTCACATTCTTGACTTTTTACTCGCCAACCATCTAGTGATGTTTGTTGGTAATACGTTAGCGACGGGTTATGCATTAGTAATTTATTCCTCCGATCGCAACTGCAGACAGTTCATGAAGTCTTATTTCTTTTATTTTGCGTTTAGTTCTTAATTACGTTACTCCCTCATTTAATCTGACTTTTAAACTCGAGTTTATGAGTTGATCTTCTTCTGCAACCTATTTTACAAATCATTACACTGTGGTGACAAAAATCATGGGATACCTCCTAATATCGTGTAGGACCTCCTTTTGCCCAGGCTTAGTACGGTAACTCGATATGGCACGAACTCAACAGGTCGGTGGGAGTTCCCTGCAGAAATGTTGAGTCATGCTACCTCCATTGCCGTCCAGAATTGTGAAAGTGTTGCCGGTGTAAGTTTTTTTGCCCGAACGACCTTCCATTATGTCCCACAAATGATTGATGGGATTCCTTTCGGACGATGTGGGTGGCCAAATCATTCGCACGAATTGTCCACAAAGTTCTTCAAACCAATCGTGAGCTACTGTGGCCCGGTGACAGGACGCATTGTCACCCATGAAATTCCATCGTTGATCGGGAACATCAAATCCGTGAATGGCTTCAGATGATCTGCAAGTAGCCGAACATAAAGAACATAACCACTGCCAGTCAGTGATCGGCTCAGATGGACCAAAGGGCTCAATCCATTCCATGTACACATAGCTCACACCACTATGAAGTCACCACCAGCTTGCACAGTGCCTTTTTGACAACTTGGATTCATGGCTTCGTGGAGTCTGCGCCGCACTCCAACCGTACCATCAGCTCATACCAATTGAAATCGGAACTCATCCGGCCAGGCAACTGTTTTCCAGTCGTCTAGGACCCAACCGATATGGTCACTAGTCCAGGAGATGCGGTGCAGGCGATGTCGTGATGATAGCAAAGACACTCACGTCGCTCGTCTGCTGTCATAGTCCATTAACGCCAAATAACAGACACGTTCGTCGTACGCCCCACGTGGATTTCTGCGGTTATTTCATGCAGTGTTGCTTTCTGTTAGCAAACGCCGCTGCCCTTGGTCATTAAGTGAAGGTCGTCGGCCACAGCATTTTCCTCGGTAAGAAGTATTGTCTCAAATTTGGTGTTCCCGGCACACTCTTGACGCTGTGGATCTCAGAAATTTCTCTAATGATTTCCGAAATAGAATCTCCGATGCGTCTACCCGCCAGGTTAGCCGAGAGCGCTAACGCGCTGCTTCCTGGACTCGGGTAGGCGCGCCGGCCCCGCATCGGATACGCCCGGCGGATTAGCGACGAGGGCCGGTGTGCCGTCCAGCCTGGACATGGTTTTTAGGCAGTAAATAACGGGCTGGTCCCCATGTCCCGCCTCAGTTACACGACTAGCAGACATTTAAAAACGTTCGCACTATTCCATGGCTTCCACTAGATGCACACAGCTGGCGTACAACCGTCCCGGGGGGTACGGGGTTGCGACAGGAAGGGCATCCGGCCACCTTCTGACACTAGCACTACTAAATCCATAGTAACAGGCCCGACCCCGCGTTGAAGTGGAACATAGGTCCAAGCAAATGATGATGAATCTCCCATGCGTCTAGCTCCAACTACTATTCCATGTTCAAAGTCTGTTAATTCCCACCTTGCGGCCGTAATCACGTCGGAAACAGTTTAACATGAATCACGTAAGTACAAATAACAGCTCCGCCAATCCGCACCCATTTTATACCTTTTATCTGTTTATGTGCATATCGCTATCCCATAACTTTGGTCTCCTAAGTGTATGGTACCTAAGAAACAAAAAAATGTTGTGCTGGTTTCAGAGTCAACTAATATCTTCTGTTGGACGACATTTTCGCCATTAACTGTAAGCTGTATTTAAAAATCCCCACAAATGTTTATATATCCATGAGAAGTCTTACTGCAAATTTGCTCAAAACCAAAAGACTTTGTACAGTGGTGTGAAGTAATGCTGTTTTGTCCTGTGTTTCAAGAATCTGTCAGATTTTAAGAAAAGCTGTATCTAATGTTTGTGAATGGTTCACAGTTTCTCGCTTATTGCTTGCACGCGCGACGCGCAAGTCAAATGCGACGTGATTGAGCAGACTCGATACTGAATCGAGCGCTGCCGTGTATCAGTGAATCTAGCTTCGTTCAAATGCGAATATCTGCTCCAGCCCTACTGCGCAGCTGTGGAACATTAATATTATGCACTCAGATTCAAATTTAGGGGCTCAGTAACGTATTTTATGCTAGTAAAAGGGTTTTTCAAGGACAATTGTTGCAAGGTCCCTTACAAGCGAAGATTTACGCATGCAGAATTATATAGCAATTCCTTTATTTTTATTTATTTATTTTTTTCAAATATTAACGCCTGCGATAAGACTGCTTATTCCTTCACTTGCATGTCTGGAAGAAAAGACGTTAATGACGATTGGCAACCGTCCGCCCTTAAATTGAAGTAAATTCGTTGAGTGTGAATATCTTGGCATCAGCTGTGTTAAGTGTATAACTTATTGGTGACACGTGGAAATTTGTGCCGGACCGGGACTCCAACGTAGATTTTTCACTTACCACAAGCGGTCGCCCTAACCACTTTGGCAATCCATGCATACCTCCCGGAGGGACCCAGCTTCCACACATCAGCCTCACTGCATGCCGCAGTATCCTACATTCATCACTTCATTCTCACAGTCTCATTCTGTATTCCCTCACCAGTGAGAATGAGACAGTGAGGTACCCGACCCTTAATAGTATCGTCTTGTGTCCGCCTTGGCATGTCATATTTACTTGCATTTCTGGATGAGCTGACGCTAATGACGATCGACAGTCCCCCGAAATTAATTCGAAATAAATTCGCTGAGTGCGAACATCATGGCTTGCCTGTGACAGGTATAGATGTACTACCTCCTGGTGACGAATGAAAATTTGTGTCTGACCAGAACTCGAACTCAGCTTTCCTGCCTATCGCGAGCTGTCACCCTAACCACTTCTACTATCGGAGCACGTCTCCCGGACTGACCCCACCATTCATATATCACACTGCGTACATTCTTATAGCACAATCTCCACATTCATTACTTAACGTTCTCAGATTTACTTTGCATTCTCGCATAAGTGAGCATCTTAACACAATCTTTTGAATGAATAATGAGCAAGTGAAAAATAAACAGACGTGATATTCTGAATAAAGAAATTACACATGACAGATTCAGGCATGGCGCCAAGATGTCGTTTGTTTTCGGTTGTTTTTGGCATTTAACATGCACTGATGTGGTCACAACAAGTAGTGTGTATTTTTTTAAACTATGTTTTAGGAACATAGATCCACACCCACATAACACACTAACGTGGTCATGATGTAATAACAACAAATGCATAAATAACACATTTGCTAATGTTAAGACCATTATGTATTTTCCTAGAAGACTTTTTGAAAAAAATACTAGGTTTACACAAAATTAAGGTAACGCTGAAGTAAGGAAAAATAAAATATTCAATATTTATTTTTATACCTTTCTCATTGTGTAAGAACTTCTGCACATTTGAGTTATTTAAGATTTTGATGCTACTTTTATTTTACAATTTTTGTTCCTTCTGAAAGCCAAGAACGCAGGAAACTATGTTACATCAAGTAAATATTTGCTCTGAGGTATCAGCATAAATGTTCAGATGGGTCGTGTAAACACTAAACTGTTTATGATGAAAATTTGTAACATACGTATCAGTTACTAAAATCTGTTGTTGAGAATTCATAGTTTACAATTAAATTTTTGAAATTCGCATTTTTGATTAACATTAAGAGAGAAAGCAGAATTAACAAAATCAGAGATGCACCTGAGTTTCTCCCTACCTAAGAGCGACAATGGCTGGATACTAAAATTTAGACCTGTAAAAATTCATCTTTTCCCTGAAGTTACATACACGATGATTCACTAATGTCACCAGAAATACTTTTCTAATGTTTTCTCTGTCTTCTTTGTTTTTTGACGTTCTCTGAAGCATGCTTAAGGGACGTTTTGTAAGTCTGTACATTATTTTTTGACTCTCAGTTATTGCCAGTCGTGGTGAGTCGTCAAAGTTTCTCTTTTATAGTGATATCACCGTGCGGTCTAGAAACTCATCTCCATGCTCCGCCCTAGTACGTAATTTACGCTTGGTAGCGACTGAAACAACTCACAGTTAACGTACTGCGTTTCCATAACTGTCTGCTATGGCGGACATACAGGTAAGAAAGTACCACACAGGTTGGAATACAACATTGATTCTGTTTTGTAAGACGTACATCGCTTTTTCATCATCATTATCACTTTCCAAAGATTAAGTGTTGTAATCACCTGTTCTGGTTTCTATCATCCATCCATTCGTCTCTAACGAGGCCTACCTAGTTCTCTCTTCCCAGTCAGCCTACAATTTATTAACTCTTTTAACAATACCCTTTCTGTCATTCTATCAGCATGACCCTTGCATATAATTCTATTCTTTTCTGTCTTGTCATTAGCTGAAAACATGTTTAAATGTGATCTTATTGTTTCATTCCTTATTTTATACATTTTATTGCAGCCTCCTAAATATATCGCGAACCTCATCTCTGCTGCTGGTACATGTGATTTTTCTTTCTTGTTGATGTCCATGAATTGGAACCATATACAACACTACGTACAGCCATAACTTCATAGAATTTCATTTCTGTTTCTTTTCTTATTTTTCTTCCCAAAGTTCTCCCAATTGTTGCACAACTAGCTTAATATTTATTAAGTTCCTTCTCAGAGTCTTTGTCATACTTAAAGCTAATATCACATCCGAATCATTGAAGTGGGACACTTGTTCCAAGAGTTTCTAATTCATTGTTATTTTCTATACGACTACATTCTTCCGTTTGATATCCATTACCTTTGGTTTATTTGCAGGTACAGTTAAATTGTAATATCCTGTGTTTTGGCTAAATTTATATACTTCTCATTGGCAATCATCTTCTATTTCCCGCGTAATTATCAGGTCCTCAGCATATAACGAAGTATTTAATGGTTTGCTAGATCCTATTTTAATTCCTAAGTGTATTTCATCTTTCCACTTCATAACTAGGTCGTCAATACACAAATGAAATAAAATTGATGATAAGTACATACTAAACAGTTACACAGAAACTAATTATAAATAAAAAAATAAATAGATTACATTATACAGGTATAAAATAACTGCTATAAACGGCATTTCGTCAATATACATAGAAGAGATAACCAATAATAATCGGTTGCGAGAACACGGATAGCCATCAGTGAGGATTTGTCGAAACCACGTAGATCGTATGTCAGCAAAGATAGCGGCTAAGCGACGCCAGTGGTTTCCATGGAGAGGGAGCAGTATCGATATGTGCCATTCAGTGGAAGCTGATTCCAAAGCTGCGGCAGCGACTGGATGTTAAATGCGTACTGCCAAGAAGGCCGACATCTAGAAGTGAATGCCAGGTATTACAGTATGCTCCTACATCGTAGTGCCAGTGAAAATGCTGCTTGAGTGACACCGCCATTTACCATGGAAGCAGCATGGAGGTGTCGATGTGCACATTTCATCAGAAGATGAATTCAAAGTTGCGACAGCGGCTAGCTGTTACGGAATACTGGCACGCAAGTAAGACAATTTTTGACTGCTTATGCGTTTATTTTACATTTACTACTACTTATTTTGGCCCATGAAGTGTTGTATCATAGTGATATAACGAACGTTTCCGTAAACTTAACATTATATGAACCTATTTTACGGAATTTCATGGAACAGTCATGACTGTAAACAACTACGTTCGCAGTATCTTTTAAATTTCAATTGCTTATGCTCTTTATGTTACGTTTTTGACTGCCTCGATGGGTAAATGATATTTTGAGCCATAGTTTCGTTTGATGTAACATATTTTTCCATGTTTTAAGTATTATGTACTCTATTTTACTTGTTATGTTGTCAGTTAATGGTTACTTGGTCGCTGTCATCTGGGGGATCTGACATACATTACGACAGTTGTTTTACTTGGAAGCCAGTATTTTGTAACAGCTACTCGCTGTCATAACTCTGAATTCTTCCGTGTTGAAACGTGCACATCGACACCTCCACGGTGTTTCTATAGTAAATAGCGCCGCCACTCATGAAGTGTTTTCACTGGAATTACGATCTAGGAGAAATCTGCAACACCTGGCATGCGTTTCTACGTGTCTCCCTGCATTCCAGCTCATATATAAAACCCAACCGCTGTCGCGGCTTTGAAACCGTCTTCTGCTGGATGGCGCATGTGGATACAACGACGTCTCCATGGAAACCATTGGCGTCGCTTAACCACTGCCTTTCCCGATCTATGATTTACGAGTTTCTGACAAATCCCCACAGGTGGCTATCAGTGTTCTCAGGACGAAATGCTGTTTCTAGCAGTTATTTTATATAATGTAATGTACGTTTTCCTTCCTTTGTTATTAGCTTACGTGTAACTACTCTGCATATAGCTTACTGTAACAACTGTTTACGTCCTTTATGCCTGACTGGCTATCGCTCACATAATTTGGTATGCAGTGGGTGGAGCATGGGTATTCATGCAACAACTACATTATTCGCCTTAGCAGTTGAGGTTCGTGGTCTCATAACACCTGGTGCGTTCACTGCCACAGCCTACCATCATGGATATAATTTCTTCTTTTAGATTTTGCATATTATATATTTTATTTGTTACTGTAATTATCTGATATACGTCTAAATCCATTCTATGTTCATATTTCAACATAAATGTACTGAAAATGGTCACATTCTGACCAAAACCGGTAATCACTGTAAATAAATGCTTTATTGCGGTTGAGAGTGACCTAATCTATTTTTAAAACGTTACATCTCCGTTACGAAATAACGTTTCATGTTCTATACAACGTCGACTAGGTAACTGCCAAATATGCATTTTTTGGCGTATTACTGATGTCTTAAAGTAAGCTCACTGGCGCAGAAAAAAAAATTACAGCATCGTATAGCGCTAGTAGATGCGCAGACTTCTTAAGTAATGACGACGTAGAATAGTGGAGTTAGTAATTAAAGAAGTCTTCGGTAACGAAACATGTTTGTTGATGGCTTTTGATTATATGAACCTCTACTCACCTAAACCAATGTGTATGTACATGACAAGAGTCTTACAATGCAAGGAAATAAATTTATGAAAAATGTTTATTCTTGTCTATAAAATTATCAGTGCACCAACCTTGGAGAATTCGTAACAGCTCCCGATAAAGGTGTTTTATATCTAGTATCCTTATTCTCATTTCACACATGAATAATTAATTATGAGGAGATAATTGCGAAATAAAGGAAAAAATAACTTTGCACGAGAGCAAAAAGAAAGTTTTTGAGGTTATAATAAAAATTGTCGTTGCAGTTCAGCTAATTCTAAATATTTGGTAGAAAGTGACAATGAATCGTTTCAAATAATATGTTATACAACATAACCATCCTCTGTTAAAGTACAGTATATTGTAATAAATGTGTATGACTTTAACTCGGTGAAACAAGACATTAAAATAATATTGGAGGAGTATAACCAAGAAACTGTCAACTACTGAACTGAAATAATTATGCTAATATAAATGAATTGAAATTTAAATCAAACAGTAAGCCGGAGAGAAATAACAAAAGAATCAATCCTTCTCATCAAAAACGCTTTGCTAAGTGAAAGGATGCTAAAACTGTGGCTATCAAATGGTATCAAAATAATTCACGAATGCTGATAAATACAGAGATATGAAATAGGAATTCCATGCAGTTTTCAAGGAAAATTAAATTCTGAACAAGAGATATAGATTTCAGTATACTCTGATGCCTTGTAATTTCACTGGTAAAGACTGAAACTAAACGCTACGTATTTATTTTATTAATGTTTACTTTCGCAGAAGCGTAAGAAATAAATTATATTGAGAAAATATCAAGACATTTTAAAGAACCATTATCGGTAAATTTTATGTGTTCTGTGGTTACTGGGAGGAGCTGGAAGAAATTTAAGATTTTTATGTTAAATATTACGGGCAATCTTACGTTGGTTAAATGAGGTTTCAGTTAGAGACGGGAATCCTATAACGAACTGTCGTCGGTAATCAAAGTAACATTGCAATTTAAAACTATCCGTTTGTCGTAAAAACAAAAACTAAATATGCATTACAGTATTCGCAAGCACATCGTATTTTAGGCAATTACTTCCCTGTTTTCATGATTTTTGTATGATCTCATGAGGCTTGACACGATTTAGTCTTCTGTGGTACTCTCTTAACTGCAGGGTCACGTTTATTTGTTCTGTATATATATTCCAACCTGTATCTTACCGTACGGTTTTTATCTCCCCCTATAGTACTATGGAGGTCATTCTCCCATGTATTTTACCCATGTTCTATGCCCCTTGTTATTGTTAGCTTTTTATACATTCTTCTATCGCCGCCCTTCCTTCTCCAATGCCACATCTCAAACGCTTCGAATCCCTCCTTTTCAGTGTCTCTAAAGTCCATGATGCACTAAAAAGCTATACTACGGAAGTAGATGCATAGACATTCTTTTCTCATACTGAATCCTATATACCTGTAGACTTCATTTGGTGAGGAACACTCTCTTTTCCTGCGCTAGTCTCCTTCTTATGTCCTCCTTGCTTTGCCCATCGTGCTTCATCTTGTTTCCGAGTTAGCAGCATTCGTTCTCTTCGACTACTATAAATTCCCCGGCTTTGGTATCGCTAACCTCTATCATAGGCTCCCTAAAATTTCGTTATTCCCTGGTTTCCTCTTTATCCATATTCTGCACTTTATATCTACTTCGACATTTACTTGTATGTTCCGAAATCCAGTGTACCGTGCATGCATGGCAAAGAGAACATCGTACCGATATCACCGATTTTCGTTACTATTACGTTTGCGTTCTGAGCAAGGGAAAAATGACTATCTATAAATGTCTATACATTCCCTAACCTCTCGTATCTTATTCTCGTGATTGTGGGGCGATGGGTTAATAATAATAAATCATAAGTAACAGAAAATTGTCTTTTACGAGAGCCTGGAAACTATTTTTGTGGCCAGCCAGAAAGCGGTGGAGAACATACTGACCACAGTTTACACTCTGCAAGTCCACATTCCTATCCAGCTGGGCCAGGAATTATGATTATAAATGAAGATTTTGAGTTCTTATTGATAGATATATTTGGTAAATTTTCACACGTACAACATCGTAACATTCATGATGTTAATACTAATAATAAATCTCTCTAATCCAAACAGCACTATGAGCAGATCAGAGGAGACCCCTACCGTAAGTTCCCATTAAATGATCTTTCGTCCTGACTTCTGATAATCAAAATAACTGCTCGTCACAAAAGTGGAAAATAATTTCCTCACTTGCCATGCAGATTTGTTAACATTACGGGCGGCACACTAATAGTTACTTCCGCGAAATCTAAGTGATCCAGGACGGTGTACAGTCCTCCCAATTTCACTTCCTATTTGTACCGAAATCATGAGTTTAGTTGCAGTCAGGCTGTGACGTCATCCGAGGCATAGCGTACACCGGCGTTTGACTGACGCGGACCGCACGGTAATTGGGTGCGAAGGGATGTGAAGTGACGTCATGCCTCTCTTGCCGTATTTATGTACGGGTGCAGTGGACGGGCAAGGGAACAGCTGCTGTCATCCGCTCTATGCCCCCGGTAGTAGCCTCTAAACGGCCGCTTTCTCGGACACACAATACCTTTTAACAATGTAATGAATCAATTTAGAATCTTCATAATTTTTTATGAATGCAATTAAGATGGCTGTAGTCACAGAAAAAGATTTAGCTTGCCCACATGCCGTGTAGAATTTTTAGAACGGAACTGACAGCAGAACATGACCCCTGAAGAGACCTTGTTTTGGTTGTTATTAACATTCAGGCCTTGAAACTTGTTATAACTCTATTATTTAATAGGTTACAATTTTTCATATTTCTAAGTCTAATATTTAGCGCCTTCAATTTTTCTTAAAAACATCGATTCTGACCAAAGTATTGCTTTAATCACGTTGAGACTTGTACCGTTTTTGACATACATCTGCACATTATGACCAATTTTTGGCTTCCTAGCTTTATTATGTAGCGCCACTTACTTTTTTCTTAAAACCATGTATTTAGGGAAAGACATTCTTCTGATCAATCTGAGATTTGGCAGTTTAAACATTAATATACTAAAGAACATGCTACAAAGTTTGGAAAAGCAACTATACCTTTTAATTTCATTTTTAAATTATGGTGCAATACTCATGTGCTACGCACATACGCGTTGTGGTGACGTGGCGCTGCTAGCAGTGAACTGGGGTAAGTTCCGGCACACCCTCTCGCCTCTGTAACTCTCAAATGATACAGCTCTTGTTTCGCCAATATCGCCCCTTATTTATATTGTGAAAAAATTTATTTTTGAACAAAATTAAATATTAGAAACAAAGGATTTTATTATAGCTGACCTCTATTAAATGAAATTGATTTTTAGCAAAAACACTACACTTACAAAATAACCTTACATATATACATAAAAAATGACATAATGAACTTTTACAAATAATCTACATAAATTGCAAACAAACATGAAATAAAATTCTCTATAGTTACAAAATTACTTTATTACATAAATTTTTCAGTCTTTACCTGAAAGAGGCACACACAAAATTTTTCACTTTTCAGTACTCTTGTATTTAATCACAATCGTAGGCACCAATGTGTTCATCAGTACGACACTTTCACTAAATTATCGGAAGCAGAGGGTGGGAATTCACTTCTCCATTATATTTTATAACAAAAAGGAAAGGGAATGAATCACTGTAGATTCTGTTGTCCTCCCTTCCTTCCCCACTACAGTTTGTAAGTTGCCTGTCATGAAGCCTCCATTTCGCTGAGAAACAGATAACATAGCCTAAGCTCTTACATCTAAGGGAGGACAAAACACATATTATGTTCTATTTTCCTTCAATCGTTTCAATAATTGTGAAATTACCAGAAAGAATTTCTTTTGTCTTTTTCTTAGAAAATTGTTATCAACTATTTTTTCACAATGGTTATTGTTAATACATTACATCATAGAATCGTAACATCTCATTACTTTACTAACTGTGAATCACAAACTTCGCAGTACCGTTTTCTTTTACACATAAACCATAGCTACTATGCACTGAAGGTCAATTTATGTTATTAAATAGTGGCATTTTGTTCTAGTTTGCAGTTTATTTCATTACTTTAGATGTTGCTTTACTTATAAAATTGAGAAACCTTTGCACGTTTTTCCTTCCTTTGGCTTAATTACACGGATTAGTATGCTAAAGAAATCATTTTCCTTTGACAGCAGTAACTTTGCTTTTTGACTCACATAATTAGAAAGCTGTTTTTTCATATTATAACATATCAGTAACTTACGATCTGCATTTCTTAACACATTCGTTTGTTTCTATTTTGTTGCCTGCATTTCTTTGTTAATTGAGCACCTGAATTAAGCAAGATTACTGATTTCTCAAACCTTTTTACGAGACATGTGGGAATTTCACATCAATTTTCACCTTTTCACCATAAATCAGCCCACCGACTTCATTTTGCCTGTTTCTTCCCATTTTCATTTATACATATATTTCGACGCTTCTTTCTCCATTTTCTCTTTGTCAGCCTACTGACCTCATTATTTACCTATACATTTGGTGCGATCCTCACACATCTCCTATAATTAATATTAAAATGCCGCGGCTTGCCTCTGGGGGCACCACATTCTTACCCTTTCTTACCTTCGGGCAATCTTATTACCAATTGAGTTATTAATTTATGCAGTCTATTGGATCAGATTTTAGGAATTTCTAGTTTCAGTAACTTTTCCTAATGCGAAGTGTTCCGTGTTTCTTGGTTGCTAACCTTTTTTACAGATCTTATTTATTACTTATTTACTTTAGCCATTCTTTTTCTATTGTTGGTGCTCAAAAGTTACCCATTGTTATTTCCACCCTCAAAATTCACTCCTGCAAACTACCTGTCACATTCTTTTGTAAGTCATCATTTGCATACAGCCATGTTCGGGAATCATTCTTGTCCACGAGGAAGACATTACAAACTAGCAGCATATATACAGCATGAAGACATATATTCCTTACTTAACTATGATAAGACAGAAGATGAGAATGAAACTTGAAAGGGAAATAAAGTTTCATCCATCTGGGACCGGAAAGTACGCCAAACTGTGTATCTGCCAAAGAGTGGCAGGCTCCGAACAGTATCTAGTTCCTGTACTGTTTAAATTTCTTGAGACATACCTGTACAATATTTCTAGACCTATTTCTTTCTTACTCTTCGAGTATTCCAAGCGATAAGCGTTTGCATGAGACTTACTTTTTACCCTGAATGGTCCTTGATAACATGCATAAACTTCTTTCATCCCGCTGAAAATTTCTTAGATTTTTCTTTAGTTTTGAGCAATACTAGTTCACCAATGCCGAAACTAGTGGGGGAAGCTTTTAGATCATGCCTTCTTTTTCTGTCCAAGACACTTTTACGTATGTTTGCCCTAGTTTGTGCCTTCTTCTCGTCTAAAGAGCTCTGAGTTAGAACCGGAAAATCAACCATGTTTGAAATGATGTTATGGGGGTCCTGATTAAACATTAGTTCTCAAGGAGCAAATCCTGTGGCACCGTGTTTAAGATTATTGATGTGGTTATTTTTGTGGTCTAGAGACTGATTTGATGCAGCTCTCCATGCAATTCTATCTTGTGCAAGTTTCTTTATCTCTAAGTAAGTACTGCACATTACATCCTTCTGAATGTGCTTAGTGCATTCATCTCTTGGTCTCCTTCTACGATTTTTACCCTCCACGCTGCTCTCCAATACTAAATTGGTGATCCCTTGATGCCTCAGAACATGTCCTACCAATCGATCCACACAAATTCCTCTTCTCCCCAATTCTATTCAGTACCTCCTCGTTAGTTACGTGATCTACCCATCTAATCATCAGCAATCTTCAGTTTTAATCTACAGCTCATAACCAATAGATTGTGGTCAGAGTTCACACCTGCCTCTGGAAATGCTTTACAATTTAAAATTTGGTTCCTAAATCTCTGTCTTACCATCATCTGCGGACTTAGTTGGCATATAAACTTGTACTACCGTGGTAGGCGTGGGCTTCGTGTCTATCTTGGCTACAATAATGCGTTCACTATGCTGTTCGTAGTAGCTGACCCACGCTCCTATTTTTTTTATCATTATTAAACCTACTCCTGCATTACCCATATTCAATTATTGATAATTTCTTTAAAAAGTCGAATGCTTCCTGGCACAGTAAGTTCTACACAGTCTGTTTAACTTAGGCGTAACTCTCTCTCTCATATTCCCCTGCAGAAAATACGCCGAGATCATTATATGGCGAATTCTGCCCTTTTCAAGACGTACCCTATATTTAGCAGATACAAATTGAAGGCCATTATCTCTTAGGAGATTCTTTGGCTTGCCAAGCGTTACAAAATAGTCCTTTTCTAGCCTGTCTACAAGTGTTTTGGCATTAGCTCTCTTTATCGGATATAGTTTGACATATTTGTTAAAACCGTCAATCACGGCAAAAACATGGGTACCTCCTCCTTTAGATGTCTGGAGGAGGCTGCATGTAATTCCAGGGGTTCATTTGGTTCTACATGGAGCATATCTCCCTGCACTACACTATTTACCGCACATACCTTCTGGCAAATAACACAGGGTGCTAATCTTCTTGCTACTCTACGATGCATGTTATCGAAAATTTCTTTCCTACTTAATTAAGCAATACATTTCTTGGCTCCATAATGGCCATATCGTAGATGCACGTAATCTATCACCAGATCCATATGTTTTGAAGGAAAACATATTTTCTATTCTGCTGAATCTAACTTTCTTCTTCGGAATAAAATTCCTTTATGTAAGTAATATTGTGCTACTTTTGGGTAATTAGGGACTCCTAAATGGGTTTTGACTAACCTCAACTGATCAGCGACATTCTGCTCCCTTCTTAGGTTTCTAAATATTTTCTTCCAGGCTCTCTCCTCCTTGAGCTCATGTATGGCCAACATGCTTACTTCATTCCTATCTGGTAAGGGAATTTCTGATTCCGTGCATAACCAGCACTTCTGGACCGCTCATCTGCTACCAAATTGTTCTTTCCTTGTATGTATTTCATTTCAAGGTCGAACAGCTGAAGGTACATAGCCCACCTGGATAGTCTTGGATGTCTCAGTTTGCATGTTTTTTAAAACGTAAGTGCCTTGTGATCACTATAGATTATCACCTTGTGCCCAAACAAATAATGCTCAAACTTCTGCAAACCAAACACAATGGCCAGTACCTCTAATTCCGAAATTCCATAATTTCGCTCAGCAGGTAGCAGTGAACGACTCGCAAAAGCGATGGTTTTATGAACCTCTTGGTCGCGTTCTGTCTCCATCTGAAGCACCTCTACCGAAATCCCATAACCACTTGCGTCAACTGACATGCCAAAAGGTTTGGAAAAATCTGAATGGTGTAGAAGGAGATTATTTATCAAACAGTTTCTTAATTCTTCAAAAGCAGACTGGCAGTCTTTAGTCCAAACTCATGGGGTATTCTTCTTCAACAAGCTCAGTAAACAAGGTGCATTAAACAAGTAATATTTAACAAAACGGCGGTAGAATCCGAACAAACCGAATATTGACCTGAGCTGCTTTTTATTTCGGGGCGCTTCAAATTATTCAATACCTCGTAATTTGGAAGGATCAGTTAATATACCATCCCCGTTATTTCATGGCACAGAAATTTTATTTTGTCCTTTACACACTCAGTCTTCTCTAACTTCAATTTCATACCTCCTTTTTCAATAGCTTCTAGCTCCCTGTCCAGTGGACTGATATGTTTTTCCCATGTGTAAGTTGCCAACAGTATATCATCTACATAACTAGTTACCTGATCTGACAATTACTGCCCCAGTATATGAGCCATTACTCTTACACAGGCACTCACACAGAAATATTTAATCCAAATGGTACTAGTTTATACTGGTAGCACACTTCTTCATACAAAAAGGCTGTATATTTACCCAAATAGGGGCAAATTCCAGCACCCACAAGTTATGTCCATAGATGTAAGATACCTAACTCTTCGGAAGTTTTGAATTAGCTCATCCATATTTTGGGAACAGTCACTCTCTCTTATTACATTTTCATTTAACCAGCGCGCATCCAATACTAATCTAACTCTTCCATCACGCTTAGGCATAACAACAACAGGATTATTATATTCACTAACTACTTGCTCAATGACGCCCCAAGCCAACATAAGTTGAATTTCTTTCATAATCGCTTGTTTTCTTGAAGCATGTATCTGATAAGGTTTCTTGAAAAATACCTGCTCGGGTTTTACGAGTACATTCAAACAGCATTCATACCCTTTAACTTCACCAGATGTATTCGAGAATACATTATGATGCATGGGTAATACTTTCCTTAATTCTTCTCTTTGTTTATAAGAAATATGATTTGTTGACTGTACCTGTGCCTCTATTTCTTCTAGAATATAGCTCCCTTCTGCATTAGCATCTTGCACATTATTAATGAATTCAGTATCTTCCTGCAAGTATTCTTTATTCCTCATCACCCTAATAGGAAGTCCCCAGGTTCCATTATCACTGCCTATATAACTTAGTATGAAAGGCTCTTTTATTACTTGAGAAACAGATTAGGTTAAAACTAAGTTGTTCTGTTCAAAATCAGTTCTCCGCTAATATTTTGTTAAGAAATCTGTGCCTATCAATATTTCAACACTTAAACCGAGCACTATTAAACAAGGATGATCTATTATCACGTCACCTGTACCGATTTATATCAAAGCTTCGTGCTATATTGGTCTAGAAACTTTTCCAGTAGCACTTATTATTTTCAAACCACTTACTTTCATGACAGTTAATTCACTGTTATTAGCAATAGAATCAAAAAATGCTTGGGACAAAGCACTTGCTCCACTGCCACTGTCAAGAAGACAACGCACTGTTACTCACGAGGTGTTAGTTTTAATAATAGGATGAGTTATTTTACTCTGAACAGGTTTCTCATACACATCTTCTAATAAATCCTTCTCAATTTGTTTCCAGATAAAGTAGTTTTGTTCAGTTGCAAGTACATTCACACTTAGATTCTGGGGCTCATCAATCTCTACATTTTTAGCTGCCTTTTCCAACCTGTCCACCAATTTTAAATCAAAGCACTTGACGACTCCCTCTGCTTCTGTCTGCTGCACATCAGCTAAACTATTTCCTACCTCTGAGCAATTGCGTGCCTGCGCAACATTGCTATCTACGAGGGTTTTAACTTAAATAGTGACAACTATTTATTCATAACCGATACAAAAGACTTACATGTTTGCACCTGTTACTGCCTTCAAAGTAGTCACCAGCGTTGTGTAGAACCCGTTGCCAGCGATGTGGAAGGCGTAGCATACCGTTAGCATAGCCTGGTTTGTTAATGGTGCGAATGGAGCGGTCTACTTCCTGTCGAATCTATGGAACAGTTCTGAAGCGAATGCCACGAAGTAGTTCCTTCATCTTCGGAATCAAATCAAAGGCACTAGGACTTAAGTCCGGGGAGTATGGTGGATGGTACAGTACTTCCCAGTCCCATTGACTGAACAGAGCAGCCACAGCTTGCGCTGTATGATCCCGTGTATTGTCGTGCAAAATGATGGGTGGGTTGGGCTTCTTCCGCAAAGCTGGTCGCAGGTGATGCTCCGAAAAAGAACAGTAATACTGTGCATTGACGGTATGTCCTGGAGGAACGTAATGCGTTACGATAACACCATCACAGTCGTACACGAGAATCACTATAACTTTCACCATACTGGGGCTCTGACGAAGTTTCGACCTTCGCGGCCACCCATAATGATACCATTCGTTGGATTAGCGTTTCAGTTTTGGCTCGTACGATGTGGCCCTTGTCTCATCCAGTGTTACGATACGGTGGAAGAAAGCCTCTCTTTCGTGCTCATAGCGCTCCTAGTGCGTCTGAGCAGCTTCGTAACGCATCCATTTCTGCAATTCCTTCAAGTCATACGGAACGCATCGTGATGGAATTTTTCGCATGCCCAGGCGTTCCTTCAGGATGCGAAGCACAGTCGTGGGCGAGCTCACGAATAGTATAACGTCGATCACTATCCAGTAACGCGGCAACAGCATGCATTTCTTCAGAGACGCTAGGACGACCTTCCCGATGTATGTCTGCCACAGTTTGCCGACCTTCGTTGAAGGCTTCCACCCAACGTGCCACTGTTCTGTTCGGCGATGCAGATTCCCCGCACCCCTCTTGAAGACCTTGATGACACTGTCGTGCTGTACGACCTCTTGCACTTTCATTCTTGATCCATCTCCGCTGTTCCTGTTTCGAAAATATAGTGACACCGTTATGTTAGACCGGTCACTCACAAGTGACTGTGTTTCCCTCGATTGTGCCACGCCAGTGACGTGGGACGGGTGAGTTCATTTCCTCGAAGGTAAGGTAGGTATGTCAACAACGTGTGCTAGAAGCGAAAGTAGCAGATTCCATTGCACAGTGTCTCCACAGCAGTGTAGTCACTATTTAAGTTCCACCCTAAGTATAATACGGTCGTCGGCTTTTAATGGCTGGCTCTGAGCACTATGGGACTTAACATCTTAGGTCATCAGTCCCCTAGAACTTAGAACTACTTAAACCTAACTAACCTAAGGACATCACACACATCCATGCCCGAGGCAGGATTCGAACCTGCGACCGTAGCAGTCCCGCGGTTCCGACTTCAGCGCCTAGAACCGCACGGCCAGTCGGCTTTTACAGTTTGTGGCAAGTCAATACAGCTATCAGGTTCCTTGGCCTCATTATTATTGCTACCCCCTTCATCCATCAATTCCTCCTCTTTAAAACCTTGTAAAACTGACTACAACTTTAGCCTTGTGAGCGCCACTTTCCTCATAGACGGAATTTAGTTCTCCACACGCGGGCTGATATGATCATTTGATACAGAATCAGATAGGGAAGCACTTTGCTGTCCGTCTTCTCCCAACGGCACACTATTTACATTTTTTCTTTCGTCATAATAACTGTTGCGAAAGCGTTGTGACTGCCTACCCCCTCTTCCTCTACCACGGCTATGATTACGATAATTAGGCCTTGTGTTCCGAATCTGCAAACTTCTAACATTCACGTTCCCGCTGTCATTATTTCTGTTGTTTACATGATTGCTAGAAGACATGTTATTTTGCATCTCCTCCTCGGCAGCAGCTACTGTTTCTAAACGCACTATTTATTCAATGAACCTATCCACATTATCCCTAGGTAGGGAAATGGGCACCGGAGAGCGCGCACAGCAGCTTGCAGGTGTCTCGCAGGCCACGCAGCTCTGTGATGAAGCACCGTCTTCTTCTAATCTCAGCGCTGGTGGCAGCCGTTATCTAGTGTCTTCTTTATTCCTCCTTCCGTCACGATCAAGGTTACTGTGGCTAACACTCAGTTCATTTACCACACTCGAGAGTAAATCTTAGCACTGTTCTCGCTCTGTTTTCTGCCTATTTCACTTCGGTATCCTGTTGACGCCTACCGAGTTCGTAGTTTTCTACCGATCACTTTCAGTGTTCAATTTCCCTGACGATACACACCATTCGTGGGGTGGTGGGTTAATAATAATAAATATGTCATAAGTAAGTGGAAATATTTGATTATTGTTCACCGTCTTTTACGAGTCTATCTTTTATGATACTTGCGCGAGATGTACGACGGTGATAGTATACCGGACTCACTGTATTCATCAAATACAGATTCTCGAAATTTACTAGACTGTGTTTCACGAGAACTACAACTTTTTTGAAACTTCCTGGCAGATTAAAACTGTGTGCCGGACCGAGACTCGAACTCGGGACCTTTGCCTTAAGCGGGCAAGCGCTCTACCATCTGAGCTACCCAAGCACGGCTCACGCCCCCTCTTCACAGCTTTACTTCTGCCAGTACCTCGTCTCCTACGTTCCAAATTCTACAACTTTTTTCTTCTTGAGGTTTCTCCGCTGTTACACTTTTCTGTGGTCTGTCTGGCCTGTTACAGTACTAACAGCGCGTCTCTGAATTCGTCCGGTATTGGTTGTCGTACATACACTATGCGATCAAAAGTATCCGCACACCTGGCTGAAAATGACTTACAAGTTCGTAGCGCCCTCCATCAGTAATGCTGGAATTCATTGTGGTGTTGGCCCACCTTTAGGCTTGATGACAGCTTCCACTCTCACAGGCATACGTTCAGTCTGGTGCTGGAAGGTTTCTTGGAAATGGGAGCGCACTCTACACGCAGTGCTGCAATGAGGAGAGGTATCGATCTCGGTCGGTGAGGCCTGGCACGCAGTCGGCGTTCCAAAACATCCCAAAGGTGTTCTATAGGATTCAGTTCAGGATTCTGTGCAGGCCAGTCCATTACAGGGAAGTTGTGTAACAATTCGCCACAGGCCGTGCATTATGAGCAGGTTCTCGATCGTGTTGAAAGATGCAACTGCCATCCCTGAATTGCTCTTCAATAGTGGGAAGCAAGAACGTGCTTAAAACAACAATGTAGGTCTGTGCTGTGATAGTGCCACGCAAGACAACAAAGGGGTGCAAGCCCACCTCCACGAAAGACACGACCACACCTTAACACCACCGCCTCCGAATTTTACACGCTGACAGATAACGTTCACTGGGCATTCGCCTTACCCACATCCTGCCATCGGATCGCCACATTGTGTACCGTGATTCGTCACTCCACACAACGTTTTCCCAATGTTCAATCGTCCAATGTTTACGCTCTTTACACCAAGCGAGGCGTCGTTTGGCATCTACCGGCGCGATGTGTGCCTTATGAGGAGCCGCTAGACCATGAAATCCAAGTTTTCTCGCCTCCCGCCTAACTGTCATAGTACTTGCAGTGGATCCTGATGCAGTTTGATATTACTGTGTGATTGTCTGGATAAGTGTCTGCCTGTTACACATTACGACCCTCTTCAACTGTCGGCGGTATCTGTCAGTCAACAGGCGAGGTCGGCCAGTACGCTTTTGTGCCGTACGTGTCCCCTCCCGTTCCCACTTCACTATCACGTTGGAAACAGTGGACCTGGGGATGTTTTGGATGTGGAAATCTCGCGTATAGACGTATGACACAAGTAACACCCAATCATCTGACCACGTTCGAAGTCCGTGAGTTCTGCGGAGCGCTCCGTGCTGCTCTCTCACGATGTCTAATGACTCCTGAGGTCGCTGATATGCAGTAGGTGGCAGTAGGTGGCAGCACAATGCACCTAATATGAAAAACGTGTGTTTTTGGGGGTGTCCGGATGCTTTTGATCACGTAGTGTACCCGGTAAGGACTCCAACACTGTGACAATAGAATTGGTCACACTAGTACATGACCGTCCTATTTCGGATAGCTTCCTATTTTATACACGCAGTGGAGTCAGATTAATGTGACCACCAACTATGTTCGACGTCAACGTGCAATAACAACTCACAGAAGGCATGTGGCATCACTAGCCGTGGAGGCTATTTTCATCGTTACTGCAACTTCAGTACACAAGTTGAACGGCAGAGGAGAAATATTGCATCCTTGCTTTGGATCCTTTGTAATCCAGCACTTGTCTCTTTGTTCCCATTTTTACTGTGCCCTCTTTGTTCTTGTATATATTGAAAATTGTCCTTCTTTGCACACAGCGTAAACTTAAATACCTGATGATTTTAAAAATGTTACATAGTTTTACTTTTCCGGGCCTTTTATTTTTATTTTTGGTGACAAATCTTACGAATGTGTCTTCATGTTTCTTATGCTTTCCTGCCAATATTAAGCGTAGCCACCGAACGGTTCCCTTGTGCTTTTACCTTTCCTGAAGTCAAACATCCTCATCCAACAGATTCTCATTTTCTTTTCCATTGTTCTGTATATTCTGGTCGGAGACTTGGCTATATGAGGTATCAAGTTGATTGTGCAATAATTCTCATATTTATCGTTCTCTGTTATCATTGAGTTAGTGTGGGTGATATTCTTCCTTAGATTCGAAGATATGTCTCCATTGCCTTAAATTCTACAAAATAATTAGGAAAAACATTTGGTTTCATTTCCCCCAACGATTTTAGAACTACAAAGGAGTGCCATCTATCCTTCAGGCAGTGTTTGCTAGCAAGTATTCTAAAGCCTTGTCACCCTAGACTCTATTATTGGATGCCTTATTTCCTCGAAATAGACTCTAATTTATTCTTCTGTCACGTTAGAAGACACTTCTACCATTCTCAGGTTTTCTTATTATACTGTTTCTACCTCTAACTTGCTCTGCGTTTATAAGTTGGATTCCTTTTTCACTCTTAATGTAGTCGCGTTTTCAATTTTTCTCTTCCGCTGAACACTAGTGTGCTTCCGTAGTTTATCGATTAGTTGAAATATTTCGTCTGTTATGGACGATCTTTCGCATTTACCATTGTTAGTACCAAATTGTCACTCCATCTTCCTTTATTAGTCTCTTTTGAGATGTCTGTTCCTCCTTAACTCGACTACATATTGTAGTTTTCAGGACCGCAGAATCAACAGTCAAGGAGAGCTGTGAACATAAACACCATTCCTTGGTACTACCTGAATGTTGAGTCTCTCT